>NW_024464939.1:18862500-20112500 GCF_017591425.1 Ochotona curzoniae | reverse complement strand
ACTGTGTGGCTGAGGACTGAGCATTATATGACTGATATACTTATGTCCTCTCTGTCACCTTCCTCCCGCTGGAGTCACCTTCTCTTCCAAGTGAGGGTGAACTGAACGCTAGTCAACTCAATGAAATCATTTTAAAAACACAAGTATATCGCACAAATGAGTTATTTAGTATGAAATAACTCATACATATGTGTCATGCTAGCAACAAGAATGGAAACAACTGCTTGTCCAATAAAGACTGATGGAGTGTAGTTCCCTACAGTTATCCTGCGCAGCTATAGAAAGAAAGGGGCAATGTCTCCACACTGCTGTGGTTCAGAGAGAACTGTGTATCCACCTTTGGATAGGAATGGAGGAAACACTAATAAAAATATCCATAATACAAAGTAGAATGCACTAATTTAACAAATGGCTTCCTACAGAAGGAGGGAGAGAACTGGAAGAAACCAGACAGAAGAAAGATCTCTTTGAATGTTCCTTGAGTTATGGCACTGACAAGTACCTGAATGTTTTTACACATGTAAGATAACATTTAACTTAAAAATATAAAAATAATCTGAAAAAACTAAAGTCAAATTCAAACAAATACACTTTGCAGTATATCCAAACATAATCAGAGAATTACTACCAATATCTGTAGGTTGCAGTACTCGGAACACTCATGGTAAAAGAGAGCTTTCTGTCAAATGAATCACAAGGAAATCTAAAGTTGCATTTAGTATTTCATTCTTAGTAATAATACTGATCGTTAGTTTAAAATTATTATACACTCACACTTGGAAAATTAATGATGCTAAAGTTCTTTGGAAAAAAAAGATTTTCAATGTTAGACATAATATAAATAGAGGAAGTAATAACTCATCTTAAATTGAAAGTATAAATATCAATATAAACTCACAATTTATTTTTCTCTCTTTGTTGAAAAACAACCCCAGAACAACACGGAAGCAATGAGCTCTATAGCAGACCAGATGACGGTCTCTATACACCATCTTCCTTCCAAAGGATCCAGGACTCTTCAGGGAAGTATGAATGCCCACAAGACTAGGGCAAAAAGTGCACAGGAATACGGAGTTCACTGTGGTCAGACAGCACAAACCTACTGAGGCCATGCCAAAAGACATAGATGCTAGCTTGAGGAATTCCCAGCAGCCAGTGATAGGACAGCAGGAGCATCTAAAGGAACAACAGATGCAGTGGACCAAAGCACAGCAAATGCATATGCATGTGTAAGTTATGAATATTACATATACACTATGAATATGCGCAGGATTTGTTTAAGAACCTACTGGTCCTGTAGTGAATTTGCTGAAATGCAAATCTTCTTTCAAAATCAGATAAAGAAACAGAATTCTCAGTCATCTGGGAAACCAACAAAACAGGAGGCTGGTCATCCCATGGATTAGTTTAGAACAGTTCAGAGAGACAGAGATTCAGAATTCATTGTGAACACACATGCCCTCCCTACACTTCCTTGCTGTCTCCTATGATAAAGACTAAAATAGTCCCCTCTTCTATTCACATAGGAATGTATCACCTGTCTTAGTGAGTGGGATTTAACAAAATGCCTTTCAGTTACCAGTCTGGTTAGACCAATAGTTTGTTTTAAAACCAGAAAACTTACAAGACTTTCAATTGGGGGTATAAACTTAACACGGTCTCATAATGGGGGGGGGGGAATGTGATGATTTTTATTGGCATGTACTAATGCCTTACAATATAATTATATCATTTAATTTTTTTGCAGAAACGATCATTCAGATTTTACAAACAAGCAACTGAGTAGTTGAATAACTTGGCTCAAAGCCACATCTAGTTACGTGACAGACCTGGGTTTCAAAGGGAGGCCTGTGTACCACATCAGACTGCTCAAGTAAAGAAAAACAGATGTTGTGGATACTGGTCATGGGATATGATGCTACTAAAAATGACAAAGTGATGAATTGGTTAATAACTAGTCCCCTTCTAAAAAGATAATGGAACTCTGTGAGAACTTATTTGGTAAATGTAGCCTTGTAAAAATTAGTTAAGACTAGAGCAGAAAGAAATTGTAGAGTTCATTCCAGGCCAAACTATTGTTTTCGAGATTAGAAAACAGACCGAAAGTGAAAAACTGATAAACTTGAAGTCACACAGAGGACAACAACCCAAAGTTTGCCCATTCCCCTAGGAGAATTGGGCTAAAATTAGCCTGGGCAATCTGGCTGAATTAACAAAGTGTATCTGCAAGGCACTGTTTGACTCCTAGTCATGGCATGACACCTAAAGATTAATAATGTTGTTCTACAATCATGGGTCTTTTGGACCAGCTTCCCAGCACCATTTATTGATAAATATGACTATGATCATTTCTATCCGGTCTCATTAAGAGCCATCAGAGCTCTGTGGAGTAGGCCTCTTACATAATAACTGGAATCTATGTGACTGGTAAAATATTGAAGATACTAACATGAAAAGCATTTTATAAAAAGATCTTTAAAAATATAAGTCTCTAGCCACTTGTATGATCAACTAAACATGCAAAATTATTCATAAGAGTATACAATTTAAGTGGCACTTTTAAATGAACATTAAAAAGACATCATTTGGGGCTCTAGCGTTCCTGGGTGTTCCATGTAGACATCCTGATGCAAAAGAAGGGGATCGTGCCACAGCTAGCATCTGCCTGGGGCTGGGGCAATGAAGCTGCTTCCTGCTAGGCAATGGCTGTGTTTGAGAAATGCATCCTTCCTTTAATGTATTACCAGACGGTATCCTTGCCTGCAGCAAGTGCCAATGGGCTAGCCTTGACAGATCACATCCTCTGAGTCTTCTGAACCATATCCTGGTTAACTGTCATTATTCATGCATGGGCCAAGAACCTGCCCCTTGGCAGGCACTCAGACAACTCTAAAATTAATTAATTGATGAAAAAGGAAAGAAAATCTGAGTGTCCTGCCATTGTCCACCATAACCTTTTACAAAATTTCTCATTAGCATGAAAGAAACACAAATTAACTCCATATGATTGATACTTCTTTGTTGGAAAGACAAAGAACCTGCATTTGTCACTCTCAGCTCCTAAGAATCTCTGACTGGAAGTTGCTAAAGATTATGTGAATGAGGAGACTCTAGGAGTTGCTGCACAATGCTATTTGTAAGTTGCTTCCTCTTCTCTCTGAGGAGAACATTGAGGGTAGTGCCAGCACAGGTCTTTTGCAGTCTAATGAAATCATGTGATCTTGGCAATGGCCCATGATGCTAGCACACACACCCACACCCAAGCTACTCTGTATTGAAAAGCTTAATGTCGATAATCAAAAGGAAATCTCTGTATATCCTTATGAAACTACTGCAAAAATGAGTTTCAAAAACTACTCATACAGATAAAGTAGCATAGAAAATGTGTGCGGTGCCCAGGAATAATGAAACCAATCAAAACATATTCACTTTCCCCTTGGAGTGACTCCTAAAAGCTACCATGTGTATTCAGGGTCCCCACCTTGAAATTCACTAACAAAACCACAAATCAGTGGTTAAGAATGGACAGACATGTGATCATATAATCAACAACAACTGAAGGAATTTTTTTTAATCATACCCAACCTAATACCCTTGCCACAGAAATAAGTAGCTTGATTTTTCTACAATGAAAAACAAATGTAAATTTTCCAAGTCCATTTTCCTTGTTAGAAAAACACAAATGTCCAACTCTGTGAATTCACACACCAAAGGACAGGATCCCAAACTGTAAAGATCACAGTGCTGGAGGCCGACTTGTAGTGTGGTGGTAAAGTTCACTCCTACACGGGCGTGGATTCGAGTCCCAGCTGTGCCACTTCTAATTCAGCTCTCCGCTAGTGCACCTGGGAAAGCAGCCAGTGACGGCCCAAGTACTTGGCCCCTGCACACATGTGAAGACCTGCATAGCATAGCAGCTTCCTGGCTTTGGTCTGAACCAGTCTCAAGTATTACAGCTATTTGGGGAGTGAACCAGAGAATGGAAAATCTCTCCTCCCCCCTCTCTATCTCTCTCTTTCTTTCTACCTATCTCTTCTCTCTCTGTAACTGTGCCTTAAAAATAAATAATCCTTTTTTTAAATCACAGTGATTTAAAAGCAAATATTGTTGACTATGTCTCAGTGGCAAAGGCTGAATGGGGTAGAATCCTGAAAAGACCAATGCTGTCTCTTTGGAAACAGAGAAAAATTTGAACAGAATTATGACATTAATATATGTCCACTATAATATTTTAATGAGAGTCATATACCAGGATTAATAGACTCCAAAAAATGCAAGAAACTCTGGTATGCAGCTCTACCACATATGTTACTCAGAGCAAATTACTCAGACTCTTTGAGCCTTTGTTTCCTCATCTGGAGAACGAGCATAATCAGTAATGTGTATTACATTGGCATTAGATACACGGATCAAACACTTTACATCCACTTAAAACATCCAGTATTTTATTCTCAGTAAATAACAATCATTTGGTGGTTTCGTTCTCAGACCTGTTCAAGCGATATGAAATCAAATGTAAGATGCTATCACCATGACCACAGACATACAATGTATGACTAAGTGGTGCCACCCATTTACATTGTGTACCTGCTTGAAGCTACGTAAGTAACCATGAGAGCAGATTGCTACTCACTGCATTAACTTAAACCTCACCACAACATCAACACATAGGGAGATATACTGAGATTTGTCTCACTTTACTGATAGACTCTTAATTTGAGCTCAAGTTTTGAGATGTGACTTGTCCAAAGTCACAGAGCTGGCAACCAAAGGCAGCAAAATTTAGTTTTTCAGTCCAACTGCTCTTCCAGAGTTTCTCCCACCATGGTAGCTTTTGGAGCATATCAGTTTCAAAACTTTTAGCCTCCAATAGTAAATAGGACCCCAAGCAGCTTAGCAGAAGGACAATGCCTAGAAGAATGGCCTAGGATGCAGACCTGCTGCTGGGTGGGTACATGCACTAGAGAGAGGAATGAAGGGCAGCTGCCTTGACACGCTCATCTCACACACAGAGGGTCACCACCTCCCACAGGGCACAGGGGCCTCCATGTGACTGCAGTGCGAGCCAGGTGGACTCAAGTTCTCAGATTCAGAAAGCATGCCTTCCATCCCTACCTGCTTGCCTTCAGAGCCCATCTTTACCCCATCCCCGACTTTCAACCCATGAATTGTCTCTCATCTTTTTTTTTTTAAGAAGAAGCCTTACCCTCCCTTCTTGCTTGTGCCCATGCTTAAGATGGCCCTCCACAAAAAATAAGGACTTTTCCTCCAAACTCTAGGTGGGCAAATTATGCTTTTCCTTAAAAGCCACTGCCCCCATGAAATGTAACTCATACACACTCCGCTGCTTCAACCACACCACAAGCAAACTCTGCAGCCAAACATCGCAGGTCCAGCTGCATTTCTCACTCCATTTTTTTTTAATAGGAGTTGCCAATCTAGCTTGCCCTTAGCAACAGTAATGAGACAGCTTTGGTCAGCATGCAATCAAGCCACATCAGTTCCTATCCAGTTCTCACTGCCTCCCTGCCCAGTAGCCTGGGGATCCACACAGTACATCTGGTTGGAAACAAGGGCAGAAAGGATGGCTTCCCTACATGTGCATCCCAAGGAATGCTGCTCATGAGAAGGCTACCCCCAAAACAACTGGGATTCACGGTCAAACAAATGTGTGAGAGACTGGAACAAGCATCTTCCTCTGGGAGAGTAAAACGCATAGCAAGACCGAGGAACAGGCCAGCAGTACAGAATCCTACAAAGTAACTTGAACACAGCAAATTCCAAATGTATTCAACTACAATCCTCTCAACAACAACACTTAATTTGGGGAATGCTTGACACTGCCTCAAACTTAACAGTCATGGATCTCATTATGAGACAACGCTCCCTAAGAATCACCACCCAAAAAAGGCTAGTAGAAGAGTCAAAGCAGAAAGGAGAGGTTTAGGTTTTCTGGCACTAAACCGCAAAATACTCTGCAACTGTTACATTAATTTTAAAAGGCATTTTTTTAAACAAAGGCAGGAGAGAAATATTTTTAAGTTCGTGACAGTGATCGACAACAGTGTACTCTTGAGATGCATATTTGCTATCATGGGTCACAACCCAACCTCCCATTTTCTATGTACAAGATGAAGTGCAGGACAAAATGATTACCTGAATGCATCACATCAACTTCTCTTTCTACAGCCACAGAATTTTGTCTATTCGCATTCAGACAATTCAAGCTGACTGAACTTGAATATAAAATTGGAAAGGAAAAAGCCTAAGACCTCTGAAAGGTTAAACACACTAACTATATAAATAGATTTTGCTAATAAGGTGGCCCTTAGGAAAGGCCACTTTCTGGACAATTTGCCATCCAGGTAACACTGAGGAGGTATCTAGAATATTACATGACACAGTACAGTAAAATTCTTCCAATACCTGAGAGGCAGTGGTCTCTTATTTCTACAAATCCAACTAACAATGAAAGATTTGAATACCTAGTAGTATGAATGCATGCATCAAAGGCTTCTAAAAATCAGTTTATCTAGAAACACACTGTCTAAAATAGAAATCATAAAATTTTCTTTTAACTTTAAGCATCCCAGGTAATTCAATTAAAATCTTTTCACATTTATAAAGATAAAGCACTGATTCTAGGAACTAATCTATAGACATTTTAGATTATGAGTTTTTTTAACTTATACTTTAAGAGTCACACAATTCATAAAGAAGTATCACCATTTACATTTGAATGTCAAAGCTTATTTCATTTTTTAAACTAAGAACTGTAAAGTCATAAATATGCAACTCTCCTTTCCCAAAACACACTTGGTAAATATGTCACATGGTAATACAATCTGAGTCATACAGAACACATTCCAAGATTTCCTTCTAGTATCTGGGGTGAAGGTAACTGTTAATGAACTTAACACTTTAACGTTACTTTGTACTTCGTTGTTACTCATTCCATTTCAGTTTAATGGTCACAAGGATCATGTTTTCAAGTAGCCCTCGAGGCAGTGCCTTACCAGTGTAGATGCTGGCATTGGAAGCTGGGATACCAAACTGGGACTCGATGAACTTGGGAATGAAGGTAATGAAAGCAGTTACAATGGCACTCTCAGCTGTGTATGACAAACTCACAAAAAGGAATGTCATGTTGCTTAAGATCCTGACAGCTGCTCTTGGTAGGTCTACAAAATGACAAAAATGACAAATGAATGTTATAAACAATGGATGAAAAACAAAATAAAACTGAATTGTTTTTGAAATGAACTGGAAATAGCCATTTGGCAACATTTGCCACAAGAGAATAAAAACAGAAAGATCTGATGACATTTAGAAGCATCCTCTTTATTAAGTCAATTTGTTTTGGTTTGTTGTTCTTCTCTTAAATTTTCTACCACGGAAGGAAATTAAAGTATCTAAAAACATAGCCATAAACAAACATCCTGACAAGCAATACCCAAGCTGTCTCTTCTATTTTAAAAACTGTTAATCACTTGATTTTTTTTTCAATGAATAAAGCAGTGTTGAGAGTCCAAGTCAATTAAATGCGAGAGGACCTGCAAACTAGTGCTAAATTATAGTTCCCACTTCAATCAACCACCACTCCACTGGGAAGAGGCACTTGTGAGCCAGCCTGGGTCTGGCCCTGCACTGCAGCTGCCCTCAGCAGAGGAGTGGGCATACAATGTCAGATAGCTGATCCACCAGCCTCATCATGAAACAGGAGATTATCACAGCTAGAAAAGCCAAGTGGGTGAGGCCAACTGGTCAGACACTTCCAAGACTGTGAACCACAAGAGCCCAATGGGAAGGAGAACCCCAAACGGTGCCACAGCATCTTGCAGGGCTTCCTCCATATAAGGAAGGAAAGTTCCATCCTTCAGTCCAGATTTACTTTGCAGCACTTGTCATAAACGTTTCAAGATACAAGCACAAGTTCTGTCATATAGCTTTGTGTGTAACAGAAAAAACTGGGGAGAAACACCATCAATGGGAAATGTTTAAATAAATTATGGCAAAGCCATATAATAGAATACTAGGCAGAAGTTACGGAGGTGCATGTACTGACATAAAAGAACTTCCAAAAGTAGCCTTGCTAGGAAGTAAGTCAATCTATACAAACAGAGACACATGGTTTGCATGTGTGAGTGCATAATTGTAATTTAACAGAAATCAAACAAGCCAAAACGCTTTATAATGTATGGGTCAAATGTATACTTCTCAATACATACATAACGCTAAACTAGTAAGGGTTTGATCTTTGTGAAAACTGGGAAAGAGAAATTAAAGACTAACATGTCTATATTTTTCTGTTTTTGCACATTTATAATATGAATCAAAGGGCATTTATATAATCTCATATCTTCGTGGAAAAGGTAAACCACATTATTTTAACAATATAATCACTTTAGGAATATTATCACTATGTTGCACCACAATAAATTCCTCTCATTAAGACATAATAAAACTGGTTAGTTCTTATCTTCCCATCACCAGTATTTAAAAGTTAACGACTTTAGCTATTATTTTAAAATTCAAAATCAATGTCATACTCTGTACCTTAATTTAATTTTTAAATGCAAACATGCAAAAGGAAGATTACGCTGCATACTTCTTCATTTTAGTATATATTAGGTACAACACAGCAAAACAAAGTAGTTCATCAAATTAGACACTATTCTCTTAAAAACACTGCAAATTAAATATCAAACCCAAATGCTGAAAATAAAACTTTCTATCAGCCTTACAGATTCAGATTAAGTTTACCTCATATAGTAAAAGCCAATGTTCTGCATCTAAGGGAACTATAAAATAATTTTAATATAAGCTAATAAATGCATCACATGGATGTCAAAAGATTAAAATTCTGTCAAACTAATTTTTTTATTCAAGATAAATTTGGCATGATACAATAGCCTTCTAATTTCAATAACAACTAAAAATATATATGATGGTCCTTTCTTTCTTAAAAAAACTCTGATGTTGTTTAAGAACTTAGCCAAAATCTGGACTCTGACCTCTCAACAAATTAACTTCTTTCTTGCACCTCCTCTTTCCTCTTTGTTGAGGATAAGCTTTCAGCCCACACGTCCTGCAGGAACAGATGGCCAGATATCCAAGACTGCGCCACTGACACTGGTGACTCTCCACACACACAGCTGAACAAGTGGGGAAGTTCTCAAACTGCCAAGGGAGACAACTACGAACATGGAAAACAGCCTACAGAACTGTCTCAAATTAAAAAAAAGAAAGAAGAAACAAATACAGAAAGCAATTCGGTATCAGAGACTCAAACTGGAGATATAAATATGACCTCATGGTCTGTTACGTGGTAAAATAACTAGATAAAATAATAAATGAAATAGATTTATGATATAGAAACAGATGACAGACAACATCCAAGGTGAGTGGTTAGTGTTCCTGTGTGTGCATGCACAAACACACAGACACACACACGTTTCCCGCAATCTGTCCACTAACAGAGGCTAGAGATAATGACACCCTGCCAGGACCTGGCCCACCTAGCACCCAGTTCTCTAAGAGCCATTCTCCACTAATACGAATCAGAGCTCCTTGGTAAAATGTCTAACTTTAGAGCTAGAATGGATAAAACATAAGATGAGTCTAGAAAATCATGTTGGACAAGAAAAAGATGCTCGCATAATGCTGGGAACACGCCAGAAGGAATCAGAAACCCTCCTGAAGGAGTCCCAGTGGCCAACGAGGGAGAACAGCTCAATGGATGCCAAAACCAGCAAGGGAAAGTCCAATAGAAACAGCAGATAATTAATCCTCATCACTCATGGACTCTGTATATGAAATTTGCCCACTTGTTAAAATCAGTAGCCCAAAAATTAATCTTCATAGGAAATTTTCAGTCATCCACAAAACAGCAAAAACTGTGAGTCTTCTGACTTGCCCATTCCCAGCTGTAGTGGGAATTCTAATGTGAGCTTTCATAACGCAAACAAGGCTCCTGCCAGCACTGTTGTGCTTTCTGCTGATGACTACACAGTTCTAAAAGCCCCCAAGCATGGTGCTGCAGTGTTGTGTGGAGCTGGTAAGCATAGGAAGCTGAGAAGCATCTGACGGAAAACCTACATGTGTTAGACAAGCCTTACTCAGGCATGAATTGCAGCACTGTTGACCCTGCATTCAATGTCAGTGAGTCAACACTGCAGATCAAACTGCCATCTTTAAACCAGAGCACACGTGAAACAAGGTTAGGAGCTGATTGGGTGAATATTAAGATATGTTGGGGACCCAACCCTGTATCTGCGCTAGGAATAATGCTTCTGTATTTACTAATTCCACATTCATGGTGATTTCATAGAACAAAACTGCTATGAAAGACAATAAGAAAATAGCCTCAATTTGCCTGCCCACAATAGCCTATAAATTTCTTATTGATTTATAATTGCATTATACTTATCACTTTATGGTGAAGAAACCTGGCAAATAGAATCATACAGTGATGAAAGTAAACCTAAGCAGAAATGGGACAAAAACCTGCAAAAAATGCACAATGTCCAGAGACATTATGAAACCCAAATTGAGGGGAAACCCAAATTGAGCACTTTTTAAAACGCTAAAGGTCAGCCTTCTTGCACAGTGAGTTAAGCTGTTGGTTATGATATCAGTATCCCATAAGAGCAGTTCTACTCCCAGCTAATTTACTTCTGTTCTAGCTTCCTGCTGATGTGCCTGGGAAACTGGTGGTGGATCAATGCATTGCTCAGGTACCTATCACCATGTGGGAGGCCCAGATGGAGTTCTAGGCTCCTGGTTTCAGCCTTGATCACCCCTGGCCATTGCAGTCACTTGGGGAATAAGCAAGCAGATGGACGATCTCTCTGTATACCCCTCTCTCTGTGTTCCTCTGCCTTTTAAATGAATAAAATAGATCGTCAAAAATAATAATAGTAAATTGATCAAAGGCATGAGGGCAAAGAAAGATGCAGAACTGATCCAGACTGAGGGAGACTAAAGACACGAAAATGAAGTACATGCGATCCAGGACTAGATCTTGGCCATCAATGGAACTATCGAGATCCTTGGTAGCATTTGAATGGGACCTTGGTTTCAAGGTGAGGAAACTTTTCTCTGCCAAGGACCACCTGGATAATTATAATATTATCTTCAGTCATACAAAATTATCAACTGAAAAGAAATTAGCCTACTATAGATTGTCTGATTTCCAAGTCCCTCATGTGAATCCCTGGGCAGGAGCAGACCAACCTGATCTAGTTAGCCTTGTATGATCTGCAGGTTGGACATTCCTTTCTCTGGAAGACAGTCTCAATAGACCAATGTCATTTTCTCTCTTTGATGTCTGTCCAGTGGTCATGGAGGAGAGCATCCTTGCACTCACAACACACATACTGACCTGTTAGGAGGTAGGGGAACATTATGTCTGTGACTTCCCACAATGTTAATGATTGCAGGATCGGGATACAGGGTAACTTGAGCACTGTGTGTGCTATTTTCGTGGCCTTAAAGGAAATTCAAAATTATTTCAAAACCACAACGCTTAAAAAAACCAGAAAAGAGATTGTGAAATCCATGAATTTGCAACAAACTCGAATTTTTCATGCTGCAGAATGTGTTTTTTTACATCGATTTCCTGAGTGTCCTTTTTAACTATTGTCATTGTAGAATCAGCAATGCAGTACAAAGCCTGATGAAGGACAGGTATCTGAATAATGATAGTGAATATCATTTTCCTTGATCACTTATTGTTAATACATCTTATACATCAGGCCTAGCGCTATAGCTCATTGTTACTTTGCATGCACCAGCATCATATATGGATGCCAGTTTGTGTCCCAGATGCTCCAGTTCCCTTCTAAGCTCCCTGCTTGTGGCCTGGGGAAGCAGTATAAAGAATGGTCCAAAGCCTTGAGACTCTGCACTTAAGTGGGAGACTTGGGAGAAGCTCCTGACTCATGGCTTCAGATAGGCTCAGCTCCGGCAGTTGTGGCCATTTGGAGAGTGAACCATCGGACAGTTCTTTCTGTCTCTCCCCTCTATAAATCTGCCTTGCCAATAAAAAGCTTACACATCAATTATGAAAGCAAGTTTATTCCTGTCTCCCACAGCAATAAAGAAGAAATAAAACTCAATACAAAATACCAACACTCGAGAAAATGTAGTGTAAGGTGAACTCCACTTATAAATCACTTTTGAAAGAAATGTTAATCGTAAGTCCTTTGCTACTTTCAGTGCAATCAGAGGCAGTGCAGGTGTCCTCAACATCAAGATCACCTGGACCAGGGGATAACTTGCACTCCAATCATAACAGGACTAGGTCGTGACGAATGTGATGTGGTACCCCCAAAATGGTCTCACAAGCCTTTCGTCAGTTTCATAAAGTCTGCAATGCATAGTGTGACTAGATTCTTGTGCAAGTTGATAAGGAATGAAGCCTCAGCTCATAGAACAACAGGCAGCAGGTACTGACAAGTTGGGCCTTTTTTTTTTTTCCGGACCATTGAGCAAACATTGCTCCAGCATGTGTGACTAGTTCATGCTCATTCATAAATAAGTCAACAATTTAGAGTATCTGTTAGACTGTGATTTTTTTCAAAGAGCAAATTGTTAAGCAAGCATCAATTTCAACAAACTTGGAAGGTGCATCTGCTTTTCAAGTAGGTAGAGGAAGGCGTTTATTTGGAGTTGACTTAGCTTGGTGAGAATACCTTTGTGAAGAGGAGTCTACAAGCACTTGCCACACTTGCAAATCCTGCTTCTACAGCTCCTTAAGCCAAAGTTACAGTCTTCACCATATGGCCCAATATCCCAAAATGAGTTACTTGGGCCAAGGAAGGAGGCTGGACGCAAAGGTACTACTCGCAAGCAGCCAGGCAGCGAAGAGGCTGCTGCTGTGTTCCTTTCCTTGTGTCTGCATGTGGGATATGCAAAGGAGAAACTAGATGGGGAGCCTGAAAATGAGCTGAATGAAAGAGGAAAGCAAGAAAAAGGTACTGAGCCTCAGGCCGCAGTGGAGTGTGACAAGTGACTGATGGCAATGGGCATGAGCTACAGGCCAGGGGCCCAGATGGCAGGCATCTGCCCTCTGCTGAAGCCTAATGTCAAATCCTCCATATCTTACATTATTTCAATGTGCATCAATGTCTTCCATAACCCAAAAGCATCTTTTCGCTTTTGTCTCACACTGACAAAATCAATTTAAAATGAAGTAGGAATGAAATAGTAGGAAATCTTGAATGTGTGCTAGTCTGGCAGATCAACGAAGATGCTGTTCAAGACATTCATAGCCCACATTGGGAACCAAATCTGGACTCCCCTAGATTGCAGTTTTGTGTTCATAGGTGCCCTGGCTCAAATGTTTGCGTTCCCACCACCCACAATGGAAGATCAGATTCTTGGGTCTGAGTTTTTTATTAATGCAGCCTAATGCAGCCCTGGTTGCTATAGGCATTTGAGAGTGAATCAGCGAATAGAAGATTCATTCTCTTTCTTCTCTCTCTTTCTCTCTCTCTCTCCCTTGCTCACTCTTGTTCTCTCTCAAATAAAATGAAAATAGAAAAAGAAATTTTTAAGGATCCTGAAGAGGTTTAGATAATATTATAACAAATTTTTCATTTATTCCGTATACCTGGGAAAGGAGGGATTGGGGATGTTTGAATCTCAGTTAACTCAGCAATTGCCTCCTTAAATAACAAGCTTTAAATGTTTTTGTTGCGTTAACTGGGATTCGTATGGAACGATGGCACTGTTTGACATTTTCTTCAAAGTTTAAATGTATTAGTTTCTATTCATTTTAGCATATTTTTAACCTTCTATTTATTTTCTGATGTTTTTTTCCTAGTTGCCTGGAAGTTCCTTCCCTGTAGGTGCTATTCATGCATTCATTCCTCCCTGACCACATCCTATTTCCACATCTACTTTTCTCTGTGATGTTCCTCTAGAAAGTACTTCTACCAGTGTAGCCTCTCAATTTTGTTATTTGGACCTTTCATAAAATTTAAACTGGGGGCAAGATGAATGGTAATGTTTTATTATTCTATAAAATAAATGAATTATTACTGTGAGGCAGTTGACACAATGTTATTCAGTAGGAACTCATTTCCACTCTAGAAAGAAAAACATTAGCTATCAAATAAACTTACTTCCTGACATAGACATCTTCAGACCTGGTATCTCTTCTGGTTGGGGGAGGAGCTTTTCCTGGGGGTTTGACAACCCAGATAATTTATTTCTCTTATGTTTACTTGAAGAGGACATATAGCTTTTTTAAAAAACTGATTTAGGACCTCAGGGCCTGGGTGGCGGGAGCTTCCAGCAACCTGGTGGCTGCTGGGTGTACCTGAGCCAGGTCGGATTCAATGCTTGAGGCCCTGGCCACAGCCACCGTTGCCCCATGGCGAGCAAATCCTGGGCTTGCCTGGGCCGGAGAGGTTTCTCTCTTCAAAGTAAGCATGCTGTGAAAGGATCTCTTGGGAGTTAGGGTGGACCCTGGCTCTGCCTACCACCACCATGTTGCAGCAGAAGGAACCTTGGGGAGTTTGACCCCAGGACCTAGGTGGTAGGAGCTTCCAGTAGTCTGGAAGCTGCTAGGGACTCCTGAACCAGGCCAGACTCAATGTTTGGTGCCTTGGCCACAGCCACCAC
The DNA here is from genome assembly GCF_017591425.1 of Ochotona curzoniae. NCBI lineage: Eukaryota > Metazoa > Chordata > Mammalia > Lagomorpha > Ochotonidae > Ochotona > Ochotona curzoniae. Next base: position 20,097,869 of record NW_024464939.1, on the reverse strand, counting down.
AGCCACATGGCGAGCCTGTCCTAGGCTTTTGGGCGGCAAGCTCTAGAGTCTTAGGGGTGTCCAATTGCTGCCTAGGGACATCCATGGATAAGGCCACTGTGCATGTTGATGAGAAATAAATCCTGAGGGACTCACAACAATAGGGCCACTGCACTTGCAAGTAAGCAAGGGGACTGAGACCTGGTGGTTTGGAGGGGAGAAGCTGGACTAATATAGCAGTCCACATATGAGTCCTGCGTAAAGCTTGTTATCATGGAACAGTGCTGACCACCACATGCCAGTCCATGCAAAAGTTAAAGCTGGGGGACTTTATAGCAAGGCTAGATCGTAGTACTTGACTGAATATCAGAACAGGGGACGGGTCACATTAGGCAGGGCCATGACACTAACCAGCACAGGAGAGAACCCAGGTTTGGGGGTAGATTCTGTGGGGAATGTGTGAGCCCAACCCTGTGAAAATACAAGTCCTGCTGGTTACTCAAGAGTAAAGGTGGGGATGGGCTGAGCTAGGTGTGACCATGGAACGTGCCATCACTCACAGGTACAGGAACCGAGAACAGTCTGGGCAGATCCAGGCTGTGGTACCCAAATGTGCATCCTGAAACAGCATGTGGGGCGGGCGGGGTCACAATGTTCACCAGCTCATACAAAGCCAAGATGAAGGGGCAGGCTATGCTGGGCAAGAGCCTAAAACCCGCTGTGTGTATGACATCTGAGTCTGGGAGTGGGACAAATGAGGAAACTTGAGAAACTCTCCTAGTGGGTCATAACTCCCACTGGTGATCAAATGGTCCAGGCCAGGGAGTCGGGCAAGCTGGGCAAAGTAACTCCAACTGTTGACTAATGTGTGGGTTTGATTTCGGAAGGGGGCAGACCAGGTAGGGCGAAGCAAGCCTTAGCTCACCAGCAAGAGCAGAAACCAGGCTGGAGCACAGGTCATGCCGGGTTAGGCTGTTACACCTACTGGTGTGCATAAGCCAGCGATGGGAGCAGACTGAGCAGGGTCAGGTTACAGCACCAGCCAGTGAGAGTAGGGAATGGGGGCAGGCCAGGTCAGGCGAGGCTACAGCATCCAAAGGCAAAGGTCATGACAAGTGAGGGATATGCCAAACTGGGTCAGAGCAACCACTGGCATGCGCAGAATCTATGGCTGGGAACAGGCCTAGCTGGGGAGTTAAGGGAACGCCCTGGCTGGGTGATGGTTCCCACTGGTGAATGTGGGGGATGGAATGGAAGCTGCAATCTGGTCTGGATATGGCTGCTTTGTCACTTGGCACAAGTGTGGACTGGGGCTGGGTGTATCAGACTGGGATAGACCCCAGCACAAACTGATACTCTGGAGGACCAGAGTAGGTGTAGGACAGACCAGGCTAGATCTCTGCCCTTTCTGAGCCATGTGTGAGCTGTGTCTAGGTGTGGATCAGGTTTGGCTGAGCTGAACATCCAATAGTAAGAACCAGAATGGGTTGAAGACCAGTCAGGAAAGGTCACTGTTACTGCTAGGTCAGGAGGTGAACTAAGTAGGACTGGCCCATGGACCCACCTGTGTGCACCAAGATCTGGCATAAGGATAAGGTCTGATGGAAGAACTTGGGAAATTCCTCTGTAGGGACACAGTCCATGAAGGTGAGTGCAAGAACCATGAAAGGAAGCAACTCAAACCAAGCCAAAACACAGTACCTACTGGCATACATTTGGTGCAGGTCAGGGGCAGACCAGGCCATAACACATCACCCACTGGCTAATCTTAGCACCAGAATAGAGTGTAGATAAAGCCAGGTTCGGTCACAACACATACCAGTACACATTATGCCTGAGATTCGGTGCCTGCTGGGCTGGGCTGGGCTGTAATCTCCACCAGCATCAGCTGGAATTGGAGGTGAGCTGGGACAAGCCAGGCTACAACATCCATTGGCAAATGCCAAGGTGAGGTGAGCCGTACCAGACTGGGCCGTATTGCTCAACCAGCACACGTGAGAACCAGGGAGGGCGGGGCAAAGCCAGCAGGTGGAATGTGGGCTCCCTCGCTGGACAACTACTCCCACTGAACAGCGTGAGTTGGGATGGGGGCAGACCAGGCAGAGCTACAACACCTGTGGTCCTCAGAACTATCAAAACCACTTGAGCAATGCCCTAAGAGTATGCCCCAAATTATGGACCCTAGGATGGTTGGGAGGCTGGGTGTGGCTTCCCCGTTTATTCTCCCCTTTCCCCCAGATAAGAAAAAAAAGAGAGAAAGAGAAAACGTGGAAACAATGGTCTTACCCACTTTCCCTTGACCCTTTACTCCCTATTCAACTATGAAAAGAATATCAGAATAAAATAAGAATTTTAAACTGGTTTATTGAATTCATACTCATAAAACATAAAATTAATACTTTAAAGTAACAAAATTCAGTAGCATTTAGTACAGACACAATGTTGTACAACTATAACCTCTATTTCATTTCAAAATATGCATTTTAGCTATTAAAAAATGAATCAGGTACTGGGATGGTCCAAAATAACTGAGGCATTTGTTTTAAGTAACAAAATTAGAACTTGCTTTATTTTATTCTTGATATTTATTTATATACATTTCTAGTTTTCTACAGTAATTAGGTAATATTTTCTAATTTTATAATTGCAACTTTTAAAAATGCATGGGTTGTGATGCCAATATCCCATGTGAGAGCACTGGTTTGAGTTTCAGCCACTCTGCTTCTGATCTGAATCCCTGCTAGTGTGCTTGGGAAAGAAGCAGAAGATGGTTCAGGAGCTTGAGCCCCTGCCACTCACATGGGAGACCTGGATGAAATTCTAGGCTTTGGGCTTTGGCCTGGCTCAGCCCAGGCAAAGTTATAGCTATTTGAGTAGTGAAGCAGCAAATAGAAGGTATATCTCTCTCCTCTCTCTCTCTCTCTCTCTCTCTCTCTCTCTTTCTCTCTTTCTCTTTCTTGTTGTCTCTCTCTCTCTCTCTCTTGCTCTCTTTCTGTAACTCTGTCTTTCAAATAAATAAATCAAAAGAAAAACAAGTCAGTTGCATAGTTTGTGCCACATGAACACATAGGAACTCTGTACCCCACTTCCCATTCATTTTCTTTGAAACTATTGACCCTATGGGCTCCCCAATCACAAGTAGTTCCCTGCAAAACACACTAAGTGGCATTTCCCACCAGGTGGAAAACAGGAGAAGAAACTAGATGGCACTGATATACACAGCGACATTCTGGCTTAGCCCACAGAGCCCAGAGCTATGTAACTAGATCAGAAGACAGACACGCCCACTGCCAGGTCCAGCATACAACCTTCGTGGCTTTTGACCACAACACTACCTCCCTTAACTAAATCTGGCACTGTGGAGTATTTCCATATGCAAGTAGTTTTCAAAAAGCTCAAGGAAAATTTGTACTATGAAAAAAAATGCATGCATTTCTAATTTATTTGAAACAAAAGTTAACTTATCTTCTCATTCTACTTCCCATGAACTCTAAGAGTGCCCTAGTATCTTTCTAAACAGATCCAGCTCTAATGAGTCACCCACCAGTATTCCACACTGACTGTAAGAAAAGGCTTTCTGTTTTAGGAATGCTTCTTGGCCATGCTGTCTGCCATTTAACCTTCACTTCATGTACTATATGCTCAGATTTAGAGGACAAGCTTTTCCGCAAGACTGCACATGCACAAGCAAATAAAGGCAAAACATAAATATAACAAGAACTGGAACTCAAAGAACACAGCAGAGCACAATGCCAAAACCAGAGAGAAGAATTAAACATAGCCATAAAGCTCTCGGAGTTTTAGACTGGTCTCTGAGCCACTGGTCTTTGGCAACCAAGTCAAAAAGCCAGACCAGCATACCTCAAAAAGACTGTAGCAACTAGAATTAAGGGCTATGTTTACTTTGGTATGAAAAACATTTCTAAATCAAAGGATGGCACCATGGAGTAGCAAGTTAAGCTTCCACCTGCAGCATCAGCATCTGATATGGGCACCAGTTTGAGTCCCAGGTGCTTCACTTCTGGTCCAGCTCTCTACAAATGTGCCAGGGAAAGCACTGGAGGATGACCCAAGTGCTTGGATCCCTGTACCCATTTGCCAGACCCAGAAGCTCCTGGATCCCGGCTTTGGACCAGCCAAGCTCTATGCATTACAACTGTATCTTCCAAGGAAGAAAGATCTCTCTCTCTCTCTCTCTCTCTCTCTCTCTTTCTCCATATATAACTTTGCCTTTCAAATAAATAAAGAAATCAAAAGCTATGAGGTAAGGGTATCTCTGACACATTAGAGGACCAGCATTGACCCCAATGTAGCTGAAGCAGAATAAACCAACATGCCTGAAAAAAGTAGATAATGTTGATGAGACAATGAGGACTAGATGGGAGAGCATTTTTCTGTGAGTGACAGGGAAGATTCCAGAAGCTTTCAGCAGAGAAGCATGTTAACAGGTTCTTTCTGGCTGCATGGGAGGAATGAGAAGCAGGAGGAGCAGTCAGCAAGCCACTGCCTTCTCCATTTCTTCCCATTGTGCTCCTTGTCCTCTCACATCCTGCTTTTGGAGTGCTGCAAAATGTATCTTCAAACTAAATTCAGCAACAGCACACTCTCCAGGATGGCCCTCCTCACCTTTTTAACCAGATCTCTGCCACATGTCCCCAACACACCAACCACCATTAACTCGTGTTTTCAAATATACCTGTACAATCCCACTGTCACTCCTGCCACCCCAGCTTCACCTGCTGAGGTGCTACCAATCTTGGGAGATTTGTCCTAACACCCACTTCCTCCACTTTTCCAGATTGGGCAGCTAGCAGAACCCTTAACAGCCTTCAGTTCTGCAGACTATTGTGTCTGCCCTCTCTGTATGGTGTTACTATGTTTCAGTGGACCAGAAGCTCTCTGGCTCATTCACCTTCATGATAGCAATATACCTTCTGTAAGAGGGACTCCTCAATGAATTGAATCATACCAGTGTTATCCTTTACGAGACACAATTCTGTAACCCCCAATGGCCTCTTTCAATCTTTCCATAACCTTATAGCAACTGTCTTATCCAGTTAGGATTATAAATATATAAGTATACTTCAAAAAGTTTATGAGAAATGGAATGGAAAGAATGTATTTCAGTGCAAAAGCAATTTTAAACTTCATGCATAGTTTTTTCATCCTATGCATCTCGTTAGAAAAATGTTTTTCATAACATGAGGAAATGCTTATTATAAAAATATTATGCACAGATTTAAAAATTTATTTGCATCAAAATAAACCCATACTTGCAATTCCATTTTTCTGTACTTTTAAAACTACTCTTGTACAAACTGCAGTTAGATACACAAATTCTAACCCAGAAAAATCTGTTAGACTTCATGCTAAATTAGTAATGCTAAGCAATTAAGCCTGAAAAACTAAAAGTGGACACAAAAACACAACTTTCCTCATAGTTAATTGTCACCTAAAATTTTCTGCATTGGAAGATGCCCTGTTAAATCTGGAAGCTTTTAAATGCTGGACCTCAAGCCACAGGAAAATTGATCTACTTAAATATTTTAAGCATTTATTTTTATTGGTAAGACTTTAATGGAATCAATGCTAACCTCTTTATTGGGGGGTAATGCAGACACACTGAGAACTTAACTTTCCCTTTTACGGTGTTTTTAAAACAGCCTTCTTCTTGCATTATTTATAGTAAAGATCTGAAAACACTGACTCAGGTTTTCCCAATGACTGTCATCCAAATGTGGAGGTGCAGAGCTAAAAGTACAGTAAATTTCCTTCCAGCCATCTATGCAAGAGAATTTGCCAGAAGGGCACCCTAGGGATGGTCTAAATTCTTTCTTTTTAAGAAAATTTTAGTTGCTAACCTGGCTGTCTCTCCACCTCCTTGCTGAAGTAGTTCATACTGGTGTCTAAATGCAAAAAACAACAAACAAACAAAAACAACAACAACAACAACAAAACGGCCCTCAGGAGCAGAGACAAAAGCATCAGAAATCAAACTCAGAATCAACTCAATATGAAATCTTCGAACCATTCTTTAATACGAGGCCTTAAAGTGACTCTCAGCTTTGTAACACCAACTACATATGAATAGCAGAATAATCCTCGGGGACTTAATTGTCTTTTGAGAATCAGAGATATTAAACTGTCACTTCCTTTAAGTGACTTGTGTTAGACAAGCTAGAGGATATCAATGTGTGCAAGATAAATGTGAATGAGTTCAAATGTTTTAGCAACATTATTTCAAGATCTTCAATATTCTTTGAATAATTTTTGGTAAAATATTTTCAGTATAACCCAATTGAAACAATGTTTCTTTCAAATAAGACAATGTGTCTCCTGTAGTTCTAGTCTCCATAGAGTTAGAAAATCTCAGACTGAATAGAACTAGTAAAATGAACTTGTTTTCTGTGTCCCGGTCAGGAGGCTTAGCTGCAGAAGCGGGGTCAGTCATCATAATCAAACCATGGCTTGAAAATGGAAAATGTGTCAGAAATACTAACAAGAAAATCAGAACAGAAACAGATCTTATAAACCAACTGTCTGTCAGAGTTCAATAGCTCTTCCTATTATTTCTTTAAAAAAAAAAAAAGACATGTTAAGCCACCAAACTGAACACTGAAAAGGCAGAAAAGCAATTCTAGCAATACAGAAAGAGCCAATAAAACATTTCTATTTCAAAGAGTTCTATTTCAAAAAGTCATTTTAATGTTCCGTAATGGTTTTGATCACTTTGAAACTGCTGGTCTAGGTGTGTATCCTCCCTCAAACAGACCCCCTGAGACAAAGAATTCAAGTCCAATGTATGTGTAAAATGTATGTGTAAAGTTCTGGAAACACTGGCCAGGAAGGGAAATCGTCATGCATAGGAAAGGGGGGAGCCGAATTTTAGGTCAGCCGTTTGCTTCAGACTTTTCTGTGAAATGGGAAAACAGGAGTTTTCATCCTTCCATACTGCCAGCTTCTTTCAGGCAGTTGCCACATTGTTTTCCAGATCTACAAAGCAAACCTTCTGGCAGATGATGAAGGCTCTGGCGGCGTGTGCACCTCAGCCATCAAAATGATGAGCTCCAAGAATGTGGGAGGAGCATCGGAAGCACCGCCCACAACAGCATAATCCATGCGTAGTAACAGGTTATGTGCATTCCTGTTTTCTATCAACGTTCTCCCTCTTTCTTCTACTGACACTTAGACCGCATAGTTCACAGTCAAGTCATCGGCCCTAAGCTATAAAACAATTTTTTCTTATCTGTACCTTTACTTCTCCCCCTGAAGTCTCCTTTGTATTCTCCTAAATTAAGACACTAATTCTATTTGTATGTCTTATATTCTTTTACATTAACCTTGCTCTCAATTGAATTTAAAAAATCTCTCCAATGATAGCAGTCATATGGGTTCATAATAATAACTACAAAAATAAGGATTTGGTCCACACAGGGAAGAGTTCAGGTCATTCTGTCACCCAAAGAACCCTTTGTGATCAGAGTGTAAGGAGTCATGGTGGCAGCTGCAGAAGCATACACAGTCACAAATTAATAAAGAGGAGGTAGGCACATTTCACCCTTAACTAAGGGAACGCATTTTCAGTTAACTGTTGCTGTCCTTACTTTCACACATACAATCTTTAAAAATAGTCCAATCTGAATATGCTTATTCTTAGGCTGTAGAGAAATTCCTAGAATCTCTTGGTAACTTTATTCAAAGCCTGAAAGTTTCATCTTGGCTCTTGCTGCGTGCATAGTCAAAATGAGATGATAATGTACCAAGACAAACTAAACTTAAAACAACCTTGACTAAAGTGAGCCTGTGGCAAATATTAACTTGCATAATTTACACCAAAAGATCAGTTGAAAGAACTCAGGAAAAAAAGCTGAAACTACCAGGACTACAGTATTATGAGTTTCTTAAAAGAACGTATTTGTATGCAACAGGAACAAGGATACTTCAAAAAGTTCATGGAAATGCAATTGAAAGATAAGCTTGTTTCAAAGCCGATCCTTTGAAACCTATGGGAAGTTTTTTTTTTCATAATTTGCATTTTGAATTAACTTTCTGAAGACCCCTAAATACTAAAAAGATAACACTGTTAAAATCCACTCAAATTGTCTAGTTTTTACAGTGCTCAATAGAGTTTTCATAAAATAATTTTAAGAAAAATATAAAAAAGAAAAAAATAGACCAGAACATCACTGAATACTTCTGGATGCTTCTATCCTGGATTTGGAGGTTCACCTTTTTCTCCATGGCCATAAACAAACATTTGATTGAATCATAGTAAAATGGTATGCCTTTTTAGTAGCAGGTTTTATGCTTATGTAAGGATCAGACCCACTACCAAAGCCCCCCCAGTCTCCTAAAATAAACTACCCATTATACAAAACGATCAGTATTTTTAAAATCAAACATCCTAATTATAGTAAATGATGCTCTGAAACATCGATTTTTTTTCATCAACATCAGCTTCTAAATCTACCTCTGTGGGAAGACCTTTTTTTTAATTATATCCAATCTGTCATCTATGTATACAATTGCAAAATACATTAATGATAAATTACTAGGGAAATTAGTGTTTTTAAAAGTAAACAAAGTACAAACCCAACTGTTTTTTATTATTATTATTACACTGATATAAAATTACTCGACCCAATTTCTAAAACAGTTTTGCAACCCTTACTCTTCATGTTAGTATTGCTCTGGCCATTGATGCATTACAGACAGCTATGGGCAGCCCTGGCCTGTAAGTGCATTTTGGAGAACACCAACTTGAAGGGCCATACATGCATCTATTTAAGAGCTACACCTTACCTCGGACATTCTTCCCAAATCCCATAGATGACACTTTCTTGTCCACTTGTTCACTGGTACTTGACTTCTCTTTGATAACATCATCATCGCCAACAACATCAGCAGAAAATTTTTTTCTTTTCTTTTTCTTGTGTCGAGGTGGAAGCTTTTTTGGAAAAGTAAACATTGGGAATATCACAAGAAACATTGCAATGGCACAAAGGAGGAATCCACTCCACCTAAAAAATTGGGAGATGGGAATAGTATTTTTGGGTCTTGTTCTATGAAAACAAATCAGCAAAGTAGAAGACTACAGTGACCAAAAAAAAAAAAAGTCTCCAGAGAAAACATTTAAGCTTCAACAATTGTAGAGTAGGAGGAAGTTGAGCAAATTAAGAAGACAGAAGGATTCTCTCCATTTGTAGTATAAATTTAAAAATCTATCCAATTATGCTTGAATTATAATGAATACTAAAATTAGCAATCTGATTTGAATTCAAGTCAAGTATTTTTGAGCACTTATATGTAGTTCTAATATCATTAGCCCTTCTACCATGGGCTTTTTATAATCACTAAATTATAAATTTGATAGCAAAATAATATAGACTGTATATATGGCATGTTTTGTGGGCCAATATAGATACTTTCTCAGAAAAAGGTAGCATTTCATATCAAATTGTTGATGGTGTTCACACATTTTTCTGTAAGTACATAAGAATCTACTGGCCTCCGTTTAGCTGATCTTCCGAAATCAATATGTGAGCCTAGTTATTCAACCTTCACACCTTCAAGAGTTTATAAACTACTGGCAAGCAATCAAAAGTATAAGACACAATCTCCAAGATATGCAAGAAGGTATACAGTTAAGTGTTAGATTACATTATATAGATTTCAAATGTTATGAAATTTCAGAAGGGAAACTGATGTGTGTCAGAAAGCTTCCCAGAGAATTGGTACTTCCGATTCTGACTTAGTTCATCTGAGACAGTACTGCAGACAGCCAGTGGCACATACCAGCAGCAGAACTCACATTCCAAACGAGTATTAGAGACAGTCATGTGTGAAGGCTCTGTGCTTCCTGCCTGCATAACTCCCTAGGAGAAATTCCTCCGTTCCCTTCAACCTTTCTCTAGCAAGCATGGGTCCCCTTTCCTACCTAATCAGGTCAATACTTTTTTTCTTTTTAGAAAGTAAATGCTACTGTTTTTATTTAAAATCGTTACATAAATAATTAGGTAATTTTTCAGTGACAATAATGGGCCCTGAGAAAAATACTAAGAATTTTTCTTCCATTTTTCTATGTGCTCAAATATTTATCATTTATTTATGATGCAGCATTCAAAACTCTTTCTTCCAGCTCTTTTTTTTTTTTTTACACAAAATATATACTACATTGTCATCATCTGTAGGTTCCTACTGGGCCATAGAACAGAAGAACTTTCTATTCTCCTCTACCTACAACACAATACCATTCATCAGGGGCCACCATTGTGGTATAGTGGATAAGGCTGCTGCTTAAAATGCTAGCATCTCATATGGGCACAAGTTCAAGTTCCATCTGAGGTCACCACATCTAACAAAGACACATCAACTCCAAATTCTGCCTACAAAGCTTCCAGGTTCATAAATGCTCAGACTTCATCCTCTACAGCAACAAGTTCCCACTCATTTTAACCAGAAAGTAAGTAGCAGCCCAGACCTCGGTGGCGAATCCAGAAAGACTGGACATCACTGTAGAGTGAAAATTCGTCTTTATCCAAGTGATGTTCAAATCTGCTCAAGTTCACTGGTTAGTTGAGAAAACCACTCATCAGTAATATGTGCTATTTTCAAAGGTACTGTTAAATCAAAGAATGCTTTCAAGATCATTAGAAAAAGCTCTATTTTGAGAAGACTGCTTACAGGATAGCTGTGGCCATCTCAATTATTCAGAATGTAATCACCAGCTTAGTGCTTGACCCAAATTATATACAACAGAAATTTGTTGAATAAGTAAATTGAAAGAGGTCTTTAAAAAAAAAAGTGGCATTTCTGTGCAAAGTGCATAGCTATGGTATTGTCCAGCCTCTTTAGTACTTGGTGGCCATGAGGCCCTCATTAGTTAGGCCCTGCCTCTCATCTATCTCTCCCTGCACCACCTCTACACACAGGTCCTCTGAACCCTTCATCCCTACACCTTCAGTTCTCCTTAACTCCAGAAGGGGGCAGGCATACGCGGCCAGTGGAATGCAGTGGAAAGTGGAGGGGAGGGCTCACAAACTGTGGTTTCTGACAGAGCCGGGTTCATACCCATTTTAACCACTTACCAATTATGGGATCCCAGATAAATTATTTTGCCTTTCCATTCAGCTTTCTCATCTGAATGAAGTGCCATGGGAAGAGTTTATTGATGTCAACAAAATTCACTAAGAGTATATTTATGACAGATCTAAATACAAAATGTCTGTCCTCAAATCAACAATCAATTCACATTAGCTAATTTGGCTTACTTCATTTCGATGCCATGTAAATCTACGTAACTTCCCCATCAGTCCATCTCCAACTATTGATGTGAAATGATAAATAAACATGAAAGATGTATTCAAAATAGAGTGTCTAACAGAAGAAGGGAATTACAATCAACAGAGACAGCACAGAAGTGCGAGTCATTTCAAAGAGCAGTCATGCCTCCAAGCCCATGTGCTTCAACAGTCTTCCAGAAGCATCCTTACAACTCATGATACAATGATGGCACTGAAAAGGATTCTGGGAAAAGCTGAGTAAGGCACCCAAATGTTGAATACTGAGCAAAGCTCCATCAATAATAGCTAAAACAGAAAAATCATGATGTGTAAGCTCCTCTCACAGACCACCACTCAAACACCATTCACCAATGGAGGCTAGTTAAATCTATTGACCAATAGCATCTCTCTGGGTTATCCCTGACTGAGATTTGAGCAAATTGTGCCACTCGCTGAGCTTCAATTTTCTCATCTCAAAAATGAGCATAATACTGCAGACATAGACGGTGGCTTGTCATAAGCAGTCAGTAAATATTAATATTATCCATTCCTTCTTTCCTCACTTTTATTTGCTGAAAAAGCATTGCTGCCAGACATCATACCAAGTAACTATGCCTTTGTTCAAGATAAAAGTCTGTTACAGTCAATAAAACTCAAATTTATTTTTAGAGGGATTCTTACGTATTTCTAATATTGATATCTCTATCATTTACAGAACAGTGAGCCACTGAAATGGATCAAATTGAACATTTTTCACATTTAAAGAACTAAATAGCTAACACTATTTAGTTATTTCCGGGGGGAGGGGGGCAGGGCAGGAACTGTTGAAATCTCCACATATGAAAATTCACTCACTCATTATTCCCAGCCACTCTGAAAATTAGGTGCCATGACTACTTTCTTTTTATGAATTTGGCTTTTTAAAGAATTTCTTTTAATATGACACAAAGAAATAAATTATCCAAAGTCACATGGCTTTTGGATACTGAGGACTTAAACCTAGGGAAACAAGGCTTGGGGTGGCTGCTGCTGACATCTTTCCACTCAGCTAGCTGTTGGACTCCTGTCTGCCAGGACACTTTGAAAAGTCAGCATAAAGCAACTGTATAAATGAAATATATGAAATTAGTTTATCTTATATAATGAAAACAATTTAAATTTTAAAATATTTCATTTTAAAAAAAGCACAAAGCATCTATGGAACCAACACTCCTGCCTGCCTTCCCTCTCTCTGCCTCCCCATCCTTCTTCCCTCCTCCAGATATGCCCTGATTACCATGCCCTTTCTCAGGACATCTAAACATAACACAGAAAGCTCTGGATATTTAGAACTGTATTTTAATCCTCCAGTTTTCAGACAAAGAAAAAAATTCCTTCACTGATTGATTTCACAATTGCAAAGAAAGTAGCTGAGACTAAGTTTTGCCATGAGCCAAGACCCTAAAACTCCTATGTTATTCCCCTAACACTGATAGAGGAACTCTTCTTTGTGAGATTTTGAAAATTCTATGAAACTAAGTTCCTTATATCTTAACACTGCCAGCTCCAGTGGATATTAATTAGGAAGATGTCGATAATGTCAACTTCTTTTAAAATAGGTCATTCTCACTCGTCTCATAATTAACCTATAAGGAAATGGGCTGTTATCCTATAATGAAACACAGAGAATTTGAGAAATATTTTAGGAAGTAAATTAAATGACACATACCATTTCTATCATGGAAGTATTCTCCTTGTTAAAACAAAAACTTACTAGCAATGGCAACTTATTCTAATCCATACAAAATTAATTCTGTCAGTGCTTGCATTCATAAAGAAATAAATTATTGTGTTCAAGTTGAAGTTTGTGAAAAACTTAAGAACAATTCTGCTCTTTAGGGAAATAATATAACATCCACAGCTCAATTGCTTATTCTGAGCCCTAATAATATTACAAATTTTGTAGAACAATTAGGATCTAACAAGTGAGAATACACTCCCAGAATACATAGAGCAAGAAAATCTCATCAAGAGAACATTCCCTGAGAGGGTATCCATGGGAGAGTTGGGCCAGAGTTCTAGGTGGCAGGGAATCCTGGAAATCAGAAACCCAAACTCCAGTTTCCTGCTATTGCACACCCTAGGAGGCAACAGCCAATAGCTCCAGTACAGTCCCGTGGCCACAACAGGGGAGGTCTGGATTGATCTCCTTGCTCCAGCTTTTGTGTTCACTAAGGGAATAAACCAGAAAAATGAGAGCTCTCTCCATACACATCTATCTGGTTTACATATAATCTAATATTTAATTAAGTAAGTAAAGTGAACTGGCAGGGCTACATTCCTCCTGGTGGCTCTGGAGAAGGTGATTTCTGCTGTTTAGCTTCTAGAATCCACCTGCAATCTTGAGATGAGAGCACCAAGGTCATTCAGGATCATCTCCCCATGTCAGAGATGCTTCACTGAAGCACATCTACAAAATCTCTTTCATGAGTAAGGTCCTGTTCCCCAGGTTCTGGAAATGAGGACATGGCTATCATTAGGGGATGAGGGGAGTCGGAGGCAGATGGCAGCAGGGGTGGGAAGCCGGGATCATTCTCCCTACTGTCACTTTTCAGGTTGCTTTTACTAGTGCACTGCTTACTACTATACTACTTTTATACTGCTGTAACGCTAACATTTTAAAAGGGAGTGAGATGGAAAACTTAGAATTCTTACCAGTTTCCGATGAAACGAGGATCACTCTGGTCGAGGTGAACAGGGTTTCTGGGATCAACGTAAAAACCAATAAGAAGTCCACCTAGCAGATATCCCACCGCAGGGCCAAGTGCTCCCATGACATACATGATGGCTGAGAAGACAGAAGGGAAAAGGGGCATCAGCAGCAGCACTGGCACCAGGACATCTTCGTTCTCTAATCCCACCATCGCACAGTAAAATGGCCCTGGTGAAATCCAGCGACAGCTTCCAGCAACTGGGGAAACTTCAGGAATGTGTGTCTCTCTTGACATCTCAGTTCCAAACCCTGCCCTGTCACCTGCTGTCCTCTTAGAGAATCCAAATCCTCTGGCGAGCTTTCTGATTGTTTATATTTTATGTTTTAATACAAACATTCAAGTCCCACCACAGAAATACTAAATTCCAATTTGTGACAAACTCAGACTAGATCATGAGACAGTCATTGAGAGACCAAAAGAAACTACAACAAAACAAAAATCTTAAAATAAAAAAAAGAAGAAGAAATAATAATGAAGGAAAAATAAGACAGAGGAAAACATAGGTGTCATTTATCCCAGCTGGAAGGTACTAACAGGAAGAAAGGAACTCCAGGTCGGAGTTGCCCCCGACAGGTTGGATTCAGCTGGATTGGCCAAGCTGCCCATATGCCCTCAAATGTCGAGTATTTTTCTTTTCAAAGCATCATACAGAATAGGATACTATCTTTCAGGGCATTTGGCTTATTACTAATTAACACATATTACATAAAGATAACTGAATCTCCTAGAATGGCATAGGTCAGCAGATCCAAACGCAGAGCAACCACAGCTGGTAAGAACATACATTCTGAAAGTACACGTCCACTTCTGCTGATAGTAGTCTCACTGTCGGTGGATCAGAAAGACAGCTACCGCATCCAAAGCTCTGTGTCGTCAAAGTGGGCTTACACCAAACAACCAAGCCATTCCTCAGATGACCTGTTCCACTATTTTTCTATCTTCACTTCCATCATTTAAAGTTCTAACATAAACAACATATGGCCAGTTTAAACATTTGAAGATCAGTTAAAAATTTCTTGAGCCTCACTGAGGGAGATTTCACCACACTCCAAATCCATCTATGTTTCATATTCAAGCTCAACTGTTTGGAGACAAATTCATAAGCTATTTGGAGGCATAAGGTTTTGCAAAGTTTGACAACAAATGTAGGTGTTAAGCTTCTTAATTCTACTGCTATCATGCATTTTTTCAACCAGCAAATACATCAGGATCTATTGCCATGACCTTTCAATAGCACTCTATTTACAAGAAAACAAATCAGAATGACATCTCCTTACTTTATCATCCAAATCTAAATAAACATTGAATAAATACTTATGCCTCCTATTACTTGTTAACTACAGACAGCAAGACAGTAATTTAACACCTGCTCTCACTTTTCATGCTGTTTCAAAACAGGAAGTACAGTGTTTATTTTACAGAGCTTCCTTGTTGCAACCAAAAGATGGTTCTCCCATTTCTCCATCTGTGTCCGTAAATGGAAAATGGAGGCATAGTTGCAAGTGATTGGTACTCTTTTGGAAGCATGCTGTTCATAAATAAAGTTAATATATTGATAAATGTCTTATTAGTCTGCTGACAGCCTAAACAGTAGCTCAGGAATAGAATGTCCATTTTCAGTCTCAGGTATTTCTATATGCATATGAAGATAAAACTTCTGTTTACATCTCCAGCAAGCCAGCACCACTGACAACCCCAAACTGTAATGAGGCCAAAATGTGACTTGAATCATCTTCCCAAAATAGTTCCGGCACAAAAGAAGCTGCCTCCCAAACACAGACAGGGAAAAGGGCACTGCCACCATCCTGTTGGTGCCTGGGGCAGTTGAATGCATCATCTTAGAGCATCAAGCAGGGCTGAGCAGGATGTGTGCAAGACTCCGCAGCTGAATGGCAATGGTAGAGTGATGACTCAATGGCATTCACCAGAAAATCTGAACTACTTGATAAACATAGACAAGGCTTTTAGAAAGTCAGCAATATAACCGCAGTTATTTTTATTATGTAACAAACACTTGAAGTCTAAAGGCATCAAACACACACACACACACACACACACACACACACACACACACACACCCCTCTTAGCTCTCATTTAATAAATAAATATATCATTCTCCAGGAACAAAAAATATTTCAGGGCACTGAGTTAAGATTTAGCAATTTATTCAACAAAAACATTCATTCAAAGCTTGTTAGAGCAGAAAGTTGTTGAAACTAACTCATACTATTCAGCTGCCCAGTCAAAACTCCCAATCACTCTCAACTGACTAAAGGAAAAGATCTAAAAGGTTGGACCTGGAGGTCAAGGGTGGGATAAACTGTCCTACAGTGACCATCCCAGTCTTCAAACCAGGTCTTCTACAAGGAAGGTAAGAACCCAACTAACTGAGCCATCACCTGCTGCCTCATTAGGTTTCACATTAGCAGGAAGCTGAAATTATGAGCAGAGCCAGGACACTCACCTTTACACTCCTATTTTGAATGACAGTGTCCCAAAGGATGTTTTACCTGCTGAGCCAAACACATTACCCTTCATAGGGCGTATTTTAAATTAAGTGGAATCCTAGCTTCCTCTCACACATTGTCTGCTAATGAGGAAACTCAAATTGTAAATCCAAAGTCTCTGTGGCATTTAGACCCTGACACAAGCCATGCCCACAGAGGAAAGCAAGTTCAAGGGCTCTTCATTCTACTCTCTCATGGTTGTGGGGAGGATCGCATGGTTTGGCCTTCCCTCACTGTGCATGCCTCCTACACATTGCCTCCGGCTCAGGATCACCCGCCTAGCCTCCCTGACATGGCCGTGAATGCTCCTGAAGACTGATGCTGCCTATGGTTGAGATTATGAGGATAATTTGAGCCTAGGTTCAGGGGCTAGGGGGGCGCGGCACCCAGGAAGCTGTCACTGGAAAACACTTGCACCCATGGCTCAAGTCTTCAAATGACTACTAAGCCTGGTCTAAGACAGTGATAGACTCAAATACATTTGGCAACACAGCTGCTGCAGATAAGAGGATATGCAGAGCTGTCCACAGGTCACTGGGACATCACAGCGGTGATGACTGAATAATTCCCTGAAAAATAGCCCAGGGAGTTCACAGTACCTGAGCAGCATAGTCAGAGAAAATATGCTCTCTCACCGCTTCTACTCACAAGCATGAGTAGATAAGAAGCCTTTGAGCCTGGTTATTTTAAGCAGTGATTTATTTAAAATAAAATTATTTCAACTGATTCAGTTATTTTGACATAGGCCTGACAGCAAAAGAACAGCTGCCATGGCAGTCAGAGGATCATCAATCACATTCCTAACACACACAGAGAGCATCTCAAGTCACCCAGAGTAGGTGTGTTTTTCAAACACAGTAGTTAACCCTGCTGACAAAATGTCTGAAAAAGAAGTTTACTTTGCTCATGTTTACAACAGGAATCTACCCTTTGACATGCTAAGAAATGTATGCCCAAGTCACAAAACAAGCAGGTGACAGACTCAAATTCAAATGTGTCTGATGACAGTGCAAGTACTCACAGCACACAACATGACCTCCCATGTAGCTTAAATAAAGCCACAAATGAAACACCACAGATATCAAAACCAAATCACTAGAAAAGTCAAATCAGTGTCCCCCTCACAAAACGTACAGCTGCCAAATAACGCACAGGAAGTCTCAACACACCAAACCCTAATCTTTTAAAAAATAAAATGCTAATTATCATAGGAGTTGTTATCATTTCTAGAGCAAAGTTATCCCAGAGATATTTCCATTAATTTGCTATATTTATTTTTTTCAAATTAACTCACACATTTCATAGTTTTTAAGGACATCCCCACACTAATCCTATCACTTGCAGGGCACTGATTCTGACACTGGACCAGGAATAATATAGCTATTCTATAATATTTAACAGCTCAAAATGGGAAGTTAATATACTTCTAAAAATACCAAAGAAACTAGTATATGAAAATGTCAATTGTGATCATCCAAAATTGCTTTTAGTTGCATCTAATTATACCACTCTTTTTAAGAGTTCTATATTTCACCTCAAGAATGGCCTGAAAAAATTACATCATTTGATATGTGATAACTCTATTTTAGCCCATTCTCAAAAAACTACTCCAAAGCCCAATGAATCCCTCAATTTTCAACAACTTTCAGGTAGTATTACCAATAGGCAAACACAACAACGGTGGGGGTTGGGGGAATAGGAGGCAGGTATTTACTAAATGTATTTTAAAAATTAATTCTAAGAATGCTTAGCAGGCAATACTCCATTAACACTATGCACCCAGATTTCCTAAGTGTCTTGCATCCTTACAGCTCAGTGAATGGAGTTCTGGTGATACTATTCTTTGGGAAAGAATCTTAGAAATAATCAATTATTGACCCATGCAGGAAAGTTACCTTTTCTTGATCTAGTAAATGTGTATACAGGCATACACACACACACACACTCCATCACAACCACTACAAACAACATCAGCAAAAAGATGAAAACCCAGGGTACATATCTGAATCCCTTCTGCTCACCTCCCCCCAAAATAAATATTTTCTGTAACTATATAGTTGGTGAAAGACTATATTTATATAAACTGCAAGGAAAAGGGTTTGATGCAGTGAGTGCTTTGATTACTTGGAGAGCACAAAAGCAACTGTGAACAAGTCCTGACAACATCAAGATTGATTGATTGATTGATTGACAGATTGATTGATTTACATGTGTATTTAGGTATTTCAAAACGTTCATGGAAAAAATGGAATTGAAAAATAAATGTATGGGGCAGGCAGGCATTTGGCACAGTAATTACCCCATCACTGGGGTCACCCAAACCTGTATCATGCTGCCTGGGTTTGAGTTCTGGGCTCTACTCTTGGATTCAGCTTCCTGTTAATACACATTTGTAAAGATACCATGTGAGGCTTCAATGAATTAAGTCCTCAACAGTCATGTGGGAGGCCTAAATTGATCTCTAGCTCCTGACTTTGTCTCTGACCTAGCCCTAGCTTCAAGAGACATATAGGCAGTGAACCAGCAGATGGGAGATCTCTGTTTCTCTCCCACTGTTGAATAAATTACATTAAATTTACAAAAATTTTTAAGTTTCTTTTAGTGAAAAGGAATTTTGAAATCTTTGCATAGCTTTTTGTAATATGCATTTTTCATGAAACTTTTGTAGATCCCCTCATATGCATCAATTTAAAAGTTTCCCACCAAAATAACTTATCCTTTAATTTCATTTTGCTCAAACATTTCATAGTCCCTGTATTTCAGTTCTGTTCATGGAAACTTGGTCTGTTTCCAAGCACTAGAAATTGGCCCGGGACACAACACAGTGTGCCTTGGCCATGGAGCACAGCACAGCCAGCCTCAGCCAATATACTGAAGCGAATGTCTGCATATGGTGACCTTCTATTTTGTCCATTTACTACATGTACTGTGAATAATTTAATAATGCTACACATCTGTCAAACACTTAGGAATCAGCCAGATTGGTTTTTTTTTCAGCCAGATTGTTGAAAGGCAAATCAGTTTTGTCTTTCCTGAGTTATCATCAAAGAATTGGTGAAAGAGATGTTGAGAGTGAAGACCAAGAGAATGTGGCATTGGTGAAGGGAGCCCTCTGACATTCTGAGGTCATAAACACGAGTGCAGCCCAAGAGGACTGGTCAGCACTCCTCCAGCAGAACGAAGGGCAGACGCACATTCTGATTCCAGAGGCTCTGAAGAGAACAGAGTGCAAGTCTGACATGATTCCTTCAAATGTTACTCACACTAAGTGGGAAAGAAGGAATAAAGTGAGGGCAGCATTGTTACTAAATGGGTAAAACCAACACCTGCAGCACTGGCACCCCACTTGGGCACCTGTTTGAGTTCTGACCGATCCACTTCCACACTTGATCTTGGCCAAGAGGCTGAGAAGCGATAGCCGCTCCACTTCCGATCCAGCTTCCTGATAATGTACCTGGGGAAAAAAAAGGAGAAAATGGCCCAAGTGCTTGGGCCCCTTCACCCATGTAGAAGACCTGGGAGAAGCTCCTGGCTCCTAACTTCATTCTGGCCCACCCCTGGCCAGTGCAGCTGTTGCAGCCATTGTAACCATTTGGGAAAATAAGTCAACAGACGGAAAATCTCTCTCTCTCTTTCTGTGTGTGTGTGTGTGTGTGTGTGTGTGTGTGTGCGCGCGCACGCGTGTGTGTGTGTGTGTGTGTTCCTCTCTTTCTGGAACTCTGCCTTTCAAATTAATATCAAAAAAAAAATGTTTTTTAAAGAGAAAGATCTCCTGATTTGTTGAAGTCTGTATACATTGCAGCCAAATGAAAGATTCTTTAAGAAAAGGTGGGGGGCATGGTGGAAGGTGTGAGGAAGGAAGGAAGAAAAGCAAGTAAGCACAGAGTTGCGATTTCCCCATTTTGGATACCAAATGGCCCAGAACTGAGGTTTCTTCCTGCACTTAACCCTCTATACTCTGGTCACATCCTCCAGCTTTTATATTTGTTATTGGGGTCCCATCACCTTCCAGCACTTAGAAAGGGTTAGTTTAGGGTGTCCGAAGGACGTTCCAAAGGAGCACAAATTCAGAGAACATGCATGCCACCACTCCATCATGATGCCTCTGCAGTAACCAAGGAAATGTTTCACCTTCCTAAAATCAGAGTGGCAGCACTCACAAGTTAAACAAGCACTCTGTTAATTCGACATACTCACACTGAGGTGGGGAAGGAAAGCTGTTGGGTAATACACTCTTCGATCAAGAACTGTGTTTTGTTTGTTCAGAAGAAAAATAGTCAACTCATGCAAATGCTCAATACATTGAAAACATTTCTGAGCTGTAATTCCCTGCAAGCGTGCAGCACGGCCCTGCAGATTTCCAGCTGACACAGAAGGCACCGACCATGTGCCGGGCTGTGACATGAAGATGACTAAGAAACAGTAATTCTCCCGGAGCTAAGGGTCCTGTGGGACAGCATCTGGGTCATTAACAGAAGCATTTGCTCTGTCCCTGAGAATTTACTAGCTGGGGCTTACTTCACTTTGAAAACCCTATACTTGACAATAGCATGGTTTTCTCTAATAAGGAAACTACAGAAGACTTGTTTTGGGAAGTAGTCAAACAAATATTGATCTGACCATTAAAAGAAGCTCAGATGACAGGATATACAACATTACAGATAGTACAAAGTGAAAAATAAAATCAGCAAGAAACCATTTTAGTCAAGATTCTATCTGTACTTTAAAAAAGAGATCTTTTTTCATCTGACATCTATTTTTATCAGATATTACAGATGTATGAACCTGTCTATCAGTATCCCATCTATCATCCATCTTCTCTAGGGCACAAGGAGTGCGCACAGTTTTAAAAACTTGGCAGTTTAGTTAGAGAAATGAGATAGGCATGGAATATGAGAAAACACAAGATGTGGGAGTTTGACCCATCAGTTAAGACACTGAGACACCCATGGCTCATTCAGATAAGACACTAAGACACTGGGCAATCAAGATGGCGGAATAGGGTGAGGACACGTTTAAACAGATAGAGAAATATCACACAGCGTGAAGCAGAGAGGGCACATTCCAGGAAATAAGAGAGGACAGACTGACAGCAGAGGGGTACGTGGAGACTGATGGACACAGGAAAGCACAGAGAAAGTGGTGTGGTGCGGCCATGACCCAATATTCCAGTGGCAATACAGCAAGTGGTGATCTGAATGCCACCAGCAGCCAGAATTCCATAGGCAACCAGATGGGAAGGGAGGTTCACTAGGAACTCAGGAGGTAAACTCAAAGAACTTCCCATCCTGCAGGTTTGTTTGATTTGACCAGGAGCAGAGACAAAGCAACAAATCCCAAACAGGTGGTGTAGGAACAGGATGAATATCACAGCCCAAACCCCCGCTAGAACCAAATCAGGCACCATCTTGAGTAGGGAAGCAACAGCTATGGGACAGGACTATGCATGCACTAAGCTGGGAGAAAACTCATTTCGGGCTCAATGAATTGCAATGTGGTAGCATCCTTCAAGTTCCACCCAAAATAGCTCCAGTTGGCCCCCAGACCTAATGGCCAGGAGATTAATAATTGTAATAGTGGTACACCAGGCGCCATTTTGTGTAGTGTGGCAAAGGTTTTCACAACAGTGAGCTGCACATGCACTATCATCCTGGGACCTGCACAAACCAGAACTGGGAGAAACACTGTACAGACAATGGTGCAACAACAGAATAGGATCACAGGAGGTGGAGTGCTGAGCCAGGAAGTGGCCTATGCAGGCATGGTGGAAGTTTAACATAAGAAACCAGATCTGAAATTCACTGGAGGAAGTGGCACAAAGGACTGCAAACAAAGAACGGTGCATCAACCACAATAAGTAAATCAAACTGCAGACCTGTGTGTGACAGAATTTGGAAATCTACCCCAAGGAGAACAATCTGCTAACCAGAAGGACAAGGACCAAGAGCAAAAGCAGAGAGAAAGGCACAGTGAATATTACTGAACACTCCCCGGCAAAGGAGTAAAACCCTTTACCAACCTCAGAGTTCACTGAGGAACGCATTGAGAAAATGGGGGATACAGAATTCAAAACATTTGTTATAAAGCTTCTTATCAACAAGAAGTACATAAAGCAGGCATTCAAGGAATTTAAGGAATATGTCACACAGGAAATGAATCAAATGAAAGCTGATATATCAGAAATGAAGAATACAGTGGAGCAAATTAAAAGTACATTGGAGAGTCTCCAAAATAGAATGAAGGAAGCAGAAGAAAGAATCTTAGAATTGGAAGATATTTCCTGTCACCAGGAGGAAACAAACAAAAAGCTGGAAGCAGAGTTGGGTCAAGCGAAAAAAAAAAAAAAAAAGGTAACTAGGAGACACTATTAAAAGGCTAAATATAAGAGTCATGGGAATCCCAGAAGTCACAGAAAGAGATGCTTGGTTTAAAAATGTACTTAATGAAATAATAAAGGAAAACTTTCCTAATCTGGAGAAATAATTTGGAAACAACATCCAGGAAGGCCACAGAACTCCTAACAGGGTTGATCAAAAGCGATCCTCATCACGACACATGATAATCAAGCTCTCTTCAGTCAAACATAAAGAAAAGATCCTTAAATGTACACATGAAAAAAGCCAATTGACATACAGAGGAATAGCAACTAAATTCACAGCTGATCTCTCACAGGAAATTCTACATGCCAGAAGAGAATGGAGCGACATAATCCAGATTCTAAAAGAATGAAATTGTTCACCCAGGATAACATACCCAGCAAAGCTTTCTTTTGTCTTTGAAAATGGAATAAAATTCTTCCACCATAAACAAAAGTTAGAAGAATATGCCCCTTCCAAACCTGCTCTACAAAGGATACTTCAAGATGTTCTCTTGACAGAGAAGAGGAATAGCACACCAAACAAAACCTAAGGCAAATGTGTAGAACATCCCATTAAAATAACAAAAGCCTAAATCAATGAACAACATACTGCTAAATGACAGGAACAAATTGCCACCTATTTATATTAGCCCTGAATGTAAATGGATTAAATTCATCAATCAAACATCATAGATTAGTAGACTGGATTAAAAACACAATGAAAGAATCTCAACTGAATTTAAACTGTGGTAATGCAACAAAGTGGAGAAATCCACCATGGGGAGAGGGTTCAGGGAGGGGTGGGGGCAATCCCAGTGCCCATAACATTGTGTCAAATAATGCAATGTAATTAATAAAAAAAAAAAAAAAGAAAGAAAACCTATCTGTTTGTTGCCTACAGGAGATATGTCTCACCAATAAAGAACAGCAGAAACTATATCTCATGGATTTTGATGTTTTTAGCTTCATTTCTTCAAAACTAATTTTTTTCTCATTAAATTCTCCAATGACGGGCCCGGCGCGGTGGCGCAAGTGGCTAGGTCCTCGCCTAGCACGCCCGGGATCCCATATGGGCGCCGGTTCTAGT
The DNA here is from genome assembly GCF_017591425.1 of Ochotona curzoniae. Classification (NCBI taxonomy): domain Eukaryota; kingdom Metazoa; phylum Chordata; class Mammalia; order Lagomorpha; family Ochotonidae; genus Ochotona; species Ochotona curzoniae. The sequence continues at coordinate 20,073,903 of NW_024464939.1, read as the reverse complement.
CCCGGCAGCCCTGCTTCCCTTCCAGCTCCCTGCCTGTGGCCCGGGAAAGCAGTCGAGGACGGCCCAAAGCTTTGGGACCCTGCACCCGCGTGGGAGACCCGGAGGAGGCTCCTGGCTTCGGATCGGCATAGTATCGGCCCGTTGCGCTCACTTGGGGAGTGAATCATCGGACGGAGGATCTTCCTCTCTGTCTCTCCTCTCTGTATATCCGCCTTTCCAATGAAAAAATAATAAAAATAAATCTTAAAAAAAAAAAAAAAATTCTCCAATGACTCAGATCATACAATAGCATCATTTTCTTCAAGAAGGTTCTTGATTTCCTTTTTCATTTCTTCAGCAATACATCAGTCATTCAGTAGGGTGTTATTTAACTTTGTGGCATTTTTAATGTCTTTTTTTTTTCTCCTGTTGTTGATTTTGTTTTGTGACTTTTCATTGAAGGTGATGTACAGTACTGTTTAATGGAGACCACCATATCTAGTGGCATGTTTTTTAACTCCATGGCACTGTAAATTTCTGCTTTTCTCCCTGTTGTTGGTTTTGTTTTGTGGCTTTTCACTTGGGGGGTTTATAGTAACTGTACAGTGGAGACTGACATGTTCAGATGTGAACATGTGTGCGTCTCTATTTTTGGACTGAGGATGGACTCCCAGTCAAACTGTTGGATGTGTCTTGACAATGGGAAGCTGGATTCTCTGCCATTGTCCATGCCCACAATGATGTACTTGTGACTGTCTATGGGGAACTATGCCACTGTAATGATATGAGAGAACTCAGTGTGGGAGAGGGGAACACTTGGGGAAGAGATAGAGGAAATCCCAAGGCCTGTGGAACTGTATCATAAAATGATAATAATGATTATAATAATAATAAATAAAGAGGAAAAAAGACACTAAGACACCCATGTCCCATTCAGTTAAGACACTAAAACACCCATGGCCCATGTCAGTGAACCCGGATTTGACACCAGCACCAGCTTCTGACTAACCATCACAGCTCTGCAGACAGGATTGCTGCCACTCGTGGGCATGGAGTGGGCTCTCAGGTCCCGATGTAGGCCCCAGTCAGGGGAGTGCGGGCAGCCGGATAGTAAAATAGAAGATGGGATATCTCTCCCCATCTTTCCCTCTCTCTTTCTCCAGCTTTCAAATAAAATAAAATATGCAAATTAATACAAGAAAATCACAAGTCAGTGTATGATTAATGGCCAAATAAAATGAATGATGTTATTGTAATTTGCAAGGCAAACAAAAAGATTTCAATATTTTGGATAGATTCTTAAAAAAAAATAAATGTCCTACTACTCCGATAATCACTTCAATGTTGTGTTCATTTAATCATTTTATTTCCTATGTCCATAATAGAAACTGAAGAGGAGAAGGCAGAGGTAGAGACAGAGAGAGAAATGGCTGAGATTTGTCCAAACTGTCCATAAGGAAGAGTTGGACCCTGAACTCAAGCCACCCAGCCAGTCATGGTCTTAACCATCATACACACTGCTTCTCGGACGACATGCAACGGATAATAACAAAAGCTGGGCACTCCATTCATCCTTTCACCAAGTCTCCTAATTTTGTTGCTTCATAGCAATAGCAGAAACTCAACCAGCATTTTTTTTCTTTAGAATAATTACCACATTTGGAGTTTGGTATAGTGTTTATGATACTGCTTGGGGGAGCCCAATGCGATAGCTTAGTGGCTACAGCCCATCCTCACATCCACCAAGATCCCATTTGGGCACCAGTTCATATCCCAGCTGCTCCACTTCCATTCTGGCTCCCTACCTGTGGCCCAGGAAAGTAATCAAGGACGGCCCAATGTCTTGAAACCCTGCACCCATCTGGGAGACCCAGAAGAAGCTTCTGGCTTCAGATCGGCTAACTGTGGCCATGCGGCCACTTGGGGAGTGAACCAGCAGACACAGGATATTTCTCTTTGTATCTTCGTCTCTCTGTATATTTGGCTTTTCCAATAAAAAATAAATATAAAAAAAATCTTAAAGGAGGGAAGTAACAGGAGAGTGTGAATCTGTGGACGTGTGTGTCACGTGTGTGCTTTCCTGCCTTTCAAGTAAACAAAACATAAATGAAATTAATATTTGCCAAATAGGTATCTTTCTTTCTGTCCTTTAGGATTTCTCAGTTCGTTAATAGTCAGGACAGGCCACATTCTGCTGCAGTAACAAGTAGTCCAAAGCCTCTTAGGAAGTATAACCTTACAGGCAGATTCTAGGTTCACAATTTATGATCTGTCAAGAGAACCTGTTTCACAACTTCCGACTCCAGAGTCAAGTTGGATGGCACCAGAATGTTGCCACCACCTCACACAGAAAAATCCCTGCAGGGTCTTGCGCTGGCAACGACAAGCTCTGTCCTGAAAATGCCTCCCGTCACTCCACGAGGCTGTGAGGAGCCCACGTACTTGGGTACCCTCACTTGCCTTCCCAATCACATTTGTCAGGAAACTGGATTAGAAGCAGAGCTGTCGGAAGTTGAATTAGCATTCCAATTGCATATGTCAGCAGAGCAAGAAACTACTTAATCTATTGCACCACAACAACCAATGCTGACATCTGTTCACCAAGAAAAAAGGTGGGGAAAAAAAACAAAATTAAAAATCTTGAATTACAGAGCTGTTAGGACACTCCCATCCATGAACGAAGACAACAAAGCTCAAAACCCTCAGCCCAGGGCCCAGGGCAGTAGCCTAGTGACTAAATCATTACCCTGCAATCGCAGGGATCCCTTATGTGCACTGGTTCATCTCCCAGTTGCTCCACTTCCCATCCAGCTCCCTGCTTGTGGTGTGGGGAAGCAGTAGAGAATGGTCCAAACCCTTGGGACCCTGCATCCATGTGGGAGACCTAGAAGAAGCTCCTGACTTTGGATCAGCCCAGCTCCAGCTGTTGTAACCACCTGGGGAATGAACCAATGGACGAAAGATCTTTCTTTCTGTCTCTCCTCTCTCTAGATCTGCCTTCCAAATAAAAATAAAATAAAATTTTAGAAAAAATTAGCCAGGGCCCAGCACCATAGCCTACTAGCTAAAGACCTCACCTTGAATGCACCAGGATCCTAGTTGGTATCCAGGTGGCCCTGATTCCCATCCAGCTCCCTGTCTGTGGCCTGGGAAAGCAGTTGAGGATGGCCCAAAGCCTTGGGACCCTTAACCTCTATGGGAGACCCAGAAGACACTCCTGGCTCCTGGCTTCAGATCAGTGCAGCTCCAGCCGTGTGGCCACTTGGGGAGTGAATCAGCAGACGGAAGATCTTCCTCTCAGTCTCTCATGCTCTCTTTATATCTGACTTTCCAATAAAAATAAATAAATAATCCTTTTTTTTAAAAAAGCCCAAAATAACTCCTGCTAGTAAAAACGTTAAGTGCAAGTGGTTTTTTTATAAAATTAATTTATATTCTATTTGAAAAGCAGAGTTACAGAGACAGAAGGAGAAACAAAGAGAAATCTTCCATCCATGGGTTGAACACCAAGTAACCATGACAACCGGAGCTGAATCTGTCCAAAGACAGAATGCAGGAGCCTCTTCCAGGTCTCCTGGGTGGGTGCAGGGTTCCAAGGCTTTGGGCCATTCTCCACTGCTTTCCCAGCCACAAGCAGGGAGCTGGATGAGAAGTGGAGCAGTCTGGACTCGAACCAGCATCATCCATATGGGATGCTGGGATCACAAATGGAGTCAGCCCCACAATTATTTTAATTTATCCCCTCAAGAATTCCTCAGAAAGCACACAAGAAAAATAAATGTATTACCTGTAGTGAGAGCTAATGTTTATATTCAAATAAACTCTGAATTTCATTAAAATTGAAATTTATGTTAAAATATGTTGCAGCAAAGTTAATTACCATACATCTTAATCTCCAAGTGTTTATTTTCTTTATGGACTTTTTTACGACTTAGAGTTTTATGTTCTCTGACAGATTTTATTTTAATTACTTTTCTGGGAAGTGTATTCATTTGCAAGCAAAAAATCACCGAGATGATGTTGTTTGGCAAATATATTTATGTGCATCTTCCAGTGTTTTTCCTTTAGCTTAGCTGACACAAACTCCACAGTCAAGAAAATTGACAAATCAGTAGTCATCCATCCAAAGTGGTGCCAACACCCTTTTACAGCGGAGGGAAATCCTCTCATTTTAGTTATGCAAACTAAAACTCATGGAAGCCAGATGGTGTGCCCCAAGGACCGCAGCCACAACATGTCTCAGCAAAAATTCAGTCTTCCACTTGCAAACCCAGTGCACCATGCACCATCCCACGTCACCACAAGCTTCACTGTTTCAGACTGTTACTTGATATGTGCGACATAAATTCGCAGCAGAAAACTACTCAGCCTTCAGAAAGCATGTAATCCTGTCACTTGCAGCTTCATTGCTAACACTGGAGGGCATTGTGTTAAGTTCAATGGTCAAGTACAGAAACGCAAACACTAAATATTCTCAATTACAAGTCAGGGAAGCCTGAAAAGTTGATCTCATGAAACAGAGAGTACAGTGATGGTTTCCAGGGTTATGCAGATGTGAACGGGGAGTGGTTAACAGATCCAAAGGTGAGAGTTATGTAGGAGGAACATCTCAGGGTCTATAGCACATCACAGTGAGACAGCCAGAGTTGATGACATTGCCTATTTCAAAATTACTGATCAAGAGATTTTTTTGAATCATCCCAATATGGAGGGTGAATGTCTGAGATGATAAACACATCAGTTACCCTGACCTGATCATTACATGTTGTCTACATGTATTACAAATTCACACTGTACTAGAGTACAGTATATATGGCATTAGGTGTCAAGTGAAATTTAAAAGTATATTTTTTAAAATTCCTTTTATTGGGCTGGGTGCAGTGGCGCAGTGGTTAAGGTCCTTGCCTTGCACGCACTGGGATCCCATATGGGCACCGGTTCTAATCCCGGCGGCCCCGCTTCCCATCCAGCTCCCTGCTTGTGGCCCGGGAAAGCAGTCGAGGACGGCCCAAAGCCTTGGGACCCTGCACCCGTGTGGGAGACCCGGAAGAGGCTCCTGGCTTCGGATTGGCATAGCTTCGGCCGTTGCGCTCACTTGGGGAGTGAATCATCGGACGGAAGATCTTCCTCTCTGTCTCTCCTCTCTGTATATCTGCCTTTCCAATAAAAATAAAATAAATCTTTTTTTAAAATTCCTTTTATTTACTTAAAGGCCAAGTTACAGAGAAAAGGAGAGACAGAGCGACACCTTGCATCTGCTGGGTCACTCTCCAAGTGGTCATGACTCTTGGCTAGGCCGGCCTAACGCCAGGAGCCTGCAAATCCATCAGGATATTCCAGTTGGGTGGCAGGGACCCAACCAAGCACTCAAGCCATCTTCCACTGTTGTTTTTTTTTTTTTTTTCTGTAGCATTATCAGGGAGCTGGTGCTCATACGAGACTCCAGCATTCCATGCAGTAGCCTAGCTCACTGTGTCACAACCCAGGCCTCAGAAATTTTAAAATATTTTTAGAAAGGAACATGAGGGCATAAGATTCTCTGCATCAAAATCCCCCACGTTTCAAAGCACATCAGCCTCTGAGAGGATTGCAGGTGGAAAGTTTTAAGGTCAAGTGTCTCTGAAAAAGACTAATATGCGTTATTCTGCTCCTGAAGATGCATAGAATTTGGGGCACGTGCTTGGTCTAAGGGTTAAGATGTTCAAGTCCCAGTGCAGACCAGGTTCCGGCTCCTGTCTCTGGCTTCCTGCTGACGCCCCTGCGAGGCAGCAGTGAGGGCTCAGTTAGTTGGGTTTCCACCATGCCCTTGGAGACCTGGACTGGGTTCTCGGTTCTTAGCTTCAGACCTGGATCAGGGCATTTAGGGAATGAACCACTGTCTTTCAAATAATTGTTTTGAAAAAAAAACTTTTAAAAAGTAATGGATAGCAGTATAGAAAGGGCTTTAGGAAACTCTGCAATAAGATCTTTTAGGGGCTGATGTGGCGGTACACTATGCTAATCCTCTACCTGCAGAGCCAAGGTCACATATGGGTGACAGTTTGAGTCTCAGCTGCTCGGCTTCCCATTCAGCTCCCTGGGAAAGCAGTAGAGGAGAGCCCTAAGCCTTGGAACACTGCAACCGTGTGGGAGACCTGGAGTAGCTCCTGGCTCCTGGCTTCGGATTAGCTTATCTCTAGGCATTGTGACTATTTTAGCAGGTGAACCGGTGGATAAAAGATCTCTCTTTCTCTCTATCCTCCTCTCTGTATAAAATCTGCCTTTCAAAGAAGAAAATAAGTAAATCTTTTTTTAAAAAAGAAAAATATTCAACATTGAGCTCAGCATTTCCTGTTCTCAGGTTTGAGCACACACAGAAATGTTGTGTGTGAGACTCTTCATGCTGCTCTCACTATCCTCTCTCGTCTCACTCCATCTCTCTCCAGTAAGTCCAGCTTCCTCCTTGCTGACACTCCAACACACCACATGCCCTCCTGCCTCAAACCTGCTGTCAGATCTTCACCAACCACGTTCTCCTGCAAGTGTATCACCTTGTCTCCCCTTCTCTGAAGCCCCGACCTCTGCCAAATTTCATATAGGGCTGTGTCTGCCTCTTGCACCAACACAGAGGGATCACAAGAACACGGAGTACCTACCCCCCGGTGTGGAAACAGGAGCGCACTAGACGGTGACTGAATGAATGAGCCCATGAATGAAGTCTGTGAAACCAGTGGCCAGGGCAGGCATTACGGCGCAGCAGGTAAAGTTACCCCTTGGGATGCTGGCATCCCACATCAGAGTGCCTGGTTTAAGTCCCGCCTCCTTGACTTTCACTTCCAGCTTTTTCCTAACACTCGTGCTTGAGTCATTGCCACCAAGGTGGAAAAGCTGTGTTGAGTTGCTCGCTCCTGGTTTCAGCCTGATTCAGCCCAGCTGTTATGCAAATTTGGGGAATGAACCATCAGATCAATCTCCTTCTCTTGGTGTCTTACAGCAACTGTCATAACAGTGGCATCAGCATCACCTGTTCTTGATGAAATACTCAAGCCCTGTCCAGGTCAGAGGGATGCACATGCACTGGAGACGGGACCCCCGAGGAGAGTCCCCTGTGCCCTCCAGTGGTCATGGTGTACACCACAATTGAGAATTACCCATTTCCATCAGCTTCATGATAAATTCAATTGACTAGATCCGAGAATTCTATTACTGCTGAGCAGTTCTCTGAGGTGCTTTCAGCATTTGGCAGGGAATGAACTAATTTATCAATAATTCTTCATTTGTGACAACATACTTTTTCCCCTCCAATAGAAAGAAAGCTCTAATTAACACAACAGGTCCCTGTGAGAATTAATCAGTTTAACTAATACCCCAACACACTCGAGAGCCATTTTGCCATCTTCTAATGCAAAGACAAAATCAGTTACCCTGAAATCATTAAAGCTCTCATTAAAAAAGGGAAGGTTTCTCCAAAATTAGAAAGGAAAAACACATACATACATGTTCACACACATGCAGTCTTCTCATCCCTTGATTATATTCCCAAAGATAATGTAGAAATAAAAAATTAACTTCAGAATTCTACTTATTGGTTTATTTGAGAGAAATACCAAGGTTGGTAATTTGGTACAACGTGTGAAACCTCCTCCTCTGATGCCAACATCCCTTTTGAATGCTGGTTCAAATACCAGCCGCTCCACTTCCAGTCCAGGTCCTGCTGACGTGGCTGGAAAAGTACAAGAAGACAGTCAGGTGCTTGGACTCCCGCACTCAGGTGGGAGACCCGAATGCAGTCCCAAGCCCTGGCCTTTGCAATGATTTCGCCATTTCCTTTCTTTAATTCTGTCTTCCAAGTAAGTAATTAAATAAATCAACCTTGTAAAAAGAAAGCAATAGACAAAGACAGAGGCAGAGAGAGAGCTTCCACCCATGAGCTTACTCCCCAGCGTTCACAGGGGTTATCTGGGATATCAGAAGTCAGGAGTCAAAAATTCAACCCATGTCTCTCACAGGGATGGCAAGAATCCAATTACTTGTGCCCAGAGCAGTAACCTACTGCCTGAAGTCCTCGCTGGGATCCCATATGGGTGCCAATTCATGTCCTGGCTGCTCCACTTTCCTTCCAGCTCTCTGCTTTTGGCCTGGGAAAGCAGTCAAGGACATCCCAAAACCTTGGGATCCTGCACCCACATGGAAGACCTGGAAGAAGCTCCTGGCTTCCGGCTTCAATTCAGCTCAGCTCCAGCCATTGTGCCCACTTGGGGAATGAACTAGCGGATGGAAGATCTTCCTCTGCCTCTCCATCTCTCTGTAAATCTGACTTTCAAATAAATAAATAAATAAATAAATATTTAGGGCCCGGCGCAGTGGCGCAAGTGGTTAAGGTCCTCGCCTTGCACACCCAGGATCCCATATGGGCGCCAGTTCTATCCTGGCAGCCCTGCTTTCCTTCCAGCTCCCTGCCTGTGGCCCGGGAAAGCAGTTGAGGATGGCCCAAAGCTTTGGGAACCTGCACTTGCATAGGAGACCCGGAGGAGGCTCCTGGCTTCGGATCGGCATAGCATCGGCTGTTGCGGTCACTTGGGGAGTGAATCATCGGACGGAAGATCTTCCTCTCTGTCTCTCCTCTCTGTATATCCGCCTTTCCAATGAAAAAATAATAATAATAAAAATAAATCTTTAAAAAAAATAAAAATAAATAAATATTTAATTAAAAGAGAGAGATCCAATTACTTGAGCCATGATTGCTTTCTTTTGAGGTCTACATTAGCAGGAAGCTAGAGACAGAAGCCAGAGGCAGCCACAGAGTCCAGTCCAGGCACTTCAATATGGGCATCGAAGGTCTTACCCCCAACATCTTCACTACTTGACCAAATACCTTCCCCCACAACGAATTTTAGTATTGAGAGCTATTCTTGGGGACAATTTGTCTGTTTTCACTTTCTCTTTAACTGAACATGGAAATTAGGGTAGTTTCTGATACTAGTTTTAAGAGAAGATGCCAAATGAACCACACTGAAAACCCAAAGCCTGAAGTGCAGACACCACCTGGCAGTCACAACACCATCTCGGACCTTCCACAGCCTGGGCTAAACACACCCTCAGGCTCACCCAGCAAGACTCTTCATTCTGTTTTTCAAGCTGTGTTCAAAAGGTTTCAAGCTTTCTAAAATATAAGCCTTGAACAGAAGAGGGTTTATAAAACAGAAGCAAAAATGTCCATCACAGGGAAATTCCAACAGCTGCTCTGTGCTCTCAAATATCCTACCACTGGCTACCCTGAAAACCCCCAGGAGGCACAGAGACGCAAGCAAGTAGCTCCTGGTCCCTCTGCCAAAGGAGACTCACCCAGGGCTTTGACAGACCCCAAGGTAAGCAGTGCCCCTCACTGCATACTTTAAAAGACATAGATATATATACCCCAGCTGTAGGCAACTGCCTAGCCTTCCTTGTACCTAGCCAAGTGTTACACTACGGGGAGAAAAGCAGCCAAGGCTGGTGGGCATTCTGGGTGAGGTTAGTGCCAAATTCCTATTAACTATACCAGTATGCCAGCTGGCTGTTAGTTATATTTTTAACCCCTTCCCACACACACACACCCAGCCAGATACAGAAGAAAAGGGAAAAGGAAAATTGGAAACATTTGTCCCACCCACCTTCCCCCATGCCTCAATCCTCCCCACCCTAATTAGCGGTCCTCATAGGCATGCATCCTTATCAAATACGTAAACAACATCAAAAATAAATAAATAAGCAAACAAATAAATAAAAGTATGTGTGAAAGGAGGGGAACATTGGGCTAAGACATGCCACTCCAGGCCGCCCACAGAGGGGGACTGCAAATTGCTGGGGAAAGGGGGTCTGGGGACATATTAGAGTCGAGTGGCCGAGGGCAGGTTTGACAGGGGAGGAATGACTTCCGGGGCTTCGACAGACCAGACCACTGCACTTGCAGGTCGGTGAGCAAGCTGACACAGAGTGACTTAAAGGGGGGACACTGGAGGCCACTGTGCCATGTCCAAAAAACAGAAATTCTTATACGTGGTTGGTGGACATGTAAATTGGTTCAGTCACTGTGGAAAACAGTATGGAGATTTCTTTTTAAAAAACAAACCAGAGGGCCCGCCGGCGTGGCCTAATGGCTAAAGTCCTCCCCTTGAACGCACCGGGATCCCATATGGGCGCCGGTTCTAATCCCGGCAGCTCCACTTCCCATCCAGCTCCCTGTTTGTGGCCTGAGAAAGCAGTTGAGGATGGCCCAAGGCTTTGGGACCCTGCACCCATGTGGGAGACTCAGAAGAAGTTCCTGGCTCCTGGCTTTGGAACGGCACAGCACGGGCCATTGCACTAACTTGGGGAGTGAATCATCAGACGGAAGGTCTTCCTCACTATCTCTCGTCCTCTCTGTATATCTGACTTAGTAATAAAAATAACAAATAAATCTTAAAAAAAAAAAAACTAGAAAAATGATGCAAGCATCATGCCACACAGGTTAAGCCACTGCCCGCAATACCAGCATCCTATTTGATGCCAAGTTTCAGCTGCTCTTCTTCCAATCCTGCTTCCTAGAAACTGGTCAAGTACCCAAGTCTCATACTGCAAAGCCTGGGTTCGAGTCCTGGCTCAGCTTTCAATTCCAGCTTTCGGTAATGCACACCCTAAGAGGCAGCAGGTGAACACTCAAGTGCTTGGGTCGCTGCCACAAGCACAGTAAACTTGGGTCTCATCCCTGGCTCCTGACTTTAGCCTGGCCAGTCCCAGCCGTTGAGAAGTAAACCAACATGATGTGTAGCATCAGTCTCTCTTGCCCTCTCTCAGGACCTTTCAAATTAATTACATTTTTAAAAGATCATCCAAGGGTTTTGATATCAGATCCCATGGGCTTGGATTATATTTTGTATGTCACAGCTTATCACTTGTTGGCCCTTTGGCTAAGATCAAATGTACATGCCACAGGTTTTTAATACCCTGTAAATCTCGGCTCTATGACAGCCTCCTCTTAGATAGCTTCCCATTTAAACACACATGATCACTCCAAGTGTCCAACAGAACAGAATGGTTCCCTTTATTCCAGCACTTGCCCTGTGTGTAATGACTTATCATTTACATGTTCACTGATGTCTTCCTGTCCGAGCGAAGGCTCCATAAGGCAATCCTGCTTCTGCCAGCACCAGCACCTGGCACAAAGCATGTGTGCAGACCTTCAGTGAATGAAAGCACTTGGCAGTGCCTGCTGGTTTTCTCATTGTCCCAGGTATATTACAGTGGAATGACAGTCAGCAGTCTTTTCACTAGCACTGTGGCGCAATGGGTTAAGCTGCCACCTGTGGCACCAGCACCGCACATGGTGGGGTGCCTGTTCATATCCCAGGTGCCCCACTTCCTTCTCCATTTCTACCGGGAAAGCAGTAGATGACGACCCAAATGGTTCATCTTCTGCCATCTACGTGGGAGACGGGGATGGGGTTCCAGGATCGTTAGACACTGTCTATCCTTAATTCTCTCTCTCTCTCTTTCTTGCTCTCGCTTTTGCTCTGCATTACAAAGACATAATTAAATATACAATATTTGATTTCAATAATAGTGAAATTAAGCTCGCATCCTCTAGGGAATAATAATACTCAGCTAACACAGCCTTTGATATATTCACACTGCTCCTGAAAAATTAACTTAATCACAGTAGCAGCTTTAGATTACACAAAACCACAAAGAGACTTGGTTACTAAACCTATTGGCATACTGGAAGGTAATTTTTACAGAAATCAATGAATTTTTCAAATTACATTGGCACAAAAATAGCTAATAAAAACTTCTAACAAAAGAGTAACATAAAAATTAAAAGAATCATAATAAATTAGATCAGAAAATCAGCAATACATTCTCTGGCTGCTCTGGGGAAAAAGAGGGAAGAGGGATTTGTATGAAATAAGTTAGCAGACATAGTGCAGCTGCCTCCCAGGGTCCTCTCTGAAACACTAACTCAGATGGACTCACACTGAAACATTCACAGGCTTTAAGTCAGCAGGAGTACATTAAAACACAGGGTAGCAATCAGCGTTCTAGGAGGTTCTAGGAGTTGGGGAGGTTCCCAGGGGGAGCACAGACTTGGTGGAGAGCCTGAATTGTGGTATCACTGAAAGCATGCAAAGCCCTCCAATTAAAATCACAGTCAATGCCAAGCGAAAGAGGACAAGGAAACTCAAAGGAGAGCAGGGCAGTTACCAACCAGATTGTGTGATCAGTAAAAAAATGAGCATCTGGAACTGGGATATTACTCATATCCGAGACTTTAATGTGTGAGTATGTCCCTAAAAGCTGCATGAAAAGCACAGTTGTTAAGAGTCATGCTGCAGGACTTCATAACAAACCCTGATTTCTATGTAAGACATTCACCTGGGACCAGCGCTGTAGCACTGCATCCCATGTCGCAGTGCCATGTCAAATCCTGGCCACCACACTCACAATCCTCCCTGCTAATGCACTTGGAAAAAAGAAGATTGGTGGCCCAAGTACTTGGTCCACAATCACTCACAACAGAGACCCGGATGAAGCTCCAGGCTCACGGCTCAGTCAGCTCGTGGCCATCTGAAGAGTGAATCAGTGCTTGAAAGACTTCTCTCTTTCTCTCTCTCTTTTATCTTTCTCTCTCTCCCCTTCTACCTCTCTCTACCCCTCTCGATCTCTATTTTTCTCTTTCCTTCCCTCTCTTTCCCTCTGCCTCTCAAATAAATAAATACATCTTCTAAAAGCAAGTATGTATTTCATCTTTTTATTTTTGCGCATACATCTTTCTTAAAGCAAAGCAAATCTGGGCCCGGTGTGATAGCCTAGTGGTTAAAAAGTCCTCACCTTTATTCACACCGGGATCCCATATGGGAACAGGTTCTAATCCCAGTGGCCCCACTTCCCATCCAGCTCCCTGCTGGTGGCCTGGGAAAGCAGTCAAGGACAGCCCAAAGCCTTGGGACCCTGCATCCGCGTGGGAGACCCAGAAGAAGCTCCTGGCTCCTGGCTTTGGATCAGCACAGCTCCAGTCATTGTGGCCATTTGGGGAATGAATCATTGGATGGAAGATCTTCCTCTCTGTCTCTCCTTTCTCTCCATATATCTGACTTATCAATAAAAATAAATAAATCTGCTGGATCAGGCTGGACTATAACACCCATTGGTTCACATGAAAACAGGGCTGGAAACAGAACTGACCCAGCAATTGCAACCACCAGCCTGTGCATAAGCTGATTGGGGTGATAGACTGTGCTGGACCCTGTACTAGCAAACTCACGCAAGAATCACATCTGGGATCATCTCAGATGAAGTTTCTTTGGAGATGCCTCCAACTGAACTGCTGATCTCAGACCCCCAACCATGAAGAGACTATGTCAGCCAGTGGATTCTGAATAGATTTCATCATGCTTGGAACAGCGAGATTGTCAGCAATTCAGAACTGGTGAACTATCAAAACTGCTTGAGCAGGGTCCTCGGCGTGCACCTCACATCAGGGACCTGGCATAGATGGGAGGCTGGGTGGGGCTTTTCCCTTTGTTTCTCTCCTGACCCCAGAAACAGGAAAAAAAAAGTATATTAGTGTGGAAACAACAGTATTACCCACTTTCCTGTAGCCCTTGACCCTTTGCACCCTAATCAACTAAGTAAGATTATTTTTTAAAACAAATAAATAAATCTTTTTTTAAAAAAAAAGCAAATCTATGGGCTCCAAAATGAACCAATATTAATCTGAGATCAGAAAGAAAATGCACAATAATCAAGCTGTATTTTTAGCCTGGATGACTCAAATATATGGTGAATTTGTCTACTAGGTATCTGAAGAGACAGCACCAAAGAAGAAAAAATACTTCTTTTCTAACCTAAGCTGCAAACTGCCACTGAAACAAGTGTGAACAGTTTTGCTGTACAAAGTTTAAACAGCAAAAAGTACGAGCAATCTATCAAAACAGTCAAGTCTGCCAAAAGAAAATTTGAAAAAAACTGGACTCATTTGAGTCATTTAAAACCAGCTTGGTCAGAACTTTTAAGCACATTGCCTTCCAAGGCTACTTACAAGATGATGATTGTAATTAACATATCATCATTAGTATGCCAAGTTAATTATTATTGTTATTATGCTCTACTCCATGCGCTGAGATCCAGTGACTGACCTGAGGTTGGTGAAAGGAAGCAGGAGGTTGGCAAGGCAGGCAAAGGGAGGGAGTATAGATTTAAGTTTTAGTTTTGACTTTGCTCTTTGCAATGGGGATGTGTGGGCACTGCTCTTGTGCCCTCCTCCTGGAGATTGCCAACATTATTTGCAAGCAGACAGGAAAAGATGCAAGCAGTGTACTGTGAAACACTGCCAAGAGTGACTGACACCCCTAATTCACACTCATGACCACAAATCTCATTCACATTGGGCTAGACTTACCCCGTGAAAGCACCAGCTCTGGACACAAGACAGGCCCGCCAAGAACCAGGAGCTGCACACAGCAAAGCACCTATGTGTGGCTGAAATGCTTGAATTCAGGACAAGGGGGCTGCCATACCCCACACTCAAGGAGGTGAGGGGTTTGAGAGCTTGAAGAGGAACTGGGCATTGCAGAAATGGACCTGTTGCAGGGTTCAGGAAAGGAAGTATCCTGAGAAAATCACAACCAAATCAAGGAAATCTCTACTAGAATCCAGAGAACGCTTGGACCAAGGAAGCAAGGAATCAGGCAAAGGACCCAAGTGGGAAGGACTAGGGCAAAGCAAGCTGGTGGACAATCTAGCAGATGAATAGAGATTGCAGAGAATTTTCTGTGAAGGTTATAGCCTGAAGCCTTCAAGGCATATAGAAAGGGAGCTGGTGGGACACTGTGTCAGTTCCAAAGACAGAACAAAGGCAAATCAAGAAATTGGTAAATTAAGTGGGCCCGGCACAATGCCTCAATTGGATAAATCCTCCCCTTGCAAGCACCAGGATCCCATATGAGCGCTGGTTCGTATCCCGGCTACTCCACTTCCCTTCAGCTCCCTGCTTATGGCCTAAGAAGGCAATAGGAGACAGCCCAAAGCCTTGGAACCCAGCACCCACATGGCAGACCTGGAAGAAGCTCCTGCGTGCTGGCTTCAGATCAGCTCAGCTCCAGCCATTGCAGCTACCTGGGGAGTGAAGCAGTGGAATGAGGAACTTTGACTGTGTCTCTCCTTCACTCCATAAAATCTGATCTACCTTTCCAATAAAAATCAGTAAATCTTTTTTAAAAAATGTTGTGATATCCTGGCATGAATCATAGGAATTATTAATAGAAATATAAGCTTTATTTCAGTTATCATTTTCATTCTTTTAAGATTTATTTATTTGAAATGTCAGAGTTACAGAGAGAAAAGGAGAAAGAGAGCTTCCATTTGCTGGTTGTTACTTCCCAAATGGCTGCAACATCCAGGGCCAGGAGCTTCATCCATTTCCCATGTGGGTGGCAGGGATCCAACTACTTGGTCATCTTCCATTGCTTTCCCCAGGCTGTCAGCAAAAAGCTGGATGGGAAATGTAGGAATGCAACCCAAATTAGCACCCATATGGGATGCCAGCATAACAGCGGCAGTTATAGCTGCCATGCCACAACACTAGCTCCACTTTCATTTTTTAAGAAAAACCTTTTGTAAGACAAATTAAATGCAAAATATCAATTAATTAAATCTTGATTTTCTTTCCATGTCCATTCAAACGCTGGATGGCGCCCCAGCAGGCAGTAAACACACCAAGGTTAGGCAGAGAAGGAAGAACAAGAGACTTTCAGTGGTAATCTGCAAACTCTCAGTTGACCCTGGAAAAATAAGAATTAGAAGAAACTCAAAAACTACTCTAGCTCTGTCAAGATTGGCTCATATCTCCGTCAGTGTGAAACGATTTCTGAAAATCTTCTGCAGCTGTTTCTCCCACTCATTTTGTTCTTTCTTCTACATTCCAACTGAAATACACACAGACACTGATCTGCATGTGTAGGATCCCAGGCTGGGCATTCTCCGTGAGAGAACCTTTGCAAGGAAGCCCTGTTCTGTGTTTCCAAGATACTGGTTATCAGCTCCTTTGCCTAGCCCGTCCCACTCTCCCATTAAAACCCACAAGAGCCAACGTATCGGGAGGTAGACCAGCCATGAAGGTCACGGGCCCACCCCAGGATTCAGAGTTCCCTCGGTCACCCAGATCTCACTGCTTGTAGACACAACCCGAGACTTCAGTGCAGAGTGGGATGGAAACATTATAAAGACAGCCCATGCACTTGTGTGCTTGGTGCTACCTTCCCATGCTCCTTAGCAATTAAACTTGATTATAGGTAACAGCTCCCATCATCATTACCAAAGCCCATGGCAAAAGCATCTCGTTAGGAAGCTATTTATAACCTAGAAGCTTTGTCTTCTTTCTCCCTAGGATCAAGGCTGCTAAGGAAGATTATCAGCAGACGGCCCAGACACTGGAAAGCAGATTGCATACATTGCTAGGGGCCAAAGGGAAGGACAAAGACACCTGAAGAAATGGCACTGCCCAAGCAACAACATCCCCATAACTGCCTGCACTGGATTCACATTTTTAAAAGTAATGGCAGGGGCCAGCGTGATGGTTCAATAGGCTAATCTTCTACTTGCAGGCACTGGCATTCCATACGTATGCCAATTCTTGAACAAGCTGCTACACTTCCCATCTAGTTCCCTGCCTGTGCTCTGGGAAGGTAACAAAGATGGCCCAAGTCTTTGGGATTCTGCACCCATATGGAAGATCCAGAGGAGGCTCCTGGATTCTGGATCCTGACTTTAAATTGGCTAAACTCTGGCTACTGGGGTCACTTGGGGAGTGAACCAGCAGAAAGACAATCTTGCTCTCTGTCTCTCCTTCTCTCTGTAAAATCTGCCTTTCCAAATAAATAAATAAATAAATACATCTTTTTTAAAAAAGAAAAATACGGCAGCCCACATTTTTGAATGTTAAGTCATGTACCAGGCCAAGCCCTATTTTCAGCATGTCACACACAGTGACTCAGAAAAGCCCACTATGATTCCTGTGTTAGCAGAGGCCAAGGCAAGCTAGCGATGTGGCAGAACCTGCTGCAGGTTCCAGCACCGACCAGGGCAAAGCCAGGATTCAAATCCAGGCAACCGGGTTTCCTGAAGCCACATGCTAACCACAAGATCCCACCACCTCACATAGACTCACTTCCAGATCTATGCCACCATAGCTCCAGGAGAAATCGGAGAGCACGGCTCCAGGAAGTTCCTCTGGGACCTTCTAACTCAAGTCCATACCTTTACAAATGTGGAAACTGAAAACTGGAGAGGATGCATGATTAGCTGGAGGTCATACGTCTCGCAGACATCCCACAAACCAACAAGGAGAAAGAGAGCTAAAGAAATCTTCAAACTGGACTGTCAGTGCTTTGGCGAACAGGAGTTTCTTAGGGCTAGTTACGGCTAGTTTCAGAAGTACTGTTTCACAGTTCCAATCCTTTTTTTTTTTTAAGATTTATTTATTTTTATTGAAAAGGCAGATCAGATATACAGAGAGAGGGAGAGACAGAAGTATTTTCGATCTGCTGATTCATTCCCCAAATGGCCTCAATGGCCAGAGCTGAGCCAATCTGAAGCCTGGAGCCAGAGCTTCTTCCATATCTCCATGAGGGCGCAGGGTCCCAAAACTTTAGGGAAAGGCCATAAGCAAGGAGCTAGACCGGAAGAGAAATAGCCAGAACTCAAACTAGTACCCATATGGGATCCCGGTGCTTGCAAGGGGAGGATTTACCCAATCCCTTGTCACACTTCTGCAAACTCAAAAATCTGTTTAGAAGCCATCTGAGAAGTGAACAGAGTGGGAGGTGTAGCGAGCGGGATCAAATATTTTACAGAAAATAAAACTGAGGTCCTGAAATGTGACATGATGTGGTCAAAGTTGTGTCTACAATTACAGTTGAGTTGGTGCCAAATTACACATTAGACAAGCTATAAAACAGGATGACTGCAAGCTTCAGGTTCTAAATTAATCATCTCTGAAGCACTATGGTCCTTGTGTAAGTGAACGGATAACTGTCCCATCAGAACGCATGTGAGCGCCCACCACACTTGTCCCTGACAACACTGGTTCTGGAATCTAAAATGAAGGTGTGCGTAGGGAGCAATGCACAGTTCTGAACTCGACAGTTCAAACAATGCTACCCATCACTCTCTTAGTTTTGGATTTAGCTACTACCACCCCCAGTCTTTAAGAAATTAAAAGCAAGTTGAGGGCTTTCACAACACAACAGTAAAATAATTGGAATCATTGTAAGTAGGAAGAAAACTAAATTTCTTTCTTTCTTTTTCCTTTTTCTAAAAGATTTATATATATTTTTTGAAACTCAGAATTAGAGACAAAAAAGGAGACAGAAAGAAAGATCCTCCATCCACTGTCTGATCAAGTGGCCACAATGGCTGTAGCGGAGCCGATCCAAGGCAGAAGCCAGGAGCTTCCTCCAGGTCTCCCACATGGGTGCAGGGTCCCAAGGGTTTGCACCATCCTCACTGCCTTCCCAGGCCACAGAGGAAGCTGGATGGGAAGTGGAGCAGCCAGGATAAGATCCTGTGCCCATATGGGATCCTGGGTGTACAAGGTGAGGACGTTAGCCACTAGGCTAAAATTGAATTTCAAAATCATTATTCTAGGATGTGCATCTCTTGAAGATTTATTCATCTATTTGAAAGGCAGAGTGACAGAGAGTAACATCTTGCATCTGCTAGTTCACTTTGAGTGCCTGCAACAGTCAGGACCAGGCCAGTCTACAGCCAGGATCCTGGGACTCCAGCCAGGCCTTCCACATGCGAGTAGGAACCTTCTGCTTCCCACAGAATATCTTAGCAGGAAACTGGATTCAAAGTGGAGCAGCCACATACTCAAGCCAGCAATCCAATACGGGACGCATGCATCTCAAATGGCCATTTAATTCATTGTGCCACACTGCCAGCGATGTGTGAGTACAGACATGTAAATATATGTTTATCTGGATTTTTATATATGTCTCACAGGTAATCTTTCAAGTGTCATGCAGGAAAATGTCTGCTTCTTAAAAAAAAAAAAATACTGCTGGGCCCAGCAAGATAGAGTAGCAATTAAAGTCATTGCCTTGGATCCCTTGCCCGGGATCTCATATGGGCACTAGTTCTAAGCCCGGCAGCCCCACTTCCCATCCAGCTCCCTGCTTGTGGCCTGGGAAAGCAGTTGAGGACTGCCCAATGCTTTGGGACCCTGCACCCAAGCAGGAAACCCGGAAGAGCTCCTGGCTCCTGGGTTTGGATCGGCTCAGCTCCAGCCATTGCGCTTACTTGGGGAATGAACCATCGGATGGAAGATCTTCCTCTCTGTCTCTCCTCCTCTACGTATATCCGCCTTTCCAATAAAAATAAATAAATATTTTTTAAAAAAATTCACTTTACACACTTATTCACTTAAAATCCTCCTGTCTCTTTACTACAAAAGACTGAAACTTCTACTACTTTTGTAATAATTCAAAGTCAAAAACATAGGAAAATGCCTGACAAGACCAGAATAATCACCATTATTATTATTATTATTATTATTATTATTACTGAAGTACCATAGCTAAAAATCCTCACATGTTAGAAAGTCAGGAGCTATACAACCCAATTTCAAACATTTGCAAATGATGTCACTTCATCCTGCTGAGAATATTAACTATGTGAATATGCCCTTTGCTTTTCAGCAAGAGTAACCTGCACCTGCCTTTCTAGGCTATATTCAGTAACAAGGACCGGTGGGTTTTTGTTTTTTTTGGTTTTTGCTGGGTTTTTTGGTTTGTCAGGTGACAGTTTCAGAAGCAATCCACAGCTCCCGCGAGAGGAAGTAGATTCCAAATTGACTGTCAGGTAACATGCGCTGCGGGAAAAACGCAGAGGAAATGCCTGATCCCCCAGGGACAACCATCACCCAGCAACACTGCTCAAGCCACCATGTGGGAACAGGGCTCAAGGAAAACTCAGCTGGCGAAGTTCCCCAGACCCAAGGGCCATGCTCCAGAAAACAGAACATGTTAAGGCAGGCCACACAGGCCCACGCCAAGCATCACAGAACTTCACAGGCAGCCCGAGTCCAAGAAGCCGTAAGTCTTATCTCTTCATCTCCTTACATATATATATAAAAGGAACCCCCCCCCCAAAAAAAAAAACACGGCCAAAGTCACTGTAGAAATTTCTAAACCGTCCATTCCCCTCTTTTCTCTGTAAGGTCAATTGCTAGAGTTCTGACTAGACAAAAGCCCTGACTCCAATTTTGCCATTTTTGGATAACCTTGACCTTAAAGGCATTTGACCTTAATTTTCAGACCTTAACTTACTCATCTATAAAATGTGGAAGGAAAAAAAGTAGTTGCCACAGAGTTGTTTTAAAGGTAAAAGTAAGTTGAAAATGTGTTTAGCAGGGCCACTGCCATGTCTTAGCAGGCTAAGCTCTGCTTGTGGCACTAACATCCCACGTGGGCACTGGTTCATATCCCACCTGCTCCACCTGCAGTACAGTTCCCTGCCTATGGCCTGGGAGACTATGCAATGGTGGTTCAGGTGCACTAGGCCCCTCCACGCACATGGGAGAGCCAGAAGAAGCTCCTGGCTGCTAGCTTCAAATCGGCTCTGCTCCAGCTATTGCGGCCATTTAGGGACTGAACCAGAAGATGAAGAATCTCAATATCTCTCTCTCTTTCTCTCTCCCCGAAGAATCTCAATATCTCTCTCTCTTTCTCTCCTCTCTCTGATCTGCCTTTCCAATAAAAATAAATAATGAAAAATGAATAAGGTATAGAAAATCTCAGGGTTTTTTCTTGTGATTTTTTTTAATGTTTGGTGTTCAGTGGTTTTCTTAGCTTAGAAACCAGAAAAATCTTAATATTTTTGCACCCAGTAGGAATAATTAGTCTAGTGAGGTAGCATAGCAGCTGAAGTTCTCACCTTGTACACACTGGGATCCCGTATGGCACCAATTCCAATCCCGGCAGCTTGTAGCTGCTTGTAGCCTGCGAAAGCAATCGAGGACAGGCCAAACCTTGCAACCCTGCACCCACATGGGAGACCCAGAAGAAGTTCCTGGCTCCTGGCTCCTGGCTTCGGATCAACTCAGCTCCAGCCATTGCGGTCACTTGGGCAACAAACCATGAGATGGAAGATCTTATTCTGTTTCTCCTCCTCTCCGTATATCTGACTTTCCAATAAAAATAAATAAATCTTCAAAAAAAATTAATCCACTATTGCTCACCCTAATATGTCCAGTAATCTAGTCACAGTTTAGTAGGTCCAGTAGGCTCTCCTGGGCAGTGATACAGCATTGGGTGGTGCTCAGATAATTTCTATTTCTTTCCCCCTGCTTGCTAAAGACGTTATTATTTACACAGTTTATTTTCCTGAGTTTTCACCATCCACTTTTTCAATATTTTTCCAATTCCATAAATTCTATAAATTCCAAAACATTTTTATTTCCAGTCCTCATAACACAGGGAACTCAAACTGCAGAATAACTTGGAAACTTCAGATGAAACAGTTTAGGGAATCACTATTGACAACATTTTGCTGGATACTTATTCCACTTGGGGAGCTCTATTATTAATAAAATTGCATCCCTACTATAATATGATTACAGCTGTATCACCTGACTCTAGCGTCCCGGCCATGCACACCCTGGGAGGCAGCAAATGATGCTGCCAATTAGAACCCAATTACTGTTGGGTTCCTGCTATTCACATGGGAGGCCTGGACTGGACTGCCTGTCCCTGGCTTCAGCATGAGCGAAATCTCAACACTGTGGGTTTTTGCAGAGTTAACTAGCAGGCTCGACCTCTCTCTGCTTCTCTGACCCTCCACCTCTCAATAAAAATGTCAACAATAATAATCTCAGTCATTGTCAAATGTCCCTTGAAAAGAGCAAAATCGCTCCTGGTTGAGAACCACCGCTTGGGAAGGACCTGGAACCTCTGCCACGTCCCATGGGAACAGAGGTTACTGCAACCCAGGAGCAGGGCAAAGCTGAGGCTGGTTTTGAAGGAGGAGACCCAGATGGCTAAGGAATCCCCCTCTCCTTTTATCTTACAAGAGGAACCTGAGAACACGGGGCGGCAACTCCAGTGGCAACAGGAATGCCCAGCATACTGACAGGGGCTTACAGTTACTGCTTCCAAAGATTTCAGTTTCTTTCTTCCCGAAAAGTCAAGAGAGCAACTCAAACTCCTTAACACAGTTATATAGCTTCATTTCTCTAATTGCTTTAGTCCTCAAATGCCTGCTCTAAAATCCAATTTGCCTCCATTTTTCTTTTCCCAAATCCCAACTTCTTTTTAAGATTATACCCATGGGTGTGCAAATTCACTGGTTGAGACCCCCAGGTTCTGTATCAGAGTCCCGGAGTTCAAGGTCCAGCTCGGCTCCTGCTCCCAGCTTCCTGCCAATGTGCACCCTGGGAGACAGCAGCGAGGGCTCACGGACTTCACTTCTGCCACTCACATGGGAGACCTGGATTGAGTCCCCACCTACTGGCTTCACCTTCGGCCAGTCCCTGCTGTGAGCTTCTGGGGAGTGAAACAGCAGAGGAGAGCTTTCTGCATTTTGGTTTTCTCTCTCTCTCTCTCTCTTCCTCTTTTCCTTCCTACTGTCAGGGGTGTGTGTGGGGGGAGGGGATTTAAAGATTTATTTATTTTTTATTGGAAAGGCAGATTTACAGAGAGGAGAGAGACAAACATCTTTCACCCACTGGTTCGCTCCCACAAATGGTGGCAATGACAGAGTTAAGCCCATCCAAAGCCAAGAGCCTGGAGCTTCTTTTGTCTCTCATGTGGGTGCACGGTCCCAGGGCTTTGGGCTGTCCTCTACTGCTTTCCCAGGCCACAAGCAGGGAGCTGGAAGGGAAGTAGTACAGCTGGAACTTGAACCTGCACCCATATGAGAGCCCAGCACTTGCAACGAAGAATTAATCAATTGAACCATCACATTGAGCCCAAATGAATAAATATATGTTTGGGCCCAGCGCGATAGCATAGCAGTTAAAGTCCTCGCCTTGCAAGCCCAGGATCCCATATGGTCGCCAGTTCTAATCTCGACTGCTCCACTTTCCATTCAGCTCCCTGCCTGTGTCCTGGGAAAGCAGTTGAGGACGGCCCAAAGCTCTGGGACCTTGCACCCATGTGGGAGACCCGGAAGAGGCTCCTGACTTCGGATTGGCTCAGCTCCAGCCCTTGCGGCGGCTTGGGGAGTGAACTATCAGACAGAAGACCTTCCTTTCTGTATCTTCTCCTTTCTGTATATCTGCCTTTTAAAAAATAAATAAACAAATATATGTTTGAACACTCTGCATTCATCAAGCAACTTCGCATTTTCTCTGCCCTTGGTTCCTGGAACCACCATTCTTCTTTCCATTCCTATGCATCTGATTACCTTAGGTATCTCCTATGGGTATACATGTAGCATCACACAGCATAGTAGCCTCAAGCCATCCATTTTGTAGCATGTTTCAATTTATTTCCTTTTTCAGGCTCAATAATATCCCACTGCATGTATGTATGACATTTCTTTTATTTATTCCTCCACAGATGTACACCTGCTTGCCTCCACCATCTGACTATTGTAAATACATTGCTGTGAATCTGTATGTACAATTATCTTTTCAAGATGTTACTTCCAATTCTTTTGGGCATAAATCAGAAGTTGAATTATACAATAATTCTAGTTTTAGTTTTGGAGCCATACCTACTTTCATAACTCAAATCCTTTCCATTTTTTTAATCTTATTTCCCTTGCCTGTCAAATGATCATCTTTATAACTGACTGAATGAAACTGTCTCCATCACAATGACTTCAATATAATGGCTGGAGAGACCATCAGCCAGCCAGCCAGCCTGACCCTTATCTTTGTTTCATGTTTTTGTTGCTTGATTGATTTACTTCACTTAAAAAATAGAGACAGAAAGAGAGACCCACCACTGTTTCCTCATCCAAATGCCACAACAGCCTGACCAGGTCAGACCAAAGCCAAGATCCCAAGACTCAGTCCAGATTTCCCATGCACAAAGCAGGGACTCAACTACTTGAACCATCATCCACTGCCTGCCAGGGTGAGCATTAGCACAAAAATGGAATCAGAAATGGAGCTAAAGGCCCAGCACGATAGCGTAGTGATTAAAGTCCCTACCTTGCACGCGCTGGGATCCCATATGGGCGCCTATTCTAAGCCCGGCGGCCCTGCTTCCCATCCAGCTCCCTGCCTGTGGCCCGGGAAAGCAGTCAAGGACAGCCCAAAGCTTTGGGACCCTGCACCTACATAGGAGATCCAGAAGAAATTCCTGACTCCTGGCTTCAGAATGGCTCAGCTCCAGCCGTTGCGGCTGCTTGGAGAATGAATCATTGGACCAAAGATCTTCCTCTCTGTATATCTAACTTTCCAATAAAAATAAATAAATCTCTAGGGCCCGGCGCGGTGGCGCAAGTGGTTAAAGGTCCTCGCCTTGCACGCCCGAGATCCCATATGGGCGCCGGTTCTAATCCCGGCAGCCCCGCTTCCCTTCCAGCTCCCTGCCTGTGGCCTGGGAAAGCAGTCGAGGACGGCCCAAAGCTTTGGGACCCTGCACCCGCGTGGGAGACCCGGAGGAGTCTCCTGGCTTCGGATCGGCATAGTACCGGCCCGTTGCGCTCACTTGGGGAGTGAATCATCGGACGGAAGATCTTCCTCTCTGTCTCTCCTCTCTGTATATCCGCCTTTCCAATGAAAAAATAATTTAAAAAAATAAATCTTAAAAAATAAATAAATCTCTAAAAAAAAAAAAAAAGAAAAGAAATGGAGCTGAAACTCAGGCATCCTGAGCAGCCTCTTCCTAATAATATCAAACCCACTTCCCAGCCTGGCTCTTCCCTCCATTGACAAATCGAGGCTCATTATAGAAAACCATTTCCAGCATGCACAGACCTAACAGTTCTCTGTCACCAAAACTCCCAATTATTCCTAAAACTTCCAAATCATCCAAACTAAAACAATCAAATGAGGGTTTTTGTTTTTGTTTTTGTTTTTTGCTCCTCTCTCCCCAAGGGTCCTTAGGAGGCAAGTTCACTTAGGGGTGCACAGCTCTCAGACTCATCCCCAACTCCAAGAGATCCACCTGCAGGGCTTCAGGGTGCAGAGCAGGAGAAGTGACATTTTCTTCGGTTAATAGCAGAAGGAACACCTTTTAATAAGGTCATTTCTCTCACTGAACTCAGCTCCAAAGAGGATACTGAACAACCGTGGGGCTTAAAGAAACGACCACAGCTGACAAAACATGTCACCTTGCTTTCACAAGTTACAATCTGAGACCATGATGTTCCTCCTGATGAGGCAAACTGCCATCAGCAGCTGGATTTACCAAGGCTGGATCCAACCCAAACCCAGAGAGACTTCTCCACCAAGAAAAGGGCCAAGATCTCCAGTCTTTTGGACTCTAGTTGCTTAAAAAAACGGAGTGTTTGGCCCAGCAGCTAAGCCACGTCTTGGGATGTCTCCAGCCCATGTCAGAGCACCTAGATTTAAGTCCCTGTTCTCCCAATTCCAGCATTCTGCTCATGAACACATCAAGAGACAGCAGGTAATGGCCAAGTCCGTGGGTCTGTCACCCATGTAGGGGAAGCCTGGACTGAATTCCTGGCTCCCGGTCAGCTGTTGCAGGCATGCAGAGAATGAACCAGCAGATTCGTGACTTCTCTCCCTCTTTCACTCCCTCTCCTCCTCATCTCTCTCTTTGCCTCACCCCGTCTCTCTGCCTTTCAAATAAACAAAAATAAGTAAATTCTCTTCAGGTGGTCCCCATCAGAAGAGCAGCCATGGCCTCGTCCAGCAGCTCATAAGAAATGCAGACTCCCAGACCCAGACAGACAGGGACTGCATCTGCATGTTGACAGGCTCCCCTGATGATCACATTCAGTTTCAGATTTTACCAGGACTGTTTCGGACATGTCAGAATCCTCAGCCCTACCACAGGAGGGTCAATTCACCATGCTTCACTGGTGGCGCTCTCTGTTACGGGCGAATGGACTGAATAAAATAATCTTACCCCAGAGGCCTCTCCTGCCATGAAGCGGCAAACCCCTGTGCTTGTCAGCTGCCTCTGAACTTTGTCTGCTTCCCAGCATCTTAGGCTAACGCACCTTAGCGGCCAAAACTGCCCATCACACAACTGCTACACATTCATCCACTGTCATGGAAGCAGAAGACACACCCACGAGGTCACAGATTATCTGTCCCTGATGGATGCAAGACTTGGGAACACTCTGACACTGTAAGACTATGTCATCTCCCCACCTACTGCGTCTTTCCAGACACTTCTCCACGTGTCCTAGAACCATTTTCTCAAATCCCTCAATCACCATTCTCCCTCACATTCGTTTTCAGGGAAGACTACTTTTCGTATTTTCATGATTTACACACAACCTACTTCCAAACAGGATGTGGCTTAGCTTACCAAAATAAGCATATCATAAACAAGACAAGCAAATTTAAAGCAGACTTTTAAAACCAATTAACACTAGAATGTACTCCTACTCTCCGCATTTCCTTTCTTACCTTCTCCTGCCTGCACTGCCGCTCCTCAAGGAAAGAGAAGGGAACGCATAGGACTGATGAACCTGAAATACGTGGGTGTGCTCAGCCCGCCTCCTGCTCTTGCTTCTTGTGAACAACTATGTACACAGAGAGTAAAAGCTTGGCCCTGCTCCATCTTGACCTAAGTCTTCCATCTGCACCTGCTACCTCAAACCCACAAGGAAGATTCAAGGCTGCCACATTGCTAAGGGACGGCTCTGCTTGAAACTGGATGGGCAAGTCCACGTAATTGTATAAGAAAGTCCACTTACACAAAGATACGAACTATGTTCTTCAACATCACTTCTATCAGTTTTATTCTTCTTTCTTAAAGATTTGCGTATTTATGCACTTATTTTAAAGGTGGAATGGCAGAGAGAGAGATTTTCCATCCTCTGGTTCACTCTCCAAATGTGCACAATGGCCAAAGCTGGTCCAGGACTCAGGAATTCCCTGCTGATATCGCATGTGGGTGGGAGAGACCCAAGTACGTGGGCCATCTTCTGCTGTCTTCCCAGGCACATTAATCAGAAGTTGTAAGGAAAACAGAGCAACCAGAACTGGAAACTTATTCTACTACAGGATGACAGGCATCACAAGCAGAGATTTAACCTGAGTGCCACAAGGCTAACCCCTATCAGTTTTTAAATTGATAGATATTTTGACCCCATCATGTTTATCGTTTGGTCTAGTTCTCAATTTACTCAATTTTCTCAAGTAAGGGAAAGGAGTGCTCTTTTGTGGCTGGGGGAGGAGGCCCTTTCCAAATCTCAACAAAAGGACCAGGAACAATAATGCCACAAGGTACTCTAAATGCATTGTTGATACTGGCCAGAGGTTGGAAGGAGGAGGGAAAAAGTCTGGGTTTTTCTGGCTAGTAAGCAAAAAGACAGACATGACCACAGCAGAAGATAGAAAGGGCAAGAGTACTCTCCCCACCCCAGTCTCATCCTGCCTTCCTCTCCCATACAGACCAGAAAATCTCAAGCCCATCTTCCCCAAAGTTACATCAGCCTGAATTAGCCAGAGGACTCCACTGGGTCAATAGGACATCCATCAGAGGAAATGGGTGTCCATTCTCTGTGTTGTTCTTTCCCGTTAGGAACAGGTGCCAGATGCCTCAGGCTCAGCAGTCATCACCAAGGACAGCCCAGCAGGAAGAAAAGAGGAACCTGACACCACCAAAGGCTGTTCCCTTGCCTGCTCACCCCACAGCCAAACAAACCACAACTTGCCCAAGTCCCTGGTGCACATGGTTGTTGCAGGAAACACTGAAACAGAATATAATGTATCATTGTTTATAGGACCATAAAGAAAATCATTTAGGGCAGGTGTAGGTGTAGCAGGAGCGCCATCACGTGGGACAGCCACATCCCGTAAAAGAGTGCCTAGCAGCAGTCCCAGCTACCGCACTTCCAATCCAGCTTTCTGTGAATGCGTACCCAACAGGAAATGATGATGGCTCAAGTGCTAGGGTTCCTGCCACTCATATGGGAGACCCAGATGGAGTTCCAGGCTCCTGGCTTCAGGATGACCCAGCCCTGGATCTTGTAAGCATTGAGAAGTGGATCACCAAAGAATCTCTCTCTTTCTCTCACCCTATCTCTCTGTTTGCTTGTTCATAACCCACCACCACCCAATACCTCTTCCGAATAAAATAAACAAATAAACATTTTAAAATCATATAGATATAGAGCTATGGTACAGAAAATAAGACTGCCCTATTCACTGTGTCTCTGAAACACCAAACAAGAATTTTCCATGAAAAGTTTTTTTTTAAGATTTATTAATTTATATTGGAAAGGCAGATTTATAGAGAGAATGAAAGACAGAGAGAAAGATCTTTCATCTGCTGGTTCACTCCCCAAGTGGCTGCAACAGCCAAAGCTGAACTGATCCAAAGCCAGGAACCAGAACTTCTTCTGGGTCTTCCACATAGGGTGCAGGGTCCCAAGGCTTTGGGCCATCCTCAAATGCTTTCACAGGCCACAAGCAGGGAGCTGGATGGGCAATGGAGCAGCAGGGACATGAGCTGGCACCCATATGGGATCCCAGGCACGCAAGGGAGGATTTAACCACTGACCTATCGTTCTGGTCCACTGTATACTTTTTTCTTGACATTACGCCCTAAATAATACAGTGTAACAGCTATTTTTCTTAGCTGCTACAGTGTTGGAGTACTGTAACTAATCTAGAGAGGATTTAAAGTATATGAGAATTTAAAGTACCTGTGCATTCTCATAGCTGCAGTAAGGGTTCTGAAATAAATCCCTCCATAGATATTGATGGACAATTGTAATAACTTCTTTCTCAAGCTCTTTATTCATTTACTTATTTATTTATTCTATTTGAAAGACAGACAAATAACACCTATCCACTAATTCATTTCTTAACTCCTGACAAGAACTGGAGCTAACTAGGCCAAACAGGGATCTGAAAACTCAATCCAGGTCTGTCTTGTGGGTAACAGAGATTCAAGTCGTTAAGCTATCACCTGCTACTGCCCAGGGAGCTCATTAGTGAGAAACTAGAACAGGGAGAAGAATCAGGACGGGAACCCAAGGACTCTGATCTGGATACGGGCATTCCAAGTAGCATCCTAACCAACACACCCAAGAGCCACCCCATGATTACTTCTGAGTATATTCTGAACCTTGTGCTGCATCCGCAAAATGTTCTGCCACAGTTTATGTTGCCAAAAGACCCACAGTGGTGACACCGAAGATACTACAAGCCCCTCAAAATTCAAGAGAACTTTAGCTACATTTCACAAGGCACAAATGCATATGACTCCAAATGTTCACACATGGCACAAAGATGATTGTCTAAAGTTGGCATACAGAAAGTTCTGGTGAAACAACATTGGATCCTCAGATGACACCATGAACCAGAGCATCCCATCTCTGAAACCCTGGTTGGTCAAGAGTTCCCTGTGCAATACTTCAAAGGAGAGAACTCTTACAGTTATTTCAAGTTCTACACCACATCTCTGCCCTTTTTTCAATTATCTAGAAAAAACTTTCAAAGTTTTTGAACTCAGAAAGAGTAAATTATCGCTCATTTCCCTCTCTGCCCACTCACAAAGACAGGTTTGAATTCTGCTCTTACAGTCAAGGAAGACCTTATAGCTTGCAAAACACTTGTACATATAGAGTCCCACTTAGTCCTGCAGACATGACAGTGAGAGAAGCAAATGTAATAAATCCCCACTGGAAAAGGCTGGGACAAGAGAAGAGCTTTCTCTAAAGTGTCACAACCCGTCTTTGGCAAGGCAGAACAAAATATGAACTTCCTGCATCCCTAACCCATGCTCTTTTTCATGCACTGAGGCAATTTCATACTCTCAGGTGCCAAGTCAGGTACGGCAGTTAAGGGGCTGATGGTGGAAATCTGTGCACAAGAAGGGTCTTCAAAAATTTGGTGAATATGTGTATTATGAGAAAACTGTGGATTTCACATTTTCTCACCAAAGTAGTCTTACCCTTTAATGCCATTCTCCCATGAGCTTTTTGAAGCACCCTTGTAAAACAGCTGGCACCCTCAGTGACTAACTACCGACCATACTGTACTGATCACAACCTCTCCTGAATATCATTGAGACGGACTTTTGGTTTTTGAATTCTAGAAATGCATCCTTTCCTTCCTTTTCCCACCTGCTTTCCATTCTCTCTCTTTTCCCTGTGGATTCATGAATTCCTTGCTCCCAGTGGATCACATTTCCTCTCCCTCCTTGAGATGTAATCATGAATTGTGCTCTCACTTCTTGCTAATAGCAAAGCTTTCTCTATACTCCAGGTCAACACTATGTCTCTCCTTGCAAAGGAGAAGGGCATTTAGCAGGTGTAAATGCTGCTATCTCCCATCTAGGACCACATCTCTTCTACAGTGAATGCTGCCAGAGAGTTAACTAACATGGAGCTCTCAAAAGATAAAGTTATACCATTACATTCCATTTCAATGGTTTGAATCCTACTCTGGATATCCATTCCTGCCTGCAATTACTAACCTGCTACTTGAGAAAGGGGTGAGTGAAGGAAAAGATAATAGAAAACATTTTGGAGAGGATAATTTTCTTGTTGTCAGGAAAAAGTTCCACATGGTTAACATGTTTTTAAAACCTTAATTGGTTTTCATTCACACCGAAGTAGCCTACAGGACCTACACTAACTTGTTTGGTTGGCATGTAAATCACATTAGAACACATCCACACTCTGTGCACCATTCTAAACTTCTGGTGGACTGGTGACAGCCCTTGGTCTCCTTGGGCTCTCAGCACCTCTCACCAAAGAGCCAGGTAGAATGCAGGGAACCTCAAGGGCTCTGGGTCAAAAAGACTTGGGCTGGGAACCCTGTGCAAGTCACATAATCCTCTGAATCTCAGATTCTTCAATCATAAAATAGGAGGAAAAAAATAATCCCTACCTCATTAGGCCATTGAGCACATTAAATAAAATATGTAAGTTTCAGGTAGCATGGTTTATGCTGAGACCTATCAAACTTAAAGCATCATTCACACATGTTAACCAAAGAATGTGTCCCAGGTGGGCATCAAAATTTTTTCAGAACAATTCAGCCTAGGTTGCCATTGTGGTACAGAGGATTGGGTTGCTGCTTGCAAAACCAACAGCTCATATTAGAATGTCAGTTCAGGTCCCTGATGCACTGCTTCTAATCCAGCTCCCCATTGCTCACCTGAGAAAACAGCAAAAGATAGTCTAAGAACTTGGACCCTTGCACCCACGAGGGAGAGAAAGACAGAGTCCCTGGCTCCTGGCTTTGATCTGGAACAGTCCCAGTCAGTGTACCTATCTGGGGAAGGAGTCACCACAAGAAAGATTTTTCCTTCGTTCTCTCTCTTTTTCTGTCACTCCATGTTTTTGATAGATAAATCCATAATTTAAAAAAAAGAATTTAAATAGGGACAAGACTTGAAGAAATCTTTCATCGACTTAACCACTCTTTGTTTTAAAGAAGGAAAAGGGAAGAAAATGCTGTGTCTCTACTTTTCTCTGCTTGGATTGTCCAGCCTTGAGGTCGCACTACTTCTTCATTGCACCAAATGCGCCCCAAGTGCTAGGACCAGTTCCCATTTGTAGTCTTCTCAGAACTGACACAATGCCTAGTGTCTAAATCAGTACTTAATATGCACCAGCTATTGCTTCTCTTGGAAGGTGATCACTTTTGAGAAAGTTACATCTCAGGGATCTTGCTAGGAATGTTCTCCACTTGCTTGAGGCTCTGCCTTGATTTGATGAAGAAAGTTTGTGCCAATGGTACCCAGAGTGGGATAGAAGAGAGATTCAAGTTTTCACAGTAAATAGGAGTAAAGAGTCATAAGAATATGAAAAATACCTGGGGTGATCACAGAGTTTAAAGTATCATTATTTTCCAAATAGCACAGGCCAAGTTACACAAAACGTTCGACAAGATTAAACTTACTAGCATGCAATCACAAATGGCAAGATGCATATAATATAAAGCACACAGCATTGACTGCAAAATAATCTGGTCAAAATGTTTTGTCAAAATTCAATCCAGCCTCCAGAATGAACTTCCAATATGTAATAAATAATGAGAAGGGGTGTGGTGACATTATGGCACAGTGGTTAAGCCGTTGCCTGCCATGTCAGCATCCAATATGGGCATCCAATATGGGCTGTTCCACTTCTAATCCAGCTCCCCACTGATGCACCTAGGAAAGCAGAGAAAGACAGTCCAAGTGCTCAGGTCCCTGCCACCCGTGTGTGAGACTTAGATGAAGTTTCCTGGATGTTGTAGCCATAGGGGAGTGAGTTTATGGCCAGAGCTCTCTGAATTTCCCTCTCTGTAATTCTGCCTTTCAAATGAATAAATAATTTTTTTTTTTAAGTAAGAAAGAAAGAAGACAAACAGAGGAGAAAGGTAAGTCACCCCATAAGAACTAATCAGATAAATCTAAAACATGGAATATTCTAAAAATCGAGTGGCCTTACACCTTCAAGGAGTCACAGAAACAGAAAAAAAGTGTGCTAAATTACAAAAAACTAAAAAGGCTAATTGTCAATGCAGTGTATAAGTGAACTTTAGTTAGTTCCTAGTTTTAAAAGACTTTGGAAGGACATTTAAATTAAATATCTGCTCTTCTCCCTAACTACATCTTTCAGGCCTAATTTTACAAAACACAGAAGGGGGATTTGTAGAAGGACATTCAGAATCTGTGCTGTTGTGGGAGACAGTTGAATCTTCCCTGCAGACGCCAGGAGCAACTGATATGGAGATGAATGAGCAGGAAACCTCCCGGTTCACAGGTTTAGATAAAGAACCTGCTAGAGGATTGGAAGACTGTACCGCTGTTGAGATGTAAATGGCTCAACCCCTCCTCCCTGGATGCCTACAGGACAACTTTCTTCTAAAAGTCTGATGCTATTAATAATAATCTGATAATAGGGTATATTCTAGAATGCTAATGCTATGCTAATGCCAATGCTACTAAATTATGTTCCAAAGGTCCTTATTTTTAGAAGACACATGTTCAAATTTAGCAATGTCTGTAATTACTTTCAAAGGGCTTAGGTTCCCCCAATATACCAAAATATATACCAAAACATACATGGCCACATGCATAGGTTAATAAAACCAGCAATAACTGAGTCTAACAAGTAATTTATTTTGCTGTTGTTTCAACTTTCCCATATGCTGGAAATTTTCATGTTAAACAACACGGAATCCAGGTAACAAGCCCAGTATGAACACTTCTTCCTCTTTTATCCAAAAATAAAAGTGTGATAAAACCACGTCCTCATATAGTGGACTAGCTACTGCAGACTGTTACGAGTGTAGACATCAGGGCCTGGCCCGGTGGCCTAGTGGCTAAAGTCCTGGCCCTGCACATGCATGGATCCCTTACGAGCGCAGGTTCTAATTCCGGCAGCCCTGCTTCCCATGCAGCTCCCTGCTTGTGGCTGGGGAAATCATTGCAGGGCGGCCCAAAGCCTTGGGACCCTCCTGGCTCCTGGCTTCGGATGGGGCAACTCCTGTCGTTACAGCCATTTGGAGAGAGAATCGATGGACCGAAGATTTTCCTCTCTGTCTCTTCACCTCTCTGTATTTCTGACTTCCAAAACAATTAAAAATAAAAAATAATTTTAAAAGATTGCACACATCCCTCCATACCAGCTCCCGGGGGCAGTGGCTGCTCCAAGGACGAAGCACCTACAGCTTCAGATGCATTCCTCACTGTGTTAGGAATTACTATTTCCATACCAAGGACAGTGTCAGATCATGGCTGGCACATTATTAAATGTAACTAGTATTTTCTTACTTGCTATTTTAATTTTTTATAAAGTAAATTCCTTTGTCTAATTCCAGTTGGACCCCAGTTGAGAAACAGAAAAGCAAAGATTCCTTCCAGCATGATGGCTACTAGTCCTTTTCAAGGCTTCAAAGTTTAGTTTTGGGGCCAACTTAGATAGCTTAATTGGCATGCAAGCGCCAGCATCCCATATGGGTGTCAGCTCTAGCCCAGGCTGCTCCACTTCCGTCCAGCTCCATGCTTGTGGCCTGGGAAAGCAGCATGTGATGGACCAAAGCCTTGGGACCCTCCCTGTAGCATGGGAGAACCAGAAGAAGCTCCTGGATCCTGGCTTAGGATCTGCTCAGCTCCAGCTGTTGAGGCCACTTGGGGAGTGACTCAGTGGAAGGAGGAGCTTTCTCTCCTCTCTGAAAATCTGCCTCTCTAATAAAAATAAATAATTTTTTTAATTGCTCCTCTCTTCCGGACACAGGTCAACTTTAAAAAAAAAAAGTTTAGTTTCAAAATAGCAACCACTGGTAGTGACCACCACACAGACTTCCAGAAAGGAATTTTTTTCCCCACCACAACCTGGCCTCGGTGGGTTCTCTGTGCTTATCCCAGACATGGCAGTGCTGATTTACGCAAGTCAATACCACAAGTCCCAGAGGCTCTACTCCTCACAAAACAGTCAAGGTCTCCCATGAGCAATATGAGTAGCTTTGAATACACTTTACAACATGAGAGGTTATTTCTGCATTAAAGTTATCCTAGCAGGTACCATCGAAGTTTGTTGGATGCAAGTGATGTGTAAAAAAAAATTCAGGAACAGAGCAATAGAACCCTTTTTCTAGAGTCCAACTACTTCATTTTCTCTACTTCTGAGGACCCAAGTAAGAAGCAGCAGTACAGGAGAGGAGTAAAGTATTCAAAACTTCACACACCAGCCCTTCCTCTCCCTTCCTGACCCCTTCTAAGAAAGGCACCTGTTACAAAAGAGATCAATGGAAACACTTCCAAAGGTCCAGCAAGCGAATCCCCTCCCGGAGGGAGGAGACCTTAGTACTTTGGGCAAAGACAGGTGTGAAACGTGAGTCTGAAAAGCAGTTCCAACTAGCTGACTCTCAAGTGACTGATTTCTCCCTCAATATGAAAACACACTTCATCAAGGCTGAAACAGAAAGGGAATATGCACACGGAGCACAGCTGAAAACGTGAAAAAGAATACATTCCCTTCCAACTGGAGGAAAGAGGGTCAAACTTACCACAGACACGAGCCAAGTCTTACCTAGATACAAGGATGCGTTTTCTTTCTTGACATTGTCGTCTAAATAAGTTGGTCCCAGGGTATAAATAGGTGTGGAGCCCATTCCAATGAGAATCTGTGCACAAACGAATAACGCCACGTAGATCCAGTGGTTATTTCCTCCCGAGTCCTTGAGACAGGGAGGAGGTTCCAGAATGGGAGTGGAGTTGCCATTCTGACACAGGCCATCGTTGGTGGCCGAGGCGTTCAGCTCTTGGATCTGGTAGGGAGGCGAGATGAAGTGAGGTAAGGCAAAAAGGGCGGCCCCGACGGCGATGAGCAGCCCGCCCACGGCCAGCCACAGGGGCCTCCGACCCCGGCCGCCGAAGTAGCTGACAAACACCACCACCACCAGGTTCCCGATGTCGAAGCAGCTGACCAGCAGCCCAGACTCGGAACTTTTCAGACTGTAGCGCCTTTCTATGGTGGTGATGACACTGCTCAGGTAGCCGGAGACCATTAACGCCTGGATGAAGGTCAGAAAGCACATACAGACCAGGAAGCAGCGGGAATCTGTGAGGACCACGTAGAGACATTTTCTTTCCTGGAGCGTGGCCAGGGTGGAGGACACGGAGACGGGTTTGCCGACATCTGTCCTGTAAGCACAGTCCACAAGACCCACCACTCCTGCTGAAGTAGACGGGGCGGAGGGGCTGGGAGCCAAGGCGTTTGGGACTGGCTTCCACTCTTGGTAGCCCAACGAATCCGTATAAACTGAGGAAGCCTTGGCGTCTATACTCGCAGGACTGCGGCTCGGTCGGCAGGAGGCGCTGTTCAAGACTGGTAAACTCTTGGACCTGAAGGTCTCCGACTCGCATTTCCCGTGGACAGCTCTTAACGGGCCCCGCGACTCCAGCTGCTCTCCGGACAGGGGCTGCTGCCCAGCCCCTTGGTCCATGGCTCTTTTAGAATTCAGATTCGATCACTGATTCCAATCCGCTGCTTTGCGTCCACCGGCACCACAAACTGAAGCAGCCGGGCCCTCAGCGAAGTGCCCACCTGAGACCGTGGCTTGGGGGTGAGGGGTGCAAAGCCTCGCAGCAGGACACCCTCACCATCAGGGAAGCGCCCCGGGCCTCCTGACCGCAAAAGCGGTCCTGAGGCTATGCAGCCGCATGCCTCCGGGGGCAGGGGTCCTCGCGGTCCTGCGATGGGCCCTACTTGAAGTCCACCTCCGAGCAGCAGCACGCAGCAGGCACCTGGCGCGTCCCGGGAGCATCCCCTCCACCACCGCCGCTTGGCCCGCGGGCAGCAGCTAGTGCGCCCGGCGCCCGGCGCCCAGCGTGGGGGCGCTCAGCGCTGCTGTCCGCGACGCCGCATCCCGCCCAACTGCTCCAGGGCTGTCTGGTGCTCGCCACCTGTCTTGGAGACTCCCCCCCTCGGGAGTGAAGCTGCCAACCTGCAAAGTAGAGGAAGGACGGTCAGCTAAAAGGCTGCTGGACTGATGTCCCGGCATCCCCGGGTCAGCATTGGGTGACCCTAACGGTCCCAAGTGGGGCAGAGGCCAGAACCGGGAGCCAAGCCCTGGGGAGCGGGCAGCTGCAGTCTCCAGTCCGGGAACAATGAGCAGCAGGCGGTCGGCAGACACTCTTCCCTCATTGTCTGCCCGCCCCCCCCCCGCTCCGCCCCTTTCGCCTTCCGCAGCGCATTTGCTTTCATATGTGATAATTTATCCACCTGGCAGCTCTGACTCAAAGGCCTTGTCTCTTATTCGCATGAACTAATTGCAGCCTTGTCTTAACTCCTACTTCTTTACTCACAAGAGAAAATGCCCAAAAGAACAAAGCAAAGTTTTTTTTTTTCTTTCCCTTTACTAACACACAATGTATTGCCAGTTCCTAGCTTTAAAAGAAGGGGGGCTACGTGTGTCGAAATATGTGTGCACACTTGTGCGCTGGAACGCGTGCGCGACCAGAAGCGATCCGTCGGCTCCCGCAGAGACACGTACTCAAAGCCAAAGGCAGCCGTAAAAAGGTCAGCGCGCCTGCCTCTTTCTTCCCCCACACTAAAAATAACCGCCCCCCGCCCCCCACTCCAGGACGATTCAGTTACAAACACCAGGGGCATTCAAGGCTGCGGCCCACGCTGAGTCCCCGGAGCACTGTGTCAAACGAAACCGAAAATCAGTTTGCTTCGCAAGGGCTGGGGAAGCCACCAGGCAAACAAAGAGATGCCACCACGCTGTCACCGCGCGCGCGGGGAGCACCCCCTGAGCCCGCCCAGCACGCGCGGGCCGACGGGGAGGTGTGCACTTCAGCCAGTGCACCCCGCGGGGAGCGTGGACCCGGGGTGCGCGCGTGTGCGGGGACACACACACACACACCGGCGTGGACGTGTTCGAACCGCTCGCGCCGTCCCGCACCCTCTTGAAATACAAAAAGACACCAAGAAAAGAGAGAAAAAACCCCACAGGTGTGCCCCCCGGGAAGATCCCCCCCAACACACACACACACCCTCAAATGTTGGGGAACCCCCATTCCACACTTCCCACCTGGGAGTAGAGGGCGAATGTGCACCAGGTGGGCGAAAGCCGGTCTTTGCTGCCTTGGGTTTCGTCCTGCCTCGCGCCTTTGTGATGCCGCTGAGAAAAGAAACAAGAGAAGAAGGCTGAGAGGCCGGGCGGCCAGGAGTGGCGGCTTCCGCGGCTCCCACCACGGTGCTGGGCCGGCCCCCCGGCCCCGGATTCCCGGCCTGCCCGGGCTTCCCCACCGCCCGCTCGCCCAGCCGCCTTCCCGGGGAACCCCACCAGCAGCTGGGCTCCCAGCCTGGGGAATCCCGGTAAACTCCTTCTTCGGCGCGCAGCGGCTGTCCGGGCCCCTGGCTGGAGAGGACCGGAGCCTCCAGTGCACACCAGGGGCCCAGGCTGGGAGCTCTCCGAGCAGGCGTGGAATCCCAGGGACACACACACACGCGCGCGCGCACACACACACACGCACTCCGTGAGAGAACAAGGCTGCCGGGAACAGCTCACCGCGTCGTCCCGGCAAACAAGCCGCCTCTCCTCACGGGCTGGCTGTGCTCAGTCAGCCAGGCTGCGAGTGGAGTGGCGGGAGGTGGGAGGTAGAGTTGCGAGCCGCCTTGGGAGGCAGCCTCGATCCCGCAGCAATCAGTGAATGAGACTGCGACTGGGCTGAACTCTTCTCCCTTGCCGCTGGCCTGTCACCCAAGCCTCTCCTCCCAGACACACGCGCACAGAGACGCGCCCGGAGTGGAGCCGCGGAGGGCGCAGGCGCGGGCAGCCACCAGCCCAGCCCGCAGGCAGCTAGCCACCCCGCCGCCCTTCACCTGCGCCGTGGGGAGGACCAACAGAGGCGCCGAAGCCTCCAGGGAGCTGGTGTCTCGGAATAAAGAAAAGGTTTCCATTCATTTATTCCGTGCCTTCAGCACACACCATGCCTTACCCACGGTAGTTAATTTCTGGGGGACAAGGAATATGACAGGATCCTTGGTGTAAAATTTTTTTTAAAGTGGGGGAAACACCCATGTAAATGGGTTAAAACGACTTAGTCCATTTTACTGTCGCGTGCTACCAGAGAACCAGCTATCCTCCCACCTTCGTTCCCAGGAAGCAGAAAAACTGTGGAAAAGCATAGGCTGGGCAATTCCAGGGAGAGGACAAAGGACTGACTTCCCAAAACGGCAGGGAAGGAAAGGACTCTGGGGTTTTGCCCCCTGGGACAGCCACAGAAGTCCTCTCGGGTGTCCCATATCAAGAGACCTGCTGTGGGTCCCAACTGCTCAGTTTCTGATCCAGCTCTCTGCTGACGGACCTGAGAAACCAGTCTAGAATGGCCCAAGTGCTTGGAGTCACTTGGGAAACCCAGATGGACTCCCACTTCCTGGTTTCTTCACCCTGGGACGAATTGAAGGGAAAATCATCAGTCAATGACTTCCTTCTGTGTCTCCCTTGCTCTGTGACTAGGTCTTTCAAAGAAGTAGATCCTTTTTTAAAATGTTCTCCTTCCCTTTGCAAGTGCTTTAAAAAAAAAAGTCAAGAAGTTGGCACTGTAATGTAGCAGGTTAAGCCCCCACTTGTGGTGCCAGCATCCCATCCTATATGGGCACCAATTTGAGTCCCAGCTGCTCCTCTTCTGATCCAGCTCCCTGCTAATGGCCTGAGGAAGCAACCAAGAATAACTCAGGTGTGTGGAATCCCTGCATCCATGGGAGAGACCTGGGAGAAACTCCAGGTTCCTAACTTCAGAACAGCCCAGCTAGGGGCTTACTAAAATATGAAGTGCCAGAAATGGAGGGGACGGTGGCCTTCTGACTTGCCCGCCAGAAAGCAGGCTCTATGGGGAAGAGGAGTCAGCATGCAATCTACACGGAAAGAGTGATGGGAAGAAGGAGGGGTTGGATGGGAAACACATTGAAAGGTAGATATGGCTAGACTTAGCTGCCAGTGCAACCAGGGGTGATGAAATGGCCATGTAGCATGCATGACCTCCCCCAGCTACTCACCTGCACAAGTGAGTGGATAATGTCCAACTGAAGTACAGGAGGGGAGGCAAACGACAAGCAAAGATGATTCCCATGTTGCATGCGCTGAGTGTGAAGTGCCTTGAGATACCCAAGAGTACAAGTCTCACAAACCACTGGGGGGTTGGACCAGAGATCGATATTCACAGTCATCATCCTCAGCGTGAGAAAGGCTGGGCTGAAAGGGAGAATCA
Source organism: Ochotona curzoniae (assembly GCF_017591425.1). NCBI lineage: Eukaryota > Metazoa > Chordata > Mammalia > Lagomorpha > Ochotonidae > Ochotona > Ochotona curzoniae. Next base: position 20,034,106 of record NW_024464939.1, on the reverse strand, counting down.
GAAACACAGCCGCATGGGGAGAGGGAAACCTGAGCAGCGACATGGGAGAAAAAACTAAAGAAGATCACTCGGTGGTCATTTCATATTTGAGAGCCAAGTTCCAGCTCCAGCGCTGCTTTCCAACCTGCTTCCTGTTCATGTGACACCCTGGGAGGCAGCAGGTGATGGCTTAAGTACCTAGGTTTCTGCCATTCCCATGGGAGTCCCAGATAGAGTTCCTGGCTCCTGGTTTCATCCTGGCCCACACCCCAGCTGTTGCAAACATGTGGGGACTGAACCAGCAGATAGCAGAGATCCCAGGCCTGGTGCAGTGGCCTAGTGGTTAAAGTCCTCCCCTAGCATGCCCAGGATCCCATATGGATATCGTTTCATATCCTGGCTGCTCCACTTCCACTCCAGCTCCCTGCTTGTGGCCTGGGAAAGCAATGGAAGATGGGCCAAAACCTTGGGACTCTGCACCTGCATGAGATTCTTGGAGAAAGCTCCTGGCTCCTGGCTTCGGATTGGCTCAGCTCAGGCTCTTGCAGCCACTTGGAGAGTGAACCAGTGGATGGAAGATCTTTCTCTCTATATCTCCTTCTCTCTGTAAAGTCTGCCTTTCCAATTTAAATAAATAAATAAATAAATAAAGATTTCTCACCTCCCCATGCTCTTGTTCTTGTTTAAATTTAAGAATACAAATTAAAATAAAAATAAGGCATAAGTGAGAGCCATAAAAGGTTACAGAGCAGTCAAATAGGATAACCAAAAATATCTGAGGCCTCTGGTGACATCTGCACACCAGGACAGTGACTAGTGGAGGGAAGGGAGCTGCTTACAAATACAGGTGACTAGGCTGGCCACAGCTGTCATGACAAAGCCACCATCTGACCTCCTGCCTTGCCCAAGGAGAGCATCGTCCTATTTCACACATATGATAAGCACAGAGTAGCTCAGCAAAGGTACACGGCTCATCTGCAGCCCATATGAGCCCTTGTGCTCAAGTATTCTCTCTTGATTCCCTCCTCTGTCATGGCTGACAGCCTGGCTTGTCAATGCACTTCACACCTTTTCATTACCGCACTCGAGTCTAACCACCACATCAGCAGCCGATCATCAGAGAGCAAATGAAACCAGCTGACACCAAAGCACAGTTCAAATGTGCTTGAAGCTCATCCTGAAAGAGCTGCCAAAAGCAGTCTGTCCTGAATTCTTGGGAACTCCGTCAATCCCACAGGTACCATTCCATAACATGACTCTGCCTACCCTGCCCTGAGATAAATACACTGTGAAATTCTTCTGGATCACCATGTCATCGGAACAACAGCCAGGAGCCCTGAGCGGTCCGCAGAAACAGAAGAATGGTAAACTCCCTTCAGGACTAGGGAGAGGGTCTTTCTCTAGTCCTTACTTAGTTCCAACTTTGGATCCCCACCCTCTCTTGCAATGACCATCTGGGTCGCCCCGGAGTCTCCCCAGAAAACAAAACAAAGCAAAAACAAAAATTAGAATACATAGACAGAGAACAACAAAGAAAGCTTAGAACCAGACAGAAAACAGTCAGCGGGGACTCACATATACCTTACTAGGCAGGATACAAAAATAAGTTACTCCTCACTGGGGAATTGACAATTTTTCTGCACACCCCTCCTAAAACTGTTCTGTGCCTCAAATGTTGACAAATGGCTTATTAAAGTTACAAGCCAGTTTGGACTATCCTAAAATCTGCCAAGTTCAGTAAAAATTATGCTTCAATACAATAAACTGCTAAATACAAAAATGAAAATACACACAAGACAGCTGAATAGTATCCTAAAGCCATTTTAAGCTGGATAGAAGCCGGTTGTATATAAACTAAATTTGAACTGTCCATCAGGTAGTCACAGGATCTGGTTAAGAACTTGCATTTTCTAACATATCAGTCACTCAATACCGCGTCAATTAACTCCATAATGTTGTAAACTGTTATCGATGTTATGGTATGGCTTTTAATTGGTCAGGACGATATTCTGCCAGCTCTTCTTTTAGACCAGAGATGGTCTCCCCAAGAAACTGTTGAATTTATCTGGACAATACAGTGCTGGACTCTATACTTGGTATATGCTTGCAATGAAAGAAGCATGACTGGATTTGAACTATAATACTGCAATAAGGTGGAGTAATCCAGCATAAGGGGAGGATGGGGAAGGGGTTGAGGGAATCCCAGAGCCTATGAAATGATGTCATAAAATGAAATGCAATAAAAAAAAATTCTTCTGGATCCAAAGTCTCTCTACTGCCTACTACCTCCTCTCAAGTTCTTTGCCAATTTCTCGCTTCAGCGCCATCACAGACATCAGCTGTTCACTGGCAAATGCAATCTGTTGCATCAGGTGCCAACAGAGGGCTTCCCTACAGAAAGCCAGACAATCATGTCCCAGGAACCTGCCGTGCTCATTCATGGCAAATTACCAAAGTTAAACAAGAAATAAACCTGAGAACCTATGGCTGTTATTATTATTATTGCCACTAGCAGAAAACTCAAAATATTCAGACAAAATTTAACAGGCCCAATCAGTGATCCACCTAGGAAACAAGAACATACTCAAGCACACTTCTTTCACTTTCTTTTTCATTGTTAAATATGACTTCAGGAGAATCCAGGAATACCTCCATCAGCCCTAATCTTCAGATCGGTAGGAAGCAATGGAGTCACAACACAGGCTTCCATTAATCCTGTAGCCAATTCAGTTATGATGTTTGGTCGCCCAGTGACTCTTTGGGGAAAGCAGGGCTCCCTTGCTTTTCATGGATGTTGGGGGGAAAAAAAACTTTGCTTCTTCCAAGTCAGTCTCGGTTACACAGACCTGGAGTCCCTTCCAATCCTCACACAGAGCACAGTCTTTGGAAAGCGGAAGGGACCTGTTCGCTCCCTGCCCTTCTTTAAGAACATACAGATACAGGAAGAACTGAGTTTGGGCCCAGAATGATTTTGGGTCTTAAAAATATAGTTGCTGAATTAGGAATTGGTTTTTTTAAACATGGTGGGGAGGGGGAGGAGAAAGAGAGAGGGGTTGTGAAGAGGCTAGTTGATGAAGAAACCGTTACAATAAGATAGGAGGAATAAGTTCTGATAGTCAACTGCATACAGTATAACTATAGCTAGCAATGATGTGTTGTATATTTCAAAACAGACAGGAGAGGATTTTTTTATATTCTAATACAAAGATACGGTGTTTGAGGTGATAGGTATTTTACTTTGTCTTAATTGATCATCACACATTGAAGTAGTTGGGTACTCCCATAATGGAGGTAGGCGTTCCACACAGCAGCTTCCACAGCTGTGCCACAATGCCCTCTTCTGTATCTTTTGATTAAAACTGCAAAATAAGCTACTCCCTACAGCCAAGACCTCTCGCTGGATTCAGGATTTACAGACTGGCCTAATCTTACAATCAGTAACTGAGGTTTCTTTCCCAACTGATGATATCCTGAAGAGTCCCCCGCATGCCTTACTTTTGTGAAAGAACTCAAGTCCTCCTGAGCAAGTTCCTGAGATCCTAAATTCTTTTAATAAACCCTTTTAATGAAAAAGCTAGGACTGTGGGGCACTGTGCATAGCAGTCAGGAACTCACAACCGCCTAGCTTTTCAACCATCATTTCCTTAATACAAAGACACCTGGAAAGAACGCTTTACCAAATCACCCTCCTCTCCCCCACCATCCTTTTTGTGTGGTGGATGACATTTTGGGTAATCACCTGACCACAGAAAATCCCCCCAAAGCCAGGATGAAGTGCTGGATTACTTTATTCATTACTGTGATTGGTTTCAGCATGTGTATGCTCAAACAGCTATACTCTGAGCCAGACTCTAGTGCTGCAGTCTCTCTGTATTTCATCAAGATTTTCAATATTGTTGCAGTTCTTTTGTTGCTATTGATAAGTGTAAAATGACCCAATACAAGTAGAAAGTACCACTTGGAACATCGGGAAGAGACTTTGAAGGATTAAACTTGGAGTCTTAAAACTTGCCATCCAAGTAACGAGACTTGAAACCTGAGTGAATGGTTTCAAAACATCAATGTCCTTTGTGCAAAGTCAAACCATTGTAAGTCTAAGTGTAGCTTTGCCTACACTGAAAAATGATCGGGCCAGTGAGATAAAACACCCAAAGGTGGACACTAGAAAAAAATTCAATTCTCCAAACCTATGAGAGTGATTGTGAAAGATAGTTCATCTTGGACCTAGAAGGTGTCATGGCACAGTCGCTGCTTGGGATGGCCCACGTTTCACATTGGACTGCCTGGCTTGAGATCTTACGACTCTGTACTTTTGCTGATTCAGCTCCTTTTAATGCACCTGAAAAGCAGAGGCTGATGCCCCCACACTTGGGTCTCTGTCATTCACTTCAGAAATCAAGATTTCTAGGCTCCAGGCTTCCACTGGGCTCAGTTCTGACTGTTGTGGAGTGAACCAGTGGATAAAAGATCTCTTTCTCACTCTCTCTTTTTCTTTCCCTCTCCCTTCCCCTCTCCATCGTTTTGCCTTTCAAATAAGTAAATTTTTAAAAATAGGGGGGTTGGGGCCAACACAATTGCTCAACAGGTTAATCCTCCACCTGCCAGCACCCACATGAGTGCTGTTTCATGTCCCGGCTGCTCCATGCCTAATCCAGCTCCCTGCTAGTGCTTGAGAAGAGCAGAGGAAGATGGCCCAAGTGCTTGGGCCTCTGCACCTATGAGGCTCCTGGCTCCTAGATCCTGGGTTCAGCCTGGCCCAGCCCTGGCCATTGTGGCCACTTGAGGAGTGAGTCAACATATGGAAGTTCTCTCCCCGAATCTCTTCCCTACTTTCTTTATAACTCTGCCGTTCAAATAAATAAAATAATTAAAAATAAGTAAGTAAATATTCTCCAAAGAAGAAACTTAGATATGTTCCAAGGAGAACTAAGAGATTGAAAAGTAGAAGAATGTGAACATTGTCCCCTTGGGCTATGGGTTTCCTTCTTGAGTCTTCCTCAAAGAAAGTTCTGGAGTTTGAAAACTTTTAATCAAACATGGAAAATATCCCTTTATTAATTTCTTTCACATAGCTGATGAAAGGCATATCTGAAAATGAGCAAAGCAGCTAAGATATGGAAAACTGATAGAATTCATTTCCCCGTAGGCCTCCAAGAATGAAAGTCAGCAACCACCAGCATCTAAAGACCAATATCCTAACTCCTGTTGGAGCAAAACCCATGATCGAAAACACCTAGAGATGAAGGGGAATTTGAGCTGGAGCCTGAAAAGTAAGCAGAGCAGCTGATAAAGGTGATGGATACAGGGACCCCTGGGCAGGGTGTCTGGAGACTGCTGGGGCCTGTGAATGGAGGGCTGGAAGGTAAATCAGAAAGTCTGTTACCAATGGCAACCTGAGAACACTTTCTCAGCAGACAGGGACACGAGGACACAGAAGCTGATGAAGATGGATGTCTCCAGGAAAAGTTGGGAAAGCCTGGAGTGAGGAAGAGAAAGGACCTACTGGCACATGTGATATCTGGGTCTGGGAGTGAGCCAAGGCGGGGGTGGGGGGGAGAACCTGGAAACTCCCCTATAGGGCCATAGCTCCCACAAGTGAGCATGTAGTCCAGACTTAGGTGGCAGGAAAGCTGGACAAATTAGCCTCATCCTTTGGCAAGAGTGAGTTGGTTTTGGAAGGGAACAGACTGGTCATGGTTGAGCAAACCTTAGCCCACTGGTAAGTACAGAAATCAGGCTGGAGTGCAAGTCATCTTGGGCTAGAGTATGAGACCTACTGGTTCACATGAGCCAGGGATGGGAACAGACTAAGCAGGGCCAGGTTGCAGACCCACCAGTGAGAGTTGGGACTGAGGGCTGACTAGGTTAGACCAGGCTGCAGCATCTGAAGGCAAAGGCTAAGACATATGAGGGGTTATGCCTGGTGGGTTCAGAGCAACCACTGGCATATACGAGATCTGTGGCTGGAAACAGACCGGGTTGGGGAGCAAAGGGGATGCCCTAGCCGGATTGTGATTCCCATTGGTGAACAAGAGGGCTAGGGTTGGGCTGCAATCTGACGTGGATATGGCTACAGGGTCCTGCCAGATGGATGTGGGCTGAGTCTGGGATGCACCTGACTGGGCTAGACTCCAGCACCCACTGGTGCTCATGAGAACTAGAGAGAGCTTAGGACAAGCTGGGCTGGGCTAGGTCTCTGCCCCCGCTGAGCCATGCGTGAGCTGTGTTTGGATGTGAACCAGGCTTGACTGGGCTGTAGCAACAACAAGAACTGGAATGGCTAAGAGCCAGTCAAGAAAAGCCACTGTTCTTGTGGGACAGTAGGTAGATTAAGTAAAGTTGGCCCATATACCCACTGGTATAGGCAAGATCTGGCATTGGAGAGATCCTGATGGAGGAGCTTGGGGAACTCCTCAGTCAGGACATACTCCCTGCAGGGTAGTGCAAGAACCAAGACAAGAAGCAGCCCAGACCAGGCCAAAATAAGGCTCCCACCTGCATATATTTGGCACAGGTTGAGGGCAGGCCAGGCTGAGTCAATCCATATTACGCACTGGCAGATCTGAGCACCAGAATGGAATGTATGTCAGGCCAGGTCAGAGCGCAATACCAATCAGTCCACATTAGGGCCAGGACTGGGTGTTGGCAGGGCTGGCCTAGGCTGTAGCTTCCACTAGCATGGGCTGGAATCGGGGATGGACCAGGCTGGACCAGGCTACAGCACCCACTGGCAAATGCCGAGGTGGGGTATGCTGTGCCAGACTGGGTCACAGCACCCAACCAGCACATGTGAAACGCAAGGTGGAGGGGGAGGGATGGACGTATCCAGTGAGGGGACTGCGGGGGTCCCCCTACTGGGTCACTACTCCCATTGGTGAGCATGAGAGCTGGGATGGGGACAGACTAGGCCAGGGATGCCACAACATCTAATGGCCTACATGTGAACTGGATCAGGGAAAAGACAGGCTGGGCTGACTCCACCTTATGGTACATGCATAAGGCAGTGTGGATGAGGGTTGGTTGGGCTTTGCCACAGCATCAGCTGACAGATGCTGGCAAAGGGGCCAAATTCTGTCAGATGCAGGCATGGCTAGATAGATGGTGGCACCCACTGGCATCAATATGAACTGGATAGTGGGGCTGGTTGAGATGAAGTGGGCTTCGATGCCCATTGACATTTACAAGAGCCAAATGGGATGTGGGACAGACGGGACCAGTCAGCTGCACATACTGGCAAGCACAGGAACCAGGGCAGGGGCGGGCCTGGTCAGGGTTATTGCAGGTCACTCAGACCAGGCTGCAGCTCCCACTGGTTTGTGTGATGGCCGAGTATGTGGTGGGCAGGATCAGGCTGGGCTCCAATAACCATTACGTTGCATAAAACATGGTGCTGGAGATAGAACTGACTCAGCAATTGCAACTACCAGTATGTGTGTAGGCTGATTTGGGTGATGGACTGTGCTGAACCATGTATTGGCAAACACACAAAATCCGGTCTGGGATGGCCTCAGATGAGGTTTCTTTGGTGATTCCGTATCAACTGAACCACTGGACTCAGAACCCCAACCATGGAGAGAATTGCAGGTTCCATGGTCTGACCATGGAATTCATGTGTCAGAGCTGGGCCTCTTCAATGGCTCAAAGAAGTAGACAGCCAGTCCAAATGTACAAGGAGAATATAGCAATGCATTGGAGCCTCCCGAGGACACCTGGTAGCATGGCAGAGGACAGAGGACAGGGCAAACTGATCAACACTCCCAGCCAAGTGTTGGCAGTGAAAATCTGGGCAGATAGTCTCTAAGGTAGTGGATTCAGGAGAGATTTCATCGTGATTGGAGTGGCGGGATTGCCGGCAATTCAGGACTGTTGAACTATCAAAACCTCTTGAGAACTTTATGGTATTGTAAATTTCTATTTTTCTTTCTGTTGTTTATTTTGTATTGTGGCTTTTCATTTAAGGGGATGAATAGTAACTGTGAATTGGAGACTGTCATGTCCAGATCTGAGGATACAATGCAGTGGGCATCTCTACTTCCAGATCAAAGATGAATCCCCAGTGAAACTGTTAACTATATCTTGACCATAGGATGCTGGACTCTGCCATTTTCCATGCCCACATGATGGACCTATGACTGTTTATGAAGAACTATACTAGTAATAATATAGAGGAACTCAGTATAGGGAATGAGGGGATTTGGGGTGGGAATAAAGGAAATCCCAGGGCCTATGGAACTGTATCATAAAATGATAATATTTTTAAAAAGCTTTTGCAATCCACTTCTCAATTAGAAGGTGACCTTAAAAAAAGTCTTACAGGAATGTAGTAATGTCTAAGTAAAAAAAAAAAAAATTGTCTCCTTTAAGCTCATCTGGCAGTAATTTTAACAGTAAAGTATACAAAAAGTTACAGAGGAAAAAGCGAGTGAGTAACTCAAGAAAAGCCTGTGAAGGAGCAAGATTGCTGAGCCTGCTGGTTTCCGTCCGCTCAGGAGCAGAACAGCCGTGGCAGACAACTGGATCCAGATTGGGAGAAGGAGGAATGTCGGCGCTCCAGACTTCATAAGAAAAGTTTTAATCAGCGTTTGAGAATATTGGATGGGTCCAGAAACCAGGAAGAGAAGGCATTTCTTTACACCCAGAGCAGCGGAGCCAGCGGACAGAACACGTTTCTGACATTGAGGATGCAGCAAGATAACTGTAAAATCCGAGCCATTTAAGACCTGTAACATCCTAGCTGTTTTAAATCTGTCTTTTATATTGGTTTTTGTTTCCTCGACATTATTTTCCAATCTGATGTATATTCGGATTGCAGAAAATTTCATAAGGTAAATTTTTAATGTGCATGATTAAAAATATTCTGAGTGAAAAGAGGGAGAAAAAAGTCCTGCAGGACCTGTTTTATTCCTATCAGAGAACGTGGTCCCATGGCAGGCATTTTAACGCGTGAGAGATGTTACTGTAATTAGTTGGAGTAGGGGGAAATAAGACAATTAGGACATATTGAAAAATAAAAGGCACAGAAGTTTGGCCTCATGGTTAGGATGCCGGTTAAGATTCTCTTGTCCCATATTGGAGGGCCTGAGTCCAGACTCTGCTCCTGACTCCAGCTCCCTGCTACAGCACATCCTGGGAGGTGGCAGGGCTGAGCGGCAGTGAGTCCCTCCCTGGCTCTGCTCTCTCAGCCCCTCCTAGGGGCTGTTGCTGGTTAAATGGGGAAGGGGAGATGGGGCAGCTTTGTGTGTGTGTGTGTGCACGCACACGCATGCATGCATGCATTGATGTGTATATGTGTCTCTCGGCTTCTCAAATAAACTTTTAAAGTGGTATTTAAATCCCCTCTTTAAAGATAATAAAGGCCATTCAAATCAAAGCAGAGTCCTGAGTCACAAGCAAGGGTGTGCTATGTGGCTGCTTCATTAGGTGCTTTCATCGCTGCACAAACATCAGAGAGTATCCTTACCCAGCAATCACTGCTGTGATCCACCGCACACCCAGGCTGCAAGGTGCAACCTGCTGCTCCCAGGCTATAAACCTGTCCAATGTGTACTTAAGGCCATAGGCAATTGTAACACAATAGTCTGTTTGTGTTGCCAAACAAACAAGCCAAACAGGCTTGTTATAATCACATCATCACAAACAGTGATGATACTTTGCACCAGGATGTTACAACTGCTATGACATCACTAGGCAACAGGAGTTTTTCAACCCTGCTATCCTGTCCTGGGACCAGCAAGATACATGACAGACAGAAGCATCATTATTCAGCACGTGTCTGCAATTTGGTTCATAAGCAAATAACTTAGAAAAAAAAAAAGTCAGGCAGATGTGTCCTGTGGGAAAAGAAATGTGTTTGTGTCTAAAGTAAAACACTAGGCAGATCTTAGAATTTCCCTAGGATCCTTAAATATATGAAGAAACAGACTGGGGGAAGTGACAAGCCCCCCAGTAAATTCATGTTGACTCCAGGGATGTGTCCTGACTTTCACTCCAGGCCTCTCCAACACACATAGCTGTCCCCAGGAGCCCCCGGCCATCTGCCAGGGTACAGATACATTATGGGGTAGAAAGAAAGAATTAGATTTATATCTTCCAGTAAAACAGGGCCCTCTTAAGAAATGTGGTTTGCCAAAGGTCGGGTAAGGCTACTGGCATCCTAGCCTCCCTGGGGCATGTGGCCACTCCCGCCAGCCAGGCCCCAGTTGTTGAAAGTTTAAGAAGTCCCTTCAGCTGATGCCGCTTTTATCCTGAGTTGGTGCTGTGTGTGTCTTATTCAGAGCGCTCCAGGAAAAAAAAAAAACAAATCTCAACCATCTCAACCATACAAACCGAATTTTACCCACGCAAAACAATGCTATCAGTCATTTACATTTTTGTATGGATTACATCATTTTTACTTGTTCTCGATACCTGAAATGAACCATCTGAAGAGATGGTGGATATTAGGCTTGGTGGTGAAGGCATGGCCATGACTCACATCACAGTGCTTGGGATTTATACCCGGCTCTAGCTCCTGCTAATGCTGGCCACATATGGCAGCAGTGACAGCTAAAGACACTGGACTCCTGCCACTGACATGAGAGACCAGGAATAAGCTCCCAGCTCCCAGTTTTGACCCCTATCCTGGAGTGGTGATGGGCATTGGAGAGTGGACCAATGAATAACCAGTCTGTCGCTCCTTTCTCTCTCTCTGCTTCGCCCCCACCCTACCCCTACCACTCTACCTCTCTCTCCCCTCAAATAATAAGTCTGGCTAGTGAGTAGACATAGCCGACAAGGTTCCCATGGAAAAGGTGGGCGTCTCTGGTGGATGATTCCAGGACACGGCAAGGTGTAGGGTCAGCACTACAGAATTGGCCCTGTGACCCGGGAAGTAGCAGTAGGATGCTCTGCTCTTCCCACTCGGAGAGCAAAAGAAGGGAGTAGCTTGCAAAGGTTGGGCAGAATGCTTTCTTTCCAACTTGAGCCAGGCAAGATAGTTCTGAAAAAGGTGACATGCAGAGTGGCCATTCTGCCATCAAAGAAATGACACCTTGAAAATATACCATTAGTACTGACACATACATCCATGGAGGGGCTTCACACAGACCATTCCAAGCCTCCCAGAAACACAGTGAAGAACTGTCAGCTCCAAGGTTATGCATTGATACTGAGGTCAGCTAAGCTGTCTGGACCAAAGGAATAAAAAACACCTCACGCATCTTTGTGTGCATTTATCTAGAAAACACAATGAGGATGAAGTTCACCAAACAAGCTCTGTATGTTAGTTAATTGTGTTATGTCACCATTTCAAAAAATCTACTCAACACAGTATAGGGGGTAAAGCTGCAACCCAGGGCACCTGCATCCCCATGGGCATCAATTCACTTCCAATCTAACTCCCTGCTAACGTGCCTGGGAAGGCATCTGAAGACAGCCCTGATCCTTGGATCCCTGAACCTACATGGGAAATCCGGAAGAAGCTTCTGGTTCCTGACTTCAGACCAGCCAAGCTGTGGTCATTGCAGCTATTTAAAGAACAGATAGAGTCTCTCTCTCTCTCTCTCTCTCTCTCTCTCTCTCTTTCTGTTCTATCTCTCCCTTTTATTATCTCTCTCTCACTCTGTCTATAACTCTGCCTTTCAAATAAATAAAATAAAATAAATCAACTCAAGCATGTGTGTGTGTATGTGTGTGTGTGTGTGTGTGAGATCTGTGTTTTGAGCAGATTAAGTAGATTTTTCTTAAGATATCAGCGTGCCCAGTATTTCCAGTTCCACTCCGGATCCAGCTCCCTGCTAGTGCACACTCCGGGGAGCAGCAATGATTGTTCAACAGGTGTAGCCTTACCACCCACAGGGGAAACCTGAACTTTGTTCCTGCTCCCAGCTTCTGCTTGATCCCCATCTTAGTTATTGCAAACCTTTGGAGACTGAACTAGTAGAGGGGAATTATCTCTCTCTATGTCTCTTCCTTTGTCTCTCCATTTCAAATGAACAATTTTTAAAAATCTGGTCACTGTGGGTGAGCACCAACCATTGATGTCAAAGCTGTTATAAAACACCAAAATTTGGACAGAAAGAGCGACGTGGGAAAGCCACAATATGGGAACTGTGGCCTTCCATAAGGTACAAGTTCAGACAGAGTTAACATAGTCTGGGCCTTCACTCTCCTGTCCTGCTCTGATCTCCTACCAGTTGACTCTAGTGTAAGCTGGGGGCACGGGAGCCTGAAGAGGCAATCCATATGTGGAACAACCTCAGGTGACATGAGAGCTGATCGGAAAGGAAAAACTCCTGCACACAAATGAGAGGGTTGAGCATGGTGAAAGCAAAGGGGCTAGACAGTGATTAAAGGATTCAAAGTAGTCAAACAATGCAAAAGCGTGCTTCTCAAAAACATAAAAGCCTTACTATATTAAAAAACAAAAAGACTTAGAGTGGTCAGTGTAGTGGCACAACACGCTAATCTTCTGCCCTGTGGTGCTGGTATCCCAATTGGGCACCAGTTCATGTTCCAGTTGCTCCAGTTCCATCCAGCTCTCTGCTTGTATTGTACCCTGTAACAGCAATGGATCATGGCCCAAGTGCTTATGTTCCTGCACCCACCTGAGCCATCCAGAGGGAGCTCCTGGCCCCCAACTTCAGATAAGCTCAGGTCAGGCCATTGCAGCCATTTGGGGAGTAAACCAGTGGATGGAAGACTTTTTCTCTCTGCATCTCTTTCTCTTTGTGTAAAATCTGCCTTTAAAAATAAAAACAAATAGGGCCCAGCACAGTAGCCTAGCGTCTGAAGTCCTCGCCTTGAACACACTGGGATCCCATGTAGGTGCTGGTTCTAATTCCAGCAGCCCTGCTTCCCATCCAGCTCCCTGCTTGTGGCCTGGGAAAGCAGTTGAGGACGGCCCAAACCTTGGGACCCTGCACCCATGTGGGAGAACTGGAAGAGGCTCCTGGCTCCTGGCTTCATATTGACTCAGCACCGGCTGTTGTGCTCACTTGGGGAATAAACCATTGGACAGAAGATCTTCCTTCTATCTCTCGTCATCTCTGTATATCTGACTTTCTAAAATAAATAAATAAATACAAATAAATCCTAAAAAGAGAACTAGACAGTATGGTTAACTAGCATGTGTGCCAAGAAAGTACAGAAGAATACTATGGATACTAGAGATGAAGAACATAGAAGTGAACCGCCTGGGAGGCACTGTGGTTAGCTCTCTCAGAGGCAGTTAGTAACAATTGCCCAGTGTCCTCTCTCCAACCCTCTTGCACTTCTCTTTCCAGCAGCAGACCTGGCCCAGTGGTAAGAGGAGCAATCCTACATGGTGAGTAATCACATCCTCCTTACCATGTTGGCTGTTCCCGGAACAGGCCTGGGACCAGCAGGGCCATCAGAATCCTTCTCTGGTCTTGTACATGTTGAAGCTGGCAAAAGAAAAAAAAAAAAACTCATCATCCTTTGGCATCCCTAGGCTGGGCTATTGAAAGTCCTGCACTGCCTGAACCAGGCTGATTGGCCCATGGAACATCCCTGCCTGCAGTGGTAGAGAACGAGCACGAGCCCACACACAATGTACAGTGATGGAGAGAGGTAGAGAGCCCTCCTCTGAGTTATCCTTGAGGGAGTATGCGTTCTCTTCCTTCCCTCATGTGAATCAATACATTTCCCCTTGTAGAAGACTGATTTGAATTTACTTTCTGTCACTTGTAACCCAAAGCATCCTGATTAATCTATTTCCTACATGACAGGTGGAACTGTATCCCATCAGAAAGGATGTATTAAACGTCTAATACCCAGCACCTTATAAGATGACCTTATTTCAAAATAAAGTTGTTACAGAAACAGAAAAATTAAAATGAGGTCATGGGGTGAGCCCTAATGCTATGTGGCTGATGTCCTTACAAAAAGGTGACCTTTAGAGACTGACAGGCCTGGAGGGACAACAACACAGTGAAAATGAATTCATGCAACAATATGCCATGGGAACCATCAGGAGTCCAGAAGGAGGCCTGTGCTAGGTTCTTCTCTTAGAGCTCTCAGAGAAACCAGCACAAACAACACCCTGATTCACATTTCTGGCCACAAGAACTGTGGCAGCTGCCACTCTGTTTGGGGACTTCACTGCAGCAACCCTGGCAAATTCACCCACCCTCTAACAAGGTTGTGACAGCAAGCATTCCGACGAAAAGCAGGACAAGACGGTTCCCAAAGTCTTCTAGCTCAGAACCACATTGATCCTACCAGATGTGAACCTAGATTCTCGCAGCAGCAGAAGTTGAGTCTGTTTCCAAGGGGAGAGGGTATCTGACTGCTAATTCACAGACAGTACTCATAATCCTCCTAGGATGACACATGCTGTCAGTCGGCCTGGCAGCCAGTGGAAGACTTCTGTTCTTATCCACTGAGTACAAATGCTAACAAAGAAAGCCAAAATACTATTAGAAAGAGATTTGGGGGTGGGGGTGTTTTTGTACCACACAGGGAAAGAAAGAGAAGATATGGAGAAAACAACTAAAGGAACACAGTTTATCAAAGAGTACAAAAAAGCACTTACACTTCAATGCCCCCTTTGAGGCATTTTAAAAGACACCCATACCTCAGTACACCACGAGGACAAAGTTTATGGAGACCCCACCCTCAAACATTTTGTATAGTAAAATGATTTCTTTTAAGGAAGCCTAAAATCTTTCTTTACAATATTCCTAAGAGGACAGGCACCATGGCACTTCAGGCTAAGTCTCCACCTGCAGTACAAGCATCCATTATGGGTGGCAATTAGAGCTCTGGTTGGCTTCCCGTCCTTAATATGCTTAGGAAAGCAGCAGAAGATGACCCAAATATTTGGGCTCCTGTACTTGTGTGGAAGATCCACTTAAAGCTCTCAGCTGTGGAAATGCCCAGCTCCAGCTATCATAACCATTTGCTGAGTAAACCAACAGATAGATTCTCTCTCTCACCCAAATAAAGCAGATTCCTTAAAATTCTTGAGACTTACATAGATTCTCAAATATAACATGTGTTATTAAAAACTAGGAATAGGAGGGAGGGCAATTAGTTAAACTGCCGTTTGGGATGCCCACACTCCATGACAGAGTGGCTGGATGGATTCCTGCCTCCCTTTCTGATTCAGCTTCCTGTTAATGCAGCTGGGAGGTAGCAGATGAGATCAGAAATACTTGGATTCTTGTCACCCATATGAGAGCCTACATGGAGCTCCTAGCTCCAGGCTTCAGCCTGCCCAGCCAGCTCTTGTGACCACTGGGAAATGAACCAGTGGTTTGGGGATTTCCTTGCCTTTCTCTCCAATTCTAAATTCTGATAACTTCAGCCACAGATGGCATTCCAACGATTCTTCAAAAAGTCTGGGCAAGAATGAGAATACTGACAGTGACATTTGTATCCCAAATATCGCACTTTGAGAGGGACAAAACCATAAGAGCAAAAATATTCTAAAATGCTTACTTTTTTGTTAATCCTTTCAATCCTATTAATGATAAATTTACATCAGGAGAGCTGCACGCCTGCTTCAACCAGGAAGATAACCAAAACATCTGACCATGAGGACAGGTTATCACCATTTTCATTTCTTGCTGGAGTTCTTAAATCAACCTTTCAAAAGAGGTCACTGCTAAATGGACCTGGTGACTAATAGCACTACAATGAAGCCATACCTAGACAGAACATCTTCTACAAAAGAAGCATATTTCAAAAAACTGCAGTCTTTTATCAATGGCCATTCCTCCTTTTGGAGTGGCCTCTTCATAACGTTCTAATGACCTAAAGTCAGGTTTTCATTTGTACATACCAGGGCGTGTACTTGCACAGTGCTTACAGCAGGTACACTTTTGTTCTGCCAACACAAAATTCTGGACAGGATCCAAAACCTTACTCAGAATTCAGATCTAGTTCCTTCAGGCAATGGAATTCATTTTATAGGTACATATGTAAGTGGGTTTAGTTTCAAGCCTTGGTGAGAACATATTTGTTCTTGTAGCTGGTCATCAGATTGACCCTTGGTGTATAGTGGGGGACTGAAGGAATGAGGACCACACTGTGACACAGCTGGTTAATCCGGCATCACCAGGGTCCCATATCAATGACCCTGCTTCAGATCAATCTTCCTGTTAATACTTCTGGGAAAGCAATGGATGATGTCCCTGGTATGTGGACCCAGTCATCCGTGTGGGCCACACTGATGCAGTTCTGAGTTCCTGCCTTCCACCCAGCCCCACCTGGTCATTGCAGCCCTTAGGGGAGTGAACCAGAGAATAGAATATTTTTATCTCTCCTTCTCTCTCTCCCTGACCCTCTACCTTTCAATTAAATAAAAATGAAGTCTTCAAAGAAAGGCAGTTAAGGGGGCTAGCATTGTATCATTGCAGATAAAGCTGCCATCTGTGACACTGGCATTCCAGTATGAGTTCCAGCTGTTCCACTTCTGATCCTACTCCCTGTAAATGCACTGGGAATGTAGTGGGAGATGATCCAAGTTGCTTGGGCCCCTGTTGCCATATGGGAGATTCAGATGAAGTTTCTGACTTCTGCCTGGCCCTGCCCCAGCTGTGGCAAAAATATAAGGAATGAACCAGGGGATGAAAGATCTCAATATCTTTCTTTCTCTTTCTGTCTCTCTCTCTCCATCCCCCTATCTCTCTCCACACGCCTTCTGTCTCTGTAACTCCACCTTTTAGGCAAAAGTATATCAATTTTGTTAAGAATAAGATAAAATAAAAACACTAACTCAAGTGATTTAGGAGCTATTTTGAGAATGTGATTTTATTTCCAAATGACAATGAACTTGATCACCAACGTGATTTCAAATCATTGCTATGACCAAGAAGGGCAAGGACGGAGCTGGTACTGTGGCATAGCACACTAGTCCTTCACCTGCAGCACTGGTCATCCCACATGGGCAACATTTCATGTCCCAGCTGCTCCACATCCCATCCATCTCCCTGCTCATGGCCTGCGGAAACAGTAGAGGACGACTGAAGTTCTTCAGTCCCTGAACTCACGAGGGAGATCCAGAAAAAGTTTCTAATTTCTGGCTTCAGATCTGCCCAGTTCCAGTTATTGTGAACATTCAGGGAGTGAACCAGCCGATGGAAGATCTCTCTTTAAGACAATATTGCGGGCCCAGTGCCATGGCCTAGTGGCTAAAGCATTCGCCTGGAAAGCACCGGGATCCTATATGGGCACTGGTTCTAATCTCAGTGGCCCCACTTCCCATCCAGCTCCCTGCTTGTGGCCTGGGAAAGCAGTCAAGGATGGCCCAAACCTTTGGGACTCTGCACCGTGTGGGAGATCTGGAATAGTTCCTGGCTCCTGGCTTCACATCGGCATAGCACCAGCCTTTGTGGTCACTTGGGGAGTAAATCATCCGATAGAAGATCTTCCTCTCTGTCTCTTCTCCTCTCTGTATATCTGATTTTGTAATAAAAATAAATAAATCTTTTTTTAAAAAGACAATATTGCTTCGTGTTCTGAGCTCTTTGGACTTCACATGTTGTGGCAGAGTTATCCTCAGTGTGTACAGATCAGGGTGGGAGATTGTCACAGCGGTTAAGGTACCTATATCCTGAATTACAGTGGCTGGTTCAAGTCCCAGAGTTCCTGTTTCTGAGCTGAGTATCTGCTAATACATCTAATATGCCTTTCAAAATTTATAATTTGTTGGGTTTCCTTTTTTATTCTAAACAACTCATCTTGCAATTTCTATCTTGTTTACTGTTTTTATTAGAGTTGGTCTCCAAGCCCAGGTGTCTAACCTTGTAGTTAAGACACCCACTTTCCAAATGGGAGTGTTTAGTTTTGATTTCCAGTTCCAGCTCCAACTCCAGTTTCCCACTAACACAGACCCTGACTGGCAGCAGAGAAGACTCTAGTATTTAGTTTTCACCCACCCACATAGAAGACCTGGACTGAGTTAGTGGCTCCCAGTGAAGGTCCTGGCTCAGCTCCAGCCATTGCAGACATTTGGGAAGTGAATCAGTAGCTGGAAGCATGCTCTTTCCCTTCACTAAATTAAAAACTGAGTTTAAAAATTGGATCTTGACATAACTTAACTTCCATAAAGTCTGTCCCTAAACAGTTCTACATCATTTCACAGACTAACGCTTTTCAGCCATTGAGACCCTTTGAGATCTTTTTAGTCAAATTGTCTTCATCCTGATTGTATACTAGAAACAAGCAGAGGGCTTACAAAAATAATACTAGACCCCAGCACACATCAAGTAAGTTGGAATCTCTGGAAATTGAATCATTTTTGGTGTCTTATAAAAAGTTCAGCAATTGGACACACTGTGCAACCATGGGTGACAAAGGCAATTCTAGCCTAATCTCCTCATCTGATAGATGACAAGCTACAGGCTCAGGGAAAGGCTGGCGTGTTACATGAAATGCTCAGCTTATAAGTGGCAGAACCAACCTTAGACCAGGAATTTCAACAACGGTACATCCCTTGCTTAATCTTGGGAATTATCACAAATAACACTATAGTAGATTATCAGTATTACACACTCTCAAAGGGTTGCTGGCCAGCGAGACCGAGAGATGAGCATTTTAAAATCCTGATCTGGAGAATATACTGTTTACACTCAATTTTCATTCGTCTGAAGCAGAGCATTTAAGCCCCTAAAATGGGTTAGAGAAAACAGGTAGAATGTAGGGGTTTATAATCAGACCTAAAGCTAGTGTGTTGACTTAAATGTCAAGGTCATGGCACACTAAAAGCTCCTAAATATAGGTGTTCTATTTTAAGCAAAATAGCCCATTCTGTTTCCATAGCTTCATATAAAGTTTGTCCTACATTTTTATTATTTTAAGGTCTTGTTTAGACCCTATTATTTAGATGAACCAAAGTCACTGGTGTATCCTAGAACTTTAATTCCATTTCAATGTTCAAATGTGATATCCTCATAGCCTCTCCTTCTTCAGATTCCCACAGTTAGGAATCGCCAGATCCCAGTGATCTTTAGTGAGTCTTCCAATGTAAGATCCATCTTACTCTACTAAATAGTACAGGTCAATCATTTTCTTACTGTTATTATTACGATTTGGGATTTATTGGAACTTTACAGTGACTCAGGCAGTTAGGTTTCTTTTGAACAATTAGTATTTGTGAAATGGTTCTTTTATTATACATAGCAGCATTCTTCAAACACAGTCATATACAGTCATCCTTCAGTATCCACAAGGGATTTGTTCTATGATTCCTGCTGAGAATACCCAAATCCAGTGATGCTAAAATACCTTACATAAAGTGGCATAGTATTTGCATGTAACTGTTCCTCATTCTCCCATCTACCATAAATCATTTCTAGAGTATGAATGATGCCTAATACAATGTAAATGCTGTGTAAACAGTTGTTAAGCTGCATTGCTTAGGGAATAATGTCAAAAAAGAGGTTTGTGCATGTTTAGACATCTGTGATACTTTTTACAGTTCTTTTCATTGACGGTTGCCTGAATCTGAGGATGCAGGACCCATACTCCAATTGTACGCCGCATGTTGATCACTAATTCCCCATGCAGCCTCATGTCACGATCTACTTTAGAATCTGATGTTTATGTGTTTGTCTCCATTATGAGACTATAAACCTTTCACTTTAAGCACTTGAAAGTGTTCTATACAATTTTATTAAGTTGGAAGAATAAAAGTCATTTTGAATGCCCATCCCAAAAAACTATCCACAAAAATCTCTCTGCAACCAACTTTTTTTTTCTTTTTTTTTTTTAATTGTTGTTTACATTGTATTATGTGGTACAGTTTTATAGGCGCTGGGGATTCCCCCCACCCCTCCGATACCCCTCCCCCCATGGTGGATTCCTCTACCTTGTGCAACCAACTTTTATTTGTTTGTTTGTTTAAGAGACAGGGAGAGAAAAATGGATGAACAGGGAGAGCTCTCTGCTTCACTTGTAAAGGCCTGAAACAGCCAGGGCTGTAACAGGTCAGAGCCAAGAGTCAGGAACTCCAGCCAGGTTTCCCAGGTAAGTGGCAGGAATCCAGATACTTGAGCCAGGATTGCGGCCTTCTAGAGTATGCATTAGCAGGAAGCTGTAGATAGAAGCAGAGCTGGGACTTGAGCCTGGTGAGAAACTGCCATGGCCCTTGAGAGAGCAAGGCCTCAGGAAACATTTCAATTAGAAAACAGAAAGAGGGGACACCAAGAATGGGGTCAGCATTGGTCG
This sequence comes from Ochotona curzoniae, assembly GCF_017591425.1. NCBI lineage: Eukaryota > Metazoa > Chordata > Mammalia > Lagomorpha > Ochotonidae > Ochotona > Ochotona curzoniae. The sequence goes on along the minus strand of NW_024464939.1, from coordinate 20,013,955 downwards.
TCCTGTGGCCTGAGCAGCAAGAGGCATACTGGGAGAACCTGAACGATGCAATAGTAAGTTGTACGGGCAAGTGTTTGACCAGGCAGTTCAGGTGTCTGGGTCTTACTGGACTTCAGTCCCCAGCTTTAGCTCCTGATTTCAGCTTCCCATCCTGTCCTGGTGGACAGGAACGCACAAGTCACTTAATTCCTGACACTCACACAGGAGACAGAGATTGACTGCCTAGTTTTTGACTTTGGTTCTACCCCAGTGTCAACCTTGCAGGCATTTGGGAAGTGAACCAGCAGATAGGGGTGGCTCTCTTTCCTTCCCAAATAAGTTAAATGATTTTTAAAAATTAATCAGTTTTGGAATTGAGACTCTGGTACAGTGTGTTAAGTCACCAGCTACAATATCAGTGTCCAATATGGATGCATGTCCAAGTTCTGGCTGCTCTACTTCCAATCCATTATACTACTAGTGTGCCTGGGAAAGCAGTGAAACATGGCCCAAGTCCCTGGACCCCTGCAACTACACCCATGTGGGAGACCCAAATGAAGCTCCTGCTTCCCACCATTGACCTTGCACAGCCCGAGCCATTGCAGCCATTTGGGGAGTGAACCAGCAGATTAAAGATCTTTCTCTCTCTCTCTCTCTCTCTCTCTCTCTCTCTCGGTATGTGTGTGTGTTTCCTTCTTTCTTTCTCTCTCTCTCTCTCTAACTCTGCCTTTCAAATGAATAAATAAATCCTGAAGGGAAGAAAAGAAAGAAGAAAGGATCAAATTTTAAAAGGAAAGAATGAGCTTCATCTAAATCAAGGCAGTATAGACGTGAAAGACAAGTGTAGGCAGGCCAATTTGACCATCATCAGTTGGAATTCCATGACAACCAATTCCATTGTCTAAACACCTACAGAAAAGGAAGAAACCCAAGGAGTCCATGGATATTTTTAACCATTCATAGAAATGAATCAAGGAGATATTGATAAAACAGGTGGTGTTACAGCAGCCAAATGGATAGAATGGGAATTTGTTGATGAACAAACCCTAAAGCACCAGAGCAGGGTAAGAGAATCTTGGAAGAAACCCTCCGTGGGAGGATGAGTGAAGACATAGGAAAACAGCTTTAGATTTGGTAGTTAGGAGTGAGGGCAGGGGAAATTAAAAATTAAACTCTTCTTCATTCATTGTGTTCCCTTCTTGTGAATTATGCACATGAGAGAGTGATGGAGGAAAAGGCTGAAACTCAGCTAAAATGGATGCTGGAGGATTATGGGTTAACATTCATTAGCATGAAAAACAAAAGCCAGTTACACCCGCAATCAGCAGTAGTGTTGAGCACTGTCTCAGAATCACTTTTCTGCAGCAGGTGGACTCCCCAGCAGCTGGAAAGCTCTGTGTTTGAGTTGTGTGTAAAGAAATGTCACAACCCCACAGTAATGACAGAGCAGCAAAGGGACACTGCCTCACTCAGCTGTGTTCAGATGGGCTAAAGGTGCCCGATGGCTCTGCCTAGTTCCATTAATTATACACTCAAGATAACTGCTAAGCAGTTCCAAACAAAGCAGCCCTATTTTTCCATTCTATGTCTACCCTTCCTTCAGCCAGCAGAGGCAAAAATAGGATGTTACAAATTCAGATCTTAAAAGGGAAGAAAATAATTCAGGCAGTATCTGAATTATATATATATATACACATATATATAATTATATATCATATATAATATATATATTTCAGTAATATATATACATTTCAATTACAACATCAAGGTCAGTCATTTAATCAGCATAGGCAGAATTGAAAGGATAGTTTAGCATTTTAGCCCAGTAGGTCTGACCACTTTTCAAACAAGTTGTTCAATGGAACTAATGAATGAGTTTGTTTCCTTTATTAAAATGGAAATATCCCATCACATTATCCTTCATTTTAATTAAGAGCACTGTAAGCAGATTAAAAGGAAAGTCTCCACAAATTTCTCAGGATCATGATTACAGTTCCCAGATTACCATCATCATCTCCCAATTAACAGACTGAATGGTGAGAAGCAAAAATTATGAAAAGATTTTGAAAATTCCTAGATCCCTATGTGAAAGAGTTCATTCACATATAGAATTACAGATAACTGATACGAGTTATGAAGGCAGGAATATCCCAGAGGATTTCTGAGTGAAGATTTAAACCAAAAGTCTTCTCTAAGACTTTAGAAGAATTCTTCCATTTCAGAAGCTTGGCAAATTTCATTAATGAAGTTCTCAGAGAAATGACTGGCCACAATCCAACAAGAGAACTATGAAAAAGATTTTTATTCAATAGAACACTGTACAAAACCCCACCATTGTTGGAGATGCAGATTTAAAAGTCCTTCTAGAGATGGACATTTGGCATGACTATGGACTGGACAATGGATCGGTTGGGTTGAGCTAGGCTTCAGTGCCCATTGATGTGTACAAGAGGGGAATGGGATGCGGACAGACTAGGCTAGTCTACTGCATATACTGGCATAGGAACCAGGGCTGGGACCAGGCCTGGTAGGAGTTACTGGGGGTCGTCCCAACTAGGCTGCAGGTCCTGTTGGTGAATGTGAGGGCAGTGTGTGGTGGGCTGGGTCACAACATCTGCTGGTTTACTTAAGAGAAGAGGTTTGAGGGCCTGGTGCGATAGCCCAATGGCTAAGGTCCTCTCCTTGAACACGCCAGGATCCCATATGGTGCTGGTTCTAATCCTGGCAGCTCTACTTCCCATCCAACTTGGAATCTACCAACTTAATCCATTAAAAGGTGTTCTAGCCAACAGGCAATCTTCAAATCTTAAGTGACAAATCAGAGTACATAATGTATGGCCAGGAATTAAGTTTTACATCAAATTTGTTTTAAGTTATAAAATTATGGCTACAGTTATTTAAAATTGTGAATCTGGCCATCTAGCCCTTGCCAAAGAAAAGCAAAGCAAGATTTAAGGATGAGGAGAGTATTAGGGGAACACAAATCTCCACCTGCAACAGAATAATCATTGGGCACATTTTGACACTTAGTATATTATCTCCACTCAGTTGATAGCCATGAATTAACTATCACAAAAGGCCACAGCTCTGAGAGGAGAGGAGGAAGGCAAGGGAGAGAGGAAACCATTGGGTACATGTCGGAAGCACAGCCCGTGATAAAATAAGACAACAGGAAAGGACAAAATCTTCCAACCCTGGCACCTGTGGGTGGTGACGGAGGACAGGGATAAAAGCCCCAGGATTAGCAAGGCTCCAGCTCCAAATGGAAGTCTGGCATGCAGTTGTCATTGGCTGCAGAACCGACTCAGCCTTCCAAGTCTTGGGCAAGATTGGATTTCTGACTGCAGACAACGTCCAGTGACCTTGGGAAGTGTGGCAATGAAACCAGATTCCTGACACCTGACATACTGATTCCAAGTTAATCCATTAGAAGGTGTCCTAGCCAACAGGCAATCTTCAAATCTTCAGTGACAAATCAGAGTACGCAATGTGTGGCCAGGAATTAAAATGGATTATAACTAAGCATATAACTAAGCATATAACTAGGGGGTGATTTGCAAAATAAAAATAAGTATCTTGAGGCCACATAGTAATGCGTATGACTGGTTTTTTGGACTTTATTTAGTGTGAGTGTGTGTGTGTGAGAGAGAGAGAGTGTGTGTGTGTGTGTGTGTGTGTGTTTTATTTCAAAACAACAAGGCAAACTCAAGAGATAAATTGTAATCTATGGGGCCCAGCAGCCTGGCCTAGCGGCTAAAGTCCTCGCCTTGAACGCCCAGAACCCCATATGGGCGACAGTTCTAATCCCTGCCGCCCTGCTTTCCATCCAGCTCCCTGTTTGTGGCCTGGGAAAGCAGTCGAGGACGACCCAAAGCTTTGGGACCCTGCACCCGCTTGAGAGACCCGTAAGAGTTTCCTGGCTTCTGGCTTTGGATCGGCACAACACCAGCCGTTGCACTCACTTGGGGAGTGAATCATCGGATGGAAGATCTTCTCTCCGTCTCTCTTCCTCTCTGTATATTTGACTTTGTAATAAAAATAAATGAATCTTTAAAAAATTGTAATCTATGAGAAAAATTTACCAATTATATCACAAAAAAATTCATACATAGAAAGATCTCAAAATTTGAGGGGAAGAAAGATAAAAAGATCTATAAAAGAAAGTCTCAAAATAACAGTTCTAATAAAAAGAAAGGCCATTTTTGGGCAAACATGATATTTGAAAGCCAGGCATGAGGCTCAGTAACTTAAACCATCACATGCAAATTCCACATCCCACATGGAGTACCTGGCAGTGAGTCCCACCTCCAGTTCTGATTCAGTTTCCTGCCAGGGCACCATGAGAGGCAGAAGACAATAGCTCAATTATTTCTTCCTCATTTTGTCTCCCTTGACATCAGAGGCCTTGATTTTAGAGCTTTCTGCCTCCAGAATTTATCTCACTGCCTCTGTGCCCCAATTCTCAGGCCTTTCATCTCATGTAAGCATTGTCCCATTGGCTCCTCTGGTTCCAGATCTTCAAATCTATTGTAATTACACCTCATGATTCTCATTCTATACAATCGTGTCAGCCAATAGCCATAATTATCCTTCTCTCTCTCTCTCTCACACACACACACACATACACACACACACGGTATTTGTCTATATTTGTATATCACATTGGCTCTGTCTCTCCAAAGAACTCTACCATATCCACCTTGCACCTAAATCCTATTTTACAAAAACTTTCCCACAAGACTCACCAAAACGCTGATTGCAAGTGTAGCTCAAGGAGTGAAAAAGGGGAGCAAGGAACCCCAGAGGGTAAAGAAGCTATCAAAGACTAACATGGCAGCAAGAAAGGGACATGTTCAAAGGATCAGAAATCAAACTGGAGATATTTCCAAGACCAGATGGAACAATAAAAGCATCTTAAGAATTATAACTATAGTTGATTGTAACTACTGTATAAATACAATTCATGACTCCATAGTAACATTAAAAGTAGCAGAGAAAGAAGAAAATTCATTCACAATTGTTGAAATTGAGTATTAAACTAATTGATCCCTAAAAATTATAATTCTAGGGGGAGGAATAAGTGTTTCTCCTATGTTTTGAGCTCTCTTTTACAGATGGATGACAGATAGTAAATTTAAGAGGAACAACACAATGGAAAATTCCCTATTTTTTAAACCCTAATAAGGTCAATAATTCAAGCAAGAATTCTCAGCACCTGCTAAGAAAAGCAGAAAGTGTTTGTGCAATTGAATATTCACAAGTTGCAAGTGTTACCTCCACATATTTTTCCAATCTGAAGCCAGGAGTCAGGAGCTTCTTCCGGGTCTCCCACGTGGGTGCAGGGTCCCAAGATTTTGGCCCGTCCTCGACTGCTTTCCCAGGCCACAAGCAGGGAGCTGGGTGTAAAGTGGGGCCGCCGGGACATGAACTGACACCATTATGGGAGCCCAGCGCATGCAAGGCAAGGATTTAACCAGTAATGCTGACTCAGCCAAGGCTTGGAGGAGTTAATGATCTTTCCCTTTCCAACTCCTGCACCTCTAATCTAGGAACTGACCCGATTTTTAGCTGGAACATTTCAGAAGACAAAGTAAAACAAAAGCAGGAAGGGAAAAGAAGAGAAAAAATCACTTAGAACCAGTATTCCTGTTAAAACCAAAGCAGCAATCACAAGGTGAGTTGGCCTGAGTGTAAATAGTAATGAATGCATTCAATCATAATAACCTTCAGTAACAATAAATAACATGCCCAAAGAGTGAATAATATGCCCACTGGCTTAAGATTTTAATGAGAAAATTTGTTTCAAGTTTAATTAAACTATATAGTAGACAAAAATTCCTGTTTGCTTTACACAAGCTCTCTATTATTACCTGAATTGAGAACTATGAGTCAGTCTAGGAAAGGAAAAGCCCCACTTCACTCCCCCAAACATCTGATCCTCAGGGTTTTGGCAAAAGATTTCCAAAAAATCATTCATCTGACCCAGGGATTATCCCATGTATAAATGTGTCTGCTAATGAGCATGCCAGAGTTTTATTCCTTGAGTGACTACTGGTCTAATGCAAATATGTACATAGTTTAAAAATAAAGAACCCAGTTTAATTTTGCTCAGAACTTTTTGTTTGGTTTCTCAGTATAGGACTACTGTACATATGTCAAGGTTACTTCCAGGGTGATAGACACCTATAGAATATTCAAGCAACCTAATAATGATAGCAGGGGAACAAAGAGCTGTGTGTGCATTGCTCAGACTCCATTCATTAAAACTCTGAAGGTTTAAAAAAGAAGTGAAAGATGCAGTCTGCATGCACAATCAACTGTGGTCAAAACCATGCATCCCTTAGCCAACCAATTAAAGCACAAAAGCAGATACTGAATTGCAGTGAATCAAAGGCCACAAAAGCTGGGGAAACCATTGCAAATCATCAAAAATATAAGTTCCTAGACTTGAAATTCCTCTGGAAAATCTATTGTATTAATTTTTTTTCTTAAGATTTATTTTTCTTGAAGTCAGACTTACAGAGAGAGACAGACACAAAAGAGAAGTCTTCCAACTGCTGGTTCACTTCCCAAATGCTCACAATGACCAGAACTGGGCTGATCTGAAGCCAAGAGCCTGGAGCTTCTTCCAGTTCTGCCATGTGGGTCCAAAAGCTCAAGACCTTCGGCTCTCCTCTGCTGCCTTCCCAGGCCACCAGCAGGGAGCTGGATTGGAAGTGGAGCAGCCAGTGTCCAAAAGGAAAGTTGGCAATGGAGACAGAGAATCAGCCCACTACACCCCTGCATGGCCACTATCCTATCCAATTTATATTCCCAATAGTTAGTCAGCATCAGGCCTGGCACATGTCAGGAGGCTGAACAAATAAATCAGTAATGCTTCAAACTGTGATGCACACTGTAATATCTGGTTTCTTTGGTATCAGATCATCATGTTTTTAGCTGAGTGCTCTACAGAAATATCCAGAGTCCAGTCTATATTTCCCAGGCTCCTTTGCATCTCCCTGCGACCACCTAATTAGACTGACTAATGGGATAAATTTAGAAGTCCAGTGCTCCATTCTCTTCTCCTTTTACTCCTCCCTCCTGGCTAGAATGCAAATAAAAAGCAACGAGTACTTCCCTAAGAATGTAAATAATTCATGGTGGAGCCATAGGAAGGACAGAGTCTGGATCTTGGGCCTTTGAAATTCCATAACATTCTAGAAATGATTGCCTTTCATTTTAAATATGAAATCAAATTGTATTTTTCTAAGGCTACTGATAGGGCTTTCCTTTAGTTAAGATTGTGTCTAATCCTAAGTAATATGCATACACTATTTCCTTAATGTATGTTTAGCTGGTTTATCACACTCTAACAATCATGCATTGCCTTATTTGAGAGGCAGATAGAATGGGGATGGTTAGAACTCCCTCCCAGGGCTTCACTTCTTAAAAACTTGAGAAGATGGGACCGAGTCATGTCAAAGCTGGGAATGTAACCCACATTGCCCTGTGCATGGTAAAAATGCAAATACTTAAGACAAAACCTTCCACCTCTCAGGATCTGCATCAACGGGAAACAGGAATTAGGATCCGAGCCAGGACTCAAACACAGGCATGCCCACATGGGACGATGGTGCCCTCACCATTTTCCTCTTATGAAGACTTATTTATGCATGCATTTATTTGCTTGTTGCAAAAACAGAGTGGCAAAGAGAAAAAGACAACCACATACGCAAACACACAGAGAGAGAGGTGGAAGGAGAATGGCGATCTCATCCACTGGTTGACTCCCCAAATGGCCACATCTGGAGCCAGGTCATTCAGTAGCCAGAGGACAGGAATTTCACCCATGTTTTCCACAAATGTGGCAGGAGCTCAAGTATTTGAGCCATCATCTACTACCTCCCAAGTGCATCATCTGGAAGATGGATCAGAACCAGGGAGTAGTTCGGACTGGAACTGGGCACTCGGACATGGGACATAGGTAGACCAAGCACTGGCTTAACCTGCTGTGCTGTAACATCTGCCCCCAGTTGCCCACTTTTAACTTCTACAAGTATTGCCACAGCCGTAGCAAAGGCTGACATACTTTTCCTGAAAAGGACCCGACAGTGAATATTTTAGACTTTGCAGCTCACACTCCCAATCAGGACTACATCCTCATTTGCCCCATTTTAGACTCAATATAAACCCCCTCTTCCACCTCCTTTTCTCTCAGGATGGTCATTTTCAATTAATTCAGTTACCTGACAATAAAATCTCTAGTGTGACTGTGTGTGTTTGAATGGTGATTTCAGCTTCTCTTTTGTTGCCAAGAAACCTAACCAGACTGTACTCATAAAATTCTATCTCAACGTTTTAACCACTTACAGTGGAGACTGGGAGGAGCTGCCTCTTAACCTAGAGAACATCATAATGAGTTTTCCAATGTTTGAACACAATAGTGGAGGTGATTCAGCGGAGGGCTGGGGACTTGAGGCTGTACCACATGAGAATTAAACAGGAATTTTAATGATGTCTGGTTTCTCCATGCCAAAGGAAAAGAATAAAAAGGCATGAGAGAAGATAGAGGAGAAAAGATGACTAGTGGGAAATTGTTCGTTGCGGGATTGTTTCTTAAAATTGTTTCAGAAGCAGAGAGAAAGGAGAAAAATCCCTGCACACTGGCTCATCCTCGATGCCAGTACCCTCCTGGGCATCAAAGCCAAGAACACAGCCCAGACCCTCTACACAGGTGGCATAAACCTGACTACCAGTGCCATCACCTCTGCCCCCCAAGGGCCACATCAGCTGGAACTCGGAATCAAAAACCGGAACTGGGAACTGAACCCAGGTAATCTAATGTAGGATGCAGGTGTCTTAACCAGCGTATTAACCACTAAATTAAACACTAGCCCCTATACGAAATCTAGGAGTGGCTGACAAGAAATACTCTTCATGACAGATGCTCAGTTAAACGCTCTTGAAATACTCTCATCTCGGTGGCAGCGTTTGGCAGGACCGAGATCCATTCCAGGCCTTGGGATCCCAGTCTGGGGATATCTCCACTCTCCACTAGTGGTTAACAAATGTGCACAATATTCTACCCACATTCTCCACAGACTTCTTAACAAAAGGAATCCATGAGTTTTATATAAATAAACACATATTTTATGCTGGGTGAGTACTCTTGGAAGCGAAACATGGATAAAAACAATACTGTTTCAAATAAACTATACTAGTAACTTTACATAGCAGGGAAATCTGAAAGTTCAGTTTCCTGTCATTCAACTGAATTTGCTGCCAGCATACAAAGACTGGCTGCATGAAGTTTTTGCACAAAATTACAACAGGTTACTTCAGAGGGTCTCCATTCAGAAATCCTCCTTGGGTGGAAACTGCTCTGCTACCTGTGAGAGCGCATCCTGGAGTTAGACTAACACCACACGCTTTTTTTCTACTTTCTGTTTTCCACATATGTTATGTGGTGTCGGCAATCTGAAATCCAATTTTATCATTTTCCTGGAATTCAACATACACAGAATGTATCATTTCCTAAGATCTTGTCTGCCTACTCAATGCTACTCGAAATCTGAGATTAAAGAAAAAAGTCTGGAGGGCTGTTTAAGAGTTTTAAGGTTATCTAGATTGAAAAGGAAAGATGAAAAAAACATTTCCAACGGCAGGATGTGTCCTCTCCTTCCGGCTCCTGACAAGGTGTTCTCTCAGCTTGGTCACACTCAGAACACTGAGGCTCTGGGCACAATGTCTAGAACCAGAACTCTAAGCAGATCTCTAAACCCAAGCCAGAAACACAGGCAGACGCTGGTGGTTGTCTGTGTTCACAGTCATGTCCTTCCCTTCCTCCTTGAGTTGCTGCAGGTGGCACACAGTTATTTCAAAGGAGTCCGGGACTGTTCCTAATCCGAGTGGCTTAATCCCACTTTGTTCCCTCAGAGCTAATTAGTTAGATTCGAGCATGCTGCACATTTCTAACCACTGAGGCGTGAGGGCAAGTCTGTCCAAGGAAGGAGGGAGGACAGCGACTGGGGAAAATTTTGCACTGGTGAAAGGAGTAAGAAAGTGGAACAGCCATCTTAGAGTTTGTAGAAAGTCAACCAAACCCATGCTCCGCTGGGCCAGCTCACTAGAGTTGAAGAGAATGAGTTGTCAACATTGCCTGTGACTTTAAGTCATTGAATGAAACAACCCAAGAATCACAGACTTTTATTTGAGAGGATTCATTTTTCTTCTTAAGGTGGGATTTCCCATGTACATCCCAAAACAAACACCTAACTCAAAACTGAAAAGAATCGCCGGTTATTCTAATAACCTAATCCATCGCTAAACTCCATGATGTGTTAGATCTTTTTAAATTCTCTCCCAGCTAATCCTTCCTCTAAACTCCCCACTGCCAATCCAAATTCCCATAAAATGCTTCACTTCTGGATTACTAATGCAACAACTTTTTAGTTCATTTCCAACCTCGAGTTTTAAACATTCTCGGGTTTGGTATTTCTCAAACAATTGAAAACTCCCAATTTTGCACAGTGGGTGTTAGCTGATTTTTTTTTTTACCTAATTCTTAAAGCTCTACAGCAGAATTGAGCATACCTGACTCACTAGTCCAGCTGCACTACAAGCAGAGCCAGGCCCTTCTCAACAGCACAGGTCAGACATCACACAGTGTCACACCTGCTGGATGTGGTGTGAGTGCAACTGGAGGTCAGGCATCCTCCATCCTGGAAGCGGACACTCAGCGTCAGGCATCCTCCATCCTGGAAGCGGACACTCAGCCACCCTTACATTTCAACCAGTCTTAATGACTTGTTTCTTCATCTTGTAGATTCCTTGCTCCTGCCTTTGTTTTTCTTTTGTTTTGCTTTAAATGTTTTTATTCTTGAAGGATTTTTTAGTTTCTTTAACATTCTTTCAAAAAACGATTTTCATTCTCAACTCCAGCCTTATTTTTAACATTCCTTATCTCGTTCTCACTTTCATTTCTTTCCGTCATTCTAGCTTTTCACATCATTTCTTTTAAATCTCTTAGATCATCTCTGCTTTTCAAAATGTCGAACTCTTTTATCAGATTTCAACATTTAGCCATTAGTTGTAACCTTATTTTTTTCCTAGGGTAGTCTCAATTTCAATTATTTTTACCTTTTACCTTTCCCTATTTTATTCCCACTCCTTAAATTTCCCTAACATACCAGATCATGGAAAGTTGAATTAAGATATAGGTATCGTTTGCAGCAAAAACATTTTGAAATATTTGGATAATTTTTCATAGTACACATTCCGTGAATGATTGAACATCCACCTCATATGGTTGTTTCTTTGGTTTTTCTTGTGACTACCAGGAAGTGTAGCTAGTGGAATATAATTGTACAAAGCTCAAAGCACAAAAAGGAAAAAGTAGGGGGTCTTTGACCTTCGCCCACAGTTCCTATGCTCTCCGAAGTCTTAATCTACAGCCTACCTTGTGTTTCCACATTGGTTCCTGCCTTCTTTGCAGGCACAGAGATGGTTTCTCTATTCCAGCCACTGGCCCTACCTCACCTCCATTCTTTCCTGAGCAGGAAAAGCAGTGATCAGTCTGGGGTCACACACACAGACCCACACTTTCCTGGACACTCAGTGATCATCTCGAATAAGCAATAGCTTGGTTGTTGTCAGTTTATATCTCAGACTTAAAATAGTGAAACCTAAGCAGAGAAGGGGACTTGTTTCACTTGACATCATTCAGAAGTACTCTAGACACTGAGAAGTGATTTTCGTAATATTTATTTATTAATTTGAAAGTCAGAGGTACAGAGAGGGACACAGAGAGAGAGAGAGAGGTGATCTTCCAACCCCCTGGCTCACTCCCCAGATGACTGCAATGGCCAGGGCCTAGCCAGGCCAAAGCCAGGAACCATTAACTTCTATCACGTCTGCCATGTGGGTTTCAAGGGTCTGAACACTCTGCCCATCTTATTCTGTTTTCCCAGGTGCAGCAGCCAGGAGCTGGATGGGAAGTGGCACAGCCAGGAAGCCACACCAACACAGACAGACATGGTCTCTACTCTCCTGGTGGGTATTCGTTAGCTGCCTGTCACTGTGGCAGGCACCTGAGAGCAGCTCGGGAGTTTTATTTAAGCTCACAGCTTTAAAATTTTTCAGTCCAAGGTTGAGCAGACCCTGTGGTCTTGCATGTCATGAGGTACAGTAAAATGCCTGCAAAAGGGGGAGCACAAGGGAAATGAGCCAATCCCAAAAGGTTAGATACCACATGGTTGCCTTAATTTAACCTGTAATTTTTTTTCTTCTTTTTGAACCTGCAATTAATACTGTCTCAACCCATGTGTTTTGAAAAATTGTAAAACCTACTATACTTTCAAAACCTTGTGTTATACCCCTCCTATAACTGTTATGCACCTCAATTGTTGAAATGTCAATGAAGTAGTCACAGGATGTGGTTAAGAACTTGCATTATTTTTAATAGATTGTTTACTCAATACTATGTCAATTAATACCATAACATTATATATTGTTGCTGATGTTATGTTGGGGCTTTTGATTGATCGGGTTTTTACTCTGTTGGCTCTACCTTCAGACCGAGAAGGTCTCCCCAAAAAGCCGTTGAACTTATCTGGACAATAAGATGCTAGACTCTATGCTTACTATATGCTTGCAATGAAGGAATCTCAAATGAACTTGAACTGTGGTCATGCAACAAGGTGGAGGAATCCACCATGGGGGGAAGGTTATGGGAGGGGTGGTAAGAATCCCAGTACCTATAAAACTGTGTCACATAAGACAATGTTATTAAAAATCATAATAATAATTTTAAAAGGGGGGGAGCACAAGGTGGGCTAGAAAGCAGGGAGCAAACGTGACCAAGGTGTTCAGGGTCTCCTTGTACAGCTTCCAGAACGCAATCGTAGGGGCTCCTGGTAACAAGCTAATCGAATGTAATCATTTCCCAAAGACCCCACCTTCCAACACCATGATAGGATTAATCTTCCACCCTTAATTCATTAACATTCATCCATGAACTGTTAACACTAGAATTTAGAGAAAGAATTGTTTAAGACATGGTCATTTGAGAGGTACGTAAACTAATATTCAAACCATAACACATACTTGTATCAAACAGACCATAAGCAAGGGGGCAGGGCAGCTGCTGTGGCACAGCAGATTAAGCCACTGCTGCTGATGCCCATATTCCTTTTCAGAGCGTCAGTTCAACTTCTGGCTCTTCTACTTCCAATCCAACTCATTGCTAACGCTCCTTGGAAGCAGGGGTTGCTGTCTCGTTTACTTAAGTCCCCCCTGGCCTTCACAGGAAGACAGTCCAGCCCAGCTACTGAAGCCAACTTGGTGAGTGAACCAATGGATCGTTCTCTCTCCCTCCCTCCAATTCAAATGCATAAAAATAAGGATCCAGTGCGATGACTTAATGGGCTAAATCCTCACCTTGCAAGCACCGGGATCCCATATGAGCACCAGTTCATGTCCTAGCTGTTCTACTTCCCATGCAGCTCTCCCTGCCTGTGGCCTGGGAAAGCAGTAGAGGATGGACCAAAGCCTTGGAATTCTGTACCCTTGCGGGAAACCCAGAAAAAAGTCCTGGCTCTAGGCTACAGATCAGCTCAGCTCTGGATATTGCGGCCATTTGGAGAGCAAAACAGTAAACAGAAGATCTTTCTCTGTCTCTCCTTCTTTGTAAATCACACCTTCCAATAAAAACAAATAAATCTGGAACTCAGTGAGGGGAAGGGGTTGGGGGAGGGAGTAAGAGAAATCCCAGGGCCCGTTGAACTGTATCATAAAATGATAATGATAATAATAATAATAATAAAGATGTAAAATTTTAAATAAATCTTCAAATACATAAAATAAATGAATTAGTTAATCCCAAATTAAAAATATAAAGAAAATGCAAAATGTTAAAAATAACTGTAAACCAGTTCACACATTTTCCTCCCAAACATCCAAAATGATTAAATCTAAAGATAATGCCACTTTATGCTCATTTGGGGATTTAGTAACCCCACACCAATAAAACATCTTAAAGAATCAATAATATTCTCAGAGCCAGTGTTGTGGCATAGTGCATAAAGCTGCCATCTGTGATACCACAGCATCCCACATGTGCACCAGCTTGAGCTCTGGCTGCTCAAATTCTGATCCAGCCCCCTGCCAACGCATCAGAGAGAGCAATAGAAGATGGCCCACGTGCCTGGGCCCCACCAGCCACGTGGGAGACCCAGAAAAGCTCTTGGCTCCTAGCTTTGGATCAGTCCAGTCCTAACCATTGCAGCCATTTGGTAAAGAACTCTCTCCCTCTCTCTCTCTCTCTCTTTTTTCTCTGTCTCCCTCCTTCTCTCTGCCCCCAATCCTCTCTATAACTCTACCTTTCAAATACTTTTTTGAAGATTTATTTGATTTTTATTGGAAAATCAGATATATGGAGAGAAGGAGAGACAGAGAGGAAGATCTTCCATCTGATGATTCACTCCCCAAGTGACCACAACAGCTGGTGCTGTGCTGATCTGAAGCCAGGAGCCAGAAGCTCTTCTGGGTCTCCCATGTGGGCGCAGGGTCTCAAGGCTTTGGGCCGTCCTCAACTGCTTTCCCAGGCCACAAGCAGGGAGCTGGATGGGAAGTGGAGCTGCCAGGATTACAGCCGGTGCCCATATGGGATCCCGGTACATGCAAGGCAAGGACATTAGCCACTAGGCTACCTCGCCAGGCCCTCAAATAATTTTTTTAAAAGAATTAATACTATTCTCAAATGAGACACCCAGTCATCCTCGTAAAGAATGAATAATATTCTCCAACTATGCACTCAGACACCCTTGGTGACCTCACAGGGTATTTTAAACTTTCGAGAGACACTTGATACCTGTCAGATACCAGGCAAACTGCTAAGGTAAACTGCTAACTTCAAGCTGTTCACAGTTTCAACATTAAACAGCTGCATTCCTTTCGCTGATGTCATATCTTTGCAAAGCTAAGTGTTTGAGAGTTGCTTTGATAAAAAGTAAGCAACACATAAATATGAATAGGGAGCAAGAAATGGAAGCGCAAGTGTGCTGGGAGGCAGCAGGTGCTGACTGGGATGTCAGTCCCTGACAACCACGTGGAGACCTACATAGAATCTCGTGCTGTGGGCTTAGGCCTGCTCCAACCCTGGCTTTTACAGGCAGTTAAAGAGTAAACCCATGAATGGAAGATTTTTTCTTCTCTCTCTTTCTGTCAGTTTGCCTTCCAAGTATGGAAAAATAAATAAGGGGCTGGTATAATAGCCTAGTGGTTAAACTTCTCACCTTGCATGCGCTGGGATCCCATATGAGTGCTGGCTCGTATCCTAGCTGTTCCATTTCCCTTCCAGCTCCCTGCTTATTGCCTGGGGAAGCAGTCAAGGATGGCCCAAAGTCTTGGGACCCTGCACCCACATGGGAGACTCAGAGGAGACTCAGAAAAGGTTCCTGGCTCCTGGTTTCAGATCATCTCAGCTCTGGTTCATTGCTGCCACTTGGGGAGTGACTCAGCAGATAGAAGATCTTCCTCTCTGTTTCTCCTCCTCTTTGTATATCTGACTTTCCAATGAAAATAAATAAACCTTAAAAAAAAATCTGACATTTCAATGAAAATAAAGAAATCTTTATAAAAAAAAAAGAAAATTTTACTTACTTTCTTATTTATTTTTTTAAATATTTGTTTATTTTTATTGGAAAAACAGATTTACAGAGAAGAAAGACAGAGAAAGATCTTCCGTCTGCTGGTTCACTCCCCAAGTTGCCACAACAGCCAGAGCCGAGCTGATCCAGAGCCAGGGTTTCCTCCAGGCCACCCATGCAGGCAGCTGCAGGGTCCCGAGGCTTTGGGCCATCCTCCACCGAGCCTGCAGGTCACAAGCAGGGAGCTAGATGGGAAGTGGAGCAACCGGGACACAAGCCAGCGCCCACAAGCGACCCAAGCAGTTATAAGGCAAGGATTTAGCCACTAAACCGTAGTGCCAGCCCCCTAAAATTATCTAAAAAGAGACTTCAGCAAGTAAGGGAAGTCTTTTAAAATGCACACAGACACACACACACACACACACACTCAATTACATGACTTGCAAAGATAAAAAGCAGACAAAAATACAAGAAAATGTTAAGTTCCACCTCTGCTGTATGGGAGCAGTCTGTGCCTCCAGGAACTCTTTATCATCTGCCTGTTAACTGTTAAGTACAGATACCAGAGCTGGCAGAGCCCTACCTGCTCCATTTAGGACTCCAGATGCCAATCTGTGAAAAATCTAGGAAGCAGCCTTCTCGGAGCGCTGTCTCCGTGCGACTCTTACAGCATTGTGTATGTAGACATCAAGGAACTATTGAACCGGAGGCAGACTCAACCTGTGCTTTGGTAACTTGGAAACACACAATGCCTTGTGGTGCTCTAACAGATTCAACTTAGGAGAAGGACAGGAGTGAAGAAGTGGGCAATGAAAGGGGAAAAAAAATAATAACCTTTAGCAATAGCCAGACACTGTGGGAGACGCTTTCACAAGTACGAGTTCTAAATGACATGCCTGTTAAGTCAGAAATAGTCGCTCTGACATTAATCACGAGCAAGGTCAGATTTTTTTTAAGCCCTAAAGCTTGGAAGGTGAATTAATTTGTCCTCTAAATCCAGGTCTCAAACAAATGATGTTAATGCACAAGGGGGTTATGAGAACCAGCTGTGTGTATGCATTCCAATTTCTCATCCTGCCTCAATTCCAAATCGCTGTCTAGATATCTCACTTTCAAATCCGCTTACCAGGAGATGCTTTTGGCCTCCAACTTTTGCCTCCCTGTGGGAGACAAGCCGGCTAAAGAGATAACAAACACCCCTGCAGGCCTGCCTGTTCCGGTAACGAAGGGCAGTGTTCCCTGGGAATTTTAATAGCAAGACTTAGGATCTGGAAAGGTCTGCCTTTTGAACAAGGCAGACACGACATATCTCCCTCTGTCTGAAAGACTGGGATGCTGATGGGGATCCGCTTGGCACTGGGTGCAGCCAGCACTCAGGGCTTATGAGGGCCCTAGGAAGGGCACCCAGACCCTGGAACTCTTCCACAATGAGAGGAGCCTCCCGGTGAGACACTGCCTGCCCTTCCTGGGGGAGTTTCTATGCAGAAGCCATTGGTTGAGAATGCCCAAGTCAGAAAGCTGAATCAGACCAATCGGGGCAAACAGTGCCAATTTCTGGAATTGCTGGGTCCTTGCCACCCACATGGAAGACCTCGGCTGAGATCCCAGCTGCAGGATTTAGCCTCAGCGCAACCTGCCCACCCAGACGTTTAAAGTGAGCCAGTGCGTAGCAACAGTCTCCCACTCTCCCTAAACATTAAATTAGTATCTAAGATGTATGCTTTCACATAATATATTATACAAAATACATATTTACTATATTAATATAATGTGTGTGTGTGGCACACATTTAGCCTAGCTCACAATAGTTAGTACTTCGAATGTTGTGTGCTAGAATGTGTTGGGAGTGCTCTCTGTCAACGTGTTCAATGCTCCCACAATCCTGCAAGAAAGATTATAGTATTATTCTCCTTTCACAGAGAGGGAAACTTAGCCAATTTAACTTCAAGGCAGCTAGAGAGAAGAAAACGACCAAGATCCTGACCTTGTTTCTCTCATGCCATGATTTCCATTAGGTCAATGCTCATTCCAATTTCCATTTATTTCAGAAGCGAAGACGCATAGAGAGAGAACCTCCACTCACTGGTTCACTGCCAAGGCCTGCAATGGCCTGTTCGGCTGGGGTGGAAGCCAGGCACATGCTCCAGGTCTGTGTGGTGGGTGGCAGAGACTCAGCTACTTTCACTCTCACCACTGCCTCCCAGAGTCTCCATGAACAGGAAGCTGGAGTCAGGAGCCAGAGGCAGGGACTGAACCCAGGTCCTCTGGGGTGGCATCTCAACCAACAGGCTAAATACCATTTCCTTAGTTGAAGTTTTTATTTTTCTTTAAAGCTTCTCTGAATGTCATCAGAAAGCAGACAGACGGGACGTTATCATTTCTTTCTGATACAAAGACTAATTCCCGTAGCATGGACAATCTGCCATGTCCTATAATTTTCCATAATGGGGTGTCGATTGTCAACTTTTGTGACACGTTATGCAAATAAGCCTAGCCTATTAGAATGCACAAAAACATAATGCAACAGTGACAGGAAAACAGAACAATAACACCACTTATGTCTTCAATTCTGGCAGCAATCTGCTGAAAAGCAGCCTCAGCAGTGAGCAGAGGGTCAGGGGCTTGTCAAGAACTGCGCAGCTGCTGTGGAGCTGGCACCACACAAGCACCACCTGAGGGCCAGTTCTTCTAGGAGAGACCAAAGCTGTGTCACCAGCTCTCTTCTGCCTTATTCATGCACACATGCCCCTCCAAAAGACAGGAAGAAATACGGCCTGCCATGTGCTGCTGCACTCAGAACGCTCAGAAGACTCCAAGGAGTCTTCCCCATAACACTGTGTTATCACACAATATGGTATACTGGCACCTTTTTACTGGCATATGTCTACATGCAAAAGAAAGAGAAAAAGACCCATGAGAAATGGACTTAGAAGTTTGTGTCGACACACACACAAATGTAAACCTTCCCTAGCTTCTTCACAACATGCATGTCCCACAAATTTTCTGAATTACTTTCCTATTTCCAAATCCGCTGACTCATCAGCAGGGGTGACGCTGCATCGCTGGAGACCTGGAGACAAGTTCTTGGGATGTGCGAACCAGGCATTTCTCTAACAGCAAGAGGATCTCTTCAAAGGGCCGGGGATTTGGTGCAACAGCTGAGATACCGCTGGGGATGCCTGTAACCCATGTCAGAGGATCAGCCCCTCAAATCAATTTCTAAATAGCCACATTTAATGTATGGGCATGTAAAGCCAAGAAGCAAGTCTGTTTTACAGAATACATCTGTGTTGCAGAAAGATGCTGCGCTTGTTGGCTTCCAATCACTGATTGGCTTTTGCTTCTCAAGGATTTGAGACACATTTTTACACTTGATCTTAGCCAAAAGGCCGAAAGGCAATTGAGACACATTTTAAAGCTGACATCTATGTGTTTAAAAACAAGTTATACTCCAGCTGTAGGCAATTGTCTGGGTGTCCTTGTGCCAAGGCAAGTGTTACACTGAAGGCAGGAAAACAGCCAATAGCGGGTGGCTATTCTGGGCCTGATTAATGCCAAATTTGTGTTAACTATATCAGTGTGCCAGCATAGTTGCCTATTCTACTTTTAAAAAGAAAAAGGAAAAACAAAGATAAATAGGGGCCTGGCACAATAGTCTAGTGGTTAAAGTCCTCACCTTGCATGCATTGGAACCCTATGTGGGTGCAAGTTCATGTCCTGGCTGCTCCACTTCCCTTCCAGCTCTCTTCTTGTGTCCTAGGAAAGCAGTCAAGGACAGCCTAAGGCCTTGAGACCCTGCACTCACATGGGAGACCCAGAAGAAGCTCCTGGCTCCTGGTTTCAGATCAGCTCAGCTCTGGCCATTATGGCCACTCAGGGAGTGAATCAGCAGAAGGAAGTCTCTCCTCTCCGTAAATTTGACCTTCCAATTAAAAAAAAAAAAAAAAGAATCTTTTAAAAATAAAGTAAAAGATTTGGGCCCAGCAGCATGGCCTAGTGGCTAAAGTCCTCGCCCTGAACGTGCCAGGATCCCATCTGGGCGCCGGTTCTAATCCCGGCCACCCTGCTTCCCATCCAGCTCCCTGCTTGTGGCCTGGGAAAGCAGTGGAGGACGGCCCAAAGCCTTGGGACCCTGCATCTGCATGGGAGACCTGGAGGAAGTTCCTGGCTCCTGACTTCAGATCAGCACAGCACCAGCTGTTGTGGTCACTTGGGGAGTGAATCATCAGATGGAAGATCGTCCTCTCTGTCTCTCCTCTATGTATATCTAACTTTCCAATAAAAATAGATAAATCTTTTTAAAAAAATAAATAAATAAAGTAAAAGATTTGTGGGAGGAGTCCAGCAGAACCCAAGCACCTGCCAGATGACCGCAGGGCCTACACCAGTACGGGTAGAGAGAGAGGGCTGTGGATTGCCTAAGGACATAGGAGAGTGGGGGGCATCAAGGGAGTACTTTACAAGTGTGAAATGACTTCTTGGGGCTGCCATGGACCAGACCATGGCACTCGCAGGTAAATGAGGGAGTTCAGATCCAGTGGTTTTTAAACTCTGTAGAGTGGAAAGCAGAGGGCATGTCTGGATCAGACCAATGTGCCTGCCCACGTGGGAGAACTGAGCTGGGTGGCATCGCCCACCACCAGCCAGCACACACGAGAGCTAGAGTTAGGGGGCCCGCCCAGCAGGCCCAGGCCACAGTACTCACCAGTGAGTGCTGGGCCATATGATTGGGCCATCACTGGAGAACCAAGTCTGTGGGCAGATTCTGTTGGGGATCTACAGGATTACTCCCGTGGGGCTGTAGTACCCACTGGTTTGCACAAGAACTAGGAGTCATAGCAGACCAATCTCTGCATGACCACAGAACTCACCAACATTCATGAGAACTGGGGTTGGAAGCAGGCTGGGCCGGCCCAGGCTGCAGTACCCACAGGCCCACCTGAGAATCAAGTTTGGGGGTGGCTGGACTGCAGACTGACTATGTCTAGCAAGGGTCTAGCACCCAAGGGTCTAGCATTTATAAGATCTGGAAGCAGATTTGGTGGAGAACTTGAATAACTCCCCTATTAGGTAGGATCTCCCACTGGTGCACACGACAGCTGGGGATGGACCAGGCCAAGCAAGACTGCACCACTTGCTGGCATGTGTGTGTGCTGGCTCAGGGGGTGGGACAGGCTGGGACAGGAAAAGCCTTAGCACCCACAAGCACATGCAGGAGGCAGGTTTGGGATGCTGGTGCTGTAGACAGAGAATTAATCTACTATGTCTCCATGCCAGCCCCTAAATAAAGCTATTTTAAAAAATTAATAATATTGCACCCAATGCAATAGCCTAGTGGCTAAATCCTCACCTTGCATGTGCCGGGATCCCATATGGGTGCCAGTTTGTGTCCCAGCTGCTCTGCTTCCCATCCAGCCCCCTGCATGTAGCCTAGGATGATGGCCCAAAGCCTTGGGACCCTGCACCCATGTGGGAAGACCAGAGGAAGTTCCTGGCTGGCTCCTGGCTCGCTCCTGGCTTCAGATCAGCTCAGCTGTGGCCATGGCAGTCATTTGGGGAGTGAACCAGCAGGTGGAAGATCTTTCTCTCTGTCTCTCCTTCTCTTTATAAATCTGCCTTTCCAATAAAACTTTTAAAATATTTTTTTAAAAAATCAATAATATTTTAAGAATTGAATTAACTATGTAAAAATAAACAGTACCCTACCTTATTCTGCATGTCAAAATAAACTGAATGAATCAAAGATTTAAGCAGTTTTTTAAAGCATGAGTGTGAGAAGAAAACATGAAAGAATTTTTTCTTTGTTATTTATTTATTTGAAAAACAGAGTGGCAAACACACAGAAAGACAGCGCCCTGATCTACTGGCTCAACCCCTGGACACCCAAAAGCACCCAAGCACTCAAGTCAGATCCCCTATGCGAGTGGCACAGGAGCAACAGCTGCTTCGCCCAGCACCACTGCCTCCCAGGGTGAGCACTGGCAGTACCTGGAGCCAGAGCCGGGGGCCGATGTGTGGTGTGGTACAGTAAGCTGCTCTCTGGGACCCCAACCCAGGCTCCCCACTGTAAGGTGCAAAGATAGGTAATCTTGGCAGCTGCTTCAACTACTACACCACAACACGCGCCCCAGAACAACAGCTCTTCACTGTTAGCCCAAACAACTGCCCCATCTGTGGCTTTCAAAGTGATGTGCGCACACACACACACACACACACACACACACACACACAATTGTGCGCTTGAGACCTCTCTGAAACGATACACAGGAAATGGTGGTTGCTTCCAGAAACAGGAAGTAGAGAACTAGGGACATGAGAGGAAACCTTCCTCTCTATCATAAACTCTGAGACGTCTTGCAGATTCTGTGCTACAATCACTACCCACCAAAAAACCTACAGTAAAAAGACAATCAATATAAATCTCGAACCTTCTATAGATTCAAATGGCTGAACTGATATTTTTAGAAAAAACAAAAATTGAGGGCCAGTACCATGGTATAGTAGGTTATGTCTCCGCCTATGGTGCCAGCATCTCACATAGGTGTTAGCCTATCCTGGCTGTTCCACTTCCCAATCCATCTCCCTGCTTTATGGATGGGGAAGGCAGCAGAGGATGGTGGACCACTGCAGCCACATGCAAGATCCGAAGGAAGCCCCTGGCTCCTGGCTTCAGGTAGGCTCAGCTCCACGCATGGTGGCCATTTGGGGAATCAAACAGCATCACCAATATCAAAGAACAATAAAAACTGCTTCACTGGGAATCAGAAAATGTTGCTTTTTATTGGCCAAAGACCAGTGAGGAAAATAACACTCTTCTTTCATTGTGTCAAATATTCAAGTGCTTAGAAAATCCTTGAGGTGGAGGAAGACACCAAAAATCGACATTCAGGACACTGTAAGATTAACAGCAGGTGGCTGGCCTGAGGCACGCTGAGAGAGTCCTCAAGGGATCATCTAACAGGCAGAGATATGGCAGTTTCACGCAGGCTAAAGCACAACTGCTCTCCTGGGGCCGGCACCAGGATGCATTGAGCTAGGCCTCCACAAGCAGCATCGGCACCTCAGGCTGGAGACCCAGAATAAGCTCCTAGCTTCTGGCAACAGACCAGCAGAGCTCCAGCCATGACAGTCATTTGGGGAGTGAACCAGCAAATGGAAGAGCTCTCTCTCCTCTCTCAGTAACTCTGCCTTTCAATTAAAAAATAAATATATATATAAGTATGTTTTAATCAAAATAAAATGCTACTCTTCAGTCTCAAAAACACAAATATCGGGCCCAGTGTGGCAGCCTAGTGGCTACATCCTTGCCTTATAACCACCCATATCCCATTTGGGTGCTGGGGTGCAGGTTCATGTCCCAGCAGCTCCACTTCCCATCCAGCTCCCTGCTTGTGGCCTGGGAAAGCAATTGAGGACGGCCCAAAGTCTTGAGACACTGCACCCTTGAGGGAGTCCTAGAAGAACCTCCTGGTTCCTGGCTTCAGATTGGCTCAGCTTGGACCATTGTGGCCACTGGGGAATGAATCATCGGACAGAAGATCTTCCTTTGTGTCTCTCCTCCTCTCTGTAAATCTGACTTTCCAATAAAAAATAAACAAATCTTACAAAAAGATTGTCTCAGTGAAAACCACTGAAGAGGGGGGAGGGAGGAAGGGAGAATGAGAGATGCTAGGGGTAACAGGGCAGTGATGGAAACCCAGCTGTCTTCTTGGAGCTGTGCTTATGGAATGCACAAGATCCACTCTAGATTAGTAACTTTTTAAAAACTAAAACCCTATCAAAAACAAAGCAATAAGGCACAGCTCTCAGGTTCCCCGGAGCCACACCATCTGAAGATACCAGAACTTCCTTTTAATACCAGCTCACAAAACTCAGAACTTTTTCTCTCAAAAGATAGGCCGTGCAACCTGAAACTAGCAGCCGGTGCTAGATTGTTTACAGGCGATGTTTACAAGGCTGCCTGGTGTCTGCAAACAAAGCCCTGAATTAGAAACCTGGAAGCCAGACCTCTGTGCTGCTGAGGAGCCCTGAGCGGAATCCACCAGGAGTGCTGCTGTGCCAAGCAAACACTCAGCAGGCCAGGCCCGTCCCTGCTCCCGCCTAACAGCGGCCGGGCACAACAGGTGGAAAGGTCACCAAAACCCTGGGCACAGCTCAGACCCAAAGACAATAACTGAGAGTTTTTAATTCTCTGAATGTTCTTGACAGATGGGCATGCCATTTTCATTGATATTGAATTGCTGACTTTCAAACTTTTTTTAGATTTTTTTTTTGAAGATTTACTTATTTTTATTGGAAAGTCAGATCTGCAAAGGAAAAGAGAAATATAGAGAAAGACCTTCCATCTGCTGGTTCACTCCCCCAAGTGGCCACCATGGCTGGAGCTGAGCCAATCAGAAGTCAGGAGCTTCGTCAGGTCTCCCACACAGGTGCAGGGTCCCATAGGGAGCAGGACGGGAAGCGGAGCAGCTGAGATACGAACCGGCACTCATACAGGATCCCGGCTCATGCAAGGCGAAGACTTTAGCCAGTAGGCTGTTGCATGGGGTCCAACTTTTAAACTTTTCATTTATGTATTTGAAAGGCAGAGTGGCAGACAGAAAGAGACAGAGAGATCTTCCATCTGCCCAATCACTCCTCAAGCACGCACCACAATCCGAATTGAGCCGGGGGGAGCAGGGGGAGCCGGGAGCCAGGATCTTCACCCTCATCTCCCAGGTGGCTGGCAGGGACCCAAGGGCTGGGTCAGCATCCACAGCCATTCCAGGTACATGGCACATTCCTCCCTATTCACATGATTTCCCTGGTAAACAAGTGGAAGCCACGAGGCCACAGGGTCTTCCCCAACCTACTCGTCTAGTCTCTCTCCACTCTACCATAGCATTTTGTACTGACCCACTTCCTCACCCTTGCACTCTGGGTCCTGTTCCCTGCCCCCAGTGTGATTCATTGCCTGTCTACCAGAGCAATCCTTCCTATCCCTCAAGACCCATCTCACATCCAATCCCCCTCCCCAAACTTCCTGGGAGCATCCATGTCCCCTGAGATAGCTTTGAATGGTAAAACATTTAGTGATAGAAAGAAGAAATACATACACACAGTTGGCCCTCCAAACCCACAGGCTCTACAGCCACGATTCAACCAAGCACTGATTTAAAATGTCCTTGGAGCTGTAGGTCAGGCCTTCATTTACAAGGCTCACATAGCACCCTGGAGCACCAACTCGAGTCCTCACTGCTCCACTTCCTGTCCAGCTTCCTGTGACGCTCCTTGGAAGGCAACAGATGATGGTTCAAGTCCCTGGGTCCCGGCCACTCACAGGGGACACTCAAATGGAAATTCAGACTCCTGACCTTCGCCCTGACCCAGCCCAGGCCGTTGCTGCCATCTGGAGAGTGAGCTAGCAGACAGAAAGATCATTCTGCACGCCCCTCCACCAGTCTTGTGAATTAATAGATAGATAGATAGATAGATAGATAGATAGATAGATAGATAGATAGATAGATAGATAGGATGGATTTTTTTCATTAAAAACATTTTTATCTTGGGCCCAGCATGATAGCATAGTGGTCAAAGTCCACCCTTGCACGCACTGGGATCCCATATGGTCGCCAGTTCTAATCCCGGCCACCCTGCTTCCCATCCAGCTCCCTGCTTGTGGCCTGGGAAAGCAGTCGAGGACGGCCCAAGGTCTTGGGACCCTGCACCCATACAGGAGACCCGGAAGAGCTCCTGGCTTCTGCCTTCATATTGGCTCAGCTCCAGCCGTTGTGGTCACTTGGGGAATAAACCATCGGACGGAAGATCTTCCTGTCTCTCCTCCTCTCTGTATATCCGCCTTTCCAATAAAAACAAATAAACCTTTTAAAATTTTTTTTA
Source organism: Ochotona curzoniae (assembly GCF_017591425.1). Lineage (NCBI taxonomy): Eukaryota > Metazoa > Chordata > Mammalia > Lagomorpha > Ochotonidae > Ochotona > Ochotona curzoniae. Next base: position 19,988,468 of record NW_024464939.1, on the reverse strand, counting down.
TCTTAATTGAAAGAATTACATAGAGTGAAAGGCAGAGAAAGAGATCCTTTATTCTCTGGTTCACTCCCCAAATGGATGAAACAGCAGACACTGAGCTGATCTGATCCAAAGTCAGGAGCTTCTTTCAGTCTCCCATGTGGGTGCAGGGTTCCAAGCAGTCAAGGATGGCTCAAAACCTTGGGACCCTGCACCCATGTGGGAGACCTAAAAGAGCTCCTGGCCCCTGGTTTCGGATCGGTGCAGCTCCAGCCATTGCAGTCACTTGGGGAGTGAATCAATAGATGGAAGATCTTCCTCTCTGTCTCTTCTCCTCTCTGTATAGCTGACTTTCCAATAAAAAAAAAAAACATATATAGATATAGCTCTCTTTCTAATAAAAATAGGTAAAAGCAAATCTTTAGCAAAGCAGACATTTATGCAAATAACTACATAAGTAAATAAATATTTGGGGTGAATTTTCATCTGCACTGAATATGTGCAGATTTTTTTTTTCTTGCATCTCACTAATGATACAGATGTTTGGTTCTGGTTAAGTCCTAATCAGCACAGCCATGGGACCCATTCTTCTCTTTCGTCTTACCTCTTGTAAATGCACACGCTGTCTCCTTCACCCTGCTCTGAGCAAAAGCCCTGCTGCAATCGGACAGATTCGTTTCTGCCTTGCAACCCACAAACACAAAGGAAAACCCTTTGTCATGGGGCAGCCATCCATCTGGGGGGGGGTGTGTATTTGTCACTAGTCTTCATTTTTAGCCCCTGAAACTTCAGAAAGACAAGGACAACAATGTGACTTCTAGCTGCACCTAACTTGTGGGAACTCCTGCGAAGCATCCTAGCAGATTGAGCAAGAGGAGAGGAGGCAGCCGACGACACCAGTAACCAATGCACAGAATGCAAGGGCCGCTATGGAACCACAAGGTGGACTTCACCAGCTAATAACACCGTGGCTTGATATTTTGTTTAAAAACTGCATGAGGCAGAGTGGGCTAAACCACTCCTGTGATGGCTGCATTCAGAACACCAGCTCAGTTCCAGCTGTCCACTTCTGATCCAGCTCCCTGCTCATATGGGAAAGCAGCAGAAGATGACCTAAGTACTTAGGCCCCTGCCACTCATGTGGGAGACCAGGATGGAATTCCTGGCTTCAGACTGGTCAAGCCTGACCATTGTAGCTTCTTGGGGAGTGAACCAGCAGATGGAAGATATCTCTCCCTTTGTCTCACCATGTCACTCCGCCAGTCAAATATATAATTAAAGCTTTCAAAAATAAAATTGAATTTTAAAGATAAAACCAATGTTTAGCCAGTGGCTACAGTCCTCGTCTTGAACGTGCCAGGATCCCATATGGGTGTCAGTTTAAATCCTGGCAGCTCCACTTTCCATTCAGCTCCCTGCTTGTTGCCAGGGAAAGTGGTCAGGGACGGTCCAATGCCTTGGGACCCTGCACCCTATGTGGGAGACCTGGAGGAAGTTCCTGGCTCCTGGCTTTGGATCGGCACAGCACCGGCTACTGTGGTCACTTGGGGAGTGAATCAACAGATGGAAGATCTTCCTCTCTGTCTCTCCTCCTCTCTGTATATCTGACTTTGCAATAAAAATAAATGAATCCTTAAAAAATTCATTTCTAAGTCTGTAGGAGAAGGCCCTGGGATGTCCCTTGTTGAGTAGCCTCAGAATGAGAAAAAAGTAAGAGACAAACTTGTAGTAGAGAAGTCGGAGGCAGACACGCTGGGAGGCAGCAGGTGGTGGTACAGTGCCTGAGTCCTCACCACCTGCCGGGTATCTGGTAAGCAAGGTTGAGTTCCAAGCTCTTGGTTCCAGCTTGGTCCAGCCCTGGCTGCTGTGGGCACTGTGGCAGTGAAATCAGTGAATGGAAAATATCTCCCTTTTTTCTCTCAATATCTTTCTCCTCGCAAATAAAATGAAAATGAAAGAATTTTTTTTTTTATCAAAGCAGGAAAGAAGTAGTATCTAGACTTTAAATCTCTCTTCCCAGGGTCCCCTGTATAGTTTCCTAAGCAGCTTTATTCATCCCCTATTCCAACAGCCCCGGGTTAGAATGATACAACTCACAAAACTTGGCCACGGAGAGACCTGGTGACTTGTCCAAAGTCAAAGTGAAGTCTCAACAAGCCCAGGAGTCAAGTGCAGGGTTCCAGCCCCTTCTGACTGATGCTCCTTCGCATGTCAGGAAGCCTTCCCTCCCTCACCGCTCGCCTGCCCTGTACTATTCTCAGACTGTGTCAATGCCCACACTGAAAATAGACTTCCCCTGTTGTTACCAGAAGCCCTTCCGTCCTGTGCCAGGCCTAGCAAGAGATACAGGAAGATGGCCATGCCCAATCAGGCTCACTCCACAAGTCCCACCAATCACTGTTGCCAAATGCAGCAAAAATCAGAACCACACAGGGCGTTCAGTTAAATGCATAATTCAGACAAACACAGAAAATTTGTCTACAACTACAAGTGATGGAATAAAAGCATTCGGGACACACCCAGATCAACCACTCATTTGTTACTGACCTGCAATTCAAATGTTACTGCTCTATGTAAGAGCTGCAGCCCCGTGCTTCTCCACTTCTACTCCGGCACCCACACACAGGAGTTCCTCAAGGGCAGAAGACTCCCTGGCACAGAGGGCAACACAGACATACTGTCTCCTGAAATCTGTGTATTTTAAGCAACAAAATAGGGCATCCAATTGGCTCCAGCTGTTGCGGCTGCTTGCAGAGAGAACCATCAAATGGAAGATCTTCCTCTCTGTTTCTCCTCCTCTCTGCATAATTGCCTTTCCAAAGAAAATAAATAAATTTTTCATTAAAAAAAAGTAGAAAGAAAAGTTAAAAGAATTTGCCTCTTCCAAATCTGCCCTACAAAGGATACTTAAAGATGTTCTCTTGATAGAGAAGCAGGTTAGCACCCATCAAAACCAAAGGCAAATGTGAAGAACATCCCAGTAAAACAACAAAAGACTAATTTCTCTGTCTCTCTCTAACTTTGACTTTTATATAAATAAATATTTAAAAAAATAAAAACTTTTTGGGCCCAACACAGTAGCCTAGCGGCTGAAGTCCTCACCTCGCACGTGCCAGGATCCCGTATGGCTGCTGGTTCGTCGTGTCTGTAGCTCCTCCTGGCCCAGGTGGCAGACGCGTCAGCAAAGGCATCCTCAGCTACTCCCAGTCCCCGGATGCAGCATCACTTCCCCACTGAGCTCTGAGAAGCAGGGAGGCACAGACAAGCCACACCTGCTCTCAGCTTCCCAACTCCTGGTCCCGAGCACCTGTCTGCATAGTAAAATAGTTAACCGCTGTTAAAACTGTGTGTTCAGTCTGTTGCCCAGCAGAAAAGTCAAGAAAGAGAGCAAACACCTGTAACTCCACAAAGACAACTCCTTGCTCTGTGTGATACAGGCTTTGTGGCATGACGGACTCGTTGCTGTTTGGGTCACCCATGCCCCGTATTGGAGTGCCCGGTTCAGGGCTGTCTGTCCCACTTCCGATCCACTTCCTGCTAACTGGCACCCCAGGAGCAGTGGTTGAGTTCTTTGCCACCCACATGTGGGACTCAATCCCTGGCTCCTGATGCCGGCCCGGCCCTGACTGTTTTAGGGATTTAGGCAGCCTCCTACAAATCTTTGTGCTCATCTGACTTTCTCCTTAGAATAAACTCCTAGAACTGGAATTATGAAGTCAAGTGGCGTGTGCATTCCTTAAGGCTTTGGATACATAACAAACTTTCTTCCAGAAATAGCTGCTCTTTCTATTAATACATTGTCATTTCATTCTGCCAACATCCTTGTTTGATTGCTGTCGTTTTCACATCTCACCGGTGACAGATGTTGTGATTACTCAAAAGTTTTCCAATTCATAAGTAAAAATAACCATTCATTGTTATAACACAGGATGAGCAATGTCAACTCTGTTCTCGCCACTTTTTGGCGTGGCTTGCCACAGCCTTGGCTCACTTTTCTATTGGAATGGCTCTCTTATGGATACATAAAAGCGTTTTAATATTAACTATGCAAAAAATAGTTCAAGTTGGTCTTGTGTCTTGAATTGAATATGCATGTCAAAATATAAAACATGTGGGTCTGACCCGGTAGCCTAGTGGCTAAAGTCCTTGCCTTGAACACACTGAGATCCCATATGGATGCCGCTTCTAATCCCAGCAGCCCCACTTCCCATCCAGCTCCCTGCTTGTGGCCTGGGAAAGCAGTAGAGGATGGCCCAAAGCCTTGGGACCCTACACCTGCGTAGGAGACTCAGAAGAGGCTCCTGGCTCCAGGCTTCAGACCCGTGTAGCTCTAGTCGTCGTGGCCGCTTGGGGAGTGGATCAGCAACAGAGGATCTTCCTCTCTGTCTCTCCTCTGCATATCTGACTTTCCAATGAAAATAAAATAAATCTTTTAAAAACTATAAAAATATGTTTGAGAGATAATACATATGAAAATGAATATTGTTATTTGCTTGACTAGACCGTGAAGTATCAGCTTTTATTCCTAAAGGAATCAATTGTTGGTGTATAGAAAGTACAGGGGAAGAAGCTAAATTACAAAAGCAGAGAAAAGCAAAAAGATGCACTCACACGCAGCAACCAGTTGAACGAACTGGGACGTGGCCCAAAACACAGAGCCTGATCTTAATAGTTGTTGTTATATTGTATGTTACAACTGTTTGTATTTCCAATAGACTATTAAATGCATGTTTATTCCACACAGTGCGCTATGATTACTGCATTTATGTCATAAATATGTTACACTCATTACATCGAATGTATTTATTCAGTGTATTAGTGCAACACAGTGAATACGCACTCAATATGCATCCTCTCCTCCAATCCTCTCGACGCCCCAGAGAACGCCCATTCACGTTGCCCATGCGTATTTCAGGCAGCAAGGCCGAGCAGGCTTCAGCTGACTGACAAATGGGGTCATCGAGGCCACCTGAGGCCACGGCCTGAGTTCCCAACACTACACCTTCCTGTAGCTTCCGCGATCCACCTTGCCCAAACTCTGCACATTCCAAACCTGGTCTCTTGAAGGTCAAATGACACCAGGCACGTATGATGCGCCGGACTAGCACACAGTATGCCCTCAGTAAGAGGGGTGTCACCCCTCTTCATCTGCATCACTGCTTTCCAGCCCGTATCATACAAGCACCGCGCCTCAGCATTCACACACCTTTCTTCTTCAACAGACTGGGATTCCTAATCACTCCTCAGTGTAGATCGTAACAGGGCAAACAGGAGCCGTGTGTGCGTGCGTGTGTGTGTGCCTGCCTCTCCAAACAAATTTTGTAGCTCAGCCCCAATTCCGATACTTCAAAGCTTCATGAGAATAAATATACCAATTAAGGCAAACATATTGATCGCTTACTTTTCCCTCCATTTTTAAAAATGAAATAATTATCGCTGATGACTTTCACAAAGTTGAGCCCGCACAAATTATCTTGTCTGGACTAAATCAATACGTTCTTCCACGTGTCTCACTCACCGTCGTCTGATACACAATTGATCTAGGGATGAGAACGGTGAAGAAGCGATGCTGGCACCGGCCGGGAGTTATTAAATCATGGGCCAACAAGCCTCCTTCAGTGTTCGGGAAAGCCATGAATCTTGCTCAGCCTCCTGAACTTCAATTTTGATCATCTAATTTTCCAGTCAAGGTCAAAAAGATCTTATGTTCATTAATTGAAGTACCACGGGTCTTTGTTGCATATTAAGAAAGAAAAATGACCACGTCCCCACCAGCAGAGGACAACCTGCTGCTGGGAATAGCGATCCCAATCGGTTTGGAAAGTTTTCTGTGGGAAACAGTGTACCCAGGCAGTGCCCAGCCCGGTCACTTTGCCAGACTATTCCTGCTGAGAGTTTGGGATAGCATTCTTTTATATACCAAGCACTGCCCCACCCTATCCTCAAATTCTTTCTGCTGGGCTCCTCTTGGGTAGCATGATTTTGGTCGTGCACAAGGCGACAGTCAGAGAAAGAAGCGTATTCAGCGTTACTGCAAAAGCACTGATGGGCATGTCGCTTGGCACCTTATGTAATGGACCCTAGAAGACATCGCCAGCTGCCCTTGGGTACAGTCACAGGAGTAGCTGCCGTCCTCCTAAGCGGTCAGTTTATTTTTAGATGTAAACTGTCCACCGGAGCCTGCCCGGGGCTTGCAGAGCCGGTGTTTGCGTTTTCAACCACTCCTGAGACACACTTCAGCTGAGCGCTCAGCCTCACCCAGAGCCGCTACACAGCCGGGCTGCGGCTCCAAGCCGTCATTTCGGAGCAGGTCTGGCACCCAGTGCGCACTTGGCACAGCTTTGCTGCCAAGGGACCCTGAGCGGCCCTCCTGCTTCTCACACACTGTCCTGCCTTTGTCACGCTGGTTCTGGAAACACAAAGAATTGTCCGCCCCTTCTAAAGCGAATGGCTCTGACCCCATTCTTCATCATATTGCAGGTACGTCTGGAATGTCCAGGAGCCCTGCCCACGGGCCACGTGACCGGCAAGGCACCCTAACCAGCTCAGAGGGCTCAGGCCCCTGGGAGCTCTCTGCTGGGCTTAGCCACAGAACAGAACCGTCCGTCCTTGACCACAGCCACCTGACTGCCAGGAATGCTCACTTCCCGGGGAAGGGCTCAACCTTGATGGAAGCGGGAGACGTGGGAAAACAAAAATAGAGCCGAAAATTCAGCTTTGTCTCAGCAGAAGCAGCAGCGGCCAACTTGCCCTGCCTAGGCTGTGGAGGGGGTTGAGAAGGGAGGGACCCATTCCAAGTCCGATTTTGAGCGTTGCTTCCGGGTACTTCCAGCAGAGGGCGCTCTGGTATAGGCAGAAGGCACAGTGTTCCTCCCCAGGGGCAAACGGAGAAAAGGCTGATGGTGATTGTCCAGCGCTGGGGCTCCACTGTGGAAGCTTGGGGTGCATTCTGGCCAGGTGAATTAAAAGATATCCTTATATTATACTATTGTAATAATATCGGGGAAATCAGCCGAAGGGTGGGAGTTGGGGGGAGGGCAGAAACCCCAGGACCCTATGGAATTGTACCATGAAACTTTAATAAATAAGTAATAAAAAGATATCCTTATAGATAAGGGGGATGAAGTGTGACTGCCCAAGGAAGCCCTTGGAGCCTGAAAGTTCCTGGGCCCAGCGCAGTAGCCTAATGGCTAAAGTCCTTGCCTTGCAAGCACTAGCATCCTTTATGGGTGCCGATTCTAACCCCAGCAGCCCCACTTCCCGTCCAGCTCCCTGACTGTAGCCTGGGAAAGCAGTCAAAGGACCCTGCACCTGTGTGGGAGACCCCGAGGGGGCTCCTGGCTCCTGGCTTCAGATAGGTGGTCACTTGGGGGGTGAATCATCAGACAGAAGATCTTCCTCTCTGTCTCTCCTCCTCTCTATACATATGACTTTGCAATAAAAATATATAAATGTTTTAAAAAAAAAAGGAAAACAAAGAAATCTTTAAAATAGAAACCTTGCTAGCAAAATAGATCCATTTTCCAAGTAGTCAAATAATCACAATGATAAAACTTACATTATTCACAGTTTCCTCTAACATGCCCATCAGAGCGTCGTTCTGTGATTTAAACATTCACTCTGCATGTTCATGTTCAATGCCTTTTGTGGATAGGTAGGATATCAGATTCTGGAAAGATAAGAAACATGCAATTCTAGTCTTTGTCTGTGGTGAAGATTGGCGAGCCATCACTGAGGTACGGCCGGTTAAGCCACCACCAAGGGCAGCAGTACCCACACAGCAATGCCAGTTCCAGTCCCAGCTGCTCAGCTTCCAGTCCAGCTTCCTGCTAGTGCACCTGGGGAGCCAGGAGAAAATGGTGCAAGTGCCTGTCCCCTGCCACCCACACCGGAGACCCAGCAGGAGTGTGTGGCTGCCACCTCGGGCCTGCCCCAGCCCTGGCTGTGTAAACCTCCCCCTCTCTCCTCACCTCTCTTTCCTTCCCTCCGTCCATCTCTTTCCCCTCTCTGTCTTTCTGCCTTTCAAGTAAAATAGTTTAATTTTTAAAATAGAGATTGAGCAAATGCACGGATGACCATATTCCCCAAGTCAGAGTGTGACCCACAGCAGCAGAGCGGCACGGACAGCTGAGGACAGGAAAGGAACATTCCAGGGGAGCTGAGAGTCACAGAGAAACCTGGCATCTAGGGATGCTTCGGGCTAGCCCGGCCGTTCCCTCTGCCTCTCTCACGTGTACTCTCTCCTCATGACCACATTCCTACCAAAAGATGGTGTCTGGGAGGGTGAACTATTCAGGAATCAAAGGGCCAAAGTCTTGGTAACGGTGGGCCTTGGCGGAAGGAAGGAGGGATTTTGTGACCATGGCCCTGACATTCCATCCAAAGAGAACACCTTCTCTTCTGTCACTCCGGGATCCCTCGGCCACTGGTTATCTGTACCTTATAAATATTCATTGTGGTCATTATCATATGACCTTAACCTGAGTGTCTAGCGCCTTGGTGCTTTCTGAAAGCCAGTATTTATTAGGAAACTGGAGAACATTTCTTTCGGAAATCCTGTAGGTGGCGCCCGTGCCCTGGTTTCAGTTGAAGAAAGCGGCTCGTGCAGCCACTGGCAGACACCTGTGTGGAGCAGCCATCCTCCTCAGGTCCCCTAGGCTCACCTAGACAGCAAGGAGGCCAGCGACTCTCCAAGATCCCTTCATCATAACTGCATTTTGTTTTCCCCTTGAAAACATCCTAAGTGACCAGGTGTGGCGGGAGGGAAGAAGGCGGAACGTGTAAAACTAGAGTTCGAGGGCAACTTGGCTCCAAAAGCCATACTGTTCCTGGAATTCGTCTTCCGTGTCTCCCAAAAGATGTCTTTTCAAGATTTGCTTTATTTATTTTGAAAGCAAGAATAATAGAGAAAGATATTTATTCTATCCGCAGGCTCATTTCCCATATGGCCTCAAAGCCTAGGACTGATGCAAGCCAAAGCCAGGAGCCTAGAACTCCACCATGGCCTTCCCCAGGGCTGCAAGGCCCAAGTGTTCACACCGTCACAGCGGCCTCCCAGCAGTGCAGCAAGATGGATGCGAAGCAGAGTGGCTGAGACTCAAGCCAGTGCTCCATATGAAGTGTGGCCGCCCCCCAACAGCAGCTAACCCCTGTGCCATGACACCTGCCCCTCTGGAAATCTGTGGGCCTGTTTGAAGTAACCTGGATATGCAAATCCAATTTTTCTACTAAAATGTTGCGTAACATCTAAGTGCAAACCATGTATTTACAATGGAATATTACCTTGTACTTTTATTCTAAAGTTATTTTAACAGACATAAAGTTTAAAATTGTAAATAAGGATGAGGTATCATTAGAAATTTCTGTTTATGTATTTATTTAAAAGGCAGAGTTAGAGAGAGATTTCCACCTACCAGTTCATTCCCCAAATGACTACGACAGCTAGAGCTGGGCTGGGCTGAACCCAGGAACTCCAACTTGGTCTCCCCTATGGGTGCAGGGGCCCAGGACTCGGACCACCCTCTGCTGCTTTCCGTGGTACATTAGCAAGGAGCTGAATTGGAAGAACAGTTGGGGTTTGAACTGTTGCCCATATGGGATGCTTCCACTGCAAGGTGTGATTTAGCCCTGTAGCACCACAGTACCAGCCCCCATGCAATATTTCCTTTTTTAAAAAACATTGATTTATTTTATTGGAAATTCAGATCAGATTTATAAGGAGAAGGACAGACAGAGAGAAAGATCTTCCATCCACTGGTTCACTTTCCAAATGGCCACAACAGCCGGAGCTGAGCTGATCCGAAACTAAAGAACTTCTTCCAAGTCTCCCACATGGGTGCAGAGTCCCAAAACTTTGAACCATTCTCTGTTGCTTTTCCAGGACACAAGCAGGAAAGTGGATGGGAAGTTGAGCATCCAGGACATGAACCAGCACCCATAAGAGATGCCGGTGCTTGGGCCCAGCGGCGTGGCCTAGCAGCTAAAGTCCTCGCCTTGAACGCTCCAGGATCCCATATGGGCACCGGTTCTAATCCCAGCAGCTCCACTTCCCATCCAGCTCCCTGCTTCTGGCCTGGGAAAGCAGTGGAGGACGGCCCAAAGCTTTGGGACTCTGCACCCGTGTGGGACACCCGAAAGAGGTTCCTGGTTCCTGGCTTTGGATTGGCGCAGTACCGACTATTGCGCTCACTTGGGGAGTGAATCATCGGACGGAAGATCTTCCTCTCTGTCTCTCCTCCTCTGTATATCTGACATTGTAATAAAAATAAAGCTTTTTTGAAAAAAGCACCTTTGTTCCACATAAGGGTTCCATAGTTCCTTTCCCAGTTCTAACTCCTGTCTCCAGCTTCCTGCTAATGCAGGACCTGGAGGGTCCAGCAGCTGGACTCCTGTCCCCTATGTGGGAGACCTGGAATGAGTGCCTGGTCTCTGACTCCGGCTGCAGCTCAGCAGAATGAACCAGCAGGACAGGTGGGTCTCTGTGTCTCTCTCTCCAGCTCTCTGCCTCACAGTAACTACTGGAGATGATGGCTGTATTAGCTAATTTGATGCTGATGACTATTTTACAGTGTGTACATGTTTCAAAGCATCACTGGCCCCCAGCTGTAGGCGCCTGGCTAGCTTGCCTTATACCTAAGCAAGTGTTAGACTACCGAGAGAAAAGCAGCCAATAGATGGCGAGCTTCCCGGGCCTGATTAATGATGAATGCCAAGCTTGTGTTGACTGTAACAATGTGCCAGCACAATTGCTTATTCTTTTTTTCTTTCTTTCCTTTTTTCTTTTTTTAAGATAAGTGGGGAAGGCAGGGAACACTGGGTCAGGACATGCCACCCTGGACCCCTGGATGGGGCTGCGGATTGACTGGGGAAAGGGGCCCGGGGACATGTTGGAGAGGGAGTGGCTGAAGGCTATATTTGACAAGGGAGGAACAACTTTGGGGTCTTCTACAGACTGAGTCACTGCACTTACAGGTAGACGAGGGGGCTGAGATGGAGTGGTTTAGAGGGAGTGCAGAACCCAGAGGGCATGTGTGGGTCAGACCAAAGCACCCACCTATGTGGGATACCTGGACTGGGCTAAATAGCATTGCCTGCCACCTGCTGGACAACACAGAAGCTGGGGCTGTTGGGGCATGCCGGGCTGGGCTAGGACATAGTATCCACCTGCGAGTGTTGGAGCATGGGGTGAGCCACGTTAGGCTGGGCCACAACACCCACTAGAATGTGAAAGAACCAGATCTGGGAGCAGATTCTGCAGGGTACTCACTGTGTAAGGCCGCAGCATCTGTCAGCTTACACAGAGAACTGGGAGTGGTGACAGACTGAGCTAGGCTAGACCACAGAACTCACATGACAAAGGAATCCACCTGACCCCAGCAGGAGCTGGGGCTGGACGGAGGCCAGGCAGGACCAGACTACAACACCCACCAGCACATACAAAAGCCAGGCTGAGGCCAGAAGATGCCAAGCAGGGCTTCTACACCCGACAGCACTAGTGAGATCCAGGACTGGGAGCAGACCTGGTAGGGGCACTTAGGGAACTGTCCTATTAGGCCACAACTCCCACTGGGAACACAACAGCTTAGGCTGAAGGAAGGCCAGGCCAGGCCAGGCCAAGCAGGACTGCAACACTGCTCAGCATCTGTGTGGGCCAGGTCTGGGGACAGGCAGGCTGAGCTGGGCCGGGTCACAGCATCCACTAGCATTCACAAGAGCTGGAACAGAGTATAAGCCATGCACATTTGGGTTGCACTGCAACAGTCAGCCAGTGAGAGCTGAGACTGTGGGTGGGCCATGCCAGGCTGTGTCAAAATACACAAGACACAGGGCTGGGGGTAGACCTAGTAGGACCTTCAGGACTCGCCTGCTGGCTGCTGCTTTCACACATGAGTTTGAGAGCTGTGACTGCTTGTGGGCCAGGCTGTCACACCCTCTGGCATGAATGAGAGACAGAATGGGTGCAGGCCTGCTGAGCCAGGTCACAGCTCCTGCTGACAAGTGCCATGACTGGGTGCAAGTCATGTCTGGCTTCATTGCAATACCCCTTGGCAAGCACAAGATCCAGGGCTGGAAGTATGTCTGGTAAGGCAAATGTGCCACTCACCTGCCTGGTTGTACCCACCACTGGGGAGCAAGAGAACCAGGTCTGGGGGCAGGCCAGACTGGACAAGGAGGCATCACTCAGCATACATGAGGACCAGGTCTGGGGGCAGGTCAGGCTGAGCTAAGCTGCAGTGCCCATGGATGTGCACAAGAGCCAGATGGGATGTGAGCCAGACTAGAGCAGAGGCTGGCACACACAAAAACTGAGTCTGGGAGCTGGCCTTGTGGAAATCATCGGGGGTCACCCTGACTAGACTGCTGCACCCACTTGTATGCATGAGACCCGGTTATTTGGTGGCCTGGCGAAGGCCACAGCACTGGGGCAGAACTGACCAGGCAGCTGCATCCACTGATGCGTTCATTGGCTAGTACAGGTAATGTACTGAAACTGACCTTTCACTGGGTTGTGCACATGAGTCAAGTCTGAGGTCACCCCAGATGAGCTTTCATGGGGGCAGGCTGGGCCCCCAAATCCAACTGGACCTGTCCAACAGGACTACTGGACTTAGACCCTGGCCACAGGGGGAAAAAATACAAGATGTATATATAGGCTGAACTTGGAGTGCATGTGCTGGTATTGGGCCTCCTCAGTTGCTGATGCCTGTACGATGGACAGCATGTCCAGATGCACACAGGGGACATGATGGTCAGCTCATCTAGGCCAGCAGAGGACATCAGCCGCCTCATCAGAGAATGGAAAGCAGAACAGGTTGGACAATTCTTCTGGCCAAACTTTGCAGCATATTCGTGGGTCTGTGGATGCACTGAGGTGGACTTGGTCAAACAATAGACTGTCAAAAGATGTTCTCAACCCTGGAGTAATGAAACCAACAACTTCTCAGAACTAGCAAAACCACTGAGAGCCCTCCTCCCCGCATCGGGATCTCTAGGGTGCCATCAGATGACTGTCCCCATTCCCAGGTGCTGATGTAGCTTGACACCAAGTGCACTTCCCTCCCCGCTCCCCTGTGGACACAAAAGAAATAACTGAAACATTTCTCCCATTTACCTTCCTCCATGCCTGACCATCCCCACCCTAACCAGAGCCCCAAATGTTGTGCATATCTCTCAATTATGTAAACAAAATTAAAAAGAAAATCAGGACCCATTGCAGTAGCCTAGTAGTTAAAGTTCTCACCTTGCATGCACCAGGATCCGGTATGGGTGCCAGCTCATGTCCTGGCTGCTCCACTTCCCATCCAGCTCCCTGCTTGTGGCCTGGGAAAGCAGTCGAGGATGCCTCAAAGCATGGGAGACATGGAAGAAGCTCCTGGCTCCTGGCTTCGGATTGGGGCAACTTTGGCCATTGCAGCCACTTCAGGAGTGAACCAGCAGGTGAAGATCTTTCTCTCTGTCTCTCTTCTCTGTAAATCTGCCTCTACAATAAAAATAAATGAATTATTTTTTAAAAAACACATTAAAAAAAAACAAAAAAAAAATTAAAAACAACAGGGTTGGTGCTGTGACACAGTGGATTGAGTTGCTGATGTCAGTGCTAGCATCCCATATGGGTGCTGGTTCGAGTTCCCGCTGTTCCACTTTGAATCCAGTCCATACTAATATACCTGGGAAAGCCATGGAAGATGATCCAACTACTAGGGCCTCTGCACCCATGTGGGAGACCATGAAGAAGCTCCTGGCTCCTGGCTTTGGAACGGCCCAGCTCTAGCCATTGCATCCGAGTGGGGAGTGAATCAGAGAATAGAAGACGTGTCTCTCCTCTCTCTTGCTCTCACTCTCTAGTTCTGCCTTCCAAATAGATAAAATTTAATTTTAAAAAATTAAGTTAGGATCCAGAATTGCAGTGGAACATATTAACCCATCACCCATGATGCCGGCATCCCATATGAGCACTGGTTCCAGTCCCAGCTGCTCCACATCAGATCCAGCTCCCTGCACATGTGCCTGGGAAAGCAACAGCAGAGGGTCCCAGTGCGTGGGACCTGCTTGCCTGTGAGAGCCCTGGAAGGGGCTCCTGGCTTCAACCTGGCACAGCCCCAGGCATTGCAGTCATCTGGGGAGTGAACCAGAGCACAGAGCTCCCTTTGTCTTTTTCTATAACAGCCTTTCTGATCAATTAGTAGGCCTTTTCTTTTACAAAAATCAGGTTACACAGCTTAAACATTAGCAGTTTTATTCCATCAATTATACCTGTATAAAGCGAGGCAGGAAGGGAAGAGAAAAAGAAGGAGCTGGGGTTGAGATAGAAGCCCCAAGTCCATCAGCAACACATGGGATGTGCCTTGTTCCCTGCAGGTCTGTACAGGTAGGGATACTGAAGGGAACTCTGGTCCCTATATGTAGCGCCCACACGTGGCCATGCCTCATTTCCTGCCCTCACAGCCCTGAGAGCGAGGCCGGATGCTCAGGGACAATGAGGCAGGTGCAGTGTGTGAGCTGGGGGAAGCTGTGGTCCTTGCAGCAGCATCTCAGACCACAAGCATGCAGGTGTCCGAGTCCTGACTTAACCCTGCTATCACCCGCCCATCAAATGCCTCCACAGGCATGCAAACCCAGGACCCACAATATGAGTCACATCGTTTCTTCCCCTCCCTGGTTGCATTTGCAGCCACTGTGTCATTGGGGACATGAGATTCTGCCAGACCGCCTAGCCTCTAATTGAAATTACCCAAAGACAACCGTGTGATGAAGTGGCTTGAGCCCAGAAGCTGCAAAGAGAGATCCATTTTCCAATCCAACTGGAGGCTAATGATTTTGTGTCACTTTGGAAAATCATCACCTCTTTGTGGAAATGAAAACTAAGTCCAAATGCATGTTACCTTGTGTTGGGTCAGACCCTCTCACCTTTAGTGGGGGAGGTCAAGGCCTCCAGCCCTTTTCCCTGCCACGCCTTTGGAGGGGCCCGAGGAAGCATGCAATCCTGGCTCCAGGAGCCAGAGGGAAGAATTTTCTATTAGAACAGAAATGGAGCTTAAAAGGGCCTGTTACTCAACAGAGCAACTCTAGGAAAAGGGAGCTTGAAAGACCCTCCACTTCATGGGATGCTCTTGCCACTGATAAGCCCAGCAAAGGACCAGCGTTGTGGCACAGTGAGTTAAGCCACAGCTTGCAAGGCCAGCTTGCCATATCAAAGTGTCGGTTCTAGTTTATGACTGCTTCCTGACCCAACTCTCTGATAATACACATGAGGAAGCAGCAGAGGATGGATCAAGTACCAGAGCCCCTGCATCCACATGGGAGACATGGATGGGAGCTCTAGGTTCCTAGCTTTAGCCAGGCTCAGCCCTGGCCATTGCATTCACCTGGGAAATAAATCAGTGTATTAAAGAGTTCTCTTTTGGGCCCAGCCCAATGGCTTACTGGCTGAATTCTTACCTTGCATGCGCTGGGATCCCATATGGGTGCTGGTTTGTGTCCTGGCTGCCCCACTTGGTTAAAAGGACCCTTCACAGGGGTGGCACTCCTCTGCCTGTGGTGCCGGGATCCTATATGGGCACCAATTCCTGTCTCAGTTGCTCCACTTCCAATCCAATTCCCTGTTTGTTGCCTAGGAAGGCAGTGGAGGACAGCCCAAAGCCTTGGGACCCTGTACCCGCGTAAGGGACCTGGAAGAAGCTCCCAGCTACTGAGCAGCTAAGCTCTGTTGCTGTGGCCATTTGGGGAATGAACCAGTAATGGAACCTTTCTCTCTCTCTCTCTCTCCTCATCTTTCTCAGTAACTGGTCCTTTCAAATTAAAAATAGAACAAAAATTTTTTTAAGATTTATTTATTTTTATTGGAAATTCAAATATACAGACAGGAGGAGAGACAGAGAGGAAGATCTTCCATCCACTGACTCGCTCCTAAGCAGCTAAGCTGATCTGGAGCCAGGAATCTGCTCTGGGTCTCCCAAACAGGCCCAGGGTCCCAAGGCATTGGACCATCCTCTACTGCTTTTCCAGGCCACAGACAGGGATCTGGTGGAAAGTGGGGCCACTGGGATTAGAACCAGTGCCCATATGGGATCCATGTGCTTGCAAAGTGAGGACCTGAGCCACTAGGTTACCATACCAGGCCCAAAATAGAAAAAATCTTTTTAAAAAATCAAACAGAAAGCTCTCTTCATGGAGCAGGTGCTGTGGCACATTGAGTTCTGCCTCTGCTTCGGGTGCCCAATCCCAGCTACTCTGCGCTGCCTCCCCAGGTTCCTGCCACTGCACACAGGGAGAACAGTGGGTAAAGTGTCTGTAGCAGTGTCATCCATGTGGGAGACCCGTGTGGCATTCTGAGCTCCTGGCCCAGCTCTGGCTATGGCAAGCATTTGGGAAGTGAACTAGCAGACGAAACATTTTTCTTTTATGTTTTCTCAATGTGTCTTTCTCCTTTCAAACAACTAAACTTAAGAGAGAGGGTCAAGCGTGTAGGCAGAGCCTTGGCTTCATCAGCCAATCTTGGCCAGTCTTGGCCGATAAGCGGAGGATGCAGCCCACCCCTGGTTGCTTTTTAAGCAACCGACACCATCTTTACTCCCGTCAATGAGCTCTGGGGACCTGGGATTGTCAAATTAGTGCCTAGGGACAACCATGGATACATATACTGCACGTGTTTGTGAAGAATGAATCCTGGGGAGACACCTAGCAACGGGGCCACTGTACTTGCTGGTAAGTGAGGAGACGGACACCTGGTGGTATGGAGGGGAGAGACTGGAAGGTCTGTATGGGTCAGTCTGATTTATCAGCCCACATAGGAGTCCTAGGATGGGCTTGTTAGCATCACTGAGAGCCACACACACAGAGAAGCTATGGCTGAGGGCCTGTCTTGCTAGTAGACCCAGATTCCAGTACCTGACTGAGTGTTGGAACAGGGGACAAATCACATTAGCCAGGTCCATAACACTAACCAACATGCAAGAGAACCAGGTCAGGGAGTAGATTCTGTGGGAGATAAGTAGGCCCAACCCTATGGAAACACAACTCCCTCTGGTTAGCTCAACAGTTCAAGTAGTGATGGGCTGAACTAGGTGTGAACATGGAACCTGCCAACTCTCACAGGTACTGGGGATGAGAATAGTCAGGGCAGGTCCAAGCTGCAGCACCTGCATGTGCATCCTAAAACAGGCTGTGAGGCAGGCCACAACACCCAACAGCTCATACAAGGCCAAGATGGAGGGGCAGGCTATGCTGGGTAAGGACCTAGCACCTGCTGGCACATTGACATCTGGATCTGGGAGTGGGCCGAGTGGCAGGGGTTGGGAGGAACCTGGGAAACTCCTCTATGGGGTCATAGCTCCCAGGGGTCAGGAAAGCTGAGCAGGGTAGCCTCATCCGTTGGCAAGTGTGTGGGTTGGTTTTAGAAGAGGAAGGACCAGGCAGGGCTGAGCAAACCTTAACCCACTGGTGAGTGCAGAAACCAGGCTGGAGTATAGGCCATCTCGGGCTAGGGTAGGAGACCTACTGGTTCACATGAGTCAGGGATGGGAACAGACTGTCTGAGCAGGGCCAAGTTGCATCATCCCCAGTGAGAGCTGGGACTGGGCTTGGCTAGGTCATGCCAGGCTGTAGCATCTGAAGGCAAAGGCCAAGACAGATAGGGGCTATGCCAGGCCAATTCAGAGCAACCACTGGCATATACGAGATCTGTGGCTGGGAACAGACCTGGTTGGGGAGCAAAGGGGACACCCTGTCTGGGTTGTGATCCCCACTGGAGAGCAAGAAGGCTAGGGTGGGGGCTGTGGTCTGGTGTGGATATAGCTGCAGAGTACCTCAAATGGATATGGGCCAAGCCTGGAATGCCCCAGACTGGGCTAGATTCCAGCACCCCCCACTACTGGTGCTCATGAGAACCAGGGTAGGTATAGGACATGCTAGGCCAGGTCTCTGCCCCAACTGAGCCATGTGTGAGCTGTGTCTGGGTGTGGCTCAAGCTTGGCTGGGCTATAGCACCCAACAACAAGAACTGGAATGGCTGAGGGCCAGTCAAGAAAGGCCACTGTTCCTGCTAGGGACAGGAGGTGGACTAAGTAGGGCTGGCGCATGGACCCACTGGTGTGCACAAGATCTGGTACTGGGAAAGATCCTGATGGAGGAGCTTGGGGAACTCCTCTATTGGGACACATACCCTGCAGGTGAGTATAAGAACCAAGACGGGGAGCAGCCCAGACCAGGTCATAATATGGCACCCACTGGCATAGGTTTGGTACAGGTCAGGGGCAGGCCAGGCTGGGTCAGTCCGTATCATTCCCTGGCAAATCCAAGTGTGGGTCAGGCCAGGTCAGGGCGCAACACCAGCCAGTCCACATTAGGGCTGGGAGTGGGGGCTGGCAGGGCTGGACTAGGCTGTATCCCCAGACCAGCTTGAGTTGGAATTGGGTGTGGGCCTGGCCACGCTACAACACCTACTGGCAAATGCCAAAGTGGGGTGGGCTATGACAGACTGGGACACAGCCCCCAACCAGCACATGTGAAACCTGGCGGTGGTAGGGATGGACCCAAGGAGGGGGCTGCGGGAGCCCCCCATTGATGAGCATGAGAGCTGGGATGCAGACAGACCAGTCCAGGCAGGACCATGACCTCTGATGGCCTACATGTGAGCTAGATCAGGGAAAAGCCAGGCTGGGCTGACTGCTGCTTCTGGTACATACATAAACCAGTGTGGGTGTGCATTGATTGGGCTTTGCCACAGCATCTGTTGGCAGATGCTGGTACAGGGGCCAAATTCTGTCAGGTGCAGGCATTGCTAGACAGATGGTGGCACTCCCTGGCACCAGTGTGGACTGGAGAGTGGGCTGGTTGAGATGAACTGGGCTCCAATGCCCATCAACATATATGAGAGCAGAATGGGATGTGGGACAGACGGGACCAGTCTGCAGTACATACTGGCAAGCACAGGAACCAGGACAGGGGCAGGCCTGGTCGGGATTATTGCAACTCACTCTGACTAAACTGCAGCTCCCCCTGGTTTGCATGAAGGCTGAGTATGTGTTGTGCAGGATCAGGCTGGGCTCCAACACCCAATGAGTTGCATAAAAATGGGTCTGGAGACAGAACTGACCCAGCAATTGCAACTACCAGGGGCTCAACTCCATCCTCCCACACAAGTGTAGGGACCCACCACCCTGAGCCATCTCAGCTGCCTCCCAGGAAGCACATTAGCAAGATGCTGGTGTGAGGATTCTAACCCATGCATTTCAGTGTGGGAATCTGTTGGAGGTACCCTAACCTCTGGGAGACTCTCTTGATCAGTGATTACCTGCCATGATGAGACTATCCAAGCCTGCCTGAAATGACCACACCTTCAGGTGGGCAGCGCAAACATCACCCACCCACTTCCTGACTGGTGAAGAGACCACCAACGGGGAACCTTTCGCCTGTAGGTTCCAACCCAACAAAGAGGGGTCAGGGAAGGCTTACAAGTTCAAGACCCTTCCTCATGGGCCCAGCGTGGTGGCCTAATGGCTAAAGTCCTCCCCTTGAACACGCCCTGGATCCCATATGGGTGCCGGTTCTAATCCCAGTAGCTCCACTTCCCATCTAGCTCCCTGCTTTTGGCCTGGGAAAGCAGTCGAGGACGGCCCAAAGCCTTGGGACCCTGGACCGGCATGGGAGACCTGGAGAACGTTCCTGGCTCCTGGCTTCGGGTCGGCACAGCACCGGCCATTGTGCTCACTTGGGGAGTGAATCATCGGATGGAAGATTTTCCTCTCTGTCTCTCCTTCTCTCTGTGGCTTTGTAATAAAAATTAAATAAATCTTAAAAAAAAAAAAAAAGACCCTTCCTCAAACCTTTGGTGTCTCGCCCTCTCTTCTTTCGAGAGACACTCCGCCTCCCGGCTTTCTCTCGGCAGGTGTTTTTTGCTTCTCTCTTCTCTGCATTCGCCTGCTCATTTCTCAATCTTCTCTATCTCCAACCAGTTCCTGGCTTTTTATTTCTTTATTAAGCTGAGGAAAGAACCCACTGAGCTTTTCTTATAACACTGAGCTTTTCTTATAACACACTTGAGATTTCTCTAAGTACTTATGTATTTAGAAATCAAAACCTTGGGGCCGGCACCACGGCTCAACAGGCTAATCTTCCAATGTCAAGTGTAGCATCCCATATGACTACAGCTCCTTGTCCTGGCTGCTCTGTTTCGCATCCAGCTCCCTGATTGTGGTCTGGGAAAACAAAGGGGGATGGCTCAAATCCTTGGGCCCCTGAAGCCACGTGAGAGACCCAAAAGAGGTTCTTGGCTACGGGCTTCAGATCGGCTCAACTCGGGCTGTTGTGACCATTTGGGAAGGGAATCAGCAGTGGTGGAAGATCTTCCTCTCTGTCTTTCCTTATCCCTGTAAATCTGCCTTTCAAATAAAAATAAATAAATGTTTCTTAAAAATGTTTAACTTTAGTTAATAGAATCATCTATGTTGGGGCTGCCATTGGAGCACTGTGAGTAAAGCTGCTGTGTGTAATCCCAGCACCTGTATGGGGACTAATTTGAGCCCCAGCTACTCCGCTTCCCATTCAGCTCCCTGTTAATACACCTGGGAAAGCAGCAGGAGATATGTGCTAAGCATTTTGGTTCCTGCATGTACATGGGAGACCAGGAGGAAGTTCCTGGCTCCCCAGTTCCTGGCATTGGCCCATTGGGGCCATTTGAAGAGTGAACCAATGGTTGAAAGACCTCTCTCTCTCTCTTTTTCCCTCTCTGCAACTTTGCCTTTCAAATAAATAATAACATCTTTAGGGGCTGGTGTGAGAGCATAATGGGCTAAGCTTCCACCTGGGGCGTCCCAGCTGCTCCACTTCTGATCTAGCTCCCTGCTGTAGCCTGGGGAAGCAGCATGGAGAATGGCTCCAGTCCCTTGGCCACGGAACCCACATGGGAGACCCAGAAGAAGCTCCTAGCTCCTGGTTTCACATCTTACCAGCTCGAGCCATTGAAGCCATTTGGGAAATGAGCTGGAAGATGGAAGATTCTCTCTCCTGTCTCTGTAAATATGCCTTTCAAATAAAAATAATTATTTTAAAAATAAATAAAATCTTTAAGAAACCATTTCTATAGGATGGAAGTTTTATTAAATGCTATGGATTTATTTTCATTTGATTTGAAAGGTGGAAAAGCACAAACAGAAGGATGGAGCCAGAGAGATTTTTCCTTCTGCTGACTTTCTCCCCAAGTGCCCTAATAGCCAGTGCTGGGCCAGGCTCACGTAAGGAAGCTGGAGTTCAAGCCACGTCTCCCACAAACATGGCAGGGACTCAAGCCCTGGAGCCATCATCTGCTGCCTTCCGGCATGCCTGTTACCAGCAAGCGGACCCAAGAGCAGAGGAGCCAGGACTCAAGCCAAACATTCCAGCATGGGAGCTGGTATTCCAATTGCCCAAGTGCCTGTTTAACTGCTGTGACAAGCACTCACTCACTGTATAAAACTATAGCTTATGGGCCTGGTGCCATGGCCTAGCAGCTAAGGTCCTCGCCTTGAATGCACCAGGACCCCATATGGGCGCCAGTTCTAGTCCCAGCCCCACTTCCCATCCAGCTCCCTGCTTGTGGCCTGGGAAAGCAGTCAAGGATGGCCCAAAGCTTTGGGACCCTGCACCCGTGTGGGAGACTTCAGAAGAACCTCCAGGCTCCTGGCTCCTGAGTCCAGATTGGCTCAGCTCAAGCCACTGTAGCTACTTAGGGAATAAACCAGCAGATGGAAGATCTTCTCTGTCTCTCTTCCTCTCTGTACATCTGATTTTCCAATAAAAACAAATAAATCTTTTTTTAAAAAAGGAAAATTCTTTAAAATTCCTGCCATGGAATAAACATTAATGGCTATCCTGAGAGCTCATAATGTTAGCCCAGCCTGGGTTTATCACTAACAGAAAATGCATATTGAACCAGCAAGGAATATGGGAAAACTAGGAAGGAAGATTACGTAGGAATAGAAGACTTGATTTTCACAGTTTTTGTGCAGTGTTGCCACGTAACTCCGCCTCCTTTCCTGTCAATCCTGTACGCCCACCTTCCCATGATGCACCTGTGTTTCATCCAGGAGCAGGAAGAGAACTCCATCATGGCCATGTGGAAGTTAAACGCCACATGGAGACGCCATGAAACTCCCAAACGCCACACCAGGGCTGGACCCTGCCCCAGCTCCAGGCTATATGTAAATTCAAGTAGGTGGCCACTCCCTTCCCCTAAAGGAGACTTTTGAACCTGGGAGTGGCCCCTCGGCCTTGAGTGGGTCTCTCTCCAGCCTCCTCCCATGCTCTTTCCTCATGGTGGGTTCCCTGACCCACTCAGGACGGATCCCACGCTGTGTGCAGGTGCTTATACCTCACGTGGGAATGTGTGTCACTGTCACTTTAACCCAGCCTGTTTTCACTTGTGTTTGGAGTTCTTATCTCTGTAGGAACAAAAACCTAGGAAAAGCTAGGAAACAGACTCCCAGTAACACAAACCGCCTAAGAGAAAAGTTCACAAATTAACTAGGGGAAAAGATGGGAAGAACAGGGGGACCAGTGCAGTGTTGTGGCTTGTTAGGCCAGCGCCTGCAACAGTAGTAGGAATTCTGGCCATTCCACTTTCAAACCAGCTCACAGCTAATGCCTGAAAAGGCAGCACACGATGGCCCACGAGCTTGAGCCCCTGCCACCCTGCATTCTATATTGGTGCTGGTTCAAATCAGGTTGCTCCAGAAACCTACAGAGGCTGGCCCAAAAGCTTGGGCCCCTGCACACATGTGGGAGACCCAGAAGAAGTTCCTGGCTCCTGAGTAGATCTGTTTCAGTCCTGGCTCTTACAGCCATTTGGGAAATCAATCAGTGGATAGTAGATCTCTCTGTCTGTCTCTCACACACTGTCTTTCTCTGTAGCTTTTTCAAAGAAAAATAAGTCTGAGAGAGAGAGAGAGAGAAAGGAAGGAAGGAAGGAAGAAAGAAAGAAAGAAAGAAAGAAAGAAAGAAAGAAAGAAAGAAAGAAAGAAAGAAAGAAAGAAAGAAAGAAAGAAAGAAAGAAAGATAAATTGTGGTAGGGTTGACAGCTAGTTCAGGGTCACCAGCTTGGAAGCCACTCCCACCCTCCCCTAGGTACTCCCACCTGTGATGCTCACCTGGAACCTCAGAGGGGGCAGTGCTGCATCATCGTGTAACCACTCCCCTCTCAAGTTCCCGTAAAGGCCCATGACAGCTTGCTCTCTGGCTTCCTGAGGATAGGTAGTCCCTGAGCATGGCCCCTCTATGTCTGGATTTCTCTGTTCACTGCTTGGACGGGACAGTGAAGATAGCAATGTTAAGATTCTTTGTATTTCTGGGCCCCGCGCGGTTGCCTAGCAGCTAAAGTCCTTGCCTTGAATGCACCAGAATCCCATATGGGTGCCAGTTCTAATCCCAGCAGCTCCACTTCCCATCCAGCTCCCTGCTTGTGGCCTGGGAAAGCAGTTGAAGATGGCCCAAAGCCTTAGGACCCTGCACCCATGTGGGAGACCTGGAGGAGGTTTCTGGCTCCTGGCTTCAAATCAGCTCAGCTCCAGTCACTGCAGTCACATGAGGAGTGAATCATCGGATGGAAGATCTTCCTCTCTGTCTCTCCTCCTCTCTATATATCTGACTTTGCAATATATATATATATAGTATTTCTAATGTATGTATTATTGAGAGTTCCAGGAAAGGTGAGACCTAGCAGCAATGAAACGTGGGCAGAGAAGCCATGGAAAGGTGATTGTCTGCAGCTTTGTAAGTGTGCCCAGGTCGTCCACTGTATATCTCTTAGGATAACTTATACTGCTGGGGAGGGTGTGACGTAGGTCTTCAGTTTACCGGATGAACTTCAGAGTAATGACTGGATTGCCATATGGATTTGTGAGTTCCTATTTCTAGTGGACCCTGTTATCACCAAGCTTGGTTAATAAAGATTCCTTAATAAACCTTAGACTTGTCTGGCGTGATCTCACACCCTGCAACAAAGCAAAGAAAGAGAACCTGGTGCAACGGTTCAGTGGCTGAATGCTTGCTTCGCATGCCCAGGATCTCATATGGGTGCTGGTTCAAGTTCTGGCTGCTGCACTTCCCATCCAGCTCCCTGCTTGTGGCCTGGGAAAGCAGTCGAGGACAGCCCAAAGCCCCGGGATCCTGCACCTGCATGGGAGACCCAAAAGAAGCTTCTGGCTCCTGGGGAGCGAACCAGTGGATGGAAGGTCTTTTCCTGTCTCTTCTTACTGTAAATCTGACTTTCTAATAAACATAAATTTAAAAATAAATAAATAAATTCAAATGTTTACAAAAACAACATGATGTACATTGCTATGTACTTGCTATTGTATAAATGCTATGAGTACATTCAGGTATATAATATATGTGCAAATTTTTTTCTCTGTATATATATATAAAACCCATCATTTTTTAAAAATGACATACGAGTAAGGAAAATCCAATGTTTCAGTATGGGCCCATTTTTGGTCATAGCTTCACGGTAGAAGGAATCTGATCAATGTCATTAACACTCACCAGATTTCCCCCTACCATTTCATCCACAGAGGATAGTCCTGCCTGCTCTCTGCCCCAGGGGACATCAATTCCCAAAGCTCGCATTTCTTCATCCCATCAGCTGCAGTATTATGAGGCAGTATTGGATTGCCTACTTATGAAATAATCCATGTAAAAACTTCTCACCAAACCTTAACTACATAAATTTCTAATTCCAGTTTCGTTCATTCAGTGCTCCAAAGACCAAGTTTTGCCATTGTACTCTGATGTCGACATAATTTCAAAAGCAGATGAATGGAAATGAGTAGATAAACATGCAACACGATGAACACATAGCAGGGGAGCTGTGGAGTGCTGGGAGGTGTTACACAGAGGGTCCCAGCAGGGGTCGCACCTGGTAGGAGTTGACAGTGTCAAGAAACTGAGCTGGACTGCTGAGCTGAGTTTTCAGCAAGAATTATCCAGGTGAGGTAGACCAGAGAAAAGCAAGGAGTTCCAAATGGCATTTCAGCCTGTGGACAGGAGTTTGCTTTTTCCAGGTGAGCCACGGGAGAGTGGCCAGATCACCAAGTGCCAAAGTCAGTGAAGCACCAAAGTTTAGAATGTATGCTGGATACAATTGGGGTCTCAGAAAGGTAATTTAATTATATAAAGTTGGGCCCAATGTGATACTGTAGTGGCCAAAGTCCTCACCTTGCGTGCACCAAGATCCCAGTTCTAATCCCAGCAGCCCTGCTTCCCATCCAGATCCCTGCTTGTGGTCTGAGGAAGCAGTAGAGAACAGCCCAAAGTCTTGGGACTCTGCACCTACATGTGTGGGAGACCCGGAAGAGGCTCCTGGCTTCAGACTGGCTCAGCTCCAGCCGTTGTGGCCTCTTGGGGAGTGAATTATTAGACGGAAGATCTTCCTCTCTGTCTTTCCTCCTCTGTATATCTTACTTTCCCATAAACATAAATAAATCTTAAAATAATAATAATATAAAGTTATGCTTCATAACGTGTGTTTTGGGGAAAAAAATATTTCTAGTGTCCTAAATCAAGACAATGACTTTTAGAAGAAAGGAAGACTTCATGGAAAATTTGAGGTTGGAACTAGGCAGTATCTAGTGACCAACTGGCTGTGGAGGACAAAAGGAAGAGGGGGTCCAAGTTTCTGGTGACACAGTTAAATGACAATAGAGAATTCTGGAAGGACATGGAATTGGGACAGGCATTCAATTTGAGATTTTAAGAGCATGCATTTGGAAATAGTACCCCTTGCCACTTCTGCGACAACATGTGACACTGGGCAGTTCATTTCACCTCTACAAGTAAGGACAAAATGAATTCCTACTTCAAAAAGTAATTGAAAATCACTTGAGAAGAAAAAAAAAATCCAAGAACTTAATGTGACTATCCCCAAGCAAACACTCCACCAATGTTCTGTCATTCTACCCACGTCTCTCCTGGGAAACACTTGAAAACTATCCACCATATGCCTTTGAATGCTAATGCGTAACTCTCACATCTATATATGACTTCCGTTGAGTACTTGCCAGGTACCAAGCACAGTGGTATTTTATAACCCACAGCATTTCTCTGATTCAGTACAACATGTATTACTTCCACTATAAACAAGGAAAAACCAAGAGCCGAGAGGATCCTTGACTTGTCCAAGGTCACACATTCCTATAAGCCTGAAAGCAGATGGGTTGATCTGCCCTTTGGCGGGAGCGCAAAGCTCAGAATAACAAAGCTTGCTAGCCACACCCAGTCCCCCACACCCACACCCATTAGAAATGTCTGTACAAGTAGACTGTCATGGAGATTGCTCTGTTTGGAAGTTCCAGATAAAATTGCTGCCCTGTACTCCCAATAATGCAAACAAATGTCTGCCAAGGGGGAACTAAACTCAAAGCACACCTCTTAAAACTTGCCCTTGCCCATTTACCTTGCCTATTTACATAAAATCACAACAAGACAAATTGTAAATGGACTGTATCTGGAATACTCTAACTGTACTCAGGAGAGGGGAAAATGGTATAAATGAATATATTGAAAGACATAAGTTACCTAAATATTTCAGTTAACCCCAGCCAAATTTAAACATGGTACTATTCAATTTCACACTGCGGTATTTTTCATTGAAGAACATAGCACAGTGCTTAACAAACAAGTACAGTTGCACGTGTATTTTCTGCTTCCACCACTTTATTGCTTGAACAATGCATAACCTAGGTTAAAGGATTTTTTAATTACTTCTTTTTCTTGTATATTTATTTGCATTCCTAAATTAACTTCACAAAAGCTTTTCCGATTTGCATAGATCAATCAGGAGCACTAAGCCTGTAGAATATACTTGCAAATAGACAATAGCCCCGTAGGGTTAAGGTATTAGGACGTGACCACCTCTCATTGTTTGAAAGATGGGCTAAGTGCTTCATTTGAACCTAAATAGAGACCCCCCAACACAAAGCAGCTCAGTCAGTCTGGGATCACTCCACCATCTCTACAGGATTACGGGTGAGGTGTAAACTCTGAAAACCCCACACACAGGGCTTTAAAACCTTGGACCCCTCACTTTCCCCGTACCATTGAAATCATCCCTCACTCACTGCTAAACACGTTGTGGCAACCGCAATTATTAGATCATGTACTAATTAGCCTTATTAGGCCTTGGTTTGCTGTTGGGACCAGATCTTTCCTAAAGGAGCAGAAGAGCCCAAATCTGTAGATTATTAACTCAGTGGGTCTAAACGCCACGAGGACTGTTATGACCTTTTTATTTTTTCATGAGCCATTCATCAATGAATGGATGAATAGGACCACAAAGGAAAAGGGAAGCATTTGTGTGCAATGATCTATCTCCAAAAATGATGATGAACTGACAGATTCTATTGAACGCCAAAATCTACCAATGTTAGCCTTAAAGTGATGCCGTTTACTATAATAGTTAGGAAAGAAGCATTTTTATAAAATAGGTCCACAGCCAAAAAGCCTGAGAAAACTCAAGATGCAGTGGCCTATTAATTATGAATTCCGAAGTAAATATTCAGTGTATATTTTTTCATAGTATTATCAGCAGTGATAATACTGAGCTGTACCCAGCACATATATATTGATGTAAACATGTGTAAATATTCCATGCTTATAAAAATTTTGAATAAATTATTTTTTAAAACTCAAGCCACGTATGATTCCCAGTTACTTTTTTTTTTTTTTAATCTTAGGAAGTTTATTCCAGCGGGGCAGGAAAAGGGGAAGGGGAAGGGGGAGGGAGGGGGAGCAAGGAAGGAGAGAGAGAGAGAGAACCGAGTGGGCCGAGTGGGGCAGGAAAAGGGGAAGGGGGGGGGAGATTCCCAGTTACTTTTGCAACAGATGAGTCATTTATTCCTAATCTACCTTAGCTTTCTGATTCAAATGCAACTGCTACCTTGGGGAGGAGGCAATATTTCTCATTAATTTCCATAGGATTTGAATTTTATATCCTGGAAACACATGATGCCATAACTACAAAAGCAAAAAATGGAGACGTTAAATTTAAACTTACAAAATATTCACTTTCATCATTTTATTTTCAGCAAACAGAAAAAAGTGCTGGCTGGGTAGACAGTCTTTCAGTGTCACTGTGTGGCTGTTTGCAGTGACGAGCCTGTGCCTTGTAAAATGCCTCTGAGCACGGCGCTCCTGACACCTCCCCTCCCCTTCCATTCGCTTGGCTCTCTCCCCGTCGTTCACAATGTGCTGGCCCAAAAGAAACACTTTTGATTCCATTTCCTGTATATCATATAAAGCTGAGTTTTGAAGTCTTCCCTTGACCTCCCTGGACAACTGAACCTATAAGGAATTGGGAAGAAGACATATAAAGAAGGAGCTTTGAAAATGGGACTTTGAATTGCATCAGTTTTGCAAAAATTCTGCTTACTTTGCTCAGTGCTTATGAGTTTGGCTTCCACCTAAAAGTTCTATTTGATTGTTAATTGTACTTACACAAAGACTCTTCGGTACTATTGAAAACAAGATTCAATCTATGTCAAGGGGCAATTAAAGTGACTATCCCATACATGTTTTTCCTTCTCTCCCACTAACGAATTGGAATGCCTGCCTACAGATAAGACCTTGAAAAGAACAAATGTATTTTTCCTTTTTAAACTCATTTTATTTCTATAAAGTCTGTACCCTTCACTCAGGAGACACAATTAATACATTTCTTTCTTTCTTTCTTTTTTTGAGAGGAGGAGAAAAGGAGAAGATCTTCCATCTGATGATTCACTCCCCAAATGGACACAACAGCTGGAGCTGAGCAGATCCGAAATTAGGAGCCAGGAACTTCTTCCAGGTCTCCCCATGTGGGTACAGGGTCCCAAGGTTTTGGGCCATGCTCGCCTGCTTTCCCAGATCACAAACAGGGAGCTGGATGGGAAACGAGGCTGCCAGGATTAGAACTGGCAGCCATACGGGATGCTGGCGCATTCAAGGCCAAGACCTTAGCTGCTATGCTATCACACCGGGCCCTATTTTTCTTTTTTAATTAACGTTGAGAGAACAGATTTTAAGTGTTCTAAGGTACAGCTCTAAGACAATCACAGTACTTTCCTGCCCTACTCCGCCCACTCCTTTCCTTCTCTTCAACAGTATTGGCACAGATAATTTTTATTATCATTTATTTTGTTTATAATTTACTATTATTATTATCATTTTATGATACAGTTTCATAGGCCTTTGGATTTCCCTTACCCCATGCCCAAATATCCTCCTTCCATTCAGTTCCCCTATATTTTTATCATAGTACAATTCCTCATAAACAGTCACGTGTTCATCATTGCGGGCATGGACAATGGCAGAGAGTCGAGCATCCTATTGTCAAGGCATAGTAAACAGTTTCATTGGGAGTCCATCTTAGATCTGGAAGTAGAGATGCATACTGCATTCTATCCTCATATCTGGATGTGATAGTGTCCATTACACAGTTACTATACATCCCCTCAAATGAAAAGCCACAATACAAAATCAACAACAGGAAGAAAAATAGAAATTTACAGCACAAGAGGTTTTGATAGCTCAACAGTCCTGAATTGCCGGCGTTCCCACCACTCCAATCACGATGAAATCTCTCCTGAATCCACTGGCTGCTATAATCTACCTTAGAGACTATCTGCCCAGATTTTCACTGCCAACACTTGGCTGGGAGTGTTGATCAGTTTGCCCTGTCCTCTGCCATGCTACCAGGTGTCCTCGGGAGGCTCCAAGGCGTTGCTATTTTCTCCTTGTACATTTGGACAGGCTGTCTACTTCTTTGAGCCATTGAAGAGGCCCAGCTCTGACACACATACTCCATGGTCAGACCATGGAACCTGCAATTCTCTCCATGGTTGGGGTTCTGAGTCCAGTGGTTCAGTTGACAGGGAATCACCAAAGAAACCTCATCTGAGGCCATCCCAGACAGATTTTGTGTGTTTGTCAATACATGGTTCAGCACAATCCATCACCCAAATCAGCCTACACACACACTGGTTACTGCAATTGCTGGGTCAGTTCTGTCTCCAGACCCATTTTTATGCAACTCATTGGGTGTTGGAGCCTAGCCTGATCCTGCACAACACATACTCAGCCTTCATGCAAACCAGTGGGAACTGCAGTTTAGTCAGAGTGACTTACAATAACCCTGACCAGGCCTGCCCCTGTCCTGGTTCCTGTGCTTGCCAGTATGTGCAGCTGACTGGTCCCGTCTGTCCCACATCCCATTCTGCTCTCATATATGTTGATGGGCCTTGGAGCCCAGTTCATCTCAACCAGCCCCACTATCCAGTTCATATTGATGCCAGTGGGTGCCACCATCTGTCTAGCAATGCCTGCACCAGACAGAATTTGGCCCCTGTGCCAGCTGATGCTGTGGCAAAGCCAAATCCAACCACACCCACACTGGCTTATATACATACCTAATCTGGCCTGACCCACACTCCATTCTGGCATTTGGATTCGCCAGGCCCCAGCCTGGCCTGCCTCTGACCTGCACCAAATGTATGCCAGTGGGTGCCATATTATGACCTGGTCTGGGCTGCTCCCCGTCTTGGTTCTTATACTCACCTGCAGGGTATGTGTCCCAATAGAGGAGTTCCCCAAGCTCCTCCATCAGGATCTTTCCCAGTACCAGATCTTGTGCACACCAGTGGATCCATGCGCCAGCCCTACTTAGTCCACCTCCTGTCCCTAGCAGGAACAGTGGCCTTTCTTGACTGGCCCTCAGCCATTCCGGTTCTTGTTGTTGGGTGCTATAGCCCAGCCAAGACTGGGCCATACCCAGACACAGCTCACACATGGCTCAGTTGGGGCAGAGACCTGGCCTAGCATGTCCTATACCTACCCTGGTTCTCATGAGCACCAGTAGTGGGGGGTGCTGGAATCTAGCCCAGTCTGGGGCATTCCAGGCTTGGCCCATATCCATTTGAGGTACTCTGCAGCTATATCCACACCAGACCACAGCCCCCACCCTAGCCTTCTTGCTCTCCAGTGGGGATCACAACCCAGACAGGGTGCCCCTTTGCTCCCCAACCAGGTCTGTTCCCAGCCACAGATCTCGTATATGCCAGTGGTTGCTCTGAATTGGCCTGGCATAGCCCCTATCTGTCTTGGCCTTTGCCTTCAGATGCTACAGCCTGGCATGACCTAGCCAAGCCCAGTCCCAGCTCTCACTGGGGGTAATGCAACTTGGCCCTGCTCAGACAGTCTGTTCCCATCCCTGACTCATGTGAACCAGTAGGTCTCCTACCCTAGCCCAAGATGACCTGTACTCCAGCCTGGTTTCTGCACTCACCAGTGGGTTAAGGTTTGCTCAGCCCTGCCTGGTCCTTCCTCTTCTAAAACCAACCCACACACTTGCCAACGGATGAGGCTACCCTGCTCAGCTTTCCTGACCCCTAGGTCTGGAACATGTGCTCACTTGTGGTAGCTATGACCCCATAGAGGAGTTTCCCAGGTTCCTCCCAACCCCCGCCACTCAGCCCACTCCCAGACCCAGATGTCAATGTGCCAGCAGGTGCTAGGTCCTTACCCAGCATAGCCTGCCCCTCCATCTTGGCCTTGTATGAGCTGTTGGGTGTTGTGGCCTGCACATGCAGGCTACACATGCAGGTGCTGCAGCTTGGACCTGCCCAGCCTATTCTCATCCCTAGTACCTGTGAGAGTTGGCAGGTTCTATGTTCATTCCTAGTTCAGCCCATCACCACCTGAACTGTTGAGCTAACCAGAGGGAGTTGTGTTTCCATAGGGTTGGGCCTACTTATCTCCCACAGAATCTACTCCCTGACCTGCTTCTCTTGCCTGCTGGTTTGTGTTGGTTCTGCCTAGTGTGACCTGTCCCCAGCTCTGACTCTCAAGCAGGTACTGGGATTTAGCTCTACTAGAGAGACCCTCAGCCAAAGCTTTTGCTGTGCTGGCGCATGGCAGTCAGTGATGCTCTGCATTAGCCAGCTTATCTCAGGGTTCACACGTGGTCTGGTAAATCAGTCTGACCCATACAGACCTTCCAGTCTCTCCCCTCCAAACCACCAGGTCTCAATCCACTGTTGTTGGGTACAGTGTTGTTCAGGATTCATTCCTCACTTATGCATATGGTGGCCTCATCCATAGATGTCCCTAAGCAATAACTCTTAACCCCCAAGTCCCCAGAGCTCATTGATGGGCAGCCAGTGGGCCAGAGATGGTGCCAGTTGCTTTTTAAGCAGTCAGGGAAGGCCACCACCGCTCGCTCTCCCGCCAACCCCTCTCCCCCCTCCTTATTAGCCAAAAGCAGCTGATGACAGGGAGGTTCTGCTTCGCATTTCTGACCCACCCATGATTTTTCTTTTTTTAAAAAAATTTACTTATTTATTGGAAAGTCAGATATACAGAGAGGAGGAGAGACAGAGAGGAAGATGCGCAACGGCCGATGCTATGCCAATCTGAAGCCAGGATTCAGGAACTTCTTCCGGGTATCTCACACGGGTGCAGGGTCCCAACGCTTTGGGGCGTCCTTGACTGCTTTCCCAGGCCACAAGCAGGGAGCTGGGTGGGAAGTGAAGCTGCCAGGATTAGAACCGGCGCCCATAAGGCATCCCAGGGCGTTCAAAGTGAGGACTTTAGCCGCTAGGCCATGCCACCGGGCCCTGCCCAAGATTTTTCTTAAACTTTTACACCATCCCCATGGGGCCGAGAACCCCCACCTACTCACACTCAAGGCCCACCCCACATGAACGACAGCCTCTTCCACGTGACCACAGGTTCCGCCCACATGGTTCAAGGCTCCACCCACATGCCCATCAGGCTCCGCCCACACGGCTCACAGCCCCGCCCATGTGACCGTCAGCCCCCCATGGCCCACAGGCTCCGCCCACGCGGTTCAAGGCCCCACCCACCTTAATGACAGCCATGCCCACTGACAGTGAGGCTCTACCCATGTGGCCCCAGACCCTGCCCACTTGACCCTCAGGCCCTGCCCATGTGGCCCACAGGCCCGCTCACCTGACCTCTGCCCATGAGGCTACAGGACCTGCACACTGGCCCAGCTGCCTGCCGACAGGCCTTGTTAGGTTCAGGGACTGGCGTGTGAGCCCTGGTGATGTAGACCCACCAGGGGAGGAGCAGGAAGCTGCGTGGACGAGATTCCTGCCACGTTGTGCACAGCTGCGGCAGGAAGCCATGGCTCCCAGGAAGGACTAGGCGGAGCTCGCAGGCCTCAGCCCGACGGCCTGGGGAGCTCTGTCCTGGGCTCCCTGTGCCAATACAGCGGTTGCTGCGATCCAGAGGATCCGCAGTTCAAGAAGAGGTCGAAGGAAGACAGGAATGTTTCAGATGCCCTTGAACCCACGACCCGGAATTTCATCTCCGCACCCTCTAGGAATCGAATGCTCATGGTTTGGGGAATTTTTCCCAAAATAGGGCAGCGAACCCTACTGCGGAAGGATGTTGGGGAGGGAGGCGAGGTATAGATAATTTTAATAACTCTAATTTGACATAATATGATAATTAAGCTTCATGTTAATTTGGCCACTAGTCAGAGCTGTGAATATTCCAAAATTGCTCCTAAATTTGGAAAAAGGAAAGAAAAGGCCCATGCATGTAAGAGTACCATAACTTCTCTTGATACTTTTTACCTACCAGGAAGCCAGAAGTTCAAGAAAGTAGAACCACAATAAAAAATACACTGAAATTATAAGATTCTGTGAACAGGTCACTGGTGAACACTGATAACCACTTGATACTCCGAGTTACCGCATTTGCTTACTTAATTTGTTTTTGAGTGATTTGTTGCTGGTCAGAAGAAAGCTAGAGAAGCTAAACGGTAATGAGTTTTATTAACTTTCATAGTGTCTGCAAAATAGCCCAGCATGCACGTATTGGATCCCTTTTTAGTCACTCCCCAAAGACCTACAACAGGAGCAAGCACATCAATGCTTTATTGACTAAGCGTGGCCCTCGGGCTGACGCATGCGGCATCCAGTCCTTAGCGTTTGCACCTTTCCGTGGTCTGTGATGAAGCCACCAAAACACACACTGCTCTGCATTGGGCTCATCAAGACCTCCTCCCGCGGTGTGTTTAGAGCTCCCTTGTTGAGCTTTGGACCGCCTCTTCCCATAGGAAGGATGTTACAAGCAGTGCGGAAAAATCCTTTGGCTAGGGACCTAACATCTGCAACAGAAAACAAGAAAACAGCAAGTCAAACGAAATTAACAAGCGAAACTTTAAAAAACAAAAGAACAATAACGTGGTCTTTCTAGCTCTTGAGAGGAGCAAAGTGGAGAGAGACTTTCATGGGCATTCAGGACTGGCAGGGGGGCGGGCAAGTGTGCTTAGTTGAGGAGCAGCATGGCGCTGAGACCCAGCTGCAGGGAGAAGGCCGCTCCAGCTTCAGATGAAGGCCCTGGATGGGATGGTCCCTGGCAGCAGCAACAGCATCCCTGGGATCAGATTAAGAATGCAGATTGTTGGGGCTGCCACCATGGCCGAGCACCTGCAAGCTAGCATCCAACACGGACATTGGTTTGAGTCCCAGTGCTCCACTTTCATCTGTATTGAATATGTGCAGATTTTTTTCTTGCCGTCATTCCTCAAACATCCAATACAATAATTCTGTGCATTAAATTTACATTGCAGTAGGTATATCCAACCTAAAGTAAATGGGGGGGGGGTTTCCGTTTTTACATAAGAAACTGAATACTCAAAGGTTTTAATTTCCACAGCTGTGCTGCAAGTGAACCCTCCTGGACACAGATGGTTGAGATTTGCTTTGTGTCTACACCTCCAAAAGTCTGCCGAGCAAGAAGCTAATCCACAAGGACACTAGACGCACCATCAATGACTGAATTCCCTCCTCAGTGGGCAAGGGAGGCAATCACTTGGCCCCTTGGCCTCTGCTGACAACTCCTGAAATTTCCTTCTAAAAGCTCTTTTGTCTTGGATCCCTAAAAGAATGCAAACATGGGCCCAGTGCAGTGGCCTAGCAGCTAAAGTCCTCACTTCGCACGCGCCAGGATTCCATACAGGCACCGGCTGTAATCCCAGCAGCAGCCCTTCCCATCCAGAACGCTGCTTGTGGCTTGGGAAAGCAGTCGAGGACAGCTCAAAGCCCTGAGACCCTGCACCCACGTGAGAGACCCAGAAGTTCCTGGCTCCTGGTTTCGGATCAGCTCTGCTTGGCCAGTTGCATTCACTTGGGGAGTGAATCAACAAATGGGAGATCTTCCTCTCTGTATCTCCTCCTCTCTGTGTATCTGACTTTCCAAAATAAATAAATAAATCTTAAAAAAAAAAAAAAAAGGAATGCAACATTGTTTAATTTATCCTGTAGAGTTGAGTCTTTTTTTTTTTTTTCAAGAAACATATCTGGGCCCGGCGCGGTGGCATAGTGGTTAAGGTCCTCGCCTTGCACGCCCGGGATCCCATATGGGCGCCGGTTCTAATCCCGGCGGCCCCGCTTCCCTTCCAGCTCCCTGCCTGTGGCCCGGGAAAGCAGTCGAGGACGGCCCAAAGCTTTGGGACCCTGCACCCACGTGGGAGACCCGGAAGAGGCTCCTGGCTTCGGATCGGCATAGTATCGACCTGTTGCGCTCACTTGGGGAGTGAATCATCGGATGGAAGATCTTCCTCTCTGTCTCTCCTCTCTGGATATCCGCCTTTCCAATAAAAAAGTAATAAAAATAAGTCTTTTAAAAAGAAACATATCTGCAGATTATGGCTAAGGGGGAAGAATATCCGTATTTGAGGTGGCTAAGAGACCCCTAAGGATGTTCTTGGTTGTTTAAAAATGGATAGAGAACCAGGTTAGAGGTTATGAAGATAAATAATAAATGAGCAACAGCTCAAAACCGCAATTAGGCCAAGGTTAATAAGCCTCAGTCCCGGTGGATAAAGCAGTTGCCTCCGAAAGGAGATGCTGCTTAACATATGTAACTGTTGGTATACCCATCATTAAAAAAAAAAAAAAAATCCAAATTAAAAGAGGAAATTCTGGAGGCCAACTTTGTGGTGTAAAGGTTCAGCTGCTCCCTGCGCTGCCAGCATCCCGCATGGGCATCAATTCATGTGCTCTATGCTCCATTTCTGATCCAACTCCCCACTAATGCCCCAGGGGAGGCAGCAGGGAACGGCTCCGTGGGCCACGCTCCTTGGAGACAGATGCAGCTCATGCCTCCTGGCTTCTGCTTGGCCTGGCTCCAGCTGTTACAACCATTTGGGAAGTGAACCAGTAGATGAAAATTTTTCTCTCCGTAACTCTGTCAAATAAATAAGCACTTTTAAAAAAAT
This sequence comes from Ochotona curzoniae, assembly GCF_017591425.1. Classification (NCBI taxonomy): domain Eukaryota; kingdom Metazoa; phylum Chordata; class Mammalia; order Lagomorpha; family Ochotonidae; genus Ochotona; species Ochotona curzoniae. The sequence goes on along the minus strand of NW_024464939.1, from coordinate 19,952,239 downwards.
GTATTTATTTTTATTGGCAAGTCAGATATAAAGAGAGGAAGAGAGAGAGAGAGGAAGATCTTCCATCCATTAATTCACTCCCAAAGTGACCGCAACAGCCCAGACTGAGCCAATCCGAAGCCAGGAGCCTCTTCCAGGTTTCCCACACAGGTGCAGGGTCCCAAGGCTTTGGGCCATCCTCGACTGCTTTTGCAGGCCGCAAGCAGGGAGCTGGATGCCATATGGGATCCCGGCAGGCGAGGACTTTAGCTGCTAGGCTACCGCACTATGTCCAATAAACACTTAAAAAAAAATGAAGCTAGGTTTCTTAATTTGCAAATGCCTGTTGTAATTCTGCACTTTTTTAAATAAGAGAAAATTGTATGTGTGTGTGTGTGTGTTTTAGGTGTATTTACCCGAGGCCCTCCACCATAGCCTAGCTGCTAAAGTCCTTGCCTTGTACACACCAGGATCTCATATGGGCACCCATTCTAAACCCTGGCTACTTTACTTCTCATCCAGCCTTCTGCTTATGGCCTGGGAATACAGGAGGGGACAACCCAAAGCCTTGGGACCCTGCACATACATAGGAGACCTGGAAGAAGCTCCTGGCTCCTGGCTTTGGATCAGCTCAGTTCCAACTGTTGCAGCCGCTTTGGGAAGTAAACCAATGGAAGATCTTCCTCTATCTCTCCTTCTTTCTATATATATCTACCTTTCCAATAAAAATAACATAAATCTTTTTTTTTAAAGATGTATTTATCTATTTGCTTATTTAAAAGGCACATTTACAGAGGGTGAGGTGAGGGGAGATACCCACACAGACAGAGAGGGAGGGAAGAGAAAGAGAGAGAGAGGGGAGTGCTGCTAGCCAGTAGCTCACTTCGCAAATGTCTGCTGGCCCAGGCTTAAGCCAGGATTCTGGAACTCCATCTGGATCTCATGTAGGTGACAGGGACCCAGGTGGTTGAGCTATCCTTTGCTGTTTTTCCCAAGCACATAAGCAAGGAGCTGGATCAGAAATGTGTGGTTGGGACTGGAACTGGATCTCATGTGAGATGCCAGCATCAAAGGCAGTGGCTTAATCAACTGTGCTACAATGCAGATCAATGTAGATCCCACTGCACAATCCATACATGGAATTCTAAGCCAACCTTTAGAAGTTAAAAATACATCACAATAAATAATAAATATAGCCCAAGATAATGCATCCACTGCTAGATCAAGGCCTCAAGAAAATCACAAATGTGTTTGACAAGCAATAGGACAGAAGGATTTTTCTTAAAGCACCCTGAGGACCTAAACTACATAACAGGAGTTGAACAACCTGAAAGCACCATCTGGTCTCCTTCTATTTTGGTTCTTCATTTCAGCTCTAAATGTTTAGCTAAGACAAAAGATTCTAGTGCTGTGCTTCTCAGCTGGAAATGCAATTGGGTCCCATCTGGCCGCTTGGTGGAGTCACATTACAGCGCCCTTAAGGGCAGCAAGAAACCAAGGCGTGATAGTCGTCTTCATCTTCTGCCCAATAAATTTCATCATTCAGGATTTTTAAAGAAAAAAAAATCCAAAATCAATAAGTACTCTATTGTATCATTAAAATGTCCCGAACTATTCAATCTGGATTTTTGTTTGTTAAAAATTTTTTTAATTATTTATTTATTCAAAAGGCAGAGTGACAGAGAGATCTTCCATTCGTTGCTTCACTCATCAAATACCTGTAAAAGCTGGGGATGAGCCAGGAGGAAGCGAGCAGCCAGGAACTCCATTCTGGTTTCTCATTGTGTGACAAGGGCTCAAGGACCCGGAGCATCATGAGCTGTCATCGCAGCCAGAATAGCGGGAAGCTGGGTCAGAAGGAGGGAGCAATCTGATAGGAGATGAGTGCCAGACAAGCTTTAGCTTAACCCACCATCCCCATTCACGTTTGTGATGACTACAGGATACAGGACAGCCAGCAATCACCAGAGCAGAAGGGTTCAATAGTATAAAAAGTTAACTGTAACCTGGGACATTCAGGAAGGAAAAAAATCATCTTACTGTATTTTCTCATTCAGGCTGAAACTCATTCTTTTTTTTTTTTGTTTGTTTGTTTGTTTTAAGATTTATTTATTTTTATTGGAAAGTCAGATACACAGAAAGAAGGAGTGGCAGAGATCCGAAGCCAGGAGCCTCTTCCAGGTCTCCCACACGGGTGCGGAGTCCCAAGGCTTTGGGCCGTCCTCCACTGCTTTCCCAGGCCACAAGCAGGGAGCTGGATGGGAAGTGGAGCTGCCGGAATTAGAACCAGCGCCCACATAGGATCCTGGTGCACTCAAGGCGAGGACTTTAGCCACTAGGCCACTGTGCCAGGTCCCAGAGATAGAAATTTTTAATAACAATTTTTATTGTGATGCAATCTGTTCTCATGTAACTAATTCACTTAGAATAGATAATTTTATGATTTCTAATATATTCTTAGAATTATCTGGTGCCCCATAATTTGAATTTACAAAATCTGGAAGAATTAGGGTAGACATTGTGGGACAGTGGTTACACCACTGTTTGGGACACTAGCATCTTCTGTCAGACTGCTGGTGAATGTCTGGCTAGTCTGCTTCCAATCCAGCTTTCTGTTAACACACCTAAGGCAGCCCATAATGGCCCAAAGGCTTGGCGCCCTCCTACCCACCCACGGAAGACATCCAGAGGGAGATCCAGGTTCCTGGGTTAGCCTTACCCAGGAGTGAAACAGATGAAAGATCTCTCTCTTTTCTTGTCTCCATCTCTCTGACTTTCAAATAAATGAATACTCAGAACCCTAACCAAGAAAAGAGAGAAGACAGAACAGGTCGACCAACCATCCCAGCTATGATGGACTATGTCAATCGGTGGATTTTTCAAAGACCTCATAGTGCTTGGAGAGGCAAGATTGACAAGATTGGCAATTCATAACTGTTGCAATATCAAAACCACTTGAGCAAGAACCTCAGAGCATGCCCTACATCTGGGACCTGGGGAGGGTGGGAAATTGGGTGGGCCTTCTCCCTTAATACCCCCCTTTAAGCATGAAGGAAACAATATGGAAAAAAAAAAACAAAAAATCAAATAAATGAATAGTTTTAGAAATACAAAGGAATCAATAATCTTTAATTAATAATGATGAGAGTATTAGATTTTTCTTGAAGTGTGTTCTTTTATACAATCCTGCTTAAAGGAAAGAAGGTAATTACCAGTGATGAACTTATCTTTAATGACAAGAGCTTACTTGTTCTTAACCGGCAAAGTCAATTTTCTCTCAGTGTTCATTCATCTTCTCTGAAAGGACACAGAACACCTCCAATGATGATTAGATCCAAAATTTATATGCTCTGTTTTATATGCACTTTGATTAATCCATAACAACCAATTATCATTGCTTACCTTTGTATGAGATTCTGCTAGCACCATTACACTCCTGACTAATGCAGCTGCTAAGAGGAGTCTATTAACAGCAAGCCCAGGTTCATTCTAGCTAATGCTGAGTGAGCATGCTTAGACTCTGCATGGTCTTGCAAGGTGCGAAATCAAAACCACTCATAAAGGAGTCTCCATGAAGTCCCTAGAAGAGCACACAGCACGAAGTAAGGACTCACTGAATAGGATATCTTAATTTCAAAACCGGAACTCTTCAGGGATTCAAAGAGGGCACTGGACACATTCGCTCCAGGGCCGGCTTTGTGGAGCAGCAGGATAAACTGACTGTTGTGAGGTTATCAATTCAAGTCCTGGCGACTCCAAGTCCAATCCACTTCTTGCTAATCCTATTTTTATTTTATTTTATGTTAAGATTTGTTTTTTTTAATTGGAAAGTCAGATTTACAGACAGAAGGATAGACAGAGGGAAAGATCCTCCATCTACTAGCCAATTCCCCTAGTGGCCAAAACAGCCAGAGCTGTGCTGATCTGAAGCCAGGAGCCAGGAGTGTCTTCCAGGTCTCCCACCTGTGTGCAGGGTCCCAACGCATTGGGTTGTACTCTACTGCTTTTCCAGGCCACAAGCAGGAAGCTGGATGGGAAATGAAGCAGCAGGGATAAGAACTGGCTTCCATGTCAGTGCTTGGAGGTGGAGGATTAGCAAGTTTGTCTAATCATTCAGGGCCCTGGCCCCGGTTCCAGCTCTTGCTGGTGGGTGCTGCAGCCTAGCCCAGCCCAGGCAGCCCTCAGTTCCACCTCCTGTGCTGGCAGGTACAACAGCCTTGCCCAACTGTCTCACACCCATTCCAGCTCTCATATTTGGGTGTTACAGCCCAACCCTGCCTGGTCCACCCCCAGACCCAGCTCTCGCATGGTTCAGTGGGTGCAAATACCAAACCCATCCAGTCCTATACCCTCTCGCTCTTACGAGCAACAACAAATGCTGGAGCTTGGCCCATTATGGTGTACCCTAAATCCAGTCCACACCCATGCCAAGGGATACTGTTGCCATGGTCCAGTTCACCACCCCTCATTTTCAGCTCTTATGCTCACCAGTGGAAACTGCAGCCTAGCTGGTCATCTCCTTAGGTCCCCAACCAGGCCTGCTCTCAATCACAGATCTTGCATATGCTAGTGGTTGCTCCAACCTAGCCTGGCATAACCCATCACCCAGCTTGAGCTTTGCCATTAGGCATGGCCTGGTCCGAACCTAGTCCCAACGCTCGCTGGGAGTGCTGCACTCTATCCCTGTCCAGTCTTCCCCCGCCTTGACTTTCATGCAAACCAGTAAATGTGATAGCCTAGTCTATCCTAGCATGGCCCACACTCCATTCTGGGTATAGTGTATGTCAGTGTGCTATGTATGGTTTGTCCTGACCCTGCCTGGTCTGCACCTTCCACCCCTGAGGCAACCCACATACCTGCCAACAAGTGAAGCAGCCCTGCCCGGCCTGACCAACATCCAGACCTGAGTTACACCTTCACCAGAGGAAATGCTGAACCACCAGGGAAATTCCCCAAGTGCTCCCACCAGGCCCAACCCAGACCCAGATCTCACATGTGTCAGTGGATGCTAGCCCTTATCTGACATGGTCTGTCCTCCAGTTTCGGCCTTTGTGCGTGCTGATAAATGTTGTGGCCCAGTCTGCCCCACATCCTATTCTTGGGTGCACCTTCAGGTGCCACAGCCTAGACTAGCCCACCCTGCTTCCAACCCTAGTACTCATGAGTTTTGGTGAGTTCCATGATCATACCTATTATTCCCCCACTGCCCCCAGCTCTCAAGCAAGCCAGCTGGTATGGCAGTCCCACAAGGGTGAGCCCATGATCCCCCACAAAACCTGATCTCATGCCCAGTTCTCTCGTGAGATGGTTAGTGTCATGGACCAGCCTACCATGATCCATACTCTTGCCTGACACTCACTGGTAGGTACTGTGGTCGAGGGCTGCCAGATAAACCCCCAATCCGTGGTTTTCCTCTGTGTCAATACATGGTGATTGATATGAACAAGCTCAGCTCAGGGCTTCCACATTGGCAGGTGTATTGGTTTGACCTTGAAAGTTCCTCCGGTATCCCTTCTCTAAACTGCCCAGTCTCAGGCCCCTTGTTTACCTGCGAGTGTAGTAGCCTGGTTGGTGAGAGGCCCCCAGAAGTCACTCCTCGCCTGTTGCATTCTCCCTCAGCAGTCCTCCCTCTCAAACATCCTCTGAGCTGCTACCAAACCTGCGAAGATGCAGTTCCCCAAGTCCAGTCCTCCAGTGTGCCGTACCAGCCTGGGCCCTGCCTGCCTACCTGGGGCCCACACACACTTGCATGAAGGTCCCCAGTGTCTGCTGGCATGTCGGTATCTGCCTCCAGCATATCTTTAAAGACAAGTGAATAAATATATAAATAAAAAGCAACTATGCTGGCACACTGATTAGTTAACACACATTTGACATTTGCCAGGCCCAGGATGCTGACTGACTGTTAGCTGCTTTTCTCCCAGCAGTATAATACTTACCTAGGTACAATGCCACCTAGGCAGTTACCTACAGCTTGAGTGTTTATTCATTTTTAAAGATGTATTCTATCTATATGAATGAAGAATTATGTGGTCAATGCCATGCTATTGTAGGCTAAGCAGCTGCCCACAATGCCAGAATCCCTTATAGGCATCAGTTTATGTCATGGTTGCCCCTCTTCTGATCCAACTCCCTGTTTATCACCCATGAAAGCGGTAGAGGATGGTCTAAGTCCTTAGCCCCCTGCATCCATGTGGGAGACCTACAGGAAACTCCTCCTGGCTTCAGATTGGTTCAGTTCTTGCCATGTGGCCTTTTGGGTAATGAACTATCAGATGGAAGATGTCTCTGTGTGTGTCTCTCCTCTTTTCTCTGTAATTCTGCCTTTCAAATAACTCTATAACTCTGTCTTTCCTGCTCGTAATTGGGTGCAACAGCCAGGGCTGGGCCAGCTGAAATCAAGAGCCTGAGATGCCATCCAGGTCTTCCCCAAGGGTGTAGCAGCCCACATACTCACACTATCTTTGGCTGCTTTCCCAGGCACGTAAGCAGGGAGATGAGTTGGAAGTGGGGCGGCAGGGACTTGAATTGGTGCCCACATGGAACGCCGAATGAATCTGTGTTTGTTACTTTGCTGGCCCCAAGTGATCAATTAGAAAAATCTATCTATAACTAAATCTTGTAAAGAAATCTCACATACTTTTCTGAAGATCTTATATTAGAATTAAATTATCTATACCTAATTGAAGCAAATATTGTTATCTTTGGCTTTCACTTTGAAATCACATGATACCTCCACATTTTCCCCTAATGAACCATGTTACCTATTAGTAATTCAACAGCCAGAAAAACAGATGTGTAGGAACCCAGTTAGTTCCTTTTGAGCCAAACATTCCAGTATCAAGTGTTTGCAGGTGCCAAACCTTTGAAGATTTGGTTTTCTGGTAAAAAGCAATCTGTCACTTTTTGATGTGTGATCAATTTTGGATAATTGAATTTTTAATAGGAGTGGGTAGGCACTCCATCTTTGTACTCCAGCTGTAAGGAAACAACATACAAACAGATTTCTCCAATCACAGCAGCTTCCACCTTGAGAACTTCTAATCATCGTAGGCGCAATCTTTCTAAATTTGTGAGGCCCCTAACTGTGTTTCCCACAAGCGTCTGGGTTTTTCTTCTGGGGAGTTTCATTCCACATCATGATCAACATGCCTACTACTTTCAGAAAACACACACACAAAGGCCACATTCATGACTGCAGCACAGAGAGCCTTGCAAAGGCCATGGTCCCAGGGACCTCCTTGTGTGACTGCCTCTGTCTCATTCCCCATCAAGGAGGAAGCTTCTGGATTCAGCCTTTCACAGGCTCTTACTTCTTAGATGTCTAGCTTGTCAGTTTTGTCCCCTTTTCTACCATGACACTGTCCACACTCACACACGTGTGCTCCCACCCAGAGGGCTGGGTGTCTGTCTTGGCAGATCACTTGTAACTGTATCTTTCTTCCTTTCACTCAGCAAAATATACTGGAAAGCAAGTTAGAGTAATATTGCTCTCTGGAAATCTCAAATCTACTTTGGTTTCTTATTGTTTTATTTTTAAAAAGGTATTTATTTATCTTTCTTGAGAGTCAGAGTTACCGAGAGAGAGAGAGAGAGAAAGAGAAAGAGAGCCATCTTCCTTCTGCTAGCTCACCTCTTAAATGGTCACAACAGCCAGAGCTGAGCCAGTTCAAAGTCAAGAGCCTAGAACTTCATCCAGGTCTCCTACGTGAGTGCAGAACTCAAGGACTTGGGCCATCCTCTGCTGCTTTCTCAGGTCATTGGTAGGAAGCTGTATTAGAAGTGGAGCAACTGGGACTTGAACTGATGCCCACATGGAATGAGGTGCCACAGATTGAGGCTTAATGCGCTACATCGTGCTCCAGTCTCAGGCCAGTGCTTCTTAAGGCCAAGCTCTGTAGCCAGGTTACAGGTATGAAGGGGTACTGTGGGCAATTAGGACACACAACAAAGTGGACAATTCTGTGAGAAGTAACATAGGTTATAGCTCTTGTCTTTTTTTTCCTTATCAAGTGAAGTCAGGAGAAAATAGAGACCTGGACAGATCACGGGGAGATGTAGGGGTGTTAGTGACGGGAGTGCCTTCTGCTTCCTAACCTTGGTCTTCACTTAGACATTTTTTTCCCTGCTCCCCCATCTCTTCTAAGCTGTTTGATCACATAATTTTAAGAGTTTTGATTTTAAAAAATGAGAGAATCATTGGAATCTCTAAAATTTCTGAGTCACCAAATCGTCTTCTTTATTAATAGCCTTCAAGAAGAGCATTCCTGGCATCAGGATTCCTAAGCAGCCCAAAACATAATGGGTGGGATATTCGGACAGTGGAATACATTTTAAAAAGCAACAATATATTGATACTTACAGCAGTCATGCAAACCTTCAAACATTTTGCTGAGGAAGAGATGCCATATGAATATTGTATGATGTATGCATCTACCTGGCTTTTTTTTCTTCCTTTTTTCCTAGAAAAAGAAAATCTATATAGAAACTGGATAAGGATCCCCTGGGGTGGAGTGGGGATTGATTGCTCATGGAGCAACCTTTTGGGTGATAGAAATGAATCGGAGGATTGGTTGCACAGCTATAAATTCACTAGAAATTATTTGACTGTGCACTTACAATAAGTAAATTTTATAGTCTGTATACTATAGCTTGGGGAGGTGATTTTATATTGTACTTCCCCAAGCTGGCATTCAGTCTAACAGTTAAGACAGGCTTTAAGACACCCACAACCCACACTGGAGTGCCTGAATTCAACTTCCTGCTAATGCAAACCCTGCAAAGCAACTTTATTTTTCATTTCCCCTTTTTAAAATATGTTTGCTCTTTTTCCTCCATCAATATAAATATGTTGTATTATCAGTGCACTGGATTAAGTAATGAACTAAGCAATTCTTTGGGAAGTTATAAAACCTAAAAACCTCCAGTTTCCTCCTGTGGAATATGAGGCTAACAGAAGTACCCACTACAATACAATACACAAGGTAGTGAGGACAGTTAACAACGAGCATGTAGGGGAGGGTGTGTGATTGGCAAGGCACTGGCCGGGATTCCTGCTGTAGCAGAGTACCAGCATTCTGTCCCTGCTTCTGCTCTCAAGGTCAGCTTCTTATAGAAATAGACCCTAGGAGACAGTGGTAATGACACAGGCTGTTGGATTTCTACAATCCATGCAGGAGGCCTAGACTGAGTTCCTGTCTCCCAGCAGTCGGAGACCAGTGCCTTCATCTGGGTGTGAACCAGTCAATGCATAAGGGCATTTTCCTTTTATCTGCCTCACTTTCTCTGTCTCTCAAATGAGGTAATTAATTTTTTAGAATATGAAACAAAATCGTTGAAACAGAGTTCATGAAATCTCTAATGTAACAATAGCCATACTGGTGTTGACAATTCCCATTCCATGATTTGTTTTTAAAGATTTATTTATTTATTTTTATTGCAAAGTCAGATATACAGAGAGGAGGAGAGACAGAGGGGAAGATCTTCCATCCGATGATTCACTCCCCAAGTGAGCGCAACAGCCGGTGCTGCGCAGACTGGAAAGCAAGAGCCAGGGACTTCCTCTAGGTCTCCCATGTGAGTGCAGGGTCCCAAGGCTTTGGTCTGTCCTCGACTGCTTTCCCAGGCCATATGCAGGGAAGTGGAGCTGCAGAGATTAAAACCGGCGCCCATATGGGAATCCCACTCCATGAGTAACACTACAGACAGGATACAAAGCAAGAAGGTTACAGAGGAACAAAAAAATTTCAAGGTAGCAAACTCAAAACAACTCTTTGAGGTACATCTGTTTTCCTACTGGTCTTCCCGTCCTTCCTAGAGTCTTAAAAATGTATTGATCATTTAAACATTGAATCTTTATAAAAAACATATAATCACATTGAATGTGTTAAAAATCAATTAAAATTAAAATTAAAAAATCATAAAAACAAACCAAAAAAAACCTGACAATATGCAAGGCACTGCTAATCCTTATAGCAATCTTTCTTAACTAAGGACTTCAAGAATGAGTTCTACCTCAATCGTAATTCAATTCCAAGTTTGTCTAACTTCAAAACTCATGCAGTTCACGTTATATCAATAGTACAAGAACAGTGAGAAAGTAGCTAATTAACTCCTGCAAAGGGGACCTTTGAAGTCAATACAGGACTTTAATAGAAATCCCAGTGCTGGAACAACTTATTGCTTTAGAGACTAACCCACTCAGAGAGAGGTGCAGGAACAGATGCTGCTCATTCGAGGATTCCTTGCAAATTTCCGCACACCTCTAGGACAGTAGCTCTCAAAATTTTTATGTGCTAGAACAATTGAAAATAGTTTTATTCTGAACAGCTGTGACATCTAAAAGCAAGAAATAAATGACACTTCACGAAACAGTTAAGTCACAGCTAGCAATATCCCATGTCAGAGCGCATAGCCGTAGTCCCAGCTTCTCTACCTCCTATCCAGCTTCCAGCACCAGGAATTCCAGAAGGCAAGAGAATGACCCAAGTACTGGGGAGCCCCAGACTGGGTCTTGGCTTGAGTCTATTCCATAGCTAGCTCTTGTAGACATGCAGGAAATAAAACAGTGGACGGACTAACTCTGTCCATCCCTCTGACTTTCAAATGAAACAAAATGTAAACAAAAAAGTTCAAATTAACCAGCGCATCTTGTGTTTTGATAATCCATTCGAGAAAAGCTTAAACTCCTTCGAAATGAGCAATCTACTGTATTGCTAATACTTTAGAGACTATGCATGCCTCCATGAATTAGTGAAGGAACAGATATTAATGATTTGTACTTGGGGTTGGCTTTGTGGTATGATGGGTAAAGCCACCACCTACAACACCAGCATTCAAAATGAGTGCCAGTTCAGGTCCTGGCTGCTCCACTTCCAGGGAGCTGGATTGCACAGTGTGATGGCTTAATTCGCTAATTCTCCATCTCCAAGCACTGGGATCCCATATGGGCACCAATTCACGTCCCAGGTCTTCCACTTTCCATCTGGCTTCCTGCTTGTGACTTGGGAAAGCAACAGAGCATGGCCTAAAACCTTGGGACACTGTACCTACGTGGGAGACCAGGAAGAAGCTCCTGGCTTTGATTGGCTCAGTCCATTTGGGGAGTGAGCAGTGGTTAGAAAATCTTTCTCTCTGTCTCTCCTTCTCTCTGTAAATCTGCCTTTGCAATAAAATAAGTAAATCAGAAAGAAAGAGAATGAGAAAGAAAGAAAGAAAAAGAAAGAGAGAAAGAAGGAAAGAAAAGAGAATTAAACAAGCAAATGATCAAATAAATAAATATATCAGGGCAAAGGAAAGGAAACTACAAGACATGTCTCCCGAGCCAGGGAAAGGCCACGCACATGTTCGGTCTGCAGATACCCAACTGTGAAGACGACAATCAAGGAAAGCAAGGTCAAGGTCCGCTGGGTTCAATCAGCAGAGATACACCTGGTCCCTGTCAACTCCGCCGGTGTGGAGTAAGGAGGAGGGTTGCAGGTACCAGGCGGAGGCAGAGCACCAGGTCTTTTCAGAAGGCATTGAAAGGGAGAAGAGAGTGTTGTCAGTTGGAGAAGGGAGACATTCCTCGGAGAGTTCAGAGTAGGTTTCGTTGTGGTCGAGGGGCTAGATTCAGTTACTGATGATAAAGGGCACAGTGCTATCTTCCTTCTTGTTTTGAAATAGGGAGGCTGGAGAATGTCTTTGTTTTTATTTATTTTCATTTTATTTGAGAGGCAGAGGTAGAGACATGGAGAGAGCTTCAATTTGCAGATTCACTCTCCTGAAAACTTGCAACAGCCAGTTCTGGACCAGACCTAACCCAGGAGCTGGGAACTCAGTCCGGGTCTGGAAATGGATGTCAGGGACCAGTACCTGAGCTGTTACCTGATGTCTGCCAGGGCTCTTGTTAACAGAAAACTGGACTAGAAACAGAGAACCTGGGATCCAAACTCATCACACTGATGAGGGGGACATGGGCTTCTAGGTATCAGCTTAACCCACAGGGACACCTGCCCACCCCATCATAATGGTTGAAGTAAAAGAGAGGAGGGAGAGAGTACCGATTCTCAGGAGGGCAGAACCTTCCAGAAAGGCCAATTCAGAACACAGAATGAGTACGAGAGAACCCAGAGCACATTTTCCTTTGTTTTGTGAACATGGGAGGGCGGAGTGCAGAATGTCCTTTAAAGGACTGGGCCAGGACTTTTAGGAATCCTCTTCTGTTGGATGCTATGTTATCTGTAATGTTGAGATTAAGTAAATCAGCCATATTATCAAAAGTAGAATTGCTAGGACAGTAGAGTTTCGAAATGATCGTTGTGATGACTCAGAAAGCAAGAATGCCAGAACTTGTGGAGAGAGTATTAATGTGCTGAACCACCACACCGGTCCCCACTCTGCAACAACTTTGCAAAAATAATTTAAGGTCTGTCAAAGTTAGGATTCTTTCATTCTTTGTTATTCTCACAATTTTTCCAGCTAATCTTGGAAAATAACATAGCATTGAATAAATAAAACACTTAATCTAGAGATATTTCTTTCTTACTTTAAAAAAAAAAGATTTATTTATTTTTTATTGCGAATTTAGATATACACAGAAGAGGAGAGACAAATCTTCCGTCCGATGATTCGACTCCCCAATGGCCAAAGCTGCGCCAATCTAAAGCCAGAAGCCAGGAGCTTCCTCTGGGTCTCCCACATGGGTTCAGGGTCCCGATGTCTTGGGCAGTCCTTGACTGCTATCTCAGGCCACAACCAGGGAGCTGGAGGGGAAGTGGGGCTTCTGGGATTAGAACCGGTGCCTATATGGCATCCTGGTGCATGCAAGGTGAGCAGTTTAGCTGCTAGGCTACCTTGCTGGGCCCTCATTACATTTTAATAAGACTCTAGGAACCAGAGATCTGGTTAGAGTGGAAAAAGGGGCATTCAGATATTGAATAGCTCAGAAGTCCAGAGAGACACTGTCGGAAAAAGGAGGGAGTGAAGAGTTTAGAGAGAGGAAAAAAAAAGTTTAGAGAGGAAGGAGAACACCAGGGAGATAAGACTGCCCTCCCTCCTCTGCCTTCAGGCCTCTCTTAAATGTCCTCCACTAAGATCCTGTTGACCCGGTGACAGGCTTTTCTCATTCCAAAAGTCAGTGAATTCTTAGGGCACTGTGGTTACATCCAGAATACTTCAGTGCTTTGCAGAAGTGCTAATTAAGCTACAAGATCAGACTCAATTTGAATGGCTGCAAATCTCTTCCTTTGAATTTAGTTCACCTCCTTAGTTCAGGAGAACCTCGTCTACACTCAACAGTGTCTAGCTCGCACAGTCATCTCTGCCGTATTTTCACATGTTTTTCGCCCTTGTGTATCTTCCCTTTTCTCCATCATCCGTAGTCCTTTCCCTCTAGAGTTTCAGGAGGGTACAATGAAGTGCATGGGGGTGGGGGGAGAAAGCGTAGTGTGGGGAGGGATGACAGAGGCCCAGGGTTGTAAAACATTTCCCCAGGGGTCAACATTGTGGCATAACTGGTAAAGCCATCTTTTGCAATGCCAGCATTACATATGAACACAGGTTCATGTCCCAATTACTCCTCTTCCAGCTCATCTCCCTGTCAATAAGCTGGGAGAAGCAGCAGAAGATGGCCAACATGGGAGACTGGCCGAAGCTCCTGGCTCCTGGCTTTCCTGGTCCAATGCTGGCTGTTGCACGCATCACAAGAGTGAAGCAGCAGATGGAAGTGCTCTCTCCCTTACACGCTCTCTGCCTCACTCTTTTTCTAATTCTTTCAAATAAGTAAATCTTTTAAAAAAATTCCCCAGAATCTGCAACAATCACTTTCCAGCATAATTTCCTTGACTAAGTTACTCTCTCTGCTTCATAAGGCCCATTACAGTGTCTAACACAATGTTTGAAATCAAGGACATTCAGTATCTGCTGGTTCATCCACTACTGGATTATCTGTTGCTTATGAGTTAAAATTCTACATTAATGGCAAGTGCAGATTATCCTAAAGAATTCATGTCTGTAGGACCTGACAGAGATTGAATTTGTTATACGTAAGTATGGCTTCATTGACATCTAGTCTAGGGCAAGGAAATTACCCAATGAGATGATTTATAAATTCATTCAACTTAATTCTCTGATAGGAAGCTGAGTGTGTGCTGTGGTCATTGGGTCTGATTTATACCAGGAAAGCGTACAAAAGAAAACGGAGGCTCTCTCTCCTCGTGCCCTCCCCTGGCCTCCTGTTACTATATAACAGGCCTCCTTTTCCTTTAATTACCTTCTTCATGGCTTGAGAGCTTTGATGACTTGATTAAGCCTTGCAGTGCAGTTCCAGTCCCTACCCATCTGATTAATTAGCCCAAACCTTATTAACTTCCTAATTCTGATCAATAAGGCACTGATGCTAAACTCTGCAAGGGCAAGCTAAGGAGGTAATTCTACTGCAAGACGGAGTCCCTGCTGCTTTCTTCATCTGTCTTTATCTTACATTTAAACAATAGGCAAGGTAGAAGATTGCAAAGCAGCACTAGTCCTGTGGAAACACGTACATTCCACAGTCCTGCCGCTTGTCCTAAGTGCACTACCCCGTGGAACTATTTGGGAGCTTTGCATTAAGGACACGAGCGCTCCCTTATTCAGGATAGCAGGTCAGTTTGCTCTTGAGCTGAAGTAGAAGAGATGACACTAATGATGAGGCTAATGAGGATGATGACTCGGTTCCTGCCTAGGATGAGCCACATTTGCATCAGGAAACACCTCTTCAGAGCAGGCATTTGGTACGTTGGTTAAGAGGCCACATAGGATACTTGCCCCCGGCATCCAAGCGGGGTTCAAGTCCTGGCTCTGCCTCTGCATCGAGCTCCTGCTAACACATGTGGGAAGCAGCACTGTTGGCTCAGAAACGCTTAGGTCCCTGCCCTCCACGCCGGAGAACAGGGAGGGACTTCCAGTTTCTGGCTTCAGCCTGGCACAGCTCCAGCTGTCACTGGCACTTGGAGAGCAAATCCGGGGATGGAAAATCTCACTGCTTTTCTCTCTACCTCTCTTTCAGACAGAAAAAAAAGAGAGAGAAAAGAAATGAATCTTTCGTCCCCATACTCAGAATGCAGTTATTCAACATTCAGGGGATATTTCAATATTTCAGACTGACATGATCCAATAGAAATATTTTGTATTTCTAAAAGATCTATTTATTTTTATTGCAAAATCAGATATACAGAAAGGAGGAGAGACAGAGAGGAAGATTGTCCGTTCGTTGATTCACTCCCCAAGCAGCTACAATGGCCAAAGCTGCGTCGATCCAAAGCCAGGAGCCAGGAGCCAGGAGCCTTTTCTGGGTCTCCCACATGGGTGCAGAGACCCAAGGTCTTAGGTCATCCTCTACTGCCTTCCCAGGCCACAGGCAGGGAGCCAGATGGGAAGTGGAGCTACCAGAATTAGAACTAGTGCCTATATGGGATTCCGGCACATTAAGGTAAGGACTTTGGCCACTAGGCTACCATGCTGGGCCCTATTTTGCATTTTTTATTAAGCATGTTTTAAAATTGAAAATCAATACATCAGATGAATTTTAATAGTGCAGTTTATATAAACCAATAAATACATCATGCCTTACACAATGTAAGGTTAAACTGATGCTCAGTATGCTCACATCCCATATTTGAGCGCTGGTTCAAATCCCAGCTGCTCGGCTTCCCATCCAGTTCCTTGCATTACTCCTAAGAGAGCAGTGGAACTGGCTTGAAAACGTGTCTGTGCCATCTACCTGGGAAACCTGGAGAGGGATCGAGGTTCCTGCTTTCCATCTGGTCCAACCAGTGGATGGAAGATCTCTTTGATGCTATTTTGTTAAGATTTATTTTACTTCTTCAAAAGGCAGAATTGCAGAAAGAAAGAAGGACATACAGAGATCTGTGTCTTTTCAGAGATTATCTATGCATAAGTTTGTATGTATGCATGCCTATATGCTGGATACATACATTTATAGTTTTCAATTTTATTTCTTTAAAATACTTTTATTTAAAGATTTATTTTTATTACAAAGTCAGCTATACAGAGAGGAGGAGAGACAGAGAGAAAGATCTTTCATCTGATAGTTCACTCCCCAAGTGACAACAACGGCTGGTGCTGTGCCGATCCGGAGCCAGGAGCCAGGAGCTTCTTCCGAGTTTCCCATGCGGGTGCAGGGTCCTAAGGCTTTGGGCCATCCTCAACTGCTTTCCCAGGCCACAAACAGTGAGCTGGATGGGAAGTGGAGCTGCCAGAATTAGAACCGGTGACCATATGGGATCCTGGCGCGTAAAAGGAGAGGACTTTAGCTGCTAGGACACGCTGCTGGGCCCTTAAAATACTTTTCTATTTGTTTTTTTTAAGATGTATTTATTTTTATTGGAAAGTCATATATACAGAGAGTAGGAGAGACAGAGAATAAAATCTTCCATCCACTGGTTCACTCCCCAAACGACTATAATGTCCAGAACTGGGCTGGTCCAAAGGCTGGTATTTCTATATGCATTATTTATATTCTTATTATTATCATCTTATTTCTTGCAGTAAAATAGCTCCAGAACTCATCCCTGTTCTGACACATGTCCTGGCACAATGGCTCAGTGCCTAAAGTTTCACCTTGCATGCACTAAGATCCTACATGTGTACCAGTCCATGTCCTGGCTGCCCCCTTCTCATCCATGTCCCCGCCTGTGGCCTGGGAAAGCAGTAGAGGAGGGCCCAAAGCCTTGGGACCCTGCACCTGCGTGGGAGACCTAGAATTCCTGGCTTCGGTCTTCAGATTAGCTTAGTTCTGGCTGTTGTGGGCATTTGACGGGGTGAGCCAGTAGACAGTACATGCAAGATCTTTCTCTTTGTCTCTCCTTGATTCTGCATACCTGCTTTTCTGAAAAAAACAAATACATCTTGGGGAAAAAAATGATGCTGCTATGAACGTGTGTGCAAATGCCTATTCAAGTCCCCGTTTTTACTTCTTTGGGTTTTTTTTTCCACTAGTGGAACTGCTGGATTAGGATCATTTTATTTACTTTTTAAAAAGCATTGGTTCCATCTTTTTACAGCCACACCAGCAATGCCGTAGAATGTCAGCGCCTCCAGCCTTAGGACACTGATTGTTTCAAAGTGGTCACTGCAGTGAGTGTAGACAGGTGCGTGGCTGTGCTTACTGTTTGCATTTGTCCAAGGACAAATGAGGTCAGCGAATATTTTCATGTGCTAAGAAGTCATTTGCATATCTGTTTTTAAAAATTTGTATATCTTCTTTGTAGAAATATCCAATTGACTTTTATTTTATCTATTTTAAATGTTTTTAAGATACTAAACATTGTGTGTAATATATTCCCAATATTAATCTCTCATATGAATAAAAATACATGCCTTGATGACGGTGAATCCCATACGCTAAATTGCTCAACAAGGGTGAAGCTTGTGAGCAACCTGCATATGTTACAGCATTTAACATTTACTGCATTGTGTTTCTCTACTTCCACAGAGACATACAACAGAGAGCCGGTGAGGTTTTTTTTTTTAAAGATTTACTTTTTGTTATTTTTTTTATTGGAAAGGCGGATATACGGAGAGGAGAGACAGAGAGGAAGATCTTCCGTCCAATGATTCACTCCCCAAGTGAGCGCAACGGCCGATGCCATGCTGAACCGAAGCCAGGAACCAGGAGCCTCTTCCGGGTCTCCCATGCAGGTGCAGGGTCCCAAAGCTTTGGGCTGTCCTCAACTGCTCTCCCGGGCCACAGGCAGGGAGCTGGATGGGAAGTGGGGCTGCTGGGGTTAGAACCGGCGCCCATATGGGATCCCAGGCGTGCAAAGCGAGGACCTTAACCTCTGCGCCATCGCGCTGGGCCCTCCAAGCCATTTTCATAAGGAAATGAAAATAGCATGTATTTTAAGACTCCAAGTATCCAGCCCAGTGTGGTAACCTAACAACTAAAGTTCTCATCTTGTATATGCCAGGATGCCGCATGGGCTCCAGTTCTAATCCCAGCAGCCCCACTTCCCATCCAGCTCCCTGCTGGTGCCCTGGGATGGCAGTTGAAGATGGCCCAAAGCCTTGGGACCCTGCTCCCATATGGGAGACCCGGAAAGAGACTCTGGGTTCCCGGCTTCAGATGGGCTCAGCTTGGGCCATTGTGGTCACTTGGTGGGTAAATCAACAGACAGAAGATCTTCCTCTCTGTTTTTCCTCCTGTCTGTATATCTGACTTTCTAATAAATAAATAAACAAATCTTAAAAAAAAAAAAAAAGATTCCAACTATCTACTGCTGCATTACCATTCACCAATAGGAAATCCGCCAAAATAGAGCATGACTACCATCTGTCCCATACCTTCGTCAACACCTAGAGACCACAGGCCGTGACTTGAAAGATATTTAAAAATATTTGGATAACTAAAAATGTTCATTAGGAAAAAATGAGGAAGGAATAAGACACAGATCCATATTTGATTCATGTGCAACAAGAAGTTCTGGAAGGATGTCTAATGAGAATGAGAAGTACAAAGACATTTTCCTGTATTTTTAAACTTTTATTATTTTTTTTCTTTGGTTGTTATTTGAGAGATAGACACAATAGGAAGACAGAGCTCCCATTTAGTTTCCAAACACCTGCAATGACCACAGTCTAAGTCTCTTCCATGGGCGATTGGGACCAACCTCCCAGTGTGTGCATAGCAGGGAGCTGAAATGGGAGCAGAGCTAGGACTCAGCCCTAGGGACATGAGAGTTCCAATCCATGTTCTAACTGCCAAACCAGACACATACTCCCACTGTTTTATTTTTTAATTATTATTATTTTGTTCTTTAAGTCCTTTGACCGACATAAATTAAGTACAATTAAATAGACTAAATAGCTTTTGGATTTTTATCTGTTTAATTGAAATGAAAAGTTATATATACAGAGGGAAAACTACTCCCCTCACGCACTCAACACAAACAGCAAGAGAGACAGAGAGAGAGAGATCTTCTGTCTGAGTCCTGCAATGGCCCCAACACCTGGGACTGGGCCAGGTTGAATGCCAGCATCTCTGGTAGCAGTTTACCTTGCTGTTATAACACTACCCCCAAATAAAATACATTTTGTTTAAAATAAAAATAAAACATTTATATATTAATTTTTTTTTAAGATTTATTTGGTTTACTTGAAAGAGTTACAGAGAGAGAAAGGGGGAGACAGTGAGGGAAATCTTTCATCCACTGGTTTATTTCCCAATGGCTGCAATGGGCAGAGTTGAGCTGGTCCAAAGTCAGGAGTCAGGAGCCTCTCTGGGGTGTAGAGGGCCACATGGGTATAGAGACCCAAGGAATTCGGCCATCCTCTGCTGCTTTCCCAGGCTATCAGTAGGAAGCTGGGTCAGAAGTGGAGCAGCGAAGTCTAGAATCGGTGTCCATATGGGATGCAGGCACCAAAGGCTGAGAATTAACCAAAAATTAGCAGCAACAAATACTGGGCCAGGCCAAAATCAGGAGACAAGAACTTTATCTGGCTCTCCCATGTGGGTGTCAGGGCCCAAACTCTTGGACCATCCTCTGCTGCTTTTTCAGGCCATTAACAGGGAGCTGGATAGGAAGTGGAGCAGCTAGGAACCCAATTGGCACCCATATGGCGTTGTAGGCAGTGATTAGTGAGTGTTACAGGCAGTAGCTTTACCTGTTAGGCCACAACACCAATAACAGAATATAAAATTTTAATTACAGCAAGCAAAACTTTAAACTATAACTCATAGTCAGAAAGAGCTTAAACAACGTCAAACCATCCCATCCAAGAAAAACACACTGGTCTATTAGAGCGCCAGATGTCATGTGTCATAGAACAAAAGGGCACTTCAAACACCTGCTGGATAAAAGATAAGTTTATTTTGATGGAAACAATTTTGAAATGTAAGATGTCTTCACAGAAGTCATGGAAGATGCACAGCATGAAAAGAATTACACGTGGAATAGCTTTTTCCGCTCCAAGGATGCTTTTCGCAATGAGCTTTTCTCCCTACCTACTGCTCTGCATGGGGGACAGCCTCAGATGAAAGATTTCACAATTTGAGTTTGGTGAGTACCAATTTGTAGCAGTTAGTTAAATTTTTCCTCTTACTGTTCCATGGCCTTGTTCAGTGAATGCAGACATCGCATGTGAGTATTTGGGAAATCAGGGCTATTTTTCCTTTTGGAAGGCTACGCACTCGTTGTCTTTGTCCAGTTGCTCGATCTTTCACCTAGTTTGGTCTGGCATAGATAGCAACTTCATTTTCCAGCTCATCACACTCTGTGCATATGCTCCAACAAATGGATTCCTGTGTCCAGAGAACAGTAAAATCCCGGGCTCCCCTGGGATGCTGCTACTGCATTTGCTCTAGGACATTAATGGATGTCCTAACCCATCCTTGTTTTCTCAAGCAATGACGACTCAAGGTCATCCTCTTAAAATGAGGCAGGTTCAATATAATGACCATAAAGAATTGTCCATATGTAACACAGATGTTCCTACTGATGTCCATCGCACATAATGCTTCTTTTTCCAATATGAAATTTAATGGGGATTCTTATTCTAAGAGGCATTTTAAAAATCAACAAATCAATTCCCCGTAAGAAACCTTTGGCATGAATTACAGCAAGTGTTCAATGAGCACCCAATGTTTGCTGAGTTGCTCCACGGGGAAGCATAACTAGACACACAGGCGAGATGATGGATCCAAACTGGAAATGAGCACCAAGAATCTCAGAACGCAGACCCCCAGCCATGAAAGATGAAAACAGAATCCGCACCACAGTTCTTCAAATCAGAAGTCACCAACTCCCAAAATTCTTTAAACATTCTGTCTGGTAAACTAAATTGCTGAATATTACTGAAGAATGAGTGTGTTTCTCTGTGGAATTTGTGATTTTATAAAGGAAAATGTTTAGAATGAAGGGGAATCAAATAAGAAAGGAGAGTACAATCTGGGTTGAAGGGATATGCTAAAACATGATAGGATAAATCAAGGAAGTGATTCAAGAACATATAGAAAAACCAGAATGCTAAGCCTTCTTGCAGAGCAGCAATGGCATTAGGCTCAGGCAATGTTTCTTCAGAATGAAAACTGGACTAAAAGACAAGTTATCCCCTCCTAAAATGACACAACAGGAAAAAAAAAATTTAACTGAAATGGAGGGATCTGGGTGATTTTTCTCTGTTTACAGCTTGAACTAAAAGCTATGAACCAAATTGCTTTACCCTGTTTCTGGACAACTTTTAATCAACCAAATGATGACTGTCAACATTTCACTTGATGAGCATATCACAAATTAGAGCATTATAAAAGGGTTTCAGCATGTAGATTCTTTATGTATGTTTTTCACCTGAAACTACCCAGCATAGGATTAGGCATAATGCAAACCAGAGACGGTTTAAGGCATGTGTGTATGTATGCAGCCCTGGCACGGTGTGTGTATGTGTGTATGTATTAAATCCTGACACAGTGTGCATATGTGTATATATATATATGCAGCCCTGGCACAGTGGCGAAGAAGGCGTTTCTCCCCCTTTCAGCATCGCGACTCCATAGGGATGCCAGTTCATGTGTCCCGGCTGCTCCACTTCCCATCCAGCTCTCTGCTTGTGGTCTGGGAATGCAGAGGAAGATTAGGTACTGGGGGGAGAGGGGGGACCCTGCATTCCCATGACAGCAAGGAGATCTGGAAGAATCTCCTCACATTAGCTTGACTCTCGCCATTGTGTCCACTTGGGGAGTGAAGCAGCTGATGGAAGATCTTTCTGTATCCTCTCTGGATATCTGCCTTTCCAATAAAAATAAGTGGATCTTTAAAAGGAAAAATGTATATATATATATATTTATATAATATATATAATAGATATATATATATATGAGAGGATGTGCACAGGCCATATACAAATACTATTCCATTTTATATAGGGGTATCCACAAAGCACCCTGAATGCAACCACGCCAAACACCACGTGGAATTCTCCAAAGACCTTGTGGAAATGCATATTTTAAAAACACACAGTGTGTAGATTTCATAAATTTAGCACCACAATAAACTTATCTTTTCATTCCACCTCCCATCCCAGGCCCCAGGTATATCAGGTCGCCATAATAAGAAGTCTAAGACCCAGAGCCTGGCATTCAAGTCCACACAGCTAGCTGTACAGGCTATCCACCCAGGTCAGCTCTGACAAAGTGCAAGATGAAAAGGCGGCACGGATGCCTGGTGCGTAGTCTGAATCCCACTGGCACTGCAGGCTTCATCGCCTCCTGCACGAAACAGGCAGTAAAACTGAAGGACGAGCAAGGAGGAAACTTACCCGAGCCTGCTAGAGCACCAGAACCTCCCGCAGCCAGCCGGCCCCCAGTCGGCAAAAACAAGACAGAAATAGAAACAGCACGGGGAGGGGGGGTCAGGGACGGAGGGGGGCAGGTGGCGACTGCTTCTTGGCAAACTGTAGAGCCTCTCTTACAATCCAGCTTCCTGTTTATGCACACCCTGGGAGGCAGCAGGTGAGGACTCCAGTACACGTCCCCCACGTGGGAAACCCAGATTGAGTTGCCAGCCTGGGGGCTGAACCTGAAGCCGCTCTCTGCTAAACAAACAAAAAAAATTTAAGGCAACACCACCAAACACACCCAGATGAATTTGGGGCTCCTGTTGCAAGGCATGATCCGAGTTTAAGCAGTGGATGGAAGGTCTCTCTCCGACTATCTGACTTTCATACTAAAATGGAAGCAAACAACCACCTCTGGAGACTTTGATTGCCTTCTTTCAGTGTGCAGGTAGAGGGCTTTGAGGTAGACCCTGGTCTCAGAGTGCCGCTGGACACTCCCAAAAGTCGGAGCCTGCGGGGCCTCGGGGGATTTAGGGCTGCAGCGGGGCCGGCGGGGTCTTCTGCCGGGGGTGGGGGCAGCCCCGGAGCCCCACACGCCTCGGGCCGGGAGGGACGTCTCTGCGGGAGACGGCTGACCTACTGCCCAGCTCTAGCCTCTCACGCCGGAGGCAGGTGTGGGGGGAGGGAGAGAGGGGGCAGGCTTAGCCACGGCACCCCGGGCTGCTGTTCCGGGAAAGGCCCCCTGGGAGCGGCGTTCTCCCTTTCCCCAAACCGATCCTGAATCCCGCCTGCGCTTTTCTCCTCCCCAGTCCCGCGCCGGACCCGACGCCGGGTCACACCGCCCTTAACCCAGTCTTTCCTATCGGGGAAACCCTGGCACGGGTTTGTCCAGGTGCAATCGACTCCCCTGCTTCTCCCATGGAGGCTCTGAATAATTATTGCGGGGTGTGAGGTGCACGAAAGAATAAGATAAATTAAAAGAAGGGATGTTAGTAACAGCCGCGCGGCCGCCGTTGCAGCTGGTGCCCCAAACCGTTCAATCCCTTACACAAATGTAGTTCTCTCATTGTTTCTAGAAATTCATTCCCCCCCCCCCACACACACACAAAAAAAACCAGTCTAGGTGTAAGCAGACCTTTATCTACAAGGACGTTCAGCACAGCTACTAGCAACGATGTGCGTTTGATTCTCAACCGTAATATAAGCATCCTTTTGGCGTGGTGTCTTGCGCACGTTCCTGCACAATTTGGTTGGGGGGGGGCATCTAATAAGTAGGAGGAATCGTTTACAAAAGTTTTCAGTTGACAAAAGCAAGCAGCTAGGCATAAACTGGTTGGACATAGATTGGAAAATGGTTTTCTCCGGGTTGGGTGTATACCGGGTATAAATTTTGCTCAACGCTCTTTTGTTACGGGGGAGGGGCGGGGATGTTGGATTTCGATTTCTCAACCTGCACTTCTTTTCCAAGTCGGCGCTCCTTGCTTCTCTTCCAGGACGCTTGGGGGGACTGCTGCAAGAGCACTCCAGCACCACGTATAGAGAATAGGCACTCACCAGCGGGCAGGTGCTGGCAGACCCTCGCCCCACGATGTGCGGCTCGTTGCTCCTCCGCTATCCCAAGGAGGGTTGGGGGAGAGAGATGGAGTGCAGGGGTCCACACCGCTTCTCAGCACCCTCTCTGGGCGCTTTTTCCGAAATGTGTTGAATTCAAGAATCAATCAGCAACTTCGAGGCCAATTGAATGGCTCGAATTTAGAGCTCAGATTGAATAGGAAAGACTCCCAACGACCTCTCGGCCCCTCAGGGGCTTCCTCTGCGCTGACCATTAGCATCCCCCCCGACTACTCCCAGCCAGCAGTATCCCCCGAGGCTGTTCCCTCACCGGCAGGCGCTCAGCGCCGGGGCCTCTGTCCCCCTGGCCCGGCCGGTGCGGAGCGACAGTCGCGGGTGTTAGAGCACGGATCTGGTGGGCTCCCAGATCTGGTGGGCTCCCAGCCGAGGCCAGAAAGCTCCCCGGAGGCAGAGACCGGGACGGCGCACGGGGAGCAGTCCTGGCCACTCCAGGGAGAAGCGCGCTTTGCTTGTGTTATTTTATTCGCAGACAACCTCGTAGTGAAATTATAACCCAGCCTCTGGTTTGACAGAAAAGGATTTCAAGCCCACAAAGACAACCCTAAAGGAATTAAAATGAGGCCTGGGAAAGTTGGGAAAGTTGGGAGGTTGCCCTTAAACTTTCCATTGTCTGGAAAACTATAGTCATCATCTATCATGGATAAAGAATCTATGAGAATTCCTATCGACCAGCACCTGTTATGTGGAGAGGATTTTTGTTGTGTTGTTTGTTTTAAGATTTATTCATTTATTTCTAAGCGTTAACAGGGACCTTCCCTCTCATAGTTCATACATCAAATAGTTAAAACTGCCGAAGGTGCAGAGCTGGGAACCAGGAGCCTCTTCCAGGTCTCCCAGGTGGGTGCAGGGCTCCAGGTACGTGGGCCATTCTCCACGGTGTTTCCAGGCACATTAAGCAGAGAGCTGCATGGGAAGTAGAGCAGCTGGCACACAAACTGATGCCAGAGCCAGTGACTTTACTGGCCATGCCGCAGTGCCATCCCCTACTCTTTTTGTTATAATATCATACAGTGAACTTTCACAATGACACGTAGGGCAGTCTCGAAAACGTGCAAAGAGAATGAGTTTGTTAGAAAATAACATTTTTTTCATCCTTTAAAAAGATTTATTTTCTTGTATTGGAAAGGCAGATTTACAGAGAAAGATCCGTCATTCACTGGTTCACTCCCCAAGGGGCTGCCGTGGCAGGAGCTGAGCCAATCTGAAGCCAGGAGCCAGGAGCTTCTTCCTGGTCTGCCAGGTGAGTACACTGTCAGAGTGCTGCTAGCAACAGGCTTGCGCTCAGGCATGGTTTCTTGAACTGCAATCACCAATTAGGAGCTATAAAGCTCTTTTGGTGCACTGCTTAATTGCTTCCTTAGTGGGTGCTACCATGCCATATATTCAGCAGTGCTAGTATGTTTGTTTCATATGCTTGGTGGTGAGGATGAAAATTTGCTGTGAGTGCGTGCAAGTGAAAAGGTCTACTCTAGGGGGTCTCTTTCTGTAAGTGCCGTTTGCAATGCGCCCAGCAGGAGCATGTCGCTGGCTGAATGAATGTGTTCCAGTGTGCCTCTCCTGCCACTGCCACCACTGTCACCACCACTCTGGGGAGTCACCACGCTCTGGGGAACTCTGGGGCTGTCATCTCTCTGTGCCTGTTGAGCAGGAGCTAGGGAGCTCTGTCAGCTGCTAGCAGGGGGCAGAAGCCCACACTACGCTGACTTTCCTAGTCCTGGCCGGGCTTTCTTATGTGTTCTTCTGTTTTGTATCCCTATCTTCTGTTGTTCAGACTGTCACATCCCCAGGGTGGATACTGTCACTCTTACTTAGCGATACAGTAATGGCAACAAATGGAAGGCCAAATCTCATCTTTCATCTACTCTTTCATCCAATAAATATTTTTGAGCCACCTATTCTACAGAGGCCAGTATGCTTGTTGGGAACATAAAAAGGAAATAATATAAAAAGCTAACATTTATTAGAAATATACTGACGGATACAGCTTTAAAAATATGATTATGTATATATAATCTGACATGTTAATATGTGATATATATAATATGATATATTAATCCTTAGCAGAGCCCAGTAAAACAAGAACTGCCATGCCCCCATTTTACAGATAAGAGGACTGATGTGTATAGGAGGTAAAATTCATACAATGGTAGAGCCTGGACCTTAATTGAAGCAGCCAGTCCTCAAAGTTAGGTGTGGAAGGAAGGGGAGCATGGCAGGCAAAAAGTCTAAGTGAAGGCCTGGAGGCAGAAAGTGGTTAGGCTTGCTAAAGAGACCCTAAAGAAGCTAATACAGCCATAGCACAGTGTTCTAAAGAAAACCTATCTCAGAAAGAAAAGTTAGAGAAGGAGGCCATGGTTAGTATAAAAGACTTTAAAAGTGAGCCTATTATAGGAATTGAGTCAAGGAGTGATACTAGGTTGTGCTTTGAAAAGATGGCTCTGAAGGGGAAGAAAAAGAAAAGCAAGGTGCCTCCCGCTGTAGGAAGGGGCAGGGATGGAGTGGGCAGTGGCCTTTATAGCAGCCTAGGTGGAAACCACAGCAAGAAGCCTGGGCTTCTCAGAGCAGTTGTTTTGATCACAAGCCTCAGAGGCACGTGGGGGAGTCAGATGGCAGCTATGGGAGGGCAGGAGACTGCAGGGGTAACAGGGGCAGGTCAGCAGTGCTTACAGACTAGACATCAAAAGAAGTCTGCCAGGCCGGCGCGCGTGGTAGCCTAACGGCTAAAGTCCTCGCCTCGAGCCAGGATCCCATATGGGTGCGGGTTCTAATCCAGGCAGCCCAGCTTCCCATCCAGCCTGCTGCCTGTGGCCTGGGAGAGCAATGGAAAACAGCCCAAAGCCTTGGGGACCCTGCACCCACGTGGGAGACCTGGAAGATGCTCCAGGCCCTTGGCTTCGGATCAGCTCAGCTCTGGCCGTAGTGGCCATTTGGGGATTGAATATTCCTCTCTGTATAACTGACTTAGCAATAAATTTTTAAAAAGACGACCCAGGCTCTTTCACACCCTTTCTGTGTAGTTTCAGATTATTACATTCCTATCTCCATTAACAAAAAGAGGAGGGGAATAATATGGAAAAAGAATAACTTAGATTTCACTGTCAACATTTCCATTGCTCCCGTTTTCTACTGTTCCAGCATCAATCATCAATAAGTAAATACAACTGAATGTTTAAAAATAATCTTTACGGTGCCCGATTCCAGCCCCAGTTCCCAGTCAGATCTGTCTGACTGGTGGCAGGCAGGCACTACTTTTGTATCCAAGGAGGCCGATCCTGTGAACATCATAGGGCTCTCCGTGTGCAAGCCAACTGGTGCCGTGTGGATGCAGACTCTGCTCAGTGATCGTTTAATGAAAGAAGGACCAGAGGAAGGAAGGAAAGAAGAGAATATGACAGAACTGAGCTGGGGGTGAAGATCTGCCTTAAATAACCAATGGATATTTTCATGCTTATTTCCAAAGAATGTAGGTGAAAATAAATCTTTGTGGGTCTAGGATCAAAAGCAGATGCAAATATAAAAGGTAAAACACACACTGATTAAAAGTAGTGTGAAGGCAATGTATTTGTGCTTAACATGAGCAAAGAAACTGACATGATGGCCTGGAGCCCATTGCAGTCTATCTTCTTGGTAGCCATTTATCAAACGATCATTAAGCGAGTTAACTCCACACTCAGGGAATGCTGATGGCAGCATTAGCCATAAATAAATAAGCTAATATGTACAATGGCCAAATGAATAGGCTTTACCTTGGTGTTTCATGGCCTGAAAAGAATGCAGCTTTTCATTAAAGGAATCATTTGAAAATGTGGAAACTGATACTGCTGTGGCTCAGTGCTCTCTGCCCATTGATAATGGCCTCTGTATTCGTTGGTGGGGGTGGGAGGCTGATGTCCACTCACTTTAGCAAAGATTGTTATTGAATGAGTGCTTTAATGGGGGCGTTTATGATCCCAGGCAACTAAGAGCTCAGGGCGGCCTTAGACTAGTCTGTCCCTCCACCCAGCCAGTTCTTAGGGAATCAATGCATGTAGTATGTCAGTCAGTGGTCAGCGGTCCTTCAAAGCAGAGAGGCGGAGCTGAAATGGAAGTTGACAGGTAGCCACTTAGACTGCAGGCTAAACACTGGAAAGTGAAACTTCGCCCAGGAGTGCGGGAGTGTCCAGTCCTCACATGACAGTTAGTGCTGGGGTCAGATAGCAGGGATTGGCAGCCAAGGCCAGACAGTGGGGCTGTGGCAGGAAAAAGATTCATCAATCTGGGGAACAGCTTCAGAGCCCCTCAATTCCTGGATTTGTCTACTTGTAGCATCTCCTGAGACTCTCATTTAAAATGATTTAAAATTTATATATATATATACATATATATTTTAATTATTATTATTGGAAAGTTAAATATTCAGACAGGAGGAGACAGAGAAGATCTGCCATCCATTGATTCACTCCCCAAGTGACCACAACGGCCAGACCTGCCCCAATCCACAGCCAGGAGCCTGGAGCCTCTTCTGGGTCTCCTATGCAGATGCAGGGTCCCAAGGCTTTGGGCCATCCTCTACTGCTTTCCCAGGCCACAAGCAGGGAGCTGGAAGGGAAGAAGAGTTTGAGTGGCACTCCAATGTGCAATGCTTGTGTCCCAAGAGGAAGCCTAACCATCTGCACCCAAGGCCAATTCCCAGAAAACTTGGAAACAAACAACAAACGCCATCCTTAGGTCTGAAGCTTCCTCTCCCCAACCCTCATCCCTCATTATCTGCTAGTAAGGGTTGTTACTGCCAACAATGATACAACATAATTACCTTTTAAAGTGGAGCAGACTGGCCATTGCAGCCACCTGGGGGTGAGTAAGTGGTCGGGATCTTCCTCTCTGTCTCTGCTCTTCTTTGTATATCTAGCTGTCCAGTAATAAATAAATCTTCCAAAAAAAAAAAAAAAAAAGAGGAGCAGAAATTTCCACTCATAGGAATTGTCTGGGTGCTCATTACCAGGTGTCTCTGGGCCGCACCCTCCCACCTCACCCAGGACAGGAGCTGCTTGGGTCTGAGCAGCAGCTCCAGGAACTGGTCTTGTCCAGGATCTGCAAATGATTCTTCAGGCAAGTTTGAGACACTCAGGCTTGAGCTTGCACTTTTCTCTGGGAGTCAGAACATGAAATCTAGGAGGATGCATGGCTGGTGTGATTTCTTTCTAAATCTAGATTTACTGTCCTACACTAACACAACGCGTTCCTAGAGAGTGAAGGGCCAGCTACTATCTCAGGCACTGAATACAAGAACTGCTCTAAGCAAGAGGCTGTTAAGCCCGGCGGACAAACCCAGGACAAACCATGGGTGACTGCTCGTGTTGTGGGGTCGGATTTCCTACAGATAGCTTCCCCTTTCCGTAATTAATTCACTGAGGTCCCCATTTTCAAGTATTTTTGTTATTTAAGTCATACAGATTGAAAAGTCCCACTTTTTTCTTTCCCTCGTAAATCCTGCCACACCTTGAATAGGCAACTACGGACAAGGAAAGGTCTTGACAACGGGCAAAATCGCTGGTAAAAGTTCCTGGCTAGTCGTGCTCAAGGGTTTTATTTTCTAAACCCTTTCTGAAACTGAAAAAAAGAAAAAGTCTCTTGTCTCAACCTAGGCTCCCCAGCCACATGAAAGATTTTTTTTTTAATGCAAGAAAGTACATATTTTTCATGAACATATGTCACATAGAGCTTGCACTGCAGTCCTAACCTAGGCTCCCCAGCCACATGAAAGATTTTTTTTTTAATGCAAGAAAGTACATATTTTTCATGCACATATGTCACATAGAGCTTGCACTGCAGTGTTACAGTTCTACAATCACAAGTTTTACAAATAGTGTGGGGAGCACAATTACTCTGCTCTTTTTGCACTCCCTGTGGTTTATCAAGAGATTTCAAACCTTCAGACCCTCCAGGTACTACTAGGACTAGAAAGACCAGCTTCGGGCTTGCCTGGTGGGGCGGAGGAGGGGCGAGGCTACGGGGGAGGGGGAGAGTTGGTATTCAAGAACTGGAAAGGGGAGAGCAAGCACCTTCCAAGGCAGAACCTGGAAGAGGCTCAGCCTAGGTTTAATGAAAGTTTGATAAAGAATTTTGCCCTGACACCATTAAATCAGACAGCCGGGGAGAGTGGTTCACGGGTCGCAGCCCTGGCAAAGACTTTTCCAGAGAAACAGTCCTACTATCCTCAAAAAAAAAACAAGCTCCAGTGACTGCCACTGCATACTGTCTTCCTTCTGAAGTCTTTTGCTGTATCTCAATAGATGAGTTGTTTTCAAATAGATACCTACATAAATAAATGTAGCTTTTAAAGAAATAAGAGAATGGGAGAAATTTTTATCCTAAAATCTTTCAAATATTTTTTATTACATGCCAAATTGAACACAGAGAAGCAAACACTTGGCATTTCTGTAAATTTTGTAAAATACTTGGCATTTCTTTATGGCAAACTGCTTTCAACACCAAGCACTGTGCTAGAAATAAATTTGGAATACATTTTGTAACAATAGAATTTATGTCATGTTAAAACACTGTTTAGTAATGTGAAGAACACCTCTTGAAAATCCTGAAATAATTTCACGTGAAAAGGATGGGGGCTGGGGTCGTAGCCTAGGAAACCACTACCTGCAATGCCCGCATCCCACATCGGCACCGATTTGTGTCCTGGCTGCTCCACTTCAGATCACTTCCATGTCAGTGTGCCCCGGAGAACAACAAAGATGATCCAAGTCGTTGGGCCCTTGTCATCCACGTGGGAGCCCTGGATAGAATCCCCCCTGGCTCAGCCCAGGTCAGTTCTGCAGTACCCAGCATTTGGAGTGACACAGATGGGAGATCTCTCCATCCCTCAATTTTTCTTTTTTTTTAAGCTGGATCCATAAACAATAGATGTTCTGGGGCAGTGTTTTGTTAACTTTACCTCTATTCTGCTATGAGTGGCAGTTCCTTCCAACCCCAGCATGTCCCCTACTTTGTCCTGGCAAAACTGAGCTGTGACTTTATGGCCTCAACAAGGAACCTCCTGTGGGTCTCATTGAGGTCCCAAACATCTGTCGGCTCCGATAGCTTTGTTCTGCTGCTTTGCCGAGTCTTGGGACACCCTGAGGATCCATTAAGAGGTCCGTCAATATTTTGAATACCATTTACTTTGAGACAAGAGACTTTTTCTTTTTTTCAGTTTCAGATAGTCTTACATTTATTTTCTTATTGTTTCCCCATCAGGTTCTTATCCAAAACAAATTGCCTGAAATGATTTTGACTATTAGAGAACAGAAACACGCTTTCTACTCTAAGGAATGGACATCATCAGGTAAGGACTGTGGCAGGGAAAGTAGGAACAGAGAAGCTGCCTCTCATGGTGTCTGCACTCCCTCCCAGCAGAGCCCAGAAGCTGCCCAGCTCGGCATCTCCTAGTTGTCTTTATTCCCAGTGAAAGTGGCACTCTGCAGTCTATTCTCATGACTTCCGAGGAGTAACGGGATTGTGCCAGGTCAACATTGTGACACTCATAGTCACAGCAATGGGGAAGAGCTGAAACTACCCCGACTATGGTAACAAGTTCCCAGATGATGCTGCCCAGAGTTACCTTGGAGACTCACTGAAAGAGAGCATGTTGTCAACAACAAATTCTGCAGTCATCATCTCCCTTTTGCTTAATTGAAAGGAAACAGATCATTCGGGTATCATTCCACACACATGTAATCTCATTTTTTATTTGATTCTAACAGCCTACAACATAACTGTTATATTGTGCATGAGGATGTTAAACCTGAGACAGTAAATGGCCTGCCCAACAACGGTGAGAAAATGGCAGATAAATGTTGAATTCACACACCTGAGATCTGTTGTGCTTGTGCTTCTTAGAATGTTTAGCCAACATTAAACTCGGTTTTCATTTCATTTTACTTTCTTTGTGGTGATTTGTCTTTGACTTGGTCTTTTTAAATAACTTATAAATTCGTTCAAATCATTTTTAGAAACAGAAGAGGTCCACACTTTAAACAAATAGAAGTGTTTCAGTCAATTACTCAAGGATGATGTTAGGGGGGCATTATCTGATCTGAGGACTTGCATTACCACTTGATTTAAAAATAATGTTGAAACCGTTAAACAGCAAGAAAATGTTTCAAGTCATCTATTTTGAGCTAGCAGTCAGAAAGGCTGCCTAATTACATGATGAGCCCTCAGTCTTTCCAGAAGAGCATTGTTCTGACTTAATTAACATGAGCTTAAACAGTCCTAAAACAGGGCACATTCCCATTAGGATGAATTGCTCAATTCCCCAGAGGGAAATATGTGACGGCTCTTCCACCTGCCCTACATCTCTTCCTACGGGCTCTGCCGGAGAGCGCCCTTCTGCAAGAGCCATCTGTTCCTGCGGAATTGCTCAGAGACAAGGGCCACAGATCCAGGGTGGAGCAACGCAAAGCCAGCAGTCAACATGAAGACGGCTGGGGAGGGACACAGCCTTAGGAGCTAGGGTTGCTTTTTGACTGAGCTAAGTGACCTTACTAGAGAAAACCAGGATTACAAAGGAATTTGAGAGCCTTCTGCTTCCCAGGGATGAGCACTACATTGATAGAGTGCCAGTTGTGCGTGTGTACATACACACACATGTACATTTCCAGGTGCCAGTCCACTAGGAGTGGGCCTCACTCTCCAAGGAAGCCTCAGCCTTCTCTGAGGCTACACTGAGCCTCCCTGACGAGTAGGCAGCCAACCCTGACTCATCTCAGAGTCGAGGGAGGCCTCCCTCAACCTGTGAAGCATTCGTATCCCATTTTAATTTGTTGCTTTTTGCCTCGACACAGGATAAAATAGAAACTATTTTTAAAAATGGCATATCCTTAGCACCTGCTCACAGTCCGAACAAGTGGCGAGTGAACAGGCTGGGCTTTGCAGTCAGCCCCTGGCAGGCATCCCTCGGAGGCCGATAGCCACTCGCCACTTCCTTTACTTTCAGCATCAACTTGCTCCTCTATCACAGTCAGTGTTCTCCGTGGTACCACTTCAGATATAATGTCCATAATGCTGGCTGTTATTATCCATACCTGAGCTGCAATTCCCATCTCCCCAACATGGGGGCAGGTGTTGGGTTGCCCTGCATCCCAAGTGGGAGTGTTAGTTCCAGCTGTTCCACTTCCCATCCAGCATCCTGCTAACGTATCTGGGAGGACACAGTCCTTGCGTATCTGCTACCAATGTGGGAGGCTCAGATGGAACCACAGGCACCCACCTTTGGCCTGGCCAAGTTCTTCACTGCTGCAGGCCTTGGAGGAGTGAATGAGTACATGGAAGAGCTCTTTCTTTTAAAAATAAAAACAAAGAGATCAAAGATTGAATCATGTCTGAAGACTTAGTTACTGAAGTACAAAGCACTGTCTTGGACAAACTTTTAAAGAGTAATTTTTTTTTATGCAAAAATATAACAGCTGAGGGCCACAAACAGTATAGCTGAAAACTCAAAGCAGTTAACATTTTAAAGAACTGGCTCCCCTTCTCTTCCATCAGCAGTCTAGAGCTCTGGGTCCCCCTTTGTACACTGCAGGAACTTGCCTTCCTCACTCTTAGAGTGGGAGCTGTCCAGCTGCTTATCCTCCAGCTTTCATCACTTCTGGCTAAGCTCACCAAAATTCCATTCTGGTTAAAAACTGCAAAAAAAGGTTTCCAATGAGAGTTGTCAATAGGTCTGACATATTCAGCAAATCGGTCACTACCACTTTTCTGACTCACATTCAATACTGCTAGCACTTGTTCCGTCGAGAGCAGCCATGAAGGAAGTTTTGGCAGTACTTTCCGAGTCCTCCACCTCTACACCACCTGCGCTGCTGGGCTAGCAGGGTCCATTAAGGTTTCACATGACAGCAGATGGTGTTCTGATCCGGGAGGGTCTTCCCACAGACACTGCAAGAGCAGCCTTCATCCTCCTTGTGAGAGCGCCGGACATGGCTGTCATGGGCCGCGTGTGATGCAAAAGATTTGCCACAGAACTTGCATTTGAAGGGCTTCTCTCCAGAGTGCTGCCTAATATGTGTGCGAAGTATGCTGGAGGCGGTGAACTTCTGCAAAGAGGACGGAAATAGTCAATTAAACAAAGGGGTTATGGGCTGGCATGGTGGCATCTCAGGTTACAGTAGAAAGGTAGATTACACTTACAGAGTGAAGGAGAGAGATATATTGTCTATCTTTTGGTTCACTATCCAAACAGCCACAGTGACTGGAGCTGACCTAATCTGAAGCCAGGAGATAGGAATCTCTCCTAGGTTTCCCAAAGGGTGCAGGATCCAAGGCTTTGGAGCATCCTCTACTGCCTTCCCAGGCCACAAGCAAGGAGCTGCATGGGGAAGTGGAACAGCCAGGACATGAAGCAGTGCCCAGATGTGATCCCAGAGCTTGCAAGGAGAGGATTTAGCCTTTGAGCCATTGTGCTGGACCTGTGGCTCTACTTTTGATCCAACTCCTTGCTAATGCATTTGGGAAAGCAGTGGACAAAGGCCTAAGCCCTGAGCTCTTTCACTCATGTAGGAGACTCACATGATGGTTTTTGTGTTTGGTTTTGTCCTGGCCTAGCTATGGCCATTGCAGTCATGTGGAAAGTGAACCAGCAGTCGGAAGATTTCTCTCTCTGCCGCTCCCTCTCTGTAACACTGCATTTCAAATAAACAAATCCGTGGATAAAACAGGGTCTTTGAAAAGTTCATGGAAAATAAGCATTAAGAAAAATAACATAGATTTCAAAAACTTGTACACTAAAAAAAAATTTTTTTAAAAAAAGATGTATTCATTTATTGGGAAGGCAGTAAGAGGGGGAGTGAAGCCCTCCATTCTGTTTTCACTCCCCAAATGGTCCCAATGGTCAGGGTTGGACCAAATGTAAGCAAGGAGCCCGAAAATCCATCCAGGTCTCCCGCAGGAGTGGCACAGACCCAAGCATTTTATGCTACCTTCTGCTGCTTTCTTAAACACCAACAAGAAAACAGTCCCAAGCAAGCTTTGAGCCTTGGTTGAGTTCATGCTTCTCAAGTCTACGTAATATCTGTGATTATTAGAGTCCTTTCTATTCGGATTGTTTCATGACGTGTACCCTGAATGCCAGCCTGAAAACAGGAGGTCCTATCTGGGGAGAGACACTGAGAATGGGCTGATAAACAGCTGACGCTTACTGAAAAGTTATCACAGGCCAGATCTCTTGCTTGAAAGCAACCAAGCTGGTGCAAGGCAGATCCTCTGAAGGCAGTTCTGCTTACCTTGGTGCAATACACACACTGGTATGGGCGGTCTCCAGAGTGCACGCGCAAGTGCTTGCTCAGGCTGGAAGACTGAGAGAAGCATTTCCCACATGTGGAGCACTGAGGGGAGAAAGAGATGCATGTCGAAATCACATGTTCCCTCACCAAGTCTCTTTTTCTCTCTCTTTTAAAAATATTTATATATCTTTATTGGAAAGGCATATTTACAGAGGGAGAAACAGAGACAGAGAGAAAGATCTTCCATCCGCTGGTTCACTCCCCACCCGCCACAACCAGAACCGAGCCAAACCAAAACCATGAGCCAGGAGCTTCTTTCGGGTCTCCCATGTGGGTGCAGGGTCCCAAGGAATTAGGCTGTACTATGCTGCTTTCCTAGGCCACATGCAGGGAACTTGATGGGAAGTGTGTGCAAGGTAAGGATTTTAGCCACTGTGCTACTACGCTGGGCCCCAGATTTATTCATTTTCATTTGAAAGGCAGAGTGAGAGAGGGGAGGAGAAGAGACAAAGCAAGGAGATCTCCAAATGGCTGCAATAGCTGGGATCAGGCCAGGCTCAACCCAGGAGCCAGGAGCTCCAGCCTGGTTTCCCAAATGTGTTTGGCAGGTGCTGGGGCCCAAGTACCAAAGAAGTAACCAGAACTGGGTGGCAGAGACAACAACCTTTATGAGTTATTGTACACTATTATCATATATTGGGTAAATGCCACAAAATAGGACATTGCAAAAAGAAAATATGGTACATCCATCTGATGTGGATATAGACATTGCTATTTTTATACTGGCTTTGTGATATATACTGTGGATTCAGAAAAGTAGTTTCATTGGGCTGAGCGCGGTAGCCTAGTGTTTAAAACAGAACTTAGTCTGCACGCCCGAGATCCCACATGGGTGCCCGTTCGTGTTCTGGCTGCTTTCCTCTTCTGGGTGCCTTCCTGTGGCCTGGGAAAGCAATAGAGGACAGATGGCCCAAAGCTTTGGGACCCTGTACCCACACTGGAGACCCAGAAGAAGCTCCTGGCTCCTGGCTTCAGTTCAGCTCAGCTCCAGCTGTTGTGGCTACTTGGGGAGTGAACCAGAGAATGGAAAATCTTCCTCTATCTCTCTGTTCTTTTAATCTACCTTTCTAGTAAAAGTAAATAAATCTTTTAGAAATATATAATAACATCACAGTCAGAAGGATCCCAAATATACCTACATATAAACAGGAGGAAAAAGCCTAAAATGGCTTAACTGCATCAGGTGCTTTCTATATATATTTTTCCTTCATAATTGCATGGACAATTATTTTCTCATACTTAAAAATTAAAATCTTACATAAGTTTATCAAATAACAACATAAAAGCTTTGGTTTCACTCTCAATCATACTAACACACACAGCTGTAAGTTCTTTGCACTTCAACTGTTTTCCACTTAAATGCAAATATTATACATGGCATATACATTTTAAATAGCATCATTCTATATCTATTCTGCAACTTGTTTAATATTCAGTAGTTTAATCCTGCTTCCCACAGGAATCAAACATTGCCTTTAGCTTTCACAACTCCGGCCTCACGGCCACCTGTCTGCCCTCCTGCAGGGCCAGGGAGGGAGGTGGCATGCAGTCAGTGGCTGCCAGTCACCTGCCCGCACTCACCTTGTGGGGCCGATGCTTCTCGTGCACGTGAAGGATATGGATCCGGAGCCGGTCCCGCTTCTCGAAGGACCGCTTGCAGAGGGAGCAGGGAAATTTCCTGTCGCCCTTGTCCACGCAGGGGGTGTACTTGAGGTGCTTATCTCTGTAGTATTTGTAGGCAAACACCTTTCCACATCTCTCACACTGGAAGCCTTCTGCAGACTCTGGCAAACATGGCAAAAGGGGGCAGGGTTACATAACAGCGACTTTCCCAGCTTCTCTTTCGTATCAAAGCCTTCATGCCCGATGCCTAGCCTCGACAATGACCAAGTCACAGCCACTTCTCCTTTCCCTTGTATCACCTCCATAGTGGGTTGTGTTGTGTTAAGACTTCATTTATTTACTTGAAAGGCAGAGTTACAAAGGGAAAGGGAGTGACAGCGAGGTACAATGTGTTACTTTAATACTCATCTATCACTTGGTTCACAAACACTGAACCTCAAACTGTAATGTTTGGAAGATGACTTTTTAGAAAGCACAGCCAAGACACCATCGTCATCTCTAAATAAAAACCCAAAAAACCCCCCAAATTGACCCCTTAACAAAAATATCTGTCAGCCAGTGTGGTATGCCCCGAAGCTGAAGCTGGGAGCCTAGACTTTCTCCACGTGGGTGGCAGGAGGCAGGGGGCAGCCCAAGCACTGCAGCATGAGCCACCGGCTGCTGTGCCCCAAGATGCACATTAGCAGGAAATGCTGCATTCAACGCCCTGCGGTGTGCTCATGTTACAAGCAGCAGGTTCAACTCCTGTGCAACAACACCTGCCTGCCTCTCTGCAAGCCCTTCCTTTTTCCCCTGAAACGCACTCGACTCAGCTCTTCTTCCAGCAGCTAAGGGCACTGCACCCCTCATTTCACTCCTGCCCATCACAGGTTGTGCAAGGTTAAGGGCCTCAGACTTTGCCCCCCTTTAAGATCAGCCTGGACTCTCCTGTTCAAAGCACTCACCAGGACATGCTGCCTTCCCAGTACTGTTTCTCCTGTTTACAATTCATGGTAAAGACTTTAGGGCTTCCCTCTTCACATGTACATTAAGGGCAGGGGTTGGGGGAGAGGCCAGAGGGCTCCTTCACTTCCCTAACACACGCTTGAATTCTAATATACGGTTTCCAGTTTCTCACGAAGCGACAGTCGGGCCCAAGAAAAGCTTGTTTTCAAAGGATATGTGTTTGTGTGATGGGAGGAGGGAAAGTTAGGGAGGGTGTGGGCGGGCTCTAGCCCAGGACATCTCAGATCCAGAGGTGTCTATGTGTTGGGGGAACCAGGAGAGGACAAAAGCACCCCTGCGGATGCTACCCTGGATTCCAGAGGATAAAGTGGCTTTGACTATGAATGTCCCACTGGGACCCCATTGTCTGCCGGCAGAGAGGGACAAGAGCTCAGGGTGAGTATATGCAAGAATCTGTAGATAGAAATCTTTTAAGCATCAAGCCAGCAGGGAAGCTGTCCATCAGGGACTTTTGTTAGTTGACAATTACATCCCTGGCACATTTAACAGGTGGCTAAGGAAAGAAACCCTTCATTAAGTAAATAACTAAGCAGGCAACAGCCAGCCCTGGGAGGATCAGGCACCCAGCTCTGTCTATCACTTTCATTGAGGTGCTTAATTCCCTCAGAATCCCCCTGGTGGGGCTGCTTCTAGCTTAGAGCTACAACTGCCCTGGATGGGTCAGAAATACTGGGCCTTCCTGCTTTCTGGTGTGTGTGTGTGTGTGTGTGTGTGTGTGTGTGGA
Source organism: Ochotona curzoniae (assembly GCF_017591425.1). Classification (NCBI taxonomy): domain Eukaryota; kingdom Metazoa; phylum Chordata; class Mammalia; order Lagomorpha; family Ochotonidae; genus Ochotona; species Ochotona curzoniae. The sequence continues at coordinate 19,913,653 of NW_024464939.1, read as the reverse complement.
GTGCTACAAAACAGGGTCAGAAATGAACAAGATGAAGCATTGAAGCACACCAGAGTTTAGAGTAAGAGTTCAACAGTTTGTGTAAGAACCATTTAGGCAGAAGTCAGTCAGAAATCTTTACTAATTAAGCTTCAGCAGCTTTTCTGCTCAGGTCAGAGGAAATGTATCTTAATCTCATTTTATCTCTTTCCCCTTTCTCTCTCCCTATCTCAGTCAACTACTGTTTTTCATCCAGGGAGCCTCAACAACCGATAGGGATACTTTCGGTCCAAACCTGGTTTAATTTGCCAAGGATTAAGAGTTGTTCCAGATCGCAGATCACAGCTATTAGGGGGAAAAAAAGCTTTATCTTTGCATTCCACACTTCCACCCCCAAAACACATACACACACTTGCATTTTCAAATATCCCGCCCACATAGAGTCCAAAGCCTTCCCTCCCTACTGGGTCAGACTTTGAAGGGCAGCCCACCATTCACAGCAGTAGAGGGCAAATGAAGTGACAGAATTCTTTGCAATAAATCAAGGTGTACTCAGCTTTCTTTCCACATATTGGCCAAAAGACACACGCTGTCAGCTCAAGGCCAAAAGCATCAGATGTCATCTTTGCAAAGGTGGTGCGAGTTGGGCTTCCCGGGTGGATGGTTATGATCCCTCATCCCTGATTGAGATCTTGGATATCTGCATTTGATTCCATGTCAGTAACATATCACTTACTTCATTATTCTACTATTGAGCATTTACTTTGTGAGTTTCCATGAATATGGATGGTGCTATAATAAAAATTCTCACATGCAAAATTTTTTTCCTCTTGGGCAAGTTCCTTCCTCTCTCCCTCGTTGAAGACTTAATGAGCACTCCAATATGGGATGCCAATTCCAGGGGCGATTTAATCTGCTGTACAGCCCGCGCCCTTTACCTGCATATTTCCTTGGCCTTGGCTTCTCTGCTCTCTGAAATTGGGGAGTTGCATCCCACTGTGCTGAATCCTCTTACTTTACCCCATCCCAAAGCAGCCTGACCCAATTCAGTTGCAGCTCTTACCCACCCCTTCAGTTCACAATGGCATCCAGAGGCATGGAATGTTCAGAATTGCTCTCCAGCCTAAGGGTTAAGCATAGGAAGCAGACAGCAGCCCGCCAAATACTGCCAGGTGTTAGGAATTCAGGTTAGGCTTCTTTACCTGGCGCTCGGCATCTCTGAGATCATAACAATGGTCTTTTCTATCCGACTACACATGTGACAACAGTTTACATTATCTTGTCCCTCCCATTGGATGACTAGTCCCCAGAATTTTTTTTTTAAAGATTTATTTTTTTATTTGAAAGTCAGATATATAGAGAGGAAGATCTTGTGTCCAATGATTCACTCCCTAAGTGACAGCAATGGATGGAGCTGAACCAATCTGAAGCCAGGAGCCCAGAGCCTTTTCTGGGTCTCCCACGTGGGTGCAGGGTCCCAAGGCTTTGGGCTGTCCTCGACTGCTTTTCCAGGACACAAACAGGGAGCTGGAGGGGAAGCTGGGCTGCCGGGACTAGAACCGGTGCCCATATGGGATCCCAGGCGTACAAGGAGAGGACTTTAACCACTATGCTACCACGCTGGGCCTGAGTCCCCAGAATTTTATATGTACAAAAGTTACTTGCCGGGCCCATAACATATAGGAGTTGGTTTGTGCTCCAGCTGCTGTACTTCCAATCCAACTCCCTGCTTATGTGCTTGAAAAAGCAGCCCAAGACGGTCCACATGTTTGGGCCCACGCTCCTACAGGGGAGACCTGGTAGCAGCTTCCGACTCCTGATTTCAGACCTCCCCAGCTGCAACCACGGGGCCACTTGGGGAGTGAACTTATGGATGGAAGAGCCCTGTCTCTAAATTCTGCCTTTCTAATAAACAAATAAGGGCCGGCGGCGTGGCCTAGCGGCTAAAGTCCTCCCATGTAGGCGCCGGTTCTAATCCCAATTCCGGCAGTTCCACTTCCCATTCAGCTCCCTGCCCCAAGCCTTGGGATCTGCACCCATGTGGGAGACCTGGAGAAGTTCCTGGCTCCTGGCTTCGGATCAATGCAGCACCGGCCGTTGTGCTCACTTGGGGAGTGAATCATCGGATGGAGCTCTGTATATCTGACTTTCCAATAAAAATAAAACTTAAAAAAATTAATATGCTATCAACAGATGAAAGCTAAACAGAATAGTCACATGTTAAAAAAAATAACAAATAAATGCATCTAAAAAAAAATCACATGGAGAACTTGCTTCAAATGCCATTTCCAGAGACAATCCTCAAGGTGAGCTGGGGTCCTCTAGCTCCTTGCTGCCCCGATGTAGTCCAGTGACAGCAGTATGGACACAGCATTCGGCACAGCAGCCGAAGCTCACCTCCGCTACCGGAAGACCTGGATTCAAGTGCCAGCTCTACTCTTGATTCCTGCCTACTGCCAAATCCACTCCTGGGGGGCAGCAGATGACGGTTCAAATGGTTAGGTACTGGCCAGTCACATACATGGAAACAGGAGCCCAGTCCAGTGTTTCCCAGACTTGACCGAGACCCGCACTAAGAATCACATTTCATGTACTGACACATGCATCCGTTGGAAATGAAAACTAGACACACAACGCTTCCTGTTTCTTACGGGATTCCAATCAGCTTTTCTGTTCTACTTTTATTCTGCCACCCTCCCCGACAATCCACCATCTGAAAAACGCTGCCCTTGTCCTTTGAGTATGTCAATCATGGCAGCCTGAGCAGAAACATAACAGCAAGGTGGCCGAGCTAAGGCACCGGTGACAGCCATGCATTTCACATTCCTTTTATTCTTGAGGGGGTGAAGGCGTAGGAAACAAAACTTCTTACAGGAAAACTTTGGCAGGTGTGGAAAGGTGAGCGCCTCTTTCATCTTCAGTGCAGTCTCCACACAAGCTACGCATCAGCCATCAGGGGTGAGGACCTGGCGAGGACCAGCGCGTCCTGCCAGCGGGAGGCCCTCCTGAGGCAGGCAAAGCAGTGCACTCACCTTCCACGGTCGCAGCAGGCTGCCTGCCCTTCTCGGTGAGCTGCAGATTTACAGGAATGTCCAGGAACTTCTCGTAGCAGTCTCCATACCACACAAGGAGCTCTTGGTTCTGGCAGATCTCCTTGCAGCTCTCATAAAAGATCTGCCCCTGGTACTGCACTGCAACCAGGTTCTGCTCCTCGGGGAAGCGGGCGCAGTTGACGTAGGACATCCAGTTCCCGGTCCCTTTTCCATCTATGAAGTGGCTTAAATGGCCGTCTTCAAAGATCTGAGGGAAGTAAAAGCAGCCTGAAATGAATTGCGTCTCCCTCTTAAGAGAATATTTAGTAAAAATCTATAAAACTTACATGAGAGGCCACCACAGATGTCTGTAATCGCTCTAAGCAGTATATAAATCCACTTAAGCCTAAATAGATTTCCTAGCTTGAGGACGTGACGTTGAGGGAGTGCGCTCGAGTCCTGGTTTTATCTCTCTTTTTTTTTGGGAACCCTAAGTTTCTGCATTAAGCACATGCTAATTTCATAAGCAAGACTAAAGGAAATAAACAAAACAGAGATCTTACGTGATTCCTCCTCTGAAAGACAATCTGTTAGTTTTGTATTCTATCCCATTTAGTTTTCAGCCACACTTTCTTCTTTGCTGGAGAGTTCACTGTCTCCCAGCAACACAGTCTGCATAGCCCGAATTTCAGACTCGTTTCCTAGACTAGCTTCCTAGGAGAAACTAAGGATCAAGGGTCTTGTACATTTCAAAGTATCTGACACATTCTGACAATCTTTAATCCCAGCAGCACAGCCCACACCCCTTAGGTAATTTAAGGCATGTGGGTCCTTAAAAAAATCCCTGGCTAATTTCAGAGGCAAACAATACAGAATCCTAAAGTTTTGCTTTTCATTTCCTTTGGCATACTTTCAGAACTTTACAATGTCAAAACATTGGGTTTGATCTATAACAAAAACACAACCTACTCAATTCTTCAGGACACATTCTAGGCTAGTCTTCCCAGACTCAATGACTTGGGGCACTGCCGAGCACAGCATCCACACATGCTGACCACTGTCCCCTAGAATGGGACACCTGCTGCTTTTCCCCTTACAGACAACACCAAGAGCCCAGGACATACCCCGGTGTCCCCCACACTCACCTCCCACATCACAGAATTGTCCATGTGGGTCTTCACTTCACTGGTGTTGACCATTTTGCCCTGAAAGGGCCCAAATCTGACTCCCTTGGCAATGAATCCACTGCAGAACACCCCGAAGTGTGGCACCTCGCCAAGCATCGTCTGCAGAAGGCACAGACCTAGAGCAAGCCCAAAGCGGTAAAGAAGAATGAGTAAGGCCACCTGCACCAGTTCCGTACAAGAAACCCAAGCGAGAGCGCTTGCCCACCTTCTGGAAGTTGAAGAGATTCCTTGTCCAGAGCTTGAGGAAGCGAATCAGACCCTAGAGACAGCAAAAACAATTTTTTTTTCAATCAAAATTATGAAATACTATTAAAGCGGAATCCTCCTTACCCCATCTAGCCACTGTCTGTTTCCCCGGCTCCTTTCAAGGAGCTTTTCATGTGTGACACTCCCAATAACCCTAGGCAGGCTATTTTGCAAACTTAAGGAACTTGAGAATCGGCTAATCTAAGGGACTTGAGCACCAGAGATAATGCTGAACCAAGGTGGGGCTGGGTGGCTAAGCTGGGGCCCCAGGTGTGACTATCTAAGGTAGAGCTGCCCCTAATGGCATCTAATGGCAGCCACAAGCCCACCCAAGCGCGTCTGTCCACGGTGCGGGGAAAAGCAACTCAAGAGTCCTGCAGTTAAGCCAGGCTTCTTAGAGAGCATGGCTTCCATCGACTCTTACAAAACCAACAGACAGCGCAGACTTCAGATCCTCCTGGCCCTGCTCCCCGTCCCTCCCCCTTCTATCTCCCCCCCCCCCCAACCAATTAAGTTCCCGACAGCCTGGGCTCCCTTTACCAGAGCTAGGGCTTCCTGTGGGGGTCAGGACTCCGGAAATGGCAAGCTGTAGCAAACTTGGGTGCTCCAAGCTGGGAGTAATCCCATAGAGAACGAAGTGCAGGTCTTCCTCGGTGAAGTGGAAACGGTCAGGCGATTTCCGCTCCAGGTTCAGGATTTTGGGGTCATCCTCAGACCGTTTCGCCGGGGAGCGAGACGCTACGGAAGATGTCTTCAGTCCCGTAGGGACCACGGACGCCTGGGCAGGCGTCGCTACGGGGTCGGGTCCACTGGAGCGAGGGGCGCCGTCGTTGCGGGCCGAGTTGTCACCGCTGGACCCCGGGTACTCACCGCTGCTGCTCAGGAAGTGTGGCACTTCCCCGGGGAGCGGGGCAACTGAATACCAGTGCGGCAATTTGCCGTACCAGGGCATGCCATAAAGGGGTTCCCGCTGTAGGGCCAGGGTGGGGTTCAGCAAAGGAGGTGCCGTCCGAAAGGGGAAGGAGGGTATGGCCTGGGGCGCAGGCACGGAGCCATCCAGCTGCGGGAAAGGTTGCAAGTCCTCCGCCGCGGCCAGGGCGCTCCTGAAGGAGCCGTAGGCGGCAAAAGGCTCGTAGTAGGCAGCCAGGTACTGGGAGCTGACCTGGAGCCTCTCGGCTGGGTAGCACACCTGCTCCTGGAGCTCGGTCTCAGCGGGCGCTCGCAGAGCCATCCTCGGGCCGGTGAGCTAGGAGGGTCTGCCGAGAGAAACCAGCCGGGCTGAGTGCTCGCCTCCCCGGGGAACCTCCCGTCTGCCGGCGGCCGCCGCCACCCACCAACCCCAGGTCGAGGAACTGGATAAATTCCACCCAATTCGACCCCGCCTGTCTAAAAAAAAAAAAATCAAGCAACCAAAACAACACAGCAGAAACAGTAAACGTAAATAGCCCCAAACGAAAATCCGCCAGCATGCCCGCCGACTCCAAGTTCGAAGTTAGTGTCACCTTCGCCTTCCCTCTCCACACCCGCCGGGACCCAGCGCGGCCGGTCTCCAACACCCGCTCCCTACCTTTCGCCCCTAACCCGGCTCCTGCAAAACCTAGTGCAAGTTCCCTACCCTTCGCCTTCTCCGTCCAACAAGACTTTTTGAAGGGAGGGTGGGAGAGTCGGCTCCAGCCACCTGACCTTCCCCCACCCAGGGATGGGGCGGGGAGCCAAGCGCGAGACTCCCGGGGGGCTACGGAGCAGGAAGCCGCTGCAGGCGCCCCGGAAGGGAAGAGCAAGGACGGCGCGGAGAGAGGCGGCTCTGCAAGCCCACGTCGGCCCCTGCGGGCTCCGAGCCGCGGCTGCCCCGAGGGGAGCCGGCGCCACCTCCCGCTCCCCCGGGGGAAACGCAGCTGCCCGCGCGGCCCGAGCCCCGCCGCAGCCCCCAAGTGCATCACCGACTCCAGTCGTCCCACCTGGGGAGTGGGGAAGCCTAGGGTCGCTTCTCCGGAGTCGGGGTCCTAGCCCCGATGAGGAGGTCGTTTCATGGATTCGCAGCCGAGGAAGGAAGCCCCTTCCAGAGGGGCAGCAGGTCCTGTGGGCAAGATCAATGAGCCCAATAAGATAACTCGGCAGGGTCGTGACTCAAGAAATTAAAGAACACGGGGTCAGGAGCAGAGGTCAGCCACATGTGCGTGGCTGCGGTGTGGAGCCTCGGGAGGCGCCCAGCTCCCCGGGCTTTTCTCCGACCTCAAGTATCACCGAGACACGGAAGAGGAGGCAAAAGCACCACGCGGGTGGAACTGCGCCCTGGAAGCCGTCGGCCAGCGTGGGAGCTCTCCCCGGGCGCGCCCCGCCGAGCACCTACCTCGGAGCGCACGCCAGCCGGGCCTCGGTCACCCGGGCGCAGGCTCCGGACCGGTGGGCTGCGGGCGAGCCCCGAGGGCTGAGCCGGGCTTAAGAGGGCGGCTGGACGGGCGGGGCACGCGGAGGACGGCGAGGGTGTGCAAGGGACCCGGGCCACGCGGGTCCCCAGCTCCGTCTTCTCCCCGCCCATCGCAGCCATTGGCCGGAGAGAGCTCCATTCGCCCCGGGATCCCCGGAGGTCGCCCACCCGACGCGCTCCAGGACCCTGGTGGAGGGCGCTCGCCGCCAGCTTTCCAGGACAGGCTCTGCTGCCGCTCGGGGCTGGAGGGATGGAGAGCCAAGCGCCGGACACGGCCACCTCCCGAGAAGCCTCTCTGAGCACGCACGCACCCTAAGCAACCCTGGACTTTCTGGGTCCGGAGAGCCGAGCCTGCTGGAAGGCGGCGGCAGAAGGCGTCCGACGTCCCAGAGACCGGGCGAGGAGCCGGGCGCCCAGCTGAGGACAGCGGCGCCTCGCGGATCGGCTGCTGGAGACCCTCGACGCTTCGGATCCGAGGGTCGGGCGTCACCTCCTAAGTGGCCTTCAAAGGCCGCGGAGAGTCCACCGCGCCGCCGCCACCATCGCGGTCCTGAGCTCTGGAAACTTCGGGGAAGGTTCGCGACCGGACGCGCAGGGCGCTGAAATATCCGAGATCCAGACCCAGACCCGGCGATCAACGACTGCATTTTTTTTTATTACTTTTTTTAATTGTTATTAACATTGTATTATGTGATACAACGACTGCATTTTTATTCGCTGCGCGGGCCATCTAAGTAGAGAAAAGAGCGCTTAATTCCATTCACATTCACAGGGGAAGCACCTGGGGAGGGGTGACTCGCCGCTGCGCCAGGTGACCTTGGCCCGGACCTTTCGCCACCTCTGCCACTGCTTCCTCTTCGCCGGAGGGCGCGGCTGGGAGAGCGGGAGAGCGCGGCGCCTGCAGCCCGGTGGCCGAGGGAACGCGCCCACCCGGCGGGGACGGCGGCCGCCACCTTCCTGCTAGGTCCCCGGGAACCCTGCAGCGTCAGCCCGCCGGGCGGCCACGAGGTGGGAAAGCGCCGGACCCCGAGGCCCTGGAGGATGTCAGCTGCGAAGGCAGGTGTATTTTCTCAGCCGAGATAGCGTGACGGAGAGCTCTGATCTCCTGTCCCTGTTGTAAGACCTTGGCTTCGACACTGGTCTGAAGAAGTGAGGAACTCGAATGGAATCTTGCTCCCCTGGGACCCGGTCCTTTACTGTGGCTTCCTTCCTGCTCTCGGGCTCTCTCACCTGTAGGATTTAGAGTGTTTTGGGACACGTGGATGGTCCCTGGGGGATTAGTGTCTCTGGAGCACAATTTTTCAAAGCCTTCTAGGGCTGTAGCCTCTCTTAATAACATGAACGTTATTTTATAGTCTTGTTCTGCAAAGAATACAGATTTTATGTAGCAAATTTGAATTCTAGTTTGCTTACGTGGTTTTTAAAAATACATAAAATACAAGCCAAGGCTTGCTCAGCAGACTAATCCTTTTCCTGCTGGTGCCGGCATCTTATTTGGGCTCCAGTTGTGTCCTGGATGCTGTACTTCTGAACCAGCTCCCTGCAAACGAGCTTTTGTTTTTCTGCAACTCAAGTAACTAGTTATAGCTCCCACTGATGTGTGCGTTAACTATTCCCTATCATTACTGAATGCACGGAACAAAACTTCAGTTTTTGGATCTGTTTTTTTTGGTTGTTATTGTTTTTTTAAAGATTTATTTGTTTTTATTGGAAAAGCAGATCAGATTTACAGAGAGAAAGAGCATCCGTCGATCCACTGGTTCACTCCCCAACTGCCAATCCCAAGCCAGGTGCCTTGAGCCTCTTCCAGGTCTCCCACATGGATACAGGGTCCCAAGGCTTTGGGCTGTCTTCTGCTGCTTTCCCAGGCCACAGGTAGGAGGCTGGAAGGGAAGTGGGGCTGCCGCTGGGGTTAGAATTGGCACCCATGTGGGATCCCAGCCCACGCAAGGTGAGGACTTCAGTTACTAGATTATTGTGCCAGGCCATGTCTTACTCCTTCTTGTTCCTGGGACAAGGGGTCTGTCACAGGACAGGCACCATTCAACCCAAGCAGACCAACTGGCTTGGCTGGTTGACAGAAACCAGTGCTCATCAGAAGTTCCAGAACTGTCTGGGAACATGAGCAGCTTGGCCACGGGCCACAAAGGCACCTTGAGAAGCTGTGTCAGGCACCCAAGGGCTTGGACCTTCTGCTGCCTCAGAAGATCTGCCTGCTGCCTCTGTGTGTCCACTTCTAATCTCTGTGATGCCCATTCATAACAGTGTAATTCACAATAGCAAAGGCATGGAAATAACCCCAATGCCTCCTGAAAGAGGAATGGCTAAAGAAACGGGGGAGCCCAGCACAGTAGCCTAGTGGTTAAATCCTTGTCTTGCCTGCATATGATCGCATATGATCACCACTTTGTATCCCTGCTGCCCCAGTTATGATCCAGACGCCTGCTTGTGGCCTGGGAAAGCAACAGCGGATGGACCAAAGCCTTGGACTCTGCAACCATGTGGGAGACCTGGAGGAAGCTCCTGGCTTCAGATCAGCTCAGCTCCAGCCATTATGGCCACTTGGGGAGTGAACCAGTAAACAGAGGATCTTTCTTTCTATATCTTCCTCTCTCTGTAAACTGCCTTTCCAATAAGAATAAATGAATACACACACACACACACACACACATATTTTAAATAGGATAAGGCATTTTTTTTTTAAGTACATCACCTCCAAGGGATACTACTAAGCAATTAAAAAGAATAAAATTCTACCATTGGCAGCAAAGTGGTCTTGAATTGAGACCATTATGCTCAGTGAAATAAGCCAGACACAAAAGGACAACTACTGTTTTCTGTGATATAAGGCAACCTTCATGGAAAATATAAAACAAATAGACATACAAACATATACATATATTTTCATAAATTAATTGCGTAATGAAAGCTAGCATACCAGGAAGTGAAGACACATTACAGTATGTATCTTTACTCCCAAATAAAAGGAAGACTCCCAATGAAACCGTTAAATACACCTGGACAATTTGATGCTGGATTTGCTACCATTGCCTGTGCCCACAATGCCATGACACACTTAAGTAGCAGAATGCTGAATCTGCGACTGCTGCTGCTGCCGTATTACTGTAATATGGAGGAACATGGTATGGGGGTGAAATGGGGAGGGAGAAAAGGAAGGAGTCCCTACACCTACAAATCTGTATCGTGGGGCCTAGTGTGATGGCCCAGTGGCTAAATCCTCACCTTGCACTTGCTGTGATCCCGTAAGAGCAGCAGTTCATGTCCTGGCTGTTCCACTTTCCCTGCACCCGCGTGGGAAACCTTGAAGAAGCTCCTGGCTCGTGGCTTCGGATCGGCTCAACTTGGCTGTTGTGACCACTTGGGAAGTCAATCAGAGGATGGAAGATTTTTCTCTGTGTCTCTTCTTTGTGTAAACCTGACTTTCCAATACAAAGAAATAAATCTTAAGAAAAAAAACTATATCATGGAAAATAAGAATTTTTTTAAAAAGACCAGGAGGAAGAGAAAGATATTCCCTATTTCCATGCTGTAACTATTCAGGAGTTTCTATATGGTATTATAAGGTGTGGAAAACAATTCAAGGAAAATTTTCAGAAAGGGAGGGAAAAAAACCCCACTGTTCTCTACATCCATACTTCTCGAAACTATTTCTGAATTGAAGTAAGATGATTTATTGCAATCAATTCATATAAATGACATGTGTAACGTAATGCTAACTAAAAATGGGGGCGTGGGACCAGAGAAGGTAAAAAGCAGCCCTACAGTCTGACAGGCCAAACCTGGCAAGGCTCGAGTGCCAGGTAGACCAGGAGAAGGGAGTGGTGAGAGTTACCGCATGGCACATATCATTTGGTTCAGCTGAGGCTTTGGGGGCAGATGGACAGGATAGAGAACGCCCTTAGAGAACTAGGGAGCAGTGTGCTGAACCTGTTCTCAAAAAATAAATCAACAAAACTCCAGTCCCTTGGGAGTGAACCTGGAGTTCCGGCTCTTAGCCCTGCTCCATCAGTCACTTGATCCGCCCCCTTTCCCTTCTTCTGACAACAGCAGCCCAGGTGCTGCGTGCTGCTGGCTGCCTCCACCTCTGTTGACCGTCTTCATTGCTTCAAAGTGATGACCTTGTCTACTTCCCTGCTGTAGCTGTCCCCAGCGGGCAGTTTGTTCCTTTTTTAAAAGTCATCCCTGGAAGCTGCCGTCCACTTTGAGCTGCGCCACAAGCTCTACGCTCCTCTGTAAGTCAAGCAGCAGTTCTGCTTTTCTCCGACCAGGGAAGGGGACTCTGCTTCTGCGGTGGGTGCCAGGAGCTGCTTGGCTGTTCTGCCTTGCTGGCATTGCCAGTGCTCAGTCCTGGCTACCATTCCCACTTAACAGTTGCTGCTGCTGAAGAGGTAAGTCAGTAGCAGTCAGCAGAGGTTTTTGATTTGGTCACCGGTGATGTTGGTCAAGAGTTTCATCTCTACTGGGACCCAGTAACATGCAAGCAATGGTTTCTCAGCCTGGTTCCACTCCTCTGCCAGGGATGCCACAGCCTTGTTCCAGAACCCAGGAACCTGTGAGCTGATTCTTCCACTGGGGCTCACCCCCAACTCCACACTGTGCTTTCATCCTTGACTCCTGTAACCACCACAGGGACTGAGATCAGACGGTCCATGGCCTGGCCCCGTGGGAAAGGCCCCTTGAGTTGTATCACCTGGTGTGGAAGGTGGAACACCATGGTCCTCCAAGTGGAGTATTGCCTTCAGAACATAGAGAGCTCTCCTGGTGCTAGGCTCCCTGATGTGAGATAACAGAGTCAAGATGCAGCAGTTTATCTTTCCCTTTGGAGTAGTTATCCCTGCACGTGTCAAGCAGCCCTGACAGACTGGCATTGTGGCATAGCTGGAAAGGCCATTGTGCTAGACACCAGCATCCCATATGGGCACTGGTCTGTGTCCTGGCTATTCTGCTTTTGATCCAGCTCTCTTCTATCAATCTATTTATTTATTTAAAGATGGATTTTTTAAATTGGAAAGGCAGATATACAGAGAAAAAGAGACAGAAAGATTTTCTGTTTGCCGATTCACTTTCCAAGTGGCCGTAATAGCCAGAGCTGAGCTGATCCAAAGCCAGAAGCTGAGAGCTTCTTCCGAGTCTCCCACACAGGTGCAGGGTCCCAAAGTTTTGAGCAGTCCTCCACTGCTTTCCCAGGCCAAAGGCAGGGATCTTGATGGAAAGTGGAGCAGCCAGGATATGAATCGGTGCCCATATGGGATCCTGGTAGATGCAAGGCAAGAATGTAGCCATTAGGTTATTGCACCAGCCCCCTAGCTCCCTTCTAATGACCCAGGAAAAACAGCAGAAGATAGCCCAAGTGTTTGGAGATCTTGCCACCCATGTGGGAGACCTGAATGAAACCCCTGGCCTCACCTTGGCTAAATGCTGGCTGTTGCCATTATAGAGTGGATGGGCAGATGGAAGATCCTGTTTTCTTTTTATATGTCTAAATTTAGGAAAAAATCAGAATTAAAAAAAAAAAACCAAAGTGAAGTGTCCAGTCTCCATCACAAGACTTACTTCCTGTGCGTCTTAGCAAGGCCTCGGTGCACATTGGTGCTTGTTTGTCCTACGCAGTGAGCACCAGGAACCTGCTGTGTGATGGGCTGGGTGAGCTCCAGGTCTCCTTTAGACTATATCATGATCCTGAGGTTAACCATGTTTAGAAATGAATATTGCTTTTTAAAAAATTGATAATAATAATTGTACCTCTTTATGAGCTACAAGGTGATCAAAATATAATCAACATGTCTCCTTCAAAGTTACTGTACGATTGGAGGGTTAGAGCGTCTAGTTGCTCACACAGTTTATACTAGATTATTGTGAACATAGTGTCCACATATTCTGTGCAACCATAGAAACATTTTCTTTTGATCTAACTCTGGGTGCCTGTCATCAAAATTCCCTCTGTGTCCACTGTCCACTCCCACTCCTAGGCTCTAGTGGTAACCATTCTGTTTTCAGACCGAGTTCTTTTCAGCTTTTTATGTGTGTGTGTGTGTAAATATATATATGTCTATCTATCTACATGCAAGATTTACCCATATGTTTTCAAGGTACATTTACAGAAAATGAGAAAAAGAGAGGCAAAAATAGTTATCTTCCACCCACCAGGTCACTTTTCAAATGACCACAATAGCCACGGCTGGGGCCAGGCTGGAGCCAGGAACTTAGGAGTTCCATCCAGTTCTCCCACGTGGGTGGCAAGGGCTCAACTGCTTGGACCATGCTGTGCTGCTTTTCCCAGGTACATGGCAGTGGAGCCAGTACAGCTCAAACCGTTGCCTATAGGCCATACTGGCACGGAAGGCAATGGTTTAAACTCCTATGCCACAATACAGTCCTGAATATCTTAATTAGCCATTTTTCACTTTCACTATCTCTTATTTTATCTCTTTTTAAAAAAAAAAAGATTTATTTTTATTGGAATGTCAGATATACAGAGAGAAGGAGAGACGGAAAGGAAGTTCTTCCCAAGTGGCCTTAATGGCCGGAGCTAAGCCAGATCCAAAGCCTGGAGCCTAGAGCCTCCTCTGGGTCTCCTACGTGGGTACAGAGACCCAAGGTTTTGAGCCATCCTCAACTGGCTTTCCCAGGCCACAAGCAGGGAGCTGGACGGGAAGTGGGGCCGCTGGGACATGTGCCAATGTCCATGTGGGATCCCAGGGTATGGACTTTAGCTGCTAGGCTAGCATGCAGGGCCCTCTTATTTGATCTCTTAAAGATTTAGTTAGTTTACTTGAAAGTGTTAAGAGAAACCGGGAGAGATTTTCCACCTACTTGTCCCCTCTCCTAACAGCTAGGGTTGGAGAGGGCTGAAACAGCAGGTGCTGGGTCTGAGACAAAGCCAGGAGCCCAGATATCCATCCTGGTCTTTTATGTGTTTGGTAGGAGCCCAACCAGACCTCTGCTGTGTTCTCAGGTGCAGTAGCAGGGAGCTGGATTGGAAACAAAGCAGTTGGGACTTGAACTGGCACTGAAATGGGATGCTAACATCAAATATATTGGCTTAACCCATTGTGCCATGAAGGAGGGAAAGAGGGGAGGCAGGGAGAGGGAGAAAGTATGGGAAAGGGAAGAAGAGGGGAGAGAAATCTTAACTTCCATGTGCTGGTTCACTCTTCAAATGACTGCAACAGACCTGAGCCATGCCAAAACCAGGAACTCAACCCATAACTCCTGTGCTGGCAGCAGGGATCCAAGCACTTGGCCATCACCTCTGCCCTCTCCTCTGGGTGTGCATTAGCAGGAATGCTTGGGTGCACAACCGGGGCTCTAACCCAGCACTCTGGACACAGGACATAGACACCCAAGCAGTAACTTAAATGTTGCACCAAACAGCCAGTCCAACTTTTTTTTTTATTATTATTATTGTTGATATTTATTTGCTTGACACACACACATGTATATGAAAGGAAGGAAGGGGAGACAGAATTTTCACTCATTATTTTACTCCCCAAACGTCTAAAACACTCAGATCGGTGGGACTGAATTTAGGAGCCAAGAACTCCATCCTGGTCTCCCACGTGGGTTGCACAAACTCAAGTGTCTGGGCTGTAATTTCTGCCTCTTGGGAGAATGGATCGGAAGTGGAGCAGTCAGGACAGGAACCAATAGGGATGTGTACATTGCAAATGGGAGGTTATCTCACTGAACCACAACACCTGGTCTGGCTATTTATTTATAAGTCAGAGTTACACAAAGAAAGGGGGGAGAAGGAGGGAGAAAGAGAGGAATATAGAGAATCTGCATTTGCTTGTTCACTTCCCAGCTGTCTGCAGTACCTGCTTCTGGGAGAATGTGATGCCACGTCTCCGACACATGGCCAGGACCCAAGCACTGAGACCAGCTGCTGCTTTCCCAGGCTCAGCAGCAGGGAGCTAGATTTGAAGTAAAGTAGCCAGGACCCAAACCAACACTCTTATGGAATGCCAGTGCTGCAGGGAGTGGCTTTCACTGCCATGCCAAAATGCTGGCCTTAACTTTTAAGGTGACTTTGTTAAGCATTTCTGAGTGTTCACTCTCTTTTTAAACATTTTTCTATGGGCCTGGCGTGATGGCTCAACAGCTAAATCCTCATCGTGTAAGTGCTGGGATTCCATGTGGGTGTCAGTTTGTGTCCCAGCTGCTCCACTTCCGTTCCAGCTCCCTGCTTATGGCCTG
Organism: Ochotona curzoniae; assembly: GCF_017591425.1. NCBI lineage: Eukaryota > Metazoa > Chordata > Mammalia > Lagomorpha > Ochotonidae > Ochotona > Ochotona curzoniae. The sequence goes on along the minus strand of NW_024464939.1, from coordinate 19,898,564 downwards.
GGAAAGCAGCTGGCTCCTGAGTTTGGATCAGCTCAGCTCTACCTGCTGTTGCCAGTTGGGAAGTGGACCAGCAACCGAAGATCTTTGTCTTTTCTTCTCTCTGTAAATCTGCCTAATTAAAAAAAAAAATAAATAAAATAAATCTGGGCCCGGCAGCATGGCCAAGCGGCTAAAGTCCTCACCATGAATGCGCCAGGATGCCATATGGATGCTGGTTCTAATCCCGGCAGCTCCACTTTCCATCCAGCTCCCTGCCTGTGGCCTGGGAAAGCAGTTGAGGACAGCCCAAAGTCTTGGGATCCTGCACCTGTGTGGGAGACCCAGAGGAAGTTCCTGGCTCCTGGCTCTGGATTGGCACAGCACCGGCCATTGCACTCACTTGGGGAGTGAATCATCGGACGTAAGATCTTCCTCTCTATCTCTCCTCCTTTCTGTGTATCTGACTTTGTAATAAAAATAAGTAAATCTTAAAAAAACACTTTTATGTATAGTTTCCCATTCAAATGCATCTTATGGTTTTGGGTTTTAATTGGGGCCACAACGAAGTGGAGAGGAGTGGGTGACTTGGCAGTCCTGGATTCCTTCCCGGGTAATGGAGTAATCTCCACCTTTTTAGGCATCATTTGCAGTTTTCTTCAAGGGCTTTCACACTTCCTAGCAGTCACAATTCTATGAGATAAGCATGCTATCATTTTGATTGTACATGGGACAATTTAAAAACACATCTAGAAATGGGTTGTTAGCATAAACAGAAGGCATTGATTTTGTACAGTTTAACCACGATGCAGAGCTTTTTCACTTGTTCTAAGGGATTTTTTTATTATTTTTTTTTACAGATGGCAGAAGTGATTTCTTCCCCAGTACTAGCATTTCACTTTCTTGGCATTAGCTGAGGGCCTCCTCATTTTCTGACTTCAACTTTGTAACAGTTCTTTAAACAAGAAGTCTCATCTGGGTTGTACCAGCTAACTTCAAGTAAGCTTAGGAAACTCATTTCCCTTAAAGGTTTTATTTTTATTCCCCGCCTCCCACATTTTTTTTTTTTTTTAAAAGGATGAGGGCTGAAATCACTCCTGGACAAACCCGCCAGACAAAAACTATTAGTTTAATCACCACAGGTGTTTTTCTTCTTCTAATCTACTAATGTAGCTAAAAGCACAGACACATTGCACCAATGTATTATTTTCTACTCCCCATGTTGTTTGTGGTATTGTTTAAAAGTACAGCTACAGATTCTATTTATTCATGTTTCATATATTTTGCAATGTTTAACAGTTATTGCCCTATCATAGTATAAAATTATTATAAATATTCTCAAGTGTAATATATCATATTATCAAGCTAGCTAGAAGTCTATATTATTTTCAGAAATATTTTTGGAGAACAAAATGGGAGGTGGTAAGTGTCCTAAAAAACAGTAGCAGCATCAGGTCTGGTTTGTGTCCTGGCTGTTCCATTTCCCATCCAGCTCCCTGCTTGTGGCTTGGGGAAGCAGTAGAGGACAGCCCCCAGCCTTGGGACCCTGTACCTGCATGGGAGACCCGGAGGAAGCTCAGCTCTGGCCATTCTGGGCACTTAAGGAGTGAGCCAGTGGATGGAGGAGCCTTCTCTGTGTCTCTCCTTCTTCTCTGTAAAATTTGCCTTTTCAATTAAAAAAAAAAAAAGAATTAAAAAACAAAACAAAGAACAGTGGTATCATTTAGGTCTGTGTGAACTAGATGTGGCCTACATATGCCACTGAGCAAACTGTTAGATCACCCTGCACACAGAAGACCTTGGTTTCAAACTGAACATCCGTAAGAGGAATCACTGGGAGAATCAAACGTTAAGGTGCTGTGAATTGTGTCAACAATCATATAAATGTACGAAATGATGAGACTGAAGGAAGGTATGTTTAATTTAAATGCAGTAGTGAAAGAAGATACAATAGAAACACATTAAAATCTCTAAAGCCATGTAAAACCCGAAGGCATTAAAATTTATTAAATGATGCAATAACAACAGAATTCTTTATTTACAATAGCATTATTTAACATCAAATAAGCAAATAGCATCAGCAAAGCAATATTAACTTGCATAAATGTATTTAAAATTTCTCTGAATAGATCTACCTTTGCATAAACTGCTCACACTAGGAATACAAACATCAACGCAGGTGAACAAAGTGATGCTCAGAGTCCACTCCATTTGGAAAATAAATCACAACCTGAAACACTGTAAGCTTTCTCCTGAAGAACCATAGGTAATATATTGCTTAATTTTACCCTTGTATAATCTTTTCATATACACACATCTCAGATGCAACTTCATGAGGAACTGTACAAATAAAACCCACAAATGACAAAGAAAAAAAAAATGACAGTTAAATGTCTGAAGAAATGTATCATCATCACCATTCAATAACATAAAGGTTAAGTGATGATGTACTTATTCAAAAATTGTACACAATTCACTATACAAATATAATACATCGGACAGCTATGTAGGAATATACAAGACTTAAAAACAGATCTAAGGCATTATGCTAGATTTTAGCATTTTGAGGTTCTTGCACATAGCTTTTACCTGTAGTAAGAAACTTAAAAGATTTTGTTTTAGTCTATAAAGAAATACCAGGGAGAAAGTTCTAATTAAAATCGAAGCCACTACAGTAATTGTTTTTTTTTTTTTGTGCAGAGAATGCTTTGCTTTTAGGCAGCATACTACCATACAAACACTAGAAAATTTTAAATTCACACCAACAATTAATGGCTTAAGTTGCATTTCAAAATTGATTGTGTATCTTTGGGTTCTGCAAGTGGATCTGTGCCACCCATTTCATGTGTTCAGCCCATAGGAACTCCATTTTTAAACATGGATTAAAAATTGCATCATATAAACTGCAAAAACATTGCTTTCAATGATCACAGGCCGTAAGAGATACACATGGGGGGAGGGGGGCATTTCTTATCTTTGAGTCCAATGAATTCATTGTAGTAAAACAGCTCACTTCACTTCTTAAACTTACCACGTCACATGAACACTTAAATGAGTTTTACAACCAAGATAATGTTATGTATATTTTTCACATTATGTTTTTCACATTTAGTAATATAAGTAAAACACTGATTATTTGTTCTATTAAACAAAAACCAAGTATTCCAGCAAACAAATTTATTGTGTACAGCATGAGAAATACTGATGATGAAGGGAACTGATTTGGCTTTTGCTTCTATAGTGATCAATATGATCAGAGGACTCCTTCACTTACTTTTCTTCTCCTAATTAGATGCAAAACAAAATCCATTACCTGATCTGAACCAGAAGAGAATTTGTAATCTCTTTGCCTTCAAACAGTAATGACCATGAATCACTTGAAATGACCAGCATCACAGGTTTGTCGATTTGTCTGAATTGGGAGTGACATTAAAACACAGTGGGCAGACAGGTAAACAATCAAGATACACAGATGGTTTGGGATGGCGTTAAGAGTGAAAAGGGATTTTAAACAATTCCAGTTTACCCTCTCTTTCTCTTTTGTGCTGTGTCAAGTTGAAAGTCATTCTGATTCACAGATTCCTAAACAGTAACTGAAAGCCGGTCACATTATATTGTGGACGTACGTGCCACATCCCTGCGGGGAGGCCCTGGAGTTCCGGGCCAACACCTGCTCGTGTCTTCCAGCACAGCTGGACAACCCAAGGGTGTGGTGGAGAAAAAGCTGAGCTTTGGAGGGAACACGAACTGGCAGCAGCTGAGAAGTGCTGTTCCGTGGCTACCTCCCGGTAGGTCCCTCTCAAGTGGAAAAAGGAATAGAAATGCCAATTTCCAGAAGGTTTCTTTAGTCTGGTGCAACACTTTCAGACTGTCTACTTGCCATTTCCTTCTCTTTGGGCTATCTCTCTCTCTGGACTTCTATCTGCCCAGGCAGAGGAAGATATCAATATAAATAGAGGGGAAGTTGTACATGTTTCACCCTGCCACAAATAAACAAACACAGTTTAAGGAAAACTTCTCTGTTCCTAAAAAGCTTGGCTAATGAGATATTATAAAATGCTTTGCTTTTTAGACATCAAAAAGACATCTGGAATCTAGGTAAGAAAGGATGTGTAACGGGATTGGGGGGAAATAGCTCAAAAAAGGCCGTCAGTTTCTTGTCCGAAACCAACGTCAATGAATAAAAGGTTATTCCCCTACTGGAGTGGGCAAGAAAAACAACCATAAAAGTGGCCTGCTTAGTAACATTTAGTCTTTCTAAGGTCATTAAGAAAGGATATAAACATATAAAAATCAAGAATTGGTTCCTACAGCGGCTGCGTTATCATATAGATAAATGATTTATGAGCAGAATCACAAGGTTTAGAAAATAAGAAGTCTTAAGTCTACAAATTAGGTCTAATCAAGGCATTGATGTCCTTTATAAAACACCTTTAGGAGACACTGCTATGAAGAGATCTAATTTAATACTGAAGTACCTCATTTTTTGAGTCAGTTCCACAATATGTATACCTCACAAAAATTATACAATTAAAACACTTAAGTTCTCAACTTAAATTATTGCTTGTTTACATATAAATTGGATTTTATGTACCTTACAAAACGTCGGCTTAGTCAGCACTGCTAGAAAAAAAAAATTAAAAAAACCCATGGCAGAGGTTATATCTGTCGGGATACCTGTTGTCAATTTCAACCCACTGTATGCACTCCCTCCGGGGGCGGAGGCCGGGCTGCTGGGGACGGAAGCGAGCATGCTCCCAAAGCAGGTGTCCGCAGCTTGACCACAATTAAGTCCTTGCTCAGCTCCTCTCCTTGCCAGTAAACGCACTTTTCTGAAATCCAATAGTTAGCAATAGGGAAGTGGCTGGCTGGTCACTGACAGAAATGAAGGGCTTACCTGGTTTCTGTAGCTTAAACAGGTGAATGAACAGAAGAAGGATGGGAGTGGCAGAGTGGGAAAGGGCACAGGTGGGATCACAGGGAGAAGAGATGCTAATTCAAGCTGTGATTACTCCGAGAAGAACTTAATTCAGAAATCAAAAGTATTTCTTCTTGGTTCATGATTTGGTGAACTAATTTGGTTTTTGCCAAGGAAAAAAAAGGAACAAATAACTGTAATATTAACAGCCCTCTCACAGGCTCTTTTTCCTTGGTTCTTTACAACGTGATCTCTAGAGTTGTCTAAGAAGATACGAGTGTGACTTACTGGTCTCCTCTGAGTGGGGGTAGGGGGTGTCTGCATACACAGCGCTGTCCGTCGCACCTGCCTTGCATCCCAGATGCAGGCATTAGCTCAAAACACCTTTGCCTGTTTGGTTTGGTTTGTTAATTCTTTTCTTTCCCCCAGATGAAATCTGAAATCTTTCGAACTAGACAGATTAGCCAGGGAAAACAAAGCAAAGAAACCAGTGTCTGGAACCCAACAAGAGCATGGTTCCCCTTAGATACATACACTTAAATACATTCAATCTGACATGGGATGACATTTGCCTGTCGACATTGACGCTGCAGGAGAGATCTAAGTTGCACTAAGGTGAATGCAGTGAACAGACTGAGCAACTGTCCGGACGTGAGCTTCAGGCTGTCGAGAAGAGGCTACTCTGCCTGCTGCAGTCCACGGAGCTCCACGTGGGGGGCCGGGCCCAGGGCCGGCTGCTGATCTTGCCCGGGGGGAGCTGGCTGGCCCGTCGGTTAAGTGGAAACAAGTAGACGCGGCTCTCCAGACTGTGAAGCGTTGTGAGCAAATGAGCCCGGTCAGCTGAAGGTGCAGCAACCAGCGGCCTCCAGTGTCAGCAGTATTTCTGCAGGAAAAGAGAGTTGGGAAATACTTCTGAGTGCTTCATGAAACCAGCACAAGGCCTGCTACAAAAGAGCCAATTTCCTTGACTGTTTTAAATAATGCCAATCACCAGCGCTGCGTAGGATGAGCACACTGGATGGGACAGAGCTGGGTACATGTTGCCATCTCAAGCTGAGTGATATTTCCCAGCGCCCAGGGAGGAGTCTGAGAGGACCCTGCCAGACAGTCTGTGAATGAACAATCCCGATTCTCTTACAAACAGCTCAATTTCATGTCCTCCACTGTCTATACTCAGGTGAATGACAGAGACCCGAGCTGCTGATAGTCCTTACCTTCTGGTGGCATTCAGTCCAACAGGGCCACCACTTGGAATCCTTTTTTTTTTTCACATTTTATTATTGTTGCTATCATTTTATGATACAGTTCCATATTCCCTTATCCCCTCCCCAAATCCCTCCCCCCCACCTAGTTCCTTTATATCATTACTAACATATAGTTCTTCATACTCAGTCATGTGTCCATCTTTGCGGGCATGGACAATGGCAGAGAGTCCAGAATCCTATTGTCAAAATACAATATAAACAGTTTCACTGTAAGTCCATCTTTGTCTGGAAACAGAAATGCGTACCACACTGCATCCTCACATCTGGATGTTAGTCTCCATTACATAACTACTGTACATTCCCTTAAATGAAAAGTCATGATACAAAATCAACAATAGAAAGAAAAATAGAAATTTACAATGCCATGAAGTTAAATGACATGTTACTAGATATGACAGTCTCCATTACACAGCTACTATACATTCCCTTAAATGAAAGAGCCACAAAACAAACTCAGCATCTGAGAGAAAAAAGAAATTAACAACACCAAGAAGTTAAACAACATGCTATTAAATGTATAACGTGTAGCTGAAGAAGTGAAAATCAAGAACCTTCTTGAAGAAAATGATGCCACTGCATGATCTACGAGTCATTGAATGATTTAACCAGAAGAAAGTGTTTTGAAGAGATGAAACCAACAGAAAACAACAAAACCCAGAGTTTCCGCTGATCTTTGTTGGAGTGTGTCTCCTCCAGACAATAAACAGATGGGTTTTGTTTTTTAATCTATGATGTTTGATTGAGCTTAAGCCATTTACATTCAGAGTTAAATATACATAGGTGGTACTTTGGTCCTGTCATTTTAGGAATGGGTTATTCATTGATTTAGTCTTCTGTTGTCATTTTACTAGGATGTTCTTCCCGTTTGCCTTTGGTTTTGGTAGGTGCTATTCCTCTTTTCTGTCAAGAGAACATCTTGAAGTATCATTTGTAGGGCAGGTTTGGAAGAGGCAAATTCTTTTAGCTTTTCTTTATTCTGGAAGAATTTTATTTCATTTTCAAAGATGAAAGAAAGCTTTGCGGGGTATGTTATCCTAGGCTGACAATTTTTTTCTTTCAGAATCTGGAATATGTCACTCTATTCTCTTCTTGCCTGTAGAGTTTCCTGTGAGAGATCTCCTGTGAGCTTAATTGGCATTCCTTTATATGTCAATTGATGTTTTTCACGTGCACATTTAAGGATCTTTTCCTTATGTTCAATTGAAGAGAGCTTGATGATCATGTGTCTTGGTGAAGAGTGCTTTTGATCAAGCCTCTTGGGAGTTCTGTGTCCCTCCTGGATCTTGTTTCCCAATTCTTTCTCCAGATTAGGGAAATTTTCCTTGATTATTTCCTTAAATACATTTGCAAACTCAGCTTCTCTTTCTGCACCTCCTGGGACTCCCATAACTCTTCTATTTGGCCTCTTAATAGTGTCTTTCAATTCTTGAATACTTTTTTTGGCCTGATCTAGCTCTGCTTCCAAGATTTTGTTTGCTTCCCCCTGGTGACAGGAAATATCTTCCAATTCTGAGATTTTTTTCTTCTGCTTGCTTCATTCTATTTTGGAGACTCTCCAATGTATTTTTAATTTGCTCTATTGTATTCTTAATTTCTGATATTCCAGCCTTGATTTGCTTTACTGCTTCCTTAAATTCTTTGAACTCTTGCATGAGCTTCTCATTTTTGACCAGAATCTTTAAAATGAGTCTTATGGATTCTGTGTCCCCCATTTTCTCGATGTCTTCCTCAGTTAACTCTGAGGTTGCCAAAGGGTTTTGCTCCTTTGCAGGGGAGTGCTCAGTAATATTCATTGTGCCTTTGTCTTTTCTTTTGCTCTTGATCATTGTACTTCTGGTTAGCAGAGTCTTCTTTTTGGGGCAGGTTTCTAAGCTGTGTCACCCACAGGTCTACAATGTGATTTTACTTATTGCAGTTGGTACACAACTTTTTGCTTGCAGCCACTTGTGCCACAACCTCCAGCGAGTTCCAGGCCTGGATTCTTAGGTCAGATATCCACCGTGGTCTCCACAGCCCCAGCTCTTGGCTCACCAATCTCCACCTCCTGTGATACCGTGCTGAGGCTGCACCGATGTCTCTGCAACCTTTCTCCTTCTTCCGGTTGGAGTGGGCTCCAGGATTAGAGACACCAGGTGTACTATCTAGTTAGGTTGTTGGTGGTGCTGATCTTGTTGGAAAGTGTTGGATGTTAGGTCTGGGTGCCACATGGATCTATTTTGACCGGTACATGCCGCAGTCGGTATTATTTTCCTGCGGGACCTCAGCAAGTTCTCGCAAGCCCAGCACATGCACAGTTCACTGTTGTCCCCTGCAGTCCCAAAGCTATTGCCACAGTGCGCAAAATGGCGCTGACGTGCTACCACTACAGTTCTTGATCTTCTGGCTGTCAGTTCCGAGGGTTACCCAGACCTGCCCCAGATGCAACCCGTAAAATGCCACATTGATGCAGTTCACTGAGTCAGAAATGAGCTCACTCCCTGTTCAGCACATGCTCTGTCCTTTCCCTTGCCTTTCCCTCCTTACGCAAAATGGCGCCCAATTCAGCTCTAGGGGGCTGACTGGGCTATGAAATTCACTCTTCTCGCACTGCCTGCCTGGGATCTGCTGCTCTGCCTCTGCTCCTGGTCAAATCAAACAGACCAGCAGGACAGACAGTTCCCCGTCTGGGTTCACTCCCAAGCTCCCAGTGAAAGTCCCTTCCCACCTGGTTGCTGTTGGAATTCAGGCTACTGGTGGAGTTCAGATCGCCATGCTAGAGTATCAGTCACTGCAACACCACACCGCTGTGCCTGCTGCTTTCCTGTGTCTGTCAGTCTCCAGGTACCCCTCTGCTGTTGTTCTGTCCTTTCCTATTTCCTGAAATATGTGCTCTCTGTTTCATCCTGATTAAATGTTTCTCCGTCCTTTTAAACGTGTGCTTACCCTATTCCGCCATCTTGATTCCATCCTCGGAATCCTTTTTTTTTTTAAGATTTATTTATTTTCACTGGAAAGGTGGATATACAAAGAGGAGAGACAGAGAGGAAGATCTTCCATCCCTTGGTTCACTCCCCAAGTGGCTGCAATGGCTGGGGATGAGCCAATCTAAAGCCAGGAGCCAGAAGCTCTTCTGGGTCCCCCGCATGGGTGCACGCTCCCAAGGCATTGGGCCATCCTCGACTGCTTTCCCAGGCCACAAGCAGGAAGCTGGTTGGGAAGCGGGGCTTCCAGGATTAGAACCGGTGACCATATGGGATCCCGGTGTGTCCAAGGCAAGGACTTCAACTACTATGCTGTTGTGCCGGGGCCCCGTTTGTAATCCTTACTCAAAATCATACCTCCTATGTGACTGCCCTCTGAATTCTTCCTGATGAGAGTTTCCTGCCTTCATTAGGCTAAATAAACTGTTTCTGTTTTTAAAAAGATCTATTTATTTGAAAGGCAATGTTATACACAGAGAGGGAGAGATCGAGAGAGATACACACAGATGCTCCCTCTGCTGGTTCATTCCCCCACAATGGCCACAATGACTGGGCCCAGCCAAAGACAAGGAGGTGGAAGGGAAGTGGAGCAGCGAGGATACAAACTGGTGCCCAGTTTGGATTCCAGTGCATGGAAGGTGAGGACTTTAGCCACTAGGCTACCATGCCAGGCCCAGAATATTCATCTTTATTTAAAAGACAGAATCACAAAGAAGGGCAGACAGAGATTTTTCATCCGTGGGTTCATTCCCCAAACGGCTGCAACAATTGGAGCTGGGCCCTTCTGAAGCCAGGAGCATCTTCATGTCTCCCAGGTGGGTGCAGGGGCCCAATGCCTTTGGCCATCTTTTGCTGCCTTCCCAGGTACATCGGCAGAGAGCTGGGTCAGAAGTGGACCAAGTGAGTAGTTTAAACCTGTACCTATATGAGATGCCAGCCCCACAGGCAGAGGTTGAACCTGCTGTATACCAGGGTGCCAGCCTCCCAAACACATTTTACAACTTTTAAATAAATTAGCTTTGAATAATAATGTCAACTCAATTTCTTTTAAAGAAAGGATGTTTAATGTACTTAATATCATCACAAAAGCTAAGCATATATTCATTTCTAACTTCTGACACGTGATTTCATATGAAAATACTCTATGACATTGATTAAAAAAATGGGAAAAAATCCTTCAATTTTCCAGTTTGTCTATGAAAAAAGAATTCTGCCAAGAAATATTTTCATCCTATTTGATATATGAGGCTTAACTGCAAGGTAGCATTCTCCCATGAACTCATATCCATGAGCAGTGAATGGCTCGACTCAAGTGTCCAGCATGCAGTGTACCCATGGGGTCGGTCACACTGCATGGAGTGTCATCCTGGCTGCATCAACTCATGGGTGGGAGGCCATTTATCCTTCTGTATCTGGCTGCTGGAGGGAGCTGACAGCAGGATGGATGTAAAGTGTCTGAGTAGGCCTTGGGGCACAAAAGAGCTCTAGAAAAGTCCACATCTCTGTCCTCCTCCTCGCCACCTGAAGGCCCATTCTAACCAGCGGGAAAGTCTTCCAACTGCAGTAAGTCCAAGCTACCTCATCACACTTCAACGATGATTTATTTTCAACTGCATTAAAGTCAGAGAGAGACAGCCAGCCAGCTAGATCTTTCACAAGTTGATTCACTCAAAGTGCCTACAAAAGGCAAGGCTGGGCCAGCCTAAAGCCAGGAACTCAGCTGGGTGGCAGGCACCCAAGTACTTGAGCCATCACCTGCTGCCTTCTCAGGTACACAGGAGCAAGAAGCTGGGGCAGAAGCAAGGGAGCCGGGATATGAACCCAGGCACTGTTGAGTTGGGATGTAAGCATCCCAAGAAGTATCTTGTGTCAAAGGTCTGCTTCACAGAGGATTTTTTTAAAAATTATTATTAGTTTGTGGGTCCAGTCTGGTAGCCTAGTGGCTAAAGTCCTTGCCTTGTACATGTCAGGAAGCCCCACTTCCTATCCAGCTCCCTGCTTGTGGCCTGGGAAAGCAGTAGAGGATGGCCCAAAGCCTTGGGACCCTGCACCCGCATTGGAGACCGGGAGGAAGTTCCTGGCTCCTGGCTTCAGATCAGCACAGCTCCGGCGGTTGCGGTCACACAGGGAATGAAACATCGGATGGAAGATCTTCCCCTCTGTCTCTCCTCCTTTCTGTATATCTGACTTTCCAGTAAAAATAAAAATTGAAAAAAAATTATTATTAGTATGTAAATTTATTTGCAAGGCAGAGCTATAGAAGAGAGAGAGAAAGAGACTATATCCTCCATTCACGGGTTTCACTCCCCAAAGGGCCACAATGACCAGATTTGGGCTGGTCTGAAGCCAGGAGCCAGGAGCTTCTTCTACGTGAATGTAGAGGCCCCAGGATCTGGGTCATCCTCAGCTGCTTTCCCAGGCACTTAGCAGGAAGCTGGATTGGAAGTGGACTCAAACTGGTGCCAATACAGGATGGAGGGTAGGCCTCGTGGTGCCAGCCCCACAAATAATCTTAGAGAGAGAGAGGGAGAGGACTGGAAAAACCGGTTAGTGTTCCCTTTGCAAAATGGGCAGCAGGATCAGGGGTTAAGAATGAGTGACTGGTGAGGTGGGTAGATCAAGACGGCAGTGGAGGGGCTGTGCTGAGAGGCCCAGGAGGGAAGCCCTTGCTGGAGATGCTGGTGCCCATGGCAGAGCTCCTGTTTGACAGCTGCATTTCTGCTCTGGCTTCCTGGTAATGCATCTGGGAGGGCAGCAACAGATGCCCCAAGTGTTGGGCTCCCTCCAACCACCTGAGACCCAGGAGTTCCTGGCTTTGCTTAGCCCAGTTGTAGCTCTTGTGGCCGTTTGGGGAGTGATTTAGTGGGCAGAAGATCTCTTAGTCAACCTTTCACAATAAAAAAAAAAAAAACAAAACTATTAGTATGGTATGTATAGAAACACGGCAGCTGAGTCAGACACTCAGAGGCCAGCGACACTTGCCAACCTCCACTCAGCCCCTGGGAAGCAGGGCAGGAAGGAGCTGCAAACCTTGCTTTGGAGCCCAGAGCCAGCCAGCACCTGACAACACTGGCAATCCTCCAATCTCAGGCTGTTGCTGTTAGGAGACTCCAAATGTGCCCCAGCAACAGGCAGAGGCTTGTGCTAAGAGGACAGGCTTTGGTGTCCCTCCTAGCCTCACTAGGCCTGGCAAGTGCCGGAGTGACTGGGAGACTTTGGGTGTGACGGAGCCTACTTCTGGTCACTGTCTTTGTCACCCTCTTCAAACCCTACCTAGCCTCGCAGAAAGGCAACTGGAACGATCCTAATGTTGATCCTCAGCCCAGACAGAGCACGCCGACTTTCTTCAGACCCGACCCAGAATCAAGTGTCGGAGCAGCTATCACTGCCACCTAGTGGTTGAAATGGCAGACGTGTTCATTGGCTCAGAGGAAACAGGTTGCCTGGGATTTCTGGAAGGACAGCTCTAACTGAAATCAGGTTACTGTAGATTGACACATCAGCTGGCAGGCAGTTCTGTACATCAGTAAGCATCAAGAACTTACAGGGCACTGAGACTCCCCTAATGATCAAAATAAGGTGTGAAAAATCACTCAAGTAGGAACTAAAATTTTCAAGTGCTTGCAACAAGATTTCAAAACAGGTGTTTGAAGGAAACTGAACAAACTTGAATGGAAGCACTACTAACAGAGAGACCTGACAGGGAGAAATAAATAAAGTGGAGCAACAGTAATCCTTTAATTGAAAACTGCACTAAGCAGAATTAAAAACATGACCAAACAGATCAAACAGAAGCAAGAATCAGTGAGACTGAAGACAGGATATTTGAATATACAGAGTGGAAAAAAGAAAAAGCGGAATGAAGAGAGCTTACAGGAGCTTCAGAACAGCAGAGAAAGAGCAAATGTCTCAGCTACCTGGGTTCAGTAGTGACCTGCAAACGCCAAGGGGGTAAAAAGCATATTTAGAGCAATGGTAGCAGTTGGCACAATGGATCAAACAACCACTTAGGACACCAGCAACCCGCGTTGGAGTCCCATGCTGGAGTGTTGGTTCAAGTCCTTGCAACCCTGCTTCCTGTTTTCTGCAAATGACCCAGGTGCTTAGGATCTTGCCATCCAGCGGGAGAACCGGATGGCTTCTGGCTTCAGCCTGGCCATTTGGGGAGTAAAGCAGCCGATGACTATCTCCGTATCCTTCCTTATCCCTCTGCCCTCTCTCTCTGTCACTCTGCCTTTCCAAACAAACAAACAAGCAAACAAATATTCAGGGGCTGCAGCTGTGGCACAGCATGATAAGCCCAGCCTGTTGCCTGTAATGCTGGTATCCTGCATGAGCACTGGTTTGGCCTCTGGCCGCTGCACTTGGAATCCGGCTCCCTGTAAATGCACCTGCCGCTCACATGGAGCTCCAGCTCCTGGCTTTGGCCCTGCCCCTGGCTGCAGGCATTGGGAAGGGCTCTCTCTCTCTCTGTGTATGCAACTCTTCTAAATAAATAAAAATAAATCTCTAAAAGCAAATACATAAACTATGCTTTTGTGATAACAAGGGGAAATACAGTGGGAGGGAAGACTAGGGAAGGAGGAAGGGGAAAGGGAGGAATGAACCCCTATGAATATAAAACTACCTTGTGGAAAATGAACAAATAATTCATTAATTTAAACATCACACATCAAAATGACATAGTACTTCTGGAACTCTAAAGAAAGCAGACGCAGTGGTTCAAGAAATTACTCCTCTGTCTTGCAGCACCAGTATCTCATATGGGCACTCATATGGTTCATGTCCAGGCTGCTCCACTTTGATCCAGCTCTCTGCTTATGGCCTAGGAAGGCAGTGCAGGGTAGCTTGGGTCCTTGACCCTGCACCCACGTAGGAGACGCAAAGGAGGCTCCTGGCTCCTGGCTTTGGATTGGCTCAGCTCTGGAAGTTGTGGCCATTTGGGTAGTAAAGGAATAAATGAAAGATCTTTTTCTTTTTTTCTACTTCTCTCTGTAAATCTGCATTTCAAATAGAAAAAAAAATCAAGTAGCCATACTTCTATCAAATAAAGAGATTTTAAATAAAAACCATAACACGAGGCAAGATAAAGGTCATTATACAATGACAATGGGTTCAACATGGCAAGAAGAGGCTAATCTACATTTCCCCAATATAGAACGCATCCAAATGGATAAAGCAAATATTAGCAGACCAAAAGGGAGAGTCAGACTCCAGTACAAATATCATATTGGATAACAGCCCACCTTCAGAAGTAGAAAAACCATCCAGACAGAAAAGCAATAAAGAAAAATTAAATTGCTTATTGTATCTAACAAACATCTACAAAATACTCTTGAAGAACATTCTTTTCAACAATAAATGGAATACTCTTCAGGAACGATCACATGGTAGATTATGTGTTAATACATTTAAAAGAATAAAAATCATGTTGAGTATTTCTTCTAACCACAATGCAATAAAACTAGAAATTAATAATAATAAAAACTACATAAACACATGGATAATCAAGAACTTATTTCTAAACAACCAACTAATAGATTGGAAAAGAAATTAGAAACACAACATTGCAAAAACCTATGAGATACAGCAAAAGTAGACTAAAGGAAGTGTATAGTATTCAGTGCCTGAATCAAAAAAAGGAAGATCTCAGCTCAGTGTGGTGGCCTAGTGGCTAAAGTCCTCGCCTTGCACACGCTGGGATCCCATAGGGTGCTGGCTCTAATCCTGGCAGCCCCGCTTCCCATCCAGCTCCCTGCTTGTGGCCTGGGAAAGTAGTCTAGGACTGCCCAATGGGTTGGGACCCTGCACCCAAATTGGAGACCTGTAAGAGGCTCTGGGTTCCTGGCTTTGGCTTGACTCAGCTCTGGTTGTTGAGGCCATTTGGGGCAATGAACCAGTAGATAGAAGATCTTCCTCTCTGTGTCTTCTCTCTGAATATCTGACTTTCCAATAAAAAAATAAATAAATTTCTTTAAAAAAAAATCTTAAATAAACAACTTCTTGTGCATCTCAGGGAAGTAAAGAACGAATCAAATCTAAAATTAATAGAAGCAAAGAAACATTTAAATCCAGAGGACAAATACATGACATAGAGACCAAACACAATAAATAAACAAAACCAAGAGCTGGGTCTTGGAAAGGAAAAATGAAATTGACAAATTTTCAGCTAGATTGTGTTAAAAAAAAAAAAAAGGGAGCCTCAGGAGCATAAAATCATAGATGAAGGGGGAGCCACTGTCACGAACACCACAGAAGTACCAAGGACTGTCAGCACCACCAGGAACAGTTCGAGGGCAAGAGATTGGACAACCTGCATGAAATAGACAAATTCCTGGATACACTTTAACAAGACTGAATTTCTATACAGATCACTAACAAATGGTAAGACAGAATCAGTAATAAAATACCTCCATTAGAGAAAAGCCCAGGACCAGATGGCTTTCCTGATAAATTCTATCAAGTATTTAAAGAGGTAACACCAACATCTTCATAAAGTATTTTTTTTTAAGATTCATTTTTATTGGAAAGGCCAATCTACAGAAAGATCTTCTGTCTGCTGGTTCACTCACAAAGTGGCCACAACAGCTGGAGCTGAGCTGGCCTTTCATAAAATATTTTGAAAAACAAGACAGGGCCTGGTGCAGTAACCTAATGGCTAAAGTCCTTGTCTTGCATTTGCCGGGATCCCATATGGGCACTGGTTTGTATCCCAGCCACCCCACTTCCCATCCAGCTCCCTGCTGGTGGCCTGGGAAAGCAGTTTAGGATGGTCCAAAGCCTTGGGACCCTGCACCCATATGGGAGACCCAGAAGAAGCTCCTGGCTCCTGGCTTTGGATCAGCTCAGTTCTGGCCATTGCATCTTTTTGGAGAGTGGACAAGCAGGTGGAAGATTTTTCTGTTTCTCCTTCATTCTGTAAATCTGACTTTCCAGTAAAAATAAACACATCTTTTAAAACAATATCTATAAAGATGTGAATAACAGCTTTATTACAACAACAGAAAAAAACAAACAAACCAACAAAAAACAAAAGCAAAACAGAAAAGGAGGGAATTCTTCCAAAGGCAATTTTGTGAGGCCAATATTACCTTGATAACAAAATCAGACGAGAAAAACAAAAAGCTGCAAGCTAATACACTAAGTAAACACAAATGCAAAATCCTTAAGAGAATACTAGCAAATTTAATTCATTAGCATATTAAAATATTATTCCTCATCAACAAGTGGTATTCAACCTAGGACATGAGGATTCAATTCAATAAACACAAATGTCAACAGAATCAAGGACAAAAAGTATACGGTCATCTCCATGAACACAGAGAAGGCATTTGAGAAGATTCAATATCCAGGGGCTGGCACAGTGGCTTAGCAACGTAATCCTCTGCCTTTCGCACTGCTACCCCGCATGCGTCCTGGGAAAGCAGTGGAGGATGGCTCAAGCCCTTGGGCCCTTGCACCCATGTGAGAGACCCGGAAGCAGATCCTAGTTTTGAATGTCTAGCTCTCTCTCATGTGGCCATCTGTAGAGTGACCCAGCAGATTTAAGATCTCTATCTCCTCACTCTGTAAATCTGCTGCTCAAAATAAAGCAACAAATAGATAAATCTTCCTCTCAAAATCCAACATCTTTTACTGATAAAAACTTTGAACATGGGTGCAGGGTCCAAGGCTTTGGGCTGTCTTAGACTGCTTTCCCAGGCCACCAGCAGGGAGCTGGATGGGAAGTAGATCAGCCAGGACATGAACTGGCACCCTTATGGAAGCTAAGATTTGCAAGGTGAGGACTTTAGCCAATTGAGCCACTGTGCCAGGCCCTTAAACAGTGTTTGTGTATGTGTGTATCTGAGTGTTACAATACTTGAAACTGTACAGATTACACAATACCCACAGCCAGCATCTCTATCGCCCAAGACTACAATTCTTAAAACCAGAGACCACATGGAAAAAATAAACAATACCTTATTAAAATCTACATCAAATGCACACAATTGCTTTTTTAAACTTGAATGCTAATGTTAACAAAACTAGAGCAGACCCATTTTTTTTTAAAGATTTATTTATTTATTGTAAAGTCAGATATACAGAGAGGAGGAGAGACAGAGAGCAAGATCTTTCATCCGATGATTCACTCCCCAAGTGAGCGCAACAGACGATGCTAGGCGGATCCGAAGCCAGGATCCAGGAACTTCTTCCCGGTATCCCACACGGGTGCAGGGTCCCAAAGCTTTGGGCTGTCCTTGATTGCTTTCCCAGGCCACAAGCAGGGAGCTAGATGGGAAGTGGAGCTGCCGGGATTAGAACCAGCACCCACATGTGATCCTGGCATGTTCAAGGAGAGGACGTTAGCCATTAGGCCATGCCGCTGTGTTTTTGATAGTGAATTCAGACCCATGTTTTTGATAGTGAATTCAGCATCAACTCCCTATTGGGGTGGGAGAGACCCTTTGTAAGTGCCCAGAGTGCCTCCTATCACAGATAATGCAGCTAAGTACACTGCAGGTGGGCACTAAATCCTGACGATTTCAAGATCTGACCAAGCCTGGTGGTATCATCACTCTCTAGAACCAGTATTTAAGGTCTAAGTAAGACCCACACAAGCCCATTGCCTTAGGGCCGGTGTCGTGGCATGGCACATTAAGTCCCTGCTTATAACACAGGCTTCCCATAGCAGCGCCTATTTGGATCGTGGCTGTTCCACTTCTGATCCAGCTCAATGCTAATGGCCTAGGAAAGCAGAAGACCAGGTGTTTGGGTCCCTAGACTCACACAGGAGACCTGGATGTCCAGGTTCCAGGCTAGGGCCTGGCCCGCACTTGGGCTGCTGTGACCACTTGGGGAGTTGAACTAGTGAATGGGAGATCTTACGCCCTGTCTCTGATTCCTCCTCTTACTGTTTTTCTGTCTTGCAAATGAGCAATACATCTTAAAGCACTGTTGTCTAAACACAATGAAATACACAGGAGCTTCAAAAAGTTAATGGAACATAAAATTAAAGAATAAATCAATTTTGGTGCCCATCCAAAACCCTAAAATCCATTCAAAAGGGGGTCTTTAAAAAGTTCAGGGAAAATTAATATTATGAAAAAAGCTATGCACCGGTTTCAATTTTTTGGTACCAAATGTAATTATGTTTTAGTGCCACTTAAAAAAAAGACAGATATATTTTTTTTTAATGGAAAGAGGGAGATACAAAGATTTTTATCTGCTGGTTCACTCTTGAAGTGACCACAATGGCCAGAACTAAACTCATTCGAAGCCAGGAGATTCTTCTGGGTCTCCCATGCAGGTACAGGTCCCAAGGCTTTGGGCTGTCCTCGAAAGCTTTCCTAGGCCACAAGCAGGGAGCTGGACAGGAAGTGGAGCAGCTGGGACATGAACTGGCACACACAGGGGATCCTGACAGTTGCAAGGTCTGGACTTTAGCCACTAGGCTAATGTGTTGGGCCCTTAATGCCACTTTAAAAAGTTTTAAAGTACCATAAAGCAAACTGCTACTTTAAAAGACCTAAATCAGACAGACAGAAATTACAAGTTCAATCTTACCTTATTATGGCCACTCTCCAAAAAAGAAAACAAAACCAAAACCAAATTTGCTCTAAGATGACCAATTCTTTGCTACTTTGCTATTCTAGGGCAAAACTAGGAGTTCCTAATTCATATGCCACCATCAGCTTAATTAAAGACCTTAAAGGCATACTTACTCACACAAAAGTAGGAGTTTTTTTTTTTCCAGTTTCAATTTTTATTATACTTTTGACAATCTTTACATAGTTAATTAGGGTAAAAAAGTTCAAGGGCTACAGGAAAGTGGGTAAGACTTTTATTTCCATCTGAGGTAAACCGGGATACTGAGGGAAAAGCCCCACCCAGTTTCCCACCCACCCCAGGTCCCGGATGTTGGGCATGCTCTGAGATACTTGCTCAAGTGGCTTTGATAGTTATGAATCGCTGCCAAACTCGCCACTCCAAGCATGATGAAGTCATTGAAGAATCCACTGATTGACACAGTACATCATACAGTCTCCATTTGCTCAGTATTTCGTTGCCAACATATAGTTGAGGTAGTTGATTGACTTATTCTGTCTTCTGTCTTCTGTCTTTTCTTGGTTAGGGTTCTGAGTCTGGAAGCTCAATTGCGGAGATCCCAAAGAAACTTTGTCCGAGGTGTTCCCAGACCAGATTCTTGTATGTACTAGAAAGCACAGGGCCCGGCACAGTCTATCACAACGATCAACTGGTGGTTGCAATTGCTGGGTTGGTTCTGTTTTCAGCCCTGACTTCCACTGGAACCCATGGGTGTTGCAGTCCAGCCTGGTTCTGCCCAGCACATAAACCAGTGGGAGCTGCAGCCTACTCAGAGTAACCCACAATAACCCCCACCAGGCCTGCCCCCTACCCTTGTTTGCCAGTATGTGTAGCAGACTAGTCCAGTCTATCCCACATCCCATTTGGCTCTCATACATGTTGATGGGTATTGAAGCTTAATTCCATCCAACCAGCCCAACTATCCAGCCCTCATGGATGTTGTTGAGTGCCTCTCTGTCTAGACACCCCAGCCCCTGTCCTAGTTTTCATGCCCTCCTGTGGGAGTGGTAACCCAAGAGGGAGGAGCCCACTATTTACCTCCTAAGTCTCTCTAACTCCCAAATTATGCACTCTCCAGGTGGTTCTGTGGTTTGACTTGACAGAATTAGACCCCAGGTGCCTGCTTCTGCCAGTTGATGCTGTGGCTAAGCCCAAACAACCCTGACCACTTTAATGTTGTTTGCACCAGTAGGAATAATCAGCCCAGCCTAGTTTTTCCCTGATCTAGTCCACATGAGGCGCACAGGCGTTGTAGCCCTGCTTCGTCTGGTCTGCCCCCATCCCAGCTCATGTTCTCTGGTGGGAGTAGCTGTCCAGCAAAGGAACTTGCTCCTTATTCCCCCTGCCGGCTCTGCCCCCTCCCTTCCTGGTTCTCACGTGTGCTGGTTGGGTGCTGTGGTCACATCCGGTACAGGCAACTTCACCTTGGCATTCTGTAATGTGCTCTGGTTTTTGTCGTGACCGAACCTGGCTAGACCCACACTGTTCTAGTGCTCGGATTTGCCAGTGGATGACGTGAACTGATTCAGCCTGGTCTTCCCCTGATGCATGCCAGATGTATGTGAGTGGGAAACCTTCCATGGCCTATTCTGGGCTGTTTCCTATCCTGCTTCTTGTGCTTACCTGCAGGGTCTGTGTCTTGCCAGAGGAGCTGCCCAGGCTCCTCCATCAGAACCCTTCCCAATGCCAGATTTTGCGCATACCAGGGGGTCCATGAGTTAGCCCTATTCAGATTACCTCCTGTCCTAGCAGGAACAGTGGCTTTTCCTGACTGGCCTTCAACCCAATCTGGTTCCTGCTGTTGGATCTTTCAGCGCAGCCACGGCTCATCCATACCCACATACGGCTCACACATGGCTAAGTAGAGGTTGAGACCTAGCCTAGTCTGTCCTACATCTACCCTGGTCCTCCAGGACACCAGACAGTGTTGGAGTCTGGCCCAGCTTGGTGCGTACAGTTCCAGTCCACACTTGTGCCAAGGGAGACTATAACCGTTTCCTGATCAGAACGCAGCGCCCATTCCAGCCCACGCACCCCTTGGTGGGAACCTCAACCCAGTTAGGGTGTCCCCTTAGCTCCCCAACTGGGCCTGTTCCCAGCCATAGATCATGCTCATGCCAGTGGTTGCTCTGACTCAGGTTGGCACAGCCCATCACCTGTCCTGGCCTCTGACTTAGACACTGTGGCTTAGTCACGCAGACCAGTAGGTGTAAGAGCCTGGCTTGGCATGACCTGTGCTCCATCCTGGTTTCTAGTTTTGCTTGTAGGCTAAGCTTTGCTCAGCCCTGCCCAGTACATCTTGCTCCATTACCAATTCACACATTAGCTAGTTATTGGAGCTACTCTGCCCAGCTTGTCCGACCCCGAGGTTCACCAGCGGGAGCTATGACCCATCAGGGGAGTTTCCCAAGTTCCTCCATTTGATCCCCTCCGAGACCCAGTTCTCATACATGCCATTAGTTTTAGGCCAGCGCCCGGTACAGTCTGGCTTCCATTTGGACTTGTATGAGCTGGTGAATGTTGCAGCCCAGCCCACTCCACACCCTAATCAGGATGCACGTTCAGGTGCTGCTGCCCTTGACCAGTCCAGATTGTTGTGGGTTCCTTTACCTGATTGATGGCAAGCTCCTTGGTCACACATAGCTTAGTTGATCACCACCCCAACTCTTAAGCTAACCAGTGGGGCTAGAATTTCCACAGGGTGTGGCCCACACATCCCCCACAGAATTTACCCCCAGATATGGTTCTTGAGTGCTAGTAATGTCATGGTCCTGCCTAATGTGATCCATCTGCTGATCCATCATCGTGTCAGGTAATAGGATATCCTGCTGGACAAGCCCCGAGCCTTAGCTTTTGCATTGACTGGTGTTCGGTGGTTAGCATTGTTCAGTGATCACAAGTTCTTCAAAGGAAGAGTTACTGTCATTGGGAATTTTTAGGATTTAGGACTGATTCACATCCAAGAATGGAGCAGCCTCTGGAGCCCAGGTAGGCCCGGGGACAGCTCACCACGTGCACATGGTGGCTGGCGTCTGGGATCCAGTCATGAGATGCCCTGTCCACAGACCCAAAATTAGGAGATTTTTTAAGGAGTTCTGTGCATCTGCTAGCAATGTAGCTGTGTCAGCTTTGAGAATGTTCATTGTGTACTCAGCGCCATATGCACACACCGGTGCTGGTCCTTACCCGTGATGCATCGCCTTCCTGCTTTATCATCTCCATTCCAGGCAGCTGGTTTGGGAAAAGGTTGCCTCCCCTCAGAGCAGGATCGTTGACCTGGGGATGGCAATGCAGTGTGGTTATAAGCTGCAGGAACCCGGAAAGTGTACAGAACCCCAAACCTGCTGTTTGGGAGTGCAGCTATAGGGAAAGGGAACTACAGAAAATGCCCTTCACTGTTGCCTGTCATCCCATGAAATATTTGGGAGTATAGAAAAACAGGACAATAAATACTTGTGCTAGTCATACAAAAATTAAATTTCATCAGACAATAAAATATTTTTATAAACTTTTGTTTATTAATTTTAAAAGATTTATTTATTGGAAAGGCAGATAAACAAAGAGGAGACACAGAGAGGAAGATGTTCTGTCCGTTGATTCAGTCTCCAAGTGGTTGCAATGACTGGAGCTGAGCCGATCTAAAGTCAGGAGCCCAGAGCCTCTTCTGGGTCTCCTACATGGGTGCAGAGTCCCAAGGCTTTGGGCCATCCTCACCTGCTTTCCCAAAACACAAGCAAGGAGCCGGATGGGAAACGGGGCCCATCTGGGATCCTGGCACATGCTGCTAGGTTACCATGCCGGGCCCTATTAGTTATTATTTATTTTAGAAAATATTTTCATGGCCCGGCAGTGTAGCCTAGTGGCTAAAGCCCTCTGCTTGCATCTGCCGGGTTCCCATATGGGCACTGGTTCGTGTCATGGCTGGGCCACTTACCATCCAATTCTTACTTGTGGCCTGGGAAAGCAGTGGAGGATGGCCCAAAGCCTTGGGACCCTGCAGCCACACCGGAGACCCAGAAGAAGCTCCTGGTTCCTGATTGGGTCAGTTCTTGCCATTGTGGCTGCTTGGGGAGTAAACCAGTGGATGGAAGATCTCTCTCTGTGTCTGTCCTTCTCTCTGTAAATTTGACTTTCCAGCAAAAATAAACAAATCTTAAAAAAAACCGAAAGAAAATACTTTCATGCCAGAACCCTGTTGCTTTTTGGGGAAGGTTCAAGTGAAATCAGTGACTCCCATCTCTGACTCAAAAGTCATCCGAGTCATCTGCGAGGTTCCTGACATCCCTGTGACTTAGGGGCGTTAGTAATGAACAAGAACAGGTGTGAACACCCACAGTAGTACTGGATCTTGGGAACTTACTCTGACTAAGCATTTGCACATTTCTTTTACAAGTTACAAAGCAAATGCACAAACGTTAATAGAGAAGACAGACTCTTATTGTAATTTTTGGGTTTTTACATTAACAGCTATTCAAAAGGCTCAAATCCATGTTGTTGTCTCCAACAGGCTGAATTATTCAAAATGCAGCAACCAATTTCTGAGTAGGTTGGACTGGAACTCAGCAAAGCCGGGCACTCCCTGGGGCGGCTCTGTGGCACGCATTCCCCGAGAAAGCAAATCGGGAATCGCCAGTGGCCTTGTGCAGCAAGAAATTCAACATGAATACTACATTTTCTCCATGAAAAAATAAAAGGCAGTACTTCTTCCTGCTTAAATTTACTCAAGTAAGTGTTTAATTACCAAACTCAGCAGGAGAAGTCTAAGCTATAATACCAGCATGCGGCCTTCCTTCCTCCTGGGCCGCTACAACTTTACTAATCATCACTTTATAGCAGGAAATACAAAGGCATATTTAGTAAATTTTCACAAGCCCCGTAGGGTTTTTTGTTTGTTTCAGAATTAAATATACTCAAGGTTTTTAATCTTTCACCATTCTTACAAACAAGCTTTAACTGAAATTCGCAGTATTGACAACAGTTTATTGCTTAAGTCATAGACACTTTGTGTGTCTCAGTTTCTCCATAAGTACAGTTCAGAAGCAGAGTGATCAGTATTGGGGGCTGACGTTATAGCGTAGCTAATAAAGTTGCAACTTGCAGTACCAGCATCCACATATGTATATATATGTGGGCATGGTTTAAGTCCCATATGCTCCACTTCTGATCCAGCTCCCTGCTAATATGTCAGGAAAAGCAGTGGACGATTGCTAAAGAACTAGACTCCCTGCCACCTAGTTCTAGGCTCCTGGCTTCAGCTTAGCCCAGCTCTGGCCATTGTACTCATGTTGGGAGCGAACCAGTAGTCAGTCAGAAGATACTTCTCTCTCTGTGTAACTCTGCCTTTCAAAGAAAACAAAATAAATCTTGGAAAGAAAAAAGTGAAAAAGACCCTATAAAGAGTGGTCAGCTTTTTGGGCCTTTTAGAATAAAGACCTGTGAATAACACATTAAACTTATTAACCCAACCTTTTATCTCACAATCATTTAGAAATGCCTGTAATAGCTGTGGCTTGGCCAGGTCCAAGCCAGAAGTCAAAACTCCATGTGGGTGTCCCATATGGGTGGCAGGGACCCAAGTACCTGCTTCTGGGACACAGTAGCAGGAAGCTGGATCAGAAAGTGAAGGTGGATTCAATCCCAGGCAGAATATATGGGGGGTGGGTATTGCGAGTGGCAGCTTTACCTGCTGTGCCCACCACATTTCAAAATTTCTAAGTTCATGGCTAGCTACTTATCTCAAAACCTTTGAATCTTCCTGCCTTCTAGAGATGGTGGTATGTAATTACGGACAACAGAATCTTTGTAGTGCTATTCAACAAAAAGAATACTAAAAAGCTGATAGAAAGAAATAGAAAAGCCCAAGGTATCCACAGCACAAAGATGAGCCGGGATGGGCCGAAGGTTGTCCCCGTCATTGCAGCTAGCGTGTCCCTTGTAGTTGGTGTCCCATTCAGAAAAACACCTGCACTTCTTCAATTATAAACTCCCAATAAAATGATTTCAAAAGCATATTTATCACCCTAATTTAGACATTCATTTTTAATATTGCTAAGTGCTCCAAAGAAGAGGAAAATGTACACGAATAAAGTTAAGTACTTTTAAAGATGGCTGAGAAGCCAGAAATCCTTTCATGTTTCTGTTTATTTTGCAAATGCAGTTGAAAAATAGGTTGGAAACACTTTTTAAAATACATGTAGGAGCTGGTGGCAAATGTCAAGTTTCCAGGTACAGGCATGGTTCCCCAGTGCAGGAAGAGAGCAAGAGCTAGCTCTGAAGACGGTAGGCTGTGTGTGCCCGGAGACTCACCTGCTCGGGACCCAGGGAGGACAGCCCCGACGTAGGCACGGAGGTCACGGAGGTCATGCTGATCTGTCCTGTCATCTGGTTCATGTTGTTCATGCCGCCTGTGTTGGTCGCCATGGATACACTGATGTTCATATTGTTATTGTAAATGCTGGTGTTTGCCTGTTGCCCAAAATGTGGTGGGGACTGTTGTGAAAACATGCTGGACAGAACACAAAGGAAGGCAAACGTTAGAGCCCGACAGCGAACACACAGGTGGGCCAGAGTGTGCTTTTCTTGGGCCGTTAGTGTAGGCAGGGAGAACACATCTCAGCTGTGCAAAACCAGTGGGGGCAGCTGGCAGGCAGTGGGGTTGGAAAGGCCAGAAACGGCTTGCTGAGACAGCAGCGGAGTGAGGGGGACCAAGCCCTGCTTCCTTTCGCGACCCCACCATGACAGCTGCTCCCATGTCCGCATCACAGGGACTTTCTATCACAAATGGTTGGGTGGGTACCATCTCACAGATGTCCTTTTGCTCCAAAAGAGAAGTGTTTGGATAACCTTTTGTAAATTCTTGTGACTTTTGTCTTAGAAACGATACGCATGCTCACTTGGCAGCTTACTGGATCCTGCTTAACAAGCCCACCGCAGAGACGGGCAGCCCGCAAAGCGCCTTCCCACTGACCCCTGAGAGCAACAAGGTGGGGGGCCAGAATTACCTGTTTCCGCCCATGCTGCCCTGCGCCCACCCATTCATATCGGAGGGGGCCTGGTAAGCCGGGTTGGCCTGAGACTGCTGCAGCATGGGGCTCTGGGTGTGCGCCATGCGGGGTGACATCAGTGGACTCTGGGGGGCCGTGGCCCCAGCAAAGCCTGCATCAGGTTGCTGACTTATTCCTGAAAAAAAACATAACAGAAATTCAAAAGAGGATGTTATCAGTTTTATCACAGAGGCTGGGGGGAAACAAAGAGAACATTCTGAGTGGAGTGTGTGCAGAGAATTACTTTCAAATACAACATCACGTGCTGGTCAGTTAGATGCACTAAAAAGGAGTCCATGCTGGGGCCAAAATGCAAAATCCCTTACGGGGCTGCAGGGAACCGGCATAGGCAGGCCAGAGAAAGGAATTCCTCTTTCCTCAGATGCCTGTCCAAACTGACAGTGGGCCAGCCATATGGGATTCTCTCTGACCTAAAATGGTCACAATATTAAACTTCTTATATATACATTATTATAATCAAACTGCTTATGTTGGATTAAACTTTACCAATCAGTAAATACATCAGAAGTCAGAATATCTGAATAATTTTTCCTTGAATTAAGTCATTATATGATGGAGATTAATAGACTTAGGGAAAAAAAAAAAACCCAAAACTATATTCATGATCAGCTTGTTCAGTCTTTATAAGGCGCCTGAAGTAGTTCAGTGCTAGCCATGTTAACAAGAATAAGAAAAACAGGGTCAGGGGACAGCCTTGCGGCTGCAGCAGCTTAACCTACCACTGAAGGCAGTGTCAGTTGGAGGCCCAGCTACTTTGCTTCTGATCCAGCTTCTTGCTATGTTACCTGGGAAGGCAGCAGAAGACGGCCCAAGTACTGGGTCCCTGCTCCCCAAGTGGGAGAGTAGGTTGGAGTTCCCGGCTCTTGCCTGGCTCTTTGTGGAGAGTTAATAACAGGCAGGAAAATTTCAGACTCATTTTGTTTCTCCATTTTTTTTTGTTGTTTTTTAAAGATGTATTTATTTTTAGTTGAAAGGCAGAATTACACAGAGAGAACGAGAGACAGAGATCTATTCACTGGTTCACTCTCCAAGTGGTTGCAATAGCTAGTGCTGCGCCGGTCTGAAGGCAGGAGCTTTTTCTGGGTTTCCCATTTGGGTGCAGGGGCCCATGTACTTGGACCATCCTCTGCGTTTTCCCAGGCACACAAGCAGGGAGCTGGGTCAGAAGTACAACGGCCAGGGCTCGAACTGGTAACAATATGGGATACTGGCACCACAGGCATAGGCTCAATGCTACGGTGCCATCCACTCAAATCTAATGATTTGAATTCATCCTAAGGCTTTGAAACATAATCACTTACACATACACCTGTGTCCACACTGATATAAACAGATATATTCATATACACTCACATCCACTAAGAGACATACATAGTCTACACAGACACATTTTGGTCACTGAGAAAAAAGGTGGTGTCCAAGTTGGGACCCATGGGAGTTACTATGCTGGACCTGAGGACACCTGCCTGGCCCCAACTGTCCTCCGGGGCTTCCTATCATCCCCCTGTGAGCCAGATTCATCCAGGAGTCATGCTAACAGCTGCAACAGAGGAGCTGTGATGTGGGACTGGGGAGAGGTGGGGCCACAAGTCCAGTACCGTAGTTTGGAGGAAATGGAAACTGCTGAGCATTAGCCTGGGGAATTCTGGGGTTGCTCATGGTTGCTGGTAGACCACTAGGAGCCACCATGTTGGGTGTCATGTTCAACCCTTGTCCTCTCATCATCAGCGTTCGCTGCTGAACTTGCTGTTGCTGATGCATTTGTCTCTGTCGAAGATGCTGGTTCAGGATCTCCCTCTGTCTCTGGGCCAGCATCTGTGCGTTAATAGGTGCCTGGAGTCAGGGGCAAAGACAAAGGAAACACCAAGGGGAGATAGAGATTAAAACCAAAGCAAGCATTTCAGACAGGTGAGTGAAAGATACCTTCCATGTAAAATTATTTTGAAAATAAAATTACATGTTAAGAACAACTTAAGAGTGAAATGGCTGGGATTTGAAATGCGAGCTTCTAAACTCTTGAGATATGGTGATCATCCCAAAACTGTGCTATGATTCAAAGGGGTTTAGTTCAACGGGGATATTATTTCTGAGGACACAGGAACTTCAGCACATCTAACAACACAATCCTTTTCCTCAGAAGACTCTGTGATTTAAACCCTAAGATTGCAGCTCACAGTCTCATTCAAGAGACATTTCAGTCTAACAAGTAACCCGTCCACTGTGTCAGCTGGTGATGTGGAACACTCTGGAAAAGGCAGAACAGAAGGGAGAAAGGGGTGGGGAGTGCAGGGAGAGTGTGATGGGAGCATGCAGTTTGGAAGGGAGGCGAGGAGAGGAGGTGAGAGAAATGGTGCAGGGCTGACGGTCATGCTTGCCTTCCTACGAAGCAGCAGGCCATTTGTGGGTCCTCAGCAGACATAGTGGAGCCTCACTGCTTTGTGAATCCTACATTTGTGAAGTTGCCTGTTCACTACTTTTTTTGTAACCTCCACCTCAACACTTGGGGTGAAGCATTTCAGATGCCCAAAGTGCACCTGTCCAGCTGAGGCTGAGAGGAGGGGAGGTTGCTCTGCCTTCTTGTTTTAGTTCCCTATCAGCCAGGGGCCTCTCTGTGTCCTGTGGAGTGCCCAGTTCTCATACCACTGAGCTTTCTGTTGGCGGTTGCTGGGCCTAAAGGGGAAGTGTATGTGGATGCATAAGCTTCCTTTGGACATAAGGAATACATATACAAATACATGACTGGCATATATGTTTTGTAAATACATAGAGCAGATAAATAAAATGGGTGTAAACAGAAGCACACAGAAAGCAAAGTCATGTATGGGTTGGAGGATGAAACTGTGGCCAGTCTTGACGGAACCTACCTCTATGTTCCTCCTAGGAGTAGCCAAGAATTGACTTGTAGTGTTTGGAGCAACTTTACAGAACTCCTATGACTAACAAGAAACAGCTGCAGCTGCTGATGAAAATAGTGGTAGAAGAAGGCAGCTGAAAAGTGACAGACTGGATAAGCGACTGGGTGACAGCACAACCAGTACATCTGTGTAGATTTTAAGGCTTACTAACTTAATGATTTGATTTGGGTTTTGAAGGAAGAAGAAAATGACAAGAGATAAATTAATGGATACAGTGAAGGCTAATGGCTGGTCTGCTCCCTTACCTGTGTTGGAACTCCAGGCCTCAGAGTCAAGTTCACATTTGAGACATTGCTGATTTGAT
This sequence comes from Ochotona curzoniae, assembly GCF_017591425.1. Taxonomy (NCBI): domain Eukaryota; kingdom Metazoa; phylum Chordata; class Mammalia; order Lagomorpha; family Ochotonidae; genus Ochotona; species Ochotona curzoniae. The sequence goes on along the minus strand of NW_024464939.1, from coordinate 19,869,574 downwards.
TCATAAGTGGCTGGCGATTCTAAACACATACAGGAAGGAATCAACACAATTTGGAAACCAAATCTATTTTACTTCAAAGTACCTCTCCCAAGCAACTGTCCCACAGACTCCACCTCCACCCAGAGGGGTGTCTGCATGCTGTTGGATTACTATGCTGTCTCTATGCACCCTCTTTGTACATCCTGATTCCATGACACTTCCCAGGCCCCAGGGAGAAATGCACCTGCTGTGCTTGGAGGCGATGCTGAAGCTGAAGTCTCAGTTGGTTTGGCTGGTTCTGCACAAGGCCTGTGGGCCTGAGGCCTGGCCTGGGCTGCATACGGAGCGTGGCATAGCTAGGCCGCTGTCCCATGGTGTGGAAGTTTGGATCCTGCATGGGAGTGTAGCTGCCCTGTGCCATTTGTGCCTGAGATGCATACTGCTGCGGGAACACAGGGGCCTTCTGCTCCATCATGATGTTGGAATCCTGATTTGAGAACTGCTCTGGATCAACTGCTTGGCTCTGAAGAGAAAATTCCAAAAAACAGAGGAAGGAATTAAGCTACTGAAACAGCACAGAAAATGCAAGGCTGTTTTCTTCCATTCAACACTTGAAGTTTTTTTACACTGTACTTATGCCACAAAGGCACCATTACAGCTTGAATCCACTTTTCCAGCAACACTTTTCTCAAGGCAGGAAAAGACGTGGACAATGACTATGGAAGTGTCCTAGAGACCAATCTGGACTCTACAAGCCAAATATCCCCTAAAGGTGCAGACTTTCCTGATGGATTACTCAGGACAGTATAGATCACTTTAATGAGACAGGGAGGGACCTTAGCTGGGTCAGCAGCACTGGGGTACCAAGGAAACTAGCCCCACTTTGCAGACAAGACTGAGACTAGCAGACAGGAAGGGTGCTGCAGGAGGCTGCTGAACTGGTTTGTGCTGGGCTCCAATTCAGTGTGCGACTCAGGACCTGCGCTCCTCACCAGCAGGACATCCTTTCAGTGCTTTCTGGGGGCTGTCAGCACTTCCCAGAGGCCCTCCCTCTTGCCAACATCCAGGTATTACCAAGTGGATACATGTTATTTCTTGACTTACTCTATTAGGGCAGAGTGGAGCAGGTGTAGAAAACCCAGATCCTCCCCTAGGGTGCGCACCTGAGACCCAGGAGATGTGTACATGTACAAGAAGTTTTCCCAGCTAATTCTCTTCTTCCTTCTACATTTAGAAGTAAATGCCACAGACCTGACATTATATAGGAGGGAAAGATTCCAGAGCAACAAAATCCATCAAGTTTTCTTTGCCTAGTACTTTCTTGGCCTTCCTCCAGTCTTCCCAGGCGGCCCAGGAGCCCAGCTCCCCTGCTGCACCCCAAGGCATGGGCTCACGAGGGCCCAGCACTGAAGGCAGTCTAAGGGCTTGCTGCTTCCTTGTACCAGCTCAGAGTGTGTGGATGGAGCCTCATAAAAGGACATCATTCACTGTAGCAATTTTGGTAGAGCTTTGAACATTTGTCCATTTCAAACAGAAAATCTAACAAAGTAGTTTCCATTTGAATGAGGATGCACAATTCTGAAGAGGATAAAGATCAGGCACTCAATGTCTCCCCGACTCTAATAGCCACATTTCTAGAGTTCAGTCTAACGTGACCATGTTTATCAACGACATGATGGGACAGCATGGAAACAATACAAATAAACTTCACAAAGGAAGAAAATATTAAATGATGGCATGACACTGATTCTGATAAACACTGATGCTCTAAGTACTCAGTAGCTACCAGGACTAGATTTATTTTTAAAGGTCACTTAGACAAATCTGAAGATCAGATTACTGAATGCTAAATTCTAACTACCACCAAAGGCAAAGCAAACTAGCCACACAGGAAATACATAAACTCCATGTTCCTTTCTTGATTTATTTCAGATTATACCATGTAACCTCAAGTCATTTCTTTCCACTCTGCTGTTCTCAATATGAATCGACAAGTCTAACCTCCCACTTATGTCTGCTGTGGGAATTGCGAGTAGACTATTTCTAACGCTTTGGAGAAATCTCCAATAAGGCGGCACCTTTCTTATCGACATGGTGACGCATCCTAAGCCCAAGAAGCAGTCAGCGCCCTGGAAAGTACTTCTTGGCAATAAGAAATAAAGATGATTCATGCTGAGTAAAGAGGAAGATAGTAACAAGCGTGATGGGTTTTCTAGGTTATTCTTCAGACAGTAAAGCAGGACACTGCTGTCTACAAATTTAGTGTGTGGCCAGCCAGATTCAGATGGTGCGATTTAATGCAGCAGATGATGGTAGGCTGTTTACATGGCACTGCTACCAAGAATCCTCAAGGCAGAGAATTCATCTTTCTGCTTATTTATTTGAGGGACAAAGAGAAGACAAAAGGACAGAAAGAGGACTTTTATTCACGGCTTATTTTTATAATCCCTGCAGTGGCCTTGAAGCTGGGAGCCAGAACTCCACCCATGGCTCCCGGGGTCTGCATTATCACGAAGCTAGAGTTGGGAGTGGGTCAGAGCTGGCTGTCAAGCCCAAGTACTCACATGTGGGACCTAGGTGTCTCAAGTGTTCAGCCAAATGCTTGTTCCAAGAATTATAAAGTAGCCACCCCAGGAGCCTATGGAACTGTATCATAAAATGATACTACTAATAATAATAAAATTAATTTTTACAAAGTAGCCATGTCATCATGAGGAGGTAGAGAGCTAAGTAAGCTCACTGAGATTGGCTAACTTCCACTCCCATGTATACTTACACATCCTAAATGCATGGTGCGCTAAAAGCACACAAGGGCCAGAGTGGTAATGAGCTCCCTCTCATGTGATTCCCCTCACTTCTGCGCACACAACACAGTGCCTGCCAACTTGCCCCTAGGTGGGGCTGTGAGTGAGATCACAGAACTGGATGCTCTCCTGGCCGCGTGCAGCCACGGTCCTGGCAGTTTCTATCTGTACTCCCAAAATGACCCTCCTTGGCACCAAGGACAGACACTAGACCACCTGGGCTTGAGTTACGGACTCTTGGGCAAAAGTCCAAGTGACAGCAACAAGAAGTAGGAGGGTACCATGGATCCAGGCCAACTTGTCAGTAGGTAAAATATCCCACAAATCACCCTGCAGATCACCTGCCTGTCACCTCAGTGTCTGGCTCCACCAGTGGTCCCTGTGCACATACCTGGCTGACCAGCTCTGGTATTCCCAAAGCACGATCAATCTCCTCCAGGCCATCGAAATTGCGCAGCGCCAGGTAGAGCTGGTCCAGGAGGGCTCCCTCGTCACTGGGAGACTCGGCTGCTGGGTGTGGGCACAGCAAGTCATCGGGAGAGCTGCCAAATGGCTGCCTGTAAGGAAACAAACTTCACCTTGAAATCATAGAAAAACTAGCAGGTGCAGAACACTGTTTTTTCCTTAAAGGCAAAAATTGACATCTACAGTCTTTGCATCGAACTATGGTGACAGTATAAATGACGATTTAAGGGCCAGGCGGCGTGGCCTAGTGGTTAAAGCCCTCGCCTTGAATGTGCCAAGATCCCATATGGACGCCAGTTCTAATCCTGGCAGCTCCACTTCCCATCCAGCTCCATATGGACGCCAGTTCTAATCCCAACAGCTCCACTTCCCATCCAGCTCCCTGCTTGTGGCCTGGGAAAGCAGTCGAGGATGGCCCAAAGCTTTGGGACCCTGCATCCACGTGGGAGACCTGGGGAAGCTCCTGGCTCCTGGCTCTGGATCAGCACAGCACCAGCCGTTGCACTCACTTGGGGAGTGAAATCATCAGATGAAGATCTTCCTCTCTGTCTCTCCTCTCTGTATATCTGACTTTCCAATAAAAATAAAATCTTTTTTTTTTTTAAATGACAATTTAAATAACATGGCATTTCTTCAGTCCTTTCTTTGAACTATAAACTTGGTTTCTATCACCCATTGCTTCACTGCTGGCAAAGCACCTGCTGGAGATCACAGTGGCACATAATGCAGAGCTGAGGTGCCAGCCTGGCTGTGGGTGAGGCCAGGGACTGACAGCCCATAGTATTCTACACAAGACATACTTACTTCTCAAGCAGGCAGATACAGACTTTACACCAGTGAAATGAAAGGACTTTCCAAACTCTAGTAGGAAATACTACGTCCACTGGTTATACAAGGTAGCATGTGATGTCCCCAACACTAAACTTCAAGCTCTGTATTTAAAAACTCCTAATTTAAATTAATTGACAAATGAATGTATCTTTCCAATAACAGCTTCCATGCTACTTTAACACCAAAGAGAAGTGACACTTATCTTTAACCAAAATTCTATTTGTACTCTTAAACTTGCTTAAACTCTTCTATTGAGGGACAATAGAAATCTACAGATAAGAAGGATAAATTTATTATGAAGTTGTCCATCTAACCCAGTTCAATGCCTCCTTGCTTTTGTAGACAGCCTGTTCCTTCAACTAAATCCTGAGTTACTGAGATGCTGAGCATTGAAACCACCAATCGGTTTCACCTAGTTATAACGGAGTATAGTCACAATGAGTACTCTGCATTTACCCTTGGTTCCTTTAAGAAAAAATCCAGTAGCTGAGCCTTGATGCCAGCCTTCATCTGCAGTCTCCTGGCTGCCAGCCAGCAGTCCCACTGCCCTGAGGCACGGCAACCTTTGAGTGGGTCCTTGCACACTCAGTTCCATCCAAGGGAGCCATGTGTTTCTGCAGGCACCCTTCCAGCCTTCAGAGCGGTGGGTCTCTGTGCTGTCTGCCTTGTCCATGCCTCAGCTAAGAGGGCACCTGTTGGCCTGGTTTCTTGATGGTTCCCTCTGGAGCCCATCCTCGGGAAGTGATTTTTTTTCGATTCAAATGTAGTCAGATCACTCCATTGTTGCTCTCCTCGGGGAGCAGCAGTTAGCAGCAGCAGGTACTGAACAGTGGCAACAAGGAAGAAAACCACAGCCAGCCTGTCACGGAGGTCCAGAGAGGAGGACACTCCCTGATGAGGAGAGACCAACAAATGGAAGTGGCAGTCTCATCCGAGAGACTTCTTAACTCAAAAGTCAGTTAGGAGCAGATGTCTGTCCACAGGGTATCAGACCAAAACCTCAACCCTCAAAGACACTGGGTTAAGTGAGCCACAGAAGAGTTCTTTAGCCCACCTGTGCTTTACAGTTTCCGGGTTCTATTTCTTCAGCAGCTGTATTTATCTGTAACCTACCCACCCTAGACTCCCTACAGATGACAGGCTAACGTGGGATACAATCCCCATAGGGGTGTACAGAGCCTGTCTGACTGGAAGGAAGGAAATGTTCCTTCTCCCAAGGCTGCTCAACCTTGACTCCTCTCATGAAATGTAGCCACTATACCTCCAGTAAAATCCCTTCAACAAGCCCAAGAGAAATCTTTGAAAGTCAGTCATAAATTCTTGGTTATATTTTTAAACATCTCCTTTTTACACAGCAGATGAATGAAAACCACAACGGTACTAAAAAGTCTAACTATAAATAAAAGAGTATATCATAAATTCATGGGCTAATCTACTGTCCTTTTCAAATGTATAACTTAGAAGCCTGCTTTTGAATCTTTCTTTAAGGGGCTGGTGCTGCGCACTGATGCTCTGCCACAGTGTTGGCATCCTACTTGGGGCCTGGTTGAAGTCCTGGCTGCTCTTCTTCAACCTAGTTTCCTACTCATGTGCTTAAACAAAGCAGTGGAGGATGGCCCGAGTGCTTGGACATCTGTACCTATATGGGAGACCCAGAGAAAACGCCTGGATCTGGGCTGGTCCAGTAACGGCCACTGTGGCCATCTGAGAATAACCAGTAGATGGGAGAGCTCTCCCTCTCTTCCCTCCCATCTCCAACTCTGCTTTCAAATAGATAAATGTTTCAAATAAGGTTTTCTGTTTTATTTTGTAATATAAGTAAAATCAATGATCAGGAAAACTGAAATAACTATACAGGTGGTGAGAATGTTTTGTTTTGTTGCAATAGTTGTCACATGGTCACAGAAGCAGTAGCAGAGAGGGTACCTCTGATGCACATACTGCCCTACACCCTGAGGAGGCTCTCTCTGCAGATGAACCAACTTTATTTTAGGAACTGTGTCTATCTTTGCTATACTGGAACTCTCTATTAGGCAACAGTACAAATCTTAACTTTGGCGTAGTTTTCTCTGGAAACTAATCTTTGACATTACACCCAAAAGCAAGTATGAGGTACCAGACATTATAAGGTATATGCTTTATAAGGTGTATGCTTCCATGGAAATGCACGAGTCTCTAACATATCAAATAAACACATGTAGAAAAAGCCTTCCACTCAGTGACACCATGAAATCGGACCAGAAGAGCTGGAAGGACCTCAAGAATTCACTCTCCTGATAGGCTGTGTGATAGTGGCTGCATATTCGTGGTATTCTCTGCTCTCTGCCTCTGGCAGCTGTCCTCAGCAAGCCATTCCAGTGGACCGCAGGCTCTCCTGTCTTCCAGGCCTTGATTTACTCAGTGTGTAGCAGGAATACCTGCGCTATCACCTGGGACTAGCCGAAAATGCAGAACCATGGGCCCTACCCAGGCGGTTCAGAATTTCTACTACTTTTTTTTTTTTTTTCAAATTACTTATGTGATAGGCAGAGAGCACACATCCCACATGCTGGGTCACTCCCCAAATGGCTGGGGTGGCTGAGGTTAGGCCAGGCTCAAGCCAGGAGGAATAAACTCAATCTGTCTCAAATAGAGAGTAAACTGGGAACTCAATTACTAAAGTCATTACTACTGCCTCCCAGCACCTGCATGAGCAAGCAGCTTACTGTCAGGAGGGAGTCAAACTCAGGTACTCCGATGTGGGAGTCATTACTGTCAGGTTAGACGCCTGTCCCAGCAGTGTGAAAGACCCCAACTGTGCGCTTTTTTCCTTCAGCAGGTAAGCAGCCTTCCTTCATCTTTAGGACAGGTAATGAGTAATCTCCCTGGTCTTCTTCAGGTAAAATAACTGCAGTTGCTATTTTTCTATCTTGTAAGGGTGGAAATTTAGTCCTATTTGTTTTTCTATCTTGTAAAGATGGAAATTTAGTCCACCCTTACAAGCTTTCAGAAGCCTGACTGCTTTTGTCACTTCTGAGATCTGGTGACATCACACATGCGTTCCAGCTTAAAGGAATCTCTGCAAGGCCCTCACCAAGTTTCCCTCGTGAACTCTTGAAGAGACCCAGGGCCAGATTTCTGCAGTAATCATCTTCAGGTTCAACTTCTCCCACTGCCTCCTGCCCAGGCTCCTAAATGACCTCTGCACCCTGGGGCCTGTCGCTTCCCTTCTCCTTGAGTCTCGAGGTGCCTCACAGAGCATCTGTTTCCAACACACCGCTAAAACAATGCAATCAAGCATGTGCTACAACTACAGTGTATTGGGGAAAATCTCCTCGATCGGTGGATAGAAAACCAAAGCAAACCACCTGGGAGTAAAAACTTGAGCACCTCTTAAACGGTGAAGAGAGCTGGGGTTCCTGGGCTTCAGCAAAGTACGTACAAGGCTAACTTGAGACTGCTTGGCTGAGCTGAAGGCATCCAGAGGACCCCAGGGGAGTGGTGACCCCAGCCCCTGCGGAGACCAGCAGGAACCTCCCGAGAAAAGCTCTCTCAGGTCACATCTTTTTTTTGAGCACCATCAACTGTGAACTCCCGACGCAAGGGTACCAAATCTTCAGGGATGCAGGATGTGCTGAGTGAAGCTGAGGGCCCTTCCACCCTCCCACCCACCCTCAAGTCCAGATACTGGATCATGAGATTTAGAAAGTTACTATGAATATTACATTCAAAGGCAAAAGAGAGAATTAAAAAATCAGCAGGCACTAAGAGACTATGAGAAACAAGTAGGAAATCAAGCCCTTTAAAAAGTGAAACATACAACTGGATCAAATCTTGCTCAAGGGAGAATTAGTAAACCAGGATATAGCTATGAGTAAACCATCCTGTACTATGGTACATGAAAAGTACATGAACTCAGCTGTACGAAGGGTAGAACTTAAGCTAACACAGAAGAAGGTTAATGGAGGTCTTAATGGAATCCCAGAAAGAATAAACAGAAGTGGAAGACAGGCATAATATGATGACAATATAGCTAAAAATATTCCTTAACTGATAAGTGTGAAGCCACAAACAAAACACAACACAACACACCCCAAATACCGACAAGGATAAGGAAAACCATTCTCACACTGCAGCGAAGACACAGAATATTTCAGAAATGAGAAAGAAAACAGCCACAAAAATCTATTCTTCCACTTACACCTTCTGATGCTGCCTTTCGCTTGCTGGTGCTGAAGTACACATAAGATGAGCTGGGCTGACTTGCTGTTATCCTGAGCACAGTGTGTGGCCTGGGCTCCGGGAGGCTGTCTTTGCTGGCTGCACTGGCCCTGTTACCTCTCTGCAAGCCACACCTCTGTTTTCAGGACCCTGCAGGCTTCCCCAGTCATCTCAGTTGGATAATATCTTAACATACTGTTTATATTTCTCTTACAGCATTTATAATACATACCACCTCCTATTCTACTTATTATATTTATTATCCAACAATTGCAACTTATTTTTAACAAATTATTATTTTTTTTATTTGAAAGACAAGTAACAGAGAGGGAGATAGGGAGAAACTGATTTTCCATCTGCTGGTTCAACCTCCAGATAGCTGCAACGGTCAGTGTGTGCCAGGTGAAAGGCAGGAATTGGAAGCTTTATCCACATTTCCTATGTGGATGGCAGGGACCCAAATAATTGGGCCATCTTACATTGCTTTTCCTAGATCATTAGTAGGAAGCTGCACCAGAAGTGGAACAGTCACGACATGAAGCGGAATCGGCTATCCCAAGGGAAGGATTACCTTCTGGTATGGTTCCCAAAGAGCTTAGGGCACACAGAACCACCACTGCTCTCCTCCACGTCCTGCGTGCTCAGGACTCACCTGTTTTGGTTGGCAAAAGACGCCTGGTCTATAGGCAGGATGCTTTCCGGCCAGGGGGCGGTCTGGTTTGGAGGCGCTTGTTGCTGGCTATACTGAGGTCCCCCCATGTTCATCTCTAATTCAGATGGCCCTAAAAAGGGAGGAATAAAGACCACAACCTTTCATGTTGTCATCAAGCAAGTATTAGCTTCTGCTATGTAATATAAAGTGAAACATTGCCTCTATGGAAAATGCACAGGACAGAAGCAGTAAATCTGTATCTGGATGAAAATGAGATAAAATTCTGGTTTTGATATAAAGGCAACATTGAAGCTGATAAAGACATATTCAGACCAGCAGTTATAGACATAAAGGCCTTGTATCATCTTAAAAAAACTTTTATTTGTGTGTTATCACTGATATTTACTATATTTGAAACAAAGAGGGAAACAGCACTAATTTATTAAAAAAAAAAAACTGTCTTAAGAGCAAGGTTTCACATTTGTGTGAGCCACTTTAATGTCCAGATTCAAAGCGAGTGGTGGCATCTCTCGTGCTTTCACACTGAATCCCTTGTGATGTCACCCTGTATATAACATCTATTGCATTCTTGTGAAAGGAGAACAGCAAGGGGAGTGTCTTAGCTACTGGCCTTGCAGTGACACTGGGCGCTGGCCCACACTCCCAGCAGGTGCTGGGCTGGATCATTTGCTCCTGAGCTCTTGCTGACTGCACTTTCAGAGGGGGAAAGGACAGAGCAGAGGGGAGTCCAGACAAGGACAAGTTCTTTCTCAGTAGGCCTGTTAGGTACATTAAAGCTAATGGGGTCTTTACCTGCATCAACTGTAGACCTGCTTTCCATTACAATATTGTTTTCTGTCAAGTGCACTAAAAATCAGACATTAGCTACAAAATAAAGCTTACTGAAGCCATATTCCAAGCTCAAAGCCAGAAGCCCTCCAGTGAAGAATGTGAATAAATTGGGTTTCCTGGTATAAAGCATTTGTTATAATGATTTTAAAATGAATTAACAATTATTTAAATGTTTCAGCTTAATTTTATGCAGGAATTTGTTTTTAACATTTTCCCTAAACTACCAAATTGTTTAAATTTGTGTCTGGGAGTCACTTATTACTTTTAGTACACTCAATGTAGAAAAGCAAATTGAATGTCATCTATTAGAAACAAGCTGGAATGCACTGAACAATTAAATTGCTAGGCAAGAAATTGATGCTGGAGTCAGGATAACAACTTTGCATTGTCTTGTTGAAACAATCCTGGTATCTTTCTGTGAACGATTTACCTTTTATTTATTGTGAAATAAAGGGAAGAGACATAAACATTGACCCATCTGAATTATGCTAACGTGTAAGAGGACAGTTAATGTCAAAGGGAACATATGAGTTAATTTTTTTGAAATAGTACAGCTTTATTGAGACAGTTCACATACCATACAAATCAGTCTATGATTCAGTGGGTAATGTTATATATTCAGAGTTGGAACAGTCATCACCTTAATCAATTATGGAACATTTTCATTCCCCCAAGAAGAAATCCCATCAGTTATCACTCTCTACTTCCTGAAAAGCCTCAACCCTAGGTCACCACTAGTGTCTTTGTTTTCTCTGCAGATCTGCCTATTCTATATACATACATGTATATATATATATATACACACACACATACCAGATTATCTCCAAATCAAGTGATTCTCCCACTGGGAGATGTTCTTTAAGAATCTGCACTTTCCATGCGGACTTGGAGTGGCCTGTCCTGGTGGCCCAGGGTTCTGCATATTAAGCTCCTGGGAGGGAGGAGTCTCTTGATCATGCAGAATTAAAAGGAACCGTTGCATTTTCCTGACTATTTCTGCATTGATACAACACTATTTATACAAGACATTTCTAGTTTTGACATTGTAATCTACTTCTCTCAAAAGCTGAATTTTGGGACTTTCATAAAAAAAAAATAAAGCATCCCAAAGACAGCTGGTTTCATCCAGTAAGTGGAGACCCTCTGGATTCTAGGATTCTATGATTGCATACATAGTTCCAGCAGAACCCCACTGACAAGAGCTTCTTCACCTGAGGGGATTAGCATATCTTGAAAGAACGTGTGGGGTTGACACTGCACTCAAAGCAAGCAGAAACATAAAAAGCAGAGAGCACGGGGACGAGCTTACCTATGTTCACGACCTGAGACTGCAGCATCTGTCTCTGGCCCGGCTGGTTGCTGGGTCGCATGGGGATGCTGGCGGTCGGGCTGCGAATCATTCCTCCTTGGTTTGGCCTGTTCATGGCACTGGTGGTGGCAGCACAGGTGACTCTCACAGCTGCACTCTGCGGTGCCCACTCCCCAGACGGCATGGTGGGCCGGGAAGCATTGTTACCAATCATCCCTGCATGCAAGCCAAACACAACCGATTGGCATAGTGACAGGAGACATACTTACATGTGTGAACACCAGATGACCTTACTCTTGACTAGACAATCATTCTGCAATCCACAGTTAGCCCAAGAGCTGACAGCCTCACTGGGGTAGTTGTGGGCTCTTGGCTATGAAATAAGACCTTGCAATTACTACAAGGTTTTAGTAACAGGGACTTGCAGGTCTTTACAGTTCGGAAAAGCTGTTACAATTGTTCCCATATGTACTTAGAGACAGGTGCTGTGGCAAGTGGATAACCCCAACTTCCTTCCTCAGGAAGTGAATCACATTAGCTGAGACACACGTCAATGCTTTACTTTCCAGAGGGGAGGTGAGGCTGAGAGGAACAAAGTAAAAACTGAGTATTAGTACTCAATTTTACGAGATCTTTCTGTTATTTGCCAAAAAGATCAAGGTGAAGGAATTCCTGCTAATTCAGTATACATGGGCCTGCACATTCCTATGATACAGATCTGGATGGGTGAGAAGAGATGTCAAGAAAATCATCCATGCTTGAGATTTTAAGTTATCTGAGGATACATAACAAAAGCAGCATCCTGCCCAATGAGATCAAGTGTGTGACCCTTCTGGCTCGGCCTCAGCATGCAAGTCATGGCTAAACCCTGGCTAAGACTCGACTTTGTAAAAGACAAAAACCCCACATGAAGTTCCTTTATTTTTCAAGTGTTGTAATGATGGTGTATAAAAGGTTGGTTTTCAGATACATGGCTTGCTTCATTAGCTTTGTGCTAAACAATTAAAAACACGGTATGTAACATGTAGCAGAAGCTAGGATTATGGGGCTTTGTTTACCTGTGAAGCAACATTATATTAAGAACACGCTGAAGGGTAGTTAGTTTTAGATTTTAAAACTTGGGGAATGTTACATTAGTGAGTATTTTAAAAAGCATATTTTAAGGTTAGATTTGATTCATACAAGGGTAATATGGGCAAAAAGCATTTTATTTTTCCAAATATATGTAATCTAAATAACAAGATTCTGGGAAATCTAAAAGCATAAGGGGAAAAAAGCATCTAGGATTCAACTACAGTAATACAGCAGGCCCCAGGCCGCAGCTCTCAGTCTGAGTTTCTGAAGCAGAGCAAGGCCAGCTGAGGACCTTGCTGCCTGGATCCTGGCAGCTTTCTGGCTTCCTGGGTTCCAACACATCTGAATTCCCAAAGTTCTAGGTAAGACTCCAAGAATGCAGATCTACACTGCTCACAAGGAGCCACACTGACCCCATTCGTTAACTTTGCTCTTCCACAACTTTAATGTATCCAACATGACATGAATATGACATGACTCCTGGGACTGCGCAAATTAGGGAAGTAGCCACTAATCAGTGCCTGACACAGGAGGTTTCCAAAGTTAAGACGGTACAGTCCATGGATGCCTTACCCAATAACAGAAAGGCTCCAGCTTTGTCCCTTAAATTGAACCCTTACATTCAATTAACTATGTGAATGATAATGGGTAGGGATAACAGACTAAGTTAAAAATAAAATACCAAGAATTAAAGCACCCACAACTGTTAAGCTTTTATATCTATTTCTTTCCGTGTCTTTGTCTCTTATACTTCATTGAGACAAAGGAAGAAAGCTGGGAGCAGCCCTTTAGCTGAGGAGCCAGCACCCTGCCACATCTGTGGTCAACAGATATTGTTAACTGCAGGTTGTGGCAGTAACAACACCAATGCTGCTGTAATGGTTTTGAATCTGAATGGGATGGCAGTTTGGGAATATGCTAGCTGCTACAACGTGGCTGTTGCCTGAATCAGAGCAGGTCAAAGTCCAAATCAGGCCCTGGCAGCTTTTGGCAACACAATACTGGACCAGACCTCAGAGTTGTTACTGCTTCTATATGTTTGTATATATCTTTTGAATGAGAAGTATATTGCCACAAGCACAAAAGGTTGGCCACACTTTAATAAGCTTATATAGTAAAATTCTCCAGATATAAATTATCAATAAATAGGAAGTTTTCATTGTGTGCACGGTGGTGTTGGGGCCGGCATTGTGGTATAGTGGGCTAAGCTGCTCACTGGAAGTCAGCATGCCATAGTGGAGTGCCAATAGGAGTCCGGCTGAACTGCTCCTGATCTAGTTTCCTGATAACGTGTATGAAATGGTAGCAGAAGATGACACAAGTGCTTGGGCCCTGCCACCCAAGTGTGAGACTAGGATGGAGCTCCTGGTTCCTGGCTTTAGTTTGGCCCAGTCCTGGCTGTTGTGGACAGCTGAAGAGTGAAACAGCATTTAAAAGACCTTACACTCTCCCTCTCTCTCCAACACTCTGCTTTTCAAACAAAGCAATAAGCAAAAAAAAAAAAAAAAAAAAAAAAAAAAAAAAAAAAAATTAAAAAAAGATATTTTGAGCAATCACACCACCACTGGAAGGTAGCAGTCCACAGGTGTTTTACATGTACCCTGCAATATTCAGAACTGGGGGACAAATGAGATAAGTACAGGCCATAGAATGAAGGATTAGAAACCTGTTTAAAGTAAAAGTCACAGAATAAAATACTCAGCTTATTGGAATATTTTCTGATATGACACTCTCACAGGGAAAATTCAAAAATTTCTTAAGCTCATATGATAGTTCTGAACAGAAAAGATTCACTAGAGAAGTTCTGGTTTGATGTGGATAAAAACATGAATAGGTTAAGTAACCCACCAAGAAAGCAACAGTGCATTGAACCCTTACCTGTGCTACTGCTCCCTAAATTTCCTTGGTTTCCTATCATCCCTTGGTTACCCATCATTCCTGGCTGAGGTATCACTGAGTAGGGACTACTGTTTCTGATTGGTGGGAAAGGTCCAGCACCAGTTGGGCTTTGCAATGTGATGTCAAGTGGTACATTCTGGTTAGGCAATAACCTGCCCAGCTGCCCTGGTCGTGGGTTATTAAAAGCTAAGGAGAAAACAAATAAAAATTGAAGGTTAATATAGGATAATGGAAAAGAATATTAACAGTAGTAGTGTTTAAGGGAAAATGCTGCCTATAAACTGCAGTTAGAGGTACGCCAGGGACCAACTACCTCCATAAAAGACAAATTCAGACAAAAAACACATGAAGCAACAGAATGCAGACGTTTGATTTGATCAGCAAGTCTGTAATTTTACATTTTGTGGGAAAGAAAAATTAAAAATGAGAAAGATACATTTATTATTTGTCATGTATTTTCTTCCACAATAACTTATAATAATCAAATAAGCCAATAACAGGATTTTAAAAAAATTATTCCAACTTAGAAGCACTGCTTTCCATAGCTATAAAGCTATAAACATCTCTTGACTATAGCACCAAAATAAATACACATATGGCATGGATGTTCAATTCAACACTGTACTCTCTTAGGGTTAGAGTTAGATTAAAACTGGTTACTCTCATTGGAAGTTAAAAATACTTAAGTTTCAATTCTGTTACGTGAAACAATATTCAAGTAAAGCTTAAGAATCTACCTTATTCTAAGTATAACTTCTTTACATTTTGGACACTTTGAGATTTGAAACTATTTTTCCAATTAGTTCACAAGCACTTATTGTACACTAAGCATTAATACTAGTAACACATAAGTTGTAGTTTGATGTTCAAGTTTGCTATGAAAAATAGTCCAAAACAGCATATTTAAAAGAAAGCAAATTCTTGACTATCAATAATAGGAACAAAATATTTGGACAAATTGGGGCTGCAAATGGAAATTCGAGCTGAAGGACAGCTTTCTCAGCTGTAGTTACCAGGCAGCTATCTGGCTAGGACTGTCCAACAGTGCGACCCCCAACAGGAACTCCAGCCATGAGAAAGCATGAAGCATCTGCACAGGTCTTCATCATTGCTGCTGGTTTAACAGCATGAACCATCTGGCACGTTACTTAACCATTCTCACAATTCTTCGACTCTCAAGAGTTAATTAACCTTCTGCTCTCTAAACAACAGGCAGGTTTGTGAGTCAATAAACAGTCATCTTTCTTCTGCCTTATTTCGAATGGTCAGAATCATGTGAGAAAAGATCTAGTAACTTAACATGCTCTTGGCAGATGGCTGTCATTTCTGACTAGGTTCAGGTCCAATCTGCACTAGAAGGAAGCAAATCATGCTACTGACCAGTTTAATACTGAAAAACTGTTACCTGTTCTGCAAGCCATGTTATAGTTTTCTTGCATTTAGACCTATCAGATAATTCTACTGTTCATAGTAAATAAAGAAGGTACCCTACACTTTCAAAAATGTAGCACTGAGAACCGTGTAAAACAGTCTGTTATTTTTCAAAATCAGGGCCAACACCTTAATTTTCAACATTTTAACTATCCAGTTGTACACTAACACACATCTACAATCTATGTGTGAAGACTAGAACCGATCAACCTAAGTCAGCTTTGCCAATCACCCACAAGGGCACGCCAGAGAGCCACTGCTCACTAGGCTCCATTGTAAATTCTGTTTGCAAAGATCAGGACAGCAGATGGTGCTATTTGATCACAGAGAACTTGAAGTGACTAAGCTGTTTGTAGCAGACTTCAATAATCCCTGTTTCTGATAGTGATTATATGAGAATTTCTTGGCATAACCAGCAATTTAGCTCATACTCACTGCTCTGTGAAATTCGCAATGCCGATTTCTGAGATCCGACAGGTGTAACAGGGCTGTTTTCAGCTGTGAGTTGCATGAGGTCATTGATGATGGCTTGCTTGTCAACTGATCCAGCAGGGGCGCCTGGCCTCGTGTCTGGGAAAAGCTGTGGTAATTGACTATTCTGCAAATCATCCAAAATCTCCTCCAAGTTGTCCAGCTCACTGCCAGGCTGTAGTCAACAAACAGAAGAGTTTATCCAGTCCTACTCCAAGAGTGGGCCCCAAAGGCCCATTTGCAATTACATACCCAAACTGGTGTATGGCAGCAGAGCCAAATGAGAGATACAGACTACTGGCAACAGCGGGTCTAGGAGCTAATTGATCATCTTGTTAAAAATTAAATTGACTAAAGGCAAGTAATTTAATCTCGATACTCAACTCTCTCATCTATAAAAAGAGATGACTGAATTAAAAAAAAAAAACACAAAAACTCTTCCAGCACTGTGACTCATTGGCAATTTATAAATTCTCCTTTATTTTACACTAATCACTCAGCTAATTATAAGTATGCATTTTCCAATTAATTTCAAGTAGACTATTGGCTTACAGTTCAGGTCTAGGTTTTCGTGATTAAATTTCCCTAAGAAATAGCAACACACAAAATTATCTCATATACAATGTGATGCATATTTGTCATGAATCAGTATTCAGCAAAAGATAATTTCCTTGTAGGACTTTTCCCCTCCAAAAGAGTAGGGCAGGGGGAATGAAAATAGGCCTAAAGCAGCCATGAACTAGGTAGATACTGCTTTTTTCAATTTGAGTGGTGCTGGTTCCTTTTTGCTTGTAGTTTCTGTTTTGAATGACATTTTCTCAGTCACTAGTTTATGTGACTATATATGGGGAAGCAGGAAGAAAACTGGCTGCCGCACTCTTTTTATTAACCTAAGTTTACAGAAGTCATAATTTGCCACATAAGGTTTTTCCTTCCAAAAATTTTTCTCCTTCCCAATTATCACCATTGAAACAATGAGGTAAGGATCACCACCATTTTATACCTGACTTTTCTCCAGGAAGCAAAAGCTACGCATACCCTTTCAAGTCAAGTCTGTCCAGGTGTCAGGTACTTAAAAGTCAGACAGTGTCGACCATATGCAAGAAGGGCCAAGTTAAATGCTTTGATTCCTTTCTAATGAGGAAAGTGGTGAGAACCGTTTTCTTGATGTGTAGGTAGAGTACCTAAGGTTAGGCAGTTCCTCAAGGTCACAGAATGGGCTTTGAAGTGACCACAAGAAGCCCTTTCATCAGCACTGGCCAACCAAATAAAGTTCATGTCTGCCTTCGTACCTGATAATGAGTTCTGCTGAAAGCACAATGGCTTCCATTTGTATGCTACACATAACTCCTATCACCCCTGTACAGGCTGGGTTTGTGAAGATTTTTCGACTTGGCAACCACACTATCTCTGAGAAATTTCTGACTGGATGTACAGATATTTCGAAAGTCAACAAGGACACACTTCTTGATATTTTTTCTGATTCTTCTCAGACAACTCTTAGCCAATAACGTCGAGATGATTTTTTCAGGGAATTCCTCATGTTTTCTTAGAGCAATTCCAAGACCATTTTCTAGTTACTTTAATTACGTGTTTCTAACAAGAGGGTGAGGCATCAAAGACAAGAAAGTTATGTCTTAGGTGGCGGTATGGTTCCAAGGTTAGCACTCCTGAGGGCACACAAAACAATCCTTTCAAGGATGTGGCTCCTTTGCATGGCACTGCTCATTCCCTCTTACAGTGATGCAGCTTTTCCTGCAGAGTGGCAGCACACCGCTGCTGCTGCTTTGGCTGAATCCCAAATGCAGCTTGTGACATAGAGGTCATAGTGTGTTGGAAAAGCAGGCAGTTAAGATGTTCACATTGCTGTAGCTGTAGTGGAACTCAGCCCCGGCAAGCTCAGGTCACCCACCTCATCATGTCACTGGGGCACACAATCACTTAGGTGAGTGGAGGGCAACCCAGGCTACTCAGCTATCCAGAACCACTTCCTCTTTTTTTTTTTTTTAAAGATTTATTTTTATTGCAAAGTCAGATGTACAGAGAGGAGGAGAGACAGAAAGGAAGATCTTCCGTCCAATGATTCACTCCCCAAGTGACTGCAACAGCTGGAGCTGTGCTGATCTGAAAACAGGAGCCAGGAACTTCTTCCAGGTCTCCCACACAGGTGCAGGGTCCCAAGGCTTTGGGCTGTCCTTGACTGCTTTCCCAAGCCACCAGCAGGGAGCTGGATGGGAAGTGGAGCTGCATATGGGGATTAGAGCCAGCATGTTCTAGGCACATTCTGGCATGTTCAAGGTGAGGACTTGAGCCGCTAGGCCACTGTGCCAGGCCCCAGAACCATTTCTTTTCCTCTGAATGCAAAAAAACTGCCTTTGTGTACTTTCAGTGCAAATGTGAAGTGAGTTAACTTTATTCTGGTTGGCTTATCTATAATCTACAAACTGATACTCTCAGTATATTTGGTGCCTTCTAAGAACAGAGCATGCAACTCAGCAATGTGCTGTCAGCCAAGAGCCAACTAGACAAACTCCTCCAATCATGCTAACATACCACATTAACTATTGTATCTCACAAAAAATCCTGGAGTTCTCATTACTTCTTCAGAAAAACCCCTCCTAACAATGATTGGTAAAAATCAAAAAGGTTTTTAATAGTTACAGAGATCAGAAAGAGGCTCGATTAGAACTGTGAGTTTTATTTTTGTGCCAGGAAGCCAAATTTCCCTATTAAAATGCCACCCTTGGTTGATTATTTAATAATATAAGGAAACTGTGTGTATGATGGGGGGTGGGGAATGGTGGGGTGGAAGGGGAAATCCCTGAGACTTTGAAACTGCATTATTAAAAACAAAACAAACAAACAAACAACCCAAAGGCTCTTTAGGCTCCATGGGCATGGCGTTAGGGGGATGGGTTGTAATAAACAGGTTGCTTCCCAGGAAAGCACTGCATTTGCCTTTGATGAGAAGTAACCCAACCAAGTAAGCCCACGTGTAAATCACACGCACAAACGCAAAAACGAAAGCAGGCTACTTTTCTCAATGGATACACTTACAGCCTAACCCCCAGATACATGTCCAAGAAAGTCTTTACTAAGGTGCCTATCACAGGGACTCACCACAGCATGGACGAGCCTTGCACCTTTTCCACTCCCTTTACATAAATACTCCAAACTATTATTGATAGAAAAACAAAACTAGCTCAGCACCCTGGTGTGGTGGAGAAAGCCTCTGTATACAGTGTCAGCATCCTATATGGGTGCTGGTTTGAGTCCCGGCTGCTCCACCTCCGATCCAGCTCTGCGATAATGAAAGACAGCTCCAGCACCCATGTGGGGAATGGAAGAAGCTCCAGGCTCTTTTCAGCACATGGAAGATCTGTTTCTCCTTCTCTCTCTCTGTGAATCTGATTTTCAAATAAAAACAAATACATCTTCAAGGAAAACAAAACAAAACAAAAAGAAACAGTGACCACAATATCAGAAAGTTCTAGAGTTCTAATGGTAGGATTTAGGGGTATTCCTTTGTGACCCTGTAATCCACTATGTACATTAAAGTGTATTTGGATGGTTTAAGTCAAAGTGTTGATTTTCTTTCTCATCTTTCAGATAAATAAAAAATAATTTTAAAACAATTTAGAGTTGCAAATCTAGTGCTTTTGATCTGTTTTATTTCTCAAAAACATGTGTTATAATGAATTCTGATCCCCTGAAATTTTGATCCTTGCCATTTGAAGAGTCAATCTAAGAGGGCGGAGTAGTGGCTTAACAGGCCTCTGTCTGCTAGCATCTGTATCCCATAAGGTATGCATCCTAGTCCCAGCTGCTCCACTTGCATTCCAGTTCCCTAATATAGCCTAGGAAAGCAGCCGAGGATGGCTCAAGGCCCTGGGCTTCCATACCCTTATGGGAGACCCAGAAGAAGCTCCTGACTTGATATCAGCTCAGCTCCGGCTCTTGTGGCCATTTGGGGAGTGAATCAGAAGATGGAAGATTGTCTATCCTTTTCTCTGTACACCTGCCTTCCAAATAAGATCTTAAAAAAAAAAGTCAATCAAATCCAATCACGTGTTAGCCTCATTCTAAGTTACTTCATAAATCTGTCTTGAGCAAGCCACATCCTTGTGTGGTTTGTTATTACATGAGGGAGGGCAACAGTGTTGTGGCAGAGTATGTTAGGCCTGCACTTGGGAGAATCAGACATTCTACATGAGCATCTCCTACAAGAGTGCCCAGGACTGACTCCTGTCCATCTTCAATCAAGTTTCCTGCGTGCCTGGGAGGCAACAGACCTGGTCTCATTTCCTGGGTTCCTGCCACTCATTGCAGGCAACCCAGGTGGCAATTGCTGGCTCCTGGCTTTGGCATGTGCGGAGTGAACCAGCAGACAGATGTCTTTTTCTGTCACTCTTTCAAGAAACAAATAAATAAATAAATACAAAAAATAATACAAAAAAGAACTGGTTCTTTACAGAGCCATAAGAAACGGGTACTATTGGGCCTGGCACGGTAGACGAGCAGCTAGTCTTCACCTTGAACAAGCCGGAATTCCATATGGGCACTGCAGCCCCATATGCAGCCCACATGCAGCCCCGCTTCCCATCAAGCTCCCTGCTGGTGGCCTGGGAAAGCAGTCGAGGACAGCCCAAAGCCTTGGGACCCTGCACCTGTGTGGGAGACCTGGAAGAAGTTCCTGGCTCCTGTTTTCAGATTGGTGCAGCTCCAGCTGTTGCAGCTACTTGGGGAGTAAATCATCGGACGGAAGATCTTCCTCTCTGTCTCTCTTCCTTTCTGAATATCTAACTTTGCAATAAAAACAATAAATATATTTTTAAAAAAAGGGTACTATTTGAATTCATTAAGTTTAGCATAGGAAAAAACAGATTATGAAATTTGTCCTCTACTTTGTGCCTCACAGTTAATACTTATTTGTGCTCACTGCTTGACAATTTTTGGAATACACATTTGTTTAAATTAAATGTGTTTCTACAGAGAAATAAAGTTCAGAATATCTAAACACTTCTCAAGTTGTTTAAGCAACAAGATCTGATGACTGTGGTATTTTCCTCTGAATTTGGGAAGAGAAACTTACTAGGTTTCCAATCAAAACTTTTCTCAGCTACAGTTTGATCAGATTTAAATGTTGGGCCTAGTGTGATAGCCTAGAGGCTAAAATCCTCCCATATGGGCACTGATTGGTATCCCAGTGTCTTTACTTCCCATACAGCTTCCTGATTGCGCCTGGGAAAGCAGGAGAGCATGGCCCAGGGCCTTTGCACCCTGCACCTGCATGGGAGACACCCAAGAAGCTTCTGGCTCCTGGCTTTGAATCAGCTCAGTTCCAGCTGTTGTGGCCATTTGGCCTGTGGACCAGCGGACAGAAGATCTTTCTGTCTCTCCTCCTCTCTGTAAATCTGCCTTTCCAATCAAAATAAATAAATCTTTAAAAAAAGATTTAATTGTCACCAAAAGTTCTTCTGGTTCCTATCTATTTTGTTAGGCAGCATTCCTTTGCAAGACAAAAAGATTAATGCCTTCTTCTAAAAGAGCTTGCCAAGATACTGCGACATTTTGCTTAGGCATCTATTTGAATGCTCAAATTAGGCACATCAATTTGAGTAGTTTAAACTATTTCAGGCAGAAAATGAGTCAGAAAGATTTTTATAAAAGTTCTACAAAATGAAAATTAGACTTGATTTCTGAAATTTTCACTTCTCTGGCTTTATGATTTTTCCATGTGTCAAATCAACTTGTCCTCTGAAGGAACTATGAAGAGCCCATGCATTTTAATATCAGTGCTACAATAATAAATTACAAAATATTTTTTCCATGAAGAGTGGAATTTCACCGCATTTGGAGGCTCATTTTCAACACACTATCAGTTAGAAACACGGTTTGCCTTTTTAACAGCATCAGATACCAGGAAGCAATTCTTTCACACTTTCCCCAAGCCCTCATCGTAAGTGCCAGGGTGGCATTAGAAGGAAGCTAAGAGTAGCACTTGGTTAGGCATCAACCATGCTCCATTGTGCAAACAAGCGCCTAAGAGAAGTCAGTAAACACACTGGAAATTCTTCTGTCATTGCTTCCTGTTGGTGAGGAAATGTCGTAGAAACAAATCTTGTTTAAATACTCTACCCAGTTAAAAAAATGCTATTTTAGGTAATACAGTGCCATCGAAGGACTTCCTGTCCTTTCAGTTAGCAATAGGTTAAGAACACCCTCCGTTAATGGCTCTTTCCTAGTCAAACTAACATGACAGTTAATTGCAATTCAGGCTCACTGAATGCTTTATCTCTCCAAATAAATAATTTATTGTATTCCTTTTAAATGAAAGTAAAGCCTTCTACAAATGTGTGCAGGTTTAATAGCAAACACAATTTATCTGCACGGAGGGAGAGTGAACAAGTGCAGGAGGGGAAAGAATCCTTTTTTTTTCCCCTTAAAGTCTGTCAATCAGTCTAACTTTGATCTAAAATTAGGTAGCACACACTTCCTGTGGTGACTTTTCAACTTGTAATGTTTTCTGACGTTCAAGTTGCTCCAAAGCAGTTCTGGTGGAGTTTTAAACAGGAGTGGGGGGACGTGAGATCAGGGGCTGGATTTCATTAGGAAAGCTAAACTTGCTGTATACTCATGTGTGTGTGTGTGTGTGTGTGTACACTGCTGTTTGATTTGCCCAGAATGACAGATCTGTGTTGATTACACTCTGAGCTTTCTGTTTCCTAGGTGAGACAATTTTGATTAGAAAGTTTTCTCCTAAGTGACAATTAGAAACTGCAATGGACTCAAGGATTTTTACTTCTTTTTTTTCTTTCTTTTTCAGTTTGTTCTCTTGTCTGTTTCTTGTCTGGAGTTACTGTGATCAAATACATACATATAGAAAGGCCAAAGTGGCCCCCCCTTCCTGGCCTTCTGCGTCCCCGGGGCCTCAGCCACGGCAGAGAAAAATAAAGTGTTTCTGGAGGGAGGGGCAGACCATGTTGGAAACTGAGCTGAGGTGGTGGCCCCCAGGGTCACCTTCTTGCCCTCTGGCAAGTGTCAAGAGACCTGAGTGACACTATCTGCGCCCGCCACTCTGAACTGTCTGTTCTAATCCAGGAGACCGCCACAGATCACAACATTTACAGCCGTATGCTGTTACACTTCATCTCCGCCCAGACACTGCTATTTACTCTCCATGCCCCCACCGTGATTTCACAGCACTGCACAAGGGCTGCTCCACAGACCTGTGCACGAATGTCTACATTCAAGCATGTTTATAAAATCAGACTGCTTGGGCCCAGCACAGTAACCTAGTGACTAACGTCCTTACCTTGCATGCACTGGGATCCCATGTGGGCACCAGTTCATATACTGGCTGCTTTACTTCCCTTCCAGCTCCCTGCTTGTGACCAGGGAAGCCAGTTGAGGATGGCACAAAGCCATGGAATCCTGCAGCCATGTGCAGACACAGAAAAAGCTCCAGGCCACTTGGGGAATGAACCACGGGATGGAAGATCTTCCTTTCTGTCTCTCCTTCTGCCTATAAATCTGCCTTTCCAATCAAAATAAGTAAACATTAAAAAAATCTGACTGATCCCTTCAGTGATGGCACAAAACCTTGAAAATGCCTGTCATGTTGTGGAATGGCAGTAGGCGTCAGGACAGCAGAAGGAAACGAAGATCGGGAGCCAAGTGCTTAGAAGGCCTGGAGGAGCCAGGCGAGAGGGGCACGAACGGCCTCAGTGTCCCCAAAGCTGCGCTCTAACCTTGCCACCCCACCTGCATCCATCGTCTGCTGACTCAGCAAGGGGCGCGTGGCTCCCAGGGCTGGGAGGCAGACAGCGACACACACAACATTCACTTGCAAAACCAACTCCAAGGACAAGTTTTTGAGCAACTGTAAGTAGGAAGGTCCTCACAGCCTTAAATCTTAACTACAACTCATATGAAGTGCAGGGGACCCGAGGAGAGTGGAGGGCTCGGCGCCAAGTCTGGGGTCAATAACCTCAGGCAGTGATGGGTGCCCAGGAAATGCTGGACAACAAACCACGAGGGCTGAAATAAAAGCATTTTTAAAAACAAAAACAAACAAACAAACAAACAAACAAAAAACCAGGAAAAATGCCAATGGCTTTTACTCTTCCCCATGGTGGTGTCTTCTCCTAAGAGGATGGACAATGATTTTGAGGGGAGAAGGTTGAGGTGTACCGGTGGCTAACCAGGCAAGAATTTCAGTTAGGTACAGATAACAATGCCAGGAGGTGTCCTGCGCAGGGTGGTGACTATGGAGTTAATGATAAAGCAGGAGGGTACTCTGGGGTTTCTGGGAAAGGGAATCAAAAGCTTATTAACAAAATGGATTCAAAAGCTAACGTTGGCATAACATTTTTTTTTGAAATCTACACAGCAGTACATTTGAGAACTGCCGCGTGTACAGATGCTAAGTGCTGGGCATCACAAAAAATGCCGAGTATGTAGGTACATGCCTGTGCTGATCACTTGATTTAGCCATTTGTGTGTGCTCAGTGTCCTGTGGCTGTGTCTACCCTTGGTGGCACAGGGGAGGAGCAGAGGCAGAGACGAGAGCCTGCTAAGCACAACTTGCAGACGGTCAACCCATACAAGGGGAGGGCCCAGACCCACGTGCTCTGTAGTGCCTCTCTTTGCTAATGAGAGCTCAGTGAGCACTGCTTCAAAGCCAGAATCACCGGGCAAAGGAGTTTTCTTTCTTTCCACCTCGCCACCAGAAGCCTCCTGAATGTCCCCTGGAGGGAACCTGGGGGAGACTGAGTCAAGTAGCTGGGAGAAGACGTTAGGGGCTTACCTGATCACTGGGCTCAAAGCTCAGCTCCTCCTTCTCAGCTTTCATAGCTATTAGCTTTGTGTGACTGGTAGGATCTGTCTTACTGTCCAATCGCTCAAGTTTGGGGGTTATTTCCGGTAAACCAATATCTTTAGTATCATCCTTATCTAGCAAATAGCGAAGTAGTGCATTCTCTTTTTTCTTGGGGCTTACTGGCTCTTGTTTAATAGTCACTTCCGACCCGGGGGCCGTGCCGCTGGACTCCTGGCTCAGCTCTTTGCCCGTGGCTTCTGCTGTTAACTTGGCCAAGTCCACAGGGGAACTGCTGTCCTGCAAGAGTCTGT
Source organism: Ochotona curzoniae (assembly GCF_017591425.1). Classification (NCBI taxonomy): domain Eukaryota; kingdom Metazoa; phylum Chordata; class Mammalia; order Lagomorpha; family Ochotonidae; genus Ochotona; species Ochotona curzoniae. Next base: position 19,844,475 of record NW_024464939.1, on the reverse strand, counting down.
GCAAAATTTTATGTTTTTCTTTGAGCGAGGTCCCATGGGTTGATCCAGAACCAGGCAGAGTTCCCGTGGAGTCCTTGTTTGTGTCCGACAAAGAGCTGGATAAGGGCGAAGGCTCCATCTGATCGGACTTGGTGGTCAGCAGCTGGAGGAGTTTGGTCTGCCCTTTGCTGTCATGCAGCCTACTCTGTCCGTCAGCACGGTCGCTGCTCACGGCCTGCGCCATGCCGGAATCGCCCACGTCCTTCTGCTCTCCGGGGTGGCAGCTGCTCTCGGCTTGTCCAGTTGTACCTTCAGATGGCTCCCCATAAAGTCCAAAACAGTCTTTGGAGTCCAAGCTTCCCATCTTGCTGAGTGGGGGAGGATTCATATTAACTGGGGAGTTTTGCAAATTGCCCATTTTTAGGTCCGGCGAAGCCAGTGAGGACCCTAATGAGACCCCGTGCCCCTCACTGAGGGCCTGAAGGGCGTTGAGGGAACTGTTGGTATAACTATGGCTATTTCCTGTGCTGCTGCAAACTCCCACGGGGGAATGCAAGCTTCCTGCAGGGGAAAACTGACTGGGTGGGATTCGCGGGCTGCCAGCCACTCCGGGGCTCATGCGATGCCTTGGTGAAAGCATGGAGGCGGGCTGTGCTGGGTTCATGCCAGGGCTGCTCTGAGAGGGACTGTTCATTTTAAGTGCATAGTTACTACCCTGAGGAGTGGTTGCTTGCATGCCTGACACATGGTTCATGCCCCCAGAACCACCAAATCTGCCCAGAGACATGCCCATTGGTTCCTTTGGGCCATTTATGGGGAAATTTATATTGCTACTGAGGGTCATGTCCTGACCTGGGTTCCCACTGCACATGGCCTGATGGGCAGGACTGCTAGAGCTAATTGGATTCAATGGCTTCCCCATCGCTTGTCCAGTCAGATCCGGATTCATCACACACACATTCTGCTCTCTGTATAACAAGGAAAGAAAGAAATGTAAGATAAAACGAAAAAAAAAAAAAAAATCCCAGCAACTTGTTTTTAAAAAGCAAAGTGACCTCTCTTCTTTACAAGAACAGATTACATTGAAAGAATGGACCACTCTAATAAAAGCATCTGTGCAATGATGGACAAGACTGAGTGTGCGATTTTCAGGCAACTCCTTGAAGGTGGCTGCAGTTTCATGGAGGGCGCGTGAAGTCTGACACTACAGTTAGCAGGTTGGTGGAGAGAGGGGCTCCAATGACACAGCCCCACTGACTCATGGGTAGCTGAGAGCTGCCACTCAGAATGATTCAAACAATCACGGCTGTCAGATCACCTGCTACATTTGGCAACTCGCCAAAGCAGGCAACCCTACAACCCCGCCAGCCCAGAGAGCTCTGGGCCCTATGTGGTAAGAAAACGTGCCCCTGCTAGAGAAGCACAGCCAGTTCCAGGGCACCAGTCACTGAGAAAGGCTGGAATTAGATCATCTTATCAAACAGATTTCGACTCCCTGCCCTCCCCTGCTGCTAGTCAGAGGGAATTCTGGAGTGACCCCAGCTTGCAATCTGTTCTTCCACTTTTAGAAAACTCTGATCAGCCTTCTCACTAGCGAGTGAAAAACAGGTTTTCTGAGCAGGATCATTTCTGGGCCCATAAGCCTTAATTTACAGCCTCAACAATCACTGTAGAGTTACTAAATGGGCACACAAATCCAAACAAAACAGGTTTAACAAATTGTCAAACATCAGTGTTGAGTTACATGGGTGAAATCTGCCACATCTGTAATCACTTTCCAATTGTTTCAGTTGGAGGTCAGACTTATTAATAGTTGACAAACAGGCCTAACTTCTTATTCCTAAACAAGAAAGCAAATAATTGAGAAGTATAGTAAAATGAAACTCTTTCATCATAATGAATTTGTGTAACTTCTGATAGCAATTCCTAAAGCTTCCCATACCATCCGCACGAACATTTGCTAAGTTGAAATTTAATCACTTTCTTAAATGTGTGTTCTAAAACAGCACGGCTTATGACAGCGGCTTGAAATCATTCAGCTTTCTTTACTTTTTAAAGGAGACATTTATCACCTTTCAGCTCAAAGTTCATCAAGATATCAATTTAGATCTGAGAACAAAAATCAAACATACTTTTCCTAAATGTCTACGTTGAAAACTTTTATAGTCCAGCACCATGGGGCAGAAATGGGACTGCTGGCCTCAGCATTTCTGCCAGGCGTGCCTCACCGTGGAGCTGGTCTGTCCCCCATCATGAGCAGAGAGGGCAATCCGGCAGGGTTCACAGTGTCCCCTCATGTTCTCCAAGTTGGTTTTTAAAGTCCACCAGGGGGAAGGCTACAACTCAAAGGATAGCTCGACTGCCTGTACGGTAGGTTGCCTTTTAGGTAACAGTTAATAAGGCTGTAAAGCTTTATGCTTTATGTGAACGTCAATGAGGACCGGAAGTGCCTCACAAACCTGAACAGCTCTGCAGTGATTTGTTACTTTTGTCACGTTGGCTTTGAACTTAGCAAGGGAAAACCATCTCTTACAAGTGAGATTACCTGTGAAGCATATGTAACGAGATCACGAGCTGAGGTTCATTGGTGGTCTGAGAGCGGATGAGCTTGCTCTTTGTTTGCGCAGCGACAAGCGTGCCATCGGACAAGGAAAATCGATAGATCTGACTGAAGGCCAGTCCTTGTCGGAGCACTGCATGCATGTGAGGAAACAGAATGGGGCTTTAGCAAACAAGGAACCAGTAGCAGCTCAGGGCGGCACAAGACAGACTAGCAGACCCCACTCAGCCTCCTCTTCTAGTGAGCATTCCAGAGTGGGCTATGAAGGGCACTTGTGACATTAAAACATTATACCTTTTTAAAAAAGCACGTTTACTTTTCACCTAAAATACCATTAAGCTCAATATGCTTTTCTTATGAAAAAGAATGAAGTTTGGACCTAAAAATTGTTTTTACAAAACCTTCAAAAGCATGGCAAGGTAGGGCATAAAATATATTTTTATCAGTTCAAAACAAGCTTATCACTGCTTTGGTTAAAATGTTAGAAAGCAATACAACGCATAACCACGGCATCTCTCGAGAATTTGCTTTTAAAATAATACAAATGTTATAACGCAAGTTATGCCATTAAATAGGTCCTCTGAATATCCAGATCGAATCCATCATCTCTGGCTACTTTTCCTCAATTTTGTTCCTTTCCGTGTGAGACATTGTTTTTGTGATTAAGACAACAGGAAATAAAAGATAAACAGCCAGAAGAATCTTTTCAAAGTGGAAAAAAAAAAAAAAGGCTAAAGAAAACTGGAAGAATAAAAGTGCAAATAGTAAGTGACAAATAACGCGCTTACTTTTACTTTTAGGTAAAAGGTCACGAACTTCCCATTTTCCAGACAATTTTGTTATAAAAATATAACACAAACCAAAAATGACTCCAAATAATCTTGAAATTTATCGCTTGACTTGTTAGTACTTCGTATAAAAGAGAACAGCTGCATTCAGAAGAAGCAGTGATGTAACAGTTACCTCTGAAACCATTTCAACAAGACTACTCAGTTTTTACCACAGAACCCTCAGCACAAGTCTTGTGGGTTGCACGGCTGCCCTCAAGAGACCAAGCACCAAAAAGAATGAGAAAGGGAGGGAGTGTACATGTGTGAGAGCAACCACCATCCACCACACCACAGAACTGCCATGCAGGAGACACAGGCTGACAGTGCGGATTCGGATTTCCTTGAAACAGCTCACTTTGAGCCGTCTGATAAACTACATTGCTGTTGCTTTCTGGCATTCTCGAAAAGTACCTGTGTGTCTTGTATATGTTTGCAGAATAAATATTTCTAAAAGGTGACATAATATGAGCATTACAAGATTTGTATTTCGAATGGCTTAGGATCTGACACCGACTCCGATTCCTACAGATTTTCCACTTCTATTTGATCTGTAGCCAATATCCCTGCCAAAAAGCCCTGTGAGAGTCATGTACCTGAATACGTGCCCAAAGTCCCTTCAGTAGATTTCTACTCAATGCAAATGCGATTCCCTGGATATCAGAAGTTTGACAATGTCTCAATAAGGTTTCCTTCTGGTGGATCTTACACTTCTGTAAATCTTTTCGTAAGGAAGGGAGAAGCCACAGAACTAAATGTGTGGCATGCCCGTTTAAGACCCAGGACACAGAAATTGGCTTACACTGATTCCTTAATTTTTGTTGTTATTTTTTTCTTTTTATTCAGATCTAGTGAAATGGTAGGTCCTAGCATCTATATTTCCTTTCATGCTTTTTAACCTAAAAACGATAGAACATAAACTGTTGACTTATGTGCTTATTTAGAAAATAGAAGAATGAACAGGATGAGAAGATGAGAAAAAACTGAGGGAACTGGAGAGTTCATTTACCCTGATTTGTGTTTTTTCATTAAGTGATCTGAAAAGCTCAATGTTTAAACATAAAGCACTACTGGTAAAATGCCAAGGTCACAGCTGCACACTAAATGGATGATGACAAAATGAAATTTCATCTTTAATAATTGGCCACAATTTTTTTTTCCTGGTAAACACAACAACTGTTAGGTTGAGTTGCAGCGTGCACCATACTGTCATGAGTCTATTTTATACAATGCGGCCCATGCTGACACTTCATGTAGAGCTCAGGCCTCCTGACCTACTGCACCTGCCAGGCGCAGAGAGAAGGAAGAAAGACTCCTCCTCTCCTTCTTGAAGCAAGAGGGACTTTTCTCTATGGTCACCACTTTCACAGAAAATTAAAAGCCACTTGAGAAATTGTAATCCTGTGGTAGGAGTTTGAGGAACAGAGCACAGTGGCCACCAGCTGGGCTCAGTTAGATGTTCCACCCTGGCTCTGTGGGTGCAGGGTTACCAGGCCCACTAAGAAGGGACAGCACCACACACACTGACCAGGGCTGCCACTACTACTTCTCAGTGACTTCCACCTGTCCTGTTAATTAAGACTGTGACCTAAGACAAGTCACTTCACTTCTGTTGGTCCACTGGAACTATCTGTGAGACTTGCTGGTTTCAACCTGAAAGGAGGCCTTGGGATCCTACTGCTTCCTCTACAAGAGGGCACAGTCTTTCCTGCAAATTTCATTTGCTCTTACTTCTAGATTTCCCTTATGATCCAGGTGACCCTCCCCTTCCTCCTTCTTCCTTCCTTTGTCAAAGTTACAGAGAAAGAGGGAGGGACAGAGAAATGTAACCACTGGCTCATGTCCCCAGATGGTCTTACCAGCCAGGCTGAAGTCAGGAGCTTCATTTGGGCCTCTCACATGGATGGAGGGACTCAAGCACTTGAGCTATTTTCTACTGCTTTTCCCAGGCCATCAGCAGAGAATGGGATCAGGAGCTGGAACAGCTCGGACACGTGGTGCTCAAACAGATGCCAGAGTCAGAGGCAGCAACTTTACCCACTATGCTACAATATTGACCTGTCAGGTGATACTTCTTAGACATGAGAGAAAGAGAAAGAGAGAGAGAGAAAGTACTCTCCCTTCTGCTGATTCATTCTACAAATGCCCACAATGAAAGGATGGTCTGGGTTGAAGTCAGGAGTGTGAAAATTTGATCTGTGTTTCCCATGTGTGTGGAAGAAATCCACTTAGCTCATTAGTGAGCAAGTGGATCAGAAGCTGGAGATGGGGACTGAAAGCCAGGCTCTCTGACACGGACATGGATACCTTAACTGCTGGTCTAAACATCCACTTTATTTCCTGTTATACAACTAAAACACCTGGGATCAAAGAAAACAACCTCTGTCCTTCCCTCTTCTCAGTCTTTATGACATTATCACTCCACATTTGACTTCCTTCAACTCATCTCTGTCCTGCAGGTTCTTGTTGGAGCAACTCAGCTGAAACCCACCATGAAAAACGCTATTCAGAGATGCTGACCTTCATGATGATGCCTCTTGGCGTAGGAGATGGACTCCCCTTCGTGCTGTGCATGGAACTTCTGGATGCACCTCCTCACCAGGTCCTCCCAGCCTGGCTTCATGGCTGCTCTCATGGTGCTAGTGTCCAGAGAAGTGATCTTGCCTATTAAACAACAACAGCCATTACACCTACATGTTGATCTGATTTCCTATGGACATAATTGAATTTGAAATTCAAATACATTTATTCACAACCATCTCTTTTTGACCACGGAGCACAGGTTCCAGGATGCTCCCATTTCTGAATTCAAGCATGCTCACCTCTCTTATATGAAACAGCAGGCACTAGCCCACACATTCCTTCCTCTATGGTTTAAATTGTCTCTAGATTATTTATAATATCCAAATGCAAGGCATTTTGTTAACAGCTGTATTATTTAAGAAATGACAGGAAAAATCTGTGCATGTTTGATCCAGACACTACTTTTTGTTCCCAATACTTTCAACCCACAATTGGTTAAAGTTGTGTCTGCCACTGTATTTAGAACAGGCAGCATGGTAAGTGGACTTGATGGGAAGATGGCAGCAGTGTCTCACACCAGCCCCCTGGCTCTGCAGGACTGCCTCATGAATGATTTGATACTCATCCAAACACACTCGTTATAATGTTTTGGAAAGAAAATTTACCTTGGAGATCTTGGCGAGTTGTAAAACTTTCTGATGAGGGGAGAATTGGTCTTTCCTTCATAGGAACTCTTCTTGCCACGCAAATCAAGCATGACTGCAGATCTTAAATCATAAAAATTGATCTTTAGAATATTAAGCTTTCATTAGTGATTCGAACAAACCCAGACGTAGTTTTATGACAGTACCACTTTGTAAATCAGGAAGGTGGAGAACGGCAACACACTATGCACTTGGACTTCTTTCTTCAAGTGCGGAAAAAGAAGGCACATTGTGTAGGAGGAGGAGGGAGTATAGGTCAAGTGCCTGAGCCACACCGCACATGTAATGAAAGAACAGCCAAGGCCCTGGACGGCGAGCAGTGGGAGCCATCTCTGCAGTGATGCAAAGAACGGGCTTCTTTCCTAGGCAGTGGCTGAGGTGGACTACCGCTGTAATTCACACAAAGCACAAAATTGATGACAAGTGAAACCTGATATTCCGTTTTGTCAAGGGCTTTCTTTTTTTAGTTTTAGATTCACGGTGACACAGGAAAACTAGATATACCATGTACCAAGCTATGTATATTTCCTTACAATGACACTATGCAATTTAAAACAAAGATTGAGCCTCCCTGCAGATTCAGGGAATGAACCCCACAGTACCCAGGAAATGGACAGTTGCACTATAGTTTAGAATCTTGGCCATGGCTAGCTGCTCACGTGGCCGTGGTGGGCATTTATTCCTCAAGCCACTCCAACATCCAGGGCAATGCTTTAGGAAACAATTTGTTGAAATATATCTACTAATAGCTGGTATAAAACTAAAATATCATGAGTTTCACAAAATAAAAGCTAAATTTTCTGGCACTTAATTACAGATGGATAAATTAACAGCACTTACTGCATTGTACAAAATAGCATAAAATCATTTGATACACTTAAGGCAAAAGTTTGATTTTGAAATGCTATTTATCATTCACAACAGTTCCAACATCTCCTTGACAATAAAATTTAAACTAAAAATATATGAAATATAAGTACTAACTAGCATTCAATGTCAGCCATGATTCCTGCATATTTATTAAAATCTTATTGCATTCCAATTCAGTTATTGGCGACTTCCTATGACAATAAATAGATGCTTAGAGAAGTGAAGGGATTTGCCTAACGTCATAAGGCTGTTGAATGAAGAAGGAATTGGCCTCTCAACTTCCACCTGTGTGTTCTAATTGAAGGCTGTGTAGTTTGGCTCAGATTTTCAGTGGAGACTAGAACTCCGCATAGGTTAGTCACTATCGGAGTGGCATCAGTACGAAGTCATTGGTGACTTCTAAAAGTAAATTTAATAATGACAATGATGAGCATACCCTTAGTTTCCCAGTTGCAATACTTAGCCTTCCAGTGCTCAATGGAAGAGATTAAGACATATCACTTCCAACACTGTAGAAAGTTCCGTTGGATGTGCTGTTCATAACATATTGTAGAATTTTTGTCCTACCTTCTCCTTCTTCTTTGATGGACTTTGGTTGAGAGACAGCAAAGCACTGCATAGTTTCATATTTCTGATGTGCTTCCTGGTTATCATGACCCTCCTCCTCTGAGTCAGGTAGAGGTTTCACCAGCATCCGGCAATTGAAAGTGTGACTGTTCCGCCTGGGGGGCTCGCCGGACCAGGAACCCCCATTCACTGGGCAAGGCAAAAGAAATCACATATTATTAGGAAGTTAATAGTAGATTCATTGTTGCTGAATTATTGAAATGATATAGAAAAATATTATTTTGCAGAAAAAAAATCAAAACAAACAAAACAAAACCCACCTTGGGTTAATGCCTTAACAACTTGGAAAAATTATTTGGAGTTTCAAAACGTCTTCTATGCTTTCTACTTTTCAACCTGACTGATTCCCTTTAAGTTCAGGTCTTTTAAAAAAAAGATTATTTATTTATTTATTTGTTTAATTTGAAAGTCAGATATACAGAGAGGAGGAGAAATAGAGGAAGATTTTCTGTCAGTTGATTAAAAAAAGATTATTTATTTATTTATTTATTTAATTTGAAAGTCAAATATACAGAGAGGAGGAGAAACAGAGGAAGATTTTCTGTCAGTTGATTAACTCCACAGTTGGCAGCAACAGCCAGAGCTGAGCCGATCCGAAGCCAAGAGCCAGGAGCTTCTTGCGGATCTCCCATGTGGGTGCAGGGTCCCAAGGCTTTGGGCCGTCTTCAACTGCTATCCCAGGACACAAGCAGAGAGCTGGATGGGAAGTGGGGCAGCCAGAATCAGAACCAGCGCCCATATGGGATCCTGGTGCGTGCAAGGTGAGGACTTTAGCCACTAGGCTACCATTCCAGGCCCAAGTTCAGATCTTGATTAGTTACTATGAGAATATCAGAATTGTCTAATTTTGTTTCTCCTAACTGGCTGCTGAAACATTTAGACTATCCATGTGCATTTGCTTTTCAAAATGCCTAAAAATATGCTCACTTTTAATTTTATCAGAAAGGTAGAGGAATGTTAAGAGAAAGACACATACAATACATACATACCGGGTGGGTGGGTGGGGGTAAAAGAGAGCAAGAGTGAAAGAGAGAATCTCACAACTGTTGGCATACTCCAGAGATGCTTGTGACAGCTAGGACTGGGACAGGCTAAACTCAGACCATGACTCCCATGTGGGTACAGAGACCCATGCACTTAAAACATCATCTGCTGCTTCCCAGGGTTTGCATCAGCGGGAAGCTGGATGGGGAGTGGGGTAGCCCAGACTTGAACCCATGTACTTCACCAGCAGATGCAGGTATCACAAGACGTATTTTACGCACAGAGCCAGACACGGCATTCCAGTTTTAGATGTGCTGCTCCCTAAGCCAGCTCTGGATGTGGCACCAATTCTAGCATACATTAAATTATGTCAAAGTATTTAGACTTATCATGAAATTGAAGGCCACTTAAGCTTATAAATAAATTTTTAAAAACTTGCTAAGTAGAAACACTTACCCACTCACCAATCTAACTGTATGCTTCATATTGCCCACAATAAGCTGCCTCTTCCCCATCCTCATCTCACCATGCCAAGTGGATATCTGCTTCTGTTGACTCCCTATCTGAAATAGCAGGACTTCCTCAATTTTTTCTCCAAAGGTTCTCATGCTCAAAGGCTGAGCGTCCCTGTACTCGACAGCAACTCTAGGCACTTCACACTGCCTTCTGTTACAGACCCTTCTCTCTAAAAGGCAGGGTGATGTGTGTTGTGTGTGTGTGTCAGAGATAGAGAGAAAAGAGGGAGGTGGGGAGAGAGAGAGAGAAAGAAAGAGAGAGAGAGGGAAAGAGAGAAAGAGAGAATCATCCATCTGTTAATTTGCAACCTAAATGAACACAACAATTATGGCTGGGTTAGACTGAAGCCAGGAGCGAGGAACTTCATCAGCTATCATACACAGCCTCAAAGATGCATTAGTAGGGAGTTGGAGTTGAACTGGTGCTCTGACATGGGATGTGGTTTTCCCACCCAGATCATCAGCTGCTGGGCCAATGCTTGTCCCAAGCATATACTTTGTAGTTTGGCTGTTCCCAATTTATCACATTAATCTTTTAAAACTGCTTCATGTACATTCCCTCAATAAGACTGAGAAATTCTTGAAGAGACAGTACTAATGTCGTTATTTTGAAAGTGAAAAGCATTTAAACGCTAGGAGAGCTGGCATCAGAACCAACCTTTATTCATATTTGGGTGTTCTGTGCTTTACCATCCCTGTGTTTTACCTAAAAATATTAAGACTAGCAGGACCATGAAATGGGATGAATCATAAGGTAAGTAAACTTGTTCCTTAGATTCTCCAGCTAGAGAACCCCTAGAAGGACATGTGAATTTTATTGCATCCAGTGCTAAATGAGTGACAAAGGAAACAAATCCTAGAAAGAAAAAGTATCAAGTCAGTGCATTGCCAGAAATGACTTGAACATCACAGAAAGAAGCATAGCCAACTCTGTATGTCTTTTGCAGACATTTGGACAAACTACCATTTTACCATCAACATTTTAAAATGCATTTAAACCATTACAATGGAGACAACAGTGCAAGAAAGAAGAAAGACATTAAGTTAGGTATAAGCTGAAAGTTTATAAAAAAGTACACTATCAGATAAGAAAATGATACCAGTGAATTAATAGGCAATAGGCCCTTTGAGGAAGTCTTAAAATTACTGAAGAGACATGAAGATACTGGCTAGCTACTGGGGATAAGAAATCCCATTTTCTTATTAATTTACTAGATAATATAATAAATGAATGCCACACACATATTGCAGTCACTTTGAACAAAGGCTTATACATTAACGAAAAGTACTTGAAAAGGACCTTTTCCTGTTTATATCAACAATCTGAAGAAAAGGAGGTGAAATACTTGCTAACTCAGGAGTTGATCTTACTCCATTAAAACATGTATTTCTTGCATGTGAATATATTCTCAGCAATACCAGAATAAGCGAGAATATTTATTTATTTATTTATTTAAAGATTTATTTTTATTATGTTTTTTATTGGAAAGGCGGATATACAGAGAGGAGAGACAGAGAGGAAGATCTTCCGTCCGATGATTTACTCCCCAAGTGAGCGCAACGGCCGATGCTATGTCGATCCGAAGCCAGGAGCCTCTTCCAGGTCTCCCACGCGGGTGCAGGGTCCCAAAGCTTTGGGCTGTCGGGATAGAACCGGCGCCTATATGGGATCCTGGGTGTGCTAGGCGAGGACCTTAACCACTTGCGACACTGCGCCGGGCCCAAGCGAGAAAATTTAAAAAGAGCCATTTTGGGGGCCACCACTGTGGCATAGCTGGTTAAGGTGCTGCCTGTGACGCTGGTATTGCATATGGGAACTGGTTCATGCCCTGGTTGTTCCACTTAGAATCCAACTGCCTGCTAATATGCCTAAGAAAGCAACAGATGATAGTCTGCGTACTTGGGCTGTCACCTGACCCACTCCTGGCCATGGAGGCTATCTGATGAATGATAAACAGATGGAAGATCACTCTCTCTCTAAATCTCTCTTTGGTTCTTGCCTTTCAAATAAAGCAAATAAATCTCTAAAAACAAACAAACAAAGCAAAGCAAGCCACTTTACTCTAAGTGGCAACGGCAATACTATGGAGTGTCACCTAGGTGGGCTGCTGCTAGCCCTACATCCTGGCCACTTCAGCTAGCAAATTCAGATGAGGAAGTAAGGTGGGGCCGTAGACTAAGGAGGCAGTGTTTCATCATGACCCAGCAGGCCAACACGGGGTCTGTGATGTAAAAGATGACTGACGATGTTTAAACATCTCTACGTGCCTCTTGTTCCTTGCCATTTTTTACAATATTATATACATACACATACTGATCTCCCATATGAAGCACTGAGTGGAGGCCTGTTATTTTTCAGAGGGTTATGGAGAAATGGACAGAGGTGAATGGCTGGCATTGGACAGAGAGAGGCAATTTGTCACTTTAGCACAAAACCAACAGAGCAAGTTCCAGGAAGTAAGCTTCCACGGGTCCTTGCTCTCTGAATCATTTCTTAAAGTTCAAACACAGGATCAAATCACTCATTCTTTCAAGGGCAGTATCTGAGGATGTCCTTTTTCCCATGGCTTCTAAGCTTAAATACGGAACACAACCAGCTCTAAGAAATCAACAGTCTCTCCTCATCCCAACGGACATAATTTATTCCATTTTGTCCCCTCCTACCAAGAGGCTACTTGTGAGGGGTCCAGGTGGAAAGGGAGTCCCAGTGGAGGGTCATTTACCTATAGACTTTGGCAGCAGGTTTCTGACAAACTCTGCGTGGTCCCCAACATGCAGGATGCTATATACACTTTTGTTCATCAGCTCTTCTTGGTTATACCTTAGATACTGTGTTACATTCTCTGAAACAAACACCACGTTGCCTTCCAGGTTCACTACAAAGAAGAACCCATCAAGGGCCTAGGGAAAAGACAGAGAGAGCATTAGAAGGAAAGCAACAACAACAAAAAATCATTTGCAACAGTTAAGGAGGGAAGGCTCTCTGGAGGGAAATGTGGCATTTATGAATGGACAGGAAAGGGAGGACACTTCTCCCCCTCCCAGTTTTCAGAAACAATGAACACCTTTTCCCTTGGACAAACAGTAATTTTTCTGTCTTTGGAAGAGGGAGATAGCTCCAATCAGCATTTCTTGTCCAAAGTAAATGAGGAACACAAAGTCTGTTAATTTATCAAGAGACAATGATTGCCAAGTGGCAAATGTACAGTGATTAACTTGGATTTTCAAATGAATTTGATAAAATCTACAGGGCCAAGAACAACTTTTATGAAACTAATTCAAAGCATGACAATTTTGTTGTAGTTCTTCATGTTACACAATGGAAGAAGGAAGTCACTGACAATTTCTCCTTGGATGGGGAGAAAAAAACCCAAGTTTTACCACATTTACAGCTGTCACGGTTTACATGAAAAGGATCACAGAGGGTCTTTGACATCTCAAGAAACCCCAAAAGGGGTCTGGGACGGTCGCTAACTTCCTGGGGATGCCAACACTGTGCCCTTGTGGATTACTTGCTCTCCAGATGAACCTGTGGTTCCTCATCTCCTAAGCACTTGTATTAAACATCCTGTAACAGACTGTTAGCTTGTCCTCATCCTAGTCTACTAAGGAGAAAAAGATCCAAGATCATTTCAAGAAGCACAGGGAGCAAGGACACCCATGGAGCATGACATTTGAATATTGACAATTCTAGAAAGGATGGTGCATTTTCCCCAATTCACAGAGAAAAAAAAATTGAGGCTTAACAACAGCAAGTGACTCAAGATGTTACAACAGTGGCAAAGCTGGACAGGAATCTACATGGGCTGGTCCCCATGCTCATGCTTTTGGCGATTGAGCAGCCATGTTCTCCATCAATATCCTGCCAAGTCTATCTGCCACTGTGGGTGTACTGGCGAGGAAGAGCTGGGGTTCAGTGAGTGTCTCCTCTTTACCACTCATTTCTCTTTTGACCCTTGCTTGTCAGAACTTTTGTCTTAAGGACAGGTGGGTGATCAGGAGCAGAAAAAGGATTGACACTGATGAGCCATACTTCAGGTCATGGTCACTTGATCTAGCCAACACATGCAATTAATTTCTCTATTGTACTTTGTTACTGTTTTGTAACATGAGTGCTACATGTATATATCCAGTAATTTGTCTTTTCATTAATAATAAAGTTACTGTTTAACAAGCTTCTAGTTTGTGAAATATCTTAGAATAGACTCCATTTTATTTTTATAATATTAAAACTAAAGAATCAAAATAAAACAAAATGAATTAAAAATTAGGAGTACACATAAGGCAGTGGTAAAAGATTTTGATGTAACACCTACTTTTTAGCTTAATACCTAGTCTTGAGCTTTCCTTGGATATTACCAGGTTTTCCCAAATGTATAACATACATGCAGGCCTAAGCAAGATCACACATCAGTGCTTCCCATAGCAAAATGACTCCAACTCTTAAAGACCATGCGTAAGTGTGTGTACAAGCAGAGGAGACATGAAGGTGTCAGTCAGTTACATGCCAAATATCCTTCTGAAACTCCCTGCTATAGACCCACATTTGACAGCAAATTTTATAAATATATCATCTTAGGTCACTCTGAAAGTGTGTGGTGCTTTCTATTGCTTCATAAAAAGTAAACAGTCTGGTACAAAGTCTGGTTTGTGGCACAGTAAAACTGAAAGATGAATTGTTTCATCTCACAGAACTGTGTTTTCTTAAAGCTCACCATGATATTCTCTGATGAAAAGAGCTGACATTTGGTTTTGCTGCCTAGCAACCACCAGGCGATGATGTAAGCATGAGTGTGCATCTGTGCCCAGGAGCAGCTCCACAAGAACATGTTTGCTCAGTTTAAATGACTACATGTAAACAGGGATACAGATCTAAATTCAAACCATTAGTCACAAGGGTTAAGCATTACCTCTTTGGCATACTTGGCACTCAAGTCCTGATACATAGGTAGTTGCTCAATGCACTGAATTCTTAGAAGACTATTTTGAAACAGCAAAAATGCTGGTTTTGTTTCATGAGATCAGAGTCACTGACAACCATCAATCTGATTTTTAAAATTGATGAGCTTCCTCTCAAAGGGTTTGAGTTAGCCTTGTGGTAACTGAGTACTGTTTAGAAAATCAAAGTCTTTGCAAGAGTTTCCACTCTAATTCCCCCAACCCTTAGATACAAGGAATAAACGTAGATACATGGGCACTGTCCTACTGAGATAGCTTTGACTATCACGGTTTCCAAATTAATGTTTTGTTTACAATTAAAAACTCTTTCCAGAGGGAGTTACCCACTCAGTTTCATGGAATTCTTCCGCCCAGTGCACCTGCTGTACTATTCATTATCTGCTTCTAAGAACAAAGCGGGAAGCTTCCTTGTTCACCAGGAAAATCAGATTAAGTACGTTTTTGCATTTTTCCCTAGAAGCAGGGGTTGGATGCTCTCAAGCCAGTGTTCCCAGAGAAGGTAAACAAGGGCTATCACTTCGGGCCGCAGGTCTGGCCCAGGGAATGCACAATGACAGAGTCAGCTGATCTTAGTATGTTTTCTGTATTCTTTCTCCACTCCCAGTCAGTGGCTAGAGTTTTACAGAACCAGCATGAGGTTTTCCTAATAATAAAAGTCATATTACATTTGAAATGAAAAAAAAAAAAAAAGTGGGAGGTTGGGGGGCAGTGAGGTGGAGAGACATTTGGCTCTGTCTGGTTTAAAAATCCTAATGTCTTCTCTCCGTGTGGCAGCTGCAGCCAGCCAATTCCTCAACAAAAAAGCCACAGAACTTGTGGCCAAGCAATTCCTTTTCTTATGAGCAGAGGTGACGTCATTTATGTCTGAGGGTTTCTCTGTTGTGCATATTCACTAACACTTCTTTCCCCTCATCTTGCTGCAGCCTAACCTTTGAGTTTTAATCTGGGCACACAGTAAAGCCTTTGGTGTACAGTACTAGTTAGGAAAACAGGAAAATTAGACTTCCCATATTTTAGATAGTACTGTCATTATGCCCTCTGAAGTCAATAAGACCCAGGCAGTTGAAGCTAATCACTAGCACCCTTGGTTTATCTTAACAGTTCTTTCTGCCTGTTACCCATGCATTCATGTTTATAAGACAAACAGCCTAGGTTGTAGCACCATAAATAAAAAGCCTTAACTCCCTCTTTAGTCTTCAAATGCTAGCCGGTATACACATGTTAGCATGTGCACACATTACATATAAAATTTAAACGCCCAGGGAACATTTCAAACTAGAACATCATGGAATTTGATGTGACTCGTGAATATGACTTTCTAAAATGAATATTCTCAACTGGCAATTGAGGCTTATTCATCTGCATTCTAATCTAGTTCATTTAACTCTCTGTAGAGAGATTTCAGACACATACATGGTAAAAGAAGGAACCAGACCCAGATGTATACACACATACTGTGGATTCTCTTGCAGGTATATGCACCCGAAATCAAGTGTAAGCTTGTGAAGATGGACAGAATTTGTAAAGAAGGAGAGGGAGGGTGTGCTAGCTACCTCCAGCATCATGGGCCCCAGCGCATCCTTGTCGATGACGCCCTGCCCCGTAGATGACACGTCGGACTTCTGCACTTCATCTATGTTGGCAGCTGCTGCTTTCTCTGCAACAAACAAACAAGGAATTCAATGGCGGGGCTGTTCCAAGGACAGAGTGACACCAAAGTATTTTTATCGTAATGATTTACAGAATCTATTGTGGGACTGGATGTGGTTATAACAGAGTATATCCCCACTGCCTCTGAAGGGGAGACTGCTGGAACCAGAGCCCGACATTAACGCCTTAGCCCGGAACCTGTGGCTCCTTGCCATTTCAGGCAGCCGAGAAAATGAGTTTAGAGGTTTCATGCTAATCCCTGACAGGATTTTTTCTAGATTACAAAATCATTATATATGATGGCACAATTAGTTTCTACTCAAGAGATTCCCTAAACTAGGGTACAGGAGAGCCTGCTGTTCAGAACCAAGAAGCATAAGCAGTGATACAGTGTACACATTCAAAGCAGTATCAAGGAGTCCTCCCTCGCTAATGCTCTCCCCACGGGACCTGCAGCAATGTCTGCCTTGACTTTTATTGTTCCACTTATACAAAGTTAAAGAAATATTTGGCCCCTAACCTGTTCAAGGTAGTTAAAGACTTAAAGGAGAAGGAAGGAAGCAAACTATCCAAAAAACAGAGAATTTCGATGGTTGCTCTTTGACCTAGTACAGGGGGCATAAAACACGCTCTTGGAGCCAAATGTGCAACGTCCTCTGGAAGACACTCCAGCACAGAACAAGACTGTTTTGTGAAAATGCTCAATGAACAAAAGGATGTACTTTTTTTTGGGCGGGGGGAAATCTATTTTATTTGTTTGAGGGACAGTTGCTAAAAGAGAGGGAGAGGTTTTCCATTGGCTGGCTTTCTGGCCAAAAGGCCACAGTGGCTGGGGCTGGGCCATGATGAAGCCAGGAAAAGGAATTCCTTCAGGTCGCCCAGTTGGGTGGCTGGGGCCCAAGCACTTGAGACATTTTCTGCTTCTTTCTCAAGTGCATTAGCAGGCAGCTGGATCAGAAGTAGAGTAGGCAGCACTAGAGCCTACTCCTTATTTGGGATGCCCAGGTGGTAGGTGCTGTGCCACCATGCTGGCCTTAAGTGATGTCTCTACCAATGTTTCTGCAAACTGGATGTCTCAAGAATACTAAAAAAGTTTAAAGCAAAATAGATACATATCAACATCTCCCCACAAAGCAGTGGAAAGCAATATGGCAATTATTTGTACCTGAATAAATTACAACCCTGCCTATACTGCAGGATATCACTGTCATTATCTACACACATAAAAGAAAGCTATGCAGCAATTTAGTACTCAGAATCAATTTAATTTCATGACTTTGTAAAGATTTTATCCAGTTAGTTTGAAAATAGGGAAAGATTAATTTGTATTGTGAAACCCAGAAAACAGAAATGTTCATCATTTCCTCTACCAAGTGCTTCCACAAAGTATGCTGGTATCATCTGCATGTAGTTCAGGTCCAAACTCAGTCACTCACTGGAGGACAACTGAACAAGTCACCCAGATCTTAGGGCCTTGCACCACTTATCTGTGTTCTGCACCTCACCGATACTAACAAGAGTAGACAGGACAATCTGTAACACACAACTTAAAAGCAAGCAAGTTACTTACACAAGTAACTCACTCCTCGTGAGTTACAATATATTTGTAACAATATATATTTTTAAAAATTTACTTATTTTTCTTGGAAAGGCATATTTACAGAAAATCCTCCATCTGCAGGTTCACTCCCCAAATAGCTACAACAGCCAGAGCTGAGCTGATCTGAAGCCTGCAGCCATGAGCTTCTTGGGTCTCCCACATGGGTGCTTTGGGCCATCCTCTGATGCTTTCCTAGGCTATAAGCAGGGAAACTGGAGGGAAAGTTGAGCAAGGGGACAGGAACCAGCACCCATATGGAATCCTGGCATGTACAAGGTGAAGATTTAGCCACTGAGCCATTGTGTTGGGCTACTGGTGCACAATATTTGGATTTATCAGTCTTCCTCACCAAGTGTCAACTGCAGTGATTTTCAAAAAAACATTTATTTATTTTTATTGGAGAGACAGAGAGGAAGATCTTCCACCTGATGGTTCACTCTCCAAGCGGTTGCAAAACCTGGAGCCAAGCAAATTTGAAGCCAGGAGCCAGGAACTTCCGCTGGGTCTCCCACATGGGTACAGGGTCCCAATGCTTTGGGCCATCCTCGACTGCTTTCCCAGGCCACAGGCAGGGAGCTGGATGGAAAGTGGAGCTACTGGGATTAGAACCAGCACCTGTATGGGATCATGGTGTGTGCAAGGCGAGGACTTTAGCTGCTGGGCTACTGTGCTGGGCCCTGCAGTGATTCTCTAATGGCACATGCAGAGCTCCAGATGAACAGACCACATCCTCCGTTACAATCATGCTTCTCCACTTCTGACTCACCTTACATGTGCGGACTTGGGACTGCTCAGAACTGGACAGGACACCGCTGGCAGCCTCTGCGTGCAGTACTGCACATGTGTCAGTCCTCACTCACTGTCCCCTTCCTCAGCTCTTCACTGTCAGTTCTTTAACGCCGGCTCTACCTGCAGCCTTGGCCCCACCTCAATCCCTGCGTCAGTCTTCCTGAGGCAGGGAATGTCTCAGCATTCCAGCTATGTGGTTGCCTCACTCAATTGTTATATAGGATGCTATTCCTTAATGTCTCTCTCTGCTTTTTTTTTTTCCCCAAAACATTTATTTCTTTTTGGGGCCAGTGCAATGACTCAACTGGCTAATCCTCAACCTGTAAGTGACAATATTTTATATGGTCCTATAAAAAAAAAAAAGAACCTGGGGTGTACTGCATAATTTTGCCCCAGTTCTTACTCTGTAAGACTGGATTTCCCTTGAGGTTCTGCTTACTTTTCTACTCACCAGGTGGGGAGGGTAGAACTTGCACCATCAGCTCTCACTTGCTCACATCCTTCAAGGATTGGCCATGCCCAATTCCGCTCAGGACGGCATCCAGACTGCCCTCTGTGAAGCCTCCTAAGAGGTGCATGGGGCTCGTGACACCACAAAGCTTTGTCCTGTGGGAGGTCCCACATGCCTTAGACCTAAAGATCCCTGGGTTTCAGCAAGCAGAATGCACACAACAGGTGCTGCAGGT
This sequence comes from Ochotona curzoniae, assembly GCF_017591425.1. Lineage (NCBI taxonomy): Eukaryota > Metazoa > Chordata > Mammalia > Lagomorpha > Ochotonidae > Ochotona > Ochotona curzoniae. Next base: position 19,825,202 of record NW_024464939.1, on the reverse strand, counting down.
TCATGTGCTCATACTGTATTCCTAAGCAGATGTTCTTTTTTTTTTTTTTTTTTTTTTTTTTGCCTTTCATGCTTTGGCAAATAATGTGCCGGAGCATGGGGTCATATCCTAAGGACTATCCAGAAGGATAATGCTGTGCCCTCGGTGAAATCTCTGAGCAGCAGGATGTGCCCAGCGGAATGGCAGCACCCAGGGGGAATGCTCCCTCCTGAGAGGGACTGTGAAAAGCTACACTGCGAACCTGCTAGGAGACTGCAAGGGCCTCTAAGCTGGAGAGGCTGACGTGATGCCTGGGAGGGGATTCCCATTCTTTCTCCTCATGCAAGGTGAGGAACTGAAATTAGGGGTTTAAACTGGAGATTATTTAGAGCTCAGAGCATGGGTGTTTGGAGAGCTACTGGACAGCCTGCATAAAAATAATGATCACTCTGAAAAATACTTCAGTAATAGCAAAACATGTTTTTCTTTATAATATTTAATTGACTTAAAAAGTTATTTATTTGAAAGTCAGAGTTAGATAGAGAGAAGGATGGGCACACAGACACACAGTGAGAAAATGAGAGGGAGGGAGAGAAATTTTCTATCTGGGTCACTCCCCAAATAGCCACAGTGGACAGGGATGGGTCGGGTCAAAGTCAGGACACAGGAGCTTCTTCCGGGTCTTCCTTGTGATTGCAGGGGCCCTTATACTCGGGCCATCTTTCACTACTTTCCCAGACACATTAGCAGGATCAGAAGGGGAGCAACTGGGACCCAAACTTAACCTGCTGGGCCACAGTGCTGGTTTCCAATTTTTAAACATAAATCTTCAAAACAAAAAGGCAGCCTTCACCAGCAGTGGCAGAGGATGAGCGAGCCATGTGAGTCCACATGGGGTGGCAGAACAGTGCCACTGAGCTGAGCTCAAGCCTCTGTCCTCCAGTGTGGCCAGGGCTGCAGCAGGTGGAAGCCACATGAGCAACCCTGTCAGCAGAGAGCTCCGGCTTCAGCCAAGAGGGCGAGCCGACTACCCCAGACCCAAGGGACAGAGAACAAATGCTAACCTGCAGGGAACCAATTTGGAATTTAAAGAAGAGAAAAATGTTACAGGATAACTGGGCTGGATTTGGCCAGAGGTTCAAATGGAGAGCAGAATGGGAGCAGAAGACCATGGCTGCCCCGGCCACACAGCAATCTCAGTCTGGATTTGAGAACCAACGTGAAGGAGAAAATGGCAGCAACTCTGCCTAAGCTTACTGAAAATGAGAACCAAACAAAAAAAAATCTTCTCAAGGTCAATTTGAAATTCTATGTATGGCACATGTGACTGGTAAGAAAACACCAAAAAAATCTATAGATTAACTGTAAGAGAACTTTCTAAAATACGCTGCCATAGTTACATAAGTGTTATTTACATGTGTTAAAGCAATGGGAAATTTCCACCACACATGATGAAAATAAATGAGACACAGAATAAAGAATTCAGGGTTTTCCACTCCTGTCCTCACAAGAATGTGTAGAATAAATGTATTTAGTTACTCTGTCATTTATTCAACTCTTTATTGAATTTGTGCTTTGAATACTTCTCAATGTTGAAAAGAAAAAATCAATAATGAAGCGACAGAAACTTCTCAGAAATATGGCTTTACCAATGTGTTTGTAAGTTAACGGGCACTTTTCAGTGATTTCCACGTCTGGTCCATGTGAGTTGAGCTCTGAGATGGGAAGAAGGGGAAGCACAGAGCAGGTGGACGAAGGGCAGGGAACGGGGGAGAACAAGAGCAGGCCTCCGCTGGGATGCACTGGCATGTTAACTGTACATATCCCGGTATTTTTACGTCTCAGATATAAATAAGCTTACATCTTTAGATACATTTCTACTTCTGTAAGTACAGCATTACTATACTAAAACACACGATTTAATATTCTTAAATTAGGCAGCTTTCATAGTGGTCACAAGCTATATTTAACTTTCTAAATTTTGCATTCATTAACCATAAAAATATATTCTGCCACAAAAATATCCTTTAGGAAATTCAACAGTTGAAAGCTAGTCTGGCAGTTTTACAGGATCCAAAACCTTAGGAAATCTCTTTATTACAGATGGAACTCTAGACTCAGAGAAAGAGAGGGTGAAACTGAATTTTCAGAGCTTAGGAAGAGCTTGCTCCTCTAAGATCTGACTTGATTCTTCCCTGTTACACCTTAACCACCAGGGTTACTCTTTTTAAAGGAAAGAATAGAACTTCAGCCAATGACACCAAAACACAGCAACAACAATGACCACTCTCCTGCTTCTCTTCCTTAGTTCTGAAAGATTTCAGAAATCCCAGCCACCATCTTTCTCAGAGCAGCACTTTGCACGCACGTGCAGGGCCCTGACTGTGGAGACATGGCCCAGGGCTGCAGCCCTGCTCCTGGCCTACCCTTTGCTTCCTGGGTAGCTAGCTGCCCCAGAACCACCCCCTCCTGCAGCCCTCATCCATTTGCCTGCACTCCAGAAATTCAATACCCATTAATTAGATCTCCAGTTTAAAAGCAGAGAACAAAACCCCAGCTCTTCAGGGACTATGTAAAGATGAGTCATGCCACAAACTGGGAGAAAGTCATTAGTATTATATTCCATATGTTTTTTTCCATAAGTAATTATTATTCATGTGTGCTCTCAGAACAAAAGGAAAGGTGAACAGCGAAACACTCAATCTTTGAAACAGAACTGATTTTAGAATGCAATGGAAAACATACTTTTTGAGGCAGCTGGATTAAACTGCTCTTTATCATTGGCATGTACAAGCATAGATTTGAAAGTGAACTTCTTTTCCGTTGAGGACGGCAACAAATCAGAAACTGATTCTGGCAAAAATTAATGTATCTTAAGAAAAGCAGAACTAGACATTTTAAAATTATGTCACACACACTCAAAGATTCTGCCCCCAGAATGTCAGTGAACACAGGACTCTTTTCTCAGCGTTGGCTGTCGTGGCTCCAGGGGCACCCACATAACTGTCCCAACTCAAGTGGCAGCAGTGGCAACCACTGCTGATTTCTAAGAGAACTAAATACCATTTGATGACTGCCCATTATGGAGACGGCACAGTGCCGTCACCAGGGAAGAAGACGCCACTTTCTCCTGAGAAATTTTCTGTAGAGACTGTGGAAATTAAATCTGTCATTAGAAAGATTCTAAATATCACTCACCCTATAAAATTGAGTTGATAGAGATAGCCCACAGAACATATTCCCATGCAGAGACATTCTGGCACTGTCTGTTTGCACATTTTTGAGATGCAAGACCAATCATGCTAATGTTAGGTCTGTCAAGAAATGAAGATAGGTGCTTTCACTTGAGATGGTCTTATTTATTTAACACTTTAGGGTCTTTATCTGAAACAGAACCTGGTGCTTTGGGCCGGCTGAATAATTAATGCTACTATTTCAAAATGAGTAAAATCACTCATCCAGAAATCTATCAATTTTTCAGTGGATTGATTTCAAACACAAATCCCATCCCTTCCACAACAAATTTTAGGACTCGGCTGGGAATCCTTTGGCAAGTCCTGACTTTCCCAGCATTGCAGAATGGGAGTGTTCAGTTAAGTGACTGGCAAGTCTGGCAGCAACAGGAGCCACACAGAGACAAGGGGGCCTCTGAGACACACACAGGCAGCTTCTGGTCAAGCGTTATAGAGTCAATACTACAGGAAAAGTTAGGCCGCATCTCAAAGGTTCTAGAAGGTAAAACCGACAGAATTATGCATCTGCACCCAACTAAAATTAGAAAAGCAGCCATATGGCTCTGTGAAGCCAGCAGCACATTCTTATTCATTAGGAAGCATTCTGCTAACATAAAAACACAGGGCCCTTCCTGTGCTCTCCAAATGTGTTTATCTTTTCAACATTAATGCACTATATATCATCAGGCTGCTGAAATCTCCCGCCGTGCATATTAAAAACTTGCAGCTGCACTTTCTTTAGTAGTGGGAGGAACTTAGGCTCCAAGTTGCCTCCCCTTCTCTCTGACATTGAGCTTCTCGTTAACATATCATGATTTCCCGTTAGCTTAGAGAAACAGCAGAATTAACTAATCTCAAGGCCATCTCCACCCAGCAAAACCCCTCTTACACTCCGTTTCAGGGAAAGCAACATACTTGGTTTCATTTTCATCCATATTAACACAGGACAGCTTAGCCAGAACCAGCAAACACGTTGCAAGTTGGAGACCTGCAAGCCCTACTTTGGAAATGAATTAACCAGAGTTGACTTAGGGTATAAACTGCTCAAGAACATGCTTCTGTTCACAAGAGCTCACTATCCTGTGTCAGCCATGCACACAGTTCGCACTGTTGAAGGTAAAATGGACAGCGGATCATTTTTTCAGAGTGAGCCATGTGACTATGTAAATTTGTCCAAAATCTCTCTTTCACATAATCAAAATTCCCAGCTGGAACTCCTATTTGAAGGTTCATCACGAACAAGAAAACAAACTTTCCAGGCCCATGGTAAACCATATAGACACTGAAAGAAGCTTTGGAGACATGGCTTCCAAGGTGGTACAAGTGCCAACCAGTGCCAACCAGTGTGCCTCCGCTGCATCTTTCACAGTGATGGAGAGATGAGTGTGAAAGACAACAGGAACATGGCTGTTTCTAATTCATGCAGTGCAGCTAGTGAAAGCATTAGGAGTTGGGTGAAGAAGGAAATGGAGGAATCATAATTTGTTTGGAAGGCTGAAATGCAAGACTGAGACTAGATGACAGCAGCAACGCAAAATAAAACAAACAAAATCAGTGGGTACAGAAGAAATGGGAAGTCAGCACTCACTCCTGCAGCCTCGCAGAAGATTCAGCTATACAAGTGTTTCCTTTCTTTTAAATACATTTGCTAACTTAAGGCCAACATCACACTGTAGGACTACTTAACAACATTTCTGACAAATAAGCTAAAATATGGTAATCACATTTAAAAAGTTCTTTCTTAAATCCCCCAAAAGGCTTTGCTATAATTAGTGTAAATGTTATCTTCCACATTATCATCTTGGTTAGTGGCATCTCCCTACTTTTCTACTCCGCACCCAACACTGCCGTGACCTCTCCAATGCTTTATGCTATGTCAAGACTTCAATCACTCCCCAAGACTGCTCAGCTGGCAAAGATGCCCTTCCACCCTTCTCTTTTAATATCCGGAAAGCTCATTTCAATTCTGTTGGGCCCCTGCTGGGTCTCTTCGATGCCCGTGCCTATCATCGTCATAACACTCCACTCACCGTGGGGGTCTAAAAGGATCTGTTTCCCTAGCTGCCCCTTTCACTGTATTGTTGGCTCCTGGGCTGGAAGAAATGTCTTTTCATTCAATGCCTGGCACATAGTGGGTGCTCAATAATGTTGTATTAATGCCGAATAGTCTCACAGCTGGAGCTGAAATCAATTTAGTTTAGCCAGAATCAAAATATCACAAGTGCCTCCTCCAAGAGCCTTACAGTATACTTAACATGGTGAAGGTTTAAGACTCTGTCGGAACCCGAGTACTAGGCAGAGACGGGGTGAGACAAAAGGACCACTTGTGCTAAGGGCATCAGGTTCACTCCCACAGTGGTCAGGCCACGGGGGTGGCGGGGGTGTGAAGAGTATTTGGAAGGGAAAAAGATTACCAAGGGCCTTCTGCCACAGCTGAAAGATGAAGGGGGGTGGGGGGAACTCCTAAAAATCCAAAACCAAATCAACCTAATTAATTGAGATTCTCATCAGGAGGCTGCAATCTGCCTCATAAAAAAGTTTGGGCATTGTGGGAATTTTGATCAGCCCCTGGGATTTCCCCAGCTACTCACAGCTCTTAAGAAAATAAACCTACCCAGGGGGAGTTCTAAAACTGTGACATCTGCCTTGAGATCCAGTACAGAAGAGAGCTTTATTGGCCTTCTTGTCCCTCCCACAGAGTGTGCTGGGAGATGCCTTGGCCTCTTTCTAAGAAAAGGCTCTGCCTGAGCCGAGGAGCATGCCTAGAGAGTGTATGTGGAAGGGTGTGCAGGACTCGTATCTTCTCCCATACACCGAAGTCAAGCTGAAGGCCATGAAGGCATGAAGTGTGCAGGGAAGAAGGGCAGAGGGAGGGACCTTAGCCCTGCTCTCCCCATCCTCCCACCTGCTCAGCTCACCAACCGTTACTTTCCACTAAACCCTAAGGCTTCATGCACAGGCCTGTACATCACCCCAACAGTGCTGACCTGGAAGGATGCCTCCTGGGACACAGAGGTCTTGAGAGGCACCCTGGGCTTCCTTTGTTCCTCTGGGTCATTTTTCCACAGCCCACAGTCCTCCTTGCTCATGGATAGGCATTTTGCTCTCTGATTTACTCTCACCTTCCACTTCTGAGACTGGATTGCTTTTCTTTCCCCATGTTTTTTTTACCACCTGGGTATCTTCTCCTTGCAGCCTCTCTCTAGAGACCGAGGATCCGATGTCACTCATTGCACTGAGACTGTACAACAAGTTGGTGTACATAGTTCTCCTCCCGTGCTGCGATACTAACAACACCACAGGGAGGTAATATTCCCAGCTTCATCAGGCTTGCCACTGTCTATTCCCAGTTTCCTCATTCTAGCCTTTGCTTGAGCAATCATGGGAGGATCTCACTGGCGTGATTTCTGAAAAGCAGGTGTTGCCAATTTAAAATACCTAATGCAAAAAGCTGATAACAGAGTATAGAATCATCCAATTTAGAGACGTGAAACATTAAATTACGCTAAATCGTATCATGCTAGTAGAGAAAACCAAGGCACTGCTAACAGCATGAGAAGTCTACACAGATATATGTAGCACCCCAGCCTGGGACTGAAGGGCAGGGAGGGCAGGTTCCTTGGGGACCAAGGGCATTAGAATTCAACAGAATAAAGGAAGTGGCTGTAAGGAGAGCGCATGAACAAGGCAAGAGCTCATGGTGGACACAACTAGAAAGGACCAGGGGGTCCAGGGCACCTGCTTCAGGTCACACAGCAGGTGACAGGTCATTTCCAGAAAATTCTACCAGCTGACACCACCGAAATCTTTCATAGGCAGAATCTCCAACAGCTAAGAAATCAGTTCAATCCACATCAATTCCGTAACTTGATAACTAAGGCCAAAGCTAGGTTAATTCCTAGAACACTTCCGGAAGAAAAAAGAAAGTGGCTATATGAGAGCAGGTCTAGTTTCAAACACATTTAGCCACTTTGAATAATTAATAGAGCCACAGTTTATTGTACCTTGTGATTTTGCAACTTCCATTCGTTTTTGTCTTATTGCTGCTTTTCTGTCTGTTTTATATTCAGCATAGCTTTTTTTTTAACATGTTAGGCACCATGTATAGGAATATGACTAACAATTTACACACACACAAATAATACACCCTGAAAGGATTAAAATATTTATCCAAAAGAAACTGGTTTGAAGAAAGGAACAAGGTTTTATCCTCTAGGAGTTTGGGAAGAAAGGATGGGGTGAAAAGTATATAATTCTGGAAGTTTAGGGTAAGAAGTTTTGTGGATAAAATAGCACAAAGAATCATTTTATCACATAAAGACAGATATTTAATCTCTTCTATTCAAATGCTTGGAACAGTTTTGGTTTTTTGCAAGTATTTATTTGAAAAGCAGAGGCCCGGGCCCGGCGCAGTGGCGCAAGTGGTTAAAGTCCTCACCTTGCACGCCCGAGATCCCATATGGGCGCCGGTTCTAATCCCGGCAGCCCCACTTCCCTTCCAGCTCCCTGCCTGTGGCCCGGGAAAGCAGTCGAGGACGGTCCAAAGCTTTGGGACCCTGCACCTGCGTGGGAGACCCAGAAGAGGCTCCTGGCTTCGGATCGGCATAGTATCGGCCGTTGCTCTCACTTGGGAAGTGAATCATTGGATGGAAGATCTTCCTCTCTGTCTCTCTCTCTATATCCGCCTTTCCGATAAAACATAATAAAAATAAATCTTTAAAAAAAAAATGAAAAGCAGAGGCCCAGTGATGGAGAGGGATGAAAAGAGGAAGAGAGGGAAAAAGAGTGAAGGTCGGAATGAAAGACAGAGAAAAAAAATTTTCTTTTATTTTCTGGTTCACTCCTGAAATGATAACAGTCATCCAAATCTCTGACCTGAGTGGCAAAAGACCAACTACTTGAATCATCACTGGCTGCCTTCCCAGGTCCACTGGCAGAGGAGCAACTAGGACTCGAATTGACACCATCCACATACACATCCTGTCCCTCTTCAAACCCTGATCATTGATCCCTGGTCTCATGATCTCGGAACCCACAAGATCTTTCTGATTGTGCAGGGCAAGTTGCCGCAAGGGAGCAAAGCTGCCACAAATCATCCAGGTTCTCTATGGGTAGCATCAGGCCTTTTAAATCCAGAAAATGGCTGTCACCTGGGAATGACATTTCAATGTGTTTGTACCAAGTGAAATAAAGCTTGGTAAAACAAAGAAACTTACTTGTAATAAAGGCCAAGTATGTGAATAAGCTATTTTTAGAATTTTCTTTGGAGCTAAGCTTGCTCATGTAGGAGAAAAACCAGTTTTTTAAAAAAATTTATTTTTTATTGGAAAGTCAGATTTATGGAGAGAAGTAGATATAGAGAGAAAGATCTTTCATCCACTGTTTCACTCCACACACTGCTGCAACAGCCAAAGCTATGCTGATCTAAAGCCAGGAACTTCTTCCAGGTCTTCGACATTGGTGCAGGGTCCCAAGACTTTGAACCTGCTTGACTGCTTTCCCAGACCACAGGCAGGGAAATGGATGGGAATTGGAACAGTTGAGATCAGAACTGATGCCTATATGGGATCTCAGCATGTGCAAGGTGAGGACTTTTAGCCATTAGGCTACCACGCCAGACCTGAAAATCCAGGTTTTATTTGTGAATTTCCAATAAGCAAACCCAAACTTTGTGTGTGTGAAGAACAATTACCCTATTAAGAGCAAGAAATTAGGTAAAAACAGTAGATGAAAAGAAAACCCCAGAGGCATCTGAGAAAGAATCCCAAAGTAGAGACTCCCAATAGTAAGTTTATTGTCATCATGGTACCCTAAATTCAAAGAACATTCTAAAAAAAAATTCCTGTTGAAAGTGCATTCTATAGTTATAGTTTTTCATGGTGATAATAGGATTAGATTTAAATAAATCTTTAAAGTGACTCTTTAAAGTTCTAATGGTATGAATTCTCTCTAATGCAAAGTGGGAGTGGCATTGAATCATCAACCTAGCTTCTACAAGTATTTAAAGTAGCAGAGAACTGAAAACAAGCGTTAGCTTTACTTAGAAAGGATGCTGGAGATTGTGAGGGCCTTAGAAACTACTGCTGGCACAAGCTTGCTTCAGAGCCAGGTGGACTTGTGAACAACAGGGGGCCACAATTTGCATGTTGAGATGGATGGGAAATTAACAAAGGCAGACATCTGACATTTACAAAGGTTCCTCAATTTCATATGGTAACTACCATTTCTATAACTAAATCCTCTCTTTAGGTGTAGTTCTCCTATAAATTTCATAAATGGCGGGCGTGGGGGTGGTAGTGTGAGGGGAACTGTGACACCCCTCCCCAGTGGTTTAGTAATGTAGTAGATAGATTACATTTGGGTTATGTGCTGACACACACAGAGTATTTAACAGTCAAATCCACCTGCAAGAAATCAGAACTTTCTTATTTAAAACATAACATTTTACTCCCCAATAAAAGTTATGGGAAACTTTAAGGCACAACAGAAAGACATATACTGAATACCACTGCTATCTGATGTATAAGCTAAAAAGAAAAATTCTCAGAAGTGTAATTACGATCCTCCAAACAAGTTATCGAACACATCAAACCCAGAACCTAATTATAAATATGAAAAAGTAAAGTTACTTTTGTATCAAATTAACTGATAAAAATGGGCTTAAAACCAGTTTTGTGTTATATACATTAGCTATAAAACTGTGATGCTCCAGCATTTTACAACCATTCAAAGAATAAACTTTTCATAAAATACTTTCAATCTTATTTTTTCCTACAAAAGCTTCTAATTGCTTCATGGATTGTACCATTTTATCATCAAGATTTCAGAGAAGTTCTATCCAATGGCAATCTGAAATAACAAGTTTAGCCTCAAAAAAAGACAGTTGGACAGCTTGAATCCAAGGAACCTGTTTTTGAAAAGCCTGTCTGCCAGGAGATGGCTTCTGGGTGAGGCAGATGAGTGGTGAGAGCTGACGGATATGCAGCTGGCAGGCCCGGCTTACAGAGTGAGAAGTAAGAGCAGAAAGTAGCCTCCTTGCAGACTTCAAGTCTAGACGAGACGATGATGCTGTGCTCGTATCAATTACAATTCACCTGCTTCTCTTAAGAACTCAATACCATCTCAGATTTGCTTTTCTAAAATGTATGTTTTTTTTTTCCTTTTTATTTTTAATTGCAACAATGGATACTGGGCTTCACAATGATTTAAAAAGTGGCAGCTGTCAACTCTACACTGCCAAGAAAAATATTTGGCTGCATATAGAGGTTCCTAAGAGCAAGTCAGTACATGACCTCAATCTTTTGCAAGCTTATCATAATGCTGTAAGGCTGTGCTGATTCAGCAAAGCAATCCATAATCGCTTGCAAAAGGCCCCTGCCTCACAGGGATGTTATGAGGCTTAATATAATAATGCATGTGAAACACGTTGAGCTTCACAGAAGGTGCTAAATAATATTATTATGCTGCATTTGTAATTACAGTCTTACAAAGATGGGAATCAAATAGATCCATTCAAGAATTATAAATAAAAACTTTAAATAATTTAATACAAGTAATTGTACAACAAAGAACAATCAGAAATCTTTCAGGATTAAGAAATGCAAGGGATAGATTTCATAAAGCTAAGTCAAAATGAAAAGAAAGAGAAACCGACAAGTTCTATTAAAGGCAAAGAATGTTACATCCCTTTGTGATAAAATAGAAACTGAATCAGAAATTATAAGAGAAGTGCATTTCACTGTAATGATTTTGAGACACAGTTCTTACTGAATTAAATTTAGTAACATTTTTATTGTTGGAGTTAACATTTTGCAGGAAAACAGCAATAAAATTTCTTCAGGCATAATATTGAAAACATTTTAATTATCATTGGGTCACCTTTTAAACATCATAATTACATTGCATTTTTGGAGTGAGGGTTAGTATTTTTCCTCTTAGACAGGAAATGCCTGTCCCTCTGAATAAGCAGCCAGTGGAACCCGAGGCATGAAAGTCTGCTTCACCTGGGGTGGCTCAGCAGTGCAGGGCTGTGTGGGGTGCCATCCCTGAGCTCAGGTATAGCTGACTTTACACCATGGCGATTCTGGCCTTCTGGGTTCACTGGGGGCTAGTTTCAGGGAATCTGAGAGCCTCAGAAGCTGCAGGCTGGCGCTCTCCCTGCTTCCAGATCACGGCCAACTATCTCTCAAGTCTTCATATGGAAACCATTGGGTTGGATCTGGAGTGCCTCAGAATTTCCTGAGGACTGTCAAGCCCTTGACCCAGGCACTGTGTTTTTCATCTTTGTCCTGCTGCCCCCTGTGGCAGAGCTGCCTACGCAGACCCTCCCCACTGAAGTGGGTTAACTGGCCCACAATTCTGCAAACAGCAACCGGAGCCCCACAAGTGGGCTGCGGTGGAGGCTGAACGGGATCAACTCCAAGCACACAGAGCAGGCAAAGAACTTTAAGCTGCAATTTGCATTTGTAATTTTGTGTTCAAAAAAGTAGTATTTTATGTTTTTGAAGAAAACATAGTATTAAATGGTGGGGATGAAGACACAGAAAGACAAGCTCTGCTTTCTTGTGGGTTTGCAGGCATGCTGGCATGGTTAGCCGATGGGCTGAAAGAGGGTGAGTGGAAGTTCTTTTTAAAGTGTTTGGGACTTAAGTGAAAAAAAAAGGGGGGGGGGAGGGATTGAAATTTGTTAGTATTAGGAGGTTTTTATTTATGTCGCTGGAAGGCTCGGCTTGTTAGGAGAGTTAAGTTTAGGAAACAGCATTGATCTGGATGCTCAATGAAAAGAGAGTCTAATTATCTTGAGCTTTTCACTAAGAATGCTTTCATCAGAGAAATGAACATGGCAAGACCTGATTACTGAACTCAAAATAAACTTCCATCAACACACCAGGAACAACGCAAACATCTTGGGATGCCAACAGGGCCTAATTAGTTCTCTGAATTGTGGTAGTTCTAAAGAATTTTGGAAAGCAAAAATGTCAAAGTTAAGGTTCTTTTATATTATCTTCTCAGGATGAACCCAATTGTCAGGGAAATTAGGCTTACAGTTTCAGAAATTTGAGCCAAGGGGGCACACATTTGGAGGAGCACTTAAAATATTAACTGGACTCTGGCATTCCATACTGGGGTGGTTGGGTTCAAGTTCTGGCTGGCCAAGTTAAAGCCAGGATTCAAGAACCTAACCAAGGCTCCTGTGTGGAAGGCAAGAACCCCGTTACATGAGCCATCACGGCTGCCCCCCCAAATCTGCACTAGCTGGCCACTGGCCCCCCAGTGCTGGACACCTGCTGCTGGAGGCATGTTTCCCCATCGGTAAAGATGGAGCCTCACGCACTTGAAAGGACATATAACATTAAAAAAAAAAAGGTTATAATAAAGTGGATATGTTTCTACAAGAATCTGTCTTACCATTATAGCTGGTCTCTCTATTTGAAGCACAGCTGTACACATCCTATACATTAAGAACTGCTCTAATTATTAGAAACAATAGCTTCATGGAACCATTCCAGGAATGTAGTCACAAAAACTCTGTAGTGTTTTGATGGAAAATATCCTCTGTTACAAGCAATTAACTTACAAATAAGCTTTAGGAGAAAAAAAATGATCTTAAGGCTGAAGACTTTTTTTCTTAGGAAAGCACAGCAGTGAAAGAAAATGAATACACAAACTCAGTCGTATGAGAGACATGACTGACACACAAAACTAGACATAAAAAGCCTCAATCTGTTTTTACCTTTGGCAACTGCAGTTTTGTAACAATATCTCCAACAAAATATACTGTATGTTAGTCCTTCCTCTTAATCTGACATGAAAGACCTACAAATCATTAGAGAGCCCACCAAAGGCACATGACTGTCGGGAAGGTGAGCCCAGTTCTGGGGGAGTGAGGGACAATCAGGTTAGTGCCAACAGGGGCTGGTGCCTCAGCTTTTCCTTCCCTACTCCACCAGTAAGAAATGCCAAGATTAATGTGACCCCTTGGAAATGTACAAGATGTTAAGGAGTCCCCACAGTGCTGAGAGGCACACAGCCTCCCCCACAGGGCCCGGGAATCCTGTAATGCCCACTGTCTGTTGCTAATGGGGTGAAAAAGGTTTCCTTATGGGAACATACAGGAGCAGCACCGTGAGTTCCTGCCATTACTTCTTTTTCTTTTCCAACATTAATTTGTTTCTTTATTGTTTTTTTTTTTTTTTTGATACAGTTTGGTTGGTGCTGGGGTCTCCCTTTCCCAAGTTCTCTCCCCTCTCCTTTGCTCTCTCCTCCAATTTCACAATGGGTGTCTTTCATGAATTTTCACAAGTCCATCCTGCTGCCCCTGGGTGCCATTACTTATTTTACAAAACAGAATATCTCTTTTCCAAAATGTACAGGCTGAACAACACTGACTTTAAATCTTCTACAGGTGATCAAAGTTCAAATGCTGGACGAGCACTCCAGTTAAACAACTTTTCTCTTCTGAATCAGCAACATATATGTATATTTTAAAATTTATTTGTTTGAAAGTAGTGTGTGTGAAGGGAAGAGGGGGGGGGGGAGCATTCGCTTCCATCTGCTGGCTCATTCTCCAAATGCTTACAACAGCTCAGGCTGGGTCAGGCCAAAATCAGAAGCCCAGAACGCTAACCTTGTGTAGATAAGGACCCAATTAATTAAGCCACCACCCGCTGCCTGCCAGGGTGTGTATTAGCAGAAAGCTGGATGCAAAGTGGAGTAGGAACTCAAAGCCAACTATTCTGGCATGGGATGTGGTGTCTTAGCCAATGCACCAATCCATGGTACCAATGTACTCTCTCTAGGTGACCATGCTTAACTGGGGGTTTTCTTAGCATAAAACAAAGAAAGGAGAAACAAGGTATCCTTTCAAACAGGCATGGGCATCTGATTCTAACACATCCATGTCTTAGGTGGACACTTTTACATCTGTGCTTCTGAGAATATACTTGAAAACACCCTTTCTGGGGCATGGAGGACAGGTTAGCTGTTCTTGGCCCTCATATTTCATTCTTCTGTCCTACTTTTGGTCAATAAGCACCATGAATATTGGGGGTGGTCAGCAAGAAATTGTCAGCAAGCTCTGCTTTGTCCCCAGCCTATTTCCTGAAGTGCTAGTATAAACTTTCTTATAAAGTTGGGCCTTGTTAGGGCCAAGCTGCTGTTTTATCTAGAGGGTACATTGCACAAATGAGATGGACAGATAAAACCATGAGACAACCATAACACTCCTGACAGAAAACTTATCCGTTCAGTATCACAGCAGAAAATGCATGTTTTGAAATAAGCTTGGGATCCAAAACTTTTGACTAAATATCAACAAATCTTTTTGGCTTAGACAACAACTTTCTATTTTCTTGGGGTCTGTTACTTTCCCCCCACCCCACTTTTGGGATGTGTGGGGAGGGGAGCTTAACAGGAAAAGCTGACCTAACTTGAAAGTGTACATCATCTTCTGAAATAGGGATCTACAGAGAACATCCTTCCCAGTTACTGAAACATGGAGCTTCACTGTATTCTGAGTAACAGCTGACACCATTCTTGCCCAATTCATTTGCAATTCCTTCCAAATGCCAGGCAGAACTGAGAGTGAACAGCTGGGTGTGATGCTTGCTTAATCTGTCTACTTCATGGGAGACAGAGGTGGGCTGAGATCTGCACTTGAATTCCAACTTCACCACTTCTTAGCTGTTATATAAAATTATATAAAAATTATATAAAATTATATATTTAATTTAAAAAATTTATTTATTTTTATTGCAAAGTCAGACATACAGAGAGGAAGAGAGACAAAGAAGATCTTCTGTCTGATAATTCACTCCCCAAGTGAGCACAACAGCCAGAGCTGAGCTGATCCAAAGCCAGAAGCCAGGAACTTCTTCTGGGTCTCCCACACGGGTGCAGGACCTAAGGCTGTGTGCCATTCTTGACTGCTTTCCCAGGCCACAAGCAGGGAGCTGGATGGGAACTGGGGCTGCTGGGATTAGAATGGGCACTCATATGGGATCCCGGCGCATACAAGGCAAGGGCTTTTGCTGCTAGGGTCCTAGGGTCTATATTTTAGCTTCAGATCCTCTTGCGTAAAACAGAGACAACAACTGAATGTATGTCCCAGGGCAATGCAGGATAGAGAGAGGTCAAGCAGGCACAAGGTGGGCACTCTCAAGAGCCAGCTCCCTTGTTTACTTGGCCTGAACCTTCAGCTTTTGATCAAGTATGTAAACAGCCTTTGCAGGATGAAGGGATGGATTTAGGCTTTGGAGGGCCCAAAGCTTATGTAATTAGAAGGAAGGGACTCTGAGATAATACAAAATTAAGTATAATAATGAATACACCAAATGAGAAACAAATAGCAGTGAAATACTAGCATGGTGAGATCTGAAATCTTTTCATATGTTCAACCGTACCACTTATGAACAAGTGCTTCTTGATTGAAATGTAGCTAGAAAATTCTTCAGCAACCAGGACTTATAAGGCCCATAGAATTAAGCAGTCTGGAAGCTAAGGCTTCATTCGTTTAGAAACAATTCAACAGTAAATATACAATGTAAGTCCTTTATTGGACTTACTAAGTTATATCACTCATTTGACTCTTGACTTAAACACTCAGTTCATTTAATTCTCTGTATTTTGTACTTGCATCCAAGTTACTAAACCAGAGTTCCTGATATTTCTATGACCTTTACATATAAATGGTAATTCTGTGAATTGTTATTTTATCTGAAGAGTCCTGGTAGCTACAGAAAAGTTTACTTTCTACCTCACCCTATTATACAGCCTGTAAGTTTCCCTTTACAAGATTTCCCACCTCAAGCACTGTGTGGTCATGTCCTGCCCTGTAAGATCAGTACTAACAGGGACGTCATTAAACCCTGCATTTTGGAATGCAGAAATTAAAATGTTCCAAACACAGTACAACATTATACAGAAGGTTTTCATGACTGTGAGAAATCCTTTTCAGTGGTCAACATGTTAATATCTAGAGGGGAAAGGAGAGTAATCCTTTCCCCTTTTTCCTGTCCTTTTTGATATTAAGATCCAATTTGAGGCATGGTCATATGGCTTGATGGTTAAGATGCTGCTTGGGATGCCTGCACATCCCATAATGGAAGGTTTGGGTATGAGTCTTGGCTTGCATTCCTAACTCCAGTTTTCTGCCACCACAGACTCTGGGGGACAACAGTGATGGTTCAAGTGGCCCAGTCTCTGCTACTTTTGGTGGAGACCTGGATTGAGTTCCTGGTTCCTAATTTTGACCTTGATCCAATCCAGACTTCTGTTAAGTGTTTTGGGGGAAGCAGAGGATGGCAGCTTTTGCCTCTTTTATGCTTCTCTCAACTTAAAAAGGTAATGGTAAAAAGAACAGGAATGCACAGGGAGGCAGACGTAGACCTGGCTCAGAGGCTGTTATAACCTGCAAGGGCTATCTGTAAGAGTGTTTCCTCAACCGACATGCCTCACGGGCCTACTCTGCAGTCTCCAAAAGCAGGATTTTAGGGGTCAGTGTGCAGTGGGAACTGGTTTGAATCCTAGCTGCTCCATTTCAGTTCCAGCTATCTGGTAATGGCCTGAAAGCAGAAGATGGTCCAAGTGTTTGGGCCTCTGCACCGAATATGGGACACCTGGAAGAAGCCTCTGGCTCCTGACTTTGGACTAGCCAGCTATGACTATTGCGGCCATTTACAGAGTAAACCAGTGAATAGAAGATTTCTCTCTGCTTCTTCCTCTTCCATCTCTCTAACTGTGGCTTTCAAATAAATAAGTACTTTCGAAAAAGTAAGATATTTCATTAAACCCAATTTGACCTGAAATCACCATCAGCTTCTCTCCACTAAATAATACATGTGAAAACTGTACCTAATGACACACTAGCAATGACTATAAACCCTCATTTCGGTTGTGAATTTCTCATTGTAACATCTTCTCTCATCAATTGTAAAGTTGAAGACATCACAGCTCTCTCAGTGTCAGCAGTCAAATACCATCGACAACAGACAGCAGTGCGCAGTTGCTTCCAAAATTTAAGGTCTCAACGTTACTGGTTCTGTATATCTGGATCCTTACCTGTGAAATACAGGCACTAGTGTCAATTTTGAAAGTTTCACAACTAGGGCAGTAGGTTACACCACCAGAGTTGCTAGTTCAAGTTCTGGCTGCTCCATTTACAATCCACCTCCCTACTAATGTGCCAGAGAAAGCAGCAGAATAAAGTGTTTGCGATCTTTCCACTCATGTGGAAGATGCAGGCAGAGGTTCTGGCTCCTGGTTTTGGCCTGGCCCAGCCATTGTACCTATTTGGGGAATGAACCAGTAGAAAGAGATGGAAGCTCTTTCTCTCATTCTCTTCCTCTATACACTCTCAAATAAATGAAGTAAATCCTTATCAGGAAAAAAAAGTGTGTCAAGCCTCCAGAAAGGAGAATATGGAAATACGGATGGATTTATTTATATGACATTCTTCTACCACTACAAGAAAAAAGAAATGTAGTCCAGTGACCTGGGTACAATGACACTGGTCCTCAGTATCAGACTTAAACATTAGTCACATGGCGAACTTCAATATATCCTCAGACATCATATAGTCTTTTACCTCCTCAGTTTCCCTACTTTGCTTTATGTATATCCATATCTGTATTACAGCACCCTAATGATTTTCCGTAACTATTCTTTTTCTTGGCTTTTTGTATTAGTTTTATTTCTTATTAAATGTAGTCACTGGCAAGCTAGACCACTAGAGACTCTCTAGGGTGTTTTCAGACCTAGGAGAGAGGGATGGATCTATGCCAAGAAGCAGCTTTTCTACAAACGTGCTCATGACTTCCTTATGCTGTCTGCAGCAGGCCCTGGGACAGCAGCCGTGGCGTCTTGCTCCTCAATTTTCCCAATGGCTTTAAGTGGCACAGAGAAGGAATCTGGCAGATGGGTCCTGAGTCTGAGCATGAAGTGCTGAGGAACTGTCATTTGAGTGACATGAACTACTTAACAACATGTTACCTGGTCATTTCCAGAACAAACTGTTGGAGATTATTTCACATGGTACTGTTTCAAACTGATACAGCTGTTAATAATAGTCCTCAAATATGATTTTTTTCTATTTCACATTAATATTCATTTCTTCTGGAACTTCTGAAGACAATGCAGAATTTCTTGCTTTCATATATTTTTTGCAGACATTACTTTTGATTGATTTTATATTAATACCTTAAATTATCTTTAATATGAAAAGCATTAGGAAAGGGCATATGAAAACTAGTAAGCTAGATTTCCCTCAAAAAAGAATTAACATGGTTTCAAGGTGTTTACTATGTTTTGTTGTTGCTGTTTTTTCCATTAACCATCCACAGTGAAATAAACATTTTATCTAACAATACCATAAAACCTGTGTCCTACAGGTCCTCGAGGTCTGTGGTCTGCCCCAAAAGTAGGCTGGCTAGACAACAAAATGTGCTGCAAACAGATGAAGAGTCTTGAATGTAATCACTCCAGAGACAAGGACCCACCAAGTTCTGAGAGCAGGAGTTACACACCTGATTTATTCTTAAAGTAGAGATGACTTCTCGTGAAAATTGGGAAAAGGAGTTGGCTATCACAGCTGCCCAAGCTGACCCACTGGCTGAAAAGGGGCAAGAGATAAAGGAGAAGGTGGATGCCAGTAAACTGCTGAGGTTTTTAGCCTAGGCAGACAGCAAACTGTTGAATGAGAACATAGTGGAGACACACACGAGGAGCCCAGGATAAAGGACAAGCCATTCTTCTTAAGAGGCAGAGAATGAGTTCATTGTGAGCCGTGATGGATTTAGGGTATCTATGGGGTGCCACTTTGAAGATGTTGAACCAGCAGAGAGCTACATCTCAGGCTGCGGGAAGGAGCAAGGCAACAGGTCTAGTGAAGTACTTCACCCAGTACGTGCGACGCGCAATGAATGATGACGGGAAGGTCAGGGCAGAGATTTACTCTTGACAATAATTAGCACAGGTGTCAATGGTGGTGCTGGAAAGAACTAACGCTGATGAAGGAGAGATTTAGATGGGGACTAAAAGAAGGCCAAGGACTAGCTTAGTAAGAGAAACTGGGGTATGAGTATGGACGGAGCACAGACCAAAAGTGTTTTAAGGAAAGGATGGTCACCGGTGGCAGAGCAGCCAGACACATGACGGAGAAGGAGGATGAAGAGCAGCAAGGAGGGGCCAGCAGGATCCCCAAGAGCATCAGCAGGGTCAGAGAGGAGGGTGGGCATCAGGGCCACCATTCCAATACTGAACAGTAAGTGGCACCTAACTTAAACCACTCTGTAAGGAATTTGCAATACAGTGAAGAGAAAGAGGGAACAGCATCGTGAGGAAGAAGTTGTCCCCAGAAGGTGTCAAAAGCTCAGGCCACAGCCTCGTGTTTCCCTTTCCGCCCTATTAGCTCCTAGGCTCAGCACACCCACTGGCAGCCAATGGGGCAAGGAAGGATTCCCTAACAGAAACTTGCATGATAATATGTTTTATCAGATGACTGGGCACGTTGCCTTCCTCTGCTCATGGCTGTCTTTCCTGCTTTGAGACTTTTAAGGACAATGGGGCAACAGCCTCTCACCAGTGCTCTACTCTAGCCTGATTCTCAGGGGTGGTAAGTACTTTCTGACTGGTAAAATAAGTGTGTGATTTAAATACACTACTATGTACCCCTAGAACCTAAGGATACAACCAGGATCAACAACAAATCTATTGCTAGATGAACACTGAGGACATTCTGCCACGAAACAGCACTCCCCCCAAGATTACACTTACATGAGGGGGTGCCTGGAGTAGTCAGGTTCATGAAAGACAGACAGTGGTGATGACGGGACAACTATGTGAATGTGGTTAATGCCACCAAAGAGCAAACTTCAAAATGATTTTATGCCATGTACATTTACGCAGTAAAAGAATCAAATCAAAATTGATGCTCAAGATAGTTGGTACCTAGAATCTTAAGCAATTAACAGTAAAAGCAGAATTGCATTTCTTATAATTCAGTGAGCTATCTTCCTCTGCCACATTCTTAGAAAGCCTGTACCAAAATAAGACTCAAGATCTGACACGCTGATAAGGACAACAATGGATTGAAGTTTGGAACAACTGTAAGATCAAACTCTGTTGAAGGTCAACTGCTAGTGAGTGCACTTTGCACTCAGGGCACGGCACAAGCTCTAAGAGTCTCCATTTGTCTGACTCAAGTTCAGGAGAACATGATGGTTCTCCTGGAGTTATTGACTTAAAGCCATCAGGGGTGGGAGAGGAGATAGGAAGGTTAAAAAAAACAACAACAACAACAAAAAAAACAGGCTGCCACATTTGTTGCCAGGAATGCAGGAAGGTAAATACTTCCTAAGCGGAAATAAACTAAAACATTTCACAGTGAATGTTAGTAATAAAAGGAGAGAACTAAGAAGTGATGTAGTTCAGCACCCAGGTTTTGCCCACCCCCAAACTGCAGATAAAGAGATAACCAGTATGATCCAAGAAGGCCACACTTGTATCTCCTATGTAACCTACATAAGGAAGGCTAATGTAGTAAAAAGCTTCAGTTTGGAAAAAAAACCCTCTATCTGGGAACCCCAAGATAACTGAAATGAGGCAAATGGCCTAAGGAAGAAATCAAGGAGATTGTGATTTTCTCTCATTTTCCCACTGACGACAGATTTGCTTCAAAGACTCCTCCTTCCTGAGCCCCAGGATCTTCTCTCCCCACTTTAGGAATAAAGTCATGTTCAGTATGCAACTATTCAGTGATTTATGGTGCTAAGGTATTCTGGGCTGTAATATGGTATGAGAGCCTTATCTTTTCAAAATGCTTGAAGAAAAATTGAGGAACAATAATCATCAGGGAGATGCAGTTAAAGCTATGAGATACATGACTTTATACCCTAATGGCCATAATATACACATAAGAACCCTAAAAGTTCCTTCCAAGTACTGACAAGAACATGAAAAAATAAGAATTCTTGTGTTCTGTTCATAGATGTAAAATGGTACAGCCAGTACGGAAAGCAGTGTGGACATTCTCCAAAAGATTAAAACTATAATTGCCAATAATCTCACTTGACCCAATCATCTCACTTCTGGATATATCTGAAAGAACTCAACAGAGGATCTCTAAATAGTGCCTGTGTGCCTATGGTCATTGCAGCACCATTCACAATAGTCAAGAGATGGTAGAAATCCATATGTCCACCAACAGATAAAGAAAATATGGTGCACACATAGAACAGAATTATTCAGCCTTCAAAAAAAGGAAGTACTGTCATTTCCTACAGCATGAACTTTGCGAATACTATGCTAAGTGAAAAAGCCCAGCGCAAAAAGACAAACGACGCCACTAGCATAAAACACTGAATGCAGTCAAACAACTGGGAGTGCAAAACACGTGCAAGGATGCTCGGCACAGGCTGCCCGGAGGATAACACAGTGCATACAAGTAACAGGGAAATGGATATTAAAACTCATCGAGAAATAACTATTATGCGCTTTCTACAAGCTTCACCCCAAGTTGGAAAAAAGACTCTCCTTAAAGAGACCAATTAAAATAGTTTCTTGGTTATATTACTAAATAATCCACATAGTTGGAAAATTCACTCAAGCCCAAAGTCCACAAAGAAAAAAAAAAACACATAATATACCAAGTTGGGAAAATGGCTGTACTCACGTATTTGTTTAAAAAAAAAAATCACATAAAACACAGAATATCTGTGAAATAATTCACTTTAAACTCAAAATAACCAACAAATGACCATAATAAAAGCAACAAATATGGTATTTGTTCCCATCCATTTATTTATTCCCATGTTTAAGTTAGCATATACAAATTACACATGCAATTGGAAACTCTTATTCTTAATTCTTACCCCCTTATCACATCCCAAATATTTTATTTGTTTTCAAAAGATAGCATCATTCTTCAAACTAAGACTGAATTAGATGTAAATAAGTTTGAGCTCCAGAATTTTAACATACTTATAAAATATCAAGGACCAATACAAGTATTTGTACAGCGCCAGCTAATATAATGAATGATCTTTGCTTTATGTATAATTCATATGTATCTGTCTTTTGAAACTGTTCCATATTAAAGATCATAAAATTAATCATAAAATACCTTTTATAGGATTTCAAAATATACTCTGGATGACAACTGGCTAAGATTCTTCACCATTATACAAACAAAATGTGTTCAAAAGCTCAATTTATCAGTCTGTGAAAGTTAATGGTTGACCATTCAATTTTCTTTAACGCACCACTGCACTTGCAGGAGGCAAAGTACTGTAAATAACATCTGTCGTAGCACAGACTATAATTTGTAATCGCTTTATCAGAAACAGAATGTATTCATTCAATTATTAAAATGCAAACTTCAAGTTTTAAAATTTAGAGCAGGGTTTTATTCTGACATAAAACCACTATTCAAGTGCAGACATCCAAAAAAAATTGACAAATATTTATTTTACTTAAACTAAGAAAAAACACTGCTCAAAATTTCAGTAGGTGCGAGGGATGATACAATCTCTGTCATTAAGAAATTTGTCATTCATTCAGGGAAGAAAAACAGAAGCATACAGAACACTACTAAGATTAGACAGTACAAGAAATGATGTAGCATGCCAAAAAAGAGTTTCTAAAGGTTGGGAGACTAAGAAGTTCCTTGTGAAAACAGTGTTGGAGATGGTCCATGAAGAATGAATAGGAGCATGATGGGAACAGACAGAAACAGGAAAAGGAGGTGCTCCAAACAGAGAAGAACATGAACATGAGACAAAGGCAAAAAAGCACAAGAATGTGTTAGCATCAGTGGCACGGGTTAACAACCCCAGCAGATACAGTCTGATAGAACAGAATGTGAACACGCAGCAGGAGGTAAGGCTCGCCAGGCCTGGGCTCTTGGTGAAGGCCCTGTGCCACTGGCCCTCTTACCGTCATCCATGCACCCGGACTTTTGTCACTGTGCTCTGTCACAGCTAAACCATCACCTCTGACGGCCTAATAAAGGTGGGCAGCTGCCAACCAGCTGAGGGAGGAAGAGAGGTCCTGCAGGTAGAGGCCCCAGAAGCAGGCGGGTGCCTGTATCTGCACTAATGCAGGCCAGAGAGGAGCTGATGCAAGAGCAAGGCAGTACTGAGTCACAGGCAGGGAGAACACAGGAGGACTGGAGACCACAGAGGCTCTTGTTGGCTGCAATGAGGGCTCACTCCTGGAATATCTTTGTTCAGGTCTTGTAGTGCAGAGGCCTGGGACTGTTCCCTGGAGCATAACCGCAGTTACAACTAAGCTGCAGCAGATGGGGCGGCCTGTGACGGCCTGCTGGTTTACTCTGCTCTGCACTAGTGCAGGGGACATGTGGATGTTCTTGACTGAGGTTGGGGTACAGATGGAGAAGTGAGGACTGGTACTACCAGGGCTGCATCCAAGGGCTCTACTGCAGGCATACTGCAGTCATTGCATGAGTTTTCATGCAGAAATTAATGGCCATACCATAAAACATTACAAGACACGATTCTGTTATCTTTGTGTGAACCTGTACTTGGATGCTTCCCAACCTCCTCTGCCCCGCTCTGCCAGTCTGTCGTCAGCGGTGCCTCACACTGTCTCTCGAGCTCTGACATGACTGCTCTTCCTTTCCTCCTATTCTATCTATATCTTCTCAAAAATGAATGGAAATTTATAAAACATAAACTCTTCTTTGTTAGGAACAAATAAGTCATTTATAGAATTTGTTTCCATCCCTCCTCCCTTTTTTTCCTGGTTTTGTTAGCTATATGCTCCCCATACATTAGTGTCAGTAGCATTAAAAAAAAAAAAAAAAAGCCAAATTAATGATTTCCCATTCCCAACCCAGGGTGTCTCTGAAGCCTAGAAACTAAGAGGGCTGCAGGAAAACTCTGTTAAAGATGGTTGGAAGCCTTCCACGTTATCATTGTCTCTAAATTCATATCTGTTGCCCACTCTAATGACCATATTATGGCTCAGATATGTCTTTTGTAGCCTCAAATTGAACCAAATGCCTCAAAACATCTTAGTCTGTTGCTTAACTGGCTGGCATGACATACTCTGTAGGCCACCAAATACTCCAGTTGCTTTAATCAAACTCACTTCTATGGTCCCCTACAGTCCCATAGCTAGTCATGCTGAAACTCAAATGAATCGAAGCTCCAAGGAGAACCATACACTTACTGATCACCGAATTCCTCCTAATAAGTAATGGTATGTTTTAACTATTTACTCAAAAAAGGCATTGCATGAAGTGTTCACTCTTAGATGACATTAAAACATACATTACTGTGTTAGAATTGATTCCTTTTCATTACAAGTGGGATCAAAAAAAAAAAAACAAACAAACAAACAAAAAAAAAAAACAAGGGATATCTACTTTATCTGAGTGTAAAAGCCAGTTTAGTGAGAGCCCAGGGAATAAATAAAATCTCAAAGCACGATGGTAAGCTAAATGATTTAAATCTTCATCCAAAAGCCATTAGATAAATAAATGCTTCCGTTTACTTGAGAAATGAAACAAATAATAATGAGATCCTAGGAAACAAGCAGAGCAGGAATTCCATCCCTGGTCACTCTTCTACTTAAGGATTTCATTCAGAATGTCAGTTATCAATGCAAGTGACAGACACATGAAAGGGAAAGACATTAAATTCAGTGGGAAAACATTCCTTGATCACTACAAACTGCAATGTGAAGTATATACTGCGGATTATAACTCACATTACCAAAGGACTACAACTGAATTTCTCCTTTGTGATATGGAGAAACACCAAGGCTAACAGCTTCATCTCCAAGGGTCAGCAGGCCCAGTTCTTTCCTGCTTTGAGGTAAATAAGGATGAAATAAAAACTGCCAAGTAGCATTGTCCTCTTTAGCTCTTAAGGCACAATTCTTGTAAATGTCACTCAGGTGACCACAAAAGAACAGGAAGCAGATAGAGTGCAGCAGCTGGAACAGTGCTGGTTGGGAGAGTTCTGATCTGTTGGCACCAAGGAATCCAACTCTGATTTCTATCTTTGGCAGAATAGTTTGATAAGTCTGTTTACTCAATCTACAGTAAGACAAGAACACAGTAAGAACACTGAGGCTTAAAATTATAGTGGAAAAAACATACAAAAATTGTCTGCTTCCTTATTAGTAGAGTCCTTAAAAATAATCTAGAGTTACTGGATGATACTTCCAAGCACACAAGTTACAAATAGCAAGAGTAATCACGGTGTTCTGAATCTAAGTGCTCGACACCAGCTTAAGTCCTTTCTAGAGGTCATCAAAAGCACCCTTCCCAGGAACTTTAGAAAATGGGCATTACAATCTACTTGTAATAGATTAGGAGGGCGTGGTACAGCAGCCTAGCGGCCAAAGTCCTCACCTTGGACACACCGAGATCCCATATGGGCACTGCTTCTAATCCTAGCAGTCCCACTCCCCATCTAGCTCCCCGCCTGTGGGCTGGGAAAGCAGTCAAGGATGCCCCAAAGCCTTGGGACCTTACACACATGAGGGAGACCCCAAAGAGGTTCCTGGCTCCCAGCATCGGATCGGCTCAGCTCCAGTCATTGCTACCACTTGGGAAGTGAAGCAGTGGATGGAAGATTTTCCTCTCTGTCTCTCCTTCTATCTGTATATCTGCCTTCCCAATATTAAAAAAAAAAAATCTTAAAAAATAGATTAGGAAACAAAGGACTAGAACCCTAAGAAACCTGTATGCACTCTTATGGGGGTGTGGTGTTGTGGTATAACAGCTATTGTGGTCCACCGGGTTTGAAATAAACTGAGTTCATTAGGTTGATTGCACTGGTCTGTTCTCTGCTTGACTGACTTGGCCATTCACTTATCAATAGCACCTTCAGAAGTCGGTAGAATAAAAAAAAAAAAAAAAAAAAAAAAAACCAAACCAAACCAACCAACCAACAAACAAAGAAAACCCACCTGACACAGAAATCCGAACTATACATTGCTATACATTTAAGGGATTACTGTTAAAAGAAAGTTAACATCACACGTTATTATCAAACTCTCATTCCTTTATCAATGACAATCACTGGCAATCTAACACTGTTAGCCCTAGCTTCAGTATGACAGTATCTATTAGAATATGCCAAGAGTTGCTGAGCTCGCTAACCCTTCTCTTGTAGTTAACGACTCTGCCATCACATCAGTCTTTCGTCATATGGAATAGAAGCAATGCCTGGAAAACTCACCGCCCCAAACCTGCCTGGTAGATAGCCTATCATGAAAGATCTGACACCAGAGTCCTTTTGCTTTCTGTGCTTGGTGATAGCTATGCACTCAATCATTGAATTTCTAACATAAGAACCCCTAGCAAGCGGGAAGAGGGTACAGGCAGAAGCACCAAGGTCACCGTGTCTACAGTTTGCTTTCATGTGCTGCAGTTGTTTCTGTGACTGTTTTCTTAGAAGTTTAAAAAGTTCTGCTATTTCATGGATTTCTACATTGACTCAACTGCATCTACTGACATGATCTGTCTTGTCAATGGCAAACACTGCTTTTTTTTTTTTAGATTATTATTTATTTGAAAGCCACAGTTACAGAAGAGAGGAAGATGAAGAAAAACTTCCTTCAGTAGGGCACTCCCCAATTGTCTGCAATAGCTGAAGCTGAGTTAGGCTAAAGCCAAGAGCCAGGACCTTCTCCAGGTCTCCAAGGTGGGTTCAGGGATCCAAAGCATTGGGCCATCTTCCGCTTGCTTTCCAGCCACATCAGCAGGGAGCTAGATTGGAAATGGAGCACCTGGGACTGACTGGCACCATATGGGACTTTGGCAGGAGTCTTACTGGCTATACCACACAACAGTCTCAACGGTGGTGTTAAAACTCAGCTCTTCAGGGGTGTAGGATAATGCATCACCATAGTTTTTAATCATAAATTTTGCTAGTGGAAGTATTGTATAAAACATAATTTATAAACAAGAATAAAATATGCAGCTCTCTTTATTGCAAATTCTAGATAGCCAATTGAGTCTTAAGATATTTCTACTGCCAAAATCTTGTATCACAGCAAATTTCTGGTTACCACTGACCTTAGAGTACAGTTAGAAATGAACATTGAGTAGAATTTTCACTTAAGCTAATGAATAAGAGAGAAGTTAAACAATAAAGCTGTAACTTGTATATAAATATTTTTCTGTGGGTGCATGTAAGGGCCACTTGTTATTAGATGCTATTTTTTGTTTGATTTTTAAAATTTAAAAAAAAATTATTGGAAAGTCAGAAATATAGAGAGGAGGTGAGACAGAGAGGAAAATCCTCCATCTGATGATTCACTCCTCAAGTGCAACAGCCAGAGCTGAGCTGATCTGAAGCCAGGAGCCAGGAGCCAGGAGCCTCTTTCTAGTCTCCCACGTGGGTGCAGGGTTCCAAGGCATTGGGTCGTCCTTGACTACTTTCCCATGCTACAAACAGGGAGCTGGATGGGAAGTGGGGCAGCGGGATGTTAACTGGTGCCCATATGGGATTCCAGCACAGGCAAGGTTGGACTTTAGACACTAGGCTACCATGCCGGGCCCTAGATGCTAATTATTTTTAAGTCTAGAGTGACACCCAACAAAATAATACATCGTATCCTTACTAATTGTTATAGTGTAAACACCCTTACATGGCCAATTTCAATCTAACAATATAACTTCTACAGACAGGCCACAGGTTTACAGAGATGCACAGCAGTCACCACTACACAGGGAATGGTAAAAGACAGTCAGATATTAGGCAATGTTGTTGAGCGTTTGTCTTATCTCTGCTTTCATTGCATTTAATTATAAGTCTACATAATTAGTAATAATGACTTGCTTAATGCCTGGCTTGTGAGACTCCTGCCAAAGCTAACTGGCTCTCCTTGTTGACTATAGCATGCCTCTATCCATAACTGCTCCTTCAAACCATTCTTTAGTTTTTGATGCTGTAAGGGGAAATTTGTACATACGAAGCAATCTGGAATCCCAATGTTCTCACACTAGAACTACATATAATAAAAATTATGTTACTAGAATAAATAATCATGACAAACCAGAGTAATCTTCTAGGTTGCCTGGTTCAAGCAGGAATTTCCCTTCAATCTGGGCTGT
Organism: Ochotona curzoniae; assembly: GCF_017591425.1. Taxonomy (NCBI): domain Eukaryota; kingdom Metazoa; phylum Chordata; class Mammalia; order Lagomorpha; family Ochotonidae; genus Ochotona; species Ochotona curzoniae. The sequence goes on along the minus strand of NW_024464939.1, from coordinate 19,796,903 downwards.
ACTAACACAGACTTTTGAAGTATCTGTATAATGCGGTTGTTCGTGAATCAAACTGCTACAGCAATATAACGGAAGTTTGCAACAAATCCTTATTAGAATAAACCCATTCTGTATTCAATTACACCATGCTCAACCAGAACTCTTGAAAACGATTTATATATAGTTTACTTTAAAGGTGAGAGAGAAGGAGGGAGAGGCAGAAAGAAAGAAAGGGATCTTTCATCTGACAGTTCACTTTGCAAAGACCAAAACCACTGGGGCTAGACTAGCTTGAAGCCAGGAATTCCACTGGTGTCTCCCTCATAGCAGGAGTCCAGGTACTTGGACGATCATCTGCTGCCTTGCGGGTGCATTAGCAGCATCCCAGATCAGAAAAGGAGCAGCCAAGACTCTAATCACCAGCTCTGGGATGGATGCCAACAATGCAAGCGGGAACTTGAACCACTGTACCACCAACACCTGCCCCACTAAACTGAAGTAAATGAAGTGGCAAATGGTTTGTAAGCATTTTTTAGAAACCTTCAACTTAAATATTTTAGGAAATTAGTGAAAAGTGTGGCTACTTTAGTCTTAGAGGTATTACTTTTTTTTCTTTATTCACACATTCTCAGTGACAAGAGATCTATCTGATGTCTCAGTCTCCATATGCCTGCAGTGCCTGGGGCTGGACCAGGAGGAAGTTGGTAGTCAGGAACTCCGGGGAGCCACAAGTCCCACATGGAGGGAGGGTCCTCAAGTTCTTTGGCCATTTTGTATTTCCCTCTCAGGCTCAATAACAGGCACCTGAAGTGGAAGTGGACCGAGACCAGCACTCCACTGTGGAATGCCAGTACTGTGAGGGATGTTTAAAACACTGTGCCACAACACTACCACTCCTCTCTCTGCCTCATATTCCTTAAATTGCACAGAACTATAACTATAGCTATTACTCACTCTATACTTTGTTGTAATTTTACCATGTTTTCCCAGCAAAAATGAAATTGGACACAACAATCCAAAATGCAATCATTTGTACTTTTCACACTGCTGGTTCCTCTGTATGAGAAAGCAGTGTGAGGCTCCGCATGCCAGGGAGATCCATGACTACTGCCAGGAAACCACAGAAGACAGCGGCTTCAAGCATAATGAAATCTCACAAGATGGCTTAGGTGCACGGACTGGCCTTGCCTCTGACACATCTATTTTATGGTGGGCTTTGTGCGTTTCAAGTATGCTACCAAATCTGAGCACACAAAAATACTTAGCAGGGGTCAACATGGTGGCGTAGTATGATAATCCTCTACCAGCATTGCATATGGGCACCAGTTCAGGTACCAGTTGCTCTACTTCTGATCCATCTCTCTGTTTATGGCCTGGGAAAGCACTGGAAGATGGATCAAGTCCTTGGAACCCTGGATCCCTGGCTCTGGCCATTGCAAGCATTTGGGAAATGAACCATAGGATGGAAGATCATACCCTCTCTGTAAAGTCTGCCTTTCAACTAAAAAGAAATAATTCCTAGAAAAGAAAATTCCTGTCTCCTATAACTTTAAGAAGCAACAAAAGGAAAGCTGAAGAGGGAAAGCTGAAGAGTGGCTGCTGAGAGCAGATGAGCGGGAAGAGCCCACTTGCCTGGCTGGATCCCACAGCTACATGCTGGAAGGACTCCAGCTATCTCAGCTGGGAGTTCTTTAATGTGGCACTGCAGGCCATGCAGTCTCACCTCTCTAGGACAAACCTGTGCGCTTAGGATATAGCAGTTATATCCTCCTGAGCCCCCAAATTAACTGTTCTACAAAGTCACAATTAGGATTGCAATACAAATCAGGCTTTTTGACAGAGGGAAAGTTGGTTATCGTTTATGCTGGCTGGAAAGGGGAACAGCTGGGACACAGATGAGCGCTCAGGTGTGACTTCCAAGGTCCTCCCAAAGCCAGGTTGGCTGGCAGCTACCAGGAGAAATCAAACCAACAATAACTTAGAATTTTCTGGTACCAGGCCCAGTGTGTTAGCCTAGAGGCTAAAGTTCTTGCCTTAAACTTGCTGGGATCCCATATGGGTGCTGGTTCATGTCCCGGCAGCCCAGCTTCCCATCCTGCTCCCAGCTTGTGGCCTGCGAAAGCAGCCAAGGACGGTTCAAAGTCCTGCACCCATGTGGGAGACCGCGAAGAGGCTCCAGGCTCCTAGTTTCAGACTGGCTCAACTCTGGCTGTTGCTGTCACTTGGGGAGTGAATCAGTGGATGGAAGATAATCCTCTTTTGGCTCTTCTCTGTATATCTGCCTTCCCAATAAAATACATAAATAAATAAATCTTAAAAAAATTTTCTGGCTTCAGAAGAAATTTTACTTCCCTCAAATGACTCTGTAGTATTAATATTTAACAACCACTCCCCAGCCTTTCTTCTGCTCTCTACTTGGAGGAAGATGTCATTGAAGCCCTTGGCCTAGGTAAAGAAAAAAAGGCACACTTTGCCCAATAAGCAAGAAAACTATTATTATCTACAATCATATACTCTGATAGATACTTACTGAATGCATTTACATAACCCCCAATTTCTTCAACAGTCACACAACTGGGTTTTGTTCCAGCTACATTCTACACAGGGAAATGGAGTCTCACAGAGAGAAAATAATTCTCCCAGATTCAAAAACAGTTAAGTGGCTGGAGGATTGAGGCCTAAGTTTTGCCTGATTTATTTTCTATTTTTAAAACATTGATTGCATGAGGGATATTCTGAAAAATATTAATCTAAATTGAGAGCATCGACGTCTATGGGCATTTTCTCTTTCTCTCTCTCTTTTATTTTATCTTGCTTTAAGTCAGTGTTTGACTTTTGTTTCCCTTCCCAAAGCATGCTGCTTCTCAAATTAGCTGAGCACCCATTATAAGAATAAGACGTGACAGAGTGTTTATTATTGCTTCTTCTTGGGTGGTTGTGGTATGCAGCCTTATGATTCAAACTCCAGTTAAGGTATGGCACAGGCCCAGCATGACACATCTTAACGTGCCTTATGGTCTAAGGGGGAATTACCAAGGTTTTGCAAAACTTCGAAAACTTGTGTAAGACTTTCACGGGGGGTGTGAACAATATAATTGTTTGAAAATGTCAAAGCAGTCCGCAGCATGCTGTGCTCACAAAACTCAATCACTGAAAGGGCTTAGAAAACCGAAGTAAGAAGCTTCCTGCTTTCCCTCACTCAAAACACTGTAACCTTACCCATTACTTTCCTAAGAGTTGCAGCAGCAGGAATAATTTATCCATTTGCTGATGCCAAAAAAAACAAAGAAATAAAACTGATACTACAAATGGAGTTTCTAGGGGCCTGTTCTGGTAGCCTAGTGCCTAAGTCCTCGTCTTGCACACACTGGGATCCCATATGGGCGCCAGTTTGTGTCCCTGCTGCTCCATGTCCCATGAAACTCCCTGCTTGTGGCCTGGGAAAGTAGTCAAGGACGATCCAAAGCCTTGGGACACTGCACCCATGAGGGAGACCAGGAAGAGGCCCTGGTTTCCTGGCTTCAGATTGGCTCAGTTCTAGCCATTGAGGCCACTTGGGGAGTGATTCAGTGGATGGAAGATCTTCCTCTCTGACTTTCCTCCTCTCTGTATATCTGATTTTCCAATAAAAATAAAAGACAAATAAATAAATCTTGACAACAAAAACAAGTGGAGTTTCCAATAACCAGACAACCTCCAAGGGAAAAGAGAAGATGATGAGAAACTGAAGCATTAAAAGCAAATCCTTGAATGGTAACCATGATGACGGTAAAATAAAGACTTGTTTTTGGAGGGCATTTGTCTTAGCAACTGTGTTGTATAAGAATGAATGTACATAAGTGAATATGAATATTATTAATTCTTAGAAGACAGAACTAGGTTTATAAAACTTTTATAGCACTTGATAGTTTGTGTATAAAAATGCAAAATGTTATGTTATGTTACATTATCATATGCAAATCTGTAGCTAGAATTTTATGACGGGGCATAGATAACTAGAGACTCCTACATCTAGAAAAACGAAACTGCTTTTTTATAAACATCTTTTTCTGATTATTATATAAGAGACTAAAAAACACAAACTCTAGAAGACACATTACAAAACAGACAACTGGGCAGTAATTTTATGATGCTTATAAATTTTTAAAAAGTGCTCTACTAAAAAACTTCATTCTGGTGTCACTTTACATAATGTTCTAATATTTGATTAGAGTCCATATGAAAATAAAATTCATAGCAATTAGTAGGAAAACATAACAGATTATAAAAGATATGAAACCACGAGCCATCCAAGGAGGCAGCACACAGAAGCATCCAAAACACATACTGGCCCTAAGCACCAAGGCACTGTTCTTGCACATTTAGTAAACAGTTTTTTTTGGCATAGTAAAGCCAAATGTGTGTGTTTTAAATAGTAATTTCTTGTGTCTTTCACGAAGGCAAAAGTACCAAAGATGTGAGAAGTGATGCCTAAAATGATCTCACAGAAGAAACAAATTATGTTCAGTATTTCTACTTGAAATTGGAAACATTGGAATCTTACTAGTCATTCAGGATAGGAAATTCTCATCTGTAGGCCGGGCCTGGTGCAGGCTCAGACACAGTTAACTATGCCAAGCAGTTGAAACAGGAAGTAGCCTACTTCCTTATTTCCAATTTCCATCTCAAACTGGCCTGTCTTTTGCAAATGATAGTCACTTGCTGTGCAAGCTCTGAAAGCTGCAAGGTGGCATGAGGAAAAGCAGTGGGCACCTGACTGAGCTGACCACGTGAAATGCTCCATCACCCCAGCTCACCTCGTCTCGTCTCTGTAGGGAATGGCTGCATTTTATATAAAGTCTATTTATAAACCACTGCAAGTGATACCAGCATTCATCTTACAATGTGACATCATTTCCTCATCAATAATTGAAGCACAAGCAGTGGATTCAAGGGACTATGAAGGGACTTCTCACAGAACGAAAAGCAAGAACCAGCTTAGCCCTCCACAATGTTCATTCAGTCCTCTTACCTTGTTCTTTGATCTGGCGAATTTGCTTCACAGTTTCCTTTAAGATTGCACATTTGTCAGGTTTGAAGTTAAAGTTGTCTATATCATTAAAATTTGCAAAAATTAACTCCGCAAGTTCTTCTATGTATTTGTTTTCCTGTTCACGGTTGCGCTTCTCAGTGCTCCTTTTGGGACTAGGAAAAAAAAGGCACATTTTTACATCATTTCTTTAAAAAAGAGCTATTCTGAAACAGATGAGTAAGTTAAACCAGTTTTAGCAGTTATCTGAATAAGCAAAGAAGTACATTTGGGGAAAATCAATTTGTCCTAAAAAGTTGCTTGGTTTTTTAAAAAAACAACAGCCTTCTCTGCTGCTTGCCACTTTCCTTCCCCTGATGGTGAGCGGCTCTTGCTGGGCTGTGGGATGGGCCACATCAAGGATCTGCACAATGATATTACCCAGGGCTCGACAGAATTGTGTGTTGACTTTGTAGTCAAAACAGTAAGGAAATGTTTTAAAAAGGTAAGGGAATTTACATTTGTAAAAAGGAAGAATTTATTTAAGATTAGTAAGAGAAATGGAAATTAATCTTTTTGCAAAAGGAGTAGCTTTAGAACAGTTTTGTTGACGATGGTAACTACAAGAGTCCACAGAAAATGAAATATTAGCCTTTCTCCTTTTCTCCACTTCCTCGGCTGATGACTCGGTGGAGCTCTTCTCCCAACCTCCTCCCTGTCTCATCTTCTCACTGGCCATTAGAAACAAGTAGTTATCTCTACTTTAAAACACTGAAAGTATGAAAAGTCCTTTGCTCCCTCTGTTCTGTATTACCTAGCTTCATCCCCCAAACAATATGAATACATTTTTTATGCAAATGGTAGTACTCGTTACATTTTCTAAACCCTGCTTGTTCTCTAAATCTTCATATTAATCCAGAAAGAATGTCCTCACAGCTGCATTGTGTTCCAGAGTCTAAATGTATCATTGCTGTTTACACAGTTCCCTGCAAACATTTTCCTTATTCTTTTGCAATTAGAAACAATGCTGCAACGAGTAACCTCTATACCTGCATCATTGCATGTGTTAGAGTATCACAAGAAAATTCCTAAATTCAGAACTGCTAGCTCCAAGAGGAAATGCATTTAATATGTGGATGCTGCCAAATTACCATGCCATGCAGACTACCCATAGTACTAGAGAAAAGCCACAGTCACTGTGCTCAACTCAAAAGCAAGTAGACTCAACACTGCATGTCATAAAAAAGCAAAACAAACCAAGAGTAAACCCACTGTGAAATCAACAGTAACTTTTTTATTACAGGATATCCTTGTCATGACAGCCTTCTGTGATCCAACAGATAATAAAATGTGAAGAATTCAAGATTAAGGAATAGAGTGGTTGTAAGAGTCAAACACAATATAGTACATTGCTTTTCTTATACAGAAAAGTAAATTCTGTTACTTATTCATAGATTTAAATTGTAAACTAGAATGCATTTAAGGATTTAAATATTAAGGAGAAAAATTACGAACAATATTCCCATTGGGAATAAAGTCAATGCTAAAAACAACAAGCAAGCCTGCATGTGGCCTTCATAGACAATACAGATTCCTTTTCTTGGCATGACTCTCACCTGGGTCCAAGCTGGTCAGGACATTCCTTACGCTTTCTTGTCTCTGCCCTGGACGGGTCAGAGGTATTTTCTCCCATCCCACTCATCTTGAACACATATCAGCAACTGAAACAGAAACAGGGAGGGAAAAAATGAGCACAGCTGATGACAAAACATCTGATCATTTTAGCAACAAAATTGAAGCTTGACTTCAATCAGAAACGACAACAGTAACTAACACATTGTTTCGAGTTACGTACATGTGTAATTCCTAATGAAAAAAAAAGTGTTTTTCTTAAGCTTGCTTACAGGCTAAGTAAATTGAAAGGTCAACACTTTAAAATGAACCAAGCATATCTGATTAGGCCCAAGCCCTCTAAGCAGGAGTTGGATCTCTACAGAATCATGATCTACATACAACCTGCTAGTCAAGGGCTTGGCCTGAGAGCCTCCAGTTTCCAGGAGGGATCTTGCACCATACAGAAACTACAAATGGTGTAAGGGCTCCTCCCAGGCTCTGTTTTGGGTTGGCCAATGTGTAGTATGTGCTGCAATTGTCACTCACAACGGATGACCCCAGGAAATGACACGGAATTTGCTCAGGTAGATGTGACATCCTTCTTTGTTGTGGCCCCCATGTTCTTATCCAGGGTTTAGTAAGCAGTGACCCTCAAAAAGAAGGAGAGTACTGTGTCAGGCAAGCTGCAGCAGCTGCCATGGTGCACTCTGTTCATGGCAGTGCTCTCCTGGGATGTATCACCCCACACACAGCCTGGCTGAGGCCTCCCTGAGCACATTCTGACACCATGATTCTCCTCAGGTGGTCCTGGCAGACATTACCAAAGGTGTGAAGCACCCCCAAACAAGGGGACTTTAGTGATCCCCAGTGGGGAGAGAACTACTGCTAGCTCCTGCTCCAGGCACTGTGTTCAGGAAAGACTGTGGACTCCTGTTGATCTGCACTAGCATAAACATAACACTGAGTGATGGATGAATGCCAGAACTAAAAAGTACAGGAAGTAGAAGCTTTCAAAGAGGTAAGGGTATAAACGATTGTCACTGAAGGTGCTTTCACCTGCTTAGTGAAAGGAGAAAAAACAAACAAACAAACGAAAAACCAAACCTAAATAAAACAGCCCCAAAATTTAAAGTTAAGATTTAAAAACTTTCCCAGAGCTCCCATTCTATGCTACTTTCCATCCCAGCAGTGTCAATCACTTTCGGTTTCCTTTGGCTTTTCTCCCCTTCCTGACTAGAGGGGAAAATGGGGGGAACAAAATCAGAGGCAAGGCCAAGGCAGGAGAAGACCAAGAGATGCCTGAGAGTGGCAGGCAGACTGAGAGCAGGGCCTGAGGAGCAAGCGGCTAAGGACACACTCCTAAGGCTGCCAACTGTGTCATGCGTGGCTACACAGCCATCACACGGCCTGGCAGCTGCCTTCTAGGAGTCTCAGCACAGTCACTTTGCTTGTTAGTATTCTGCTCCAATCTGGCAGCACAGGGTTTGTTTTTGTTTTTAAACAACCATTTGTAAGGTAAAGGAAGAAATACTGCATCATTTGCAGGAGGTCAAGCCAATTGTACTCAAGACGTTACTCCCCAGGAACAGTTCTGTGAGGTCATGGCCAGCTTTCTGCTGGTGGTAGCAATGTAAGCAAGTCCGCAGGTCCTGTGCAGTGCTCACACTGCTGTCCTGATAAGCCAAATCTGTCCTCAGTAACCAGGGTGATTCAAAAAGCTCATGGAAAATACACATTATCAAAACAGTGGATCTATAAAAGAACCAGTTTGCAGTGAAGTAAACTTATCTTTCATTACTCCATTTATTTACAAACTTTTCAAAAAGTATTTATTTGGAGGAGAAGTAAGAGACACTGACAGATAAACAGAAATCGCTGGTTTACATGCCTGTAGTGGCCAGGCCTGGCAAAAGCCAGGAAAAGGGAATGCAATCCAGGTCTCTCACACGGGTGGCAGAATCCCAATCACGTGACCCTGCATGGGTGGGAAGCTGCAGCCAGGAGCCAGAGCCAGGAATCCCACGTGGCCTGGGATATGGAACAGGGGAGAGTAATCATGTTCCAGTTTTCACGACTTGATTAGCTCTGTGACCATAAAAAGCTACTCATTCCCTCATGCCTTACTATCCCCTTCTGTAAAATGGGAAAATCATGGTCTCTGTAGCGTTAGACTATTAATCAGATCAGCAAACGGCAAGAAAGGACTTCCAGGTTTATACAACTGCTGCTTCTTGACTCCAACACTCCCGCCAAAGGCCTCCTCACCACATAAGCAATTTTCCCTCTTCCAGGAGTATGGAACATCGATCGGGCCCATGAACTGAGTAAGGCCTGGGGAATTGTTTGATCACTGTCAGGACTCAAAATCCCATAACCTAGAACAGTGGGTCAGCATGCATGGGCCAGGAATGAAGCTACAAATATCCAAATGACCCTTGGCAGGAAAACGGTTTTCTCCCACTAAGCAGGAAACAGGCACAGGTCAGGTGGAACCTGCAGCAAGACCTGGGCCACATGGGCTTCTCCGTTGGATTCTTTTCCCACCACCTAAACACCATATTTCATTGAACAAAGACTGCCTGCCATGGCAACTGAGGCTCGCTGCTCTGAGAAGTCCAAGGAGAAATGAAGAAAACAAAATTAAGAGAAGTAAGGTTTGAGTGTAAGAACTAGCCACGAAGTCCAAATCAGAACGAGATGACCGCTACATGGATCTCTGCAGGGCTGGAGTGGAAGCCTGGCTGGGGAGGAGACAGCCTGGAGGAAGCTATGAGTTCATATGGTGGGGAGAGGAGTCGGTTGAGCACCCAAGGAACCAAGGCACAGGTCTGAAGCAAAGTCGGACACTAGCACCCTTCTCAGATGAAACTCGATGAACACGTGTTCACTGTGTAGATTCCTCTCTGAGCCCAGGATTCCATGCTGACTGTGTAACAATAAACATTACATGGACAGGTCAAAGAGAAGCTGCCACAAATGAGCTAGGCAAATTCAATCCTGGAGGCAGCTTTCAGTAAGTCAGAAAAACTTACACTTTAAGAAAAGGTGAATTTGAAAGGCAAAGTGACAGAGAGAGGGGAAGAGAGAAGGGAGAGATCTTCCATCTACTGTTTGACTTCCCAAATGCCTGCGATGGTCCGGGCTGGGCCAAGCTGGAACCAGGAACCATGAACTTCACAGAGGTCTCCCACATGAATAGCTGGAGCAAGCAGAGTAGCTGGGTCACTAACTAGGCACCCTGATTTGGGATGTGGGTCTTCCAAGCGGCAGCATAACCCGTTGTACCACAGAAACCACCCTGTATGTACATTTTTAACATCAAAATATAAACTATAACACAAAGCAAAAATGTTCTAAGTGACAGGTCCCTTTGATAAGTTTTATGAGTAAAAACAGGTATTTTCCCCTCAAAAATTAGCACCATGTATACCACATATACAGTGTTATTAGAAAGACCAGCAAGCTTTTTAATAGGTGATCACTTAGTAAATCACCTTTACCCAGCTTTGGGATTTCACATTAGCACCTGCATCAGGGACCTTTAAGGCCGCCGAGAAGTCATGTCTGCACAGCCCCAGGGAGCCAGGGCCACAGAGGAGCACGTCTTTGCTGCTGCTGTCTGTACAGTAAAGACATCTGGGCGGACGTCACATGTCACTTGTATCTACTCAAGGCTAGCTCCCAGAAAACTCCATTTGTGTCTTTAAAACATCATTAATTTCCTCTTGACATTATTTAAGCACTAAGCCGTCTAAAAATCTTCACCTTTTGAAACATGATCATGTCTTCTTTGCTGAACAATTTGCCTCGACTTTGACCCACCATGTTTATTTCTAAATAACCACAAATGTGCAAAAGGGGAAGAAAAAGGTGGGAGGAGTTGGTGGATGGGAGGGAACAGGGTTCTGGCCGTGCTGGATCAATGGGGGAAGGCAGCAGGTCTGCATGCCAAAGGCTAAGTAGGGCTGGGAGGGGGAGTAATAGGGCTGGGGAATCCCAAGAGCGCCTACTCAGAGGGATGTACCCCATCTGAATCAGGGCTACTCACCCAGGGGAAACAACAACAGATGCGAGATGCGGGAAGGCCAAGAAGAATAAAATGAGAATTTTAGGTAGGAGCAGGAAAGGGAGGAGAGCGTGGAGGTGCAGCTTGTTCAGCCGGAGCAGACACAACATTGACGCCCAGCTCTTCAGTGAGCAAGCCAGCCTCCTTAATGAGGCGCCCTAGAACAATGCGCTCTACAGGCTTGCTGCATACTCTCAGCATCCTGCTTCAGACCTGGCTGGCAGCAAGTCTCAGTACTTCAGAGTAGAAAGGGGGCCGTGCCAGCCAGGTGAGTTCATGCTTCTCTTTGCTCAAAATACTAGGCAAGGCAGGAGTGACACACATCAGAACGTGATTGGCAGAAAGATAAATCATAGAGAGGCAATGTCTACTGTAGACCTATTCATGGAAAAATATCCAAGGGAAAAAAAAAACCCAACCAGAAACATATGAACATGCATTCTTGTGAATGCTTAGATGATATAAAATACTGAAAGGTGGTGCTAAGAGCATAAAACTTTTACTTTGTAGCTAGACCATAAACAGTTTCTTAAAACCACTGGGGGGATGAATATGAATATGAATCAATGCCTATCTCACACCTGCCAATTGCTGTTCACTTCCCAAATGCCCACAACAGCTGGGGCTGAGTTATATTAAAGGCAGGAATTCTGCTTGGATCTCCCATCTGGGCAGCAGTGAGGACAATAAGCACCTACCTACTTGAGCCATCTCCCACTGCCTCCCAGGGTCTACATTAAGCAGGAAGCTGGGATTGGAAGCAGAGCCAGGACTTAAGCCCAGACAGTCCCACATGGAATGTGGTTTCCCAAGGGGCATCTTCTTAATTACTATTACCAAACACCCACTCTGAAATCAAAATTCTTGAGCATCTCACTCAAGATTCCACATAAGTTCATTAAAAACTGAAAATGGCAGTGAGTAAACTCTCTGGCTGGATTTGATGGTAATTATAGTCTTCGAGAGCAAACCAGTTTCTACCAGATGTTGGGGGTTGTAAGGGGACATGGCTGAAAAAGAAGTTTCCATTTGTCCATTCTTATTATTCATAATAACACAATTCCCCTGCTTCCACAGTGGCAGCTCATCCTCCCTCAGAGCCTCTGACAGCTAGACAGTAGAGCAACGAGCTACAGCTCCAAGACTGAGTAAGTTTTGTTTTTAAGAATAATGGTATTCTGGGAGGAGTGAAGAATGTCAGTTAAATTCTTAGTATAATGAGAGGAAGCAAAAGAAAATGTCAGGGCTGCATGTAACTCAGAGATGCACTCTCCCTACATGGAATTCATCAATTGTAACTTACAAGGTAAAATGCTTTTTGCTTGCGATATAGCCTTGTACCTTTAAAGCTAGCTGATCACCCAGCATTCATGTAAGCGATAATGCACATTTTATCTTTTTATCAGGACAGGCCATCTTCCAAAAAGAACCCGTAAAACTGTCAGATTTACTATAAGCTGAAATTCAGTGAACAAATAATTAAATAGAAGACACATGCAATTGCTGAAACTTAAAACAAAAACAAACAAAAAATGATCAAGCATCCAATCTCTACTGCTAGCTCTGAGAAATATTTTTTACAAGTTAGATCGTCCAAAAGCTCTTCCTCTGGGAAGACGAAAATTCCCAAGGAAAGAAAAGACACATGCAGACTAGATGATACCTGTCACCAGTGCTCACCTGAGCAGGGCCTGCCTATCACCTGGCTCCTGACATGAGGCCATACAGGCCTCCCGACTTTCAAGGCCATTCAGCCTTTCTTCTGAGCTCTCTTTACACACACAGTCTGCTGCTCCACAAGCTTTGTAGGACCCAGAGATACTAAGCAACAGGCCCCTATTCATCAACCATCACTTAAATACTTCTCCATCTATTCAGCTCGACCACAGGCGCCACTCCACAGATGCCCACCTCAACCGCTCAAGCTGCCCGCTCTCTCTTATGCATGGAGCCATCTGCTCATTTGGAATTCAAAGCAGTTGCTCCCTCAGAGTGTACTGTGCTCCAGGAGAGACTGCTTGAGGAAGGAAAAGTAAAATCTCTGGGGCAGACTCTGGTAAGCCTAAAAACACATAGCATCTAATGCTTAAACAAACGGTGAGATTTTTGGCTGCAGATGCTGGGGAAAGGTAGAAGGCAGAGAATATGCCAAGACTTGCAAGTCAGAAAGATGATACGAAGTAAAGACTGCCAACTGACAGAGGGTGGAAATGCCCCTCTCCAAAGAGTGGGGACTAGCCAAAAGAACCCCAAGCAAATATTCTTTTGGCAAGCACCCCGACTTTTAGCAATAATTGAATGAATATTCAATGTAGTAAGTGTCCAGACTCTGTGGGAAGCCAGTGTGGAGTCACACAAACAATGAAGATGCACACAGGCCAATAAAACAGAGACCGACGTAGATGCACTAAACGCAGAGCTATTGCTAGCAAAACCAATCCTTTTCTTCCCACTGGCAAACAAGTAATGCATTTCAAATAGGGAGAGAGAAAGCTGTACAGTTTTTCAAATAAATGTTAGCATATTACTTCCATCAATGTGTTATTACTCTTTATTAGATCATAAGATTATTACCATCGCATTTACCAAAGACTAGTGCTCACTTTTTATTCTGATACTTCTAACTTTGCCTCATCTACATGTTTAGATTTGGATTCATGTTACTATAGATAAATAGAGATACAGTAGTTAAGCTGCAAAGTTTTAGTGGATTCATTCCAAATAAGGTGAGAATTAAAGGTGTTTCATTTGGAAACAAATTCTCAGTTGAATTTCACCAATTTACAGAAATATACCACACGTTTGACTTTCAAAAAAAAAATTGCAACATACCCCAGACATTAACTACTCTCATTAGGCCATGGCTTTTCAGTAACACAAATCTAACTGGTTCCAGTTGGGTGCAGGGCTCCAAGCACATGCGCGTGCACACACACACACACAGACACACAGACACACAGACACACACACACACACACACACACACACACAGACACACACACCCTACAACCACAAGTCTTCTGCCAGAGAGATGGCTTTAGCACCTACCTTCTCGTGGCCTGGTCCACAGAAAGGCAGTAACAGGGTGTAAACAAATGTTTAAGCTAAAAACTCCTTCCTTCTCAACCTGCTCTGCTTTAGGACTGACTTCTGTATAATGGCCTTAAAGTGGTATATTAGACAGTAACTAGAAGACATATTCCATTTTCTGACTGAAAGCCAATAATACTCATGAATTTTTTAGCTGAAAGACACTTCAGGATGCCACTGGGAAGACTGCAATAAACACATTAGGCTGCAAATGGGCGGCAGCAGCTCTGTGACACATGCTGCAATAATCTAATAAATGGCCACATTCATGTCCACTGCTTACACAGGGATTCTGCTGAAACATCTCCACAACCCGTATCTTGCAAAGAAGGGGAAAATAAACTCTGCAAGTCTTAGCAAAACTCAGTGCAGAATATGCAAGAAGCAGGGAGCTGCTCTAAGCTCTCATTACCAACGGGGGAACGTGTCTAGTCTAACAGCAGTGGCTCAGATGGTTTCCCCTTTCTCAATTCTCACAGGCGCCGTTCCTGAACACAGCCAGTCGCTGGGCTGCTCCCATCCACCCTGGCGTCCCCAGCACTCACAGAGCCAGGAACGGCAGTCCAGGCTTTTAATATGCCTCCAGTGAGAAAGTGGCACGGCAAGAAGCTGGACTCCTTGCATCATGTTAAGCGTTCTCCCTCTCCTCCAAGCACAGTGTGCTTAGTCTCTAGTTAATATTCTGAAAACCAGTCTTCACTGAAGGAAGAAGTCATCAAACCGAGATTTACAATGTAGGATTTGTGTTTACTTTGTAACTTCTCTGTATGACAAGTCAAGGATCTTTATTTCAAAGCCCATTTTAACTTTATGAGTTGAAAAAAACTGATCTTCCAATTTGTAGGCCAAACTTACAGAAATGCCAAAGGCAAGACAATTTGTTCCTACAGAAAATAAGGTTTTTGCAATTTGAGTTGTAAAAAGGTTCTAAATAAACAGTCTTTTCTCCTATAATGTGCTATGTTTCATTTTGTTGTACTTTTTGTTGGTTAATGAGTATGTTGGACTTACCATGAGTTTGGCATTTCGTACAAATTTCCTTGTTTCTAACCTTCACTTTGACATGACCTCTCAGACCTGTTTCCATAAGTAATTTACCTAACTCACACGTCGATGATAAATGAGAGACTGGGCCTCAAACTCCACTCTAATTACAGTTCTGACCATCTGTTGTGATCTTACTCAACCCTGCAGGCCTCTCTACACGTTGTACATGCAGAAACACCTTTAGTTCCCATAGCAACCCATGATTAGTACCGTTTTACAGACAAAGAAACTGAGGTGCAGAGGCAGTAGTGTAACTGGACCAAGTTCCCACAGACATTTTGGAGTTCATAATTGAATCCAAAAGAGCTTCTCAGTTCATCACCATTGTAATGTGAACATGAAAGGTTTACAGATTTTTATGCCAAAGAGAAACTTGGGGCGCTGCTACTGTAGTGTTTGAGCCACTCCGCTTCCAAGGTAGCCCCTGCTAACGGCCTGAGAAAGCAGCAGAAGATGGCCAAAGTGCCTTATGGGCACATGAACCAGCAGATGGAAGATCTCCCTCCTTTCCTTTTTTCCTCTTTCTTCTCCCATTCTTTCTGTAACTATGTTTTTGAAATAATATTTTAAGAGCAATAAGAAGAACAACAAAACTGACATAGTAAGACATTACTTCAAAAAGTGCTTGAAAAAAAATTAAAAATTATCTTGGTGCAAAAAATTTGCACTTTATCCACAGATTTTTTTTTCACAATACACATTTCTCTAATTTCTTTGAAGACATTTTGTATTTCATAATTTTATATACTCAACAGTGTTTTAGTCTATAGCAATACCAGTAACAATACAAAGTGCTTCTTTCTGTAGGAATCATATAAACTTTAGAGTCTTTTATCCATTCATGCACACCCTGCTGCAGCCTAGGCCCTGGAGACGTAGTCATGACCACACAGACGCAAGTCCCTGTCTTTGAGACACTCATACTCTGGGCAAAGAGACCACCTCTTAGGCAGTGAGCAAAAAGGTTGCCCTACAGGGAAAGCAGTGATTCCTGCCATCATTGACTTTATTTGTTAAGTATTAAAACAAGAAAACCAGTTAGAGATTTTTCTCTAAATACCAGGAATGCCAAGTTTCATTCCAAACAATGCAAACCTCTTCCTTTCTGGGGTGGGTGTTCAAGTTAGTCAGTGGGTCAGTGAGCCTCCTGAGTGTGAGCCCTGGCTCGGGTCCTGATGCCAGCTGCCAACCAATGAAGGCGTGGGGAGGCAGCAGTGATGGCTTCAATGAGCAAAGCCCCGTCACCACCAAAGAGACCTGAGTTGGGATCCTGACACCTGATGCTGGCAGAGCCCAGGCTGTTGTGATTGTTTGGGGAAAGAAGGAGCTGATGGATCTCTGTCTCTCTGTTAGTCATTCCCTGTGTGATGCTACATAGTACTTTGTTATTAAAGACTTACTTATCTGAAAGGCAGAGTGATAGAGTAATATCTCTCTCTCACACACACACATACGCCTATGATCCACTGGTTCATTCCTCAAAGCCTGCATCAGTAAGAGATGGGTCAGGCTAAAGCCCAGTGCCAAAAATGCCAGCTGGGTCTCCCAGGTGCATGGTGGGGGCCCAAGAATCTAGGCAACATCCACTGCTTCTGAAGCACATTATTATCAGGAAGCAGCTACTTTAATAATCATTTTAAAAGAGATTTATGTATATTTATTGGAAAGGCAGGTCAGATATATGGAAAGAAGAAGGCAGAAAGAGTCTTAAGATTGAGACTGACTTGAGACTGGCTCAGGCCTACCCATTACAGCTACTGGGAGACTGAACCAGTGGCTGGGACATCTCTTTCTCTGTTTCTCCTTTTGTCTGTGTCACTCTGCCTTTCAAACAAGTAAAATAAATTTTAAAGACAGAAAAAAACAGAGGCATCTTCCATTTACTGGTTCACTTGCCAGATGGCTTAAGAGCATGGGTGCCAGGGGCCCAGCGCTTCGCGCATTTTCTTGCTGCCTTCCTAGGTGGATTTGCGGAGAACCAGAGATAGTGAAAACAGGCAAGTATCAAACTGGCATTCCAATATGGTATGATGATATGAACGATGATGGCCCCAACAGGTCATAGTTTCTATCTGCTGCTCTATTTCCAGTAGATGAAAAACAAAAAGCAGATACTTTCTTTTTCAGATTTACTTATTTTAAAGGCAGTTACAAATGGAGAAGGAGAGACATAGATAATCTTCCATTCATTGATTCACCACCTAAATGGCTGCGATGGCTGGATCTGGGCTCATCCAAAGCCAGGAGCCTGGAGCTTCCTCTGGGTCTCCTACAAAGGGGCAGGAGCTTAAGCACTTGGGGTACATATTCTCTGCTGCTTTCCCAGGCCATTAGCAGGGATCTGGATTGAAATGGCGCTGTCGGGATCACGGGCAGAGGTGTAACTTACTAAGCCACAGTACTGGCCTGACACATTCTTGAAAGAACATACAGCTCCCCTCTGCTGTCAACTCTAGTGTAGCCCTAGTCTAGCAAATCTTATTTATGTCCCTTGGGGCCAGTAGTTTCATTAACCCTCTTGGACCTTCATTTCTTCATCGTAAATCTGGAGAAATCATTATTAGGCTTCCTGATAACTATGAAATATAGAGGGCACAGAAGTAGGTAGTAAGGATTTTTATTTAAAAAATTTAAGATACTATTTGAATTTAGTAAGATTTAAGCATCTAAGAAATCATGTAAGTTGATAACGAGCACAGCTGAAAAGTAAGTTAATTTATAAAAAAAGATAGAAATATCACTAAAATATTAGCAGTTAATTATCATGATGGAATTACAGATGTAATAAATTTTTGCAGTCTCCAGATCTTTTCTCATTAACACATCAGAAAAGAGTATTCAGGAAGAAAACAAGGCAGATGGAAAATGGGAAAGAAAAGAAAGGAAGAAGGCTGTTTTCTAAATAATTATCTCTTTGGAAAGCAAATGGCTAATGTATAATTGTTAACATGCCTATTCTCACCAAGAACATTGCATCAAGCAAGGTGAAGTGAGATGAATCGGCAGTAACTACATGGCACAAGGAATGTATAAAATGTATGCACCTGAAATTATATCTGAACTTACTGGTATTAACAATGAAATTTATTTCCTAACTACCAAAACTATAGTATAACTATTTTAAACTGTATCTTCCCAATTTATACTTAACTATTCTATCTAGCAAAATGGAAACTCTTTATTATTTGACTCATTAGCATGATCTTTGCCAGTCATAAACTTTTTCTCCCATTAACATGAAGCTAAAAAATCAGTAATTTCAATTACAAGAGCTTTCTGTCATGCTTACTAAAAATGCCCGAATTCCACAGGAAACTCTCTTTCTGAAGGCATCAGGAATTCACCAGGAAGAAGCGAGACTCTGTCCTCTGGCTCCCAGCCCACCCAGCTACATTTTGGTTCAAGGAGCACTGTTTCCTGTTTTCTGTGGCAGGATCCAGAGCATGCACTTCCCACAGAGCTCCACTCTGCTGCCTCCCCCTCCAGCTGCCGGATGTTAGGGACAGAACTTAAGGGAGGCATTCCTAGGCCTGGCATGGTAAACCAGGGGCTAAAGTCCCTGCCTTGCATGCACCAGGATCCCACATGGGTACAATATGGGTGCCAGTTCATATCCCACTTCCCATCCAGCTCCCTGCCTATCGCCTGGGAAAGCAGCAGAGGATGGCCCAAAGCCTTGGGACCTGTACCTGCATGGGAGACCCGGAAGAGACTGCTGGCTTCTGGCTTCAGATCAGCTTAGCTCTGGCCGTTGTGGCCATTTGGAGAGTGACCCAATATGTGGAAAATTTTTTCTTTTGTCTTTGGTAATCTATGTATATCTGACTTTCCAAAAACAAAACAAAACAAAACAAAACAAAACAAAACAAAACAAAACAAAACAAAAACAAAAAACCAAAAGAAAGGCATTCTATTCCTTCTCCTTTCTCTAGCACTACTCATTTAAACTGCAAACTGCCTGTGAATTTTTTATGCCCAGTGAAACAGGAAGATAAAATAGAGGTAACACTTTTAAGTACATTGCAGGGAAAAAGTACAGGACTCCACAAAAAGGGTGTGGCTAGAGAGGACATGGTGGGGGTATACCCTCACGGCCAGAAACCCTTGGGCAGTATAAAGTGACAATTTCTTTATTAGGATAGAACACATGTAAGGACCATCCTCCTGAAACACTTTGGTAAAAGGTTTATTTATTTGAAAGGCAGAAAGACACATCTATCTGCTGGTTCACTTCTCAAATGCCCAGTATAGCGTAGCCCTGCCAAAAGCCAGAAGCTGGGAGCTCTTACATGGGTGTGTGGCGGGGGCCTCAGCACCTGAGCTAACATCTCCCAGATTGGAACTGGATCCATGACTTCAACTCAGGCATCCGAACATTCTAAGCTGTGGATAAATCAGCTGCGTCTCACACACACCTAAAATATTTTTCTATGTTGTTGTTCTTTATCATAGTCTATAAAAGGAGAAAATGGATGAGCAGAGAAAAGCCTGGTTTGAGAGGCCCTCTGACTTAAAATTTTTACCCACACAAACTGGTAGACAACTACAATTGGTCAGATTTTAATAAATATAAGGGTGTTAAAAAGAAAAAGCTCTGGACCAACAAAGTCCTCCTCCTCCTCAAAACAAATCCAATGTGGTCTTACAAAAATAAATCTAATGTAGCTTTTATTTGCAAGTAACACATATATCCAGAATGAGTTACTAAAATTAGAATTGAGCTATTTGGAATGAACTAGAATTTAGGGATTTCTTGACAAAAGTTTCTTATTGGAAAAGAAGGACCTGGGAACTAAATATTCCATGTTTTTCCTGGGTTTTGGCATTCACCAAAGCCAATCATGCTCTAAGCTTGCTTCAACCTTGGGACCCCCTGTCAGCAGAAGCACACAGCATCACTGGGACTGTACAAGGCAGCCCAAGTTTGGGATAACTTGGGCAGAAGCAAACAGTAGCCCAATCATCTTCCAAGCAGAGAGTTTTCTGTATAACAACAGAAGGAGAGCTGCTGTACTTTGTGGAGCTAAAACCATAATTGGACTCAAGAATGGTACCTTCTAATTACCTCTTCAATAGTTAAACCAAATTTAAACCCACATGAGTTTGAAGTATGTTACAAATAATAATTTAATGGTCTAAATAAGGTTGGGCCAGAATAGGCATATAAAAAGATGAAAACAAACTTCTATTTTATAATGTTTTGCTCCTTACTTTTTGTTTTGCTTTATTAGTCCTAAGGTGTTTCTGCACTGAGAGAATAATGAACAACTGTTTTGTAAAACCTACACCCATGGATAAAGATCTCCATGGTTGCTGCACCTAATTTAGCCACAACTGGCAAGTAATAAGCATGCAATGAAACTTTAAAGACATTAAGATAATTGCTTGACACCTCAGAGACAACTAATGATATTACATCCCTTCTGTCTGGTATCAAAATCAAAGGGATAATAACTCATAGAGCTGAAATGCAAACCCTGGTTCCAGTTGGATTAGAATGACATGGAGAAAAGCAAGCTAGCTGTCAGAGATAGCCTGGTACGCTGTGTATGCACTGGTAAGCACAGACATGATTTCTTGGTGTTTTCTTGTAAGTGCATGTTCCAGAACCAAGAGAAGTGACTATCAGGGCAAAAACACATTTGGATGATTTAGTTTTATGTAAGGTCATATTTTTATTAACACAGGTCTCTTTCTGATATTAAAATATAACCTAAATTATAGGCTTTTAACTTAAAAATCTATTTTCATTTATTTCCTTCTGCTTAGTTCAACTGGACTAATAATTATTGAGTAGTTGCTAAGGGCAAATTACAGTGCTCTAGGGACACTGCAATATAATCACTGAGCGGGAAACAGAACTCGATCTCAGGAAATCTAAGACTTAGGAAGAAGAGACAATGAACATGGAAAACAGTACAATGAGCTCATGAGGAAAAAATGACTTCTTGTTTGAGAAGGCTTGGCAAAGCTTTTAGGAACACGAGCTGGGTTTCGAACATGGAGTTTTGGTGGGCATACCCGAGAGCCCTGTAGACCCCCAAAGTCGTCCAGGGCACTAAGAGTGAGGTGAGGCTGGGGCTGCCAGAGACCGCATGGCTCTTATGGCACCGGGACCTGGCAATCTGAGTCTGAATCCTTCCCTGGCAGGCTCTCAAGCTGCTCCTCCTTTGGGCAGTACACACAGCCATGGGACTGTGGGACTGCGCTGCTGCCCGACATCTAGGAGCTAACAGAGGCACGGCACGCCTCATCTGGCTCCAGGAGAGCACCTGACCTGGGTGTGGGGGATGCACAACCCCTAACAAACCCTCCATTTCCCCATCCTGAAGTGTAACAACTGCTACCCCGAACTGGAGGCAGAAACTGTTTTGTCCCAGCAGTGACTTTAAATATGACTAACTACGCAATTATCTTCTTCTCCAAGGGGACAAAAAGAGACAACATAATGCAAACTGCATTCTATTAATTTAATTCCTTTATTTAAATAAGGATAAGGATAGTTAGTGCTTATTTGTATAGTCCTGAAAGACTCAAACGTTAGAATGAATAAGTATTCTGTTCACTTAATAAACCACGAACATGAAAGTGTTGGATTGGAAGCAGTACAGCCACAGAGAGCTAAGCCTGGTAGTGGTATAAATGACCTCTCTGGCAGTGTAGGGGTGGCTAGCCTGAAGACTAAGGAATAGGATGTTACGAAGCGCCACATTCTACACGAGTATATTCATACAAAATGTTCAGAGTAAGCAAGGTCATAGAAACAGAAAGTGGACTGCGTGGCCGTTGCCGGGGTGGGGAGAAGAGAAATGGGAGGGACTGGGGTGGGACTGTTGATGTTTTCCTGTGGGGTGAGGGCACTGCTCTGAGATCAGATAAGGGTGATGGCTAGAGAACTTGTGAATAAGCTACCACTGAACTGCACACTTTAAAAGGCTGAGTTTATGTCATACGAATTGTAATCTTAATAAGGTTACTTTAAAGAACAACGCAAAACAAAATTTTCCAGCCTGGCAAAACTGGGCATCAGATAAACAGAAAGTCTGCCAGGATCCAGAGAACACGCTGGGGATTAGCACGCGAGGAAAGACTTCATCACAGTGCTCATCCCAAGTAGACTCGTCCTGTTCTGCTAAGGCGATTAGCCTAAGAATTTAAAATTTTTGCTTAATAGAAGTAATATATGCCCCCAGTAAACAACTTTGAAAATACAAACCACTAAAGAATAAAAAAAGGCACATATTATCCTCACCAAAAAAAAATCACTAATAACTTCACAAACACCATACAGATAATTTCATACTTGGTCTTTTCAACATTACCCACTAAAGTTTGCCATGGCATTCAATATGTCTTTATAAACAAGATTAATGGCTTTATAATATCTTGCCATACAAAAATACTGTAATTTATTTAACCATTTTCTATAATTAATCATTTAGATTCACTTTTTTTTTTTTACTACAAAGAATACCGTGATGAATATTTTTTAGGTTAATCTTTGAAAGTCTTTTTTGTTGCAGAGATTGATTTATTCACTTTATTTGGAAGGCAGTGAGGAAGAGAAGGGACAGAGATCTCCTATTTCCTAGTGTATCCCTAAATACCTGCAGGAGTCAGGGCTGAGCCAGCAGCCTGGAACTTCACCTGGATTGTCTTCATGGAGAACAGACCTGGGTACTTAAGTCATCACTTCCTGGCTCCAAGGGTGCGCATTAGGAGGGAGCTGGATATCCAGCAGTATAGCAGAACTGGAACCAGCACTTCAGCATGGATATGGGGGGGTCCCATGCAGCAAATAACTGCTGTACTCACTGCTTGCTCTACATTATGCTAATCTGGTTATTTGCCCACAATAAAGTTGTAGAAATATAATTACTACATCAGAAGGAGTGGTCATTTCTGTCTATTTATAATACTATCAAACTGTTTTCCTAGAAGCTATTAATTTACCATCTCCTCAGCAGAGTATGTGCATTCCCATCTCATAACACGCATCCATAACGGGTACTAGCTTGGTTAATTTGAAGATTACAGGATAACATTGTTCTATAATTTAAACTGATTACTAGTAATTGTGTGCCTTGGAAATGTTGACAGCACTTCACTTTTACTTTGACAGAAAAGACTGAGGGAGGGGTGGATGCCCTAAGCACAGCTGCTGACGTCATCTGGGCATTCACACAATGCTGTAGGAAGGTGAGTACCATGGTGGTGGTGACAGGGACGTCTCAAATTTGGCCATTTAATGAATCATCAAAGGTGCTGTTAAAATCTCCTGGCTCTACATCAGATCAAGTTGTACAGAATCCCTTAGGAAAGACCCAAGGGTATGGGGGTTGGGTGAAGCTTGCTCACAGTGACCGCTGAGCTGGAACACAATGGTGAACACACAAGCACAGCTGCTGGTACCAGAGCACTGGTCCAGTCTGCTCACCTGCTGGCCAACACTTCCCCTAGAGTCCAGTCTAGCAGATACTACTGTGCTCCCACTAATACAAACAGTAAGGAGGAGAGGTATGGTCAACCCTCTTCATTCTTCGGAACAGTTAGTAGGCCATCAAACCATCACTGATGCCCTGTGAGACCACGCCTGCTACTTTACAAACACCTTCTCTCTACAGAACACCCTCTGCCTTGCTGTCTTGGAAATGTATCAATATGCCACCTAATCCTCTAACTTTACTAAAAACTTTCGACATAGCATTATCAATTCTTTCTCTATTCCTAAGGTGGTTACCATCGGTTACCACTGAGATTTCAAGGTCACACAGACCAGTCCACACAGGGCTGTGTGAATTTCAACTCCAAAAGTGTACCTCCTCTGCTGTCCTTGCCTTCCAGGATCATACCCTCAGAGTTGGTCCCACTTAAATGCCACCCTGCCACAACAGCTCATCTCAGTGTACATGCAGAGTATCGAGTCTCTTGTCCCTTTTTCTTATCTCCATCCCACCACCAAAACCTTCAGTTCCCTTTCACACCTCTTCTCTCGCACAATTTGTCTCCCAAGTCCGACTCAAAAGTTGATTTGGCTATAGGAAATAATTTTTGAAATCCACACATAGCTTTTTAATATTATGCACTTTCCATGAATTTTTCTGGAGATCCTGTCACATCCATATTCAATGCAGTATCACAACAGCCAGAAGGGAGAAATCCATCACAATACAAATGTAGAAAAAAATGCATAGATTCAGCCTTAAAAGGGAATGAAGGTCTGAAACGTATCACATGGATGACCCCTAGAAACACCCCAAGTGAAAGGCACCAGACACAAAAGGTATATCACTACTCTGCGTGGGGGGTCCTTAGCATGGTCAAATTCGTAGTGACAGGAAGCAGAACAGAGGTCATTAGGGGCCAGAAGAGGAGACATGCAGAGTTACTGTTTAATGGGGGTAGGCCGAATAACAGTTCTCAAAATGTTCAGGAGTGACTGTTGCAAAACAAAGTATTTGATAATGTACTATTAAACATAGATCAAAAGCTTAAAAAGGAGAGGAAAAATCTATGTAATTCTTAAAAACAATTAAGAAAAATCCCACTAATGAGGAGAAGAGTCCAGAGCCATTGCATCAGAGGTTTCAGAGGTAACATCTCACCAGAGACAGTCTTCTTAAAAGATCTCCAGGTAATTCTGCTATTCATGTTGGACTAAGAACTACTGTAGCTCTGAAATGTCTTTTAGTGGGGTTATCTCTTCCCACAGTGTCATGGACTCTTACTTGCCCGACTTCACTTCTCAAAGCTGTCTGCTGAGTATCTATCCACAGAACGACATGTGTGCATCACTTTTTTCCTTCCCTGCCATCTGTCGGTGTTCTACCTGGGTGTAAGCATCAGCTCATCTACAAGGCCACTACGCTTCTCACGTATGCTCCAGTGTTTCCTCAGTCACCCAGATCATTACTGCTGCTATTTCAGCTCATTACCTCTCACCTGGACGAACCAATGGAAGTCTCTAGGTGCCTCTGCATTTAGTTCTCCAGCAGCTTTCACTGTCTCCCAGGGGAAGCCCATGTGTCGTTGGACGTTATAAAGGGAGCCTCTTACTCTCCATACTCCGGCTCATCTTGCATCCCCCCAAGTTTGCCCTGTCCTGCACACAAACACTGTTCCTCACCTACAACACATGCACCGCAGCTCAGTTCAGCCTGTCCTGCAGGAACAAACCTTGCATGGTTCCTGTAGCTCATTCCCCTTCATCTGCCAATAGCCTTCATGCACTGCTGCCATTATCTACGGGAAGCATAATTACCTTATTAACATCATTCTGCATGCAAATTTTATTCCTTGAAGGGCAGAAACTAAGATTTTTCATTTATTGGAATGTCTGACACACTAATACTCAATGCTCACTGAATAAATTCCTTTGGAAACTGCCTAAGAGCATGAAGTTATTTCACCAAAATGGGTTAACACCATTGAATAGTGACTACGCTGTAGCAATACACTTGCAATTTTCAATATGATCCTCAAAATTAACTCTATCAAGTAATCACCACTATTATTGTTCCTGAAAAGCACAGCAAATCAAGAAACATGTTCAAGCCTGACATGGCCTTTCTGAAACAGTAGTGGGAAGATTCGAATCCCTACAGCCTGGGTCTAGACTTGCATTTCCAGCTTACAGAGCAGGTTCCTTCCCACACATATTTTGTCACTAACCCTGTCTGACTTCTGCTTAATATTTTCTTTCTGTACTTTTAAAAGAAACCAAAAAAACCAAAACTATAATCTTGACTTAAGTTCTGTGGCTTAAAAATCCAAGAGAGCTTTTGGGTGTTACCACACAGTTCCCATAGCTAGCATAACTACCAGTAGGGCGAACGCAGAGGTTTGCAATGAGCTTGGAAAAAACCAACACTTTGGGCACAGTGCGATGGCATAGCAGTTAAAGTCCTTGCCTTGCATGCACCGTGATCCCATATGGGCGCTGGTTCTAATCCCAGCGGCCCTGCTTCCCATCCAGCTCCCTGCTTGTGGCCTGGGACAGCATGGTTGAGGACTGCCCAAAGCCTTGGGACCCTGCACCCATGAGGGAGACCCTGAAGAGCTCCTGGTGCCTTGCTTCAGAATGGCTCAGCTCCAGCTGTTGCACTCACTTGGGGAGTGAACCATAGGACTGAGGATCTTTCTCTCTGTCTCTCCTCCCCTCTGTATCCTCTCTGTCTCTCCTCCTCTCTGTATATCTTCCTTTCCAATAAAAATAAATAAATTAAAAAAAAAACCTAACACTTCAAAGTAAGAGAAACTAAGATGATGGTCATTTAGGTGAAAAGAACCTGGGGATTTTAGTTGATTACAAGATGACTTGGGGGTGTTAAAAAGAAAGCAGCGAAGTTCACAAGAACAGAAGTGAAATTAATGCTAGGTGATTCAGACAGAAACATGAGAGTCCATGTTGCTCCAGAGGGCGGAGACAACAGGTTCTTGTGTGTATGTGTGCATGTGTGTACATTTTAACCTGCTTGGAGACAGTGAACATGCACAATGAGAAAACATACCAGGTGGAGAGAGAGACCACTTTTCACAAATTAGACATGCCACATTCACAAAGTTTTAAAAGAAGCAGAAAATGGGGCTGGGTTTGTGGTAAACTCAGTTAAGCTGCTGCTTACAAAAAAAAATGCAGCATCTGGTTGGAGTTCCAGCTGCTCTACTTTCAGTCCAGTTCCCTACTAATAAACCTGGGAAAGCAAGAGAAGCCAGCCTAAGTATTGGAGCCCTGCCACCCACATGGGAGATCAAGATGGAATTCCCAGCTCCTGGCCCAGCCTTCGTTGTTGCAATCATTTGGGGAGTGAAGTAGCAGAAGTAAGATCTTATTTTCTGTGTCTCCTTTTCTTCCTTTGTCACTCTGACTTTTAAATCAACCAAACTCTGGAAATCATTTTTTTCTTTTTTAAGCAGAAAATACTATGTTGAGTGCTGAGCAGGTAAGTGTTTGATACTCTACTGGGCACTGGATTATTTTCTTTAATTCTCAAACGTATACAAAGCATGTATGGCTCCCCAATTAGGAGAAGAAAAAACAGATTCAGAGATACTGCCTGACCTGTCCAAGGTCGCAACAAATCAAACTCTCAGCAGCAAACTTAAGCACTGTCCCCAATTCCTCATACTCTCCCTAACAACCATTAGATCAACATGTCATAGTATGTAACAGCAGGGTTACAAAAGGGTCCAAGAAAATGGTCTAGGTGCAACCTATTTCAAAAAGTGAACGTAAACCTGGAGGGCTGGATAGTCGGGTTCATTGGGTTGAACTAGGCTTCAATGTCCATTGACATGTAGGAGAGCCAAATGGGATGTAGGATAGACTGGACTAGTCTGCTACACATACTGGCAAGCCAGGATAGGGGGTGGGTCTGGTGGGGATTATTGTGGGTCGCTCCAACTCGGCTGCAGGTCCCACTAGTTTATGTGAGGGCCGAGTAGGTGCTGGGCACAACCAGGCTAGACTGCAACACCCATTAGTTCCAGTGGAAGTCAGGGCTAGAAACAGAACCAACCCAGCAATTGCAACCACCAGCTGATTAGGGCAATGGACTGTGCTGGGACCTGTGCTTGGTAGTATATATAAGAATTTGGTCTGAGAACACCTCAGACAAAGTTTCTTTTGGGATCTCCCCAGTCAAACTGCCGGACTCAGAACCTTAACCAAGAAAAGACAGAGGACAGAACAAGTCAATCAACTACCTCAGCCATATCTTGGCAGTGAAAAACTGGGCAAATGGAGACTATGATGGACCATGTCAATCAGTGGATTCTTCAAGGACCTCATCGTGCTTGGAACAGCGAGACTGGCAGCAAATCATAACTGCTGAACTATCAAGACCACTTGAGCAAGACCCTCGGAGCATGCCCTATATCAGGGACTGGGTGAGGCTTCTCCCTCAGTATCCCCCTTTACCTCAGATACCTGAAGGAAACATTACGGAAATAATACTCTTACCCATTTTCCTGTATCCCTTGAGCCTTTTTACCCTAATTAACTATGTAAAGAGTGTAAAAAAAATGGAAAAAGAAAAAATAAAAGAAAAGAAAGTGGACATAACATTCTCCAAGTGTGGGGTATGCCCAGCCCAGAGGATCTAGAGCTGCAATATGACAGAAATGGACTGGCCATGTTGACACTGCGGGTATGGTCAGCTCAACCATGTGCAGCCAAGTGGCAACCTTCCACTGTGAACTGGGTGTCTGAAAGGGGAACCAAAGGGCCTTCCAGTGTTGGGATAGGAAGAACTTGGATTTTCTGCTTTTTCTGTGTGTTTTTTTTTTTTTTCCCTTCCCAGTATCAGCAAGTTAAGAAAGAATGAACTCTGTTTTCCCCCTGAATTTCCTTCTGAATTGTGTACTCTAACTGTGTCTCTGTTCACTTTCGGCACCCAGACCAGTTGCACAACCTTTAAAGACCAAATGGAAGCAAAAGTGAATGTAGTGCATTAGTGGCCTGAACCGTATAATCACACTAAGCTTAGGTGGTTTGGACATCCTGTATAGTCCCAGGTCCCTCTAGGCTAAACTGTGTGTGTCCCAATTTACATCCAATTCGATGAAAGCACTGTCTTTCGGTGCTTGAACGGGGTCCATTTCTCTTGCTTCAGTGCTATCTGATCATATTAACTCTTCCACGGAAGAAACAACATTCCACTTCTCTGTTAACTAGCCACTCTTTACCTAACCCTAGCTTCTTTAATAATCAATCAAGTTTGTTTATTTGTTCCAGAATCCACTTCTAATGGTTGTGACATTACCTGAGAGTTTGGTGTATATGCATGACTCTCATTTTAACAATATTTATTTATTTATCGGAAAGCCACAGGTACAAGAGAAAGGTAGAGAGAGACCAGAGAGGGAAAGAGAGCTCCCATCTTCTGGTTCACTCCCCCTCAGCACAGCTAAAACCAGTCAAGAGTTTTTCATCCAGGTCTCCCATGTAGGCACAAGGATTTGGACCATCTTCTGCTGCTGTCCCAGATCATTAGTAGGGAGCTGGATCTGATGTAAAGCAGGCAGGACATGAACTGGCACTCACATGGGATGGCAACATTAAAGGTGATGGCTTAACCTGTTACACCACAACATGAGTCCCCATTCCTGTAATTATGATCATCTGAAATGCTTGCTTCCACAAACAACCATTTCCTACAGAAACAAGATATTCTGCATTTAGTTTCAGTTCAGATGCTATTAGTGTCCTTTTTTGCAGCCGACTTATGGACCCATATTTTACAAGTTTGTATGTTTGATGTTTAAAATGGTCCCCAAGCAGAGCACTGAAGAGCTGTGTTATGCTGCTAAGTGCAATAAAGCTGCGATGTGCCTTACAGAGAAAATGTATGTTACATAAACTTCGTCCACACAAGAGTTATTGTGCTAACGGCCATGAATTTCATGTAAATGAATCAACAATGTATGTTAAAGAATGAATTTCTACCTAGAAGCACACATAAAGTTCAATGCTTAACAGATGACCAAACTGTTGTGACCCGGGCAAGGAAATGAATCACTTGGTGTTTCCCCTGGGCACGATGGCTTGGTAGTCATTGATTCAGTGTTGGCTGCAACTTCATAGAATACAAGTCCTGAGAGCATCAAGAATCACCTGCAATATGATACATGGACAACATGACATTGGGTGAGAATGCTCGGGGCACGAAGCTTGAAGAGCAGAGCAAGATTAGCAAAGAGTGTTTTCTGTCTTATCCAAGAATGTCTACTTCTAATTGCCTTTCATCAAAAACCACTCATTTAAAGACTAAGGACTTAGGAAGGTCTCTACCTCCCAGCCCTTGAACTGCACTCTGATGCCCGGCACAGACATGTCACCTGAAAGAAAAACTTGTCCTTACTTCCTTGTCTATCTGTGCTAGCCTCTCTGTCCAGAGCAACACAGGAGGCAGCAACACAGCACAACCATGCATCATCCCGCTGCCACATTAGAAGCTAAAGCAGGAGTGAAAGCAAATTGAGTCATATGTTCTGGCCTTACCCACAAGTCAAAAAGTTATCATTTCAACATGGAATCAATAGCTTTGCAATTACTAATGAGGTATTTTACATTTACTTTTTCCTGCTCTGTTCTACAGTCTGGGTACACTTTACATTCATTTCAGACTGGCCACAATCCAACTGTACAAAAGCTACTTGTGGCGACCACCCAGGACAGTGCCAGCATGGAAAATCTCCTAGCTCCACCTGTAATCTCTGGCATTATCCTAAAACGCCACTCCAACTTCATGGTTTTTCACAAGTGTTCCCTGATGGGTCTTCTGCTCACACTCAGAAAAAGTCATATCTTTTGCCTGGTGGTAGTGAAGACAAAAATCTTACAGCAAGCAACTGCTAAATGAGCAAGAGGATTTAAACATAAAAATAAAATGGACACTGGTGATTTTTTCGCCTTTCAGAAATAAATCAAGGAGCCGGTGCTGTGGCTCAGTGAGTCAAGTAGCTGCTTGCAACACCAGCAAACCAGAGTGTCCATACTGAGTGTGGTCCAAGTCCTGGTTGCTCTGCTTCCGATTCAGCCTGCTGCTAGCACATTTGGGAAGGCAGAGAAAGATGATTCAAGAATTTTGAGCCATGTAGGAGACCCAGATGGATGTTCCTGACTCCTGAAATTCAGCCTGGCCAAGCCTTGGCTGTTGCTGCTATTTGGGGAACTAGCAAGGATATGGAATATCTCTCTGTCTCTACCTTTCCCTCAACCAGTCTCTTAAAAAAATCCTAACACATAGGAGTCTCCCATCTGCTATAGCCACACCTTAATTTCTACTCATTCTCAAAGACTCGGTGACAAGCTCCAAGTGGAGAAAAGCCTTGTCTACCATGAATGATATTACTTGGCAGCAAATATGCTATAAATCATTAAAGTTTGACCAAGTACCAAGAGTTACCCATCTAAAGACTAGACAGAGAAGAGCTCATCTTCAGGGAATTTGCAGGAATGAGAAACGATTAACAACAAATTTTCAGTTGGTCATTACATTCCAGGGGTGTTCTCAGCTTATGAAAACCAGGATCTTAATTGAGATTCTCTGTGGTTTTGACATCTGAATATGCCATCATAAATAGTGATGCAGTGAGTAAAGGGTCTTGGAAGCAGCAAGGTCTTCACTTGCCAAGAAAAAAAGAAGCCTGCAGCTAAGAAGGGAGGAGGTGACCCTTTCTCCCCAGGGGAGGACAAAGGACTGGCCCTACCCTGACTAAGCTCAGGGTGCTGAGCTGTCTGTCCCTCAGAGCAATCCTGCTCCCCAAACCCAGGTTCACCCCACATTGCATCCCTCAAAAGTAAGACTTCTAGATTAGGTGTGAGTTCATTTTCATGGACGGAGGTCTCTTCAGTGTAGAGAAAATACTCTGTATATCTACTCTTAATGTATTTGCAAGCAGACAGAAGTTTATCACAACTAACAGCAGTAAGAAACACAAAAATCATTTTGTATTAATAGTTATATCCTTGTTCCTGTGTTCCTTTCATCCTCATCCCAAAATACCAGCTGAATCTTGGTTCCACAGCAATTTAGGGACTCAACTCTGGAGGCCTCACAAACTGGGCTTGTATCATGCCCCACTTTGCTCACTAACTGTGTGAGCCTGGACAGCCACCTCTGCACTCTTCTCTGGGCCTTCTTTTCCGACTTCACTAGGCCAATGGCGTGTAATAGCACAACAGTATCACTGTGAGGACTAATGAGTTATATCTAATGTCCACACAGAGCAGTCTGGCATGTAGAACAAGAGGCTATACAAAAAATTTCACTTCATGGTTTAGGAAACCAATATTACCTGGCTAATGTCCTTAAAAATGTGGAAAGAAAACCCGTAAGATCGTATTTAAAAAAAAAAAAATGAAAAAATCAAAAAGGACATTCACATACAGCAAAAAAATAAAAAATCAATTTTGAGAAGACCAATTAATAAACACCTTTAAAAAGTTCTTATTTGATGAATTTTCAATCTGATCTATTATTTATTTTGGTGCAAGGGTTTACAGAACAAAATATACATCTTAAATGCAAGTCTCACAATATGTTCTTATGATCCTTTATTGCAGCTAATTAACTTAATCTTATAATTTGAAGAAATCAAACATCTATTTTCTCATTGCTCAATCTGCATTTGTTAAGAAACAATTCATTCAAAGTCAAGATTATTGTAATCACTACTAAGTTATTTCTAAAATTAAAGGAAATGCATGTCTATATTATGCTATATCAGAGACTTACATTACAAATTATTGTCCTGCATGTTTACTATGAACTTGGGGGAAAACAGCGATTGGGGCAACTAAAACATCCACCAGAAAATGCCAAGTCTTTCCTCTTAATGTCAAGGACTGCAGCACCTGCGAGAGAAACGGGATCAGCCAACTGTTTCTAAACTGTTCTCAGCATTCCACAAAGACAGTTTTTACCATCAATCTGTAAAAAGGTACACTAGAAAAACTTGCTGCCTACTACAAGCTGTTTCACCTCATGAATTTTATATCCCCTTGGCTTTCAGACAATTTCAACTGTGTCTATAAGACAGATAGTACTACAGCTCTGCCCTAACCATCCCAAACTTTCTCAAACAACAAAAAGGTGTTCCAAACAGACTTCATTGAGTTTACAAAATGAATGCACTTTTAATTCCACCTTTTCTTATTCCATCTTTCCTATAAATTAAAGATCATGCCAAAAAACAAATCCCCTCGGCCTGACAAGATCAGACCCGATTATAATATTTGTGGTTAATTATTGTGGCTGGAATTGTGAAGTGCAGCAGGATCTGCAAGCTCATCACCTGGCTTGTTAAGACACCACACTGACATCAAAATGTGGGTCTTGTAACTTCAAGAATAAAACTGGGTACACAATTTGAGATAACACAACATATGAATGCACTTAGGTATTTTCAGACTGTGAAGGACTAATATTTGAGATCACTTAGAGATGAACAATATTATCAGAAACAGAAAACATTCTAGTTTCTAGGAGACTGCATGTGGAACAAATGTGTTTGCAATGTTGCAAAGAAGTATGAACCTGCACCCATGCAGATCAGATGAAACGCTCATCCAAAGCAGCTCCTAAGGAAAGTCATTAAGGAACCAGCAAAATTTGCTCTGAGCAGACCAGGAAGTTTCGCACAAAACTCCCTTTTAACCACTTAAAATTCACTTCAGAGTCAGGATAATCACATGTATTGTGGTTGAACTCCAGGGTCAGTTAAAAGCAATCTTGTTGGATGAATATCCTGCTGGCCTTTGTTTTCCCCAAAGTGTTTCACAGAGTTTAAAGAGAATAGTAGATGCTCAATGAAGCATCTTGAATTATCCCAAAATCCTTGGGCCTTTTTTAGGTAAAGCTACAATCAACAAGCAAATACAAAGAAAAACAAATAAAAGATTAAACCTTTCAGCCTGGAGAGTTTTATTATTAAAAAATAGTTAACACATGATGATAGTGCCTTTGGGGATGAGCCCAGAGTGTAATCCTGACTGCAGATTACTTGAAGAAAATGAGATATACTAGTTTTTTGTTTGTTTGCTTGCTTTAATTGCAGAATTGTAAAGCTTTTCATTAAGGACTTACTTGAACCAAGTTTTTTTCTTTCATGCAGATTGACTACACTAAGGTTTCAGCTATTTTTTGTTTAAACAATACTACACGGTTTTGTGGACATTACAGGGCAAGAAACTCTTGCAATTCATACAATTCAAAATTATATTTGAGCTACACTCAATCTTCTGTAAAAAAAAAAAAGGAATTCATTCTTTATTAAACTGTCTACACATTTCGCAAATATCCTAGTAGATACAACCTCCTATGTCAATTTCAAAAGGAAACCTCACACAATAAATCTATGTGATCTGAAAACAGGTACATAACTCGAGTCAAGTGCATTTGCTCTAAAAGTTAAATCAAACGTGTTAACAAATTTATTTATCCAGTGTGCACTGTGCGATAGTTAACCCTTTCTAAATCAAGCTTATGATTCTCTTTCAGTACAGATTTTTAGTGCTACACCCTTCAGGGCTAAGGGAAAGCGCAGACTGCACAGAGTTAACAGCATTAGCATGAGCAAAAATGGGCAAGTACAGTGCTAAGAGGAATTCAATGTCATTTCAATTATTTCTCCATTTAATGGCATAAGTAAGCATCAGAGAAACTTAGGTACCATATATAAAGCCATGTCACTCAAAAAAAGAAGAAAGAAAAAATCATTCAGTCATGATCTCAGACCAAAAAAGAAAGCCTGGTTTATTACTTAATCGAAAATTAAATGATTCCACAGTCACCGCAAAGCTCCAATTCAAGCCTAACTTACACAAAAATACAAAGGTTAGTTACATTATTCCTTAATAATAATGATTTTTTTTAACTTGAGGATTATGATTCTCTTCCTGAATTTTAGTCAATGATTTCCAAAACATTTCCTAAAAACAAGCATGACACAGAACTTGGCCACATAAAGAAACTGCAAGTAATTCTGAAGTACTAAATAAACACAAAAGAAATAAGGAGCGGCAATCAATTCGGGTCACGCTGTGCCTGTCTATTCCTTGAGCACGCTGTCACTGCCTGCTTGTCACACTCAGTTCTCCCTTCCACAATGCGCACGCACATCGAATCCACAAGCACACGGAATTCCGACAACATTATCAAATATTAAGCCAGGGCACTTCAGAAACACACCTTGTAATTGTCCTGAGGCTTCTGCAGTTCAAACCAGAGCTCAGCGGCTTCTCTTGATCTTCACCAGAAATGGAAATACAAATACCCTACATCACTCTTCACAGCAAAAAAAAAAAAAAAAAAAAAAAAAAAAAAAAAAAAAAGAAAGAAAAAGAAAAAGCTCCACAATTAGCAATACATTTATTGCCTCAGAGATAAATCTCTATTAACCCAGACCCACTTTACGCCTTGATGTAAACCCAAGCACATGCTGGGCGCCCCGCTGCTTCTCGCCTCTATCATTTGCTTCTAACGATAGCTGACAAACTAGCCACACAAATCCGGTTTTTCGCTGCTGATCAGACAGATCCCCCTTTGACAATCCAGCATGGTGGAACACTCGAAAATTCTTCCTGCTTCTATTCTATTGCTTGCTCTAAAAACTGGTTTCCTTTTCATTGAGATAATAGCCTTTTCTGCAGTCACATGACTCAGAAGCTACATTAGCAGAGCTTTATGATAATAGACTGAGTAAGCCTCTACCCCCTCCTGCTATTAAGGGGATGTCTTTTTCCTCTCTCTCTCTCTCTCTCTCACAGTCTCCTACTCAAGCCTTTCATTTTCTCACACAAACACACACATGCAAATGCAGTGAACGCATGCTCCCGCATACGCATATCTGAAATTATTTACTCTTCTTGACATGTTCATTGCAAACAAAAAAGGTATACCCTGAAATGAAAATACAATTTCTAGATCTGCTGGTGAAGACAACTGCTTTAAACAATCTGTTTCCAGTCTCTCACCAGGAGGAGTACACCAGTGCTCACCCGCAGCAAGCACTTGCTATGACCAAAAACGCAGAGTGGGACAGTCAGAAGGAACTGTGTGCTCACCTGAGCCCTGCCAAGTGATACCACTCTGCCATAGTGAACACGTTGCAGACATTAAAGCCATCCACATGCTAGAAATTAGTTTCCTGTATTAGTAAAATACACATAAGCATACTTTTTAAACCAAAATGTGTTTATTATCAATGTGTCCTTATCAAGTAATTCATAAATTTCTCCAAGAAGAAACACACTCCCATGGCCAAAACAATCTTACAAAATAATGATCAAATGGTGCTTTGAGTGTGGTTAGCTATATACACATTTTGAAACACCAGCAAGACACC
Source organism: Ochotona curzoniae (assembly GCF_017591425.1). NCBI lineage: Eukaryota > Metazoa > Chordata > Mammalia > Lagomorpha > Ochotonidae > Ochotona > Ochotona curzoniae. The sequence continues at coordinate 19,761,249 of NW_024464939.1, read as the reverse complement.
TAACCCAGCAGTGGCTCCATCATACTATTATGATGATGATGATGATGATGTACCTAAGTAACAGGTGGAAGCTGCATTCAGACAACAAAACAGCAGACTGTGTTATATGCCAACTTCATCTTCTGGCATGGTTTCACTTTTTAATCCACCAAGCAAGCAACTTGGGGAAGGAGTTTAAATGTGAGGGCTCAGGGCCATCCAAGGTTGAGGAACAGGCAGGGTGAAGAGCTGCTGGGGAAGAAACACATGCTGATAGACAACACAGAATGGGAAAAGCTATGTGAGACTCAAAGAACTCAGGAGGATTTTACATGTTGTAGCTACAACTGGTTTCCTTATGTGCTTTTCTGCTTTCAGTCGTATAATGTACACCCATCCTGATTCTTTTTAAGTGTCTAGTTCAGTTGCCTCAACTGCATGCACACTGTTGTGCAACAGCCCTCCGGAACTTTTTTCATTTTGCAAAACCGAAACTCTTTAACCATTAAACACCACCCCATTTCCTCCTCACCCTCAGCCACTGGCAATCACCATTCTACTTTCTGTTTCTATAAATCTGACTCCTTTAGATGTCTCAGAGAATATCAGTCCTTTGGTTCATAAATATTTTAAGGAATAATTGCTTTAATACCAGGAGATTTTTTTTCAAATCTCACCAAACTATTCTACATAACTGCATTATTCGTAAGTAAACAAAGACAAAATCATAGTCTTAAATAAAGATCAAGAATTCTTACAGAGACAACTACACAGAAGGGATTGTCAAAGCCAAATGAAGGTTATGTACACGTACATACAGGAAAAAAAAAAAAACACAGGATTTTTCAGAATGTAAAGAATTTGGCAATTCTAATTCAAAAACTCCGCTTTCTCTAACAATATTAACAAGAGATAAACTGCTCAGGCAGGACGGAGAGGGTGCATACTATTTCCTTAAATCAATGAAAAGAACTCCTAAGAAGCAGCAGTCTGAAATGATCAGCTAGGGGAATATCAGGAAGCATTTGTTTCCATAAAGAACTGAGCAAAGAAATTAGCAAAGGTTTTGGGGGTTAAATTTCAATTTCAATTTTAAAATACCAGTACATGGCCACATCTCATAATAAAAATCCAAAGCACAATTCAGAATTTTCAAGGAAACTGAACTAATTGTTCAAAAAAGTCATAATGACTTTAACAGTTACCTAAATGTTTTCATTATGCACTTGAGGTCCAGAATCAGTAACCAGCCAGGGTATCCTATGCAATCAATGCAAAGGTCAGGACATACGAGAAAACTTTCTAAAAGCTGCAGAGGGAGGTTTATGACAGCTGCCTATCCAAACGTGTTGTTTCTCTGCACATAAGGTCATGAAATCTTCGGTGACCTTACAGATCATGTCCATGGTGGGAGGCTGACACTGACAACATGTGTCTTTTATTAACCACAAGGCAGCTTTTACAAATTAAGTTGCAGCCAGATCATGGGCAGTGGCAAATGCTGTGCTTCCCCTGATCAGAAACAACTGCAGTGAGAAAGGATATCCTGCCAAACACATCTTAGTAAAATGTCTCAAATCAGATTGTGTGCATACACTTTCCGATGTGCGACTGCTAGCAAACCTGTCCCTCTGCCATGCTTTCTGCTAGCACACACACACGTGGCTTTTGCCTAACCTTTCTGACTGCAGAAGGTGGCTGCAGCAGATTTTATTATTAGCAATTTTCAACTTTTTTTTTCCACCATGGCTCTTGTGTTTATAAGGAAATTAGACTACATCGTTTGTAGAGTTGTTTTTATCTTTAATGCTTTATGACAATGGTTATGTATCACTGCAGTTCATTCTCCAATCCAAAACTCCAAAGAGAGGTTAAAGCAAGGACACAATAGAGTTAACGTCGAAGCTTTAAAAACTGAGGCATAATCTATATTCAGTGCAGTATGGAGCTCTTAAGAATATAGTTCGGGGCCCAGCGCCGTGGCCTAGTGGCTACAGTCTTGCCTTGAATGCACTGGGATCCCACATGGGCATCAGGTCTAATCAGCACTGCTTCCCATCCAGCTCCTTGCTTTTGGTCTGGGAAAGCAGTTGAGGACAACCCAAAGTATTGGGAGCCTTCACCCACATGGGAGACCCAGAAGAGCTCCTGGCTCCTGTCTTCAGATTGGCGCAGCTCCAGCTGTTAGAGTCACTTGGGGAGCGAATCAATGGATGCAAGATCTTTGTCTCTCCTCATCTCTATTTATCTGACTTTGCAATAAAAATAACTAAATCTTAAAAAACAAAAAAGAGTAAAGTTCAGAGCCGGGTACAGTAGCCTAGTGGCTAAGGTCCTTGCCTTGCATGAGCTGGGATCCCACATGGGCGCCAGTTTGTGTTTTGGAGGTCCCACAGACCCTGCACTAGTGGGGAAGACTCTGAAGAAGCTTCTGGCACCTGGCTTTGAATTGGCTCAGTACTGGCTGCAACTATTATCTTAGCTCTGCTGCAACTATTATCTTAGCTCTGGCTGTTGCTGCCACTTGAGGAGTGAATGAGAAGATGTAATATCTACCTCTCTCCTCCTCTCTGTATAATCTAACTTTCCAATAAAAATAAATCTTAAAAAAAAAAAAAAAGCTCGGGCCTGGCGCGGTGGCACAAGTGGTTAAGTCCTCGCCTTGCATACCCGGGATCCCATATGGGCGCCAGTTCTATCCCGGCAGCCCCCCTTCCCTTCCAGCTCCCTGCCTGTGGCCCGGGAAAGCAGTCGAGGACAGCCCAAAGCTTTGGGACCCTGCACCCGCGTGGGAGACCCGGAAGAGGCTCCTGGCTTCGGATTGGCATAGCATCAGCCGTTGCGCTCACTTGGGGAGTGAATCATCGGACGGAGATCTTCCTCTCTGACTCTCCTCTCTGTATATCCGTCTTTCCAATAAAAAAATAATAATAAAAATAAATCTTAAGGGCCCGGCGCGGTGGCGTAAGTGGTTGAGTCCTCGCCTTGCACGCCCGGGATCCCATATGGGCGCCGGTTCTAATCCCGGCAGCCCCGCTTCCCTTCCAGCTCCCTGCTTGTGGCCTGGGAAAGCAGTCGAGGACGGCCCAAAGCTTTGGGAACCTGCACCCGCGTGGGAGACCCGGAAGAGGCTCCTGGCTTCGGATCGGCATAGTATCGGCCCGTTGCGCTCACTTGGGGAGTGAATCATCGGATGGAAGATCTTCCTCTCTGTCTCTCCTCTCTGTATATCCGCCTTTCCAATGAAAAAATAATAAAAATAAATCTTTAAAAAAAAAAATAAATCTTAAAAAAAAAAAGCTCAAGAGTGGAGACACTTGACAAATGCACTATATAACCAGTGATGCTATGAAGATGGAGAATACTCACATCACTCTGCAAGGCTTGCCCTGCCCATTCTCGGGCAATTGCCATCTCTTCACGTCTGCCAGCAGCCAACATGTTCAAGGATTAGTTTTACTCTATCTACAACTTCCAGTAAATGCAATCTTATGGTTAAGTCTTTTGTTCTAGCTACTTCTACCATAAAGCTTTTGAGATTTATTCTTGTTACTGTGTGTATTAATAGTGTGAGATCCTTTTTATCATCAGATATTCCATTGTATGCAGAAGTCACAATTTATTTTATTTTTCAATCTATTTATTTTTAAAAATAACCTTACTTAGTTGATTACAGTATAAAGGGTCAAGGGCTATAGGAAAGTTGGAAATACCATTGTTTCCACACTAATATCATTTTTTCCCCTGTATCTCTGGTGCAATCTATTATCCATTGTCCTGTTAATGAACATTAGAGTTCTTTCCAGCTTGCAGCTTGTGGTAAACAGAATTCCAAGAAGGTTCTTAAAAGATCCTCGATCCGTTTCTGTGCATGCCCTGCATAATCTCCATAGAGGTAAACAGGACAGATTTCCACCAGGATGACTGGTGTGTCAGAAGACACAAATAGGGGCCAGGCACAGTAGCCTAGGGGCTAGAATCCTCACCTTGAACACACCAGGATCCCATATGTGCACCGGTTCTAATACTGGCAGTCCTGCTTCCCACACAGCTCTCTGCTTGTGGCAGTCAAGTCGAGAATGGCTCAAGGCCTTGGGACCCTGCACCCACGTGAGAGACCCTGAAGAGTTCCTGGCTTCAGATTGGCATAGCTCTGGCCATTGTGGTCACTTGGGGAGTGAATCATTGGAGGGAAGATTTTCTTCTCTGTCTCACCTCCTCTCTGTATATCTGACTTTGCATAAGAGAGAAAGGGAAAGAAGGGGAGAGAGAGAGAGAGAGAGAGAGAAGGAAAGAAAGAAAGAAAGAAAGAGAGGAAGAGAGGAAGGAAGGAAGGAAGGAAGGAAGGAAGGAAGGAAGGAAGGAAGGAAGGAAGGAAGGAAGGAAGGAAGGAAGGAAGGAAGGAAGGAAGGAAGGAAGAAAGAAAGAAAGAAAGAAAGAAAGAAAGAAAGAAAGAAAGAAAGAAAGAAAGAAAGAAAGAAAGAAAGAAAAAGAAAGGAAGGAAGGAAGGAAGGAAGAAAAGAAAAGAAAGGAAAAAAAAGAAAGGAAAAGAAAAGAAAAGAAAAGAAAAGAAAAGAAAAGAAAAGAAAAGAAAAGAAAAGAAAAGAAAAGAAAAGAAAAGAAAAGAAAAGAAAAGAAAAAAGAAAAAGACAGACAGACACAAATAGCCTTCAAGCAGCAGCTGGCCAGGGTGGGTCTTGCCTAGCGCTGTGACTTGATAAGCTGAGTTCATCAGAGGCATTCCTTTCTCCAGTAACAGGTAGAAACGTGGAGACACTACAGCGTTCACCCCTCTGCATCCTGGTCAGCATCTGGCCAGGTGTTGTTTCTTGTAGCAAGTTGTCATAATGTATGTACTGGTATTTTCCCTTACAAGGGCAAGACTATGTAGCAACATGAAAAAATAATTTTCCAAGAGGCTTCCCTGTAAAGGATGAAAGTGTGCGTGTGTGTGTGTGTGTGTGTGTGTGTGTGTGTGTGTGTGTGTGTGTGTATTCCTCAGAGTTAGGTTTTAGTTTGAATCTATACACGGCATAAAGGAGGTCTGAGAAACTTCACCTGTAAGTATCTTATGAACAAATAGTCAGGTAGTGTTTCTATACTCTATGGTAGTGGTGATGATGATGAAGATTCTCTGAGTTATCGGTAAAGTTAGCTCAGTTCCTGGTCATCAATTAATGACAGCAATGATCAGCACTTAGTGTGATACAATATTAAGCAGGAAAGAGAGAAGTCATCTGTGTATCCTGTGCATTACAGCAGTCGAAGACCACACAAAATGATTATCACAGGTTAAGGCAAATGAAACCATAGGTCATTTCCATTCTAATTGCCTTTTAGTAATGCTCACATATTTGAAAATACAGTCAAATGCTGATGAGTTCTGAGACCAGTGGAGGGTACATGGGAATTTATTATAGCATTCTAAATTTCTGTAACACAAATGTCAAAATAGAAATTAAGACCACTGTACTATAAGGCAGCAACTCTTCGGAAAGTTTTATTTATACGCTATGGCCACATATTTATTTATGTGAGTGAAAAGAAGAGTGACATGTTTCACAAGCTGCACAGCATGGACAAACTTTTAAGTCAGCTGTAACATTTTTTCATAAACCTATCAGTGCTGTTATTCTGCTATAAGCTAAATATCAGAGTTTTCAAATTGATGAAATATGCGATAGGTGATCTATTTGTTATTTATATCTTTAAGGTAATGAATAATGTTCACAGATAATAAAAAGTCACAACATATATTTGAATTTGCTGCTCCCAACGGGCATGAATCCACCTAGAATTACAACATCAGTGGGGCCCTGGCCTCCTCCCTCAGGAGGTACACCAGGGGTGGAAGAAAAGGCCTATCTTAAACTGTCCTGTCTGGTCAGTCTCCTAATGCTAACCAGAGGCTTCATTCATCTAATAGTGAGGAAGATGAGCCTCAGAGAAGGGCCAACTGTGCCAATAAGCTAGCAGCAAGTGCCAGTTTGTTGGCTTATTTCCAGCAAAAGGCTTATGCAAAGAGCAGAGCTCACTGTTTATGATACTACTGCTGCAGATTATACCCACACAAAAGAGGGCTGAGAAGGACTGCAGAGAGCAAAGATTTCTAAACAGCACTCTGTCATGTTCCCTCTTCATGAAATGAAATAATATACAAATAGCATACTACAGTTCCATTTGTATCTCATCCAAGGACTGCAGAGGCTTCAAACTACAGCTCTAGACTCTTCCCAGGGAGGGCGTATGTAAACCCAATTCAAGTGAGTTGGCTCTAAAAGCTTTCTTCATTCTTTCAAGTCAGTAGGTTAAAGCTGAATTTCTTAGGTGACCTGGTAACCAAAATTAATGAAAACGCTAGTGGTCTTTCAAGGTACATACCTTAGAAACCTAAAGCTTCCCAAAAAGCTGAAGGCTCAGAGATAATTATATGCCACAGAATCCGATTCATGGATGAATCCAGCCCTTGGAGATTAGCATTATTACTTCCTAAGTCTCAGACTGTTTCTATGGCCTACTAGTACTATAAAACTGTGGACAAACACAGAATGTGGGCGCCATTCAGTTCTGCAGCCCTTATAGTCATTCATTTCATATTCTCACATGGCAGTAACTCCAGTCTCCGGTGAGAATTTCCAAGCACCTAGACTCCAAACATTTACATAATAAGTAGAGAAATTCTGCCAAATCATTATAAGGAGGCCAAAAAGTAACCAAAGACAGACATTAGGCCATACTGGTTTTTGCTTCTGTGTTTTTTTTTTTTTTAAATGTAGGAAGGACTAGGTTTCGTTTTTTTTTTCTTTTTTTTTTTTTTTAATTGAGAAAGCAGAGACACAGTGCTGCACTTCTCCTACGCCTCGTTTATGGATTCATTCTCAAATACACCAACAGAGAGCAGGAAACTTGTAGGAGCAGGAAACTGGAACCAGGAACTGTGACGTAGCACATGGGTCTCCTAACCACTAGGCCAAACTCCTGCCGCAGCATATTTTTTTGATGGTGGATTACTAAGGTCTTACACAACTTCTTGCCATCCTTAACTCTTGCAAATGAAGAAGATTTGCTCTTCTGACTTGGTTGATTTCAGGTTCCCCTAAGTATTGACTTCTCCCAAATGCAGACAAAGAACGTGACCTCATGGACCCTAGGACATCAGTCTGTTCCCTGGTCCCACTGGATCCTAAAAATGCTGCACTGGTCACGGAGAGGAAGGCTTCTAGGTCTTTTCTGGCAATTTGGTTCAACAGAGACCACACTAAGTTTTCATTTACTCACCAAGTGGACCACTCAACTGGAACTGTCAAAAGACAAATAAACTTTGTGCAGATACTTGCTATATTCTGGGGAAAACTATTAATTATTCATCTACTTCAAATTTCCACAAACACAAGAGGCACTTGTGACAAAGGTGCGAAGTGTTTTATGTGTTTTATGTTCATTTGTGGCTAAACTGCTTCCTGGCACCCTGTAGTGAATCTGATCAACTTCAAGTGTGACTTGATAAATGCCTTTTAAAGTTGATTTCTTTCACTTTCCTTGCACCCTTCTTTTGCTTTCTCCTTACTGTCTACTTTTTTCCCAAAATATTATTAAAATTATTTACCTATATTATGAGGAAGGCAGCAATAACCACAATCATAATGGCAAACGTCATCGGGGGAGAAAGGAGCTCTGTTCTTAAAGCCTCACAGTCACAGTTTTTTATAATCATGCAAAATATTTGTACTTTGTAGCTCTTTTGTTCCTTTTAAAATTTATCTAATAAACTTATTCAGCTACAATTGCATGTAAGAAGTAAATAACTTCTCAGGACTCATACAAGAATAAGCAGAAAAGTAAGACCAAGTTATAGAACATGGTCAGAAATTATGTAGGAGAAACGATCTTTCAGCTATGGAAAGTGATTGGAAAGCTACAGTAATCACATCCATGAGAAATGATGAGGCAAATACAGTCCAAAACCCTCGCATGTGTGGCCAAAGATCTCTGTCAAGCATGTTTACTATCAAAAAGCAAGAAAATAACAAGGATTGGCGTGCATGTGGAGAAACTAGAAACTTCTTGCATTGTTTGTGGCACTTTGAATAGTCACTGTCACCTCGACAACTAGGTCCAGGTACCCTCACAGTGCCATTCCTGCCAAGAGGCAGAAGCAATCCAAGCAATGAGAATCAATGATAACATTTTGCTAAAGGGATGCAAGCGACAAAATGTTACTAGACTTAAGAGGGGGAAAAATTGGATACATGCTACAACACAGATGAACCTTAACAACATGGTACAGCTATAAATTCATACAGGTAGAATGAGAACAGTGATTTCCAAGGACTGTAGGTTGAGTTTCCGTTGAATTAAAAAGTCTGGAGATGGATGTTGGTGATGGCAGTACAGCAATAAGAATACACATTAACACTACCAAACTGTACATTTAAAAGGGTTAGAATGAAACTTTATGTTATATACATTTTACCATAATTTTGATCATAAATTTTAGGATTTATTTATTTGTTTGAAAGGTGGGTATACAGAGACAGAGAGGGAGAGACAAGAGAGAAAGAATGTTCCAGCTGATTTACTCCCCAGATATCAGAAGCAATCAAACGGGCTGGGCAAGGCTGGAGTCAGGAGCTACTTTGCAGGTCTCCCACATGGGTGAAGGGACCCAAACATCAGGGTTGATTCCTACTGCTTTCCCAGGTACAATGGCAGGGAGCTGGGTGGAAAGCAGAACAGACGGGACTTACATGGGATGGGTACCCGAATAAGATGCCGGCACCACAGGTGGTCAGCTATGCTGCAGCTGGCCCCTGTACTATAGAGTTCAAAGATTTCTAGGGCCTGGTGTGATATCATAGTGGTTAAAGTCCTCGCCTTCAACGTGCCGGGATCCCATATGGGCGCTGGTTCTAATCCTGGCGGCCCCTCTTCCCATCCAGCTCCCTGCTTGAGGCCTGGGAAAGCAGTCGAGGATGACCCAAAGCTTTGGGACCCTGCACCTGTGTGGGAGTCTGGGAGGAAGCTCCGGGTTTTTCATTTTGTATTGGCTCAGCTCCACCCATTGCGGCTACTTGGGGAGTGAACCATTGGACAGAAGATCTTCCTCTCTATATCTCCTTCTCTCTATATATCCGCCTTTCCAATAAAAATACATAAATCTTTAAAAAAATATCTCTAGTGCATGCATTTTTTAAGTTATAAAATGTCGAAACATCTTTTTCTCAAAGTTCTGCTTATACTTTCAACACTGCCATTACTGTCTCAATGAAAGATTACTGCGTTTGCCACCAAAATAGGAGAGACTTAATTTCAATTCCTAAGCAGCAGCAAGGAAAAGGAGGGAGGGGGTAAGGGGAAACGGAGAACGAGGGAAGGAAGGAAGAGGGGAGAAAGGAGAAGGGAAGGGGAGAAAGAAGGGAAATTGGGGGGAAGGGGCAAAAGAAAGACAAGTAAGGCAGCAAGGAAGGCAAGAAGCACCTTTAGGAGCTCAGCAGCTAGGACTGAGGACTGACCCTCAGGCAGTAAGACAAGTCAAAGGGCAAGACACTCCCAACTGCTCCACACTGACCCCAACCTCCCAGGATGTTACAGCAAACCTGCTGTGAGCCCAAGGCTTCCAGCAACTCACGGAAAGCCTTCAGTAGGTCAAGAAATGGAATTGCTTCGGAATTCCATTTTCCTGCCAGGTTTACAAAACCAGAGATGAGAACCATATATCAACTAAGCAAAAAAGAACTCAAGCAATATACTTATTCCAGAAATAAGAGAGCTTTGAACTATTTATATAGCTAAGTTTTCTAAAGCAAGCCAAGGAAAGGACACATGGGTAACTGTTATATAGCTCAAGGTAATAGATGGTTCCTAGTTTATTTCTGTTTTACTATGGAGTAAGAAATGCGGTACACATTAATTCAAAAACAAAAGTATGGTGACATAAAATGAGACTCGGAGCCTCAAGACTGAATCCTATCATGGAAGGCTTCAAATTCACCAAGTGCATGGCACAGGGGCTGCCAATACCTCCTCGCCCCCAGCCCAGCAGGCGTTGCTAATTAAGCACTTCTGAGCCTACGTGGGGCCTCTCAATTCTCAATACCACACTCCAGGCAACCGCTATAATCAATAGGAGCTGGCACCATGATGAAGCCTGCTTGCCATGCTAGCACCAGGATGAGAGTGAGAGAGAAATGGGGGGGCGAGGGTTAGAAAAAATCCAGGGGAGCTCTGCTAGCAAGAAGGGGTATGTTGCCACAATCTGCAGATGTGTAGCACAAGCTGGCTTGTGAGTGGAACTAGAGTCTCTGGCCAGCAAGAGGCTATCTTCTTTTTCACTAGGCCCGTTTCAGACATGAGTAATGATCCGGCCAAATTCTCAGTGATGGACTAAACTCCATGGTTCTTGACCTTGGAGTAAACTGATAGCAAAAATGAAGAATATGTCTTTGAACTTTATTTTGTTTTAAACAAAAACTGTTCGAGTTAGGGGCATGTGTGTTTTGTAGTGGCTAAGTCTTGGGACTTCCGCACCTCACTTCAGAGGGTCTGCTTCTAGTGCCAGCTATTTGCTTCTGCTCCAGCTCCCAGCTAAAGTGTACCAGGGAGGCAACAGATGACGACCCCAGTCCTTGGGTTCCTGCCAACCACATGAGACACCCAGACTAAGTACTGGCTTCCTGGCTTGGGCCTGGCCAGGCTCAGTCCCGGCTGCTGCTGACATTTGGATAGGTTTCCAGCATATAGAAGATTTTTGCTTTTTTCAAACAAAATGAAACTAAGAAAAAAAAGTATAATGCTTTGTTAGTAAGAAGATCTTTTCCAGGAAGAGAAGTCTCCCAGCCTAGAAAGCCTCTCGCCATCTCTCATTCTGCTGTGGTGGCCTACGTTTCTACTCAAATCATACTCTCTGCTATTCCGAGAGATAACAAGTAGAGCAGAGGGGCAGGGAAAGGAAGCAGCTTGGTAAGTGACAGAACCTTTCTTCAGAAAAAGCCACAGCTGTGCATGGACCATGATAGCTACCCCATCGTTGTACAAGGGCAATTTAACACCATAGCTGCTTTAAGGGGGCATGGCACAATAGACTAGTGGATAAAGTTCTTGTCTTGCATGTGCCAGGGTCCCAAATGGATGCTGGTTCATTTCCAAGTCTCCCTGTTTCCCATCCAGCTCCTGGCTTGTGACCTGGGAAAGCAGGGGAGGTCAGCCCAAAGCCTTGGGACCCTGCAACTCCACGGGAAACCAGGAGGAAGCTCTGGGCTCCTGGCTTTGGATTGGCTTAGCTCTGGGTGTTGCAGCCACTTGGGAAGTGAATCTCTCCTCCTCACTGTATATTTATTTTTCCAATAAATTTTTTTTTTTCAAACAAGCAAACAAGCAGAAAAACAAACAAAAAAAAAACACCATAGCTGCTTTAAGCAGTAAGATCAAGTCAGGAAGAAGCAGTGTTAGAACTGTTCTTTTCAATATTTTTTCTTTAGGGCCCGGTGGCGTGGCCTAGCGGCTAAAGTCCTCGCCAGGATCCCATATGGGCGCTGGTTCTAATCCTGGCAGCTCCACTTCCTATCCAGCTCCCTGCTTGTGGCCTGGGAAGGTGGTCAAGGACGGCCCAAAGCCTTGGGAAACCTGCACCTGCATGGGAGACCTGGAAGAGGTTCCTGGTTCGCGGCTTCGGATCAGCGCAGCATCGGCCGTTGCGCTCACTTGGGGAGTGATTCATCAGACGGAAGAGCTTATTCTCTGTCTCTCCTCCTCTTTGTACATCTGACTTTGTAATAATAAATAAATAAATTTTAAAAAAATTTTTTCCCTTTAAACATGGTAATTTCATTATAAACAAGTGCCATTCTTCACAAAGAAGCCATCCTACTCAAATACATCAGGTTAAACACATTTAACAAACTAAAGCAAAAAATGGCAAGAAAGACACATTATATTATGATTTTTCATTTATTACCATGCAACTGGTATATCTGCTCTAACTGGCAGGATATTCAAATCATATGATTTCTATACATTTATTCTACAACTGCTCACTGGAGATTGGGCACTGCTTAAGATACAGCATATATCCCTGAAACAACCAGATAAAAATCCCTATTTTCCTTGCTGACCTAATAGTCTATAGGGAGACAAGATAAGTAAACAGAGACACACAATGCAGTATCACCATAGATGGTGATAAGCACAGGACAAAAAACAGGAGGAGTGAGGCAGGCGAGCAAGTCAGGGAGGGCACTGAAGGCTCCTATTTTTGGCAAGATCTTTAGCCACATAGCACAGCTTGAATCACTGTGACAATCCAAAGTGCCCCTCTCCTTTCCAAATGTGGTAGGAGGCTGCTGGGCCACAGGAGAACCAGAGAAACCATCCTTGCTGACCATTCCTTTAAGTCTCTCACAAACTGGCCTTAACTCAGACCCCATTTACAATGCTTTCTTTGCCTTCCAAGACCACAGTCCTGCTTCTCTGACTTCTGAATCTGTTCTTCTTGCCATCCAAACCTGTCATGTTCTCTTAAAATATAGCATGTCTTAAACTAGACCCCTGCTTTTTCTTCTCTGTTAAAAGGCCACTCCTTGAAATGTCATCTGCTGCTGCAGTTTCAATGATCAGCCAATGTATACCCCCAGCTTCAACAACCACCTCAGCTCCAGTGCCCACCCAGTAACCTCTCCTCTTGCCCCAGATGTGTCCAGACCCCAACTCCCCACCTGTCTCAGTAACCCCTTTCCCCCTTATCTGCTACTTCTCATTTCATTGGTCATCCAGCAAACTTCCCTTCCTGGTTTTTCTCAGTCATCAAACTCAATCACAGTTTCCAAAATCTTTAGGTTTCGCTTCTGCAGACTCTCCCCATCCATCATCTTCTAACCCTTCTGCAAAGACTAGGATTTCTTCATCTCTTCAGCAGCCGCCCTCCTCCACTAACTTCTCCCTAGGGGAAGTTTCCACTATCTTCAATTTATCCTATAATGCAAACCCAATTATGAACAACAGAGCATTCTAATGTTTAACATGTTTCAATAACTGCGAATCACCATCTCATAGGCAAATATAAATTAAAATGAGTAAATAATGAACACATTTAACACAGTAGGTCCCTAATTTGGTGTTAAAAACAAGCTTATTAGTCAGAGGCATGAGTCAAATATAAAGTGAGAAGACAACCTGAGAAGACAACTTCCATAACTCATCCTTTTTACACTCAATATCTACAAGGAAATAAAAATCAGAACCCTAATTCTTTTCTTCTTAACAAAAGTATCTAGAGCAGAATCAAAGGCTAACTGTCTGGAAGCTTGGATGCTGTTAACATACGAATGTATGCTGACAGTCATAATATCTCTATGCTATTATTTTTGATTGATTCTTTCAAATGAGTTTTAACTCTGAAAGAGTTTAATGAAGATGAAGGACCAAACCACACTTAGTGCCAAGTGAGGCACACACCCGATCATTTGCTAAGAGCATTATCATGAACAATTCAAAAGTTTTAAGTATCTAACCTCTGGGACTAAGTATCACTGATACAATTATTAAAAATAATTATTGAATAGTGCACTAAAATCCAGCTCCCATTTTTAAGATATCAAATGCTCTCAGTGTATTCCTTTAAATCATAACCAAGAGCACTTGAAAGATTAGAAATACTATTCCTTTAAAAAAGACTTTAAACGAATTTCTAGCTAAAAATTACTACATTAAAAATATTAAAATTATTTGCAATTAAAAATATTTACAAAGAACCTACCAAAAAGGAAAGAATCATTCTAACTTCTGAAACATGTACTGGTAAGTGAACAAAGGAACTATTTTGCGGGTAATTCCACACCTTCTGAGTCTCTATGTGGGTGACGGTAAAAATAAAACAGCATCTTATACAAATAAGGTGAATCTTCAAAGCTGACCCTTTCCCCTTGCTTACACAGTAAGAGGCTTTCACAGAGAAAAATGAACAAAGACTAAAATCAGATACCTGCTCCAGAAAAGACAAAAAAGGAAGCATATGGCAAATAAATATGGTGGCAAAACACTGCAGAAAAAAAGCCGAGTCTTCATTTTGTAAATTGAAAGCTTCAGTACATACAGCAGATATTATGAAAAATTACAGCAAAGAAATGAGCAAGCACTTTACACCATAATACTTTCTAAATGCCAAGGCTTCAAAATTAATTTTAAGAACAGCTAATATTTATTGAGGGTTTAGCAAGTGCTAAGCCTAGTGTTAAGCACTTTACACACATCTTATTTAATAACAACCCTAGGAAGCACATGTTTATATTATCCCCATTTTATAGTAAATGTCAGAGCTTGATTTCAAACTCAGAGTCTAACTTGGCTCTTTAATCACTACAATATATACTACATTAACTTTCATGTAACTGTAATGATTAAGGACAGACACAGTGTAATTAATATGTCCAATCCTGTGGTCCGATAGGAGTCCCATATGGATTTTTAAAACCTTACACATTAATGTACTTTTACATGGAGGAGAAAGGACAGCCAAAGTAGTGATAATTGGTTCCTGATGTGGGAAAAGGAAATCGGTGTTACTGCAGCTCCTTGAATCACAGCCCGAGACAGGAATAATGGCTGAATGAGGGGAAATAAAGGCACCAAGGCCTGTGCTGGGTGGCGGAATGCAGGTGGAGAGGAGGAGAGGGAATGAGATTGAGAGATTATCTTCCACCTACTGATTCACTCTCCAAAGTGAACTCAGGGACTCTCTGTCCCTGGGAACAGCAGGGACTGTGCCAGGCCCAAACCAGTAACCAGGCACTCCATTTGAGTGGCCACATGGGTGTCAGGGACTCAATAACTTGAGCCATCATTTGCTGCCTCTTAGGTACGTTAGCAGGAAGCAGAGGCAGAATTGGAGGGACTGATTCCAGGAACTCTGACACAAGATGAGGCTGTCCTAAGCTTACCTTGCAGCACAGGAAAACTTAAATCACTTCACACGAAGTTGGGGAGATACAAGTACTTTCTTGTTCAAGAAGGGAAAATAAACAGTGAGTGGTGAACTGAGGGGAGGAAAGAAGGTCTGAGAAGGCCACTGGAATTTTGCTTGATCCAACACAGGCTGTATTTCTTTCATCCTTAGTGAGCAAGCAGCTCATTGTTGCATGTTTGATATGACCGCACCACTAGTTCTACCATTTTCCTTTTGTTTTAAAAATCAAGGGACAGGCATTTCGTACAGTGGTTAAGAAGCTGCTTGGGAAACCATGTCTCACATCATAGTGTGGGTTGGAACCTTGGCTCCATTCCTGATTCCGCTTCCTGCTGTTGTTAAAAATTAAGTCTTTGGTAGGAGATGGCGGGGGGGGGGGGGCAAGAAGGGAGGCAAAAGATCAAGCACACACAAGTACCACAGGAGCTTAGCAAGCTAATAGTTCACCGTAGTGCTGGCATCCCATAAAGACACTGGTTCAAGTCCCAGCTGCTTCACTTCAGATCGCGTTCTCTGCTAAAGAATGGGGAAAGCAGCAGACGATGGTCCAAGTGCTTGGGCTCCTGTCACCCACATGGGAGACCTGGAATATGCTCAGGTCTGGCCATTGGGCCATCTTGAGGATGAATCAGCAGATGGAAGACCTTAGTCTGTCTCTCCCTCTATCTCAGTAATTGACTTTGAAATAAATAAATAAATCTTTTTTAAAAATTAAGTCCTCAAACAAATCTTCTAACATCAAATGCTAATTTATAATACTAAATCTGCAATGAGAATTGGGAGAGTAAGTCACCAATTTTTAGTAAAGTTAAAAATCACATATTCTAGTCCAGTCCAGAACACAATCCTTCTTGGGTAACATCACTCACAGTAGCAGGAATTTAAACCCAGCATTCCTAGGCTCACAACCAGGCCCAGGGCTCTGCCTCCTCTGCTCTGTACAAACAGCTCTCGGGCTGAGCTGTCCTACTTTAGGCCTGACCCTGCTCATTCCCATCTCTGTCAGAGCTGTGCCCTTGCCTGGGCACGTTCTCCAGCATTGCCTTTCTCTGGCTATTGAAATTCTGGCTGTCTTCCATGGCCTTGTCACAAGTCTCATCTCCTCCAAAGACTCTCCCCCTAACCAATTCACCTGGTTTGATCTCATTCACCCAATAAATATTTATAAGATACCTATTCTGTAATAGGAGACACAGTTTGGGACACTCATAGGATACTTACATGCATACATACAAGTTAAACATGGCTTTGGTCTTTCTGTTTATATATATTATATGTATTTTACATATATATATATATATATATATATATATCTCAACTTCAACACATTATAAGCTTCTTCAAGATAATGGGTGCATTCACCCCAGAGCAAGTAAAAAACACAACATCTAACTCTTCGGTTAGATGAATAAGGCAATTCTCGTATAGTCCAATTTTCCTACACAAAACGATTAATGCCTTGGAGCTTCAACGAACCGCAACATTTTCATGAGATGTATACATCTACACACCAAGAACAATGGACTTGGAGTCAGAAGTTTATGTGGAATTTGGGTTACTCTTTGTACACCACACCTGACTGCACTCTTACCTGCACACTACTCTCCAGAAAATAAGAATATTTACTCTTAACCTAAAAGACTTTCACAATTACGATAAATAGGTAAATTAGGAAAAGACATGTTACTGTGCAAGAAAGACGTCTGGCACTCCCTCACTCACCCAGGAGATGTTAATAGGCTGTTCTCAATAGGTTTGGCCATTCCCCAAAAGAACATCTTAAGAAGATCTGTTAGCCTTTTAGATGGGTGACAACAATGCAGTCTTTAAGGAACCAAAGGAAAGAGTCTCTACAGAAATACTTGAGCTATAAAACCGTTTGGTTCCATGTTAAATAATCTCTGGAGGTCATGAAATCTTTCTATTGTAAAATGTCACTATTGATTACATAAGATACAAATAGTAGGCATTTATTGCCCTGCTGTAGTAGCAGGAATATATATGATGTCTGGAAAAAAATAAACAACAAAATTGCTAGTTAGAATACATGTATTTAGTAAAATATTTTCTTTTTGGTTAAACTACTTTTATATTTGACTTCCTATTTGAAGCATAAATGAAATATCATCAGTGAATGAAGAGCTAGCCTACCTAGCTTTAGAGAATTGCTAACCATTTCTGCTACATGGAGCTTTATTTATTTTTTTAATTAAAAAGTCAGAATTACAGACAGGAAGGAGCGTCCATCCGCTGATTCACTCCCCAGGCACCTGCAATGGCCAGAGCTGAGCCAATCAGAAGCCAGGAGCCAAGAATTTCTTCCAGGCCTCCCATGTGGGTGCAGAATCCCAAGATTTTGGGTCATCCTCTGCTGCTTTCCCAGGCCACAGGTAGCTGGATGGAAGTGGAACAGCTGGGATACATCCCGGTGCCCACGTGGTATCCCTGCGCATACAAGACCAGGCCTTTCACCACTAGGCCACAGTGCCAGACCCAGAAGCAGCTATTTTTAAAATCAACTTCTGGGTCTGGCACTGTGGCATAGCAGGTAAATCCCATGAGTGCCACTTCATGTTCCAGGTGCCCTACCAATGATGCAGCTTCCTGCTGGTGGCCCCTAAAAAGCACCTAAAGATGGCCCAAGTGCCCCTGCAGCTTACATGGGAGAACAGAAAGAAGCTCCTGGCTTCTGGCTTTGACCCGGCCCAACCTGGGCCATGGTGGCCACCTCAAGCAACCCAGTATATGGAAGCTCCCTTCCCTCACCCACTTCTCTAACTCTGATTTTAAAATATGATAAAATCTTAAAGAGTCCAAAACCTTCACCTGGAACTAATATTTTAAACTACTATTTATTCTCTCTCTTCACTGTCTTAACCACATAAGTCTCAGGCTTTCAATTCTGTGTATATTTCAATAACATAACATTTATGTCAAAGATTCCATAATTGGTATATTTATTGCTCAATTTAAGTCCAAATGTAAGACACTGAGACCTAATGAGGTGATATATGTGGCCCATCTCTCCCAATCAGCAGTGCCACAAATCCTTCATCTCTATTTCAGCTGTTGCAGCTTCTATTCCTATGTTACTTCTTTTATTACACATTGGGGAAAAAAAAAAAAAAAAAGAAAAGAAAAGAAAAATTTAACATTCTGGGCCCTGGTGCCAGACTAGTTCAGACAAGCACTAGTTACTAGCTGTGTTACCTGTGGAAAAGTATTAACCTCTGAAAGCTTTAATTCTCTATTATGAAAGAGCATCACTGCCATATCATAGGACTGTCACATATATCAAATGAATTAATCCAAGTAAAGCAGAATAGTACTTATTATGATTTCTGAATAAATTTCATGCTTTTAAAAACTGAACTTAACTCACTCAATGGAGAACGAAGCTTTAGGTATACACCCAATGCTTCAACAGTAAGGCTCAAGTCCACTGAAACTCAGTTCTGAATTTTCCCAGGCCCAACACACATCTGTCTGATAGACTTCCAGCAGCCACTGAACATGCTTCCTGTGAGGGTGGGCATTTGGTGCAGTGGTGAAGGTGCTGCTTGGGATGCCAGCATCACAGGAATGCCAGGGTCCAGGGTCGCCAGCTTGCTCTCATTGCAGCTTCCTACTCACATGCACTTTGCAAGTCAGCAGGTGATAACTTTACTAGTTGGGTTCCTGACACCCACAAAGGAGACCTAGACTGAGTTTCTGGTTCCTGGCTCCATTCCAGCCCAACCTCAGCTGTTGCAGGCATTTGGGAGAATAAGCCAGTAGACACACAGTCTGTTTCTCTGCCTTTCAATTAAAAAGTTTTAAGAAGCTTAATTTTTAAGGTAATTAATAGAGTAGTATGTTTTTTATAAGATTTATTTATTTTTATTGGAAAATCAGATATACACATAGATAGAAGGAGAGACAGAGAAGATTTTCCATTCATTGATTCACTCCCAAAGAGAGCGCAACGGCTGTAGCTGAGCCAATCCAAAATCAGGAGCGAGGAGCTTCATCAGAGTCCCCCACGCGGTTGCAAGGTCCCAAGGCTTTGGGCAGTCCTCGACTGCTTTCCCAGGCCACAAGCAGGGAGCTGAATGGGAAGTGGGGCTGCTGGGATTAGTCCGGCACCCGTATGGGATCCTGGTGTGTGCAAGGTGAGGATTTTAGCCGCTAGCAGTGTGGTTTTTATTGGAAAGAATCAATGCATCTGGAAGGCAAGAGTTTCTATTCTTACCAAAACACAGCTCACAACTACGCAACAGCGAGGAAATCATTTAACACTATATCCTAACTTAATGAAGTCCTTTAGTTAGGTGGTAGCCAGGGTCTCCTCTAAAATAAAGATCCTAAGAAATAAATATGTGTAAAAATACCAACAGCTGGCATGCAAAGTGCTGACTGCCACAGGACAGGTGACGTTCAATCACGCACCTCACATCCTGAAATCTGGAATGATGCTAAGTGCTGTCCCAGACATGCTGTGATTCTTGCTATTTAAACATGCTGTTTTCACAACACAGTAATGGAGTAGGCTAGCCTTGCAGTAAAAACAATGCTTAAGACGTCTGTGTCCCAAAGTGCAGTGTCTGTGTTGAAGATCTACTCCTGACTGCATCTCCCTTGCAGTTCAGGTCCTGGGAAACAGCAGTGCTGACACAAGTTATTTGGTTCCTGCCACCCATATGAGAATCCTGGACTGTTCTGGCTCCAGGTGTTAGCCAAGTCTTGATTGTTGCAGACCCGTGGGAACTGAACCAGAAGATGTGAGTTTGCTATTAATGTGCATGAGAATGCTAATTTTGTTCATTTCTTCATATAATATGCAGGCAAAAGGAAGATATATGCTAAAAATGTCTCTGCTCACTAGAAAACAAAAAAGAGCCAACCCTGGATTTGTGCTTTTGTTCTAGTGGTTGACACCCACATGCTACCATGCTCTGGTTACCATTCCAGCTTGCTCGGGCCCAGACTCCAGGAGGCAACACTGGTAACTCAAGTCACTGGTTTCTTGCCACCTCAGTTGAAGACCTGGCTTGAGCTCTCGAAGCCAGCCTTGGTCTGGCCCAGTCCTGACTCCTGCAGGCATTTTGGGAGTGAACTAGTGGGTGGTGGGGAAAGCATTAAGTAAAGGAGCACTCTCATCATTTTCAAATAAATATCTGGTTGAAGATACAATACAGTTAGAGATCTGCCATGTCTCTGATTTAGATACAAGAAAATGGTAATTTGAAAAAAACAGGGACAAGGTAAGCATCAGAGCATCACAGTGGAAACTAAGCCCATTAATATTAATTTATCTGTTCCAACTGGCTAAATGGAGCTGTAATAGTTACCCTGGCTGTAAATTTAAAATGCTGTGTTTATGTGAAGATTGCATAGTAAAGAGTCATTATGCTTTTTTGGGGTTCTTCAGTGAGAAAACTGAGTTCTTTCTCCTTTTAAAACTAAATGGTGTAATGAAGTAAGAGTTTTAGAAGAATAAATACTCCATACGTTTTAAGTCATAAATTACTAAGATTCTTTCATTGGGTTTGACTATATAGAGACCACAGTGATTAACTACTGCGCCTACACGCAGTGCTTTTGGCATTGGAAACTAGAACGGCAAGGACACCAGCCGATGTGCTCTGGGAATCTCTGGACAGGACAGAAGGACAGTTTCAGTACCTGTCATGCCTCAACCAATCAGAACGAGCAGCTCCATCACTTGCTTCCGATCCCATGTGTCCAAACAGGAGCTGGCAAGCACAGTACACCAGCCAACTTTCCCTCCCTCCTGATGAAGGAACTTCCTGACTAAAGTCCATTTACTCCCCACTGCAAATCCTTTCCATAGGAAAACTTCTAGAAATCTGAGTAAATTTAATTAGGGGGACTGGAAAAGCGTAAGGATTGTGTACACACGTATCAACTCATTATTGCCAATTAAGCTTCAACCTATAGGAAATTACATATGGACATGCGAGAAAGAGGTGTTTCGAAGCACACACTATTTCGGAATGTGTCCAAACCTGGCAGGGTCTGTGTGATCTCTGAGACACCAAGCTTTTTAACTTCTCCTTCCATCTTTAAATTGCCTGTAACCTTTCATCATCAGAATTCTGCTGCAGGTACAGACATGGCTAAAATGCATTGATTCATCCTAGAAGGAGGGATGTTTACAGAAATTAAGCCAGATTCAGTCAAAGCAAAGGACATGCTTCAACATGAACACCCACCCCTCCTCAAACCTCCTAAGACAATAATGTCTACCTGAGCTTCTCGGGTCTTCGAGGTTTTCCTTTTCTCTCTGCCATTTTTCTGTTTAGATTATCATGCGCTTCCATTTTTCAGCCTTTGACTGATAAGGATAACTGTAAAAGGCTAAATACACTTTTTTTTCTTCTTCCTGGCCGTAAATTTAACACAGTGACTGGTCCAACAGCCAAGAATCCCTTTGCTCCACCTCCTAACATCTGTCCCAAGTGTCCAATTACAAACCAACCCAAATGAGGGGCACAGGATGCGGAGGGGAAGAGCAAAGGGAAAACTAGTGATCAGGTCACCACTACGAGCCACACAGATTCTGTTTTTAATCTGATGGAATATGTACAGAGTGGCAATATGTTAAGATATAACATTAAACTTAATGTTTAGGACAAAAGAAAAAGAACTCTCCAATAGCCTAAATCAAAATTCTTTCTGAAGATAAGATTCCTTTGTTTATCCATGTATTTACTAAACACCTAAATAATATTAGCAATAAAAAAACTTACTCTTTCATCACTGGTTTTCTGAAAGTCAATTCTTACACCACACTTAAATATTCACAATCAAAACACATTAAACACAAACCAAATTACATAATTACACAGCTACTGACATTTTAAACTAAGAAAATAACTTAATCTTTGATGCTTTATAGTTTAAAAAACAGATAAGTGAATTGATTTTAATAAGTGTGTTGAAAAAATCTACAAAGATTCAAGGAAAAAATCCCTCTGCTTTCTAAAATGATGATTAAGAATAGCCTAAGGCAATTGGTCGGCAGACATTTTAGAAGTCAAACTCTTAAGTGGTTTTAACTTAAACACTTCATGCCAGAAAAACTTGTATTGGAAAGCATTTAATTCAAGGAACAATAAAAACACTGTGAAATATTGAAGTTGGAGAGTAAAGGTACTTGTTGGTTTTCTAGTATGTCCAAGCACCTGAATAACAATTCTGATCCCATTTTACCCTATTAAGATACTACAGTTTCAAAAGTGCAGGGTGTAACCTGATCATAATTGCCGTGAAGGGCGAGAGCTGACTATATGCTAAATCTTGCCATCTGTAGGTGCTTTACACAACTCTGGTTTTTTTTTTTAAAGTAGGGTCAAAAGTTTACAATGTATTTTATAACTAATTCCAATCACAAAATTCTTTTACTTTAGGTCATATCTGACATTTTTCTTTATGATTTTGATACTACTCAATCATAAACTGGCACATGTGTCTATGTGCATATCCAATTAATACTTGAACTACGGATGCAGTTTTTGTTCTTTCCTCCCTTTCTCTTCTTTCCTCTCTCCCTGCTTTTGATTTATTTATTTGAAAGGAAAATAGTGTGGGAGACAGAATGGGACAGTGAAAGAGCGAGAGAGCCAAGGTAAAGCCAGGAATCAGGAACTCCACCCAAGTGTCCCACGTGGTAGCAGAAACTCAAGTTAGCTGAATTCTAAAAAGGAAATAAGAGGGGTTGGTTCAATGGCTTAATTGGCTAGTCCTCCACCTACTAGTGCCAACATCTCCTATAGAAAACAGTTTATTTTGGGGCTGTTCCACTTCCCATCCAGATCCTTGCTTGTGGCCTGGGAAAGCAGCAAAAGACAGCCCAAAGCCTTGGGACCCTGCACTTGTGTGGGAGATCCAATAGAAGCTCTTGACTCCCAGCTTTGGTTCAGCTCCAGCCGTTATGGCCATCTGGGGAATGAACCAGCAGATGGAAGATCTTTCTCTCTGTTTCTCCTTCTCTGCCAATCTATGTTTTCAGTATTAAGAAAACAAGAAACCACTAATACACATTTATAGGTAAGCTTATGAAAGAATTATACTCCTAAAAATACCTTATCTAATGTGTAAATCTGAATGTTATTATCAATATACAAGAGAAATTTTATATTAAAAAGAATCCTACTGAGTCCGTTTAAACTGAATAATCGTTAACATTGGAAAACAATCAACTCCTGCTTCAATTATGCTACAATTTACTTATAGGGATGGGATATGTGAAAGACGGTCAACTCTTTATAATGTCTAACTTAAACGACAAAAGCCAGCCCATGGAAGACACAATTCTTTGGAGAAGCTCACTGAAGAAATCTAAAACTAACGTTTCTAATCAGCAAGGGCTTTCACCTAGCCTTCAAAATGAGTTCTCCTTTGCTGATAAAGTAAATGCCAACAACAAGAACTGGGCTCTGTCACTGGCACCTCTGCCAGAGAACTAGGATGGGACAAACGCAACCAACTGCACTGTCCATGTTCCTCAATGACAAAAACCACAGCAAATCCTGTTATATACAGAGGAGGTTCTCAAACAATCCCTGTAGCACAGTAGAAGTGTTTTGGTCAAACCACTTAGGCTCACTCTGTGCAGAATAAACTCTGCCAAGTGCTTTCCATCAGCACAGATGAGAAGGTAATATTCTAAGAAGATCTCTGAAAAGCCCTTGTGTTATTCTTCATTCTATCAATGACTCCCCAATTAGCAAAGGCATTCGCTTACCTTTAACATTAATGGAAGAATTTTTTAATACATGCAAAGACTACCAGTTTCTTCTTCCAAGATAAAATGTGAAGCGCATAAATTAAATGAAAAAGAGAGCAAGAAATTAAGAAAGAAATTTGGGACAGGACCCATAACAGCACTGCAATTAAAAAGATAAGAGAAAGAAATTCTCAGGAAAGAAAAAAATCCTCCAGTCACCAAAATGAGGGACCTGCACTTGGTGTGGGCGGGGCAGGGTGGGATAAAAGGTTAATGTGCAAGAACAGCAAATTAACGGAATTTTAGAAGCAAAAGCAAAAAACACTGCAGCAAAATTTCTGAATTCTAAATTTTAAGTAAAAGTACACATAGTAGTCTCAAAACAACTCTGTCAAATTCAGACACAAAACAAGAAAAACTACTGACATTGTTTATGTCTATTACATGGCCTTTAAAATTTTCTGATCATGTTTTCATTCTTTTGCTAGCCACCATTGTTTATTTTGCTGTCTCATTCCCTAAGTAAAATAATGTCAGAATCGCCAGTAATGACTACCCGTGAGAACACTTCACACAGGTGTGCCAGAGGGGCACGTTTTCCCAGATGCTCTGCACACAGGACCTGGCAAGCTTCTCCGCTACCTTCGCTGCTCCATCCCACCCAACGGGCAAGCTCTTCAACTTCTCATTCCTTCGGTAATCTCATCGAAAAGAGATACGTTTCTGTTTCCTCACTGGTTCATATCGATATTAAAACAAAACGAGAGAAAAATGCCAAGAATTTCTGCAAACCATCTCTGTCATAAGTAATAAGAAATCATTATTCCTTGCCTATTCCTGTGTTTCAAGTAATCTTTACTTTCCTCTTTTTACACAAACCTTAAAAACTCGTCGCTCAGGTGAAGTTAAATATGTTCAATAAGCCACATCTTTCTGGTAAAGGACATTAATCCAGAAAGTTATTTTTAAAAATTGAAAGAAAGGCCTTTATCTTAAAATCGTTCTAAAAATACATTGTGCTTTTTCCTTCTTTAAATGGTTTTAGTGAGGGCTAGAAGAAAGAATAGGTGAAGATACTTTATACTAAATAGAATGAGTGATATTTCAGGTCATATCTAAATTTTATTAATATTTTAATGCAAATCTGTTAATTGTCCAGGGTTCTCACTGTTATTCCCTTTTATAAATGGAATACAGTAGAATTTGTTCCTTTTCCTGTTATTTGTATTTTTCTTTCTTCTGGCTATTTCTTCACTGTCATTTTTCATGTACTGCATGTCTGTAACAGTTCAATTCTGTTCTCTAGCTAAATTGAGAGTGACTTTATTCCTATTCATACTTCTGGAACAGCTTTATTGAGATATTTACATGTCATGCAATGTATCCATTTAAAATGTACAATTCAATGGTTTTCAGTGTGTCCAGAGTTGGGCAACCAACACAATCAACTGTAGAATATTTCTACTCTGTGGAAAGAAACCTTACATCCCTCAGCAATCAGCTTCTTCCCACTCCCACCTCCTGCCCTAGGCAACCATTAATCTACTTTCTATTTCTACAGATCTGCCTTTACAGAAATGGAACCATACAGTTTCTTGTATTTTATTACTGGCTTTTTGCTAAATACACTGTTTCTGCAGCTCCTCCACTTAGTTGTGGGTATTAGTATTTCATCTACTTGTTTTGCTGTGTAATATTCCAAGCATGTAAACAGCACACTTAGGCATATGCATTAGCTGACAGACATCTGCAGTGTCTTAATTTGGGACTGTCATGAGTAATTTTCCTACAAACATTTCCACAGTCACATTTCTGTCAATTCAAAAAATCTACCTATTAGTGTTAGGGAATGAGGTGGATCACAGGGCACAAGGCCAGGGCGTTTGTAGGACCCAGAGTAACTTCTCCTTCAGAACATCAATCACTACTTGCTACCAACTTGCTTTAACGGAACTGGAATCTCCACTCCCCATGAGCCAAATCGCCTAAAAATGGGCTCACCTTCCAGTCCTGCCCTCTAATCAGATAGCCTCAGCATAAGGAATTCACTCTAAAATGTCAGTTTCATAATTTCATTTCCCTGTCAGTGGATCCTCATAGAACTTAAGATTCAAGCACAATGCTTTACACCAAGTAAAAGTCCTTGTGGGATTTAGGTCCGCTCACTCACTAATTTACATAGGCGTAACCTCTGGCTAGTTCTGCTGCATGTCTATGAAACAACTGTTCACACCCCTCCATCACTGCCAAAGAACCCTGCTCTCTCTTGCCACCAGACCCTTGTACATGCCGTCTTCATGGTCTGGAGCTACCCTTGTCGTTACCTTTCCCTGCGACAGAAACAATAATCTATATCCCATCCTTTGCAATATGCCATGTATTGTACCTACAGTCCCAATGAGTGAAATTTGTATCTTCTCACCACTAACATTTCTAGTAGAGTGAATGGCATACAGCGTATTCTCCACAAATATTTGTGCTTGTGTAAGGGAATAGCATCTTCTAGAACATGTGAATAATTCCTGCGAGTAGACAGGACTTTTGTAGGCTCTTAACTTAGTTTTTACAAAAAAAAAAAAAATAGGAAACACTAAACAAACCTTAAGGTTGGTTCCTCTCTAGAACAAAGACAAGCAACCCTCTCCTGCCTAGGGTCATTAGGTTCAGAATGGAACTAACCTTCTCCCACCCAACAGCCCTCAGTGTAACCAGGGACTCTGCTCTGTTCTGATCAAACATGTGCAAGACCATGACAGGCAGAGCTACTGAGAACCCAATGGGAACTGCATAAAATGGGAATGGTAGGCTCAGTTTAGGATCTACCAGTTTTTGCTCTGAATACATCCTGTGAATCAGTGCCAACAGTAAAGTTTACCCATGAACCTAACTTTTCCATTCCTGTTCTAGGCAAAAAGCAGAAAAGCAGAGAAAAACCTAAACGTTGTCACAGATAATCAGAATGGTTGTTTTTAAAGGCACTCAAGCTAAATGGCATCATCTTTTTATTCTTTATGTCTCAAAGCAGAGGCCTCTTCTTGTAAAATCAAAACAAGACATTTAAAATGGTCTCTGATGAGTGTCAGGAGTAACTGCAGAGTCACATGGAATTCTACTTGCAATCTTGCTGAGTCTGACATATTGGCTCCAGGCCAAGGATACAGCTTACACCAGGTCTCTGAGCTACAAGTTCAGGATCAAGTCAAAGAACACCCTTAATAGACTCACTTGTTTGGCTCAATGGTGCCTTTTCTAAGGTGGAACACAAAGACCCAAGACTCAGGCTTAGCTTTTTATTTACTTTGGCTAATGGCAGAGCAATCAGTAAAAGAGGTATTCAGAGTTCTTATGCCGTCTACCTAGCAAACATTCTAAAGTCGACGCTGCTCAAATGGAATTTTCCTTTAACATGTCAAAATGATAGGATTTGTGTGGTGACAAAGTGAGCCTTCTTTCTCTTTTCCTTGAGGTAGCTGTAATAAATTGAGAAGGAAGGATGCTAAAAAGCACTCCACTTGCAAAAAGGAACCTCAGCCGGCTCCAGCCCTTCTCCTTTCTAGATTATTGCTAACAGAGACCACTCCCTGGCCACAGCAAGGCACCCTGGAAATGTGAGCGGCCCAGCTGAAGAACACAAACACTGGGCGGATGGGGGGCCTAGGGAAGTGTGCCTCTCTTCTGGGTTCTCATCCTCATAATCTCTGGACTGCATTCCCCACAAAGAATGTGTATTTTAGGACTGAATGTTCTCTTTTGTTCTTCATCATTTTTCTTATCCCCCAGAAAAGGAGGGATGACAGGGCATTAAGCAGGTGGAGGTGAGAAAGTAATGACAAATGAGACATTAAAAAAAAAAAAAAAAGAGTAGACGCCTTGGGATTTTCAAGGGACAGAAATCTCAGAAGGTTAGTATTTCCAGGTCTGATCATCACATATTCATTTGTTCTTAGAAAGTTGAATGAAAAGAACACTCGGGAAGGGGGTATCCACTCTCCCAACCACCTCATCTGATCTCCCTTTTGTTTAATGGCTAAGTGCCCAACGAGATAATTCAAGATCACCTGTGCCTAACATGCAAGTACCCCTTCCTGATTCCGTAGGTATGCATGCAGGGATGTGTGAGTGTGTGTATTACTGAGGGGGATTTCAAGTGGCCATTAGGTTACAACTCTGCCAAAAAAAGAAAAAAAAAGCCTTCTCTATGCTGTGGCAGCTCAAGACACAATGTGGAAGGGACAGGGGAAAAGAGGGAGGGGTGGGATGTGAACAACAAGCAAAGCTTGGCTAGGAACGGCTGTGAGGCACTGGCTACTATTTTCAGAAATACAATATAACTTGGCCTAGGAATGAGAACTGGAAATGAGGAATACAAGCAGAGGAGAAAGAGGAGTGGCAAAACAACCCAGCTGATAGCAGAAATGGAGGAGCCTCAAGCAATGTTTACATCACAAGCACAAGTTTCTTTGTTCATTGCATTGATGGTTCTGCAACCAGGTGCTCATAAAACTAAAAAAAATTAAAAAATAAAAAAAATAAGCTCTGGCCGGTCCAGCCCTGGCTGTGACAGCCATCTGGGGAGTGAGTTAGCACATGGAAGAATGTTATCCCTGTCTCTCCATTTCTTTCTGTAACTGACTTTGAAATAAATAAATCTTTACAAAAGAGCATGGCTTGTAACGGCCTCATATTTGTAACTTTTTAGAGCTGCATGCTTACTATCTTTCACACCTCTTCAACCACTGTCACAGTTCTTCAAGCGGACTATAGCAGATGCATTTACTAAGCTGTAATACAGAAAGCAACCATCATCAGGAACGTGCTTAGATGTCTGTTTCTCCAAGTGCTATGGCTTCCTTGCCATCATTCTGCAGCAAAATCACAGTCTAATTGGGCTGCATTTCCAATGCAGAAGTCACCATTTAGTGCTCATGTGCTCAGGACATCTCCAGCAAAGAGTGCAGGAAACACCAACTAGTGTTTTCCTACCATTTCATCCTCAAGTCCCATCAACAGATGTTGCGTTCTAGAATACACAGCAGGGTTGTGGACTGTAGAGCCATATAACTAAGGTCAAGGGCATGAAAACAGGCAGCAGTACCCATGAACCACAAAGGTCCAGGGCTACTGCTGTTCTGATACTGTATACTCACATTATAATTTGTTGACACATTGCTTTGCAATCCCATGCATGTAACTTTGGCTCCTATTTCTCTAAGCATATTCAGGTGGGGGGGGGTGGCAGAGGGCAGAGGTCACACATATTGTTTCTGTATGCCTGGAACATTCGTCCCAGATACACACACACACACACACACACACACACACACACACACACACACACACACACACACACACAATTGTTCCAGAAATGAGCACAGTCTAAATTCAAAAAGACTACCAGTTGGCCTGGGAAATAAAAACCAAATCAGGCACTTCACCTAACGAACAAGTTCCACCAGCAGACTACAGGAGGCTCTGTGTTGTACATGCTGAATATTCCTTACCCAAAGTGCTTGGCACAGAAATAGTTCAGATTCAAGACTTTATCAGGAATTTGAAATACTTGCATTTACATAATGAGATACTCATATCCAACCATAAGATTCACACATGCCTTCATAATAACCTGATGGTTATTTTGTAATTTTTATTGCATATTTGATTATTCATTGATTTATTTGAAAGCCAGGGGGAAAAACACGGAGATTTCTATCACTGGTTCACTCTCCAAATGGCTGCATCAGCCGAATGTGGGCCAATCCAAAGCTGAGAGCCTGAACCTACACCAGGGCCAGAGTACATGGGTGCCAGGAGTGGGCCATCATCCACCGCTCTGTCATGCTGCTTGGCAAAGAGCTGGATTGGATGTGGAACAGCCAGGACTGCAACTGGCATTCCGATATGGGATGCTGGTGTTGCAGTATCACCCCAACTTTAAGTGTGAATACATCTTGAAAAGATGAGATCAAGTATGAGATTTTCCAGCTGTGCCATATATCACTGCTCAAAAAGTTTTGCATTGGGCCTGGTGCGGTAGCCTAGTGGTTAAAGTCCTCATCTCACACGCACCAGCATCCAATATGGGCATCAGTTCTAAACCCAGTAGTCCTGCTTCCCTTTCAACTCCCTGTTTGTAGCATGGGAAAGCAGTCGAAGATGGCCCAAAGTCTCCTGGCTCCTGGCTTCGGATTGGTGCAGCTCCAGCCATTGTGGCCACCTGAGGAGTGAATCAACAGATGGAACATCTTCCTCTCTGATTCTCTTCTCTGTATATCTGATTTTCAATTTTTAAAAAGTTTTGGATTTTGGCACATTTCAGATTTTAGATTTTTTTTTAAGACTCCCCAGGCAGCCGCAATCGCTGGAGCTGCGCAGATTCGAAGCTGAGCCGATCCAAAGCCAGGAGCCAGGAGCCTCTTCCGGGTCTCCTACCCGATTGCAGTGTCCTAAGGCTTTGGGCCGTCCTTGATTGCTTTCCCAGGATTCAAGCAGGGAGCTGGATAGGAAGAGCCCGAATTAGAACCGGCGCCCATATGGGATCCTGGCGTGTGCAAGACGAGGACTTTAGCCACCACACTACCGCTCTGGGCCCAGATTTTGATTTTTATATCAGGCATGTTCAACATGTACTAGAGAGAAGAGGCTGTGGAAAGATACAGCATGACACTGATGCAACAACCTGACCTAAACGAAACTCTGTGAGGATTAAGGCTTTCATTCATAAAATAGGAATGATTTTTCTCTTCCTAGCCAGTAATACAAAGCTGATGAAAAATATAAACACACATATTAAGGGCAAGTGGAATGTAAAAATGCAAGAAAATCTGCCTCCTTAAAATTCTTTCTATATTCTAATTTATGGAATCATTTTCTTTAAAGGGAGATGGCCAAGACTTCCTAAAAGGCATTTGAAACAGTTTTAAAAGGTAGATTTAACCAGTGATATATACAATAGCATGATTTTATTGAAACACTGAAAGCATATTTCACAATATTAATTAAATTATAACTTTATCGAGTATATGCTTTAAAAATCATTTTAAAAGAAAATGAAAATGGCAGCTGTGAATAAAGTAAATTCTGGATGAGAAGCAATTAAAATCTTTTTGTGCTCATCATGAATACCACTAATTAAATCACAAAAACTCATAAGCAACCAAAAGCACTGGGCACTGCTTCTATACAGCAGCTGTAAATTCCCATTCGTAAAAAACAACCAACAGGATGGCTCTGAGAGGGAGGACGGTCTGATTTTTCTTTTTTACATTTCATAAAATGTTAAAGCCATGCCTATTGAGATGTGATTATCTGAAATACAGTTCAACTGGAACAGAAATTGTTCCATATAGATTAAGCTTTTTTTCAGAAAGTAATTGCAACGATTCTCCAGTCACTCTCATTCTTCGAATGTAATCTTTTCTGAATACAAACTTTAAAATTGAAGATTTTTTCCTCTCTTTGAAAGGATTTAATATAGGTCTCTGACCATGGGGATTCCAGAAAATTCCTTCTTAAGACAAAAAGACTTACTTGTTTGGAAGGGAGATGGGGAGGGCATGAGAATTTCATCTGTGTCTCCCACCAGGGGTGACAGGTGCCCAAGTTCTTGGGCCATCTTCCACTACCTTCTCCAGGCAAAGTAACAGGGAGCTAGACGAGCAGAGACGTAGCCTGGGGAACAAATCAGCACTCTACTTTGGGGTGTGTGGAAGACACCAGTGTCATCAGCTTGACCCTTTGCACCACAACACTAAGCCCACTACTGGGGATTTTTTTGAGGGCCAGAACTGTGGCATAATGGCTTAAGCTGTTCCTATGAAAGCCACATCCCACGTGAGCATCAGTTCTAGTGGTTTGTATACCACCAACACAGCTTGCTGCTGTGCTTGGGTCCCAGCCACCCACATGGGAGACCTGGAAGGACTTCCAGACTCCCAACCCAATGTGTCCAGGGCTGGTCGTTTTGGCCATATGGGGAACTGGAACAGCAGATGGAAACCTTCTGTATCTCTGTAATTCTTCCTTTTAAATACATACATAAATATATTTTAAAAAGATTTATTTTTATTGGAAAGGCAGAATTAGGGAGAGGGAAAGGTTTTCCATCTGCTGGTTCACTTCCCAGATGGCCACAATGGCCAAACTTGACTGAGCAGCAGCCAGGAGCCTCTTTGAGGTCTCCCAAGGATTTGGGCGAAATTCTGCTGCTTTCCCAGGCCACAATGAGGGAGCTGGATTAGAAGTGGAGCAGCCGAGACACAAAGTGGTACTCACACGGGATGCCAGTGCTTGAAGGCAGATGATTAGCTTGGTGAGCCATGGCACCAGCCATATAATATAAAATAATATGTTTTAAACCATTACCTTTGAATAAAACTGTAAAGTTAATTTTAACGGCTACATGATCAAGGCAGTGAGATATCCCCCTTTCTTCCATCTTTCAAAACAAAAACACCAACTTAAAAGAAAACCTGCATTAACTTCATTGAAAGCAAGAAACAGATAATTATCATTTCTGTGACTTGTACCCTCATTTATTATAATTTCTATCTGAGGTAACATAATAATTATCAACTTCATGGAGTTGTCTTCCTAGCAGTGACAATAAATTGGGCCTACAGATCTTCACTGGTGGTGGGGGAATAGCATAAAGTAATGATGCCATATCTTGTCATAGCCTTACTAATACTGAGAAAGTCAGTTTGAAAGTTCATTTGAAAATTACTAACCATTTTCCATAGGACAGGGCTTCGTTGGTTAGGTATTTTGAAATTCTACCTACTTACTTATTTACTAATTTATTATTTTAGGAAAACCAGGTCTCACAAGTCAAACTCGACTGTCAGGGTTTGAATCCCAATCCAGCCTCCTAACAGGCTAGTTAAATTACATGAACATTATTAAGCAGGTCATGTAACATCTCATTGCCTTCATTTCCCTAGCTTCAAAATAAGACCAAACCGACATCTGTCTCTTGGGTTTTTTAGGGGATTATGTGAATGAATATGAGCTGAGAAAAGACCTGGCTCATGGTAAGTACAATATGCATTCTCGTTATTGTAATGATCTTTCACTGTCACTACACTCCCCTGTACACTACGTGGTATAACGCAATAACGGTGCTGATAACACTTGGTTTCACATTCACTCTCTGCACTAAAATCACATCGGCATAAATCACAAAACTTAATCAAATCAGAACAGATAACTTGCTTATGTTAATTTGTACTTATATCCTATGTGCTACATATCTGGAGTGCCATTTTGAGTGTTCGTCTTCGGTAACACAGTAGTGTTATTTAACGAGATACTGAAAACTTGAAGTTAAACATGCATTTATGGGCAGCTGTAAAGTTAATGTTCTGTAAATAAATGAGAACCATTAACTGACTTTTCACTCTACGTAGTGAAAAAATTCAGTAGGTTTCAAGTAGTTGACATCCATTTGATTTTATTTCCTTGACTTACATTTTAAACATTTTCTTTTGACAACACTTATTTTATAGACTCTCACGGGTCAGTTACCCAGCACTTTTCTTTTTTGGGAATCAGGAGCACTCTCCACATCTAACTAAAGGTGTTAGGACACTTCAAAAAGTTTGCAGAAAATGGAATTAAAAATGTTTATTTTGGTGCAAAACAAATTGAAATCCATACCTAGTTTTATTATAATATGCATTTTCTATGAGCCTTAGGAGACTCCATGTATACATGAACTTTAACAAGTTTTTCCGATGAAAATAAACAGTTTAAATTATATTTACATGAACTTGTGGAAGTACCCTCAAAGAAGACGCAACATATGTGTCGTTACAAGAGTTAGGTGAATTACAAGACAAGAAGTTGTATTTCACAACGTTATAGCCCATAATATTTGAATTCTTTCAGATTAAAGTCATTTAAGTTTCACCTCAAAGAGAATTTAGACACAGTAGAACATACTTCATATTATGCCAAAAATTTAAACTGATACAATACATCTGAATGCCAAGAAGTGAGTCTTGCCAAAAAGAAATGTTTTTCTCTACTTCTACCTTTCAAGTTAATCTTTCTCTCCATTTCAAAACATAACACTTTACTTCAGGAAACCTGATGGTAGCATATACACAAATGATCAGTTGTGACACCTGGATCAAAAGCCGATGAAACAGGGAGAAGCAAGACCCTTACTCAAAAAAGTTCAATCAAAATAATGCCTTACTTAAGAGGAGTAGTGAGAAATATCACATTAAGCCACAGTTACTAAGTATATTGCAATAATGCTTCTCCTCTATCTAATATTTAAAAACAAAATTAAAAACCAAGGAAGCATCTGGCAGGAACTACTGGAAATAGATAAGCATTATGCAAATATCGTGTTTGAAGCACAATGCTTTGGCAATAAGGATATGTTTAAAAAATAAAATGTATTTAAAAATTACAAAAAGGATCATTTTTATATTTTCAAAGGAAATTTTCATCTTCACTTACATAATATGAATATATCAGTGAACAACTTCAAAGAACAATTTACATGTTAAACATGTTAAAACAACAAATCCTTTATAAAATGTTGTGGCTATCTCAAAAATGTAGAAACAAAATGTTCAAAGCATCTAGAGAAAGAAATTTTAAATCTAGATTTTATAATTAAAAACAACCCACTCATGGTGGCTGGGATTGGGGCGGGGGCGAACTTGGGGTCTGGGGATTAAAACTTCCAGCAGCCTATTGGCTGGGATCGTCTCCATGTTCGGAGCCCCAATTCCAGCCATCACGTGCACACAGCGACCTGTCCCTAGGCGGGCCAGTGCACCATTTGGCACCCGGCTCTGCCTGGTGGCTGGTCAGCAGCTAGCTCTGGGGTTTGGGGGCTTTGAATTACTGCTTAGGTAGTTCCATGTTAAGCCCACTGTACTTCTGGGATGTCAATCAATCCTAATGACTCCCAGAGAGTAAGTTTTCTTTGAAGGTAAGCCAGGATAATGAGACCTGGAAAGTTTGATGAGACGGACCAGATGATCTTTGTGGGAAAGTCTGTTTTACCAACCTCCTATCAATCCTGTGTAGAACTTGTAATCACTGAATAATGCTGACCATTGAATACCAGTCCATGCAAAAGCTAAGGCTCGGGGCTTGTCTAGCATGATCATGTCTTATTACATGACAGGATGATGGATCAGGAGATGGGTCTCATTAGGCAGGGCCGTGACATTAGCTAGCACACCAGAGAACCATATCCAGAGAACCATCCCTATAGTCTGTGGGGGATGTGTGAGCCAAACCCTGTGGAAATTCTAGCCCCACTGGGTAGCTCAAAAGTTGGGATGGTGATGAACTAAGCTAGGTTTGACCAAGGAGCTTGCCATCAATCACAGTTAAAGGACCCAGTAACAGTCTAGACTGGTCAAGGCAGCAGCACCCGAATGTGCATCCTGAATAGGGTGTGGGGTGGGCTGGGCTGCAACGTTCACCAGCTCATACAAGGCCAAATGGAAAGTCAGATGATGCCTGACACTGGCCTAAAACCAATGGCATGTATGAGAACTGGGTCTGGGAGTAGGTCAAGTGGAGGAGCTTGGGAAACACCCCTGGCGGGTCATAGCTCCCACTGATGACCACACAGTCCAGACCTGGGGGTCGGACAAGCCGGGCAAAGTAGCTCTAACAGCTGGCTAATGTGTGGGTTGGCAATGGAACGGGGTGTATCAAACCTTAGCCCACAAGCAAAACTAGAAACCAGGATGGAGCACAGGTCATGCTGAGCTAGGCTCTTACACCTATTGGTCTGCGTGAGCCAGGGACACTAAGCCACAGTGTCTAAGACAGGGGCCAGGACAGGTGATGGGCTGTGCCAAACTGAGTCAGAGCAACCACTGGCATGCACATGATCTATGGCTGGGAACAGGCCCAGTTGGGGAACTAAGGGGACACCCTAGCTGGGTTGAGGTTCCCACCAAGGGGCGTGTGGCATGGAATGGGGGCTGTGTTCTGATAGGGAAACGGTTGTAGTCTTCCTTGGCATAAATGTGGGCGGGGACTGGACGCACCAAGCTGGGCCAGACTCCAACACTGTCTGGTGTCCTGGAGGACCAGGGTAAATGTGGGACAGACTAGGCTAGGTCTCTACCAATACTGAGCCATGTGTGAGCCGTATGTGGGAATGGACGAGCCGTGGCTGTGCTGAAAGATCCAGATTGGATTGAAGGCCAGTCAGGAAATGCCACTGTTCCTGTTAGGACAGTAGGTGAACTAAGTAGGGCTGGCTCGTGGACCCCCTGGTATGCGCAAAATCTGGCATTGGGAAGGGTTCTGATGGAGGAGCCTGGGCAACTCCTCTGGCAGGACACAGACCCTTCAGATACGCACCAAGTCAACTACCTCAGCCATATGTTGGCAGTGAAAACCTGGGCAAACGGAGACTATGATGGACTACGTCAATCAGTGGATTCTTCAGCGACCTCATCGTGCTCGGAACGGCAAGATTGGCAGCAATTCATAACTCCTGAACTATCAAAACAACTTGAGCAAGACCCTCGGAGCATGCCCAACATCAGGGACCTACGGTGAGTGGGGGATTGGGTGGGGCTTCTCCCTTTATCTCCCCATTTACCCCAGAAATGACAAAAACAATGTGGAAATAATAGTCTTACCCACTTTTCTGTATCCCTTTAACCTTTTTTCCCTAACTAAGTAAACAGTGTCAAAAATAAAGAAAACCTGACACAAAACAAAACAAAAAAAACCCCACTGTTGCATATTAATAACAGACTCTCAAAATCTAATTTCTCCAATATGTACTTAAAATAAATTTTGCATTTTTATTCAATTTAAGTGTAACAGCATGAGGAGTTTATATAGTTTTTTAAAAATATATTAGTTGAAAATACTATTCTATGTTCATATTCCATCTTACAAATTAGAAAACAGGAATTATCTGGTGGATGTAATAAAGCTGTCATATACAAGGAAGAATTATTAATCTAGATCCCATAGCAGTTTTAATGGCAAATTGAAAGAAACTGAGATCAATGGCTTTCTCTGACCGCTATACTCCTAATTCTAATTTAAACGATCAATACATGAATGTTGATGTGGCAGTTTGTTTTGAAGACATCGCTTTGTAGCTAGGACCAGATGTAAAATCTCAGCACTCAGTGCAGTGCCTGCAGGCCCTTTAAGAGGCTGCCCATCTCATCCTATCATATCAGTAGCCTGAATTTTCTTTACAATTTTAGTTTCCAGTAAGTTAGCTGACTCCAATTTGGTATCTGTCTGAAAATAACGTAAACCTGGCACCTTCCTTTCAAATTAAAAATGAAGCACATAGCCCAAAATTTTACTAACTGGGACCTGAATCTGGTAAAGCAGTGAAGCCACCTGTAATGCTGGTATACCACAGGTGTGATGGCTGGAGTTCCGGCTGCTCTAGTTCTGATTCAGCTTCCTGCTCATATGCCAGAGAAAGCAGAAGATGGTCTAGATGCTGGGGCCCCTACACCTACATGGAAAACCTGAATGAAGCGGCTAGCTTTGGTATGTCCCAGTCCTAGCCATTACTGTCCAGTTAAGGAGTGAACCAGCAGATGCAAAATCTCTAACACCCTCAGTTCCCCTCTAAGTCAGTCTTTCAAATAAATAAATCTTTAAAAAAAATATATACTATCAGACTCAAATCAAATGCACCATGTTTTGAAAGTTAGAATAGACACTTGAGAATCAGAGATCTTATCTTTGAATCTGACAATCTTAACATCTAAATAAGTACCAGTTTGAATTGAAATCCAATGGACAGAACAAAGACAGAAGCACACATGTTTTATTAGTAATCTGCAAACCACTTCTTCTACTGTCAGACACAAATTCCTGTTCTTTGGCAGAAAAACATAACTAGCATCCACAGCACAGTATCTGTAGCTCCCAAACCCTGTCCATCTTCTTTGGAACGTGTCTGACTGCCAATTAGATCCTTTGTGATCATAAATATTCCCACCTCTCAGAACAAAGTAAGGACTCAAAACCAACAAACAAACATTT
The DNA here is from genome assembly GCF_017591425.1 of Ochotona curzoniae. Classification (NCBI taxonomy): domain Eukaryota; kingdom Metazoa; phylum Chordata; class Mammalia; order Lagomorpha; family Ochotonidae; genus Ochotona; species Ochotona curzoniae. Next base: position 19,723,570 of record NW_024464939.1, on the reverse strand, counting down.
GAAATGTACTTAAGCATGGCATAACCGCAAATTTTCCCCTGGGCCCTGATATACTTAATGCTGAGACCATAACAATAGAGTGTTGCCGTCCTTCCTGAAGAAAATTATGCTGTGTTTTCCAGAAGAGAGCTTTGCTCCATATCCAAGGACTTGTGAGCTGGGCTGTAGCGGGTACCTGTTAATACCCACACAACCACACTCAACCGAACCTTTGGCCCATGCCCCATCTTCCAGTATCAAGAAATCTGCAGCGAAATCCAAAGTCTATATAAATCCATAGTGAGTTCAACTTGCCACAGTGAACAGAAAATTACATTTCAAGGCTATATTGTCAAACAGATTTATCTAATTCTTGCTCGTCTTTTGATTATCAGTGTCAAGTAAATTTTATTGGCTAACTTTCAAAATGCTTAAAATGTGAGTGGAATGGAAATATTGAACAGCTATATATTAAAAAGCACAGTTCAATCTGTAAAATGCATCTTGCCTTTTTAATTTAAGATACAGACTTCCCTCTTCCACATGTTCAAATATAGAAGCTGCATTTACATTTGCAAAGACTAAGGAAATTTAATCAATCATTTTTCTCAAATTAAAATTTTTAAGATGTATTCACAAAGTTGTCTTCAGGAACATTTTGTGCTTAATATTATACATTTTAGACTCCAAGAATTTTGATATATTTTACTGAGCCCTGACAATGAACTAAGAAAAACTAAAGTTCCCTTTGAACTAACTGTTCCATCTCAAGGCTATACTACTTTGTTTCTTAAATAATTTTTCAACTTTTCTCCAGAGATAGAAACAATAACACCTTTCAAGATAAAGGTTCTAATTCTATAGTCACTGTATTTTAAACCCTCACCACTGATGTCACCCATAACCTAGAATTTGCAAGGGAGAAGGAACACCAATTCACCATAGTGGATGATGACGCTGGAAAAGACTGGCAGTCGCCCGTATGTCCCCCATGTCCCAAGCCCTCCCCACTCCCCACTGCCCCACCAAAGCGAATCGGAAACTGAAGTCCTAGAGTGGAACTTTAAATTGTTGAAGTAATCATTAAATTTCAAACGGGCTGTCATGTTTCACAGTTTGAAACAAAGGCTAAATGTTAAGACCTGCTAATGAAATGTAAGTCAAATAATGGTTGACTTTTAAACTAATTTTGAAGTCTTCCTTTTCATATGTTACACTAACTGCCACAAATATGCTGTATCTAGGGCTATTTAGGCAAAAAATGGAACTCAGGGGTTAAGATCAAGGTCTTTGGAGTGACAAACTGTCAGTACTTGATAGGACTTCAAAAAGTCACTTAACCTCTTGGAGCTTCACTTTCCTTATCTGCCATTCTGAAGATAACTGTAAAGCACTTGCATAATTCTTGGCACTCCAAAAGGGAGTGATAAATAACATCAAGAAATCTCTGCAAACTGCATTTGTAAAATAAATGGGGCTTAGTAATGGCCTTACAAGCTGTAAACTTTAAAGAAAGCACTAAGGGTCATAGATATGGCGTTTTATAATTGAAAACAAAGGTGGCAGCAGAGGTGAATGCCTAAACAAGTGAGACATGATTCAACAAACAATGAAGCAGAGACCAAGGTACAGGAACCCAATAACAACTAACACTCTGGAACACTCAGAAGTGTTTCAGGGACACAAAGAAAGAGGTGATCAGTTTATAAAGGTCAGCTTATAGCTACCTTTGACAAATAGTTGCATAATTGCATCAGTACACAGAAAAATTCTCCCAATCTATAAACAGAAAATGAGTTCAGTCAGTAACATTTTGAAGCAGGCACTGTGCACAACAAGCTAAGGTGTCACCCGCAGCACCCCTATCCTACACAGGGACTGGATCCAGCCCGGCTGTTCCACTGGCAATTCACCCCCCTGCTACAGCACCTGGGAAAGCAGTGAATTCTGGGCCCCTGTACCCAAATAGGAGAACTGGATGGGAGTTACAAGCTCCTGGCTTCGGCCTGGCCCAACAGCAGCTCCAGCCATTGCAGCCATCTGGGGAATGAACCAACAGATGGAAGACGTCTCTATCTCTCTAACTCTGCCTTTCGAATAAAGAAAGACTACTCTATATCATTACCTAAAAAACCTGAAAGAGCTAGTATTTCTTAACATTTAATGGCTATATAATTAGATTCATATTTAGAAATTAAGTATAAGAAACTTCTTCTAATTATTGATTTACAAATATAGGCTTAAATGGCTACACATATAAATATATTCTTAACATTACCCAGTAATTAATAAAAACGTCTTCACTGTTTACTATAGGTAGGCCTCATTTTGAACAAGACAGAAGCACTCGATGTTTGTGAAGCTTGTATTGTTTGCCACTGGGTATACCTCAACTCCTCCAAATACACATAGTAACCACTGCTAAACAGACACAGTCCATTCTACCTTCAAATGTCATTTCTGATAAATTCCTAAAGAACATTCATAATACAGGAGAAACGTAGCAAAAATATTCACACCTTAAAAACTGTACATAGATTAAGCTTTGAATATCTAATTTTGTTCAAAAATATTCCAACAAAAAGCACTCAGCACTCACTCACCTGTGCCTGTACACAGCGCAGAAGACCTCTAAATCTGTAGTCAAATCCAAGAGAAATCTGCAAGAGAAACAAAGTAGGAATTAGTCTGCAAAATCCTGTTGGACAAGGATCCTTGGCAGCAGATGGGATTTTCACAACCAAGTCTGGATACATCAGTGTACAACTGCTGTTCCTAACTTCTCTCCACAAGGGTTCCTCCTGGTAACTCAAGAAATGGAGAATCGGGCCCACAGCAATAGCATAGTGGTTAAAATCCTTGCCTTGCCCAGAATCCCATATGGGTGTCGGTTCTAATCCCGGGAGCCCTATTTCCCATCCAGATCCCTGCCTGTAGCCTGGGAAAGCGGTCGAGGATGGCCCAGCCCAAGGCTTTGGGACCCTGCACCCGCGTGGGAGACCCAGAAACTCCTGGCTCCTGGCTTCGGATTGGCTCAGCTCCAGCCATTGCAGCCTCGGATGGAAGATTTCCCCCTCTGTATATCTGACTTTCCAATAAAAAAAAAAAAAGGAGAAGTACATCAATTCTATTTGCACAGGGAAATGTGAAATATGCAAAGCCACACTTCACACTGAACTATGAGATGTCGACAAATTCTGTGTTCTTGTCATTACACTTTACTTTAGCTGCTTGTCTCATGACCAGCCTTCCACCAGACTGAGTGAATAAACAGCACAGGAGCCCTACCTACCCACTTCTAGGCACAATCCTATGGGCCAGGGCAGGGCCTCGCACACAGTAGCACACAGCAAATGTTGAATGCATGAATGACTGAATGAACACACTGATCTTAACTGGCCATGATTTACAGTTTACCAAACTGCATCCAGTTTATATGGACCAGAAATTATTGAAGAGAAACATCTATGCAATAACTATTTAAAGAGAGACATACAAAAGTAACTGATTTCTTATCTCAAGAAAAATGTTTATGGAAAATCATGTTAATGTTGACAACCACAATAACTTGCAGAAGAAAAAGAACTGAACGTTTGCCAAAATGAGAGCTGCTGCATGACAAGTTTCTTCGGGGTCTGTACTGTGTCTCTGGCAACAAAGAGCTTAACTGTGAGCAATCCCGCCGCCCCTCTACTCCTTCCTCCCCACCACTGCTGCAACCCTACCTCAACCAAGACGGGGCATACAAAGAGGGAGACAGGCAAGAGACAGGCATCTGAAATACTGTTTTTTAAGATTTAGCTATTTATTTATTGCACAGTCAGACATTCAGAGAGGAAAGACAGAGAAGATCTTCTGTCCAATGATTCACTCTTCAAGCAGCCGTAACGGCCAGAGCTGAGCCGTTCCAAAGCCAGGATCCCAGAGCCTTCTCTGGGTCTCCCACACGGGTGCAGGGTCCGAACGTTTCGGGCTGTCCTCTACTGTTCCAGCTGCCATATAGGATCCCCGTGGATGCAACACAAGGATTTTAGCCACTAAAACACACAACATTTTAGCCACTAGGATTTTAGCCAGTAAAGAGCTCTTAAATAAAGGTTTTAATACTGTTTGAAATTTGGTAAAGAACCCAAAGCATAAATTATTGCTGACTGGTGTTAACACATAGAAACATTTGCAAAATCATTAAATGTGGTAATATTTAATGATTTACAAAACCCACATTTGGGGCTGGCGTTTTGGCACAGCAGATTAAGCTGTCATCTATAATCTGTGACACCAGCATCTCCCATAGGTGGCAATATTCCCTAAATGTGTGCCTGGAAGATAGCTTAACTCCGTGAGCCTCTGTTGCCTATGTGGTTGGTCCCTGATGTCTTTATAAGCTCCTATCTTCACTGGCCCCAAACCTAGTGATTGTGGCCATTTGGGCGGGAGTGAACAACCAGATGGATAATTCTCTCTCTCTCTCTCTTTCGGTGTGCTTCTCAAATACAGCAGTCTTTAAAGGAACACAGGTTTTCAGTGTCACCACTGTAGCAGTATACATAAATATTCCAAGTGCAGGCCCGGCATGGTAGCCTAGTGGCTAAAGTCCTCACCTTGCACGCACCAGGATTCCATATAGGTGCCAGTTATAATCCTGACGGCCCCACTTCCCATCCTGATCCCTGCTTGTAGCCTAGGAAAGCAGTCAGGACAGACCAAAATCTTTGGACCCTGCACCTGCAAGGGAGACCCAGAGGAAACTCCTGGCTCCTGGCTTTGGATTGGCTCAGCTCTGGCTGCTGTGGACACTTAGAGTGAACCAGCAGCTGGAAGATCTTCTTTTCTTTCTCTCTGTAAATCTGACTTTCCAATAAAATTAAGTAAATGTTAAACAAACAAACAAACAAAAAAACATAGTTCTTTACTCTTCAGGATACTAAACAAAACATAACAGGAAAAAGTTGATTTAATATACAAATTACTATTTTCTAGTAAAATTGAAACGTGTGATTTCATAGTCAAAGAGGCATAAAGGAACTAGAAATAAACAACAACAATAAACAAACAAATAAACAAAAAACCAAAAACCTGCATTTGGATTTTTGCCAGGAGGACTTGAAAAGTCCAAAGATGCTCATATGTGATCAAATGCAGCCAGGATGTCAGTGAAATATAACTCATGGAAAACCAAAGGAAATCTGCCTGTGTGCGTGAGAGGTTCTTCCAGGACGCAGAAAGGATTCCTGCAAGTGGCAGTGCGGAATAGTGAGCAGCGAACAGCCACCAACTGGGAGGCATCAATCCTTCGCAGTACACCATGCTGGCCTCTTTAAGTCCATACCAACAGCTCATTTGCTCAAGGACATCACACAGTAACTTCAGCAAGCTTTACTAATACGTTAACACGAAGCAAAAGCATCCATGCACTCAAGTTCAAGAGAGATACATGGGAAGCATAACGATTCTTCCAAACACTCACAGTGCAATAAGGCATGTTGGTGTAACGCTTAAACAAGAGGGATTAATAAAATACTTTTATGAACACAGAACTTAAAATGTTTGATATACTACCAAGGAAACTGAGCAGTCGTTTAAAGTGCAGGTAATAAAAGCTCTGTGGTAAATACTTAACCTACTATTCTTCCATCAGGCCTAACAGTTTTCACAAAGCATGTCTAGGAATGCATTTCAAGGGGAGCACTGGGGGAAAGCCTGCCCTGGGCTTGGCAGAGGCACAGGAGGAAAATCAGCAACCTTGTAAGAGAGGCAGAGGGATATTATCGCACTCCTCCTCTTACTAGTACTATCATTTCTGCTCTATATGGGCTAAAAAGATACATTCCATCCCAGAAAACACTAATAGAAGTCACTAATAGAACACAGGCTGAAAGAAACCAGGGTTTAGCAGAACCTATCAGACCAGATTTCAACTTCCAGCTTTCCCACATAAATACTGTTGGAACGACACTATTATTATCATTATTATTATTATTATTATTATTATTATCATCATCATCATCATCAGTAGGTTAGGTATGTATCATCACTACCAGTTTAGCTATGTAACCTAGGAAATAATACTGCACAGATTCAACTATAAAACGGGCATAATAATGCTGTGATTGCAGCATCTTGGAAATATTAAAAAGCGATAATTATATAAAGTACCTGGTACAGAGAAGGCATTCTAATTATGATCTGACCAAGTATCATCCTGCTCAGTGTACTGGCAATGGCAGGTAACTCAACAAGGTGACGAAGAATAAGACGCACTAAACCTGACTAACCCTGAGCAGAACTGACTTCCTTGAGGTGTCCAATAGCTTTGCTGCTCCTGATTCTTTAAAAAATGCACCTATGTGGGGACTGCTGTGAAACTTTTTAGCCAGAGCTTCTTCAAGTTGAAAAGACTCAACTTTATTTCAAAACTTACTGTTCAGTGACAAAAACCAAAGTAGTAGGCTACTGACCCAAGGATGAACAATGAAACAAAGTCCAGAAACATCTTACAGATGTATGTTAGTTCACTGTCAACAAAAATAGCAAAGTAATTAATTCATTGAGGAAAGGGAAATCTTTGTAATGTTATGGTGCCAAAAGCCAGTGATTCATATAAAGAGAATAAAGAACTTTGATCTTTACCTTGTATCATGTACACAAATTAAAATGGATGGGATCACAGCTCTAAAGAAAGAACTAAAATTGTGAAACTTGTAGAAGAAAGCATCTGGAGGAACAAAATTGTGCTTTCAATCTGGCAAAAAAAAAAAACATAAAAAATACAGGCTATAAAATTGTAACGTAAAATGGGAAAAGGTGTATGCAAAAAAAAAAAAAACCAACCTTGACATCACCAGTCATTGGGAAATGTTAATTAAAATCATAAGGAAATACCCCACACAAGTTACAAGAACGTGGTTTATAAAAGAAATCCTCACTCCCATTGCCATGGAAAACACAATGCTAGATCCATTTGGGAAACAATTCATAAGTTTCTTATCCAATCCAACAAGTTTATCCTTTGTATGCTTTTGTTTTTCTTGGTCATAGGATGCCCATATAAAGAATTGTATCTAACTGTTCCTAGTTGTTACTGTTCACAACAGTCCAAAGCAGGAAATAATAACACAAACAGTCATCAACATGGAGGGTACATATTTAAAAATGGACTTCAATTGGAGTCCCCAATGATTAGGATGCTGCAACCTGATGAAGCTTGAAAACATGTAGCTAAACAAAAGAAGCAGCAAAGGGTCTAATTAAATCAATTTATTCAATTTTTAGAAAAATACATATTGAAATATGTTATGGGTGGAAGTGGGGAAGGTAGGCTGATTGAAAGTAGGACACAGATTTATTGCTATATTGATGTGGAAGAGATTGTGTAAAAGATAGTTTCACTGTCAACAAATTATTTTGATCTATGTGATTGCTATGTTGACATATGCCTGCTTTTGATAAAATGGTCTGAATGATAGTTTTAAATGCTAATTGTATAGCAATTATGTTGTTAGTTGTTACTTGTGTCTTTCTTGCTATGCTCTGTCTTTCCTGAGTGAAGGATCTATGTTAGTAGAATGTAATCTAAGAGTAATATACTTGTACTGCAAGTGGTCCCATGAAATTAACCAAGGAGCAAACATCAACTTGCAGGTTGGGCAGCAACGCATTTGTACTTTAAGGCAAAAAAAGTCAGGCATATTATACATAAGAATAATAACAACATTATGGATATTTTGACTAAAGATTTTTTTCTTTAAGGTGGATGGGAAACATGGTCAGATTTCATCTCATTTAAAAAAAAAAAAGTTAGAAACAAACCCGGAGGAAGCAAAGTAAGCTGGAAAGAAAATGAAGTGACATCTGCTATATTGGCTAATAGAATTACTTACGACAATTATCACAGAAGGATCATATTTTGTTTATAAGCTTAACAACACAATAAACTCAACTACTATCACTGACTGAGTGTTCTGCGAACACACTGTGCTGGATTTTACTCGTGCCAGCTACTTTAATCTTCACAACAGCCCTCAGAGGTAGACACCACCACTGTCATCTCCTCTCGGTAGACAAAGAAAAGTCACTGGACAGTGAAGTACTTCCTCTAGGGCAACAGAACTAATGCACTGGAAAAGACAAGGCTCCAATCCAGAGAGCCTGATTCAAGAGCCCATGAATGCTCTCACCATTATACTCTGTTCACTGTTTCTGACAATGCTACGGCTTTGCCAACTGAATTTGAAAAAAGAACATGGCAGAAATGTGATCAATTTGAAAACTGCCTTCCTGACATTTCTGGCATGATACTAACAAGAACAGCAAAAGCACATTCCTACATCTTGCACCCTTGGCAGACACTGTTAAGATTTTGGCATTATTTTTTTCCCTGAGTACAAAATTTTCTCCAAGTTGCTACCAGTTAAAGGAAGTGCACCCAAGTTATCAGGGTTGGTACATAAGTGAAAACAACAGATATGATTTCTGATGGACAAGCAGAAACGTGGTACAACCTATTGGAGAAACGTGATGAACTTAAAGGAGAGTCCTGCATCTACCAGATACAGGTCCAACACAGGCGCTTGCTGTTGAGCCAGGATTAACCCAAACCATCAAGGCAGGCAGAAGGGCTGGCCAAGAATAAGTAGTGTGTGAGACTTCTATAGAATTCTAGCCACGCACAAATGTGTACATGCACCTACAAAGTACCAGTGGAATAAAATATTTTCATCTTTCTGCTGAAAATTCCCAAAAAATCCAATTTAAACTCAGCATATTTCAAGCAATATAATCAACAGGAAGGTCTTACAGACTTTATGAAAAGCAGTTCAGACTCGAGAGGTTATATGATCATGTTACATACATGTAAAACAAATGTGTTCTAAACTGCATATACAGTTTTCCATGCACTTTTAATGAAATGGAAAAATCCAATTGTTCAGTACAGAAGACCTAAGGAAATGTAAAGAATGTACACCTGACACACATGATGAACTTCCCCCACTAAAGTGGCTGGCGCTACAAGCAAGCACCCAGAGAGCTGCGTGGGCTCCCTGTTTAAGGCCACGGGACACGCTGCACCGTCTCGGGACTGTGCAAGTAAGAACACCACCACCAGAGGCTCAGTGAATGGCACCTCCTTGACTTTGGATTTTGAAACCATGAGCCAAAAAAACAAACAAGAATATAGACTACAAGATAATAATATATAAAATGCAAACAAGCTCATGTTTTATTTCTTTGTTTAAAGGGCTATTCCTCCCCTACAGCTAATGGCTCTTACCCAATAAAAATGTTTAAAAAGTAATTTTAATTTTCCAGTCTTTTTAAAAAACATCAATTCTGTTATGCCAAAATGCAATCAAACTAACATTTAGTCATTGTAACTTACAGATAAATATCAATGACCTAACCTCAAATTGAAAATACATTAATTCACTTGCAGAAATCTTTCACTAAAACTGGTTAAAAGATTGACGGAAAAGCATAGATCATCAACTTAAAACATTCTTAAACTATAATAGGGCCCGACGTTGTGGCACAGTGCATAAAACTGCTGCCTGTGCCTGTGACACTGGAATCCACACGGCTTCACTCCCAAGCGGCTGTAATGGCTGGAAGCGGGGAGCTGCGAGCCGGGAGCCAGGAGCCAAGAGCTTCCTCCAGGTCTCCACACAGATGCAGGGTCCCAAGGCTCTGGGCCATCCCCTGTTGCTTTCCAAGGCAGGGAGCTGGATGGGAAGCAGGACTGCCGGGATTAGAACCAGCGCCCATATGGGATTCCAGGCATGCAAGGCAAGGACCTTAACCACTATGCTATCACTCTGGGCCCCAAGAGATCTCTATCTCTATGTCTCCTTTCTTGAGCTACCAAAAAGTATCCCTTAAGCTAGAGTTAAGTACATTCCTATCATATATGACATAATGCAAAATAATATGTACTCATCACACTGACAGTTCTCATGACATTCATTTCAATCTTGTCTCACCCACCATGGTCAGAGGAACTACAAGAAAGCACTACATGTAACAAAAAAATGACCTCTTCATAGATTAGCATCCTTGAGAGCTTGTTTGGAGGTTCTAGCAGGGGGACGCAGCTGGTCATATACCCTTGACCCAAGACCAGTCCTCCTCTAGCGGAGATGGCCGTCCTCTTCGCGAGCAACGCACACGGAGCGGTGAGGAAGAAAGGGGACACCCACCTAGCCAGCCAGATCAGCCGAATCAACCCCGGTGATCAATGGGGTGACAGATGTCGCAGCCAGATCGCCCTCACATCCAGATTAGCATTCTTGTTTGGATTTCTAGAAAAACAGTTCATCTCCTCTCTGTAGCAGAATGCACAAGGTGCAATTTTGGAAGAGTACTAAAGTACTAAAGATGCTAAATCTGGAAACACTAATCTAAAAATAGCACTTAAATCAATAGAAATGGTTAGGATCTGTTAGGCCACATCATGAAAGGACAGCTGGGAGCCTGGAACTAAGCCCTGAGGAACTGTTACAGACAAAATGTAAAAAAAGGAACTGGCCAAAGAGAATGTGAGGAATTTCTTAAAAAAGCAGGAGGAAGACCAGCTTACAAGTACCCTACAGAATGTAAGAGTCTCCGAGGACAGACTGGTCAACAGTGTTCAACGCCAATGAGTTTCTACTCAATTTGGCATGGAGCTATTACTGATATCCTTTATAAGAACAGCTTCGTTAGGGAGATAAAGATATAAATCAGACTGAAGAAAGCTGAAGTGCTAACAAGTGAATAGGAAACAAGGATCTGGACACAGCATGTGCACACGCTGGCTATCTTTACCGTATGCTACAATCTATCTTCCCCTCAAGAGAGTGGAAGGATAAAGTTTCATCTTTCCATGAGCAAGACAACAACCGGCTACTGCGTGAGAAAGTTTTACAAGGCTCCGCTCCTGCACAAGCTAAGGGCATGGCAGATGGCTCAAAGATTCCGCACTGAGTCTCGGGCAGAAGCTGGTCTTTCTCAAACAGAAATGACAAGTCCCCCACCAAGACTACAATGTGCTGCCTGATAAGAAGCTTCCTTCTTGGAGGGGTAAGCCACCACTTGTAGCACCAGCGTTTCATACTGGTTTAAGTTCCAACTGCTTCACCTCTGATCCAGCTTCCTGCTATTGGCCTGGGAGAGCAGCAGAAGATGGCCCAAATGCCTGGACTCCTGCACCCTTGTGGGAGATCCAGAGGAAGTCCCTGGCTCCTGGCTTCAGATGGGCCCAGCTCTGGCCATTGTGGTCATTTGGGAGTAAAGCAGCAGATGAAGAGCTGCTTCGCCCTTTCTATCTCATTAACAATAAGTCTGCATCTCAAATAAGTAAATACAATAAGATAGATACAGATAGATAAATACATCTTTTAAAAATAAAGTAAGAAGGGCCCAGTGGAATGGACTAGCAGCTTAAGTCCTCACCTTGAATGTGCCAGGATCCCATATGGACGCTGGTTCTAATCCCAGTGGCCCTGCTTCCCATTCAGCTCCCTGCTTGTGGCCTGGGAAAGCAGTCGAGGATGGCCCAAGACTTTGGGACCCTGCACCCGTGTGGGAGAACTGGAAGAAGTTCCTGGCTCTTGGCTTCAGATCGGCATAGCACCAGCCATTGCACTCACTTAGAGAGTGAATCATCGGACAGAAGATCTTTCTCTCTGTCTCTCCTCCTCCTCTCTGTATATCTGACTTTCCAATAAAAATACATAAATCTTGAAAAAAAATAAGAAAACCACTTCCCACATATCAGGGCCCTAACACACCATCTGAAGCATTATTGTTTTTCTCCCCAATAAGGCAGACAACTTACGATTACTGACTCTCCTCCAAACTTCCCCTTCCCTTAGCGTTTTCTTGCTTATTATTACTGCAGTTACTACTCTAACAAAAACATGCCTGGAACCCTGCCAGTCTATCAGACACCATGACTCTGATCATTTCCTAAGGCCATAGAGTAACGCAGCGGAGTGTACCTCAAACTACACAGGGTTTAACATCCCTGCCACACCTAGAACAGCCCTCAAGGACCAGTCTCCACAAGACTCATCCCCAAATGATTGTCACTGCCAATCACCACCTCCTACAGAGAGACCACATCCAGCAACAGAATATGACCACAATAAGATAATCACTTCAATATAACAACAGAGACATCTTTTTACACACACACACACACACACGATGTAGGCGCAGTATGGGCAGGAGAGAAGGGTGTCTCCTCAAAAAGGAAGATGTTACATAATACCATTTTACAAGCAAGAACAAGAGGTAACACAGCTTGTCTGAAGGTGAGCTTACAAAGACCTGGATATAAAATCCAGATCATCTGACCATGTAGCACCTATCCTAATAGCCTGTTAGAAAGTGCTAAACCACCACCAAAAAAAATTTTTATATATATAATATAAAACATATATAAACATATATACTATATATATATAAAATATGCCAAATTTAAGAGAAAAAAGTGAGCACAGCACATGTATACACAATGGATAAACAGATGTTTATGGCTGTAGTTTTTTAAAATCACAGCAAAGTTATTTTCTTTGACTTTAGAAGCATGTGTGATGTGGTTAAACAAATAAACATTTTACAGAATTCTAGAAAGAGTACAGTATTGAATTAACTAGCACCAGACCAGGAAAAAGCTTTGCAACTCACCGTGCTGGCCAGCAGAGGGCATATTCCCTGGGGGAGCTGGAACCTACTCCCATTACCACTACCTTTCTGCTTGAGCACACTGAGTCACCCCAGGGGGCTGGGTGTCACTCAGAAGAGATAGTTTTCAGTTTAAATGGCAATTTTTCATTTTGCTAAGAGCCTAGACTCCCGACCAAGATATCACAAATAAATGAGAAAATCTGAATCATCTGGCAATATCATTTTGGAAAAGAGATCTGGAGAAATCTACTCCAATTACACAGTTTTATAGACTGGAAACAAGTTTCAAAGAAATTACAAGTTGAGTAATCCTTATCCAAACTGCTTAGAACCAGCAGTTCTTTGAATATCAGGACATATAAATACAATTCTAAACATGAAATTCATTTGGCTCAGATGTATCCTGTGCACAGTCTGAGAGTAACTGTATTCTTAGTTCACATGACTGTCCTATTACATGACATCAGGTGTGAAATTTTCCACCTTGGGACATTATGACCATAACCAAAAAAACTCTGGGATTTTGGACTTCGAATAGGGAGGAAAAATCTTTCCACATCTACTGAAGTGATACTTCTGAAACACAGGAACACACACCTCATCAAGCCTGTGCCACACCATCATAAGTTAATCAACATGACGAACACAAAATTTACGAGAAAGGCCTGTTACTCAGTTGTAGAGCTATAATTTAGATAAAATGCCTAACAATATGATAAATAGGAAAAACTGAAGAGATGGGGAGATTACATTCTCAACATCCTAAGCATACAGTAACAAGAACAGCTATCATTTTTACTATATCTTTTTCAGTTATTATTGACATACAATTACACACATTTATATTACAAAATTATTTCACTACTGTCCTGTGCCTGCAAGTTAGGAAAATGGAAGAAAATTATCAGGGAATATAAAAGAGGTGAATTAAAAAGTTCAAAAGAGTGTAACAGAACTTGAACTCTCTCTGACATAAGGATTTCATTAAGAAAATAAAACATAATTCTCAAACCTCTGCTGATTTCAGCCAGAAAAACCAAGCTGTAGTAGTTGAACTTTTCTCCAAGCTAGGGTCCCAAGGATAAAATGTACATATTAATCCCAACAAAGTGTTCATAAAAGTTTTATTGTTGTAAAAATCTAAAAGTCACTAACAAGGATATGTTGAAATGTGTAACTATTATATAGCTGATAACAATGACCTTTCATTTCACTTTTAATATTTATATTTGAAATTGTGCTGGAGAACAGTATCATTTTAATACCAAGTCCTGAAAGACAAAAGTTTGCATAAGTTCAAGTAAAGGAAAATGACAGAAGTTTGAAAGGTAAGAAAACTTAAACACTTAACAGAAAACAGAACCTACAGACAAGTTTGTCTTACAGCCAAAAATCTTTGTAATCCAGCCATATGAGAGGGTCTTCAAAAAGTTCCTGAAAGGGGTTGGTGCCATGGCTCAACATGTGGCTCCACCTCCACCTTCAAGCACTAGCATCGCATAGGTGCCAGCGGCTCCACTTCCAATCCAGCTCCCTGCTTATAGACTCAGAAAGCGATGAAAAATGGTCCAACACCTTACGCCCCTGCACCCACATGGGAGACCTGGAGGAAGCTCCCAGCTTCAGCCATTATGACTATTTAGGGAGTCAATTAGCAGATGGAAGGTGTTTTTCTGTCTGTCCTTCTCTCTGCATATCTGCCTTTCAAAGAAAATAAACCTGTTTTTAAAATCACGAATATGCATATTTTTTAAGGGCACATATGGATTTCTAAATTTTGGCACAAAGTTGAGTTTACCTTATCATTTCATTTTCCCATATTCATTGAGGTGCTCTCATAACTTCTAGAGCTTAACAGTGCAGTCCAATACAGGCTGACTTCCGAGCGACCTGAGCTCAGCGGACTGCTAACTGCTGTTCAGGACAGTCAAGCACTGCACGTTGACATGGATTTATGTCTTACTGATCTGGTAATTCTGTTTCTATTTAGGCAGTAAACCTGTTTTTTTGTTTTATAAGTCCTAATGAAACTAAAATCTTTTTTTGCAATCAAAATGAATGTCCTAATGTACTAAACTGGCTGCTTTTCATAGGAGCTATTATTCAAGTTAATTTCCCTCATTATTTACATAATAAATGTCAATAAAATGCGGATTTTTAAAAGTGCATGTTTTTTTCAAAGATTTATCTATTTATTTGTTTGCAAGTCAAAGCTACAGCGAGAAAGCAAGGCACACACATACACAAAGAAGTGAGAGAGGTGGGGAGCAAGGGAGTGCACGTGCTAACTTCAATCCACTGGGTCCCTCCCCGACTGACCACAGAGGTCAGGCCAGTTCAGGAGCTTCTTCTGGGTCTCCCACATGGCTGTAGGTGCCAAAACAATTATGCCATCTTCTCCTACAAACAGCACAGTAGCAGAGACCTGTATTAGAAGTGGAACAGTGTCTGTATGCATGCTATTGCAGGTGGTGGCTTTTCCCACGACCCCACAGTAACAGTCCCTCAACTACATGTTCTATGTTTCACTGACAAATCAAACCACGTCCCTAGCAGTGGTTTCAAAACGTGTCTTTGAAACGTAGCTGAAGCGCTCTTTTTGGGGCCAATGCCGGTTCTCCAACTATGGCACTGGCATTCCATGTGGACTCCATTTGTGTCCTGGCTGCTCCACCTCCAACCCAGCTACCTGTCTATGGCCTGGGAAAGTAGTGGAGGACAGCTTAAGCGTTTGGAAGCTGCAGCCAAATGGGAGGCTTTGAAGAAGCTCCTAGCTCCCAGGTTCAGGTCAACCGAGTTCTGTGTGTTGTGGCCATTTGTGGAGTTAACTAATAGCTTGAGGATCTTCTGTCTTAACTTAAAAATTAAATAAACCTTAAAAAAAGCGCAAAGTTTTCATAGCTTCCAACCTAAGTGATAAAAGTACGTAGTGCTACATTTTCCATAAAATTATTATTATTGGTATTATTTTTAAGAGGCTAAGAATAGTAGCTCCTATGCTATGATTCATTTCCCAAATGCCCACAGTTTTCAGGGCTGGAGGCAGAGCGAGGCAGAGGCTGGATAGCCATCACTTGCCACCACCCAGGGTCTCAAGTGACAGGAAGCTGAATTAGGATTCAGAACTGGGAAGGGACGGAACCCTCCCAGGCACTTCACTAAGGAAGATGGGCATCTTAACTGCTAGGCTGAATGCCTGCACTTTGAAGCTAGTGTTCACATAGCTGAAGAATCCACCTTTATTATTAGATTATGAGCTCACTGCTTTATGGGGTTGGTTTTCTTCTCATTGTCTGAAATGATGATGGTAGTAAATTAGCATTTTTATTTTTAGATAATGACTAGACAAAATTCAAAAATTGCTAAATGTATGCCCTAGATTTTGGAGTGAAATAATAAACTCTGGGTATCACTGAGCTACAAATTATGTACCAGGAAATGGTGTGCAAGCAAACACAAACATGTATACATGTGGGGTTCCTATTCCAAGAGAAAAATTCATTTGAGTATAAATCTTCAATCAGGAAGATCTCTGTCCAGTCCATCTAACAGTCAGGCTACAGACTGCATCATTTGGACCAGAAGGGAGGTACCTCAACAAATCCTTAGTTACTCAGAAGCAGATACATTGCTGGGATTCTAGAATAAACCACAGCACAGTAATGTTAATAATAATAAACAATGACAGGTAATACAAAGAAAAAAAAAATAAACCCTGAAGAGAAATGCTGGAAGATTAAAAACAGCAACAAACCATCTTTAACTGGCACCCCAGTCCCAACTCAGGGATGACATTTAATGCCTTCCTCCTCAAACTTGCAGATTGTTTTGATCAATAGAATGCAGAGGGAGTAACGTTCCACAACTTACTTCACCCAAAAATTCTTAGGACGCTCAGTCTGGGCACCATAAGCTACTAAAACCATGAGATGAGATAACGAGGCAATCCCTGCAGACCACCAGGAGGCCACGGGGAGAGGAGTGGGACACGCTATCGTCCCCAGTTATGCCCAAGCACAGGCACGACAGGAAGATTATCTCGTACTGTCCAAACTCCTAGCCCACAGAAGCATGACACACAGCAATACATCACTGTTTAAAGCAATAGATAGGATAAAACCAGCTTTCCAAGACAGAATCCATAAGCAAAAAACACTTCAGGTGGACTAGCTGGAAGCCAGAATGGAATACAACACAGGGAAGGCTTACTATGGATGAGGATATATACAAATCCATCCATTCCTGCTTCTGACAAATCTTGACAGTGGCAGGATTTGGGAATCAGGCTCCGGGAATGTACAGATAGATGACTCAACTTCTACAGGGCCACATCTGCATAAGTTCATTGCTAAATAGAAAACATCTTAAATCAAAAATGCATTTAATAACCTAATTTTCGTGGGCCCGGCACAGTAGCCTAGTGGCTAAAGTCCCCGCCTTGGATGCTCCAGGATCCCATATGGGTGCCAGTTTGTATCCTGGCTGCTCTACTTCCCATCCAGCTCTCTGCCTGTGGTCTGGGAAAGCCAGGCCCAAAAGCCTTGGGATCATGCACCCACGTGAGAGACCAGGAAGAAGCTACTGGCTCCTGGGTTCGGATCGGCTCAGCTCAGCTCTGGCCTTTGTGGCTGCTTGGGGAGTGAATCAGTAGACAGGAGATCTTTCTCTGTGTCTCTCCGTCTCTCTGTGAATCTTTCCCATAAAAATAAATAAATCTTTGTAAAAAATTAAAAACATTTTAAAAAGTGTTCTGTCTCCCGCATGCCCTAGCTGAGCAGCTATAGGCTGTTCCCTCCCGCGACCGTGCAGTGACTAAGAGCTGTGGCTGCCTGCCATTGCACACAGAGTGACATCCATGCTATGCTTCTAGCCAGGGAGTACATCCCGATTCCCAATTCCAAAGGCTAGCTCCCTTTCTCCACTGAATGCTACCATTTTTGTGCCACTGGAGAGTTGACAAGTCATCCTAAGCAGGCAGCCAAGATCTGCCGTCAAAGAACTTGCAAACCAGGGAGCATTATTTACCATACCATCTCCCTGCATATTTTCCACTCTCACCCCGCCCCCCACAAAAAATAGCCAGCCTCTGATCAACATACCCTGCCATCCAGACCGCTGAAAACACACACCAATCTCCTAGGCTGATGGGGGCTTGAGTTCCTCTACCAGAAGGAAGTGAAGACTGAACTGAAATCCCACAAAGGGTCATGTGTAGTTTGCAGCATTTAAACGTGCTCTACTTAACTACAGTATACAATAAAATGTTGGGGGTTCTCATTTCAGACTATAAATTCAAGGCATGCGTAACTAATCCTTTCAATTTTTTTCCCCTTATAAAATATCAGGTTAAAGAACCTTTTAAAGATAGCATTACAGTTGTGCCCACTAGACTTTTCCTGCTTTCCTGCAGTAATGAATCTGGGACTCAGTGCGGACAACACAAGTGCAGTGGGTAGTCAGTTACTGTTTGACATGGTGTATTTCTGTCTAATTTCAACAAATACTACTACTACTCTGACAAAAATAATTTTAACTGCTTCTTTTATTAAAACAAGCAACCCTTTCATAATACAATTTTCAGGATTCTAAAATTATTCACACATTTCTATTTGTAGCATTTCTCCATTCAAATTTTATACACAACCAAAGCAAACACAGAGAAAATTATTCTACCAGGTATTTTTAAACACAGTAAAATGTTTGATCTCATACGAACACACTAACAAAAACAGAGGAAGCATGTTCATGGTCTCCTGTGCAAAAGATCATAGTGTGTCTTAAAACCGTCAGCACCATGGGTTCAGGGCCATGGCATAATAGGCCATTAAGCCTCAGACTGCCATGCTAGAGTCATACATAAGCTCTGGTTCGAGTCCCAGCTGTTTCACTTGCAAAACAGCTCTCTGCTAATGAGCCTGGGAAAGTAGCAAAAGATGGCCCAAGACCTTGGCCCCCATACTCATGTGGGATACCAGAAGTAGCTGCAGGCTCCTGGCTCTGGACAAGCCAAGCTCCAGTCGGTCCAGCCATTTAGCGATTTAAGCATGAACCAGCATATGGTTTCTCCTTCTATCTGTAAATCTGCCTTTCCAGAAATTAATGAACATTACTCTTTAAAAAATGCAGGACTTGAGCCCAGTGTCTCTACAGCACGTCCTGGGCAAGTTAGTTAACTGACAGCGACATTTTTAGTTCCTGGTTATTTTTTAATTGTGGCCAGTTTAAAAAAATATATATGATTTGTAGTCTTAGCAGTACTTGAGGCAATGAAAAAGAGATAACGGTTCCAAGAGTGATCACAAAGAAATATACTTGTTACTCTCTAACTTCCCTTCAAAATATTGCAAGAGAAACAATGTGATAGTAGTACAGGGTACTCCAAGAGGCCAAATAGCAAAAGTGACAAGAAAACAACAGCCTAAATTATACAGTGGTTTTCACTTATCTTTTCTCATAATTTCAATTTTAACATATACATAAAAATTTATAAAAATTTCTTTTTTTAATTGGGAAAATTTTCCACAAACACGAAAGAAAAAGGTCTCTTTGCCAATGAACAATTTATGGTATGTTATCCCAAACAAGGGACAAAAGTTGCAGCAGAGCACTGAACAGCAACACAGGACAGGAGGTTAAAAACGGTGACTCTCCCATTTCCAAGTAGTTGAGACATAACAAACAGCTCACAATTCCACTCCTCTGGACTGGCCAAAGCCCCAACCTTCCTGAGTCACAAAGCATGCATCAGGAGCCCCCAAAGGTCAAAGCTGACCACTCAAGCTCTCTAGACGTGTGTCCTTACATGGCAAAAGGCGACTGTGTCATAGTGAGCACCAAATTCGTGAGCATCCTCAGAACTTCCTCCTGGTCCTAATTTAAAGAGCTAGTAGTTAGTGGGTCCAGCACGATGGATCAACAGCTAAATCCCACTTTACAAACCCCAGGATCCCATATGGATGCCGGTTTGTATTCCTCCTGCTCCACTTCCCATCTCCCTGCCATCACCTAGTAAAGCGGTCAAGGACAGCCCACAGCCTTGGGACCTTCACTACATGGGGAGACCTGGAAGAAGCTGCTGGCTTCAGCTCAGCTCAGCCATGGCCATCAAAGTCATTTGGGGAGTGAACCAGCAGATGGAAGAGCTTTAAGACTCTCATCTCCATAAGTTTTATCTGCTTTTCTAATTTAAAATAATAATTAAAACTAATAATTATTAAAGAGCCAGTAGTTTAAGAAGGATTTTTAAGCTGGCAGAAGGTGGCACTGGGGGCATGATCCGAGAGTGGGAGTGGCCTAGAAATGAAACAGTGGGCTCCTCCTTCTTGGGTTACCACTCTCACAGGAGGGCACGAAAACCAGGACAGAGGCTGGCATGGCTAGACAGAAAGGCACCCAATAGCATGTGTGCGGGCTGGATAGTCAGGCTAGTTGGGTTGAACTAGGCTTCAATGTCCATTGACATGTACGAGAGCCAAATGGGATGTGGGACAGACTGGACTAGTCTGCTACACATACTGGCAAGCCAGGATAGGGGATGGGCCTGGTGAGGATTATTGTGGGTCACTCCAACTTGGCTGCAGGTCCCACTGGTTCATGTACGGGCCGAGTAGGTGCTGGGCACAACCAGGCTAGACTGCAACACCTATTGGTTTCAGTGGAAGTCAGGGATGGAAACAGAACCAATCTAGCAATTGCAACCACCAGCTGATTAGGGCAATGGACTGTGCTGGGACCTGTACTTGGTAGTACATACAAGAATTTGGTCTGGGAACACCCTAGACAAAGTTTCTTTTGGGATCTCCCCAATTGAAATGCTGGACTCAGAACCCTAACCAAGAAAAGACAGGGGACAGAACGAGTCAATCAACTACCTCAGCCATATCTTGGCAGTGAAAAACTGGGCAAATGGAGACTATGATGGACCATGTCAATCAGTGGATTCTTCAAGGACCTTATCGTGCTTGGAACGGGGAGACTGGCAGCAATTCAGAACTGCTGAACTATCAAAATCACTTGAGCAAGACCCTCGGAGCATGCCCTATATCAGGGACCTGGGGTGGTTACTTCTCCCTCAGTATCCCCCTTTACCTCAGATACATGAAGGAAATATTATGGAAATAATAGTCTTACCCATTTTTCTGTATCCCTTCAACCTTTTTACCCTAATTAACTATGTAAAGAGTGTAAAAAATATAATTAAAAAAATGGAAAAAAAAATGATATCCACAACTTGATTTTCCTAAACTCACACCAGCACTTGACAAGTTGGCAAATGGCTAGAGGTAAACTAGGGCTCTCGCTGCTTCAGGAAAGCCACCAGGAGGGGTAGACTGAGCGTATAATTATGATGTGCATTAGGCAGCTGCCAAGGGGAGGCTCAGGGAGGATTTGTGATTTGATTAAAGTCACTCAGCCAACAAAAGCCTAGAAATCGGATCCTCGACTCTCTGCTCAGTGCTCACAAGAAAATTCCCAGGAAACACTGGAAATTGCAAAACAAACTACATATCAGTAAAAATGAAAAAAAAAATGTGCTATTTAAAATATATACATATTTTTTAAGCCACACTGACATCTTGCATTCTTTGAACATATCCTAATTTTAGATCTTTAATCAAATTATTTGAAAGATTCCTGGTAAGAAAATCTCAATGATTTAATATGTTATCAAAATATTATCATTCTCAAGGTTTCCTTAATTGGAATATATTCATTGCAAGAGGGAAGAAACAAGTCAGTAGAAACACATGCTTTCAATATTTGTGAAATAACAATTCCCAAGAGATTTTGTACTTTAACGCAGCACTTCACCGATCTGTTGGATGATACACTTTTCAGACTTGTACAGAATGCCATCTTGCGGCAGCACTATCCTTCCCTGGTGCTTCTGTTCCGATGCAAATCACCTTGGAAATAATTCTGTATGTTTTTCAAAATTTTTAATTATGTATTTGAATGGCAAAACAACAGTGCTACAAGATGATCAGTTTTAAATCAAAAACAAATCTGTAGATTATAGTTTACTTTCAAATATATATGTTTCTTTGTTTTTTTAAAAAAGTGAATTTATCTTATAATTTGGACATTCAGTACAAAAGTGTTCGTCTTCATCTTTTCCTGAAAAAGATGCTAATCTAATTCTGTGCTTCACAACCAATAGCCACTTAAAACAGGAACTACTCAAAAAGGAAATCTTGTAACTTCAGAGTGACGCAACATATTAAAAAGCCTCCTCCAGTGGTCATGCTTAAATCACACACCCGGAAATGAGCCTAAAAATGAGAGGGGAGACCTGACTCCAGGTTCAGAGAAACAACAGCTGGCCCAATCTCAAGCTGTTATTGGGACTGCTATCTAACACTGGGGAGCAGACATTAAAAAGGTAAATCGTTAAGTCATCACTGAACCCCAGTCTACCTAACTGTGGCACGCAGCTGTGGACGTGACCCTATTTAAAGCATAGCAAACTGTGAGGCTAAGGCTAATTAGCTAGCGTGAATTTGCTTGTGCTTAGGATTTTGTATTAGGAGAAAGTATTGAAGTCCCAAAGGAATCAGCTTTTGCCAGCCCCTCCTCCAGACAACGGAGAGTTCCTGAATACAAATGAACTAAACACTTTTTCACTTCCATCTAATAATGTTTAGCAAGTCCAAAAATACTTTGAAATGCTTCTGAAAATGTAAGGCCGCTTAGAAACTTGAGCTGTTTTTAGTAATGGTATTTTAGAAGTGGTGTAACTTACCACTTTAGGCGAAGAGGTATGACTCGTCACTGGTAACAGTGTGACTCCGCAGGCTACAAAGAGCTATTTTGAGAAAATAAGAGATCTGGGTTCTAGGCTCAGACCTCACCCGGCTCCTCATGTATATAAATTGTAATGCTTATGCAATTCACACATCAAATTTCTGTTCAAAAAATGGAAGGATCATAGCAGAATAAATTATATTTGTGTTTATATATATGAACAAAGGTGTTTTTAGTAATAGAAGCAGTTAGTGGTGGTTGAAACATTTTAGATATTTCAGTTACTTCCTAGTCCTCAAATGCTTACACAAGCCTCCCTCTCCCGCCCCTCCCCTTCCTTCTCCTTTCCTCTTTCCTCTCTCCATTATGTTCATTTTAGAATGTAGAAAGTAATTCTATTAACCAGGCCATACCAGTTCTCAGACACAGAATAAATTTCAAATGCAACTTCCTTATTCAAAAATACATCAGCAAGACACATTCTAAAATAAATTCAGAATACCACAAAAAGACTCACAGAAACGTATCAAAGTATAGTGTGCTTCACCAACCTATAGTTATCCTATTTCCAGCAAGGGTGTGTAATTATATAAAGTGACCTCTTTCCAAATGAATTCAGACTTCAAGTGCTAGATCAAGGAATAATCCAAGTCTAAATCTACTTAAGAAAATAACAACCAACAGCATTTTGGGGGAAGACCACATTAAAAAGATGAAACTACCCAAAGCTGCATGATGTAATATGCTTCCATGAAAGAAGGAGCTAAGAAAAATTCCTAAACTGAGAAGTGGAAGAAAGAAATTAAAAAAAAAAAAAAAATCTCATGGAAAATATTAAGAGTCTAAAACCTTGAAAACATTTTTTATGCTTATTTATTTTCACCTTCTTGAAAGACAGAGGAAGAGAAAGAGAGAGGGAGACACAGCCCCCTGGACATCTTTGAACTTTACATGTAGAAAGTCAAAGCTGCTGAGTGTTTCAGGGATGGGGATGTGGCTCACTGAGTAGAGCAGGTGCCTGGGATACCAACACCCCTTTCCAGAGTTATGGCTACTCTGCTTTTGATTCAGCTTCCTGCAAGGAATCCCAGGAGGTGGCAGATGATGTCGTGGGTACCTCCCACTCACCTGGGAGACCTGGATGTTGTTGGATCCTGGCCTCAGCATGGCCCAGTACAGGCTCTGTCTTTCAAATATAGTCCAACACAAAAGATGGACATTCAGCCTTCTGAAGCTGTTTTTCATCAATAGCTAAAGCTTCTTAAAAAAAATAAAGAAGAAAATGAAAATTGCATTACTATAGGTGTGAAGAATATTGTCTTTCTCAACTGTCTGATGAATGACATGTCCTATAACTGAGAATTTAACCATTTCTTACTGAGCTATTCTGTTACAGCTAACAGCAGGAATGGAGGTCAATGACTTCTATAGATTTCCTTCAACATAGGAGAAAGAACTGAACATTTTTGTTATATGAAGACAGCAATGATGAACACTGACACCACTCACTCCTACATATCTGAGTCTTGTCATTAATTTGAACGTCCTAACTCTCTAGAAGGTCTGACAGTGTTTTAAACACTCTGGAGGACAGTGCCTAATGTCTCACTCTCACCATCACTTCCTTAAAGGAAACAGGATAGACATTTGACATTGATTATAAAGCATTGTTTCCCTACATCTAGCTTGTTTGGTAATACACAAAACCTTCTTTGGTTTCTTCTTCCTTTCTTTTGGTTATCTCTTTGGGTATCCAACATCTCTAAGAAAGAATGGAGAAAAACTAAACAAAATCCTAATCTTTAGATTTACTTCTAGTAAAGCATTTCTAAAACAAAATAGGGGCTAGCACCATGCCGTATACTTAGCTCAGTGTCTGGCACCCCATTTGAGCACCAGTTCAAGTCCTGGCTGCTCTACTTCTGATCCAGCTCTTTGCTTATGGCCAGGGAAACAGTACAAGTTGGTTCAAGTCCTTGGGACCCTGTACCTACACATGGGAGACCTGCAAGAAGTTCCAGGCTCCTGGCTTCAGACCAACTGGCCTACTTCCAGCCATTGTGGCCATTTGGGGAAAGAATTGGCAGATGGAAGATCTCTCTCTCTCTCTCTCAATCTTTCAAATAACAACAAAAAATTAAAACTATTAAAAAGCAAAAGCAAAATAACCTCTTTTATACACTTAATAGAAAATGCACTAAGATGCTACCTACGTAAGGGTGGTGGGATATCATTAGGGGTGATTTCTCTAATGCCCACCTTTTAAATTATAACTGCATTATTAATAGTTATACTTGATATCAAACAATAAAAGAATTATTGGGAAAGTTAAAAACAGTGATCTCAAACATTTTCACTATCTTGGGTTTATGTAACGCAAAGGGAAGTTGCCTATATAACTTCACAATGTAAACAAACACAAAAATATCTGCTACTTATTCCTGACTTCATTGTCTATGTGAAGGAAAGGAAGGTAATAAAAGAAAAGAAAGCCCTGGGGACACACCCACAAACCAAAACCACAAGAAAAATAATCTAAAACCAGACCCTAGGAAGTAGGAGGCGGCCCGGCCCAGTGTCTACATGAGAAATGATTGTGCAGCACTAACAGGGCAAAACCACATTCCTGTCCCAAGTCTCATCCCAACTCCAGTGCTTTCAAAAGGCGGGTGGATTTGCAATCTGACCAGATAGCAACTGAGATAGTGAGAGACCACAGAGGGACTCGGGACTGTGCTGTGATGAGACAACGCTCGGTTGGGGGGTGGTGTGTAATACCAGGACTCCAAGAAACCAAGCTAACCAGCAGGTGCTAACTTTTACAGAAAAGTCCTCACCAAGCACTGTTTTCAACGAGAGCCTCTTAGTTAACAATGAAACCTCTGAAGGATTGCAGGACATGCTTTCTAGAGCGAGTCATTCACATGATGCTTAATGTCTTGAGAATGCAGCAACACCTACTAGCTTCCAAAACAACCCAGAGCTCTTAGTAAGCCATGTTTATGTGAATATTCACATAAACATTTCCCCCTTCAAGTTAAAGCACCACATGGCTGAGAAGAAAGTAGAGTTGGAGACTCTGTGTGGTTTACTAGGGCTCAAGGCTGTTTAATAAGCTATTGTAAAGGCACGGAAGTTTTCACCAAGCCCTGGGGAGTGTTCCCTATGAAACTACCTTGATAATTCCAAGAAACCAAACACCTTCCTATACAGATCCCATAGAATTTTCTAAGACAGCACTACAGTTTTGTTTCCAGACCATTCCAGATTACTCATTCAGATCTGGTAAGCCCTTTTCTGGGGATTTACTCAAAAGGTTTGAAATCAATTGCTGAAAAGATGTTTGCACACCATGATTTTCGCAGGAACTGTTCAAAACAGCCAACCTCACAAATCAACTTGAGTCTATCACCAGATGAACGGATGAAGTCAGAGTGGTATATATGCAGGTATGAAAAGAAGGAATTCTGTCACTGGGACAACACAGGTGGAATTGTAGAACACTATGCCAAGTGCAATACACCAGGCACAGGAAGGCAAACAGCTCATGTGCTCACTTTCACCGGGAATATGAAACAGTTAAAAGCAGAGAGGGCTGAGAGCAGAACAGTGATTGGAGAGCCAAAGAGCACAAAGCCTCGGGAGAAGAGGCGGGGGTGCATCTTTGGAGACCTACTGTACAACATAGCGAATACAGTTCATGAAAGCACACTGTATACTTCAAAACTTCTAGAATAAATATTAAATATTCTCATGGCAGAAAATGAATTTTTGAGATAATAGATATGTTATCCAATTTAACCCAAGTTATGTCAGATAAATCATAACATTGTTATTTGTGCCCCCCCAAGGAAAAACAGCTATAAATCAGCAATTTACAATCTTTTGAAAAGGAAGGAATCAAATGGAGACTGGGGAGTGGGCAGTGCACCACGAGCTTTTCTCCTCACAGAGGAAACAGTCTGAATAAAACACATTTCACTGTCAGACAGGACACAAACAGCAGTCTTCATGTCAAGGTCGGAGGTGTCTGTCCTACCACTCAATTTACTCCTTACATTCGATACCTACATAATGCTTTCCTAAGTTACAAAAGACAACTATTCTGAAAATAAATTCACCAAACAAGGAACATTATCTATAAACTTTCAATAAGCTACTTATTACATCATATGACCTAAATGTAACCCTGAGAAAAAGCATGTTTGCCATTAAACCTGGATACACTGAAAACCTAGAGCTCCGAGTGTGTGTGTGTGTGTGTGTGTGTGTGTGTGTGTGTGTGTGCACTGTATGTTTCCCACTCAAGTTTGTTTCTCTCAACAAAGCCATTACATCTTTCGGTCTCAGTCAACACTAGTAATTTTGAGTTCATTCTCAGGGATTTAATGATATTTAAGATGTACAACAGTGACAGAGTAACAGATGTGGCATGTAGCGTACACAGTTTTTCTCTTAGGAAGAACAGAAAACTTTAAGTTTGATCACTGTATTATTTATTACAGGGGATAGTGTTAAGAATAATATGAATATTGACTGGAGCTAACAGGTTACATCAAATTCTGGATGTCCTCCAGTATTCCTCATCCCTAAAAAACAGGTGTTAGGAGGTGAGATCCACATACGCTTTGGATCCCACCAAACTCTGCCACAAATTCCAACTCCCATCATTTACCATCATGTGTGATTCTGAGCTAGTTAATTAACTTTGTTTGATCTTGGTCTCTTCATTGGTCAGGTCAATATAATACCTTGCTGAGTTTTTAAGAGAATAAAAAAAGTCACGCATATAGAGCTTTGTGTCATAGGAGTCTTGTATCACGAGCTCCTGTGACACTGGCGAGAGGCAAGCAAATATTCTACTACTACCTGAAACACCAGGACTGCCAACTTCTGAGTCAGATTTAACTAATACAGAAATTGCTCAGACTATGCTAAGCACTTTGGGAGGCTGCATCAAATTTTTCAGCAGCTAGTCAGTGAGTATTTATTGAGTGCACTGAAGATACAGCTATGCCCTGGAAACTTGGCACACACATCAATGAACACACGTAATCCCCACTTTCCAAGAGCTGCCCATCCTAAGAGAACAAATGAACAAACAGCACAGAGGGAAAATCTAATATTTTTTTTAACATAAGGTTAGCTGAACATGGTTATGAAGGATGGTTGGAGGATACGTGATGGCAAGTAGAAAAGCTTCTTTGTGTCAATAGATTTTGCTATTACAAAAGGGAGAGAAAACAACAGATGACTAATAGACGAAAAGTGGTTATAAACATAAATTACAATTTAGATATTGGATATAACCATAAGAAAGTATATCAACATAGGACTAAACATAAGTAACCTTCACAGTGAAAAGCAAAATTATCTGGGGTGACAAAAGATTAAAAATAGCAAATATCAAAAAAGTTACGGATGTCAAGGGTAACAGACTAGAACAATCATTATGTGCATTCAGGTCTCAGCTTTGCTCTGAATTCCAACTTCCTGGTTTCTTGGTGAATCCTGGGAGTTAGGGGCCATTGCTACCCACACAGGACACCCAGGTTGTGTTCCCCCACTCCTGACTTTGGCCGGCCCAGCCCATTTTTGCAGGTGCCTGGGAAATGAACCTGCAAATATAAGAGCTCTCTTCTCTCTGTGTCTTTGAAAGGCATAACTTCATAACTTGAAGTTAATTTTTTCTCGATAAACAAAAAAAAATTGTTACAATAAGTCTTTTGCTAACTATTCTACCTAGGTAGCTGGGAGTGGCAATTACCACACCAAGTTTTTACAAATAACAAGTAAATTCAATTGTTGAGTGTCTGGAAGATTAGCCTAGTATTTCCAGGGCAATCCTGGGGATGAACTTAGTTTCCTCAGCAGTCTGGGCTCTTCCTTCCTAGGCTCAGTACCTTCCTACACCTGCAGCTTGTCCCCACAGCCTAATTAGTCCTGCTAAGGGTTTTTCTCTCCCTTTCTAAACCTGTCTCAAACAACAAGGGGTGTCATTTTTCAAAGCTGATTTGCATATGCTTAGCACACACATTCTTAGGACAAAATATACCAAACAAGCCAATGATGTTTCTACTTCAAACGTCTGTTTCTCCACTTTATTAATATATGCTACCTCCAAAAATGTAGTGTGAAGCTTATTCTTGTCAATTTAATTAATGTGAACTTTCATTCATTCACTCCTTCTCTATGAATTCGAGTATCAAGTACCAGAAGGTACAAGCATAAAAGATTGTATGGGATAATATCTCTACCCATACAACAGAATCAACAATAAAAACAGATCAACAATGTTTAAAAGAAAGTTAATACCAGAAAGGTTCTGCTGTCCCTGGAACTTGATCCAAAAATACTGAATCTGTTTCCAACCAAGGCCTCCTGTCTGTGACGGCTCTTTCCGATGACATCAGTTCTACCCTTCTCTTTTCACTCTTCTTTTCAAATTTTCCTTTTTAAGATTACAAAACAACTGTTTATTTTGAAAAATAGAGAATAGCACAAAAACAGAGGAAATGTTCACCACCACCTCCATGAGTAATTTCTGTTAATATCTTAGATAATATTGGCCTTTAGTTTCCTCCAGATGTTTCAGTTCATATTTTTAAGCATGATTAAATGTAATCTTATATTTATTTCTCTTTACCCACTACTGCTACTGCTGCTATGATAAGACTATGGCATCATTTACCTGGCCATTTCTTCCCTGTTATACAGGCCTGTTTTCATTGCTTCACTACTTAAAGAACTGAGTGAAGGAAATCTACACACAAACCTTCATTAGGATATACAGTTAATTTCTTGATATTCCTAGGTTAAAATAGAGCAACAACTGTAAGCCTTCGGATATAAAGCCACTGTGATTTTTCAGAAAATACCAAATTACATCAAGATATAGTTTTTAAAAATGTCTTTTAATCACAGTTTGATTAACAAAGGGCAGTCTCGGGCCCGGCACAGTGGCCTAATGGCTAAGGTCCTTGCTTTGAACGTGCGGGGATCCCATACTGGGACCCTGCACCCGTGTGGGAGACGCAGAAGAGCCTCCTGGCTCTTGGCTTCAGATTGGCGCAGCACTGACCATTGCAGTCACTTGGGAAGTGAATCATCAGATAGAGAGTCTTCCTCTCTGTCTCGCCTCTGTGTGAATCTGCCTTTCCAATAAAAATAAATAAATCTTTAAAAACAAACAAACAACAACAACAAAAAAAACAATTTCACCATTTATCCAGTCATCTTACTAATTGAAAATAAAGGCATCTTAACTAAACCTTCCTTTTTACTTCTTAATTTAACAATCAAGCCTATTCATTATAGAAGCTAAAATGGAACTTAGTTTTTCTCCCAAAATTTTGTCTGGCATTCTGGAATTTCTGGCCAAAGCTTCATTACCTCCACCTCATCACCTCATCATAGGTGGAGGTCATTACCACTAAGACCAGGAGCAGCTGACTGTTCTCACTGAGACACACCCAGTAGCTGACACAGCTCACGCAGAGCCATCAGGACACTCACCTGTGCCACTCCATATTACTGCTCGTCTCCCCACCACTGGCAAAACAGGGCAAACACTGCATTAAGCTTGAATAGCCTTACACCAAAATTCTTAAGACTTCCACTTTCTTCAATTCTTCCAAGCACCCATAATACATCCAAATGTAGCACTACTTCCAAAATGTACTGGTTGTTAAAATACCAACTATGGGTCTATGTGTGCATAAATGTAAAAAATGCACATGTGACTACCCTCAATAAACAAATTATACCACAGACACATCAGTGTGCACATCAATGGGAATGGATATAAAGCACTCTTATAATTTAAATTCTCCCACATATGTGAAATTTTACAAGATTTCACTGCAGTTAATCCAAAATAGTGAAAGCAATATAATTAATACAAAGCAAGCCCTGGAAAACTGACCCTTCTATATTTCTTTTTTTTTTAAAGAATTATTTTTATTATTATTATATTTTTATTGGAAAGGCGGATATACAGAGAGGAGAGACAGAGAGGAAGATCTTCCGTCCGATGATTCACTCCCCAAGTGAGCGCAACGGCCGATACTATGCAGATCCGAAGCCAGGAGCCTCTTCCGGGTCTCCCACCCAGGTGCAGGGTCCCAAAGCTTTGGGCCATCCTCGACTGCTTTCCCGGGCTACTGGAAGGGAAGCGTGACTGCTGGGATAGAACCGGCACCCATATGGGATCTCGGGCGCCACTGCGCCACCGCGCCAGGCCCCAACCCTTCCATATTTCACATACACACACGCCTAGAATTACAAAAAGTACTTAAATTGACCTAACAAGGAACTTCATGAAAAAAAATTGCCAAGTATTTTTAACTTCTTGTATTACATATCATTGGTCACAGCCTCCAAAGATACAATGCTGAAGATTTTACGCACAAAAGTTCCTTCAACTCACTAGCCCATGATGCACATTCACTCTTAAGGTCATTGGTAACTCTTAGCTATTCTTCCAATCTTCTAAATTGTCCAGGTAAGTAAAAGGTAGATCAGGAAGGCAATATGATCCTAAGTTTTCACTGTTTCAGACTTTAGAGTAAGTGTGCAAACAGTTCCTCAACACTTACAAAATAAATAACCTTCAAGAAATACAAGTCATTGACTACGTCTACCATGGTTCTGACAGATAACTTGTTCACTGGGTTTCTCTGTGATGGCACATAGATAGGGCAGTCAGTAACATCCTCATTCCTGTCCCAACAGCCCTGCACCGTCAACCAGCCCAGCTCACTGCCTTTGCTTAAGGCAACTGCTTTGCTTAACTTCAAAGTTTTCCATTCCTATTACAAGATGACATATATTCCTCAGGCTCGCTCAAACAAATTAATATATTCTGCTTATGTCATCTCTCTCCTTCCATCACAGGCACATGTGAACACTCACATGAACAACTGTCAATTTAAATTGAATTTTGAAGATCAGTGTTATTAAAGAACCTGAAATATCCAAATTTAGTATGCCTGGTAACAGAAAACAAGACTCCTAAGAAATGTATACATGGGGACTGGTTCATGTCGCAGCTGCTCCACTTCCCTTTCAGCTCCCTGCTTATGGCATGGTAAAGCAGGAGAGGATGGGCCAAAGCCTTGGGAACCTGCACCCAAGTGGAAGACCCAAAGTGGCTCCAGGCTTCACCAGCCCAGTCTCAGCCGTTGTGGCCAAATGGGGAGTGAAGCAGCAGATGAAAGATCTTTCTGTCTTTCCTGCTCTTCGTAAATCTGCCTTTCCAATTAAAATAAATAAGTCTTTAATAAACAAATAGATATACACATGCAAAAAGGCTGAACCTTTTTTATAAAATTCATAACATACATTTATTTTAAATAATTATTTTTCAAAAGATATCATAAAGCTGGCTAAGTACCAAACCTGCTTGACTGTGTGGGACTGAGTGGTATTTCAAAAAATATTCATTTTCAACAATTCTTCAATCCAACCTCTATAACTGAAAAAACTGGGCCATAACATCACAGCACCAGTTGAAATCATTATTTCAGTTTAAAACCAACCAACTAGATAAAGGAACAGTATAATCACAAAATATGAATGTCATCACAGCTAAGCAAAGTAACCCAAATAATACAAGACCTACTTAACATGGAAAGAAACTAATGTGGATTTTCAACATGCTTCTTAGTCTTACTAGAAAAAGCAATGACACAGAGATTATTTGACTAAACACACAAGTATTAACTGAGTTAAAAGACAGAAAGAAGACACAACTTTACAGATGATAAACAGACAGATACAGACCAATCAACCAACCATTTTTAAGCTGCGGCACCTACCAGAGACTGCCAACAATCCCCAGTGCTTCGGGAAGCAACATTGTAATGAACTGGCTACATGCATCCGAGAGACTCAACCCACATTTCCTGATTTCTATGACAAAGATTGTCATTAACCTATCCAAGATCACCAGGAATGCAGTACCAGTGTGGCCACCCTTAAATAAACCTTTCATCTACTGTGAGCAAAACAAAAACACTGCAAAACTGGTATGGCAAGTTACACAACTTAGCACTATTATACAGTAGTTTCAGATGAGACCGCCTGACTAATCAGCGCACATGAGACACATACGGAGAAGTCACACACGCGTAACTTGCACTGGGCGAGGAAAAGCAAGAACTACCAACTCACGCAATTTTTAGCAGTAACTGCCTATAAGATTACATAAACCGTCCAATAAATAAAAGTCTAGATAAAGCCCAAGGGATTATATAACTCCTGTATTTTGACTGCAAAAAGAAAAAAAAGGAAAAACCTTGCTTTTGCCCTTACAATCCAATTTCTATGCTTCCATACCACATCTGTGACATTTCTAAAAAAAAATTTTTTTGTGGTTCCAAAGTGTCTTTTAGTTTTCTTGCTTTACCATTTTATATGCATTTTGCTAACTCAAAATCTAAACGACTAGCTTCTAGAATAGTGAGCTTGCTCTTATTATGGAAGAATTTTGTTAATATCAGGGATTAAACAAGCAAGCAAGGCTCACTTACACAAACAGAAAATAGCAGAAACAAGCCTCATCAGTGCTGAAGATCGTGTACATACCTACTTAACATCTACAGGAATAATAAGAACAGGCTTTCCAAACTAAACAGTTTGTCATATTAAAACATAATTTCCATTTCCCTGACATTGAACTAGATGTTCTACTAGGATAATTAAAAAGAAAGAGGGAAAAATAAGACTGACAATATGAACATGATATGGAGTAACTGGAACCCGTAATACATTGCCAAAGGAGTGCAAACTGGTGTAACCACTTACAGAACTGGTAGTACAGCCGTCCCTTAGTATTGGTGGAGGTCATTTTTTTCCCCATTTATTTCCCATCCACTGTTACGAGTCCAAGGATACAAAACCCAGAATGTACAGCTCTCAAATATGGAGGGGATGGCAGCAGGTTGCCGACTATACTTAACCCCGGATCAAAATAGCACTGATCAAAAGATCTTGTAATTTTGCTTGGGGCACCTAAGAGAAATGAAAGCTATGTTCACCAAGAATTTATGCAGGAATATTTATAGCAGCTTTATTCACAATTTCCTAACCTGGAAACTTCAGTGTTTATCAGTAAAATAAATAAATAAATACATTTCAATAGTGGGGAACAATTTTTTCTACTAAGGCCTATTTACATATCTACAATATCATTCACAGTCCATACAAAATTATTAACTTAAAAATTAGCCTGGAGCGATAGTCTAGTGGCTAAATCCTAGTCTTGTCAGTTCTTGTCCCAGCTGTACCATGACCCAACCAACTCCCTGCTTGTAGCCTGGGAAAGCAGTAGAGCATGGCCCAAAGCATTGGGACTGTGCACCAGTGTGGGAGACCTGAAGGAAGCTCCTGGCTCCTGGCTTCAGATCGGCACATCACCCGCCCTTGTGGCCACTTGGGGGAGTGAATCAGTATAAAGATCTTCCTCTCCATACCTTCTCTCTGCCTTTCTAATAAACAAATAAATCTAAAAAAAAAAAAAAAAAAAAAAGGCCCAGTGCAGTAGGCTAGCAGCCAAAGTCCTTGCCTTGCACATGCAGGGATCCCATATGGGCTCCAGTTCATCTCCCAACAGGCCAGTTCATTTCCCATCCAGCTCCCTGCTTGTGGCCTGGGAAAGCAGTGAAGGACGATCCAAAGCCTTGGGACACTGCACCCACGTGGAGACCCAGAAGAGGCGCCAGTCTCCTGACTTTGGATGGGTGCAGTTCCAGCCACTGCCGCCACGTAGAGAGTAAATCATTGGATGGAAGAGCTTCCTCTCTGTCTCTCCTCCTCTCTGTATATCTGACTTTCCAATAAATAAATAAATCTTAAAGAGAGAGAGAGATTTAACCTTGCTTCATAGTCAGACTGAATGACTCTTCAGCCTTCTACAGCTCCAGGGCCGAGCTGCTTTATGGGACCCTAGCTGGAGGTCCTAAAGCGATGGGGACTGTTTGGTAGGTGCTCATGGGAGGGAGCTCCCCAGGGACATCTTCAGTTCTTGCCAGAGGCTTATAATAAAAGCCTGAATCGGGGCCACCCAGGCTCCCTTTCCTGGCTAACCAGGAGACTTCTCGTCCACACGGCCTCTGCAGATAGGCCTTTGGCAGGCCCTGCACTGTGCCAGCTGGACTTCCATTATGTGAAACTGCGAGCTAAATAATCTGTCTTTTAAGTAGCTTGCCCCAGGTATTCCAATATCCAAAAGCTGACTGACACAGCGGTGTCCACCTGTATCCACGACGACCGAGACTAAAGCACTGGTTCTCTTTGCTGAGCCACTAATGGGAAGGCACGTGGGAGGGGACTTCCTCCGGTACTAGCGCAAACGTCCTTCCTGACACATGCGTGTTTATTGGCATATACAAATGAATGCACACAGAAGTTATCTGAGTCACATTCCTTCTCAGCACTCACTGGCTTCCCAGGACGTTGGCCTGCCTAAGCCTGGGTTTTTCTCCCTCTAGATGAGATGATCAAACACTCAATAAATAGTGGTTGTTGTCGTTATCTTGTCCACAACAAGGAACATGATGAAAAGATTATTATAAATGCCCAAAGTAAAAACAAAACAAAATACAACACAACAAACAGTCAGGGGTTGGGGGAGAAAGAGATACAAGAAAATAGAAGCTGGCAAGGTCTGATGTCATAATATTAAAACAAAATGCTGAACACAGCCCAGCAAAACCTCAAATGCATAGTGACTGAGTCACAAGAAAAAGACAAATTATATTTATGTAACTAAAAAGGTAGTAATGTGTACACAACAATTAGAGAAGATTCCGGTTGAAGTTGTTAAATGAAAGCATTTCCAACACCCAAGAGTTGGCTGACATCTGTTATCTGGAAGAGGCATCAAGGAAAAGCAAACAGATAAGAAATTCACACAGTAATTTTTATCTGCTAAACAAAAAACTCTGATAACTTAATTTGTTTTGAAGTCTTTCATTCTCCCATTGAGCTAGGATTCTAAAATGTTCACATGGTGCAGCATTTCATTACAAAATCAAATTTTAGCATGTAAATTTCCATTTTTCACATGCCACTTCCTGGAATTCTCTCTTGGAATAACAGTAAAAGTGGAACTATGGGGCCAGAAGCATGGCAGATTCAGCTAAAGCCTTTGCCTGCAGTGCCAAAATCCCATACGGGTACTGAATGCACTTCCAATCTAGTTCCCTGCCAATGCACTTGGGAAAGCAACTGAGGATGGCCCAAGTCCTTGGGCCCCTGCACCCACACACACACCCAGACGAAACTACTGGTCCCTAGCTTCTGATTGGCTCAGCTCTGGCTGTTGTGGCCATGTAGCGATTGAACCAGCACATGGAAAATCTCTTTGGCCTTCTATTTTTTTAACTAAAACAAAATTTAGAATATTTTACTGACCAATATAGTATTAGATGAATACGTAAACTAAGGTAAATCATGAAAGTAAAAAATTAAAATAAATTTTCCACACAAGAACACATTTAAAAAAATCACAAAGGGTTAGTCCTTTAATCTTACTATAGTTTATGGTTCTCTGGATTTCTTCTAAGTCAAACTTCAGCTCGCTCAAACATAAAATGCTACTAAAAACGATAACAGTAAAAGTTACTAAGTTGTTTTCCTTTTTGGTTCTCTTCAGCTCACTACAGTTAATAATTAAAAGAAATATTCCCCTCGGAGCACGCCCAACATGGGGGACCTGGGATGGTTAGGAGCCCGGGTGTGGCTTCTCTCTTAGCTCTCCCCTCCCTGCACGTACAGAAGGAAAAAAGAGAATATCAAAACAATGGTCTCACCCACTTTCCCAAAGCCACTGACTCTTCATAATGTAATCAAATA
The DNA here is from genome assembly GCF_017591425.1 of Ochotona curzoniae. Lineage (NCBI taxonomy): Eukaryota > Metazoa > Chordata > Mammalia > Lagomorpha > Ochotonidae > Ochotona > Ochotona curzoniae. Next base: position 19,687,324 of record NW_024464939.1, on the reverse strand, counting down.
TATTAAAAGTATCAAAACTAAAATTTATTCAATAAAAACAGAAATATTCCTTCTTTGAGGAATTTTAAATGGCAAAAATGTATTTTAGGTGTCTAAAATTGGGGCAGACATGGATTCGGCCATTAGAGGTGCTGGAGTGCTTGGGATGGAGCCCCGTCATCTTAGGGTTCCAACCCAGCTTCCGGCTAGCCTACCTGGGAAGCAGCATTTGGAGGCCAAGGGTTAAGAGTTCAGCTGCCTACATATGGAGTTCCTGACTGGTGTCCCGGCCATAGGGATTACATATGGAATGAAATCAGTGGATGAAAGATCTCTCCGGCTCTCCCTCTCTGATGTTCTGCCTTTCAAAATTCAATTTTTTAATAAATAAACAAATAAAACAGAAAACTCTAAAATTCACACCACGTATTACTTTGTAACAAACTTTCTAGAAGTATAATATTTTGATCATACTTTTCCATCCACTGTTCCTGAACATTTAAACTGCATACTGCAACAGAAATCAAAATAAAACTCAACTTTAGCTAAGTTCATTTTAAGCGAAGCTTCACTTATCATTTCAGCCTTATCTTTAAATGCTTACACAAAATCTCACATTCTGTGGAGCAGCAATCAAATCCATTGTGAACTAAACAGAATCATGACAACATTGCAGGCAGTTGCAGCCAGCAGAGTATAACTAAATGCAGTTTTGATACACAAACTACAGTTTAAAACAATTAAGCCATGACTGACTTAACGTTGTGATATGACTAGAGATGCTGACAAAGTTCCAATGAACAAGTCTCTGAAGGTCACCAGGATTTTCTTTTATATTCATGTTTCACGGGCTCCTTTGTTAAGGTTTCCAAGGCAACTCTTCAGAAAAGTAGTCCCTGTGTGGCAACAGAAGCCATCTTCAGAGTTGTAAATCTACTCTTACTACAAACACAAATATCCAGGCACATGCACCTGGAATTAGAAGGGGCTGACTTGCTTGTAGCTAAAACTGGTCAAAGTAAATATGCACTCCAAAAATTTTAAATCTCTAGGAATTCTTTTTTTAAAAAAGCAGGGCACATATTTCAGTTTAAAAAACAACCAATACTGTATTTGAACAGAGAATATCTGTGCCAAGACTAGTCCACTTTGAATGAAAATGGCAGCATTTGTAAGCAGGTTTTAAAACCTAATAATTGAAAAAGAAAACCACCTACACTTGAATGTTCTCCACAATACCACAGCATATTACAAAGTGACTGTATTTCTGAGTATATTTCCAGAAAGCTGGTCTGACTAAACCCTTTTCCCACCTTATTCCTAATTCTAGGTAGAAAAAGAGGTTTTTCTGTGGAAGTTGATAGAAAACTCTGCCAAAATCCCCTCTGATTAGCTTAGTCACAAGTTTTGTTGTTAGTTTTTTCAGTGGTTGGGGCTTTTTCCTTTTTAAAGATACCTAATATAATATACATTTCTGTGTGTCAATGTTTCTATTAAATTAATCTTTCCCTTTTTTAAAGAACTCACAAATGACCAACTCTTGCTTCCTGTACTAAGTCTATTTAATCTTTGCAGATCAAACTCCAGAAGTCCATAGTTCAGAGGCACCTGCTTCACAAAAGCTTAGCTGTGGTTGCTCAACACATCACACAGTACACATGGAAAGAGGCCGAACCCGCTTTCCTCACAGCACGCAGAGCAGGCCTGGGGGACAAATGTGATTAGTTTCATTTTACAAAGCAGCAGGGAAAACCGGGCTCAAGTGACTTGGATAGGGTCTTCTTGCTAGTGGCAAAGTACAGAACCAAACCTAAGATTTCATACAGTGGATTTCACTGTCTTTTCACCCAATGTTCAGACCTCCTTAACATTTGGTTGTTGCACGTATCAAAGAGCTAGGTGGACTGGTCTTTTCCACGTGCCTCAAACATTATCAAGGACTAGATTGTTTTACTGACAGACCTGAGGGAGCTCACTCAATTGCTGTGAGTGCAGGAATAACTCAAATCTTCACTCTCACCCGTAGGCTGTGCAGGGCACTGGTGCTGTTCAATCACCCAAGGATCCATCAGGCCCAGATCCTTTCATCTCTGCAGTGCAGCAGAACAAGAAAGACTTCCCTGAACTCAGTGTGAGACAATCCCGGGCCGTGGCCTGAGATTAAACCTGTTCCAACACCACCATGAAAAGCCTGCTTCATCAGACTTTTAGACAATATCAATACCCATCAGTCGCCAAACCTGCAAACTTTCAAGGTTTCAGAGGGTTTGCATTTTACCAGGGTCCAAAGCATGGAAGTTGAAGAAGCACCATCCTCACTCCATCTGTGAACATAGACAACAAAGCTAGTACACACTCACTGTGACCATTATCTGCACTTGTCAGTTCAGCAGGACTAAACGCCACCCAGGAACCCTTCTCCCAACTTCAGCTAGCTCCAGCCAAGACATTACCCAACCATTTCACAACAGCATGTCCCTGGCCTAGGCAGTCTGCTATTATCTGTTTCCTAAAAAGGAGTAACACTGATCAATTACACTGTCAGGCAATCAACATTTTGTACATAAAACATGCTTCATAATTGTTAATCCCGTCCCTCCTTCCTTCTTATCACCAGTCAAGTCAACCTTCCTGTTCTACTGCTAACTACTGTAATTCAAGCCTATGAGAGTGCTGTAACTAGTCCCTCCTGTCCATACACTTTATCCTGATCTTTAAAACAGCTTTTATCACATCAAACTCTGCTCAGCACTCTTCCACTGGCTCTAGAATGTGTACTGAATCAATCCTTAACATTTATGCCCAGCTTTTAAGGCCTAATTCATACCCTCTTTATTTGCCCAAGGTAAGTTTCCTACTTAACAGACATGAAAGATCAAATCAGCCTCTTGTAATTGATTATAAATTAGACCAAGTCAACCCTTAGACTTCCTGTTGCAACATGTCAACTTGACCTCTTTCATTTCCACATCTAAAAACCTTCACTAGTTCCCAAGTGCTAGCATAATTAAGTCCAGGCTCTTTAACACACCATTCAAACTTCCGCATAACCATAATGTGCTCGGAAGCTGTATGTGCTGCTTGATTCTTACTGTAACCAACACATATTGTCTCCTGTCCTGACATGGAGCCCTTGCCCTCTCCTGAGCACTGGCCCTGGTTTCCCTGCATCTCTCAGTAATACATGTTCACTGTGAACATACAATCTCCAGGGGAGGGCAGGGTGGCTTAGCAATGTAATCTTCCACTTGTGAAGACAGCATCCCATTAAGGATGCCAGTTCTAGTCACATTGCTTCACTCCTGATCCAGCTCCCTGCTTATGGCATGGGAAAGCAGTAGAGGATGGCCCAAGGCCTAGGCCTCTGCACCCATGTGGGACGCCTAGAAGAAACTCCTGGCTCCCAGCTGTGGACAGCTAAGCTCCAGCTGTTGTAGCCATTTGGGGAGGTAGAAGACCTCCCCATCTCACTCTCTCTCTCTTTAATTCAAGTAAAAAAGGAAGAAACCCTGCAATGGAATTGTATATACAATCCATCTTTCCAAGTTCTGCTTCCATTTTAAGAACCAAATGCACTTTGTACTGCTTATCAGATTATCTGGGATTTTAGTGATATTGATTTACATATCTTATCTTGTGCATAAGATCAAGAAACTGTTCAGGGTAGAAGGTCCTTGGTTGGTCCTCCTTTTTTTTTTTTTTTTAAGATTTGTTGGGAGGGGTGGGGGGAATCCCCAGCGCCTATAAAACTGTACTACATAATACAGTGTAAGCAACAATAAAAAAAAAAAAAAACCATGAAAAAAAAAAAAAAGATTTGTTTATTTTTATTGAAAGGTCAGATATACAGAGAGGAGGAGAAATAGGAAGATCTTCTGATTCACTCCCCATGTGGCTGCAATGGCCAGAGCTGAGTTGATTCAAGGCCAGGAACCAGGGGCATCTTCCTGGTCTCTCTCATGGGCACAGGATCCCAAGGCTTTGGACCCTCCTCAACAGCTTTCCCAGACCACAAGCAGGGAGCTGGATGGATGGGAAGTGGGGTCGACCGGACTCAAACCACTGCCCATATGGGATCCCAACACATGCCAGGGGAGGACTTCAGCCACTAGGCTATTGCGCCACGTCCCTTGGTTAGTCTTTAAATTAACTAATAACTCACAGCACAGTGCTTGCCTTCAGATTCAAGTTATAAATCACAATAAACGGCACATGGGTAGATCCCTGGCAGAAATCACCAGATACTGGTCAGGGTGGTAAGTCAGTGATCTCCAAGTACACTCCCCTGCTACTCTGGGCACATCCTACTCGATACTCAATCCCATTGCTACAAACTCTGCTCGTTCTGCTCCTCCGAAGACTTGTTTTCCCCAAATTCAACTTCTGTAATTGACTTTTTATCAACACATAAACACATATGCATGGTTGCAGCTATCCAGAAGGCAAGCTGGAGTTCTCAACCACAGAACCACTACGAGCAGTGTCTGTTAGTCAACTAGGACAATACGCTAGAGAAGCTGAACACACTCGGGGTCCAGTCCTAAGGGGTGCTTCTTAAAACAGTGATGAAACACACCTAACAAAAGCTGTCATTTCCATCACTTTTACACATGTAGTTCAGTACTTTTAAGCAGGCTTACACTGCTCTTTCAACTGAATCATTTCATCTATTTTCAACATGTGAATGTTCTACCTATGTAATACTGCATTACATGTGTGAGTATATGCTGGTATTTTACCACAGCTACCTGTGCATGTGCATGTGCACACACTAATACACACATAATCACAGATGGACACTGGCCTCAGCGGCACAGCTCAGGAGCATCACTAACCATAGAGAAGCTCACTCCTGAGACAGCTCGTGCTGGAGCCTCTTAGAGAAGCCAACCTGGCCAATAGCACCCTTCAGCACCAACACCTGCCGTGTCCAGTCTGGAGAGCACATTTTCTATGAGGTAACAGTGGATACTGTCTCACTCCCTCTTCCCTGTGTCAGCTCTCCCATGAACTCCCATTCAGGACTCATCTTTAACTGCAGATCAAAAGGTCGGGAGGGCAGACTCTGTTGAATACAGGGACCTACCTCTCTACTGTAGAACAAGAATTTTGTAAACAGCTGTTCTTAGAGCCAGATCAAGGTCACTCAAGAGTCAGAGGTTGCTGTACCTGCCTCAACACATCAAGATGAGCATGAGTGGACAAAGTAACCCCTGCCCACATGTTCCTTCCAGGGTCCATTATCCAGAGAAGATGAGAGGAAGGAGTCTAACAAAAAGAAGAATATGGACTCCATTTTCCAAAAGAGGCCTTTCTAGACAGACAGAAGATGGTGGTTAAAATCACAAACTCTGGGAACCAGAATTCTGGTATAGTAGTTAGGCCACCGCTGCAACACCAGTATCCCATGTTTGCACTAGTTCAAATCCAGGATGCTCCACTTCTGATCCAGCTCTATTAATGCACCTGGGAAAACAATGGGAGACAGATCAAGTGCTTGGACCTGCACCCATGGTGGAGACCTGGATGAACCTTCCTGCTTCAAATCCTGGCCCAGCCCTGGCCAATGAACCAATGGACAGATATGATCTCTGTGTGTGTGTGTCTCTCTCTCTCTCTCCCTGTGTGTGTGTGTGTGTGTGTGTGTGTCCCCGGGATTCCACACTTGCTTGGTCCTTGGTAAGCACTGTGCAGCTTTGTAAAAGGAAGAAATGGGTAGTTTAAGTTCTCCGAAAGTGGCTAACACAAGTGCCAGTCAATGAACTGGTCATGCTTCAACCAATGCCTAAACGTGCACATCCCTCAATACTGGCATGCATGTCCAAATTTAATTATCCATTACTAAATGTTGGTAAATCTGTCTTGCAACGATGCATGCCCAGAAAAAAAGTGCCTTAGTTGCTTTGCTGATTACTAATAAGGTTTGTTTTAACAAAAGAAGCAAATATTACTTACAATGCTTCTATTTAGTAATATTACTTGCTAGTTTTCTACTTGTGTATACTGTTTAAATGAATACATTCTCACTTCTGGCTTTACAGAATACAAGGGCTAAGTTACATGATTTTCCACAGTACTGGCAAACACAGAAAAGACAAAAAAAACCCAGACCACATTTCCCAACACTATATGCAGTTCACTTGGTAACACCTGTTCAACATTGCATTGGTCCACCCATACATGTGTGCGTGCATGTGTGTATATGTTTATGCAAATGACACATCTCAAGCACACAAAATTGTCTTTAATTTAGTGTAAGTCTCCTCCTTCTGTGGTCCTAAATTGGATACTACTGACATCTCAATCTCTGTATCCATCCATCAATCTGTCAAACTTCTGGGACTCTTTTGCTCTTAAAGGAAATTTAAAACTTACTTGAAATGCTGCTAGAATTTAAAACATTTCTTAAACTTTGCTGTTATCCTTAATACAAAAGTAATTATACCTGCCACTTTACATGAAAATTATATTGCGTGCATTAGTAATTATTCAACTCACCAACTATTTCTAAGTGATTTATCTATTTTCTCAAATGATATTAAATTAACTTTCTCACAGTTTTAAAATCCAGAATATCTGGATTTTTAAATTTAATCACATAGCAAAGGAGACTAACACTGAGAAGTAAAGGTACAATGCAGTATGTGACTCTAGTTCCAAAGAAAAGTAGGACTCCCAAGGAGGCTTTCAAATACACCTCTAAAATGCAACACTAGATCTGTTACCTTTCCCTGCACTTATCACGTCATGATAGGTTTCAATGTCAGACAGTTAAAGTTGAAACTTGTACCAAGGGATTATACTAATGTGATAATACAGGGTGGAGATGGCAGGAGGAGAAAATAGGGAGGGTGGGTTGCGAGGGGTTGAATCCTTGTAACTGCAACAAACGCACTATGGAAAATAAAGAAAAATTAACCACATCAATGCAGTCAATTTCATGGTATGAAAAATTAACGTAGTAGAAAGCAAATTACAACAAAATCCCTAAAATAGTCCTTTAGGACTTGCTGAAAATCAAGACTTCCCATACAAATTAGCTTTGGTAAATCAATTTTTAAATTTCTGAAAACATTCAAAACAATGTTATTTCTCTCACAGTTTAATATAAAAAATATTGCTTTGTGTCCTTCCTAATTCAAAGAAAAATATTTCCATGCTAAGACACTTTCTTCAAATTTTTCTCAATTTCCGAGGGAAATTCAAGTAATTCAGCTTCTTTTTCTGATTCTATACCTACAAACACATTTTTCTCTTGGTCATCCAAATACTGAGCTAACATACTTGCCAGAGACCCTGTAACGCCAACTTTAGGCATTCTAGAATGGACAGGATACCAAAACAGACACTATAATTATTACCTATTCAGTTTACATAACAAAGAGAAGCAGGCATTGGTCTAGTAGTGAGGCTGCCACGAGGGACAGCTCCACCCTATTTGGGGGGTCAAGTCCTCACCACTCTTGTCCTGCCAACCTGTTCCATGACAAGCAGCAGAAGGGTGGCTCAAGTTGTGGGATCTTGGCCAATCCCTGTACGGACTCCCTGGATGGAGTTCCTGCCTACTGCCTTTGACCAGGCCCATTCCTGACTATTGCAGGCAGCTGAGGAGTAAACCACAGGATGAGAAAGATTGATCTCTCTGCCTCGCTTCCCTCCCTTTGAATTAAATTGAAAATAAATCAAAAATTTAAAAATAAATTTCTTCAGTCTTTAACATATGTACTCTTCTCCCTTTGCAGTTACACACTCACTAACACACTCTAATAAAGCTTAAAAAACAAAAACCTGGAAATTTTTGAGCCAAATAGCAAAATTTATGTAAGGCAGATTCCAGGCATGATATTTAACACATACAAAATCTAAATGATGCTGCTGCAAAGAGTACATGAGGATAGTATTTCAGAAATAACAGCCTTTAAGCTGTTAACCATTAGCTTACATACTATTTCAGTAGAGGCACTAAGCAGTAAAGATAAATATTTAGTATCCTCCTATGGTCAATAAATTTGAATTATTTCAGCAGTCACAGCAAATGAATTACCAAGTGCCTATAGCTATTACACCACAGTTTAGTAAACAACTTGCAAGGGACTAAGTGACTAGTAGAACCAAAGTTTATTCAAAGCCTCAAATCAAATACCCTTTTAAAATTCACATTTTCATGAAGAAATCAGTGCAAAATTCTACTTAATTGGGGGGGGGGGGGCTTAACGTCCCTTCTGTCATACATAACACCCTTCCTAGAATGGCACTAAAAACTTTAAAATGATAAACAAACTCCTCTATAATTCTCCCGTGTTAAAGGTGATCAAAAGCTCAGATAATTAGTGAGGATTTACAAGATCTTAACATAAGAGGTCAACTTAAAATTCCATCTTGTGGGCCCAGCATGGTAGCCTAGTGGCTAAAGTCCTCACATTGCATAAGCTGGGATCCCAAATGGGCACCGGTTTCTATCCCAGTTGCTCCACTTCCCATCCAGCTCTCTGCTTGTAGCTTGAGAAAGCAGCTGAGGACACGCCCAAAACCTTGGTACCCTGTAGCCAAGTGAGAGACCGGGAAGAAGCTCCTGGCTCCTGGCTTGGGATCAACTCAGCTCTGGGTGTTGCAGCCGCTTGCGGAGAGAACCAGCAGATGAAAGATCTTCCTCTCACTTCTCCTCTCTGTAAATTTGACTTTACAACAAAAATAAATAAATCTTTTCAAAAATGTCTATCTTCCCTTTCATTAAAAAGCTGAGCATTACTTGAAGCTTTTCATGCTAATTTAGAGCGAAGGAAAAGCAAAGGGGTCAGCACTGTGGTGTAATGGGGAAAGTCACCTGCGGAGCTGACATTCACTAAGGGTGCCAGTTTATCTTGGCTGTCCACTTCCAACCCAATTCTTTGCTCTTGTCCTGGGAAGGCAGAAGAGGAAGGCTCAACTGCTGGGGCCCCTCTACCCAAGTGGGAGACCCAGACGAAGCACCAGGCTCCCACTCCAGCCTGACACAGCCCTGAGCACTGCAGCCATTTGGGGAATGAACCAGTGGATGAAGACCTCAACTCACCCCGACCCCCTTCTCTCTGAAGCTCTGTCCGACAAATAATTAGTAAGTCAAAAGGGCGGGGGGCGGGGAGTGTAACGACATTCAACATGCATTCCACAGAAAAATGTGCTTCAAAAATCCATTTCAATTTGACTGGAATGTGGAACATTCTCATATGAACAGCTTTATATATACAAATGGTTATTAAGTGGCTCTCAACCAGCAACCAAAGCCTTTTTCAACCATTTTATGTGTATAGCTACACAGCAGTGTCCTCCCGTTTCCATACAAATCAGCGGGACAGGACATGAGTTAAAGTTTTTTGTCATGAGGGAACTCACAATTCTGATTACAGGCATCAGGTATCCATCAGCCTCCCAAGGGATGGCGCCACTGAACACAGCAGGACTCCATGGTGCCAGAGGGGAGGTCCCCTGGAGGTGTAGGGGCTGTTACAGAAGAGATGCTGAGCAGGGAGATGAGGAAGGCCAGAGAGCAGGCACTCAGTTGGCACTGAGCTGGAGAGACCACAGCCATGAATGAGGAAGAGCAAGTGCAGAGCTAACCCAGCAGGCCACCCTGGGCCCAGGGCCAGCCTTCTCTCTCTCTCATGCACCTCACCTCCCCCCACAACCCCCACCGCTGCCAGGACTGGGGCCAGCTGTCCTTTGGGATACTACAACACAGAACAGAACCTCTCCACTGTCTCCATTAACAAGTGACCCTCCAGATCACCAAGCGTTGTTTACTGTTAACAGCAACAGAGAACTAAATGGGTGCTCTTAGGTGCTGACTCATGCGGAGTCACTTCTTTGGAAAGAACACAAGAGTTCTCTCCCAGAAGCTGGACAAGCTGTGGAGTGGAGGAAAGACAGGCGGTTCCCCTCTGGGTCAGACAGGACCACAAGTGGGCCTGAGGAGAGGAACGCTCTGGCTACAGTCTCACTCAACAGTACAGAGCATGTAAATCAAAGCCTGCTTATTAGCAAAACTGTAAAAGCATTCACAAGACAAATTGCAGTTCTAAATTGTATTATGAAAGAAAAAATTAAACACTTAACTTTCACTACAAAACACTCCATTTATTTCATGTGAAATGTATCAAGTGGGGCTTATGTTCACATACTCTTCGACTGCTGATGCCAAAACTGCAGTTTCGTAGAACGTTACAGCGGCCAAGATAATCTAAGAGCAATTTAATGTCCAAGTTCTTCCATCACACCTGGAAGCATTTAGGCCTGCCATGCCATGTATGCTCATAGTTAGGAAGCAGGCCTTGTAGATTAACCACATCTGAAAAGTTAAATTATCATTTCATAGGACTCCAAAGGAGCACAAACACAGCAATATGGTTGCTCCCTAGGGGTACAAAGGCTATGTGTGACATATGGGAATGAAGGGATAAAGAATAACCCCACAGACCTTCAGAGACAGTTTTCTCAAGGAATTTATAAATGTGTCATGCATGATTTATAAAGTTTTCTCTGCTTTGGAGTTGTCTTCCAATTTAGAATTGTAGTATTTCAGCCAGATAAAGTTTCAAAGCATTTTAAAAGAAGTACACTTTGTGTAATTTTTTCCAGAGGATTAACAGCACATCCACCCTACTGACCATCTTATCTCTTTTGGTGATGGTGTAGGGGTGGGGGTGGGGAGGAAGAAGGAAGGGGTCAGAGTTACAAAGACAGTGAACAGAAACAGTAACAAAGCCCTGACTTCTAGAAATGTCTATAATGCTTGGACTCAAGCCAAGTACCTTGTAAAATCCTATTAAAATGATGAATCACTCACAATTTAGATTTGCTTTAGCTGTAAAATACTAAATTCAGTACCAGAATTAGATCCCTCTTCCCAACTTGGGGTCAAGTATTTTCTGCTGTTGCTCTCCAAATCAGACTGTCTTTTTCAATTTGACAAAACTCAAAAGAGCACCTATTCTGACACTCTCAGAAATTTTCCCAGCAATTGAGTCAAGAAGACGCCAGTAATTTGCCTAAGGCCAAAGAATGTCAAAGGATATGGGAAGAAATGAGCCGAAGTTCACAAACCAGTTAGAAGCAGCACATTGAGGCTGAAAAAGCAGTTGGCATCTGGGCTCCAGGTCCAACCATCTGTGCGCCACACCAAGAGCAACACCTCCCGTCACGTCCATGAACAGGCCCGAACACCAAGCACTGCAACGCAGGCTGTTCTGCCAAGAGATGATCCAGCCGTGGCAGCCCTTCAGAGGGCCGTGCTTCACTAGAAAGAGTAGGAAGCTAAGGCAATGCAAACACACAGCATCATCAAGAAGCAACCCCACTCCTGTGGTAAGCAGACCCACTATGGGTCTGCTGTGATGCTCTTAACTAACTCCATGCCATTTAACAAGATGCTACACTACAAGGAGAACATCTTCACAAGTGTGTCCTTCTTCAAAGCTGCAAAACCTGGCTTTTCTGGCCCTGGCCCTGGCCAAGCCACTGGACCTGCCTCTCTGATCTTTGCAATGGCTTCTTAATAACTATTTTCAGCCATGATGTAAATATCAAAGTGCTTGCTACACATTAATTAATTAATTTTCCTTCTCACAACACCCTACTGACAGAAGTGATCTGTAAGAGCCTGGATCTCACTGAGCTCACAAGTTGTACACCTGCTGAAGTGCAAGTCTTTGATTATTGAAGTGACCAGCAATTTGAACTTGAGCTGCCTGGTGTTTTGGTCTAAAAAGATAAACATAATCATAAACTGCCCTCTTTTACCCCCGCCAAAAAATAAATGAGGAGCACTATTTATCACCCAGATCTAAAACACCCATGGGAGTGGTTGCCCTACCAAACCACCTTCCAGAGGACAGGATCCTCTCTGACCTGCTCATTGGTGCCCAGTCCAATGCCTGATCTGGAAAGGGGCTCAATACACACCTGCAGAAGGCTTGCAAGCAGGGAGAGAACAAGCGTAGGATGGAAGTTAGGAAACAAGACTAACATATTAAACCCCAGCTCTATACTCAAGTGCATTAAGTTGAACAAAAACTCAATGTTTAGATGCTTACAGATCACTGTATGATTTTCATGTGCATGTGCTCCTTGTATTCCCAAATCCTTCACCTTGATGAACTACCATCAAGCAAAGCTTGCTGACAGACTAATGGGCAAGCTAATCATGATTTTTTTCAAGTACAAAGGTATCATTTTAGTAAGTGCCAATAATTTCAATATAAAACGTACTGGTAAAATCACACTCAGTTGACCTGAAATAATTTTTTCAATGCTAAACAAAAAAAAAAAAAATTCTAATCTCTTCTTTAATCATCTTCACAGACTAAAGATGATGAAATTTAACTGTGAAATGCATAAATCCATCACAATTAAATATATCAACTTACATAATTACAAGTCACCAAGTTTTCTTTTTTCATTTTGTTTGAAGTTACAAAAACATCCCATCATGTCGTTTGCTCCTTAAATACCTGCAAAGGCATGAGCAAGGCCAGGCCAAACCCAGGAGCCTAGATTCAATCAAGGTCTTCCACCCACATGGCACCTGCTGCCTCCCAGGATGCATAACTAACAAAAGTCGGGTCAGAAGAAAAGCAAGTACTCAAATCCAGGCACTCCAATACAGGATGCCAAATTCTAACAACTGCACCGCTTATGTCAGCTCCAAGGTTTTAAATTGTTTACTGAAAATAAATAATCAAACCAAGGAGGTGAGAGGATATAACTCAGCCTTGCTACAGCAGAATCAATCACTGCCTCGCCAGTGATGTCAGTGGATCCCAAACAGAAGCCTTATTACATAATAAAGATAGCACCTGCTATAAAGGCAGCACTAATCAGCCCTAAGATCTTGCTTGTATACACACGGTTCAGTGTAATGGACATATTTACTGTGCTTCATTAGTATTCATTCATACTGGAAACAACTTCTTTGGATGGGAATATTGACAAGTTGCACTGAAGGAAACAAAAACACAACAGAAATCTCTAAAATTATTTTAAAACAATATTTAATTACTTTCAATCAGTATTTGCCATCTGTGCCAATTGCTGAGGCAATACAAAAAGCAGAAACTGAGTAACAACAGTGCCTACCCACTAGGTGCTTACAGTCTAATAATGCAAGATACTAAGGCAAGTACGAATGGCTGTCATACAAATCAGACACGGGTCTTAAAAAGAATGTAAGACATGAATCTTGGCAAGTTTCTTGTCCACGGGCAAAGACAAGGAAATGTTATTTCTTGAAGACCAAAGAGATGAGCAGGAATCTAAGAAAACAGAACAGAGGCAACAAGTATGTATGCTGGAAAACAAATGACAAAAAGAGAACCACAAATCAAGATAAGAATGTTTGGGAATTATTACTGAAGACAAAAGCTAAGGGTTTGGTTCTAATTTTAATAGGCTGAGGTAGCACTAAGTAATTTGGGACTGATGAGGGATGAGAATGCTTTATGAAGATTAATATTTTAGTGTGGAAATTAACTCAGCCAAGAGAGAAAGAGGAAGAGAGAGAACAGATGGGTACATACAAAGAGGGTTTGAACACAGGTGGCATATGAGGTTAAAGGAGGTTGTCACATACACACAGGAAAGGTTGTAAAGTTAGAATGTACACAGCTTAGCAGGTGGAAAACAAGAGAAAGAGTCCAAATGAGCAATATTTAAACCTGGGCAAGTGGCAGTGGCAGTTAATAGAAACCAGGGAATCTAGAGGAAGAACTGGTTTGGGCGGAGGGAAGTAATGAGTTTCACTTTGGTTGTGCTGAGCTGTAGGTGTAAGCAAGACACCCAGGGAGAAATGCCAAGTAAGCAGGCAGAACAGAGAAGAAAGGTCAGCTCAGGGTTATAAATACAGGAACGTCCAAATAAGGTGAAGGCAAAAAAGAGCCCACTGGCATAATGAGGGGAGAATTTTTTAAATGTCCACCTATGGCAGATGCAGGTGGAGAAAATATGAAAGAAAAGCTATCCACAGGCACAGACATTAAAAAAAAAAAAAGACATCCAGAGAAATTAAGAAAAAAATAATCAAAACCTAAAATTAAGCTTGGGGACCAGGACAGAGCAGGTTCAACTGCCACTCTGCTATTCCAGAGTCTCCCATAGGAGCACCAGTGAAGTTCTGGGTGCTCTGCTTCTAATCCAGCTCCCTGCTAACACACTTGGGAAAGCAGGGGAAGATGGCTTAGGCATCCGAACTCATTATCCCCATGGGAGACAAAGTTGCTGCTGTGGTCATCTACCTGTAGGTACCATCCATCTACAGTGGGTGGTAGATTGCTCTCTCTCTCTCTCTCTCTCTCTCCCCCTGCCTTTCTATCACTCTCCGTTTCAAAAAATAAATCTTTAAAATAAAGTCATGCTCAGCTCTCCTCAACAGAAGTTTCTTGTGGCCTGCTAGACACTGGCTATTAACAGCAAAGGTAAAGCAATTCACAGTAGGGGCTTGCGTGGCGGTGCCGGCTGACCACCCAGGCAGGTGTTCTTCCAGGTTGTACTTTTTCAAAGTTGTTCAAAATAGTGTTTTAAAATACAACTCAGTTATCTTTTTATACTCTTCTAATTAATCTAGTAAATGTTCATTAAGCATCTATTATGTGTTCCAGACAAATCCTAGCTGTTTCTGAGTGATAATATTTCTATCACAGGCTAACTATTCTTCTGAATTGGTGAAAGCTCTGAGTACTGGAAAACTGGCCATTTTCCCAAAATTCACACGGGTCAAGAGACAAAATGGAATTTAGTTCTTCCTGACTCCAAAAAGTAGGCTCTTTCTTCATGCACACAGCATTTCAGAAGCAATCCCAACACAGCATGGAAATTCTAACAATTTTACTAACTTCACATTGTACTTAAAAAAAAAAAACTTTTTCTGGAAAAACTTATGAATTTTTTCCCTAAGTCTGTTAAAAACTTATGTACTTAAACATTTGTAGGGCCTGGCGCCATGGCCTAGCAGCTAAAAGTCCTCACCTTGAATGCGCCACTATCCCATATGGGTGCCGGTTATAATCCCAGCAGCTCCACTTCCCATCCAGTTCCCTGCTTGTGGCCTGGGAAAGCAGTCGAGGACAGCCCAAAGCCTTGGGACCCTGCACCAGCATGGAAGACCCAGAGGAGATTCCTGGCTCCTGGCTTCGGACTGGGGCAGCACTGGCTCCAGCTGTTGCAGTCACTTGGGGAGTGAATCATCAGACGGAAGATCTTCCTCTCTGTCTCTCCTCTCTCTGACTTTGCAATAAAAATAAATAAATCTCAAAAAAAAAAGTTGTAGACTATGTATTATTTTGAATGCTTATAGTAAATACCAATACAATTAAGAAATATATGAACCAATATACATAAATACTGAAACCAAAGTTTCATGAGAAAGTAATTACTATTACTACATGCAATACACTGTTGTATTTTGGTCGTGTGATCCACCAGTTATTTCACAAGTCAATGACAAGTCTTGCTTTCCAACTTGTAAGACAATGTCCTAGAAAAAAATAAAACACGAGGCTACAGCTGAAATCCCAACTTAGCTGATGATTTAATTTGACCCTCCTTTGTACAGAAGCATTTACAGCAGATAACACCAGTAGGGATTACTTTGCTACTACGTGTCCAGGTGCATAATACCAATTAAATCATCCCACACTTTTATGTTCTTCTATCAAATTATGCCCTTCCTTTTAACACTTCAAATCTTCCCTAATTTGAAAACATTAAATTGTTATATATCAACTACTAATGCAAACTAAAGTTTTACTACAAAAAAAATTTACGGCCTAGCACAATGCAATGGTTTGACTGGCTAATCCTGCCCTTTCACGCACCAGAACCCCTTATGGGTATGAGTTCGTGTCCTGCTTGTTCCACATACTATCGAGCTCCCTGATTGTGGCCTGGGAAAGCAGTCGAGAAAGGATGGCCCAAAGCGCTGGGACCCTGTTCCCACAAGGGAGATCTAGAAGACGTTCCTGGCTCCTGGCTTCGGATAAGTGCAACTCCAGCCACTGAGGTCACTTGGGAAGTGAATCATCAACCTCTCTACTCTCCTCCTCTCTGTATATCTGACATTTCAATAAAAAAAATAAAAATAAATCTTAAGAAAAGCACAAACTATCATGAAACATGTTTATAAGCTAATTTTCTTCAAAAACTATTTTAATTTGATTTAAAATTAAAAATCACATGTGCTCATTTCAAAAATGCAAACTGAAGGCTTACAAAGTTAAGCAATTTGTCAATATCATATGCATCCTTAAATGGCAGAAGTTGGAGTAGCACATGATTGCTTATCTGTCGGCTCAGTCTCTCTTCACTTGTTACACAATGCCCACATCTTACAAATATCAGTACCAACAATAACAACAGTCAGCCCTCACATCTCCTTATCTAAAATTCTAAGGTAAGCATGCTTGGACCTACACAATTTTTAAATGCATTTATTTAGTGCTTATTTGAAGACAGACAGCAAACAACAGAAACAGGAATAAAGATCTTCCATTTTGTTATTCACTCTTCAAATGTCTGCAACAGTTGAGGCCACTGGGCCAGGCAAAGTCCAGGCCTCCCACTTGAGTGGCAGAAACCCACGTCCTTGAGTCAG
This sequence comes from Ochotona curzoniae, assembly GCF_017591425.1. NCBI lineage: Eukaryota > Metazoa > Chordata > Mammalia > Lagomorpha > Ochotonidae > Ochotona > Ochotona curzoniae. The sequence goes on along the minus strand of NW_024464939.1, from coordinate 19,670,727 downwards.
CAGCTGGTATGTCGGACATACCAGGCTGTGCATCAGCAGTAAGCCAGACAGGAAGCAGAGGAGCCAGGACTCAAATCAGACCCCCTGACGTGGCATGTAAGTGTCCCAAGGAGAAACCATCACTGTGCCAAACACCCACCCCGACCTACCCATTTTAAGCACACCCGATTAAGTAACCTTACTTATTGTTCTCTAATTGCTTCCTGGGTATAAGTTTTAACACCTGAATAAGACCTTTCCTTTAGATTTGTCTTATAAATACACTGTCCCTTTATAAACTACTAAACATGATAAATACAATTTGGCCACAGAACTACTTGAAAATCAGCTTCATCTCTTAATCTCCTTAATTGCACACAATGCCTGCCAAAACCTCAACTCTGGATTCCATCACAGTTACTGTAATCACCAAATGAAAAACATTTCTCCTCGAAAAGAAGGAACTGCTCTATTTGTGTGATCTACCTTCTCCCCAGGATACAACAAAGAAAATCTCCATTGTAATTTCACACCTATCACAAAGTATCACAAATAATAACCTGTGTTTTTTTTTTTTTAACAAATAAAACACAGGTAATTTTTACCTTCTGTTAGGGGATATGGATAGTTTTTTATAGAACTAAAGAAAAAGCTTGCAAATCTATACAACCATATGATATTTTAAAACACCAAATCCTAAATCACAACTTTGTATTTTGAGTTTTCTTCGATAGAATTTAGTTTATTTGCAAGTCAGCAACAGGGGTAGGATCTCGTGTGGTGGTGAAGTCACCCCTTGCAGTGCCATACCCCACACGGGAGTGCCTAGTTCAAGTCCTGACTCTTCCAGCTCCCTTCCAGCTTCCTGTTAATGCACACAATGGGAAGAAGTAGGTAATGGCTCAAACACTTGGAAACCTACTTCCATGTGGAAAAACCTAGACTGAATTCTGGGTTCCTGGTCTCAGCCTGGCCCAACCCAGGTTGTTGCTGGCGGATGGGAAGTGACCTAAAGAATGGGAGCTCTCTCTCTCTTTTTCAAACAAATAGATAGAAATGTTAACAGGCAATAACAAGGGTTGACAAAGATGTGAAGAAACGGAAACTGCCATATTGATGGAAAATAAAATGCATAGCCTCAGGGCCCAGTGCAATGGCTCAACTGGCTGATCCTCCACTTGCAAGCACTGGGAACCCATATGGGCACCGGTTTCTATCCTAGTTACTCTACTTTCATTCAAGTGCCATAGTTATGACCTGGGAAAGCAATGGAGGATGATCCTTGGGACCCTGCACCATGTGGGAGACGAGGAAGAAGCTTCTGGCTCCTGGCTTTGATTAGTTCAGCTCTAGACAATTTGGGAGAGTGAACCAGTGGATGAAAAATCTTTGTTTCTCCTCTCTCTGCAAAAATCTGCCTTCCCAAGGAATATAAATAAATATTTTTTAAGTGCAAAAAAAAATTTAGTTTATTTGAAAGGCAACATTCCAAGTGCCAAGGCAAATCAAGGAGAAGCTGGCAAAAGGTAATGGTAGGAACAAAATGATCAGCCATACCTACTTTTTGTTTAAGGTGGTAATGTACACATTCTGCAGAAAACAGATGTGCTAAGAATATAATCTCATCACAGAACAAATGTGTTACCAACCCAATAATCTGAAATCTCTACAAAAGTGTGAGACAAAGCCCTAGCCCAACAGATTAAGGACTAAGGTCACCTGGCCCTGTCTCTGAAGCCCAAGCACAAAATCTCTTAGCCGTGGAAGGCAGCATTTTAGTCACCATAGGCAGTGCCAGTATCCCATATCGGAGCTGGTTTGAAATGTGGCAGCTCTACTTCCCACTCAGCACCCTAGTAATGGGCCTGGGAAAGCGACAGAATAGGGCCTAAGTGTTTGGGCCCCTGCCAGCCACATGGGTGCTTCAGTAACACCCCACCCAGCTCTGGGAGTTGCAGCCATTATAGAGTGACACTGTGCATGCAAAAATCTGTCTCTCCCTCTATCTGTGTAATTTTTTCAAATAAATAAATCTTTCTTACACTAAATATTTATGTCTCTCAGACAAATATTGAGAGCTTTGTATTAATGATAATTCGGACAAACATTTACCTATTGCTAAGGAATTCTATGAGAAATATTCATTTAACAATTTTTTTTTAAAAATGCAAGCAGCTGGTGTTCGACCTAGCAGTTGAGATGCCTATATGCCCTACAGGAATGGCCGGGTTGAAAGATGGCTCTGTGAACGCCTCTGCTTCCGTTAGGACTGAGCCTGGGAGGCAGCGGTAGTGGCTCAAGTGATGGGGTTCCTGGGCTCCTGGATATCCACAAGGGGCACCTAGATTATGCTTCTGACTTCCAGCTTTGGCCCGTGTTACAGCCTATGGCAGCCATTTGTGGAGTAGCTCAGCAAATGGTGGAAGACTGGCTTTGGCTCTCTTTCTATCAAAACTAAAAAAAAAAAGGGGGGGGGGGCGCGACTTTAATAAAACCAGCACTGTTTGGATCAATTTAATCCGTTTTTTTATAAGCAGCATAACTTCACTTCAAAGTCACAAAAGGCCTCCCTCTATTCCTCACATGGCACACATTTTGAAAATGCTGATGGTTATTATTCTCACTGATTTGAACAGTTCTGATATAATGAATTTATTTATGAGAAAAATTAAGACAATCAAAGCCTACTGTAATTAAAGGTGTTTTGGCACAGATGCTGGTCCTCAAATGTTTGCTTTGTCAGCTGTTTAATCCACATTGACACTGGAGTAATTAGCACACTGTCTATAATGTTTTAAATGCAAATTCAACAAAATTAAGCTATTATACATTGGGAAATGAATGCTGATCAAGCTACCAAATGTACTTACATCTATTTTACTATGTCAACCACATGTGTGGCACGTGGCCAGATCAGCCATGCTCACTCAGTACCTACAACATACAAGAATACTGAAAAACCAACAGACTGTGCTGATCTAAGCTAATAAAAACACACAAATACAACCACCTTCAGTGGAACTGAGCTAAGAGTAAAGTCAGAAATCTCACACTTCATTTATCGAAGAAGCATATAGACAGAGACAGCCTGTTTGCCGATTCACTTAAAATTCCTACAATGTCTAGAACTCAGCCAGGCCCAAGCATGAGACAGGAGAGCAATCCAAGTCTCCTGCAATGGTAATAAAAATCCAATTGCTTGCGCATCAACACTGCCTGCTAGGGTCTGCATCAGCAGGAAGCTGGAGACAGGACTCACAGCCTTATGTTGGCCCAAAGAACTCTATTTGCACACAGGTGTCTTCTCCATTAGGCTGCCTGCCCCTCCAACATACTTTGTTAGTCAGACATTCATTCATTCCGTATTTGTTTTCGTAGTTATTGAGTTGCTACTGCATGCCAGATACTGTCCTAGGCACTGGGAAGTAAATAAAATGAGAGAGGAAATCTACTTCCATGGATCCTGTGATTCAATAAGAGATACAAATAGTCGGCATTTCCTGTCACATTAAACTGCAAAATACTCCTGAAGCCCTAGGATACAATCTCTAAGGCCACATTCAAATTTCAACAGAAAAGCTGTAATTCATTAGCAACATCCATTATAGAAATATTCTGAACAATGGTAAAGTCAGAGGGGAAAGTAAGCTGCCATTCTCAGTTTAACCAGCTGTTTTATACACATCTACATCTGTTACACACAATAGTTACCAAAGTGTGCTCATCTCTTCCAGGACTTTGGAAGGCAATAAATGGCTCTCCTAACCTGAGAAGGAGTAGAGGACTCAGACGGAACTCCAATACAAGGGCTCGCTACTTTCACTTCTCTCTGACATATTAATTCTTACCTGCTTTTTTAGAATTCAAAAACACCCTGCACAAATGGTTTTATGTCTCCCTAGCTCAAAAAATAAATAAATAATGTCTTTTTTTCCCTCCTATAAATATCCATGTATTGAGGATAAATGAAATCACTCCATATTCAATCACACTGCAGCAGCACAGGAACAGTCTCGACAGTCACATGCCTAAGAAACCATGAATTACATAAAACTTTCTTACACAAACTACAGTCCCAATGATGTAAAATTACAACAGGAAAAAGTAAAAATTTCAAGCACCAATTCTAAAAGCGTACTTGATAACTGTAGTCTTTTTGTTTCCTAAAAAGCAAATAGATCACAAATTATTACTTATTAAGCCGTTTGACCAGCAAGTTACTAAAAACAACAGGGTTTCTCTGTTGGTTGACAGGAAAAGCAACTTCACCTTCTATTTCTGTAATGCTTTGCCACTTTCTGGAGTATTTTCACATTATTCTTTCCTTTATTTATAGAAATACCTGTCATGATCAAAAACACTAGCTGCTTCTACAAAACAAGGAAAAATCACAAATCTATACTAGAATTGCCTTTTCTTGGCCTTCTTCCCAAACCCTTCCAGTCTGCTTTCTTTTAGAATTATCATATACGTGTGTGCCCTCTAAAATAGTTGAGGGCAGCCTCTGTGTTTGTGAAATCTTTGTTTCCTCTACTTCCCACACAGGAAGGCAGTTTTAACAAACATTGCTCAACAAATTCCCTCTGTTTGAAATAAACCTTTCCCACATTATTTTGGTTATCAAATTCTAGTCTTCAAAAACCTATTTTACATGTTCTCTTCTGCCAGAACACAGTATCTATACATAAAACCCAGTTGTGTTTTTACACACCAGCAATGGACAAACCACAAAGAACACTAACAAAATAATTCCACTTACAAATGTATCCAAAAACATAAAATTCCTAGCAACAAATTTAACCAAGGATGTGAAAGTCTTGTTCATTGAAAATCTAAGACCCTGTTGACGGCAACCAAAGTTAAATGAGTGGAAAAACACATGATGTTTATGAAATGGAAGATTTAATATTGTAAAACTGGTAATACTACCCAAATATTTAAAGTAATTCTGATCAAAATTCCAGTGGCCTTTTGTATAGAAATTAAGTGCAATTCTCGAATTCCCTTGAAAATGCCATAGGGCCTGAATAGCTAAAACATGCAATGGAATAAAACAGAGACCAAAAATAGACATCTATGGCCAAATGATTTTCAACAAAGGTGCCAAGATCATTGAGTAGAGAGAAAAGAAAATGTTCTATGAAACAAACAGTGCTGGGACAACATGCTATCCACATGCAAATGAACAAAGTTTATACACTGATCTCCCCAAAGAAAAATTCAAGATAGATAAATGACCTAAAAGTAAGAGTGAGAACAATAAAACTCTCAGAAGAAAACACAGGGAAAACAGCACCATAACCTTGGAGTTGGCATCAAAGCAAAAGCCAACAGAAACACCAAAGATAAACTGAGCTTGATCAAAATTAGAACTAGGCACCCAAGAACGTTAACAACCTAAAAAACGAAGGGGAAAAAGAAAAACTCCACATAGAACTGATACTCAAATTACAATGAGGTTACATCCCAATAAACCCATCATGAGTTAAAATAAGAATCTTACATCAAAAATATATTTAATATGACTATTAAACCTCATACTTTAGCCTACCTTAAATATGCTCAGGGCATTTACATTAGCTTATAGCTGGGTAATAACTAACACAAAGCCTATTTTATGATAAAGTGTTGACTTTCTCACACATTTTATAGAATAGTAAACCCACAAACCACCGGCAACACAGCACATGCAGTGTCAATTGCTTGGTCAGTGATCACGTGGGCTCTGGGAGCTCCAGCTCATTGACACCACCCAGTTTCTCCAGAGAAGATGGTAGTATGTTTCACTAGTCCAGGAAAGGACACAGTCACACAGTGGCTTCCACTGAACACACACTGCTTTCTCACTACCGTAAGCTGAAGAAATGGAAGCTAAATCATCCTCAAGTTGGAGATCCTCTGCAACTGAAAAATGGCTGGGTTCCAGAAGAGAATATTTAAAAAAGAACTCTCACAATTCAACAAGTCAGAAAACAAGCAAAGTACTTGAATAGACATTTCTCTGAAGAGGATACACAATGGCCAACAAGCACATGAAAGATGTTCAACACCCAGCGGTCATTAGGGAAATTTAAAACCAAGCTACAATGAGAGACCACTGGAATTATTATGTCAACTAATTATAATTATTACTATTGCAATTTTTACTATTGCAATTGTTAAAGCAGTAACAAGCGTTAATGAGTTGGGAGAAATTAGAAACCTTGTACTCTTATGTACACTGCTAAAGGGAATGTAAAATGGTAAAGCCACAACAAATAATATAAAACAAAATATGGTAAAGCCACACTGGAGTTAAAAGAATGTAGTGGTTTAAAAGGTTAAACAAACAAACGAATCAACATTATAACCCAGCAAGCCCACTCCTAAATACATATACCCAAACGAAAAATAAATAGATAAACAAGTAGAGGCTACACATGTTCATAGAAGTGGCACATTCCTAATCCCAAATAAGCCCAGGACACGTTGGATTACAGATTTTAGGATTAGGGTTGTTCAACAGCTAAAGTCTGTGCTGGTATTCAAAGATCTAAAAAACTCCAGATCTTAAGTCTTTCTGTTCTCCAGCATCTCAGATAATGAGTAATCAGCCTGTACACGTTGTTGAAAATACAGCCCCTACCCCACCTACCTCTGCCACCAAGAGAAAACAGAAACAGTCCAAATGCCCATTAAAAAGAATAGATAAGCAAACATCAAAATACTATTCAGCCATAAAAAGGAATGGAATCCAGATACATATTACAACTTGGATGCTCCTTGGAACCATTGCACGGAGTACAGTCGCACGCTCTACAGTTCTATCTAGATGAAATACCCAAACCAGGCAAGTACACAGTCAGAACACAACCTGGACGTTGGCAGGGACCAGGACCAGGAAAGGGGGAGAGCTAACGCATATCAGGCATTAGATCCCTTTTGGGGTAGACAAAATGTTTTGGAGCCTTGAGAGGTGGCTATCAGACAACACTGAGAAGGAACCCAAAGTCAATGAACTGCTAATTTTGTGTTACGCCAAATTCACTGCATTAAAAATAAATATATAGCTCCTTTATCTTATTCGCCTTAAAAAAAAATGTACACCTTTCTGTGCCAACTGCAAAAAACAAAAACAACAACAACAACAAAAAACCCATCTTTTGCTTTTAATCAGCATTGTGGTAATCACTGTATACTTTAAAGTTTAGCTAGTGTGGGGATCATTTCATCTTGCCTAATTATGCAGATCCTCTTTTCTCAGTTCTACTCCATTATTTTTCTTCCTCTCCCGGACTATAAACTTTGCTGTAGTTCAAAGCAGTGCACATTAAAAACTTTAATATAAACAGGGTGACATTATTCCTAATCTAAATTAACTGTAATAAATGCAGAATTGTTTTATTTATGGTATATCAGCAGTCCACACTAAACAAACTAATCTACTTAAAGTAATCAAGCGATTCTTTTTTTGCCATTTTAAATGTCTCCAAAGTCACAACAGTATCAATGGTACATGATGGAGCTTTAAACAAAACTGCAGTTAAGTGGCAAAGAAAAGAAGGCGCTTTGACTTGTTCCTGTTAGCCATATGTTTGGCTTTTAGACAAGCGAGTTATCTGAGAACTTAACACATATTTTTCTGGTACATTTTAATGAAAATTCACTATTTATACCTTCATCTCACCTTTCAAGTTATTGAAGTCCCAAGACAAAACAACACATAAATTAAACGCTGTTCTACAAGTCTTGACTATGAATTTAATTAGCAGTACAAACAGAACCCTTATATTTAAAGTGTAGTTAATTACAGTACACAAGGCTTTAAAGGAGGTCACTGGAAGACTTTATGTTCACAGTTATTTCATCCCACCAAGCAACTTACCATATACCTCTGTAAAAGCCTAGGCTACCACAAAGCCACTCATTCCCATGTGAACAAGCCTGTCACTGGAAATGTTATTTGCAAAATAACCATCTTTTGCCAAACACATCACTGTAACAGTTAAAAAACTTTTTTTCATTGAAAAGCATAACTCAAATAAAGCCTTTTTAAAAGACAAAATGAAAGTTCTATGACTAAATCTGTCACTGTCAATAATTTTTATAATTTTAAGTAAAATAGCCCTGATCATAACATCTCACTAATTAACACTAAGATCTCTACAGAGCATACAGTCAACAATGAAAATACCTGCTTCATGAAAATGGTCCATGACAAAAAGTTAATTATTTCTTTAGAATAATTCATTTTAGATGTGGATAAATACTGCAGCTCTTTCATAAAAGGGAAACTGAGGACCCTTCAACATGTTATCTCTAATCATTCTTCTTTAGAGCAGCGTGTCCTCCATACTAGCTGGAAGTCTATTTTTTCAAATCTTAACAACAAATCTGACCAAGTAATTCAAACATCTGAAACAGTCCAATTATATGTAAATATATTTTTTTTAAGTATCCATCATCTGTTAATGTAGTACCAACATTTACATAGCTCAAACGTTTTCCTAAATGGGCTAAATATTTTAACTCTACTCAGAAACAGTTTAACAGCAAAGTAGGAGTTAAGTGTAACAGAAAACCAGGCATTCCTAGAAAGGACCAAGAGCAAGGGTAACTTCCGGAAAATCCCAAATATTTCCAACACAGGAACATACCCGGTTTTGACAAGCTCTCTGACCATGGCATAAATGCTTCCATCTTCAGAAGCTGTTAAAGCAAGTGGTACTCTACCATCTTGACACAGAACAGAATTCACTTCCCCTGGACAGCTGTGTTATTTCAAAACCCATTAAACATCAGTGTGACAGAATTGATTTTTTGGAGCATGCATATTTACTGTATTGCCCTGAAGAATCTAATTTAAAAATAAATGAGAGAAGTGTGCATTTGTGTGTTTATGTTGGGGGGTTGTGGGTGAGGAGGGAAAAGGACAAAGTCAAAGAAAAGAGAAACAAGAGGATAATGAATACCATACCTCTGGGTAGATGTGTGGCCTAGTGCTTCAGACACCTCCCACAGCGGAGTGCTGGGCTGGGATCCCTGCAGCTCTGACCCCTGTGGGCCAGTGGTGATAGCTCCAGTCCCTGAGTTCTTGTCACCCATGCAGAAGACCCACAGAAAAGATGTCATCTCTGCCTTGCCCAGCCCTAGCCACTGCAACCAGCCCAAGGGGATCTGTCTCCACATTTCTCTTTTAACCTAGCTATATCTCTTGGCCTCACATGTCAGTAAACAAAACCTTAAAAACAAATTAACGTCCATAGCTGGGCTGGCATTGTGATGCAGTGTGTTTAGTCAATGCTTAAGGTGGCCACCTCCTGTATCAGAATGCCCATGTGCGTCCTTGATGCTCCCCTTCCATCCGGCTCTCTGCTAATGTGATTGTAAAAGCAGGAGGATGGTTCATGTGCCTGGACTTGTGGTACCTGCACAGGAGGTGTGATAGTTTCTGCCTGATTTCAGTGTGGCTTGACAGCCGTCTTGCAGAGTGAGCCAGAAGATGCAAGATAATTCTCTCTCGATCTCTCTCTCTCTGTCTCTCTCTCTTACTCACTCTGCCTTCCAAGTAAGTATTTTTCAAACATATATATATAGGCATTTTAGATGCCTTTTTGAAAAACATTTTTTGAAATGTTAACAGTGTTCAATACAACACACCAAAGAAAACGGGCAATTAAAAAGCCACAAAATGAGAAATTATTTGCAAATCACATATCTGATTTAAGAAAAAAAAAAAAACACTCCTAAGCTAGGAACTTTCAAATTCCAATTTTAGGAAAACTCTAAGATTGTCAACAAGACTTTTCTTCAAAGACGATATCCAGAGAGAAAACTCACAAAAATAATAACATTATTATTCAATCATTCAGAAAACACAAACTCAAACTAGAAAGCTTAAAAGCATAAAAATAAAAATATAATCAATACTAAGTGTGGATGAAGACAGAGTAACTGGAATTTTCAAACATTTCTATTGGGAAAATTATTTGGCAGTTTCTTATAAGGTTTATGTGCAATAAGAAGAAAACAAACTTAAATTTACCATACAACCAAGCCAAATGAAATTTTATGTTCAAACAATGTGCAGGCAAAAGTTTACAGTGGCTTTATTTGTAATTGCTAGAAACTAGAAACAATGCAAACATTCTTTCTGAGGGGTAGGTAAACAAACAGTGGGCCAATGATACTATGAATTATCATCAGCAGTAAAAGCTAATGAACTGCTTCTGACACACATAACAGCCAGACTCAAAAACTTCATAGGATTCCATTTGCATGACACTCCAGGGAAGAGAAAACTAGACAGAAAGCAGATCAGTGGTTGCCAAGATGTGGGGGTGGTGGCTGGTGCTGATTTTAAAGAGGTAAACATTTATTGATATACATCTATCAAAAATTACAGAATTGGGATGGGCTTTCACAGGCATTAAGATACCACTCAAGACACCTGCACCCCGTATCAAAGTGCTTGGGATTGAGTCCTGGTTCCTCTGTTTCCCATCAGGCTTCCTGCTAACAGGCATGGGAGTGACAGAAAGTGATAGCTCAACCAGCTGAATCCTGCTGCCCACACATGAGATCTGGACCGAGTTCCCGGCTTCTGGCTTCAGCTTGGCCAAGGCCCAGGCCCAGCGCCAGCCACTCCTGGCATTTGGAGACTGAACCAGTGAATGGAAGATCTCTTTCTGTCTCAGTCCATCTTTCAGACAGAATGAAAAATAATTTTTTAGAAGACTTATTTTCCTTGCAGATAAGCATTACACAGAGAATGGGAGAGACATGAGGAAAGAGAGAAATTTTCCATCTGCTCGTTCTCTCCCTAAATGACCACACCAGCTAGAGCTGAACCAATTGGAAGCCAGGAGCAAGGAGCTTCTTCTGGGTCTCCCACAGAGGCACGGGTCCAAGGACCCTGGAAATCCTCAGCTGCTGCCTCAGGCCTATAGCAGGGAGCTGTATCATTAAGTGAAGCAGCCTGGATCTGAAGCCAGCACCATAATCAGAGGATTAGCTAGATAGGCCACCACTGGTCCTGAAAACTGAATTTTTAATTCCAGACTTGTATGTTTTAAAAGATATTTTATTGTAAGCATATTAATTTTTAATGGGAATTAAGGAAGGTAAAGAATATTTTTATAAGCTGTTTAAGAAAAGCAAGAGAAGATGCTAACTATCTTTACCAGCATATTGCAACAAAATTTAAAGCAATAATGGAAAAAAACCCTAAGTATGGAAGATTAAAACACAGAGCAAAAATGATGATGAAGAGAAAGAACACTGCTCTATGGAACACTGTATCCAGGTATACAGACAAGATTCAAAGTAGATGAGTTCAGCAAAATATGGATGGAGAAAACATATTAGCTGTGGATCCCAGAACATCAGGGAAAGGGATTGCTGCTTGAAATTTGGGGATCTTATGCTTAGGACTAGAAAAAAATCTGAGAGCCAATATAAAAGTCAATATTCAAATTAAATTATGTATGGAAAGGGGAGAAAGGAAGAATAGAAAGTATAAACAGGGACCTGGCACCACAGCTTAACTGGCTAATCCTTACCATGTGAGCGCCAGGATCCTATATGGGCACAAAGACATGTCCCAGCTGTTCTACTTCCCATCCAGTCCCCTGCTTGTGTGACCCGGGAAAGCATCCCAAAGCTTGGCCCCTGCACCTGCCCGGGAGACCTGGAGGAAGCCCCTGACCCCTGCCTTCAGACAAGCTCAGCTTAAACCGTTGCAGCCTCCTGGGGAGTGAACCAGTATATGGAAGCTCTTTGTCTCTCCTTCTCTCTGTAAATCTGCCTTGCCAATAAAAATATGCAAATAATTCCTCTTTAAGAATAAATAAACAAAAAGGAAAAAATATTTGGAGAAATGTTTAGTCAACTAACAACAGAGGATTTCTTACTTTTTATATGAAAAGTTTAAGGTTTACTTTTTTTAGGATTTTTTAAGATTTTTATTGGAAAGACAGAGAGAAAGATCTTCCCTCTGCTAGTTCACTCCCAAATGGCCTCAATGGCTGGAGCTGAGCCAATCTGAAGCCAGGGCCTGGAGCTTCTTTTGAATCTCCCATGTGGGCGCAGGGCCCCAAGACTTTGGGATGTCCTCGAGTGCTCTCCCAGGCCACAAGCAGGGATCTGGATGGGCCGAGGAACAGCCATGACACAAACCAGCACCAATATGGGATCCCAGCATGTGTAAGGTAAGGATTTAGCAACTGAGCATTTGCACCAAGCCCAAATTTAAGTTTTTTTTTTAAAGAGGAAAGATGACAAACTTAAAAGAAAAGGAAACACAGACTCAAGGGACCTCAGAAAACTAAATCAGATGATAGAAAGTGAAATCCACAAATAAGGAAGCATAAAAATGCCTGCAATCATGGTTACACTCTCTCTGCACTGCAAATAATGAGCATGATAATCTGTAAGATAACACACTAATCTGAAAGAGTAAGATTATGGCCACAGAGTCATAAGTGGAAAGGCTCAGAATCCTAAAAGTGTTGATTGAGCATCTCTGTCCCTTATGATCCTGGTTTTATTTATTTTATGTCCCAACAATATCATATCAAACAATCAGGTTTGGATGAGTGAATGAACTGCAGGAGCAAAGCAATATTTAGTAAGCGTTTAACTTCTATGAAGTTATCTTCTATAAAGTTAAACAGAGGTTTATATTGTTGGGGGTTTCTTTCAATCTATGTAGATTAGCACAATTCCGTGAGAGGGATTACCATTTTTGCCTGCATACTGTAATGTGGTCACAAGTGTGCATGCCACTCTAGGAAGGTTTCAGGACAACAGTCAGATGATGTAGTTATCTAAGCCTATCCCTGTCTAGGATGGTTGGCTTTCTCATTTCAACATACATTATCTCACTGAAGACAAATAGTTATCAGATCATAATTGGTTTCCAAACACTGGAAAGAAACCAACAAGTCCAACAAGCCACACCAATTTTTTAGACTAGATGTTTCTCTGGTTAGCAAACCCAAAGAAAACTTGCATACTGGCCAAAACAAGCTATCTCTACAGATGACCAATTTCTGCTCCTTTCTCTGCAGATCTATATAATTTTAAACCATGTAATTTACAGCCAGATTACAGAGCACACTACTCTTTTGTAGTCTTATATTCAAATGAACCTATAGGCATTCTTTCCCAGGAAAACACCTTTACCTTACGGGCTTTCAACAACTAAAGCTCGGTGGTTTTCCCTGATGCCTTTTTGCAATTACAGACATATATGTTGTTAAACTATCTTAGAGAAGGTTTTCCACAAGACATGCCAATGTTCCTTCTCCTACAGAAGCTACTACTGCTGGCAACAGAACAGAAACATTTTCACTAGGTTTTCTTTCAAAATGGGAAGAAATATAGGTTTTATTTTAAGGGGAAGAAAAGAAGTAAATATGACATGAAAGAAGAAGAAAATGAAAAAATTTAAGGAGAAGGCATCACCCAGTGGAAATGCTAAGGCAGGAGGTCAGGTGCTTGGCAAGCACAGTCCAACAAGCACCCTCCTCTGAATAATGGAAGGGAGCAGTGGGGTTGCTATGAGCGGAAAATGAACTGAACAGCCAGGGCTGAAGACGGTCTGAGCAAAGAGCTTTGAGCAGCAATGAGACCAGGAGCATGGCCTCTTTCTCCAGCATCAAGTACATTCCCCCGGCCTCAAAAGTCTCAAGATCAATTCAGACTTCCAGGCTGGATTTAAGCTAAGCCCAACCAGCCTTGACCCTTGACTACTATAACGTTCATGGGAGCACCTCTAGTCAAGAAGGTGTGTCCCCAAAGCGAAGGACAATGGCTGCAGAAAGCACACTGGTTGGTGTGAGCATGTTTCAAACTGGGAAAAGGAAGAAGAGAATACTAGGAGTACAGGTGCAGAGCTTCTAGGGCAGGCTCTGTACAGTATCTAACATAAATTATGAATCAGAAACAAGGAGGCTATGAAATGTTCCCATAGGAACTGGCGTTGACAATGCTTTAGTCACAACTCACCATGAAAGTGAACCCTGAGTCTAATCCTTAAGAGCTTTGAGAAAGAAAGGCAAGGAGGGAAATTTACAAATTGGCTGTCTCTATCTGAAGACTTTAATTTTTTATGTTGACTTTTCCCTTAAGCACTAAATTCAAATTTATACCACCATCGCCTGCATGAGCAAATAACATTTGCAAATTTGTAAATAACATTCACAAAACAAGCAGGAAAAACCAGGAAAAACCACTCTACAAAATTAAGCAGCAATTGGATTTAAAAAAAAATAAATAAATAAAGGGGGGGCGGGGAGGATATGTGGAAGCTTGGATTACTTACTGAGTGCTTACTGTTCTTTCCTAGAATTTTGATGTCAGGGGAAGGTGGGATGCCTAAGCCACTATTCACACACTTCATCAAATACTAGACAAAACTGTGACCTTGTGTATCTGAGATAAAACCTATCTTATAGCTTTGGATATGCTCAAGCTTTATTAAAGCCTCATTCAGAATAAAAGTGATCCAAATATTCAAAACCTACATTCAACAACTTATCCCATAGGGCACAGCAAAAATGTTCTACAACTCTCCATAAGAGAAATAATACAGTCCAACTGTGCCCAAGTTTCACAGGCCCTTCAAACTGCGCTCCCCAGCCCCCGCCCCAAGAAACCTTGGAGTTGGGAAGCTTTTTGTTTCAGAACTGAATGCAAAGTGACCAGTACCCCATCCTGTCCCTCAATCCTAACTCACATGGACCAGTTCTCATTTCCCTCTGCTGTAACTCTGACTTTGTTCTAGCCGGAGTGTTTCATTAGAAGACAATGAATACTGTTTTGAAATGAAATAAATTCAAAATAACAGCATTTGGGAGATTAACAGGAAAACTTGTATGCTGGCTTTTGAAGCTCTGTGGGAATAATGGTATTAAGTGCTACTATTTTGTTCCTTTTTCCCTCAGGAGGTAGACTACATTTTCAGATACAGTGAAAGGACTGCCAACAGAGCAACAGTTACACCAATAACATACACAAATAGAGCACTGCTGAGAGTGTATCACAGATTTTGGCATTACTGCACGTAGAAACCAATAATCACGGTACTCCAGCTTTTAGTAAAAAACAGCCCACCAGTACAGTTTCAATTTAAATGTTTTATCATCAGTTTCCATGTATTAAGTAGTACCACTCAAAGTGTTTGAAAATTCTCTTTGGAAATAATTATGTATCTCAATGCTAAGGCTCTTTTGAAAAGATAACAAAGGCTAAAAAAATAAGTAAATTAAACTATTACGAAGTTTCTACTGAAATAAAAAACAAGAGGAGTAAAGTAAGACTTGTCCAAGTCATTATCATGACTTCAAGAAGATATTATTGGACTCAGAACCCTAACGAAGAAAAGAGAGAAGACAGAACAGGTCAACCAACCATCTCAGCTATGATGGACTATGTCAATCAGTGGATTTTTCAAAGACCTCATAGTGCTTGGAGTGGCAAGATTGACAGCAATTCATAACTGTTGCAATATCAAAACCACTTGAGCAAGAACCTCAGAACATGCCCTACATCCGGGACCTGGGGAGGGTGGGAAATTGGGTGGGCCTTCTCCCTTAATACTCCCCTTTAAACATGAAGGCAACAATATGGAAAACATACTAGTATTATCCACTTTCCTGTAGCCCTTGAACCTTTTTACCCTAATTAACTATGTAAAGAATGTCACCATAAAATTTTATTAAAAAAAGAGAAAAAATAAAATATATAAAAATATAAAAAAAAGAAGATACTATTTATCAAAGTCAACATTTCCATGTCTCAGCATTCTCAACTGTAAGTGATGTTTGACCAATATGTCTAGCTCTTTAATTCTAGGTTTCACTATGTGCAAAATGCTGTTTTAAGAGTATCAGGTGCTACAGAAGGAATTTTAAAATTCAGAAGTAAAAAACGTAGGTCCTCCTCTCTTGGGAACTGTGAAATGAAGATGAGGACTGGAGAACAGCAGAAAAGAGCTTAGTCAAGTCTGAATAAAAGCAAAGCATGAGAGGCACAAGGAGCAGTAGCAACAATTTCAAACTGCTGGATCAAAATGTGCTTGACTTAGCCTGGAAAGTTACATGGGGCTTACTCTTCCAAGCTGTAAAGCATGGAAACTGTAAAGACACAAGATTCTTGCTGCAAGCAAGCAAGCATCTGCCAGCCTGCGTAGACATCTGGCTGAAAGACATAGCTTGAGCTGGGAAGTACACTGACACGCAACTGTAAGAACTGTACGAACTGGTAGAACACTCTAACGGACAGGCAATGTACAAGGTGTGGAAAAGGAGAGGGAGGAACACAAGGCAGAGTTTTAGAAAACTTAAGCTAATAGCAGCATAAGATACAGATTAAACACCAAAAAAGAAAAAAATAAAATTACACAAGGGAAGATGCTTAGTCTACCAGCAGATGCCAGTGGGACACCCATGTCCCATGTCCAATGCCTGGGTTTGGCACCTGGCTTGGCTCCTGACTCCAGCTTCCTGGGAAAGCAGCCCCTGGGAGGCAGCAGCACTGGCTCAAACCATGGGGTTCTTGCCCCCAAAGAGAGACCAGGCTGAATCCTCCCTTCCCACATCCCAGAGTTGGCCTTGCCTGTGCCTGGCCATTGGGGGCATTGGAGGACCCAATCAGCAGACAGCCACATCTCTGGATCCCTCCACCTCAAGGTTTTTAGTTTTTTGTTCTTTTCTTTTTTTTAATTAAAAGTTTGGAAATCAGAGTAGCAAAATCAGCTATTTCAGTTTTCAAGTGTTACAAAATCTGCTACTGAGACTACAGTAACTGGTTACCTATAGTAAATAAATTCATCAACTTTGTACTATATTTTTATTATAGCACAGTTATTTTATTAAGGTTTTTCACTGTACTTCTAAGGTATCACATAGCAACTACATTTAGATTAAACAAAAAAAACTTTAACTTAGAAAAATTAGGACGGTTGTTAGTATTTCCAAAGGAAATTAACGCTGCTGCACGGACGGCTTCACTGCCTCTCAGGCCACCACAGTCAGTCCCAGATGAAGTCATTTACTGGTCAGTGCAACCCCTCCCCAACCTGAGCAGTTTATTCTGTCACCTTCCGTGAGAGCCTAGTTTCTTATGTACCCTGCAAATCTACCACGTAAAAACAAAACCAACATTTCAATATAATGGCTATTAAGCTAAACTAGTGAGTCATTAAATATTTTCCAAAAATAACATTAAAGTTGACCTAATAAAGAAAATATCTATTCTTCACATTTTCCATTTTTGCCTATTAGTTTTCATGATATTTACTAATTTCTTCATAGTTCAGAGTAGGCCTAGACTGCCACTAAGCAACATTTTAAATATCAATTTTAAATATTAAATTATGCATTAACAAAACGGACAAATTTTATTTAAAACACATTTCACTTGACACACTCACTGCCTTAAAAATTCTATACAAAGGGCCCGGTGTGATAGCATAGTGGTTAAAGTCCTTACCTTGCACACGCCACTATCCCATATGGGCGCCAGTGCTAACCCCGGCGGCCCTGCTTCCCATCCAGCTCCCTGCTTGTGGCCTGGGAAAGCAGTCGAAGACGGCCCAAAGCCTTGCGACCCTGCACCTGTGTGGGAGACCTGGAAGAGCTCCTGGTTCCTGGCTTCGGATTGGCTCAGCCCACTCGTGGTGCTCACTTGGGGAGTGAACCATCAGACAGAGGACCTTCCTCTCTGTATATCCGCCTTTCCAATAAAAATAAATCTTAAAAAAAAAAACTCTACACAAATTCAAATTGCCTAACTCAAATAGCTTTGCAAGACATCCACTTGAAGAAGCCATCAGATTTTTTATTCTTTTATGCAACCGAACGTGTTTGTGGGCCTAGCATGTTGACTCAATAGCCAAATCCTCACCTTGCAAATGTCAGCCTTCCAGACAGGCAGTGATTTATACCCTGGCTGCTCTACTTCCTATCCAGCTCCCTGCTTATGGTCTGGAAAAGCAGCAGAGGATAGCCAAAAACCTCAGGATCTTCAACCCCCGTGGGAGACCAAGAAGAAGCTCCTGGCTTCGGATCAGATCAACTCTTGGAGGCCACTTGAGTGAACAGCAGATGGAAGATCTCTGTGTCTCTCCTTCTCTCTGTAAATCTGATCTTCCTTTCCAAACACACACACACACAACTGAATGTGCTAATGTAATTCCAAGTGTAACACTGACTATGCACAAATGCTCATGATTAATCCAGTTGCCTCAATTTAGATTCTGGCTTTTCTTAGTTTGCTCTTTTGGGTGGTGCTGAAATTCCTACCATCATACTGTGTCAGAGCAATGTGATACAGTGTCAGTTTTCTGAGTAGTAAAGCATGGACCCAGAAGAACCCAACATCCCCTCGGGTCTTCCTCCCTGGCAGTGTGAGGCAGTCTTGATGACATGGCAGACATCTTCACATGCATCCTCCTCCGTTAATTCCAATCCTGTTCCCGCCATGCAGTGAAATGCTGAACTGCTGTGGACTGGAGGCTGACAGGGGCTGCAGCTTACAACGCCACAGGAATACTGAGAGCCCCGACAACCTGAGCGAGGGCCTGGGCCCATGGTGCATCCTCTCTGTCTCAGGCTCACTGATCCCTAGGCACCCGCCTACGGAGTAAAACAGGAAGCTACAGTGAGTTCAAAGCAGAACAGTGCGTTTTCAGTCATCCTTTTTAAGGATTATAAATAGAATATTTTTAACATATGCAAAGGCGAGAGCAATGTAGAGGAAACAGACAAGTCGAGAATTTTATGTCAGAAATGTCAGGCTGCTGGGACCAGCGCTGTGCTGGTCAGGTAAAGCTACGTCTGTAAGACACCAGTATCCCAGCTGGGAGCTGGATGATATCCCAAATGCTCTACTTCCCAACCAGCTCCCTGATGATGGCCAGGGAAAACAGCTGAGGATACCCCAAGTACTTGGACTACTGATACCCACTTCCCACCCCAACTGCTGCAGCCATCTGGGAAGTGAACCAACAGATGAAGGGCTCTCTCCCCACTCTCCCTCTGTAAGTCTGATTTTGAAATACATTTGAAACACACACACACACACACACACACACACACTTTGAGGGTTCCTTTTCTAGGGATTCTATTTCATAGATAAGTATTTCCCATCTTTGTGGGGAAGCTGTTTTAAATATGAACTGCGAACAAAACTTTCATTGCATTTCCCTTAGGAGGTGGCCTCCTTGAAAAACACTTTCTGGATGTTTATTTCCCTTCCAGAGTGGGCTTCCAGCAGCTAAGAGGACAGGTGCAGCATGTCTGCACAAAGGGTCAGTGGTCTTCCAAGGCTATTGCCTCCAGCTGTATCACAGCCATGGCAGCTTCACTGGGCCACAGCTTGACAGGATTGCGTATGCAAAAGATCAACTGTCCTGAAATTTAAATCTACAAGTTGTTAGGGAAAACACTAAATTTAAGATGGACATATCAGTTACCTCCACTTCAGTGGCTGATTGCTTCGCGGGACTGTGGGCGGGTGAGAAAGGGGAACCAAGACAAGGCCGAGAAAGACAACCAAAGGAGCAGACTATAAAGCCAAGCCCGCCAGAGAAGGGAAAATGCAGGGTAGGGAGTCAACAATTCAAGATTGTTTACTGGGAATAGGTGGTGTGTGAATTAACTTTTTAAAACGTCAGACTTGTGATTCAAAGTTAAAGATTCAGGGCCAGTGCCATGGCTCAACTAGGTAATGCCTTGCCTGCAGGCACCAGAAACCCATATGGGTGCCAATTTGTGTCCCGGCTGCTCCACTTCCCATCCAGTTCCTGCTTACGGTCTGTGAAAGCAGCAGAGGACAGCGCAAAGCCTTGGGACAATGTACCTGCATGGGACACCCAGAAGAAGCTCTTGGCTCCTGGCTTTGGATCTGCTCAGCTGCGACTGTTATACCCATCTGTCTCTCCTTCTTTTTGTAAATATGCCTTTCTAATAAAAGCAAATAAATCTTAAAAATGTGTAAGATTTAAATAAACCCATTCCTATTATCCTTGGTAGGTTGGAGAATGATACACTGGATTTCAAGTAAGTTGCCTCTAAAAATAAAGATAAGCGCAAATGCAAAAAAAAAACTTTTCCACATAGCTTTCAAATTTTCTTGCACCAAAATAACCTTATCTTGTAATTCTTTTCCACAAACTTTTCAAGTGTCCTTGTCCTTAACATTAATGAACTGTCACACTTGGAAATGATTAAGATAGTAAATTCTGAAATGCAACTTTTTACAATAAACAAATTCACAAAATAAAGGTTAAGGACTACATGGAAGAATCTAAGACTCTTGTCATTCATTTAAAGAGGCAGCAGCAGGGTATGCAGTCAGGACATCTTGGCGCCTATCAGTTTGCCCTCCAATGTGAAGTTTCAGCTCCTATCCCCAACTTCCTGCTAAGGCCAACTTGAACGTGGCAGTGATGGCTTCAGTGACTGTGTTTCAGACTCACTGAGAAAACTGCATTGAGTTTTCAGCTCCCTGGTGCAGGACCCCTCCAGCTCTTGGGATCTTCAGGCATTTGGAACTGAAACAGCAAACGGGAGTGTGCTCTGTCTCTCAAAGAAACATGTTTTTAAAATTTTTTTAAATAAAGCAGAAAGTTTTAGAATTTTAGAATTTTTCATGCAACATACATAATTTGGTTTTATGGGAAAAATGGTCAAGGATTCTGCTTTAACAAGACACTAAAAAGATGTTGTGCTTTACAGAAATTCCCAAGATTATAACAATATTTTACAATATTGACTATCAAAGAAAAGTTTGATCTTATGAACAGACTGTTGTGTTTTGTTGCTGCTTCTTAAAACGATTTTTTTTCCCCCAAGGGGAATGGGGATATTTAATCTTTTTAGAAAGGCAACATTCACAAACAAAGGAGACAAAGAGAAAGGTCTTCCATCCCCTGGTTCACTCCCCAAAAGACCACAATGAACAGAGCTGAGCTGATCCAAAGCTGGGAGCCAGAAACTTCTTGCTGGTCTCAATGTGGATGTGGGGGTGGTGGAGGCCAGGACTTGGGCCATCCTCCACTGCTTTGCCATGAAACAGGAGCATCTGAGATACAATCGGTGTCCATATGGGATGCTGGCACTGCAGGTGGAGAACTGGCCTGTGGCACCTCTGCATTAGCCCTATTTCTATTTTTAACCACAGAAACCCAAATGTACTACACATGCAGGGAGACACTTCAGACACATGAAAACCACTGCTGATTTAAGATGACACAGCATCACATTTGCTGAAAGCCCTACTACACAGCTTCCACAGCACTTCCGGTCAACATCCCAGGGAACTGCCTCAGAAGGAAGCTTATCCTAAAAACCAAGTTTTTCCATTTTGGTTTTGTTTTATAAATGGATCCTATCAGTGCTAATAATAGGTTTACACAAATGATAGTGTTTATTCAAACATTTTATTCAGGTTTAAGGTATTATGGGGGAACATACTTTCAGGTACTGTAGGTTAAAATCACAGTAACTGAAATTTCACCTCGCCAAAGAAAAGTAGCAAAGTTAGTGCACGAGCTAGCTACTGGGTTAATGAAAAAGGAAAACAAAGAAAGAGAAAAAGAAAAAGAAAAAAAAAAAAAACCCAGACATAAGAGTACATTCATTTCGAAACTCTGCAGACAAAAAAAAAAAAAAAAATTCCAGGCAGAATCTAAAGCAGTATTTCTGGAAACCAGACTCTGTTCTAGAACTCTAAAAGAGCTCAGAAACCATCCACACAGATAAACATCACTGGTAAAATTCTCTCCATTACTGGGAAGAGGGAAAAAGAGTATTACAAAGGTTGGTACGGAGAACTAGAGCTTAATGCGTCAGTGTGTCTGGAGGAGCTAAGATCAGAGCTTACGCAGAACTGAGCCTACGTGGCCAGATTCCAGAGAAACAACCCTCCTCCAAAACAAGCACCACAAACGTTCACTGTAAATCTTTTTTTTTGTAATGATTTAGCCTGGACTCTGGGTATGTGACAAGTAAAATTCATATGCTTTTCAAGGGTACTTTATCGTCCTTTTGATAAAGCACTCAAAAGCTTAGCTAAACCAAAACTAATATCTGGGGAAATATTTTAATAGATGCAAAAGTATTAATAGCCGTATATTACTAAAAACATACAAAACACACCCACCATTCCAAACATTCCCCTCCTGATCCTTTGGGCAAACCACTCACTCCAACCCTGCACAATCATTCCTCTGACCTCTACCTCCACAACTTGGATGGTCCAGTTTCAAAACTTCCCAGCAAAGGAAACATGTGGCAGGGATCTGGCCTCCGCAGCCTGAGCAGTATTCCCGAGATCCACCAGATGCTTATCACCAGGGTATTCTTTGTCACTGCTAAGTAGTATCCCACTATGCAAATAACACAGACTATTCAACCATTCACCCTACTGCTGGACACATGAGTTTCAGCCTGTTTGAGGCCATTCAAATACAAGCACCATCAGGATTCATATAAGAAAGGAAAAAAAAACCAATAACAACTCTATAGTGGACATGTGTTTCCAGTCCTTTTAGATAACAAGGAATATAGTAAGCACATTTAAGACTCTACAAAACACTTCCTAAGAAATTGCATCCTTGGGTTCAGCACAATAGCCTAGCAGCAAAAGTCTGCCTTGAACTCACCAGGACCCCATATGGATGCAGGTTCTAATCCCGGCAGCTCCACTTCCCATCCAGCTCCCAGCCTGTCGCCTGGGAAAGCAGTCAAGGACTGCCCAAAACCTAGGGACCCTGCACCCGTATAAGAAACTAGGAAGAGCTCCTGGCTCCTGGCTTTGCACCAGCTCAGCTCTGGCTGTTGTAGCTGCTTAGGGAGTAAACAATCAGATAGAAGATCTTCCTCTCTTTCCTCCTCTCTGTATATCTGACTTTCCAAAATAAATAAATAAATAAATCTTTTTAAAAACAAAAACTGCACGCTTACAGAAGGAATGAGAGATGTAGTTTGCTTTATATTCTCGTCTGTACTTGCTGTCATTTTAAAAAATTAACTATTCTATCTCATTTAGTTTCATTTGCATGTCTGATAGTTTACAATATTAAACATCTCTTCCCATGCTATTTGCATATACTTTTCTGTGAATTATCCAATCTTTCAAACATTTTAAAAACTGGATTGATTTAGCATTAGAACAGAAAATTCTTTATATAATCTATATACATATCCGCCTGATATAGTGTAACCAGGCAGTTGGTTATAGTACAGACCAGTTGGAATTCTTTCAACCCTACAAACTAAGTTTCTCTGTCGGTTAGGCCCACCTTTCCAGGATGCACCTGTCTCATCTGGGACCAGGGCCCATGCTGTCACCCCACCCTGTTTGCACACTGCACTAAGGTACCACTCCTACCTCCTCAAAGAGGGCTAGTAAGGGAGAAAAAGAGGGCTCTTCTCTCCAATGACTGCACTTAAAATATTCTCTCATTTTTTTCTCTCTATAAGATTTACTTACTATAATTGAAAGAGTCACACAGAAACTGAGAGGTCTTTCATCTAAATTTTTGCTCCCCAAATGACCATAAGGTCCAGAGCTGAGGCAGCCTGAAGCTGGGGGCTAGGAGCTTCTTCCAGGTCTGCCATATGGGTACAGGGGTCCAAGAACATGAACAATCCTCTGCTACTTTCCAAGACCATTAGCAGGGAGCTGGATAAGAAGTGCAGCAACCACGATTAGAACCACTGTCCAGGTGGGATGCTGGCACTATATGCCAAGGATTAACTTGCTACACCACCACACTGGTCACACCTTTCCTTTTGTTCAAAGGTAAACTCTTGGGCCATCTTCTGCTGCCTTCTCAGGCATATCAGCAGGGATATAGCTGGGGGTGGAGGGTTTGGCACAGTGATATAATGTATAAAGCTACCTCCTGCGGCGCCAGCATCCCAAACGGGCACCAGTTGGAGTCTTCAATGATCGACTTCCAATCTAGCACCCTGCTAATAACCTGGGAAAGCAGAGGAAAACGGCCCAGTACTTGGGCCCCTACAACCAGATGAAAGACCCGCAAGAAGCTTCTAGCTTCGGGTTTCCAAACAGCCCATTTCCAGCCACTGGCCATCTGGAAAGACTTTTCTCTCTCTTCTTTTTCTTTTTGACTCTGTAACTCTACCTTTCAAGTAAAGTAATGTCTTAATTTTTTACAATAAAACAGGGAACTGGATCAAAAGCAGTGCCACCAGGACTCAACTGGAGCTGAGCAGGCAACTTAATGCACTGTCCCACAACACCACCCCAACATCATGATTCCTGAAGTTCTTATGTTGAAACCGGACCAAAACTGTTAATTTCATTCTTCATTTTTAAAATAAATCTGGAATACCTTGGGTTTTTCCATTTCCACATGAATTTTAGCATCAGCTTGTCATTTTTTGTAACCTTTCACTAAATGCTGAGTAGTAAACAGCAGATTAACTGTCATCATTAAAAATATAATCCCAGGGCCTGGCACTGTAGCCTACTGGCTAAGTCCTTGCCTTGTATGCACCAGGCTCCCATATGGGCACCAGTTCTAATCCTGGAAGCCCCACATCCCATCCAGCTCCCTGTCTATGGCCTGAGAAAGCAGTTGAAGACAGCCCGAAGCCTTGGGACCCTGCACCTTTGTGGGAGACCCGGAAGAATAAGCTCCTGGTTCCAGATCAGCTCAGTTCCAGCCATTGCGTCCACTTGAGGAATGAATGAACGGATGGAAGACCTTCCTTTCCTCCTCTCTGTATATCTCACTTTCCAATAAATGAATAAATCTTTAATATATATTAAAATATATGTTGTATATAATCCCATCTTCGTTAAATCAAATCTATAAAGATTCATGTTTCAAAAAAAAACTGAATGCATAAACATTAACAAGCAAAGGGATACTTTTTATGGGGCCTTGTGGCATAGCAAGGTAAGCCACCATGTGCAATGCCAGCATCCTTATAGGGGTGCTTCAATTCCAATTCAGCTCTCTGCTAATGGCCTGGGAAAACCAACAAAGGACGGCTCAAGTTGTGGGCCCCTGTACCCAGGTGGTAAATCTAGAAGAAACTTCTAGCTCTTAGCTTCAGCCCACCCTTGCCCCAGCAGTGTGGCCAGGCAGGGAGCACACCAGCAGATGGAAGACCCCTCTTTCTCTATCTCAGCCTCTCTCACCTTCTCTCTCTCTCTGCAACTTTTCAAATAAATAAAACAAATCCTTTAAAAAAAAAAAAAGGAATACTTTTCAGCAGGTAAGACTACAGGTGACTATTCTTTTTTTTTCATTTTTCTCTAATGATCAATTTATTAAGAACAGTATTACACAGTAAACAAAGCAAAGAATGGAATAAAATCTAAGACTAAATACTCAGTTATCCTCTTTCTGCTTCAATAATCTTACCTGTTACCTGTAAATACAAAAAAAAGTAACAAAATAAAGTACAAACTATCAACTGTCCTCGGAGACAGTGATTGCTACAAGAACAAAGGAAGACTGCTTTTATTTTACTTCGTGTTATGCATGAGGAAAAGAATTCATTAATAAAAATTAACTTGATGTGTTCATTTTTTTCTCACATGTAGACAGGCCCCGCCGGCAGCAAGGTGCTGCCTCGTGCCGGCAGGGTGGTGGGCAGGCCAGTGTGAGACAGCCACCAGAGGACCACAAGGTGATTGGCCCACTGCTGCGTAGCCAGGGCACCTCGGGGCTGTTATGGGGTTTTCTGTGTGTGCTTCATTTGTTTTACAATAAAGGGGCAGTATTTTCATATATATAGTTGTTGGTGTGAAGAAGACCTGTAGCAGCAAGTGCCACTGGTAAAAATAATAATAATAAAATTTTTTAAAAAAAATAGTCCTATAAGAAAGCTACCTAATTCATAAGCCAAAAGCTCCAATTGTTTGTGATTTGGATTTTCAAAGAAAAACCTTTTCCAGGCTAGGAATCTGCCTGGGGCATCAGCTGAGCAGCTATTTCTAAAAGCCCAGGAAGGACCTGTGACATGTCCCTGAAAATCAAAGGAAATTGAACATGCTATTTCAGTAAGTCCCTAACTTAGATGAAAGTTAACTGGAGGGGGGAAGGGAAATGAGATTTAGAAGACAAAGATTTTTTTGGATACATATGTGATAGTATTTATCAAATATAAACAACATGCCAAGTGACTACACTATTGATGTTCATACCTATCTGATACTGAGTCAGAGCTAGGGAGCAATCAGAAAATCTGTTCGGGTTGTATATCCAGGGACAGTCTCAGACTTGGCAGGTGTCTGACCACCTAGCAGGAACTCTGCTGTAACATGAAGAAGGAAATACAACACAGCCCAACACCACTTCTTATTTTAAAAATAAATACCCTCAGAATTTGAATAAGGAGACGATTAGTTTGTCTCTTTCAGAGAAAGTAACTGATACTGTCATATCTTTCCAAATTTTTAAAGCACAAATTACTGTATATATATATATATATATATATATATACACACACATACATACACACATATATATACATAATTACATCGTGGCACACACATGCATTCACACACACCTTATTCTTTCCCTAAACTTTATACAATGTACTCTGAAATTTCTCTATTATATTCTATAGAGATATGTTATTTTTTAAGCTGGTTACAATTCAGTGATTTCAGGACTCACTACTGGGTCATGACCCACACTTTGAAATCTTCTATCATTAAAAACAAGAAACAGGGACACAAATAGATTTCCATTTTTACATTATGATGAAACAAGTACAAACACAGCATTATTTTAAAGGTCTGTGGTTCAGTGGTTTATGCTAAGTTTCCACAAAAGATAGAGACCAAACACAATTCAATTTTCACAGACAGGCAAAAAATCTCGCCTTAGCTCTAGGTAACAGTGTTCCAGGCACAGATCAACATAACCCGGACTTAATGCTATTTTCTGTCAGAACCTCACTCAGGTATATCTTTCATCCTCAGCCAGGCAGCTCCAGGCCACACTGAGAAGGAGCTGCCTGGGAAAGTCGATCCCACAGTCCCTGATGATGATGCGAGAGCTCAGCTGGCCCGCTCTTGACCCCTGCAGCATCCCCCAAGCCGCAGCCAACACTGATGGCACACTGTCATCAATCTAAATTTTGAAAAATGTATATTGATTTTCTACATATGATGATAATGCCTTTCTGTGCAGCAAATGTGCTTAAACAATGTTTTTCTTCTATATGCCAAGAAAAAAAAAGGGTTCAAGCATTCACTTTTAAGATCTGTTCATCAGAGCTCCTTTAATTAGTCAAAAACAAAATTAATACAGTAATGCTGATGAAGTCTCACACTGTGGAACATACGTACGCCTAATGTCCTAATTACATAAAAATTTGACAACACTCAGCCTACCTTTTTAATCTTTTTCCCTAACAGGATTCACAATTCTAACACATTTTATTTCTTTAAGATAACTTAATTTAAAAAGAGAACAATACCCTATAGTGAATTTAATCAATTTAAAAAGTCAAAATTTCATAGCATATTATTCACACAGGCAGTATCCAGAATATTCCATCACAAAGGGTCAAATCTGTTAACATTTCCCATGTCTTTTACTCACTGTGACAATTATGAGCCATTTTTGAGACAAAATGAATAGAGCTCCTTTAAAAAAAAGAGAGAACCTTTTCCATGTGTTTTCAAATAAAATTATTTCATTGTATAGCCCGATGACCTGAAATTTTTAGTCTAGAATTCCAGGCCCTGAATTGAAAGGAACATTTCTCATACTCAAGTATTGCAAATGGAAATATGCAAATAAGCTCATGAGCAGAATCATTAATTTAGATAAAAAGTAAAAACACATTAATTGAGCACCAAAAATGTGACAGTTCTTGCACAAAATCTAAAATGAGACAGCTGCTACTGCTAGAGCTTATAAATCCAAATTAAATGGGCGAAAAAGCACAGAATTTTCATTCTTTTTGTTTCCTGAGGAAATGACATGTCTGATAGTGTTCTAATCTCGGGCAATGCTGTCTCACTCTGACTCCCACAGCCTGATACTGGCCTAATTACCAGTGCCCAAATCACAGTGTGGGTCTAAGTAGAAAGGACAAAATTTATCCCTAAGTTGAAACTGTGAGAGATCAAGTAAAATGAATTAACTCCCTCTGGTTAAGGAAAGATCCAGGCAAGTACTGGCACTGCTTACACGTACTAACAGGCTGGAATAAAATAGCCACAAACTGATTCTAGGTAAGGCACAAAGAATGATTTAGTAACAATTAAAAATGGGGATTTTCACAGACTTCTTATTAGCAAACATTTAAAAATTATTTTAAATACTGTAGAAAATATCTTTAAATGGCTAATTTAAATATAATTATGATGCATTATCATAATACTGAAATGTCAGAGATCTGAGAGAAATTCAGCTCTAAGTTGAGGGAAGTGGAGTCAGGGGTACAAGAGAAGGAACAGGTGCATCTGTGAACATGCATGCCGCGCTCCCAGGATCAAGGGGCCCATGCACATCTCTGCGTGGTCCAGCAACATGCACGACTTTTAAAGGAAGAGGTTGTGTGTTTCAGTAGATTTTCAAAGGGGGCTGGCAACTTAAAAACCAAGTTCATTGATTTCTTACCATAAGCAGAGAATCGATTATTTTAACAGGGAGAAGATCAAGGGGCAACAAGAATTCCTTCCAAAGGCCAACCAAAAGTAAAATGAAAGCAAATGAAGTTCCTGCTGAGAGACACACACACAAGAAACTTCATTAATACTGACTAGAGTACTATCCGCTAGCACTAACACAACTCCCGCCATGCACCAAGCACGCTGTCCGGGCCACACTGAAGGTCCCAATCAGACCCCACAGCCCCTCACTGGCTGGGATGCTAACTCCAGCACTTAACATATCCTGGGGCTGTGCCCTCCAGCACTCCCGGCTTCTCCAACACCAACATTCTTAGAGCACAGGGGAGAAAATGTGGGGAGGAGGCTTTCCACAGAGAAGTTTCTCAATGTTTTAAGCAGCCCTTTAGAAAGTCAGTGCAACAGGGTGCTTCTTCCTTATGCTTGCTAAAACACATCATGTAAGCACTATAACTGCCCAAGTGTCCACTACAGCTGTAACAATGTTCTGGTAAATTCAAGGTTATTGTATTCACCTCCTATCTAAGAAATCTAGCATCTTCTACTTCAGTCACATTTTCCTAAGTCCAGAAGAAATGTTATAGAAATACTTGTTAAACATACAAGATTGTTTAAACTCTCAAGATCCCTACGAAGAAGGATCTTGGGGTTTCACAAAATCTGAGTCCTGAGCCAGCCTGTGTCACTAACAGTGCTCGGCTGGACTAGGATACAGAACACTTCCTCAGAAGGGAAACGTCATCTCCACATCCATTCAAAGCTGTGACGTACATGAAGAATAGCAACAAAATAGATTGATTTGTCTTAATCATCTAGATAAAACTTGGAGCACCTGAACTTTGGATTCTACCAACTGTTTCCATATTTAAGTATTAGCTTAGATATCAAATAAGATGCAAAGATGACCAACTGTTATTTACAGACTGAAATGCTGTTTTCTCACATTGAATTGCTTACCAAAGAATATACAAATGTCAATGATTATGAAGTTTATAAATAACTCACAGTCCTAAAAAAATAAAAGATAGAAGCATTAGTTCTAAGTATTCTGAATATGCAAACATGACTACTTAACATACTGCTTAAGCAACGGTCCATAAATAAAGACTAAAACAAGTGTCAAACAGCTCCTTAATACTTGAAAAGCAAATATCAGAAATACCATGAATCAACTGCAACCTAAAGACAACTGATTAAACAAGCAAATGTCAGAATTATCTTTGATTCTCAATTTCATTTCTTAGAACTGCATAAACCATTTTCCCACTTTTCATTGCATATGCTTTCCTAAAATGAGATCCTGTTAGCTTTCAGGATCTTGGTTTTCTAACAAATCTGATTTCTCCCAACCCCCGTTCCCCTCTCAGTAAATTCTTCTGTTTAATTAGCTATTTTTCAAATTTGAACAGCAAAGATACACAGCGATCCCATCTGCTGGTTTACTCTTCAGATGCCCACAACAGCCAAGCCTTGGCTGGGGCTGAAGCTGGGAGCTGGAGACCCAATGCAGGTCTCCCACGTGGCTGGCGGGAATGCAGTGACTTGAGCCACCACTGCTGCCTGCCAGGCTCTGCCCTGCTGCGAACTTAGGAATCAGAGCCAGATACCAAACACACACTATAATATGAGGGTGCCAGCTCCAAAGGCAAATTCTTCATTGATTCTCTTTGCTCACCTGGTCCCTCTATAACTCAAAAATTTTAAATCCTGAAGAACACAAACAGTAAGAATAATTTTCACATGGATCTCACTTTCAACTAATTTCATTTACTCGGATTACTTAGCATTTACAATGTTCCAGGCACAAATGTTTTTCTTCTGTCACAGAGCTTACAATTTTGTGTGATTATTAGTTTAATGTCTATCTTCCCCAAAAGACATGCCTGTTGTCTACATTCTTTCACTAACAAAGAGCTCAACACTCACTCTCTAGGCTTAATAAGCAATGCTCTTTACTATGTCACCATGAAGCAAAATTTTTAAAGGAATGAACAGCCCAAGACTTGGCACCTTCAGTTAGCCTTAATTAATTATACATAGGACATGAAACTCTATTCTTCAAAAAAGCTGCCTGTAGCATGAAATGATATTTGAGATTTGTTTCAAAACAGTTGTTGGGGTGGAAAAGTACGTTATTTAGTCTTTACTTTTATAAATACTTTCACAAGTCTCCTAAGAATTTCAACTTTTTGCATGCTATTTACTTATCTGAGACACAAAACTCTGTCCCATCTACTGGTTCACTCCCAAACGTCACCATGGCCAGAACTGGAATGAGACCGAAGGTGGGAGTCAGAAACGCAACCCTGGTGTCCCCCAGGAGCGGCAGAAGCCCAGTCCTGAGCCATAGCTCCTGCCTCCCTCCACAGACAGCCCCATTAGCATGCAGGTAGAATCCAGAGTTAGACCAGGAAGAGCCCAGGGGCTGTGAGGCACAAATGTCATACCCAGGCCAAATTCCTGCCCCTGTTAACTTTGAGGATTTTCAAGAAACTACGCAAAGACAGCACAAGAACAGAGGGGTAAACCACTGCACTTCACATTTAACTCACCACAGGAGCAAAAATCCTAATCTCAACTCAGTTTTAAATATTAACTTTTCAATGTTTCAAATCAGTAATTTAAAGTAAGTAGTGCTAACCTTCCACTGAAATATGTACTAGGGCTCTGATAAGAGCTGTCGTGGGGAACTCTACTAAAGTACAGAAACAACAATCATGGGAAA
The DNA here is from genome assembly GCF_017591425.1 of Ochotona curzoniae. Taxonomy (NCBI): domain Eukaryota; kingdom Metazoa; phylum Chordata; class Mammalia; order Lagomorpha; family Ochotonidae; genus Ochotona; species Ochotona curzoniae. The sequence continues at coordinate 19,639,403 of NW_024464939.1, read as the reverse complement.
TCACTTCTCTTGTCCAGCCTTCTAGGTATGCAGAGTTGTTATGACATCGTGTAGTTACCAGTAGAAAATATTACTTGTTTTCCAAGCTTACAGAGGATATAACATAAATGCAAAACTGAACCCAGAATAACAAAGTGTGTGGTAGGGATCAAAGCTAAGAAATACAATCATTTCACTTGACATTTCCCAAGAAAATTTCGAGGCTCCCATTTAAAGCCAACAACTAGTCCTCGAAGTACACGGTTTAAGCAGGTACCCACAGCCACACCAAATATTTGCAATGACATTTTACAGGTAACAAACCATTTAATCTCCACTTTCTCATTTTCTTCACAAATCCCTGTGAGTTAAGCCTTCCTACAGTGTGACATGAGAATATATTTAAAGCTAAGGGTCTGCCTAAGCTGCTAAATCAGGGGCAAAGGAGACAACAGGCTGAGTCAAAATCATCTCTAAATACAAAGTCATTTCACTCTTTATCATCCCAAAGGGACTGCTGCATATAATTTCATACAGGAATGAGATAAGTTTTCTCAAGGTCAACAGTCCAATGAGTGCCCTGAAGAGAAGACCACTGATGGATCCAGACAGTTCCTGCTTAGATGAGTGGATGCCAGCCACAGAAGCCCACAGGACGCACATGAAGGCCGCTTTCTGATGATCAAGAACCTCCCAGATTTATAAGTGGATTGTAATCATCAGTAAACGGACTAGAATGAAGGACCACAAAAGCATACTGTAAAGCTTATACTGCGTGAAGTCTTGACCCCAGGGGGATAAGGTCATGTAAGAGAAGGAAAACCTAGTTGTTCCGCAGTAGGCAAGTTTGTCAATGTGTGCCACAGACCCACCAACAGCAGCCAGCATGCAGCTCCTCAGGGCCACTCCTTAGGAAGGCCAGAGCTGGGCCAGCGAGGGCTGAGGGTGCAGTTACTCTGAATGAATCTGAAAGTTTATCTGTAAACTCAAATCTGACCCAAGTCAGAACATGGATGCCTAACTTTTTCTACACATCCACATAGCATTCAATAACTTGCTAAATAATGCCACATACTCCAGGAGGGTTAACCACAGGTGACACAGAAAAGCACTTCACCCCCACTGACTGGTCAGCAGTATTAACAACAGCAATGGAGTCCAGCATCTTGGCTTAGCTGCCTGTGACACTTCTACTCCATGTGTGCTGGGCCTGGGAAAGCAGCAGACAGAGGCCCAAGTGCATGGGTTCCTGCCCCCTGTGGCAGACATGAGAGAAGCTCCTGGGTCCTCTTGGCAGGACACCAGCTCAGCTCCGACTGCTATGGCCGCATAGGGAATGAAGCGTGGATGGCTATCACTCTCTACTTGGAAGACTATGCTATTCAAATACCTAAATCTTAAAAAAAAGAAAAGAAAAGAAAAGACAAGTCTTTGAAAATCATTCATTTCTCCCACTACCACTTCAAATATGGATTGGCATGGCCTATCCCACACTACACAGATGGTACTCCACAGTGGCCACAGCTCTGAGAGATTAGCTCAGTTGACTCCTGAAAAACGTTCCCTTTGAAGATGAAAACCAAACACAAAAACAAGGAAAAAATGGCTGGAAAAGAGTGAATGTTCATACTCAATGTAGTGGTGTCTACCTGTAAGGACACATGTGAGCTCGTGCACCCAATGCACAGCGTACTTCAGATGCTAGTGCATATGAGTCTGACCTTCCCAAAGTTCTATCACGCCACCAGGAAGCTGGGAGATGGAGACGAACAGGCAGCAAACAAGGCCACAGTTTCCAATGTGAATGCTCAAGAATCAGACTCAAGGAAAACATCCCACCAAGGACGAGCTAGACAAGGAATTTTCTCCTTTTACTTTAGTCCCATGATGCTGTAATAACTCATTGAAGTTAAAACATTGTCAAAAGCTTAACTAGAAGTAATAGTTACAGGTCTCACAGAGCACTTCCACTTAGATTTGTAAGCTATGTTTAAACTGAACCATTTGAAATCCAACATTATAAATGGTTATGTCCTTATATAACAGGCACACAAAGATCATCCTAGAAATTTCCTTTACTGCCATTCACACACGCCCTGCTCATATGCTACCAATAAAAGAAGGCATTTATTCTTTTGAACTTCATAAACACAGCCTCTAAATATTCTTCTCTGGTAACTGTATCTAAGTGTCTCATCTTTCTCTGTAGATCTGGAAATTCCCCATCTGGGGATTTAGCTACATGAAGTTTTCCACTTGACATGTGTAGTAAGTGTGAGCAAGCACACTGAATACAGGCATCTTCTCTGATCAATGTGAAAGATGAAGTTATATTGCAACAGGACAGACTGGGAAAACTGAAGAGAGTTAACTTATCTCTATGGAAAAAAGAAGTATTATTGATGATCAGATTTAATTAAATGCATGATGAAATCTACTAAAAAAGCTTGCTTTTCTCAATGATTCAAGTGGTTTTCAAGCATCTCTGCAGGATCATATTCAAATTCAAAAAAACAGATGCTTAGTTTGGGGTGAATTCTGTCCAATCATTCTCAGTAAGAGCTTTTTGTTTTGTTTTGGTTTGGTTTGGTTCTTTTGCTTGTTTGTTTGTTTTGTTTTTGGTCAGAAAATAATTGTTTTAACTCACAGGATAAACTCTTCAAAATAACATTTGTGTTTTATGCAATAATTTTCTCAAAAGGGGTTATAGCGCAACCAGTCAAATGATTCTAACATTAAGTTCCTGTTAAATATTTTTCTGTGAAATTTAAGAGTAATTTCTTTGCAGAGAATAATCCTGTCTACTTTTAAGACCAATACTTAAGTCATACGGGAGTTAATTTTCCAGGTAATGAAACAGGGAATGTTACAGACTTAATTTTTTGGATACTTTCAATGCAATAATTAAAATATTCTATCAGTGGAGCTGGTGCAATGGTCCAACTGGCTAATTGCCTTATAGCACCGACACCCCATATGGGCACTGGTTCTAGTCCCAGCTGTTCCATTTTTGGTCCAGCTCCCTGACTATGGCCTGGGAAAGCAGTCAAGGATGGCCCAAAGCCTTGAGACCCTGGACCCATGTGGGAGACCTGGAAGAAGTTCCTGGCTCCTGGCTTCAGCTCAGCTCAGCTCAGCTCCAGCAGGAGCTAGTTCATAGTTTCTTCCAAATGGCTTTCAGGGCTGACTCCCTAGAAGTGTTCCTGGTCAAGCCAACAGCCCCAAAACATACGCCACTTTCAAGCAACCAAGTTCTACACTTATACAACAACAAGGAATGAAAAAGCAAACTCTCAGATTTTATTTCTTCCCATTAAAAAAAGGTAATTCTAGAGTATGAAGTTCAGTGAGATGAATTCTTTTCAATCCTTCTTAGTGGTAAGCAGAGAATCCATTACCAAAAGATTCTTCTGAAATCACCTCATTCATTCTAGTTTCAATAATAATAAAATCTGCTATTTAATCCTCACCACCAAGCATTATCCTCACACAACAGAAAAGGAAAGTGGGACTCAAAAACCTGAAAGCCCTTGCCCGGAGCAATAGTTCCATTCACAGGCAATATGCTATGTCTCTCTATATGTACACAGGTTTAAATGCATATTCATCTGAGACAGAGCACAGCCATTCCTACCCATTCCCCTCAGGGAACTAAAGTCAGGTCTCCCACATGGGTGGCAGAAAACAGTTAATGGAACCATCACCAGTACTGTCCAGGATCCCGAAGGCAGAAGCAGAGCTGGGACTCAACCCAGAGACTCCAATGTGCAGCATGAATGACTAGGCCAAAAACCCATCCCAAGACGTAACATATTTAACCATTTGACAAGTTCCTCTTAATTCATAATTTCTTCCAGATTAAGAAGAAATCCATAAATGTTTATCAGAAAGTTCTTCCAGATGCCATACTAAAATCCATTTGTTATAGGTACAGGACATTGCCTTTTGTAGAGCTGGAAGCATCTGCCTTCATCTCACAGAGAATCACTTCATGTATATCAAAAATAATAAAGCCTCTTTCATCTTTAAGGTTTTTTTTTTTTTTTCCTGAAAGGCAGAGTTAGAGGAGAGAAGAGAGAGAGATCATTACCCACTGGTTCACTGCCTAACTGACCCCAATGGCTGGAGCTGAACAAGTCCAAATCCAGGAGCCAGGAGCTTCCTCCAGGTCTCCCTTGTGGATGCAGGAGCCCAAACATTTGGGCCAGTCTCCACTGTTTTCCCAGGCACATTAGGAGGGAGTTGGATGGGAAGTGAATCACCTGGGACTGGAACCAGTGCCCATGTCAGAGCACCAGGCCCGTAAGGGCTTATCTATTTGAACGGCAGAGTTAGAGAGAGAGGGAGATGTTTCCTCTGCTGGCTCACTTCCCAAATGTCCCCAACAGCAGAGGCTAAGCCAATCTGAAGCCAACAGCTTCTTCTGGGTTTTCACATGGGTGCAAGGGCCCAGGCATTTAGGCCATCCTCTGAAGTAGAGCAGCCAGGGCTCCAACCTGTTCCTATACCTCTGTGGTTTCTTAAAGGAAAGGAACTGGAACGCTTCCTGAACCTTCTCTTAGCCAATAACAAATGGTGGCTTCCATGGCTGACTGTACCCGCCTAGACCACAGGCTCCTCTTGCAATGCGACTTACCATCTCTCCCCAGTAGGCCTGGGATCTATATAATCCCACCCCACTGCCTGTGACAAAGGCAAAAATGATCCAATGTAACTGCCAACGTTAAACACATCATGAGAACATCCATCCTGTGGCCCTGCTAGGCTGAAGCCCAGGAGTTCAAGTTGCTGGCACTTGCACGGGCCACAGCAAGCACTCTGGCTGGACCAAGGCAGCAGTATTGACTGACACGCTGTGGCTCCAAACTTGTAGGACCCATCGTGCCCCCAACATGCCTGAGTGAAATTCCACTGCTTGGGGTGGCATATTAGTGGCCATGGAAAACAGAACTCTGTGATCCAGAACACAAGCAAGAAGTGAAAGGAAACAGGAAAGAAAAAGAAACAAAGAATTATACCCTTCATTTCTTTAACAAAAAAAAAAAAAGAAAAGAAAATATCCTAAATTCTGAAAACTAAAGCTCACCAGCAAACAGGAAGCAACTCTCTTAAAGTGCTTACAGAAGCAGCAGCAGGGACAGCTGTGCTTGCTGTCCTCACCCTCTGCCCATATCTCTTTCGAATACCAAGAGATCACGCCCTTTGTCTCTGAGGCTCAAACCTAACACTGCCACAGCTCTACCCTGTTTCTGCGCCTCACAAAAGGAACTGCTTGCCTGCATAGAATACCTGTATAGCCCTCTAATTCTCACTTTACCACATAAATTGGAAGTAATTACTTAGCCACATGTCTCCTTCCTTATCCCAAACTGTGACATCTTCGAGGATAAGGCTGTTTCTTTTCTCACTTTTACATTCCCCATTGCTCCACAACACTAGCCCTTCAGTCGGTGATGCTGTGTGAACAGGTGACAGACACAGCCTTCTGATACAGCCTACAAACAAAATGACCCCACAAAATAACAAATTACTGTCAGAGCTAGAAATCGGAAACAATTTTTACACTGAAAATATTTCTCAGCTTTTCACCCAGCACATACTACCAGCTGTATTTCTAAAGGCTTTGTTCTTTGGATAGTTGCAAAATGTCATTATTTATCAACTGAGACATCAGCCCTCCAAGAGATGCTTTCATTCTCCTTTTTTATCACTTCTTCAATGGAACTACTTAAGTGCCAACCCTGGAATACTTTCTTTGTGCTTGGTTTTGTTTTATCACCTTTTCAGAACTACCGAATTTCCCCAAGGTTTTCTTTATTTTTTCTTCTCTCTCCACTACAAACTACAGAGATTATTAATCCCTCTTCTCACTGCAGTATCAAAATATTCTGCAGGGGAAAATTTAATAAGTCCCGGTTTGAAAAATGTTTGATTTTCCCGAAGTGACAGAGCCAAAAATTTAACTCGTTATTGTTTCTGATACGGAGGTGCGCGGGCTTCAGCAGAACACTTTAAATAAAACCTGTAACTGATATTTAAACAACTCATTAAGTATCTCTATCTTTTGGACCCCCTCTCTTTAATTTTGAGTACAATAAGATTTTTTGAGAATAAAATAAGCTCCCAAAATGACTGAATTTTACATGAACAGAATTGTTTCCTAAATTTTCAAATAATTCATTCATTTTCTCAAGGCAAATCAAAGAGCAGCCAACATGCTCACTACAGGCCAAAAGATGCAAAGGGAGAGGTGAGGAGGAGGGAAGGGGGCTCACACCAGACCCAGCCAGTGTCGGAGACTGGAGTGGGGAAGAGTATCTAAAAACGGATAGCTGGGGGGAATAGCCCAATAATGACACGCAGCACAGAAAGGATACTTGTTAAATTTCAGCCCAAAATTATTCCTTAAAATTAAAGCCCTGATATTGCTCTATGCCCCATATGGGAAGAAGATGGTAAAGAATATACATTCTACTTGAGTATACCATCTTCTCTGATCTTAGCCAACCAACAAGAAGGAAAACTTCCTAAGACAGTCAACTGTATATCAATATACATCATACATTTTAGCATGATAGATTAAAGGATGAATCATACAGTCAGCATGTTAGTTTTTGTTGAGTCTTTTTTTTTCCGTTTCTTAAATGTATCTGAAAGGCAGAGTGACAGAGGGATCTTCCATCTGCTAGCTCACTCCCCCAAATGGCCATACAACAGCCAGCACTGGCCCAGGCTGAAGCAAGGGAGGATAAACGGAAGCAGAGGACTAAGATCTACAGAGATTTATATCCCAGAAGGAGCAGTCAGTCAGCAGACTGCATGTCACTTCCCAGTACTGAGCAGCTGACTGCGAGAGCCTAGTCTTCATGTGCAGTGTGTCTGACGCCCACAGAGGCCACGGGCGAAACTGCAGGGGAAGGACAGCAGAACCCCTCAAACACCAGCAAGGACACCCCTGCCCCACTGGAGGGGAAAATGCTAGCATATTAAATATGTCATTTCCCATGCACTTTTCCATATTCTTTACTTAGGAATCTAAAAATACATTATGCAATAATTCCCCACCCTCTTCCAAAAATACCCACCTAAAGGTAATTACTTAGTAAACATTACGTTTATGAATAAGTCCATTTTTAAAACATACAGACTAGCATATTGAAAATGTACAAAATCTGTTACCATACAACGAGTTGAACCCTCCATTTAGTTTGACTAGACCAAGAAATGGCTCAAGTGAAGATACAGGATCCTCTCAGATGACAACTCTGTTATTTTTTTTTAAGATTTTATTTATTTTTATTGGAAAGACAGATATACAGAGAGGAGGAGAGAAAGAGAGGAAGATTTTGTGTCTGATGGTTCACTCCCCAAGCGGCCGCAACGGCTGGAGCTGAGTTAGTCCAAAGCCAGCTCTTCTGGGTCTCCCACACAGGTGCAGGGTCCCAAGGCTTTGGGCCATCCTTGACTGCTTTCCCAGGCCACAAGCAGGGAGCTGGATGGGAAGCAGGGCCACCGGGATTAAAACTGGCGCCCATATGGGATCCCGGCACGTGCAAGGAAAGGACTTTAACCACTACACTACCGTGCTGGGCCCCACAATTCAGTTCTTTAACTCAATCTGACAAAAACTGAGTGCCTTTCATTTCTAAGAGTATTAACCTGCTAAAATTAATTAATATGAAAGGATGTTATAAATGCTACTATAACATCAAATACAAGGGAAGTCCCGCTTGAATCGCAGGGTGACTTTGTAAACAGGAATGATCTGCTAGAAAAGATAACTTTTCTATACGTGGGTACTTCAATGGGCACAGATCTGGTAGCAACAACAAGAACTTGCAGTACACTGGCCAGGAGGAGCCCGGGGGGACCTGTGATCACATCTTGCAGGAACACACCAAATGAGATAGGGTAAGCATCGTGTGTGATGTTCTCATCTGTGCCAACAGGTCTTCCACCCCGCATGTGCATCTGCTCTTTGTGAGCAGTGAAGCAGAGCCGCACCCGCGCCCAGGGGACAGGCTTCCTTGCTCCCTGGGAACAGAGAACTCCCCCAGCAGCTGAGCCCAAGTCAGCAGGCGGAATGGAGTATGAGCCCTCCTCTGGGGTATATACTATCTCCACCAAGTCACCCGCACTACATGACCCGCCAAACACCCTCAAAACTTGCCTCCCACAATCCACACAACAGCTAAATCCCCTAGTGAAATGATTTAAAAGAAGCAGCCCAAAAATCGGGATCAGTTTTTCATGCCTTCCCACCCATGTCCTTCACACTGTCCTCGATCCATTTTCTACCTGGTCCCCTCATCAAGTTTTCCTGAGCTTTATTTCTTAACCAATCTAAGTGTTTTCAAAAAAGCACACACCTGCCAATTTTTGTTTTTGCTAATGGAGAATTACTGATGCAGTGATCTCAACAGCAGCACTGGAGGTGAGCCTAAAGCTAACAAGAACTCAGGTGAAGGAGACAGGGCTAAATAGACAAAGGCTGTCTGGGTTCAAATTCCTCTTCAGTAGTCCGGCTGTGCGATCTCTGACAAGCTGGCTGACAGCTCTGGACCTCTAGTTCCCGAGTTAAAACAAAGAGATGCTATTCAAAACCATCTCCCTCACAGCAATGTCCATAAAGTGAGAAACAGACGAGAGGAACCTATAAGGGCCCTGTCAGGACACACTCACCGCATGGAAACCATTTCGCTTCATTCATCACAGTTCTTGTTTCTTCAATGTTAAAACAAGAAAGACTCCAGCTTATTCTGAGAATTATTCAAAAATTAAGTAAATGACTAAAACAAGCAAGAGACCATTTATAGATCTTAAAAAGAAATGACCGCTGCCCAGGCTGAGGCCAGAGTCCGGGTGAGATCCACAGACTTCATTTGCAGGGCTGCCCCTATTCAAATCCACTTGGCCTCTGGGGCGGCACAGGTAGGGGGCCGGCATCAGAAAGGCCTGAAAGCACTGGCTCTGTCAGATCCCTAACAGGCAGGCATTCTCACAGACAGTGCGTTCCCTCTGAAGCCTATGATTTATTTCCCCTAGTCCCTGGTTAAGGTTAATTTTTCCCCCGAAGTTTGGCCAGCAACACAATGCAATGACTTAATGCCCCTTAAAATATTCAGTCTTCTTGAAAACAGTAACTCCCACAAAAGGACTTAAAAAAAAAAAGTTCATAGAAAGCAGAATTCAAATTTCTTTTGATACCAAAAATATTTTGAAATGCCTGCCTGGTTGCTTCATAATACCCATTTCTCACGAACTTTTTTTGAGATCCCCTCACATTTACAGAGTTGTGATAAGAATGAAAGAGGGCGGCCCCAGTGCAGTAGCCTAGCAGCTAAAGTCTTTGCCTTTCACACACTGGGATCCCATATGGGCACCAGCTCGTGTCCCAACTGCTCCACTTCCCTTCCATCTGCGTGTGTGTGGCCTGGGAAAGCCTTAGAGGACAGACAGCCCAAAGCCTTGGAACCCTGCACCTGTGTGGGAGACCCAGAAGAAGCTCCTAGCTCCTGGCTCCTGGCTTCGGATCACCTCAGCTCTGGCCATTGCAGCCACTTGGGGCGACAACCAGCAGACTGAAGATTTTTGTCTCTCTTTCTCACTGTATATCTGACTTTCCAATAAAAATATATAAAGCTTTAAAAAAAAATTGAGTGGAGCATACACGAAAAGCCTCATGCAGATGTCAGCCCTCCGTGGTAGCTGCTGTGGCCATGTGGGCTGTTAGCACTGCTCTCCCCAATCCCGACATGTCCAAACACAGCCGAGCAGGACACTGTGCAAAGCTATACACAGGAGCTTGTTTCCAGGCTTCAGAACACGGGCCAATAAGCAAGGTCCTTACGCAGTAACAAGGGGCAGGCAATCCACACACAGGGGGCTTGCTCCCTACTTGCCAACCAAAGGCAGCCCCACCTGACCACACCCCAGCCAGGACTAACCCAGAGTGAGTGGGCCACACCACTGCAGGGGACAGAAAACAAAACTCAGAGGAAGCATTCAAAGCTTCATCAAGGGAAAGCTACTTAATCATCATCAGCTAATCAGCCAAAGGGGACATTTAACAACTTTTTATGAGAATAAACATTAAAATCCCATTTTCAGGAAAGACTACCAAATCAAAGGAGAAACTGATGACACCGCACAATTAAATCACGTGCTGAAAGAAAACAGATATTAGTACCAAAGCAAACTGAAATTAAGGAAAACACCTCTCTTTTCACTCCTCACTTACCAAGACAAACCCTCACTCTATATTTCCTCTTTAATCACTGTATTTGTAATGGATGGATTTACAGCATCAAAATTCAATGTCAGGGCAGGCACTTGGTCCAGCAGTTCCACACAGCTCAAAGGCCCTGGGCTTGAGAGCTGCCCCGCGTCGCATGCTCTGCATGCCCCTCTGAAAGGCTGCGGGTGATGGCTCGAGCACTGAGGGCCCTGCCACTCACGAGACACCTGCTCTAAGCTCCTGGCTCCTAGCTGGCCAAGCCCTGGTCATTAACGACATCTGGCAAGTGAACCAGCAGATGGGCTTATCCTGTTCACTCTCTTGTGCTCTTTCTCCTCCCTCCATGTGAGTGACTTGTGTGTGTGTCTTTCAAATAAATAAAAATAAACCTTTAAAGTAAGTAAACAAAATGTCAATGCCAGGACATTCAGGTACTCATCCCATACTAAACGAATCAAACAATGATTTCAGAAAGCAAGAATGCAAAGGACCATCTAAAAGACCTCAAATGGGAGTCAAGCTGGCGTGGAGCTGGCGCGGTGTACTACAACAGTTTGGAATTGGCTGCCTTAAGGCTTAAACCCTGTCAGAATTCCCAGGCTAACTTCAATTCTTCACAGAGGAGACACGTCAAGTAACACCTAGTGGAAACAAAACAAATACAGAACCTCTAACCTAGTTACCAGTAACTTCTAGCTAAAGACACCTCCTCCTTAAAGCACAATTCTTTATCCAAAAGCTTCAAAGGTAGCTAAGTAAAGTACTAGGATAGATTCTGAGTGCATTAACTTGTAATTCTTCCCTCCTACCAAGTAAAAATTGTCCCAGAATCATCACTTTTACAACCACAGTCTGTCACCACAGGCACGGTGACAAAGGCAGTCCGTCGGTCACCAATGACCATGTCACAGGGTAAACACCAAATCTCTACTCTGAGAGCCAAAGTTGCACCAACTCCCTGCAGCTCTCCAGTCTTTCATTTCAGTAACCTCCAGAGCAGAAATCGATCTCTCCCTTTCACAGAGCACCAGTTTGACAACAGCTAGGAAAACTACACAAGCTTTTAAATATTCACAGATGTCAGTCTCACCTAGAAATCAGCATCTAAAAACCATGAAGTCGTGTCTGCTTCATTTTTATGAATTGAAGGTCTGTGACACTCAAATTCAAGTTCCATCTGTAAGTTTTCCAGATATTAACTTAATAGGCATCAGAGCAGTATGACATAATATTTTCTTCAGTTTGCCTTTCATAAACACCTCTAGAAGCCTTTAAAACAAACAAAAAAGGAAATAAATACACAAACACTAACAGTATCTTTTTTGTTTAGCAAAGCAAGACAAAGAGGTAAAATTAGCTTGTAATCAGAAAAGATAGAAAAGCTTAAGGATGTGTTACCATCCCTTAATTAGCTTTCATGGTTGGCCAGTAAATACAGTCTTAATACCGCACTCTGGGGGGAGCAGGCAGTGGTGTAGCAACTTTAGTCTCCGCATGTGACAATGGCATTTCATATGGGCACTGCTCCACTTGCAATCCACTCCCTGACAATGCACCCGAGAAGCCAGCAGATGCACTGCGTCCCTGAGCCCTGGCATAGAAATGGGAGACCAGAAAAAAGCTCTTTGCTAGGTCCGGCCCAGCCCTTTCCAAGCCCTTTCTGTTGCGGCTATTCGGGGAGCAAACCACCACTCTCTCCCCTCTTCTCTCTGCAACGCTGCCTTCCAAACATTAAATAAAATCTTGAAAAAAAAGTTCGTTATGGATAAAGATCCTGATCTGTGGATTCCGTGATTTGCTGTAATACAGACCAATACCTGAAGCCAATGACTTATTTTCCCCCTCCTATTCTCCATTTCAAATCAGTAAAGCTTGTAATAACATGTATTATTAAAAAAAAAACTATAAACACAAGATATGAAAAAGCCAGTAATTTCTTAAATAGCAGGGCTTTTTTCTAACAGCAGCTAAACATTAATTATGCTTTTAAAAATAATTTCAATGACACAATGGTCAAAATATCAAATAAGTACACACTGTGTATTTCAGAAAAACCATCTGAAGAGCACGTCCTCTTCCCTCTTTTTCCTTCCTTTCTCACTACCCAACATCCTGAGCACCGCAGAAAAGAACTGCATTGAGTGCAACACAAACAATTTTTTCTAAGAAACCAAGCTGCCAGCTTAGGAGTCACATTTCAACTTGATGTGATTTGAAACAGCTCAGGTAATGAATCCTTAAATGCAGGGCACGTGACGGTAGGCCTGCACACAGGTCCTTGGTTCTGCTGGAAGATGTCACTCTTTAGATAAAGCCAACAGAGGCGGGCACTGCCTTCAGTCCTAACCCTAGTCCCCCTCCCACCTTTACATGGCATATTTCCAGTAAAATGCTCTAACCCGGAGCAAGAGCCACCAAATGTTGTTTAGTCAACGGAGGGTTAAAAATATAAAGTGTCCCAAGTCTCTGGGAAACACTCAATGCGTGACTGGTGAGCCCCTCTCCATCCTAGGCTTCAATCCTGACATCTAACAGTCAGAGACCTCCTCTCTCCAAGAGAGGAATTCCCAGGAGGAGCGAGGCTCCGCTCCAGTCTGAGAGCACACAATGGAATCACAGCTGACGAGGCACATCTTTTTCTAGATGTCTCCATATGCTTGAGAGGTTTCCTCCCCCTAGCCAGACATCAGGGGACCTGCTACCCTCAGCCACCAAGGGCTGCTGTAGAGAACAAAGTAAAATGATGTGTTGCTCTCAAGCGCAGACCACAGAGAAGCCTAGGCTTCCAGTAGTCAGCAGTAACTACGTGAATGGTGGGGTGGGAGGAGGGTTTGAATATTGCCAAATTCTGAATTTTGCTTAATTTATAGTCCTTCCTATTTCTGTCTTTCTAAATAAACGCTCGCTCTATTCTCTGCTTTTACTATTTCATCACTAAAGTAACTCTCCAAGGGGCTACACTGAAATGCAATTCATTGATAGCTACATGAACATCCAAAATTTGTAAACTTGAAAATGGAGTAACAACACATTCCTAACGTTTGACAGGTCCTGCTGCCCTTTACAGGACAGTCCTCCTTAAGTATTAGTGACCCTAATAGTAACAATGGCTTGAGACAGGTACAAATAAAATAAACATCAGAGACTCAAAATACCCCAAACTGAAATTCACAGAACACTCACCACAAAAATGAATGCACTCATTCTTAATGTAATACTATTCACTTTTTGATCTCCACAAGATCCTACAAATCCCAGCGGGGTCTGTTGGCTGCTGTCAACATGTACTAACCCCCCCCCCACACACACACACACACACAGGGGACAGCAGCCCCTATGTTTCTCAAGAACCAAAGATCCACCCTGTGCTTTCCCAAGTCGGGAATCTGTCAGTCACTTCCCTGAGGGAAAGGCGGTTCCAACAACCAAGACACCTCCTAAGCTTGTATACCTCCAGAGAAGTACCCACACACTGCACAGTTTAGCACCGTGGCAGGGAACCCACAGTGTTTGTAAGAGTCTCTTTGTGTGGGAGTCACCTGGCAAACTGCATTTTACTCCGACTGTTTTTCTGCAGATACTCTTCAACTAGCTTCGTTCCTCAAGTACCCACGATTCATTTTTCTATGATACTCGGCTACCCAATTTCATTTTATTTACCCGAGAGAGGGAAAAAAAATGCATACCATAAACTACAACTTTTTAAAAAAAGGATCAACCCCCCCCCCAACGCCGAACTTTCCAACGCGCTCTGGGAACTGGCTGACTATTCCAACAAGGAACCAGTGAAGCCATTACAAACAATGATGCCAGACACTCCCAATCACGCGTGGGGTTCGGAACACCCCCTGCCTTCAGGGGCACCCAGCACATCGCGCTGGTGTGGTGACGAGAACCCGAGGCAGGTACACCGGTAACTTGCAGGCTCCCTCGCATGTCAGCCAGGATTGGCGTTCTAGAACCAGATCACCACAACATATGCCATCTTAGAAACGGGCCTCAGGAGTTTTACTGTCACATCCCAAAGTGCCCGCACACTTCCGAGCCTAACAACGTGTCTCGAGGGGTCCAGAGAACCACAGAATCTCGTGTACCTCTGCACGTCTCCCCAGGGCCAGAGCCCCCGCGAGTGACACTACCCCACAGCTCCTGCGGCGGGTGACCAGGGAATGGACGGGAGTGGATAGCTCTTGGCGTCTCCATGACTCCCCCGCCCCGCGTGCAACTCTGTTCTAACTGGTGCGGGGAAAACCCCGCCCCCTGCCTTCGGTTCCCCGCGATTGGCTTACCCGCCCCCGGCAGGTCAGCTCCCGGCCAGCGATTGGCTCGCTCCACCCATCAGTCAGCCGCAGCGAGATTCGGGTCGGTGGGAGGGGAAGGTGTCGGAGGAGGTGGAGTGGGAGTGGAATTAGAGGACGAGGTGGCGGAGGAGGGTGCTCGGGCTCCCTCTCCGCTCGGGCAAAGTTTCCTTACCGGGGACCGACCCAGAAGGCGTCAGGCCTCCGGTCCGGCTGAGGGTCGTGGAGGGAAAAGGGGGCTCCGGTCCCCGATTCCCGCCCCTCGCTCCCGCAGGCCCCGGAAACCACTAGGGGGAGGGAGAAGAGGGAGGGACCAGCTAAGCAGGGACCGACCCGCCCCCGATCTCGGAAGAGGCGCCTCCGGGACTCCCCCGAGGGGCGGGGGGCGGGGAGCCGCAGCCCGCAAGCCCCGACCCCGGCCGCCTCCCCGCCCGGCCCGCGCAGCACCCCGCCACGCCGGAGGAGGGCTGGTCCAGCGCCGAGGCTTCCCCCCCGGGGTGGGGGGCGTCTCGCTCGCGGGGCGGCCGGGAGGGCCCCTCCCTGTTTCCCGCCTGGGCACCCCCCCGCACACACACATACACACACACCCCGGAGGGCCTGTCCCTTGAGGGGGGTGGGAGAGAAAAGGGATGGGGGGGCGCTGGCGAGTCAAGCCGGAACCTCCCGCCCCCGGCCCCAGTGCGCCTCCAGCACGCCTGCCCTAACCCAGAAAGTTAAGTCCGGGGCGAGCCCAGCCCGGCGCCGCCGCGGCCCGGCCCCCGGCTCCCCGCCCCCACCGCCGCCCGGCCTGCTCGGCCCGAGCGCGCCGCCCGCCCGGCCGCCGCCGCCGCTCCTTCCCGTCCGCCCGCCCGCCCGCCGGGCCCCGCGCCCCCCGCCCCGGCGCTGACACGGGCCCTCCCGGCGGCCCGCCGCTCCCCTGCCTGCCCTCCTCCTGCCCGCGCCGCAGCCGGCCGGCCGCCCCTGACACCCCGCTTCACCTTCACAAACACACCCAGCACTTGACGAGTCCTGCCTGCTCCCTCTCGGCCCGCTCCCACCCTCCGCTGCACGGCGCTCCGCGTTGGCCGTGAAAGAAGGCACCTTTCGGGGGGCTGAGGGGGGGGATTCACCTTCCCGGCTCAGCCGCGCACCTCCCGAGGTGGCCGGGGGTGGGGGGGTGCTGGTGGCCGGAGCCTCGATCCCCGCCGATCCTCCTCCTCCCCCGGCGCCCGGCTGGGGCGGCCAGGCAGGCAGCCGTTCCTCGGGGCCGGGGGCCGCGCCCGCACCCCCCGGCCTCCCTGCCGCGCCTCGGTGCTCACCTCTCGCCCGCGCCGCGGGGCTGCAGTCTCCGCCCGCCTCGCGCTCCGGGACTCGGCTCTCCCGAGCTCTCTCGCAAGGCGCTGGAGCGCCTCCTTTCTCTCCCGGGGACTTCGCGTCTTCCCCGCCGCTTCCCGCCCTCCCCACCGCCTCCCCCTCCGCAAGCCCCAACTCCCCAGCTCGGCGGCGCCTCGGGGGATGCAACTCCCGTTCTCCGCGCACTCGGGCGGCGGTGCCCGCACACGCACACGCGCACATACACACACAAAAACCAGCCCTCTCTCGGAGGCGCACGGCTCTGCCCGGCTCGGCGCAGGAAGGGCAGTCGCGGCCGGGGGTGGGGACGCGGCGCCCCCCGCCCGCCGCCCGCCCCTCGCCCGCCCTCGCGGGGCCCCGGAGAAGGCGCGGTTACCGGCTCGGGTCGGTCACGCCGTCAGGTGCCTGCTGCCGTCGGCGCTGACCTTCGCCGCCGAAGCCGTAGCGGAGGCTGCGGCCGCCATGTTCCCGTGTTAATAACTGCTGCCTGGTTGTTTATTTCAATGGAGATCCTCCCCCAGCTCCCTCCTCCTACTCCTCCTCCTCCTCCTCCTCGTCGGCGTCTCCTCACTTGCGGAGAGGGACTCAGACCGCGCGAGCTCGCGAGCCGGGGAGGGGGCTCGGGAGGCAGGCCGGCCCTCCCTCCGCCAGCCCGGCTGTGGCCACCGCCAACTCCTGTCACTGGGGAAAGCACGGGGCGGAAACTTGCCTCCCGCGGCCCAGGGTAGCAGGGAGAGGTGATTCGAGGGCTCTCCGGAGAGCAGACCCTGGCCGCAGAGTCTGCAGCATCTCCGTCGGCAGAGTCCCCCGAGAAGGCAGCCCCGGGGAGAGGTGATGATGAGTGAGGGGGACAGGGACAAAATGGGTGGAGGGAGGGTGACCTACGCGTGAGTAGAAGTGAAGAGAGAGTAAACAGAGGACTCCATGGGAGGGCAAAGGGCAGTGCCAAAAAAGAAAGCGAGCGAGTGGGACCGGCCGGGGCCGCAGGCTGGAGTGGCACCTTGGGGATGCAGACGGCGGCAGGGATGATGCCCCGAGATTGAAGATCGGAGGCTGCCGAGTGCCGGCTTCGCGCAGAGACGAGCCCCGTGCGTCCCCGCGCTCCGGCCCGGCCCCTCTGCCGGCTGCCTGCACCCCTGGGGCGCGCCCCGTGCCCCAGCCCCGGGGGCCTGCCGCGGCTGCCAGAGGCGCCCCAGGTCTGCGCAGTCCCCTGGATGGCAACGCGGAGACGCTGCAGGCGCGACGAGGGGAGGCGAGCTTAAAGGGGTGCGACCCCGCGAGTGCACTTGCGTGGGAGCTGCACGCTGAGTGTTGAGACCCAAGTTGGCTGAGGCTTCTCTACACGCCATGAAATGACAAAAGTTGGCGAAAAGACTTAAGTCATCGCTGAAGTACTGGGAGAAGAACACACATCAGAAATCGACCCCCCCAAAGATGCGAAAATTCTCATTTAAGTGCTGATAGGCAGGACAATTTTACGTTTCGCAAAAGCAAGCTTTGTTGCTCTTTTTCTTCCAGTTGGGAAAAAATGAACAGTTTGTTTTACAGAGCTACCAAAATATCAGAGCACATTTTCTTATTTTTTCACTCCTATAAGGAGGGAGGTCATTTGCCACGAGACATTAATATTTATTGAACACTTTGTGTGTGGCACTGTGCTAATGATTTATATACGCTGAATGTTTTAGTCCTCAACTTTAGAAAGTGAACTCTTTTGTAACTCTCACACACACACGAAATTTCAAACTTTTACCGAGAGTCACGCCACCAGGATGTTGGAGAGAATTTGAACCCAGTTCTGGGGAGCTTCAAATCCCATGCTTTTTATGACATGGTCAACTGGAATTTACGAGACCACCAATTTTAACTGAAGGGGGATTGGGGTGCGTGTGTGTCGCTATGGATTTAAAAAGGAATATTTTAATAAATGCTAAGACTGGGACTAACAGAAAGAAGCGGACATGTAATGAGGGGCTTCCTTTTTATCCCGTACGCTTATCTAGTATTTGTATTTGAAATGTCTACATTACAATGGGATGCGGGACAGTCTGACATTGTGCCAGCAATGTCGGGGTACACTTAAATAAGAGACTGATAGAATTATGATTTCTTATGAAGGACTTATACTATTGTAGTAAAATGGGGAAAATCTGTCGGGGGGGTGGGAGTTTGTGGGGAATCCCAGCCTATACGAAATTGTACCACATAATTCAGAATTCAAAATAAAAAATATATTAAAAATAAATAAGAAATGTCTACATTAACCATGTATGAAGGCAGTATATTTTTTTCAGATTTTCAAATTTAAGTATCATATTACAGTAATGTGCTATGAAAACCAAAATCATTCCAAAAAATTAAAAGAGTAAATGGGAAATGTATGGAGTGTTTTTTTCTGTCCTAATTGTTCACCCAGGGTCTATCAGACTGTGGGACTCCCGATTTTCTTGCCTACCCTCACGCCTGACTGGAGTTATCAGGAGTTGCAATAACAAGTGCCTCCCTGCTTTCCAGCCCTCCCCTTTTTGGCTGCAACCCAGAGTCCATCAGTCCTCTGCAAGAGTGGATTTGACACTTTTAAAAACCCACCCATGATGTCTGCATACAAGCGACTCCCTGTTGCATTTCCAGGCCTCTCAATAAGACTACTTACACTTTGCCCAAGATACAGGACTGTTCTATAAAATAGCAAACAAAACATCTAACAGCGTAGCATCATGAGGGCCCTGGCCAGCAACCACTCACTTGCCTTGCTGCTTGAGCAGTCACATAACCTCTGATTCTTACTATCTTTTCTGGGCACCTTCCAAACTTGGTACTATTCTTAACAATATTCTGTCTTGTCCTGGAGTTGTTTATGTATTTGTCATTCTCCTTGACTAGTCCACAAGCTCCTCAGGGCTCAAGGCCTTGTTTTGTTACTGTTTATATGTGCTGAAGCACCTAAAAAGGAATTGCATAATTGAAACTGCAAGATGTAAATAAGACAGTTGTCCTCCCTTATCTGCAGAGAGCGGTAGTGGTGTTGGTTGTCATTGTTTAATATTTATTTACCTAAATGGCAGATGTGACATTATTTGAATGATAGTAAAGGAGAGACAAAAGAGTCTTGGGGTCAGCATGATGGCGGCCTGCATCCTAGATGGATGCCAGTTCGTATCCTGACTGTTCCACTTCCCTTCCAACTCCCTGCTAAGGGTCTGAGAAAGCAGTAGAGGACAGCCCAAAGTCTTGGGACCCTGTACCCGCCTGGAAAGAAACGCCAGGCTCCTGACTTCAGATCAACTCAGCTCTGACCATTGTGGCCATTTAGGAAATGAACCAGTAGACGGAAGGCACTTCTCTTGGGGTCTCTTTCTCTTCATGTAAAATCTGCCTTTCAAATAAAAATATATAAACCGGCCCGGCACGATGGCGCAGTGGTTAAGGTCCTCGCCTTGCATGCCTGGGATCCCATATGGGCGCTGGTTCTAATCCCGGCAGCCCCGCTACCCATCCAGCTCACTGGGAAAGCAGTGAGGACGGCCCAAAGCTTTGAGACCCTGCACCCGCATGGGAGACCCAGAAGAGACTCCTGGCTTCGGATTGGCTCAACTCCAGCCGTTGCGGCTGCCTGGGGAGTGAATCATCGGACGGAAGATCTTCCTCTCTGTCTCTCCTCTCTGTACATCCGCCTTTCCAATAAAAATTAACAAATAAATCTTTAAATAATATATATATATATGCCAAAAGAAAGAGAGAAAGGAAGGAAGAAGAAAGAAAAACGAGAAAGTTTTTAGTGCTTGCTCCCTCAATGCCTACAACTGCCAGGGGTAGGCCAGGCTGAAACAAGGAGCCAGGAACTGCATCCGGGTCTTTCACAGGCATGGCAGGGCAGGAGCCCAACTTGTGCTGCTTTTGCAGGCACGTTGGCAGGGAAGTGAATCCGAAATCCGAGCATCTGAACGCATATGAGATGCTAGCATCACAGACAGAGGCTTATCCTCCCACTCCACAATCCCAGTCTGGGGTTGGGGAGGGACAGACAGATCCCCTGCAGATGCCCAAACCTACAGAGAGTATACTGTTTGAATCTAGCCATACTGACCTAGGGTAAAGCCTGATTTCCAGCTAGGCATAGTAAGGATTGACTGGCCATAATTCAGAATACAACAAGTATACAATACACTATAAAAGTAGCCATGCAAGTGTTGCTGTCTCTGTCAAAACTTTATCCAACTTTCACTTTTTCACTTACAGGAAGTGCCTTACGACCTCACTTTGGCCTATCTGAATCACTTGCATCCCTATGTTTGCAGTTTGGGGTTCTTATTAAGTAAGTTACTGACCACAAGTGCAGTGCAGTAGTATTCTCACCACTAATCTGATAACAGAAGTGACTAATGGGGCAAAAAGTACGCACAGCGTGGATATGCTGGACCAGAAAGTAATTCAAGCTCCAGGCTGGACAGAGCAGGTCAGAGCCAGGCAGAATGAAACAGCACAAAATTTCATCACACTGTTTAAACTGTGCACAATTTAAAGCTTGTGCACTATTTGAATTGGTTATTTCTGGAATTTTCCATTTACTATTTTCAATTCACAGTTGACTCTAGGTGACTGAAACCACAGAAAATGAACCCTCAGGTGGGGAGGGGACTGCTACAGTATCTGTCTCAATCCCCACAGCCCCTTCCCCACTACAGTTTCCAGGGGCTTATTCATAAAGCATGTTTATAAATGCAATCTTGTCCATATTGTGAAAGAATTTGGATTTCTGTGAGGACTAAAAATAATTTTTTTTATAAAAATTAACCATAATTGTCATTGAGTCATTGGTGAGATAATAAAAATTGAAAAGGTAGAAGAGGCAGTAAATACATGAACTTGAACCCAGCATTGTGGCATTGTGAGTTAAAGCACTGTTTGCAATGTCCACCTCCCCTGTCAAGCGTGCCAGTTTGACATGCAGCTTCCTGTTAATTCGCCTGGGAGAGCCTGGGAAGATGGCTCATGGGCCTCTGCTCCCCTCCAAGTGATCAGGATGGGGTCCTTGGCTTCGGGCTTCAGCATGGCCCAGACTTGGCTATTGCAGCCTCTTGAGGAATGAACCAAAGGATAGAAGGTCTCTCTCTCTCTCTCTCTCTCTCGCCTTGCAAATAAAAACAATAGACTTAAAAATAAAGTTGACTTAATGACATAAGGGGAAAAGAAATGTTATAGGAACTGGATATAATACCAAGAAACAAAAACCCAATAAGGAAAAAAATGGTGCAAATCATAAAGAGGAAGGAAATCATTGAAATTTAGTAAAAGCAGAAACATGACAGATCATGGAAGGCTATGTCAAGAAAATAAATGAAAACAAAATGTCAGCAGATTCATAAATGCAAAATAAAGTAAGAAAGAAAATGATAAATTATTTAATAAGATACATAAGAAAAATCAGAACAGCATGAGTAGTATCAGAAACTACTTTGTATTTTTTCTGCCTTCCCTTCCACATTTGATTTTCTTTTTTTTTTTTTAAATGATTTTCTTATACACATCATACAATTAGTGTCACACTTTTAAAAATCCAGTTTAGGAATCTTCCACTTTTTTTTTTTAAAGATTTATTTTTATTATTGGAAAGGCAGATATACAGAGAGGAGAGACAGAGAGGAAGATCTTCCGTCCAATGATTCACTCCCCAAGTGAGCGCAATGGCCGATGCTATGTCGATCCGAAGCCAGGAGCCTCTTCTGGGTCTCCCACACGGGTGCAGGGTCCCAAAGCTTTGGGCTGTCCTCGACTGCTTTCCTGGGCCACAGGCAGGGAGCTGGATGGGAAGTGGGGCTGCCGGGATTAGAACCGGCGCCCATATGGGATCCCGGGGGCGTGCAAGGCAAGAATCTTAACCACTTGCGCCACCGCGCCAGGCCCCACATTTGATTTTCAAACCACTCACTTCCTTCATACATAAACTACATAATGGAAGATTATATGCCATGTTTGAATTAAAACTATTAGCATGTATCGTGACATATGGAGAGGTAATATAGTATGAACGGAGCTGCAGAAGGTGCCTAGCAATGACAGGAAACGAGCTCTCTTATACTAACTGACCCTAGGTAAGTCACTAAACATTGCAACTTCCTCGTCTATATAATTGAAAAGAAAATGGTGTAAACACATGTACTTTTGTTAACCCTCAAGCTTCTTCGGCAAACGCCAAAGAATGTTACTCTGTTGACTGAGTCTGCGTGCAGGATAGTTATCTCTAACTTGGTGCATCTCTACTGCAAAAGCCAAAGCCTGTTTTCCCTCTTAAAAATGTAGTTAGTGGAGGGGAAGCCCTATATCTGCAAAATTATAAAATGGAAAATAGGAATTTTTAAAGTGTAATAGAAAAAATGTAGTTATTGAAGTGAGAGGAGAGAAGGTATCAGTTCAATTCTTTCTTTTCAATATCTGTAGTCTACTTTTTAATACTTAACAGATAGACTTCCCATGCCCTGGTTCACTCCCCAAAAGACCGCAGCTGGGAACACAACTCTGTCTTTTACCTGGATGCAGTGATCGTTGATGGAGCCATCACTGCTGCCTCACCTGGTCTGCATGGCAGGAAGCTGGACGCAGGAGCCAGAGCTGGGCATCCCAGCCAGGTACACTGGATCTGGACACAGAGCTCTTACCCGTGACACAAACAGCTACTAGCTACCTAATCCTCACTTCTCTTCTAAACCCTTTAATACTGATCAATTCATAGCCACCATAAATAAAGGTCTAATACAAGTTAACATACTACATAGATTTTTGTTTCTAGTTGAATGAATTCTATACACACATATATATCATTTTAATTTTTTCAAAGATTTATTTTTTATTTATTTTATTTTCATTGCAAAGTCAGATATACAGAGAGGAGGAGAGACAGAGAGGAAGATCTTCCGTCCGATGATTCACTCCCCAAGTGAGCGCAATTGCCGGTGCTGTGCCAATCCGAAGCCAGGAGCCAGGAACTTCCTCCAGGTCTCCCATACAGGTGCAGGGTGCCAAGGCTTTGGGCCATCCTCGACTATTTTCCCAGCCACAAACAGGGAGCTGGATGGGAAGTGGAGCTGCTGGGATTAGAACCGGCACCTATATGGGATCCTGGTGCATTCAAGGCAAGGACTTTAGCCGCTAGGCCACGGCGCCAGGTCCGATTTATTTATTTAGAAATCAAAGTTACACAAGGAGGAGAGACACAGAGAATGAGAGCTCTTCCATCCACTGTCCACTTCCCAAAAGATGCAAAGATCTATATGCATAAAAAGGAATCTCCAGACTATAAAAGGAACAAAGAACATGAAGGCAGTACAGAAGTCACTTGTATTTCTCCATATGGTATAATCTACAATAAATATCTGCAATAAGATTATATTTTTAGGAGTCCATTTATAAAGCATGAAAAATCAAATATTTACGAGTAAATTTAATGAAATGGGTAATAACTACACTAAAAAAAACCTTACAGATAGACATTCACAAGGTCAATTTAAAAGCAGTGATGGGGGCCTGGTGCGATAGTGTAGTTGTTAAAGTCGTCGCCTTGAACGCACTGGGATCCCATATGGTCACTGGTTCTAATCCTGGCGCCTCTGCTTCCCATCCAGCTCCCTGCTTGTGGCCTGAGAAAGCAGTAGAGGACGGCCCAGAGCCTTGGGACTCTGCACCCATGTGGGAGACCCGGAAGAGCTCCGGCTTCACGTTGGCTCAGCACCAGCCATTGTGGTCTTCCTCTCTGTATATACGCCTTTCCAATAAAAATAAATCTTTTAAAAAAAAAAAAAGCAGTGATGGACAGATTCAGAGTAAAAAATTCTCATTTCCATCATAACCTATAGATTCAATGCAATCCCAACCATGATCCCAACAGGCATTTCTTCCTTGGATTTCTCTGTTTCATGGCACAACAACAGAGAGAAGGAAAGACAAAAAGAGAGATCTTCCATTCATTATTTTGCTTCCCAAATGACTGCAACATCTGTGAGTGGCCCAGTCTGAAGCCAGGAGCCAGGAACTCAATTTGAGTCTCCTAAGGGGGGGTGCAGTGTTCCGAGGCTGTGGGCCATCCTCGACTGCTTTCCCAGGCCACAGACAGGGAGCTGGATGGGAAGTGGAGCTGCCGGGATTAGAACTAGTGTCCATATGGGATCCTGGCATGTTCAAGGCATGGACCTTAACCACTACACCATCGTGCCGGGTCTGAACAACAATCATTTGATGATTAGACGCCATGATGTGGGCAAGAGTGTTCCTAGGGTGTTATTTGAATGGTTTTGATAGTTCTGAGATTTCATCAGCTTCGTTGCACCAGGGTTGAGAAAATCTTCCCAAGGTCTGTTGGCTGATCAAGTCCACCTTATTGCATCCATAGAACCAGGAACATACGCTTGGCCAGAAGAGTTGGGTAGCTCACTCCTTTTTCCATCCTCTGATGAGGCATTAGTCCTCTGCTGGCCTAGATGAGTGACTGTCATGTCCTCTCTGAGTATTTGAGCATGCCGTCCACGGGCATCAGTAACTAACGAGGCCCAGTCACCATACACGGGCTCCCAGCTCAGATCACTTATCCTGTGATTTTCCCTGTGGTTGGGATTTGAGTTTGGTGGTCTAGTTAGGGAGTCCCCCAAGAAACCTCACCTGGGGTGAGTTGACTCTTGTGTGTGCCAACCAATGCAGGGTGAAGTTCAGTCTCTCACTTAACCCAGTCAATGCACATATTGGTGGATGCAGTTGTCTGGTCAGTTCCGTACCCAGCACCATCTCACGAAAATGGATGGGTGTTGTGACCTATCCCAGCCCAGCCTGCCTCATGCCTGATCCCCACTAGTCTTGGGCACCAGCCTGGTCCCAACCCCACTTTTTGTGTGTACTGGCATCTGCTGCACCCTAGCCCAGTCCTGCATCCCATCTGGTTCTCATGCACACCTTTGGGTGCTGTGGCTTTGTTTAGCCTGGCCCACCCCCAGCCATGGCTCTCATGCTCACAAGTGGAAGCTAGAGCTCAGCAGAGCAGTGACAGATGCTTTTTTAGTTTACCTGTTTTTCTTCAAAAGGCAGATTAGCAAAGAGAAAGAGGGACAGAGAGAAAAAGAGCTTTTGTCCACTGGTTTACTCTCCCAAAAATTGCAACGGTCTGCGCTGAATTGATCCAAAGCCAGATGCCAGGAGCTTCCCCTGGTTCTCCCATGTGGGTGCAGTGGTCCAAGAACCTGAGCCATCCTCCACTGGCTTTCCCAGGCCATCAACATGGAGCTGGATGGAAAGAGGAGCAGCCAGGACAAGAACTGGAACCCATATGGGATGCTGGCACTTGCCGACAAAAAATTAACTAAAGATGTAGAAAGTGAATATTGACTCCCACTTCATCATAACAAGAAAGAATTATAAACCACGCTGCCCATGGACACACAGCTTGGCGGGGGGGGGGGGGGGGGGGAAAGAAATAGTGACAGATCACAGAGTCAGTAGATAAGGCCTAAGCCACAGGCTCCCACGGGGGAAATGCAACAATAAATATCTTCACAACATTGACATGGGTAAAGTCTTTTGAACGAAAACATTAAAAATATTAATCAGAGAAGAAAAAGACAAATGGGACTTCACTAAGCTTCTCATAAAAAATAATGCACTTCTCATGAGAAGATGCCATGAAAGAACACCTCCAACTTAATAAGAAGGTCTAACAGCCCGTCAAATAACACGCTGGAGAAAAGCTTTGGAGAGTACTTTAAGAAAGTCTAAGAATGACCAATAAATGCATGAGAAAATGCTTAAAACGATCAATCAAACCCACAAGAAATGCTTTAAAGATCAAGGAAATCATTCCAATCAAGAGCATGAGAGAGCCACTTACGCAGCCATTAGAATGTCTAACATTCTAAAGGTTCATCATAGCTAGGTGGAGAATGGCTAGACCGGCACTCAGTGCTGCCAGGGTTCTCCAATCACTGTGGGTAACACTGGCAATGCCTGAAAGTGTATAAAATCCTACCCAACAAGAGAAGTGAAAACACAGATCTGCCAAAAGACTGTTAAACACACGTATCGGGGGTCTTATCTGTTGTCGTGAAAACATGGACACCGGAAGGAAACACATTAACAATTGGGATCTGGGCCTGGCGCAGTAGTCTAGCAGCTGAAGTACCTATCTTGCACGAGCCAGGACTCCATATGGGCACCGGTTTGTAATCTCAGTTCCCATCCAGCTCCCTGCTTGTGGCCTGGGAAAGCAGTCAAGGACAGCCCAAAGCCTTGGGACCCTGCACCCTCATGGGAGACCCAGAAGAGGTTCCTGGCTCCTGGCTTCGGATTGGCACAACTCTCCAGCCTTTGTGACTGCTTGGGGAAGGAATCAGCGAATGGAAGATCTTTCTCTCTGTCTCTCCTCCTTTCATACAGAGAGGAGGAGAGACAGAGAGAAACCAATAAAAATAAATCTTTAAATAATCTTAAAAATAAATCTTAAAAATAAATCTTTAAAAAATGATTGATCTGGGTGATGGCTATAATTTGGCAATCATTTGTCAAAGTTTGTAGCATTATACATTTTTAATTTGTGCATTTTCTGTATGTAAATTATGCCTGCACAAAGTCCTATTGGCATTTTCTAAAGTGGGGAATAGAAGGAAATTCTCCAACATGATGAGGTGTAAACACAGAAAGCCCGTAACAAATGTACCAATAGTCACTTGGAAAACATTCACAATTTCTGTGAAATTCAATAAGAGTGATGACTAGTAAGCTCAGTATAACCATTTGTATGTAACATTGTGCAAGAAATTCTGATCAATTAATAAAGAAAAAAGGGCCCGGCGTGGTAGCCTAATGTCTAAAGTTCCTGCCTTGCACATGCTGGGATCCCATATAGGCTCCACTTTGTATCCCAGCAGTGACACTTCCCATCCAGCTCCCTGTTTGTGGCCTGGGAAAGCGGTTCAGGATAGTCCAAAGCCTTGGGACCCTACACCCATGTGGAGACCTGGAAGAGGCTCCGGGCTCCTGGTTTCGTATCGGCCGAGCTCCAGCCATTGCAATTGCTTGGAGAGTGAATCAACAGAAAGATTTTCCTCTGTCTATCTTCTGTATATTTGATTTTCCAATAATAAAATAAATCTTTAAAAAATAAAGAAAAATGATGTAATGGTTGCTAGGGAAAAAATAAAATTGTCATTATTTCCAGATGGCATGAATATTTGTGTAAAATATCCAAAAGAATCTGCCAACCACTGGAATTAAACTTAATAAGATCTCTGGAATAAGAGGTCAACAGCAATAACTGTATTTTACATTAGAAACAATGAGAAAATGAGCATTTGAAGTGTTAATTTACTCCTTTTTGGTAATATCCATTGAAATTGAGCCTATATGCTTTATGACCCAATCATTCTAGTCCTAAAGACATATCCTTTTTTTTTTTTTTTTTAAGATTTTTAAGGTTTTATTGGAAAGGCAGAAATAGAGATGAAAGACAGAGAGAAAGATCTTTCATCTGATGATTCACTCCCCAAGTGGCCACAACATCTGGAGCTAATCTGATCCAAACTCGGGAGCCAGGAACTTCTTCTGGGTCTCTCACGTGCGTGCAGAGTCCCAAGACTTTGGGCCGTCCTTGACTGCCTTCCCAGGCCACAAGCAGGGAGCTGGATGGGAAGCAAGGATGCTGGGATTAGAACCGGTGCCCATATGGGATCCTGGCGCATTCAAGGCTAGGGCTTCTACCACTATGGTATCATGCCGGGCCCCTAAAGAATTATCCTATAAAGTCCTTCAACAGAATAAATCATAGTGGTTTG
Source organism: Ochotona curzoniae (assembly GCF_017591425.1). Lineage (NCBI taxonomy): Eukaryota > Metazoa > Chordata > Mammalia > Lagomorpha > Ochotonidae > Ochotona > Ochotona curzoniae. The sequence goes on along the minus strand of NW_024464939.1, from coordinate 19,611,753 downwards.
CTCAATGGAATACTATAGTAGAGGAAAAATGAACAAACTACACATTATTACACAGATGAAGAATCTAAAAATAACATTAACTGAAAGCCAGTTTAAAAAACAACAACATACTAATGTATAATGTTTTTTACATAAAGGTTAAAGGTAAGCAAAGTTAATTGATGGTGAGAGAATCAGGACCTGTTACCTTTGGAGGGGTAAGGAATGTCCAGAAGGGCACTTGAGGGAGTGTTGAGGATGCTAAGACTATTCCCTTTCCAATCTGGGTAGAGGTTATGTGTTCCTGTTACAGGCAAATGATCTATATGCATTTGTATATTTTATTTCAAACAAGACAGCTGATGTTGGACTTACCTATGTGTCTCAGAGTAACCTGGAAGCTCTGTTAGGACCACAATCAGATGTTGGATTTCGTAGTGTCTCTTACTGTTCTAGTTAAGCAACTTCATAAAAATCACTTTACTTCCCTTCCAGCTCCCTGCTTATGGCCTGAAAAAGTAGTAAAAGATGGTCCAAAGCCTTGGTACCCCGCACCCACGTGAGAGATACAGCAAAGTTCCTGGCTCCGGCCTTCAGAGCCAGCTAAGGCCATCGTGGCCACTTAGGGAGTGAACCAGCAGACAGAAGATCTGTGTGTATCGCTTCTCTGTAAATCTGGTTTTCCAATAAACATAAATCTTTTTAAAAACCTCATGGGAAATGCATGCTATAAAAAAAATCAGGTGGATTTCAAACTTGTGGCACAACAGTCCCAATTTTTGAAGTATGCTCATATATTCACTATGTTGTACAGCACTCGCCTCTATCCATCTCTAGATTCTCCTCATGCAAATGTGTTAAATGTCACTAATTGCTTCCAGAACTGAATTTCCTACAATCTCCAGTACTTTCAAGAGTTTATGCAGCCTGGAAACTATCAGCCAACTACCCACTCGGAGGAAAATAATACTCCTTTGGGTAAAAGGCAGGAGTTTTTATGTTCACCTTGGGTGTAGGGGACAATGTTAATGACCCAAGGATTGAAAATGTGTTTGAAAACCAGAGTACACCTGAGTCTCTGGTCATTTCCTTTAACTGAATCCTCTTCGGAAGAGAAGGCCTCTGTTGTTTTCATCTAACAAACCTTTGATTCAACACAGACCACTGGACAAAGGCCTTACCACTGTACACTCGGCAATGCTCTCTGCAGTTTCAAATCTAAAACTCTGTTTTTATTCAAGCCATTTACAAAGTTACTTGATCATGTTTTTAAATTAACCTGTTGTTTAAGAATGTCCATTTTTTTTTGGTAAAAAAAAATGTATTTATTCTTATTGGAAAGGTAGATTTACACAGAGAATGAGCTTCCATCCACTGGTTCACTCCGCAAATGTCCACAATGGCCAGAGTGTTACAGGGTGCGAGCGAGAACACACCAGACATGTCTAAGGTTTATTTAGGAGTCTGTATTAACCAAGCTTGGTGATAATAGAGCACACAGAAATAGAAAGTCACAAGTCCATATGGCAATCCAACCAAACATAATCCAACCAAACACTATTATCCTTAAGTCCATCCATTAAGCTGAAGACCTACATCCCAGCTTCCCCAACAATGGAAGTCATCCTAAGAGACATGCAACGAATAACCTGGACACACTTACAAAGCTGCAGACATTTACCGTTCCCTGGCTTCTCTGCCTACATTCCATTACTGCCAGGCCTCAGCCCTCCTGGAACTTGTGACAGTACACAATCCAGAAATAACTTTGTTATATCAATTTTTCCCATCTAAGCAATACACAGGGACCATGCTCAAGGGATTACCTGTCCTGGGTCAGCCAAGAGTTGAGATGCCAGAGTAATGGAAGCACCTGACCAGAGTTTGAGCCCTGCTTCACAGGCCTTTTAAAGGGGCTTGTGAGGGGAGTAGTTACACAATAATGCAATACTGTCCCCTCTCAGATGATAGGTGAGTCTCAGGTGGGCAGGAGTGAATACTTAGGTGGTGGGGGGAGTGGCTGAGGATGGAATTAATATTCCACTGCTGTTGGGCCCCACCTTCAGGACAGAGGGTAGGGACACAGCCACATTCCATTTGCCCACTGGCAATGGGTGCTGGCTACCACTGGCTGCACCCCATAACACTGAGATGAGCTGATCTGAAGCCAAGAGCTTCTTTCAGGTCTCCCACACGGGTGCAGAGTCCCAAGGTTTTGGGGCTGTCCTCCACTACTTTCCGAAGCTACAAACAGGGAGCTGGAGGGGAAGTGGAGCAGCTGGGATGTGAACCGGCGCCCATATGAGATCTTGGTGAATGCAAGGCGAGGTCTTTAGCCACTAGGCTACCATGCCAGGACATGAATGTGCATTTTTAACATCCTTGATGAAATATCTGAGCTTCCAGATTGTTTGGTTTCTTCTGTTTTTAGCATGTCCCAAAATGAGTATGAGGTTTCAGACACACAACCACGTGAGAGTGAGGGAGCTGAGAACCGACAGCAGGCCAGACTAACAAGGTCCCACAGTTTCTGGCGAATACCTCAGAAAGTAAGATGGAAGCCACTTGTAAAATGAGTACTCATCAAAGATGACAGGATCTAGGTTTCGAATCTTGGATCTAAGTTTTGATAAAGGCAAGCTAGGAAGAATTCTGTTTACACTATTCCCACCCTTCACAGTAATATAAACACTACCTTTGTTCCTTGGAGAGAATGCGGTAAAGACACAAATACCCTAGACTGCAAGACTTCAAAAACTTGTCTTTGTTCCTAGCACCTCTCACTGTGTTGTTTGGAGCTTTTCTTTTTGTCACTTTAGTAAAACTTCGCTTCTACCCTCACTGTTGTGTCCATTCTCATAAATCATTGCTGACGCAGGGACAGGAACCCGAACCTCTCCCACCAATTCCTGTACAACAGGAGGCCGCCCTTCTACTCCAGCCCTTCCCTGGCCCCACCCCCTTTAAGCAAGGCTTTTTCTACTTTGTCTACTTGCTTTCCTGGTATCTTAAAAGCACACTGTTTAGAGATCTTCACTGCTGAATGCCCACATCAGACAAAGCAACGCCAGATGAAAACTAAGAACCTCCAAATCAATGCAGGACTTCTACGTGGATGGCAACGACCCACGTGCTTGAGCTATTACCTGCTGCCCCTTAAGGATGCACATGAGCAGGTAGCTGGATCAGAAGCACAACAGGCCCTCAAATCCCAGGTGAAAACCCCAAGGTGAAAAGCAGGTGTCCTTAGCAATGATGTAACTGCCGTGCCAAACATGGCCCAATGCTTCAGGCTCTTAAACTGAGTCACATCTACATGAAATATTTATAGTTCCTTAATTCATTAACATTTTCTATATAGATTTGATAGTTCTTTAAAAATTTCTTTTATGGGCCCGGCGCGATGGTGCAGTGGTTAAGGTCCTCGCCTTGCATGCCCAGGATCCCATATGGGCACTGGTTCTAATCCCGGCGTCCCCGCTTCCCTTCCAGCTCCCTGCCTGTGGCCCGGGAAAGCAGTCAAGGACGGCCCAAAGCTTTGGGACCCTGCACCCATGTGGGAGACCCGGAAGAGGCTCCTGGCATCGGATCGGCATAGCATCGGCCGGCCGTTGTGCTCACCTGGGGAGTGAATCATCGGACGGAAGATCTTCCTCTCTGTCTCTCCTCTCTGTATATCCGCCTTTCCAATAAAAATTTAAAAATAAAAAAAAAATTTCTTTTGTAATAACTACTTAAACACATTTACTTGTTTCAAAACATTAGCTAACATTTAAATTTTGTTTCTCTTTTAGACTACACTTGAAAATAAATGACTAATATTGTATGACTACAACTCACCACTGATTTGTACCTGGTCAAATAGCTAAGCTACCTGAGTCGGATAAGGCTCATACCAGCAGGAGGGCTCCCTTCTCCCCTTTCTGCCTCTGTCCAGAGTTTCTCTGCCCCTGTTTCCTATTGCCTTGCTTGTTATGGGTTCTCAGCCATTTCCTACTCTGTCCCCTTATTATTTCATCTATACTCTCCTCAGGTAGACAGCAGCTATTTATTAACATAACAAGGCACTTGAGGAAAAGAGATTAAGGAGGGGACTTCCAAAAAGTAGGAGAGTCCAGCCTGGGGCAATGGGTTAAGCTAACACTTAGGGCCAGGGTCGTACATGGGGGTCTATCAAAGCTAATCAAGGCTAATAATTCCCTGATGCTCTGCTTCCAATCCAGCTTCCAGCTGTGGTGGGCATTTGGAGAATAAAACAATGAATGGAAGATTGCTTTGTCTCTCTCTCTCTCCCTCTACGGTCACTCTGCCTTTCAAATAAATAATTTAATCTTTACAAACAAACCATTGCTGTCATCCTTATGACAAAATATCAAGTCCCAGTGACATTGGCTATAACTTACAGTGTAACCACATTATCATAATACTCCTTATTCTTTTTAAAATTTATTTTTATTGGAAAGGCAGATATACAGAGAAGGGGAGACAGAGAGGAAAATCTTCTGTCCACTGGTTCACTCCCCAGTCGGCCACAAGGGCTGGAGTTGAACGGATCCAAAGCCAGGGCCAGGAGCTTCTTCTGGGTCTCCCACGAGGGTGCAGGGTCCCCAGGCCCTGGGCCATCCTCGACTGCTTTCTCGGGCACAAGCAGGGAGCCAGAAGGGAAGTGGAGCTGCCAGGACACAAACTGGCACACACATGGGATCCCAGAGTATGTAAGGTGAGGACTTTAACTGTTAGGCTACCGTGCCAGGCCCAATACTCCACATTCTAATCTACACAGGTCGGGTAGACTCCCTATTCATATACAGCAGATTTAATTCTAAGTTTCAGGAGAAATATGCGTGATGGTTGCATTCTATTGTCAATACAGTGACATCACAAACTTGAACAAAATAGTGCTTAGATTTTAATTCAGTCATAAAACTTTTGTTTCCATAGAAAATCACGTTCTACATAACCTTCAAATGGTTAAGTAAGAATTTTAACAGGTTTATTTTATTTTTATTTGAAAGGCAAAGTTACAGAGAGAAGGAAGAACAGAGAGAGAGAGCCTCCATTCAATGGTTCGCCCCCCAAATGGCCACAACAGCCAGAGCTGGTCCAGGTACTTCCTCCAGGTCTCCCACGTGGAAGAGCTGAGCCACGCTCTCATGCTTTCCCAGACCACAAGCAGGGAGCTCGCTTGGTATTGGAGCAGTTGAAACTTTGGCTGGCACCCGTATTGGATGCTGGTATGGCACACAGTAGCTTAGTCTACTATGCCATGACACCAGCCCCAGTGAAATAAATTATAAAATATGTCCTAAAACACTGCTTGTGCTTTTTGTGTCAAAATTCATAACCTTTCACAGCAATACAGTTGTTTTTAAAACCTTTTGCTGTCACTAACAGTTGTTAAAGAACTTGTTATAGTCTCAACTAAGAAACCTTTGGACAAGAACCATAAGGGATAATGTGCAAATGGAATAAGATAAGCTTCTTGCCACTTACCAATTTAATGAAAATCTATTGAGCTCCTACTTGGTTCCAGCCTTTCTTCTCAGCATGCCGGCGTGGCACTGAGCAATACTCCTCTGTCCTAACGAAATTTTCAAGGTGTTTGTCACATGTTAGGCAGTCAACAAATATTGGTTGAGTGAGTGACTGACTGAATATGGTTAAGAAATTCACTAGAACAGGATCAATATTTACATTTTATAAAATACAGTAGAATCAATGGACAAAGGTGGTTACAGAATGTAGATTAGATGAGAGAATTTGTCCCAGCAATCAAAGTTAAAATATTTTCTTATTTAGAATGAAGTGATAATTGGTGAGTCTATTGAGTGGTCATGATGACATGCCCCCTTGCTCCATGCCCCCTTGGCCCTTGCTGAGCCTGGGATTGTTTAGGTAATAAAGGCTATCCCACTGCTATTTTTTTTCTTCCTCCTCTTCCCCCTCCTCCGTCTCTTCTTCTTTCTTTTCTTCTTTTTAAAAGATTTATCTTATTTTTTATTGAAAAGGCAGATTTACAGAGAGGTGGAGAAACAGTAAGAAAGATCTTCAATATGCTGGTTCACTCACCAATACCTGCTAGAGCGGAGCCCATCCAAAATCAGGAACCAGGAGCTTCTTCCTGGTCTCTCACTTGGGTGTATCATCCTCAACTGCTTTCCCAGGCCACAAGTAGGGAGCTGGATGGGAAGTGGAGCAGCTGGAACAAGAACAGGTGCTCAAATGGGATTCTGGTGCTTGCCAAGTAAGGATTAAGCCATTGAGCCATCACACTGGGTTCCATATCTATCTGGATGCCTGAGCCTGTGAATTATGGCTATGGGAGCAATCGAAGCATATACAGTTGCCTGAAGAAGCCTGACCAGCTCTGTGAGATCATGTCACCTAGCTGGCATTATAATTCAGTCTTCAAAAGGTCATCACACTGTTCCATCAAAGCAGCTGCTTGAGGATGATGAGAAACATGATAAGACCCGTAATCGTGTGAGCCCCTCGCGGCACTTCCTCTCACACGAGGTGAGTCTTGCTCAGAAGCAATGCTGAACAGAACACCGTGGTGGTAAGCAGAATGACCTGCTTTGAGAACACCGATCTCTTTCTCCATTGACTCCTAGTCATCCAGCAGATTCATCAGCGGTGTAGCCACAGTGGCAGTGTGGACTTCGAATCAGTGAATACCACTGCTGAGTCTCCAGTCAGCCAGTTTCAATATGGCTTCATTCTCCAGCTCCGTGATGGCAGGTTGATTACGCTGGGTTATTTCTATCACAGAAGAAGCCCTGTATTGTTCTCGTTGGAATAGACACTCCAGATATAAATGTGCTTTCCCTGCATAAGATGCTTTTGTGAAAACCATCATGGGCAATTTTGCCCGGGAGTACTATCTCTTTATAATATTTTGCAAAAGAATATACATTGTACTAAAACAGTAACTTACAATCATCCAACTCAGCTTTATTTTGTGACGAAAAACTTCTAACTCTGTTTGCAATATGTTGGTTTAAGTAAACTTCCTCTGAAATGCAAATAAAAAATATATTAATTAATAAGTCACCATTGGCTATAAATATGCTATCAAAACATGACATATTTATAGTAATAAAGTGAGCACTATAATCAGTGTGCTTTCCATTCGTGTCTTTAGTGAGTTGTCTTGCCAACCTCAGAAGTTTTAGAACCCTACAGGCGTAATTTCAAGGGTTTTTTTTTTATTTTGCAATGAAATTTGTAATATTTTATGAAGAATGGGATACTTAGATTCTTTACTGAACAAATTCTCTCAGTACATTTGGCTCAATTTCACGGTTGGCTTTTTCTTAAATTTTACATTTTTTATGTTAAATTAAATGAGGACATTGCAATTCTTTAAGGAGTTTTTATTTGTGGCCTGCTCGCATGTAAAATAATGCCTTTTAAGTGAATGAAGATGATATATTTTGCATGACTTGTTTTAAACACTCAATGAAAATGAATACAATAGTGTATTATGAAGTGCTGTGCAATTATGCAGTCTTACATTTGTAATATTTCCTTTGCTTTAATCATCATTAACTTGCAATATACTTAACATTTTCACTCTCTTTGGGGATGACTCTATTTATGATATTTATCTACCAAAATTCGTCTTCCCTATCTTTTATATCAGCTGCTCACTAGTTGTTGCTATTTCAAAACATCCTATTTTCAAATAACTTCCCCTTTCCTACTGATGGAACTGTGGAGTTTTTATACACCTCATTTTCCCATTCTGTTCAGGTAATCATGAATCATTATGGTTTTTAAACTTGAATTAAGGATAATGCAATAGAAACATTTAATTAACATTCTTATTTGTTTTTAAAATATGTATTGATTTATTTGAAAGTCACAGTTGTACTGAGAAAAAGAGAGGGAGAGAAAGACAGAAACTCTCCTTTCTGGTGGGTTACACCACAAGCAGCTACAACGACCAATACTGAGGCAGGCCAAAATCAGAAGGCCAGAGACTCTTCTGCATCTTTCCACATGTGTGCAGGGACCACATACTGGGGCCATATTCAGCTGCTTGTCCCAGACCATTCGCAGGGAGCTGAATAGCAACTGAAGCAGTGGGCAGAAATGAATGGCATCATTCAGGGATCTAGAATCTCATCTGCCATGCCACACCACCTGTCACTTAATAATATATTAGCTTAACACACACTTGATTCAGAAGAAGCCTGTATACATGTGTTTCTCAAGCACATCAGGAGATGACTTTTCATTGTATTTATCTAGAGGTAAGCCTCCTGAAAGTAGGGACCAGTGGCTGGCATTTTACCCCTCATTGACATACCTGCATCTCACCTGGAATTGCTTGCTTGGATTACCACTTCCATCTCCTGACTTCAGTTTTGTGCCAGTGCAGAGTTTGGAAGGCAGCAATGATGGTTCAAGTTTCCATGAGGAGGCTGGAGTTTCCAGCTCTGAATTCAGCCTGGCCCGGGACGTGTTGCAGGTCTTAGGAGAGTGAACCAGAAGTTGGAACTCTGTTTCCATCTGACTCTCAAAAATAAACAAAGGGAAAGAATAAGCAAACAAGCAAACTAGGGACTACATTTAAATCTCTAGTGTCTCGTGCAGTGAAGGTTTTTAATGAATGAATAATAATTGAATAAATGAATGAATAAAAGCAAAATCAGTTGTATAACATCCCTGGTGTTGTCCAAAAACTGTCTCCTGCTAGCTCCAAATGACACCTAATGAAATTTCTTTTGGAAAGACCAAATCTCTTTCTACTGAACTTCTTTTACAACAAAAATATCCTTAGGAAAACACTCATTTGCACTTTTTCATCCAGTGCAGAGTTTCTCAGTCTTGATTTAAAATAATAATCATGTCCCACAGTAAAGATAATGTTGCATGCAAAGCCAAGACCTTGCTAAGTAAACTCCCAGTAACTGGTGCCACCTTCTCATGAGCAAAAAGCAAATTGAGGTCTCTAACGACTATGGCAGAGCCTGTCTTTGTGGGTACAGGAGGTGGGACATTTGGGGAACAGCCAGATGATGGGATGAAGGGTGATGGGAGAGAGAAGAATGTTTTAAAGTATCTGTTATCTTGGAAAAACTAAGGAGAAAGACTGCCTGTACTTTCTGAAGAGGCAAACTTTGAAGAGGAAAGAATTTAAATTTTAAATTTTAAAATGAGGTCAGAGATTCCAACAAATGCTGGTAAAAGGGCCTTTTGAGTTTCTTGGGTTTTTGACAAAAATATTCCACAGGCAGACAAATATAGCCAATGTATTAGTTATACAGACTACAAGGAAAGTGTGAAAAATATCAAAACTGACATGATAGATTGAGAAAATGAAAACACATCTTGAAGAATTAATATTCTCCAAATTTGTCTCTATTTTATTTTTAAAATTTCTTTTAGATTATATGATTTTAATGCTGGTTGCTATTTACTTATATTTGTATTTCTTTGTTCGAGAGGCAAATACATGTCTATTTGGAGCTAGGAGCCAGAAGTGCAATTCAGTTCTCCCACATGGCTGGTAGGGACCCAACCCCTTGAGCCATCACATCTTGCCTTCTGGGGTCTGCACTGGCAGGAAGCTGGAATCAGGGGCTGGAGATGGGCATTGAAACCAAGCACTCTGACATGGCATGTATGCACTTTAACCAGCATTTAAACAAGACTAAACAAAAGAACAAACAAAAAAGCCACCCTGATTTACTTATTTAAAACACAGTGACACAGAGGGGCAGGGTTCCAGTGTAGAATATGTGCTTCCCAAACTGCAGCTGAACCCACTGACCCACAACACAATTGAGCTCATAGTATCTATCAAATTGTAAACAAAATGTTATACTCTGTCTTCTTAATTTAATATCCTATCGTTCATATTGTATTTATGTCTTATACACTATATTGCTTCTCTCCTAATAGCTAAATAGTATTTAATCCTATGCAGTACTGAGATGTGTTAGGCTTCCCTTGCTTCAAGAGATTCATGTTACCACTCCATATGTTTTCACGGCAACCATTCTGCTTGCCTGCCTTCTGCTTGGCTCTGTGTAAACACTGAGATTTCTTTGTACTCACTAAATTGAATCCTCTGAAGTGCAGAGATCAGAAGATGAAAACAATTTGTTTTAAATCTCTTCTTGCTGCAGTGTGTTAAATGGGCTCTTGGTAGTGTAACTTGCAATTCGTTCCATCTGGACATTTTATTCTAAAGGAGGGAATGCTAACATTACTGAAGGTCTGTTGCACAAAAGGTCTTTGTAAAGGTCACCACAGGTCACTCCTTGGTGAGGTCAAGATTCTACCTCACCTCATAGAATCATGAACTGAGGGACAAAGGAACTCAACAAGTGGCTCAGGCAGTGTGGTGTCTGGGATTTGGTTGGGTGGGAGCTCCCTCAACTCTGCCCCTGTGAACACACTCCGGCTCCTCAGCAGCAGAAGAACCAGGATACAGTCCCTGGGCATTCGACAGGTGCATCAGCCACTTGGCTCCATCTCACAATGTGAAGTCCATTGCCAAGTTTGTTTCTTAACTGGACAATGGTCTCTCTATGCCATTAATATGTCCTTTGGTAAGAATTCTTAGGGATGCTCAGCAGATAATTTTCTTCTTTTTTTTTTGAAGATTTTTTTTTAAGGCAAATTTACAAAGAGAAGAAGAGACAGAGAAAAAGATCTTCCATCTACCCAAATGGCTGCCACAGCTAGAGCTGAGCAAATCCGAAGCCAGGAGCCTGGAGCCTCCTTTGAGTCTCCCTCTGGTACAGGGTCCCAAGGCTTTGGGCCGTCACCATTTCTTTCCTAGGCTGCAAGCAGGGAACTGGATGGGAAGTGGAGCACCCAGGACATGAACTGGAACTCATATGGGATGTCACGCTTAGAGGTAGAGGATTAGTCAGCTGAACCAATGCACTGGCCTCCCGATAATTTGCTTCTTAAGGGACACATAAATCAAAAGTGCTTAGAACAGGGAATAGTAGACTGTCCATGTAAGGACAAGAGAGTAAATGTTCCACTTTGGCAACACATGTGGTCTTAGTACCAACTATTCAAGTCTACGCTTGTCCAGCACTTCACAAATACACCATCAATGTACTATGACAGTTGTAAGTCGCCCAGAGACCCAGATAGTAAAGGCTTGTCCCTGTGGTGGTGGGGTTTCTGGGCAGCCGTGGTATCTTTACGAGGTGCCTGTGGCAGTAGTGCTCACATGACCGCTTGAATTTTCAGGAGAGGGTTGTTATAAAAGCTGGAGCTGGGACAGATCACTGTGTCTCTGCACTGGTTTTAGATGTGACCATTTGCTGCTAGATAGTTCACAGATAGTTCCACTGCAATGTGCCACTCTCCTTGCTAAAGGCCCAAACAAGCTTGTACTGATCTAATCTTGAACTTTGAACCTCCCAAACAGTGAGCTAAGTAAACCTTTCTTTTTATAAATTATTCCCTCAGGTGGTTTGTTGTTGTTTTGTTGTTGTTTGTAGTACTGTGAATCTGATTACTACAATGTGATACAATGTGTTATCGCCATGGGTGGGCTCTGTGTTCCAACAGAACTTTTTTCTCTAAGACACTGAACTTTATTATTCACTGTTTGCAAAGTTTTCATTTTTAAATATGTATTCACTTGCCTTACTATTTTATGTTAGTTTTATTTGAAAGCAGAGTTATAGACAGAGGAGAGACAGAGAAAGGGGTCTTTCATTCGTTAATTTTATTTCATTTGAAAGACAGAGCTCTAGAGAGAAGGAGAGACAGAGAGAGGATTTCCATGTGTTGGTTCACTTTCTGAATGGCTGGAACTGCTGAAGCTGAGCTAATCTAAAGCCAGGACCTTCTTCTGGATCTCCCAAGTGGGTACAGGGGCCCAAGGACTTGAGCCATATTCTGTTGCTTTTCCAGGCCATAACCAAGGAACTGGATCAGTGGTACCCACATGGGATGCTAGCCCCAACATCATTTCTTTTGATGTTTTTCCCCCAACATTTGAAAGCACACAAGCAATTGTTATAAGCAAGCAGGCACAAGAGAGGTGGTATGGATTGTAGTTGGTTGGCCCTATTCCCTCACACACACGTATGAATGTATACTTTTTCAGTATGCAGTAAATGAATGGCAGACTGTGTGTGAATCATACATTATTTACCCCACTAGGAGAATTCTTGATTTTTAAATTTTTATTTCTTTTATTTGAAAAGCAGAATTAGAGAGAAAGAGGAGAGAGAGAAGAGAGAGAGGAGAGAGAGGGCAGGTTTACTTCCTAGGTGGCTGTAATGGTGGGGGGGGTTGACCATGCAGAAGACAGGAGGCAGAAGCTTCTTCCGGGTTTTTCAGATAAATGACAGGGGTTCCGGTGTTCAGGTCATTATCAGATGCTCTCCCTGGGCCATTAGCAGGGAGCTGGCTCTGAAGCTGAGCAGGCAGAGCAACAACAGCCAAAACACTGGGAGTGTAGGTGGAGGCACCACAGTGCCAGCCCCCAATTAGGACCATTCTAAAGGATATGCATCAAATAAAGACCTCAGCCAAGAGTCCCTTAACTGTACATTAATGTATACAGAGAGTAGACAACACAACACATCATAGATAAGTGCATTTATTATATTGTGGAATGATCAAATCAAGCTAACTAGAACATCCATCCATTAGAATATTTATCATTTTTTGGGCCCAGTGTGGTGGCCTAGCAGCTAAAAGTCCTTGCCTTGAATGCACTGGGATCCCATATGGGTGCTGGTTCTAATCACGGAAAATCTACTTCCCATCCAGCTCCCTACTTGTGGCCTGGGAATGCAAGGACCCTCCACCAATCTGGGAGACCTGGAAGAAGCTCCTAGTCCCTGGTTTCAGGTCAGCTTAGACCATTGTAGCCACTTGGGATGTGAATCAACAGATGGAAGATCTTTTTCTGTCTCTCCTTCTCTCTGTAAATCTGATCTGCCTTTCCAATAAGAATAAATAAATCTTGAAAAAGAATTGCTTCCTTTAAAAAAAGTAACAAACCTCACAATTCTGATTTGTGGTTCTAAAAAAAAAAAAAGATTTTTTTTTTTTTAATTGAAAAGGCAGATATACACAGAGGAGGAGAGACAGAGAGGAAGATCTTCCATGCCTTGATTCACTCCCCAAGTCGCTGCAATGGCAGGTGCTGAGCCAATCTGAAGCAAGGAGCCTGAAGCTTCATCCGAGTCTCCCATGCAGGTGCAGGGTCCTAAGACTTTGGGCCATCCTTGATTGCTTTCCCGGGCCACAGGCAGGGAGCTGGATGGGAAGTGGAGCTGCTGGGATTAGAACCAGCACCCATAAGGAATACTGGTAAGTGCAAGGTAGGGATTTTAGCCACTAGGCTACTGGACCTGGTCCTATAGTGTTGTTAAAAGCAAACACACAAAACAAACAAACAAGCTACTACATAGAAAAGCATTCTTGTCTTAAGTAAGCTTTTCCCAAATACTTAATTTACCTTAGAGATGAAATGAAGTCAAAGATTAAAAGCTCTGACTGCCATCAGGGAGTGGTATAAAATCAGCCACTTGATAATTACTTTCATTTAATAATAAAATTATCTTTACTTTTAGAACCTAACTGCTTTTTTTCCCCTTTTAGCTTTATTAAGGAATAAATGTCTGACAAACAGCAAGTGATTAAAGTGTTTAACTCGATAAGTATGACACTGAGAAGGTTTCAAAAAAACTTTTTGAGAGAGCAGTCATTGGAGTCAATGATTAAGTTATTGTTTGAGATACCTCTTGCATCCCACATTACAGTGGTTTGAAAAAAAATTATTTATTTAAAGTGTCAGAATTAGAAACAGAGAAAGAAAGAGGGATCTTACATCTTTTGGTTAACTCCTCAGAAGGCTGCAGTGGCCAGTGCTGGACCAGCTGGAAGTCTGGGACTCCTTCAGGGTCTCCTCCAGTGGTAGCAGAGACCCAAACACTTGGGCCATCTTTTTCTGCTTTTCTCAAGCCATGGATAGAGCAGCTGGGTAGGAGGTGGCCTGCCCCTGGAGTGGCTGGTTTGTGTCCTGGCTCCGCTGCTTTGCATCTAGCTTCCTGCCAATGCAGCTCGTAGGAAGCAGCAGATGCTGGGGCGGGCGTTGAGTCCCTGCTACCCACAGGGGAAACCCACATGGAGTTCTGAGCACCCGGTTGCAGCTGGGCCCTGGCCTGGCTATGGTGGGCGTTTAGGGCATGACTCAGTGAACTGAAGATCTCTCACAAGGAAGAAAAAAATGGTAAAGTAAAAAATGTTTTTAAAATTCATTGAGAATTCACGTTCTCTTTCAGACTACTACTATGATGGGAATAGAAGGCTCATCTTTGACCTCCAAAAACTTTCTCATTCTTTCAGTGCTTCCTCCATCTGGTTCCTTGAGGCTGTCAGATGGGTTAATCTGTAACTGGGGCTGATTGATTCAGTGGTTAATGCCCCAGCTGGACTGGCATATTCCACGTTAAAAAGCTTGGGTTCAGCTCCGCCTTCTGCCTCCTGATTCCAGCTTCTTGCTGATGTGGATGCTGGGAGACAATGGTGAGGTTCCAGCAGTTGGGTCGAGCCTCCCACACAGGGGACCTGGACCAAGTTCCCAAGTCTGACTTCAGCCTTCTGACTATTATGGGTTTGCGGGGGAGGGGATGAACCAGCCACCAGTAACTCTCCCTCTCTCCGCTTCTAAGTCAGCTTTTACTCAACTAAAAATTTGTTTTGCGCCTTTACTGGAAAGCAAAATAATTGTGTTAGTGTGAGAAGGAAGACACATGGGTTTTTACCAAAACTGTTAACTGAGTCATGATTTTGCAGATTATTTTTCGTATTCCACAGCCTGCGGCTAATTGGATTAAAGATTCAGGAACCCAGGAAATGAAGTAAAAGAGAAGTTGTGTTGATTTTAATACATAGCAGTTGTTCTTCCTTTTCCATCTATTAGCTTCTTTATGATTAGTAAATGGCTTTGCAAAAACCTAGCTAGAAATAAAGATCATCTCTGATAAATGTTCAAAGAATTTTTATATAAAAAATAATACGATGTTATTATATATATCAAGTAAAATGGATTGTTGCAATATTACTTAAATTCTGCTTTAACAAAAATACAAATCTACTCTAGTCTGCTATTACAATATATAAAAATGATTTATGCATATAGGTAAAGGCTAGCCAAGAATGCCAAAATCTATAGCAGGTCAGTTTTGGTTGTCTGTGGAATCATATCTGTTTCGTTGTGCTTTATTTTGAATTAAATAAATTTTTAATAATTTAAAACTTCTTTCTGGGCCCGGCGCGATGGTGCAGTGGTTAAGGTCCTCACTTTGCACGCCCAGGATCCCATATGGGCGCCGGTTCTAATCCCGGTTGCCCCGCTTCCCTTCCAGCTCCCTGCCTGTGGCCCAGGAAAGCAGTTGAGGACGGCCCAAAGCTTTGGGACTCTGCACCCACGCAGGAGACCCGGAAGAGGCTCCTGGCTTCGGATTGGCATAGTATCAGCCGTTGTGCTCACTTGGGGAGTGAATCATCGGACGGAAGATCTTCCTCTCTGTCTCTCCTCTCTGTATATCCGCCTTTCCAATAAAAAAAATAATAATAATAAAAATAAATCTTTTAAAAAAAACTTCTTTCTATGCCTTTTCGGAATATATTACTCTGTAGAACTTGAAGTATGTGTTTGCATTTTGAGAGTGTTTTGGTAAGATTCAATATCTAAAATAAACTCAATGCTTCATTTTCATTCTCTTGAAATCACCCAAGAAAATGCTACATAGTGGAACATACAGCAGAAACATATGAAACTCAGTTGGAATTATAACCTATGTGGCACTAATGCTACTTATTGATTACCACAAAGGCATTCGCCTTTGCTCCTTTATCTCCTCTCCATACAGCAGGGAACAGAAATGTAGCATTTGAGAACCGTGCCTGTACTAAAATGTTCTCACATGCTACGTTCGGCAGATCAGCATTTCCTGATGAATGAAGCATTAGTGGTTTGGATCAGGTGCATTTCAATGCAAGGCAGAATTGTAATCCTAATAAATCTTTGTTGAATATGTAGTTTTGTAAATACTTACACTTAGGATTACATGTAGATTTAAATTAAAATATGCTCCAAGGAGTCAATTAGTTCCAGTCACAGTTTATATATTTCAAAATATATGATGGTGATCATCTCAGTTTTGAATTTACTAAAATGTTTTATTTATATCCTTTGGAAAAAGATATAGTAGTATTTCCAAATTCATGCACACATTATTTTGAGGATCAGGTTAAGAACCAACATATAAACAAAAAAGTAAATGTGTGCAAAACAGGAGAGTGTACTAGCTTAACTTTTTGTGACTTTAACAAAAATACCTGAGAGAAGCAGACTTACAAAGAAAAAGGCTTAATTTCTGCCTACCGTTTTGGGGGTTTTCCGTACAAGATCAGCCTCATTTTCTGATGTCTGATGAGGATGATGGGTAGGAGACTTCTAGATGAAAAAAAACATGGTGCCAGGAAGCAGAGAAAATAGGGAACAGGCTTGTTTGTGTGATCTCTCCTTAGAAAACCAATAAAACTCAACCACAGAACACTAACCATGGAATCAATCTAATCACTTTACAAGGTCCCACCTTTATACATTGTAACTGGGTTAATTTCCATCAAGCCTTTAACACACAGACTTTGGAGAACACACAGCCTGATATCCAAACCGTAACAGTGGCCCTTTTGTGAACATCCAAAATCAAGGAGTGAGAAGGGGGACAGAGCCAGGACAGACACACCTGACTACTGGTGGCTTATCTGGATGAGTCCTATACAGTTACTGTGTTTACACTAGTTTGTTGATAAGGATCTTTGAAAACATTGTGAACTCATTTTCACTATTTGTTCCTAATTTGTTAATTTATCTGGCAATGGAGGCTAGAGTGGATAGTTTTGACTTATAATGAAACATTTCTGTGAATCCTTAGATTTTTTTTTTAAGATCTATTTATTTTTATTGGAAAGGTAGATTTATAGAGAGAAGGAAAGACAGAGAGAAAAATTTTCCATCCACTGGCTGGCTCACTCCCCAAATGGCTGCAATAGCCAGAGCTGAGCCGATCTGAAGCCAAAAACCAGCAGCGTGTTCCATGTGGGTACAAGGTCCCAAGGCTTTATGTCATCCTCTGCTGCTTTCCCAGGCCACAAGCAGGAAGCTAGATGGGAAGTGGAGCAGGACCATGAGCCAGTGCCCATATGGGATCTCAGCGTGTGCAAGAGGAGGATTTAGCCACTGAGCCAACGCCTGGCCCAAATCCTTAGATTTGTCTTACGAATGAAACATTTCTATCCCGTATCTGCTTTATGAGTATTCTGAAAGACAGGGTCTTCATTTCAAACACACAATAGTGCCATCCTCTTACTTGGGAAATTCTGAGATTCGCTGACAAATACAAAAGGAAAATTGGATCTCTAAGAATGAAAATCATAATATAAATTCTTCTTAAAGTTCTCTATTCATATTTGTATCTTCTGCAATGCATTTAGATTTGTAACTGTTCTTCAAGCTAACGAATAACAATGATCCACACAATTTTCCCCCTGCTTTTGAAACTAAAATCCATGTTTTGGTTAGAGTTCTACATTTTTGACAGAAATAGTTGATTTTTCACATATTTCTCTCAGGGATTTATGTGTTGCTTGGGAACTTTCTTGTTTATATATTGATTACAAACTATAATTACATTAAATAAACTGAGAAAGCATGTCACAAACTCACTTTAGCAATAGCTATAATTTTACATATCTGTCTTTTGAAAAAGCTGGACTGGCTCTCTATATTTTACTTAGTAATATCTTAATTTCCTCAATAAGTAAGTCAGTAAATTGAATTTATAGTTTATTTTGTCTTTCCTCCCATCAAATTACATGAATAAGAAATACTGTGGTCTCATAACATAATTCTATTTCCAAGAGAAAAAACATGCAAGTCTGTAGAATAACAGTCAATAGTGATTTGGTCAAAATATATGTATTGAGCCTCTACAGTATGCAAGACACCAGTGCTGATGGAAACAGTTTTACTGATGTCTTTTCTTTCAAATAAGAGTACATCGCTCATTGTTGGTGGGAATCCGCATTTGCGTTCTGATCTATCTTTTGTTGGGCTCATGTACCTGGGAAGGCAGCTGAAGATGATTCAAGTGCTCGGGCCTCAGTCATCAACTTGGGAGACTTGATAAGGCTCCTGGTCTTGGCTTTGGTCTGGCTCAGCTCTGGCCACTTCCGCCATTTTGGGGGTGAGCCAGCAGTTGGAAGATCTGTCTCTTGCTCTCTTTATTTGTAACTCTGCATTTCAAATAAATAAAATAAATGTTTAAAAGAAAGGGACGGGCCTGATGTGTTGGCCTAATGGCTAAATCCTCACCTTGCATCTACCAAGATCCCATTTGGGCACTGGTTCATGTCCCAGCTGTTACACTTCCACATACAGCTCCCTGCCCGTGGGCTGGGAAAGTAATCGAGGACAGCCGAAAGTCTTGGGACCATGCACTTATCAGGAGACCCAGAAGAAGCTCCTGGCTTCTGGCTTCAGATTGGCTCAGCTCTGGCAGTTTTAGCTACTTACAGTGAGACAGTGGACAGAAAATATTTCTCTATCTCTCCTTGTTTCTGTAAATCTGCCTTTCCAATAAAAATAAATAAATCTTCAGAAAATAAAAGAAAGGGTATCTTGTACCAAGGCATTCATATATATTGATTTAACATTTGCAATTCAGACATGTCAAATAACAGTATTAAAAATGAGCTAAAAGTCTCAAAAAATGTAAGGTGCAAGTGATAAGATGGTATATGGCATGTCTAGCCAATGAGAGCAGATCATATAAGGTCTTCATTCCTGAAGCGACAGCTATTCAAAGGCTACCAAACATTTGCATGCAGCTGTTATGAGAATCTGAGTTCAGGAGCAGTTAGATTGGACAGACGACAGTAGAGCTGACAAAGTTAGGAGGCACGATTATCAGGATGGAATATGAATGGTGGCAATTTGCAGCTTTCCAGCTTGGGTAAGGATTTGGATGAAGTTGCTGCCTTTTTTTTTTTTTTTTTTAATGATTACGTTGTATTATGAAACACAGTTGCATAGGTGCTGGGATTCCCCCTACCCCATGCCCCAATCCTCCCCCCATGGTGGATTCCTCCACCTTGTTGTGTAACCACAGTTCAAGTTCAGTTGAGATTCCTATACCAAGCATAGAGTCCAGCATCTTATTGTCCAGATAAGTTTAACGGCTTCTTGTGGAGACCTTCTCTGGTCTGAAGGTAGAGCCAAAAGAGTAATCCTGATTAATTAAAAGCCCCATCAGCAACATTATATAATGTTATGGAATTAATTGACATTGAGTAAACAATATGTTAAAATTACATGCAAGTTCTTAACAACATCCTGTGACTACTTCAATGACATTTTAACAATTGAAGTGCAAAACAGTTTTAGGAGGGGTGTGCAGAGAAATCTTCCATGCCTTGGGGAGGAGTACTTATTCTTTGTATTCTACCTAGTAAGGTATGTGTGAGTTTATGCTGACCTATCTTTCCTTGTTGTTCTCTGCCTATCTATTCTAATTTGTGTGTGTGTGTATTGGGGGGGCGGGGTTCTGGAGCAAACGTGATGGTCATTGCAGAGGGTGGGGACCCAGAGTTAGAACTAAGTAAGGACCAGAGAAAGCTCCTCTCCCTAGTCCCGAAGGAAGTTGTAAGGACTTATTCCAATATCCCCTGGCATTCCACCTGAGAATCCCACCCCCAATCTCCCAGCCCCTTCCCCAACCCCGCCCACTCACCAATCGTCCCCAGGCATTCACCTGCAGGCACCAATCCCCTGGGGCCTTGACCTCAATCCCTCCGAATCCCCGCCCCCCACACCTGGCAGACAGAAGGCCCCCAGGTGCGGTTCTCTCTCTTGCTCTCTCTTGCTCTTGCTCTCCTTGGTTCCTCTCCCCTGCTCTTCCTCTCTCTCTCCTCCTTCTTACCTCCCTTCCCCCCTTCCCTTTTTCCTGCCTCTCTCTCTCTCTCTCTCTCTCTCTCTCTCTCCCCCTCCTCCCCCTTTCCCCTTCCCCTTCCCCTATTCCTGCCCCGCTGGAATAAACCTCCTAAGATATGTCGTTGCGTCTGGTGTTTTCAGCTCACGGTAAAGAACCAGGTTGCGAGAATTAGCTGCGCGTAAAGTATCGTAATATCCTATGACCTAGAACTAGAACTCTTACATTCTTTTAAATAACTAACAGAAGTTTTCTGTTCTTCTGATTCCAAATTGCTGCCTCTTAAAGCAGGGAGTGAGGAAGGGGAATTTATGTGGAGGAAACTAGCCCCTTTTGGATGTGTTAATTTTAGAGTGATCTGATGCATTATAAACTGACCCGTTCAGGGGGCAGTCATTTGGCCTAGCCAGTAAGCCACTGCCTAAGACACCCATGCCTTACAGAGGAGTATCAGGAATTGTGACCCACTTCCTCTTCTGCCTCAGCCTCCTCCCAATGATGCAGGCCCTGAGGCAGCAGGTGATAAAGTTCCAGAAACTGAACTGAGTTCCTGGTTCTTGGGCTTTAGCTTTGCCTGGCCCCGGCCATTGTGAATGTTTGAGGAGCGAACCAGTTTAAATGATCGCTCGCTCTCTCTTTTCTCTCTCTCAAACAAACGTGCATAGAATTATAAGATGAAAACGTAAAAATATCCAGCAGGTAGTTTTGTCCTTTGGTTGGTTAAGCAAGAAACTTGCTAGGATTAAAGATATCAGATTCATTCAATAAATTAGGCTCATTAGCATAGACATTGTCATTAAGATTACGAGATGGATGAATTTGTATAGAGCAAATGTTTGCTAAACAAATAAATCACACAGCAGTTCTCAAAAAGGAGAACTAGGAGTTCAAAATGGGGAAGAGTTAAGATCATTATACTCACTCTAAAAGTTTCCTTAGGAATGCCTTTTGTTATGGGTATGTGAAGTTATATAGCTGAAAGATAAATACCCACAGATCAAATTTTCTTTGATGAGTACATAATGGATTGCTTGGAAATAACTGAATTAGCTGATTCAGAACTGATTTATCCTAGCAGATTGTGGATCCACATTATTATGCAGCTCATGAACCCACACCATTAGTGAAACGTGAGTGTTGCCCCTACAATTTGCTCTGAGAAAAGGAAAACCACAATATCCAGCTCTGGAAGCTTCGTTCAACAGCAGTTAAAGGTATTACTCTACAGGAGTTTCTTTCTCTTTGTTCGTATTGTCCCCATAAGGAGACTTGCTCTGACATATTTCTTTTCTTATCTTTTTAAATAAAGATTAATTTATTTTTATTGAAAAGTCGGGTTTACGGAAAGGAGAGACAGAGAGAAGATCTTGCATCTGCTGATACACTCCCCAAGTGGCCACACTGCCAGAACTGAACCAATCCAAACCAGGAGCCAGAAGCTTCTTCTTCCCACAGGAGTGCAGGGTCCCAGGTCACAAGCTGGGGGCCGGATGGGAAGCGGAGCAGCCAGGATATGAACTGGCATCCATATGGGACCCAGCGTATGCAAGGAAAGGACTTTTAAGTCATTAGGCTACCACTCCTAGGAATAATTTATCCAAAACACCTGTTTCACAAGAAACCAACATGCACCTCTATGTTCATAGCAGCACAATCAGTAATTACAAAAACATGGAAGCAACCGAAATGCCCATCAGTAGAAGATTGGATAAGAAGGCTATGGTTCATTTACTCCACGGAATACTACTCAGCTATTAAAAAAAAATAAAATGCAGTTCTTTGTGGCTAAATGGGCCCAACTGGAAACCATAATGCTAAGGGAAATTAGCCAATCCCAAAAGCTTAGATACCACATGTTTGCCTTAATTTAAGATGAAATGATGTCAGTATGAAAAATAGTACCTGTAAAATGTAAAATTTTTTTAAAACATATTGATTACTCAATACTATGTCCACTAATTCCATGACGTTGTGGATTGTTGCGGATGTTATGTTGGGGCTTTTAATTGATCGGGATGATACTCTGCTGGCTCTACCTTCAGACCAGAGAAGGTCTCCACAAGAAGCCGTTAAACTTATCTGGACAAGAAGATGCTGGACTCTATGCTTGGTATATGCTTGCAATGAAAGAACCTCAACTGAACTTGAACTATGGTTACACAACATGGTGGAGGAATCCACCATGGGGGGAGGATTGGGAGATGGAGTAGGGGCAATCCCAGTGCCTAAAAAACTGTGTCACATAATGCAATGTAATAAACAAACAAACAAACAAAGTCATTAGGCTACTGTGTCTGGCCTTTTTTTTTAAGGTTGTTTATTTTTATTTGAAAGGCAGATATTTACACAGAGAGAAGGAGAGACAAAGATCTTCTGGTTTATTCCCAACGTGGCTGCTACAGCTGAGCTGACCCCAAGTGATGAAAACGGAGGTTTTAGAACAGGAAAAGCTTAAGTGTTACCATAACCATTACGCACGAGACTGCATAAAGAGAAACATCTTACAGCAGCAGTGGCAAAATTACATGGGGGATGGGTGACTGGGCAGTCTGTTAAACAAGTACATCCCGGTGTCGGACCAATCTCTCAGCAAGTGTTGGTTCATTTTTGTTGTTGTTGTTTTTAAGATTTATTTATTTATTTATTTTGGAAAGTCAGATATACAGAGAAGAGGAGAGACAGAGAGGAAGATCTTCCATCTATTGATTCACTCCCCAAGTGGCCGCAACGGCCAGAACTGAGCTGATCCAAAGCCAGGAGCCAGGAACCTCTTCCAGGACTCTCATGTAGGTGAGGGTTCCTAAGGCTTAGGGCTTTCCTCAACTGATTTTCCAAGCAACGAACAGGGAGCTGGATGGGAAGCAAGGCTGCCGGGACACAAACTGGCACCCAGCTCATTCAAGGTGAGCATTTTAACTGCTAGGCTATCTCGCTGGGTCCAAGTGCTGGTTTTTGTCCTGGCTTCTGCACTTCCCATTTAGCTCATGGCTGACATCTTGGAAAAGTAGTGGAGGGTGGCCCAAGATCTTGGGCCCCTGCACTCATGTGTTAGACCTAGAAGAAGCTCCTGGCTCCTGCTTTGGATTGCCTCGGTTTTGGCATTGCAACCATTTGGAGAGTGAACCAAGAGATCTCTTTCTGTTTTTCTCCCTCTCTATAATACTTTCAAGTAAAATAAGTAAATCTAAAAACCAAAGCCAAACCTAAATAGTAAAGCAAACAACAAAAGTTTGGTTGTCAGGCTTCATAGGCTCGAATTTTATTGTCTTTCTTTTTTAAAGATTTATTTTCATTGGAAAGGCAGATATAGAGAGAGGAGGAGAGACAGAGAGGAAGATCTTCCATCTGCTGATTCACTCGCCAGTGGCCAAAACGGTTGGAGCTGAGCCAATCCAAAGCCAGGAGCCAGGAGCTCTTCCTGGTCTCGCATGCGGGTGCAGGGTCCCAAGGTTTGGGGCCATCCTCGACTGCTTTCCCAGGCCACAAGCAGGGAGCTGGATGGGAAGTGGAGCCACTGGACCATATGGGAATACATAGGATTCTGGCTTGTGCAAGGCGAGGACCTTAACCACTACACTGTCTCGCAGGACCCTATTTTCTTTCTTTTTTTAAGATTTAGTTTTATTGCAAAGTCAGATATATAGAGAATAGGAGAGACAGAGAGAAGATCTTCTGTCCAATGATTCACTCCCCAAGTGAGCACAATGGCTGAAACTGAGCTGATAGGAAGCCAGGAGCCAGGAACAGGAACTTACTCCAGGTCTCCCACATGGGTGCAGGATCCCAGTACTTAGGGCCATCCTCGACTGCTTTCCCAGGGCACAAGTAGGTAGCTGGATGGGAAGCAGCTGGCTGCCAGAATCAGAACCAGTACCTGTATGGGATCCTGGCTCACTCAATGTGAGGACCTTAGCCGCTAGGCTACCTACCACACTGGGCCCAATAGGCCCTAATTTTATTTTCATGCCTCATAATATTTTTTCTGTTTTTACCTAATACCTAGACACTCACTATTGGTAACTGTTACCAAAATTCTGAAAATAGAACTATTTAATACACTCCACTAAATTAAAGTTAAATTTTTTTTCAGATGTGTAGTGTGAACATTCAGAACAAGTGTAGAAGCTATAAATGCAGGTAGAAAGAGGTCACCTGCCTATCAGAACCACAGAAAACTCCCGGAGTTTTTCACAACACGGTCAAGGTTATTGGGTCCCATGCCATCATGCGCTATCAGTGTTCCCGTGTCATCACATCAGTGAACCATATGCCCACATACATGATGTCTCCAGTGTGTCTGAGAGGTGGCAATATTTTGCCACTCATTTCACACTTTATCTAAGATTAGCAAAGCCCTAACGCATGGCACAGAATTATCAAAGGCTCTACTTATCAGTTTTTAAAAAATATTTATTTACTTTCATTTATTTGAAAGGCAAAAAGATGCACAGAGACAATGAAATCTTCCACTTGCTAGCTCAATCCCCAAATGCCGCCAACAAGCCCAGCTAGGCCGGGCTGAAGCCAGCAGCTCCAAACTCCATGCAGATTTCCGAGTGTGCGGCAAGGACCCAGGTACCTGAGCCATCCTCTGCTGCCTCCCAGGGTGCTCACTAGCAAGGAGCTGGAACTGGGAGTGGATCTTGGACTCAAACCCAGGCACCCCAAAAAAGGAGATAGACATTCCCGCTGGTTCCTTAGCTCCTCAGTTTTGGGAGCAAAGAAGCAGTACAAATTCCTAAGCCAGAATTGTTGATTGAATTCAAAGTACTTAAAACATTTATTGAATACTCTATATGCGTAGATACAAAGATGAGTAAGCACCCATATCCCTAACAATAGCCAGGACACAAGGGAGAAAGGGGTGTGTCTAAATATCCATAATACACAGATAAGGAGACAATTCAGACATTCAGAATTATCTGGAGCATGGAACAAAGACTGCCTGTAGCTGAAGGCATTGGGAAAAGGCTTTTGGAGGAGACAGCATCTGAGAAAAGCTACTTGATGTTGATGGGCACTTTGGGATTAAAATTGTTGCAGATGATGAAACTATGAGACCGCAAGGTGCTGACAAGGATGCTGCCCCCTCCCCCGCCGTCATGCTGCATGAGTTTTATAAATGCTGTTCCTCTGTCTAGAACACCACTAGGTGCTTTATAACATAATCAGCTATTAAAAGAATTAGTTTGAGCCAAGGAAAGCAGAGAGATGAAAAGCACAAGGCATGTTTGGAAACTTGTGAAAACTCTGGTTGATCAAAGAAACAAACCCTCCTGCCAGTGTGGCGGCTCAATTGGTTAATCGTCTGCGTGCAAGTGTCAGGGTCTCATTCGGGTGTCAGTTTGTGTCTCGGCTGCTCCACTTTTCATTCCGATCCATGAGAAAGCAATGGAGGATGGCCCAAAACCTTGGAGCTCCTGCACCCGTTTGTGTCCTGGAGGAATCTTTTGGTTTCTGGCTTCAGATCAGCTCAGCTCTGGCCATTGTGGCCATTTGGGATGCTAACCAGAAGATGGGGGAGCCTTCTGTCTCACCTTCTCTGTAAGTCTGCCTTTCCAATGAAGAGTAAATAATAAATCTTAAAAAAAAAAAAAAAAAAGGAAAAGGAAAAGAAAAAGAAAAAAGAAAAATAAAAGAAAATAAAAATAAAAATAAATCCTCAAATGTATGCTGAGATCATGATGATGAATGAGTTGCCCAGAAGTACTTTTCTGGTAAAATTAAATAATGGCTCTGTTTTATGAATGTATCAAAAACAATAATCAGTGACTAGATCTCTGTGCTTGAAGGTTTTCTCTATATAGGTCTCTTATTTTAAGACTGTAATAGCGTCTTTTTGTTATTTTCCTGGTAAGCAGCAGTGAATAACAAAATAAATGAATGTGCAACAAATGATATTAGGAGAAAAAAGTTAATCATGATTAATGTGACAGCATGACTATTATAGACATGGGCTCATGGATATTGTACTGCGTGCATACACAACAGTTACATTTTTCATTAGTTAAGTTGCTCCTAATTGATATAATTCCTCTTCTCCGGCGAAAACGTTAAAAGGGTTGGCCAGAATCAAATATTCATAGGAAAAATACGAGTTCATTAAATCACTCAGATGGCTTGAAATATAATTTTGCAACTGTATAGACAAAACATCTGGGTGATTAGATGAATTTTTCATTATCCATCCAATTGTTTCAAGGTTATATATTCCTGCAATAGCCTTATGTCACCATGGTAACCTTACATTATATATGTATGCTTCACTTTTGCTACATATTAATTATCTGGAAATGATTTAGGATTGAAGAATCACAATTACAATAGCACATTCTAATTATCTAGAAAATTTCATGCTATTTTTGCATTGTTATCAGATTTTTGCAGTTTTCCTATTTTTCTAATTCAAGGGTTTCTATTTAGAGTATATTAGAATTTGAAACTCCAGTTTGTTCTAGAATTTCTTTTGTCCATTACATTTTCATCAAGTATCATTTTATTCCCCTTTCTTCCTCTATTTTATTTAATCATTAAATTATCTTATTTTATTTGGCTTTATATAAAATAACCCAATATATTATACTGACCTCATCAAAGCTAGACATATGTACAGCATTTACTTAATTGAACCTTTCTGGCTTGTCTTGTTCTATATTTAAGCCTCCATTATGCAATGCTATTTGCTTGATTTATTGGGTTTGGCTTACATGTTTTATAAATTGTGACTGTTGGGGAAATTTTAAAGAGATTGACTTGGCCTGATTGGGGAGTTTTATGGTGAAGACTCATTGCCATTGAAGTAACATTTGTTTTTAAAAAATATCCATTTGAATAAGGCCCTTGATCTAGGAATACATAACATTGGCTTTCAGAAGTTGGGACAAAGGTTTCTTCCAGCTTTAGTTGCATTTTTCCAATAAATGAATTTGGTTAAGGTCTCGAGTCCACGTGGTAGCACACAGCAGCGTGATGTCATCCCTGAGCCATTTCAGAATCTCTGAATAGAGGGCTTTATGTACGACCTCATTTAAATGGGCTTCTAGTTTGCTTGCTTTCCATCCCAAAGTTCGGGCTGCTAAGTCCTTTCCTAAGGGTTCCTGCTCTTTCTGTAAGGCTACCCGTATGTAAAACAGGTAGAGTAACAGTCACCTCATTAACAAAGTTTAATGGAAATTATTGTGTGCAGTTCCCTTAATATTCTCTGATGAGAAAGAGCCTGAACTATATAAAGTAGCAATGATGAACTAACAGACAGAAAGTTACTTTAGGGCTGAACATGACATTTAGCAATTTCCCTAGGTGTTGTAGTCCTCACTTTGAGTAGGTATATACGTAAGTGATTAAAGCCACATGTTTGCAGCTTAATTTTAAACTTTTGCTCTAGCATCCTTGAAGATAGAGACAGCCTCCATCTGCCGTATTACTCCTAGAAGGCCTGAAACAGCCAAGTCTACTAGAAACTGAATTGAGGGTCCTCATGTGAGCAGCAGGAACCAGTCACCAGAACCATCATCACTGCCTCTGTACTCGCAGGACCCTGGAGTCAGAAGCTGTGGCTGGCGTGGAGTCCAGGTACTCGGATACAAGATGTGGGGATTTCAACGGCTAGCTCAGACACCTGCCCCAGCATGCTTGTCTATTAACCTTTCACATGCTTTTGAAGCATTTGACCTCATTAGTTCAAAAAGTCCTCCATTTGCACGTACACACACACACAAAAGGAAATTTCTTGGGTTAGAAAATTTTACTTACTAACCCATGACCAGCTAAAATAAAGTCAACCTTGGCCTTGGAACGGTATTTATTTTCCTGTAAAAATGCTTTACTAGCACATCTGACTGTGGCTTGCACCTGATGAGAGTTTTATTTTCAGATGGACTTCAGTGGTCTTTATACACTAAGTCGCTTTGCCCTGAAGTCTGTGCTTATTTCAATTTTACTTGAATGGTAGATGGGGCAGAGAGGCACAGAGGCAGGGAGGCAGGGAGGCCAATCTAATCGGCTGGTACTTCTCTAACTCTATAAGCACTCTGGTGACAAACTGTTCTACCACTTTCATATTTATCTCTATATGTCTAGTCACTTTTCTCACTTATTTTACCTTTCAAATTAAGAGGAGAGAGAGACAAAGATATTTTTAGTTTGCTGATTCACTCTCCAGATGCCTGAGGCAGCCAGGAACCAGGCCAGGTGAAAACCAGGAGCAAAAACTCACACTTGGGTCTCCCATGTGGGTGTCTAGGGCTTATATTCTCTAGCTATCAGCATACAATTAGAATCAGAAGTGGAGGCAGAGGCTGGTGCAATAGCTCAACTGGATAATCAGTCCTAGCTCCAGGATCTCATGTGGGTGCAGCTTCATGTCCTGGCTGCTCTGCTTCCCGTTCTGCTTCCTGCTTACGGGCTAGCAAAGCAGTCGAGGATAGCCCAAAGCCTTGGGACTCTGCACCTGCTTGGGAGATTCGGAAGAAGCTCCTGACTTCAGATCAGCTTACCTCTGGCTGTTGTGGCCATTTGGGGAGTGACACAGTAGATGGAAGATCTTTGTCTCTCCTTCTCTGTAAACCTGCCATTCCAATACAAATTTAAAAAAAAATTAAATTTACACAATATATATATTGAAGCTAGCATTCAAACGCAGGCACTCTGTGGCAAGATGTGAGTTTCCCAAAGTGGTGCCTTTACCACTGCACCAAGCAGCCACCCCAGCCAGCCCACAAAGTCTGTAATGACCACTCTGTCCAGGTCACTTCTGCTGGAGATTGGTTCCGTCTTGTCCTGTGGTAGCAGCGGCTCTCCTTTAGACGAACACAAAGTGTGTGCTAGCACAGCCTAGCAAGAGGGCAGGCTGCTCAGAGATAGGCTTCCCATGGCCCACACAGAATCTCACAGTTCTCTAAGGGACAGCAGTGATAGCGGTTCAGAAGGTCCTTGCCCTGGCCTGTCCATCTTGTGTATGAATGCACACTTTTTTCCAGGTTCAGTTTCACCATCACACCCCCTCCATGCTGACCATGAATCCTCTTCTGGTTTCCACCCCTTCCTGCTAATTAGCTCTTAGCTGATACTGCTCTGGTTTGCTCCCCATCTATACTCGGTCTCCTCAGTTAAGCTATGATTTTCCAGGGAGCATGCACCACATCAGGACCCTGGCTTGGTATCGGAGACTTATTTCCCATCCCCAGGTACTGGGGCAGTTGGGAGGCTGGATATGGCTTCTCCCCTTATCTTTCACCTTGCCCCAGAAACAGAAAGAAGAAATAGAAATATAGGAAACAATGACTACACCCACTTTTCCTTAACCTTTGATCCTTTCCACCATGATCAACTTTGTAAACATCCAAAAAAAAAAAAAAGATCGGTTGTTTATTTCATTCTACGTCCTGTTGTTATAGGAATGATGATGAGACAGACCCACTTCAACAGTCCTGGAAGCTCTCTGTTCCGGCCCAAGAGCTGCTATTTTATGAACAAGATTGCATTTTCAGAACTGTTGTTTCTGGGGCCTGACACTGTGGCCTAACGGCTAAAGTCCTTGCGTTGAATGCGCCAGGATCCTATATGGATGCTGGTTCTAATCCTGGCAGCTCCACTTCCCATCCAGCTTCCTGCTTGTGGCCTGGGAAGGCAGTGGAGGACGGCCCATTGCCTTGGGACCCTGCACTCATGTGGGAGACCTGGAGGAGATTCCTGCTCCTAGCTCTGGATTGGCTCAGCACCAGTCGTTGCACTCACTTGGGGAGTGAATCATCGGACGGAAGTTCCTCTCTGTCTCTCCTCCTTTTTGTATATCCACCTTTGCAATAAATCTTTTTTTTTTTTTTAAAGAAAAGATTTATTTTATTATTTATTGGAAAGTCAGATATACAGAGGCCACAAGCAGGGAGCTAGATGGGAAATGGAGCTGCCAGAATTAGAACTGGTGCCCATATGGGATCCCGGCACGTTCAAGGCGAGGATTTTAGCTGCTAGGCCACGCCACTGGGCCCTGCAATAAATCTTAAAAAAAAAAAAAAAAAAGAAAAAGAACTGTTGTTTCTGTTGGCTACTGGCAAATGGTCAAGCAAATTGATCTTGAGATGTATAATTAAGCTGATATTATATTATATATTTAAAATTTATTTTTTTTATTAGGCAGATTTACAGAGAGAAGGAAATAAAGAGAGAAAGATCTTCCATCTGCTGGTTCACTCCCAAATGGCCACAGTGACCTGTCGGAAACCAGCTGCCTGGAGTTTTGGCCCTTGGCCACATGAATCTTAACATGACAAATTGCTCAGAAATAAGCATGCTCATATACAAACATTTGGCAGTTGCCTTGGCATGTATTTCAGGAAAATTAAAACTTAAGTTCATACGGAAGTTGGACCCAAATGTTCATAATAGTTTTACCTCTACTAGCTCCCAAACGGAAATGATCCAAGTGTCTTTTAATGAAAGATGTAGTTAAAAAAACATTGGTATATCTGTATCAGGGAATAATATTCAGCAGTAAAAAGAAAGATACTCATACACAACAACTTGAGTGGGTCTCAAGGAAAAGTTTATACACTGTATAAACTTTTTTTGTGCCCATCACAAAAGTTTATACCCTGTATGGTTCCATTCGTAGAACGTTCTTGAAATGGCAGAATTACAGAGATGGGAAATAGCAGAGTGTAAGCTGGAGTTAGGAAGTAGGATGAGACGGAGGTGGCTGTTATTAAAAAAAGAAAAGCACGAGCCGCCTGGGGGATGGACTGTTGTGTGTCTTGATTTTAGTGGTCACATGAGCCTACACATGTCATAAAACTGCACAGAACTAGGGAAACACACACTCACATACACACACATACACGTGCAAATGGGTACACGTAAGACTGACAACTTACTGGGGCCTGGGTATGGCAACCTAGTGGCAAAAGCCCTTATCTTTTTTTTTTTTTTTTTTTTTTTTTTTTAAGATTTATTTTTATTATTTTTTATTGGAAAGGCGGATATACAGAGAGGAGAGACAGAGAGGAAGATCTTCCATCCGATGATTCACTCCCCAAGTGAGCCGCAACGGGTCGATACTATGCCGATCCGAAGCCAGGAGCCTCTTCCAGGTCTCCTACGCGGGTGCAGGGTCCCAAAGCTTTGGGCCGTCCTCAACTGCTTTCCCAGGCCACAGGCAGGGAGCTGGAAGGGAAGCGGGGCTGCCGGGATTAGAACCGGCAAAAGCCCTTATCTTGCACATGCCGGGATCCTATATGAATGCCAGTTCATGTCCTGGCTGCTCCACTTTCCTTCCAGCTCCCTGCTTGTGCCCTGGGAAAGCAGTAGAGGATGGCTCAAAGCCTTGGGACCCTGCACCCGCGTGGGAGACCTGGAGGAAACTCCTGGCTTCAAATCAGCTCAGTTCCAACCTTTACAGCCATTTGGGGAGTGAAGCAGTGGATGGAAGATCTTTCTATCTCCTTCTCTCTAAATCTGAATTTCCAATAAAAATAAATAAATTTAAAAAAAAGAAAAGAAAAAAGACTGGTAACACTGCTGGGTTGTATCAGTTAATTTCTTGGTTGGAATATCCTGTTAGAATTACACAATCCTGAGAGAACAACTGGGCAGAGTATATGTGATTTACCTATATGAGTTCTTGCAAACTGCTATGTGAGCCTCAACAATTATTTCAAAATAAAATGCTAAAACCATCACAGCAGTTTCTCGGAACCTTATGAAAAAACACAGCAGGCGTAACTTTGAGAAGTTTTCTTTATATATGTAAATCATTCATGTTGATTTTTGATCTGCAAATGGAAATTGGCATTAAGCTCCATCGCTGAAAATTAGAACAACTTAGTGTACTAAGCTTTTAAAATTTTTGAGTTTCGGTTTCTATTAATGTCTTTGACTCATTAGGGTCCACTCGTTTTGCTAACAACTTCAGTAAATGTTTCTCCTACTTAGGAGGTTTTGTGTGAGACGTTAAATGCGGCATTACGGGTGCTCTCCATAAATACGGTTTAAAATTAGACGGCCAAGACTTTCAATTTACATCCTGCCAACTGCTTTACCACACTTTTTTTCTTGCCTCTTTGCCTGCCATGTTATCCTCCATAATGAGTGAGTTACAGTAATTGTAGCTGGAAAAATCATCATGTGAGGGGAGGAGGAGGGGGGAGAAGCTCAAACCCTGCCTTATTTTTAAATCAGTAAACTTCTGTCATTTTTTGGCTGAGTTACAGCTTCACGGCCAAGTCAAAACCCAGTAGAGTAAATGCCACGTGGGGGAAAGGCTCTGTTGAAGCATAAATTAACTGTATTTCATTTTCCCTTAATAAAGAATTTCAGTTTTTCCACAGTGAACTGTATAATCAATTTGCTCCCCTGCTGGTTTGCTAACTTGCTGTTGGCTTGACTTCAATAATATTGAACTGCGCTGGTAAAGGGGCAAGCCGGAGCTCATCTCGCCGAGAACTGCGTGACTGTCTAAGACTTACATTCTCTCCTTGCAGGACGTTTCCAGGGTCTTCTATTCTTACAGAGCCAGCCTGTGTTGCTGCCCTGAGGGTCTGTGCTTCTCCACTTTCCACCTGCTGCCAGCCTCTCCCCCCGCCCCCCCCCCACTCCCTTTTACACTATCTGGGATATTCATAGAGCTTCTTCAATCACATTTTGATGGTTGGATCATGTTCAAGTTTCAAATGCTTTTCAATTTTCTGCAGCCTTAAGTTTTCCCAGCTCAAGCCTCTGGAAGTCCCCCACCCCCACTCTTTCTTTTTTTGAAATTTCATATATAATTAAATCAAGAATTTAGAGTTCGTAAAGTTCATATGAATTTAGAGTTCTAAGAATTTCAAGTTGCTTCTGTAACGTCATTTTAATTGTAAAATTCTCCTACTGGAAGGGTTGGAGAAAACACAGAAAAAAAATATATTCTGTCATAACTGCTGATTTGGTCCTTCCTGCCCATCCCATGCCTAGAAATTACAGCCTATTCCATGGGTTTGCTCACTCACTCACTTGTAATTCCACATTTCCAAGGGCCCCCCCACCCCCACCCCAGCTCTCTGGATTACAAGACACAAGTTAAACATACAAGATAAACAAATATTATCTTTAGTCACAGAATCACCAGACAAAAAGCTCTTCAGAGCAAGCCGCCTCCACCCTCCACACGGCTATTTCTGCTCCTCCTTCCCACCGCGACACTTCAATTTGAGGATGGTGCATTTGGTAGAGCAGGGAGAAGGAACTGTGTGCCTGAAGTCAAACCGCCGCCAACCCCCTTTATCAGCATCAGGGCCGGGTGCCTAAAACCTGACGTCTTCCCCAGACAGCCTCACAGCCCCATTAACCCCTCAGGTGCCTTCCTGTGGACTGCGCTAAAGGCATAGGCTAACAAGCCTCCAGAGATGCTTGGTGTAGACACTGCAAGAGCCTGCCCGTCTCAGAGGGGGGTATTTAAATTTTCCCTCTGCTGTCTTTTCCATTGGTTACAGCTCTTACTGTATATTTTTGTCTGTGTTTCTCATTGCTCTCTCATGTAGGGCATCATTGCATAATGGCCTGGGATGAGATTCTGTTTTCCTTTTTTCCCAGATCTATTATAAATCTCCATTTTTTCCCCCCTCCTTGCCCCTCTCCAGAGTGTCCATAGCTGAGTTATTTGTTGATTTCACTCAGTTTTTCCATCTGATGGTAGGGTCCATTTAAATGGATTTATCTAAAAGAAACAATGCTGTTTCTGTATCATGAGAAATAGTTGAAGGAAATAAAGGGAGATGAAAATGTCTCATTTAGCACAAGCTTTGCCCCTCTTGATATTTCCAGGTTTGATACCTGCCCTAACCTGTGCATACCAGGCCTACAGCATCACTGTGACTGCCCTGAAGACTGCGGCAACATCAGGCTTCCTCAAATCCTTTTCACTGAACTCACTGAAAAAACAATCTGATTTCATTGTTGTGAAATCAGGCAATATAGGAACTTCAATCTTACCAGTGTGATGACCATGTCTGCTGTATAAACCCTACCAAAAATTACTCTAAACATCAGAACGAGTGGCATTATCTTTGGCAGTCACCCAGAATGATGTTGCGAGGACAATGCGATGGACAGTGGCAACTTGAGTTGAAGAAATCCACCCAACACACCGTGGCTGAATCAGGATGTTCTGTGGTTTAAACGTTGCAAGCCCTGCACCTGTTCACTCTTACCATATAGACCTGTCTCAGGAAAACACGAAACAGCTGGATGGGGGCAGAAAAGCACCGTGGAGACAATTGTTGAACGGCTGTGGGGGCAATAATTGCTAAGACAAACCTAGGCAATTATTTGAAAGAAGCATTTCCAGCAAGATCATGTACCAAGCTCTCAATTTAGAAAGCAGCAGGGACAGGGTCATGTCCAATAATGGTGGCCACACCTTCTGTGTCCCGGTGACAACCTTGGAGCGTTTCACCATTTGACTCACTTAAAAGCATCTGAAGGGTTCGGCACTGTGGCCAAGCGGCTAAAGTACTCACCTTAAACGCGCTGGGATCCTATATGGGCGCTGGTTTGTGTCCCAGCAGCCCCGCTTCCCATCCAGCTCCCTGCTTGTGGCCTGGGAAAGCAGTCGTGGAAAGCAGGTCAGCCTTGGGACCTGCATGGGAGACCCAGAAGAGGCTCTTGGCTCTTGAGTTCAGATTGGTGCAACTCCGGCTGCTGTGGTCACTTGGGGAGTAAATCACTAGATGGAAGATCTTCCTCTCGGTCTCTCCTCCTCTCTGTATAACTGACTTTGCAATAAAATAAACAAATCTTTTTTAAAAAGCATCTGAAAAGACACATTTTGTTTGCAACTGATGTTTTCATATCATCTAAACCCTGGTGGAGAGTGAGTCAATAGTCTTGTTTCTGTTTTGATTTTCAGTGATTCCTGAAGTCGTCACCAGTTCAGTAGTTTTTCCAATTGTTTCTTCAGTATTACTGATCTTTAATAGTCTATGGAATTCTCAGGCTATCCAAACTTCTTGGAAATCTGCATAGGCATTCTTATTTCTCATGCACATTTTTTTTTTCCCACTCTGTTCATGGAGATCCTGGCACACATGGGCATGATGGTAGCTATTGCTTAATTCTTTTTCGTCTCCTCAAGACCAAAGACTGAAGAAATGATTTATAAAAGCAAAAAGAAAGCTTATTGATCTTGTGAGGCAGCGGTTCCAGATTTCTTAATTCATTTTTTGAAAAGATCTATTTATTTTTGTTGGAAAAACAGACTGATTATACGGAGGCAGCAGAGACAGAGAGAACCCAAGTGGCTGCAATGGCCGGAGCTGAACCGATCTGAAGCCAGGAGCCTGGAACTTCTTCCGGGTGTCCCACATGTGTGCAGGGTCCCAAGGCTTTGGGCCATTCTCTGCTGCCATTCAGTCCATAAACAGGGAGCTGAATGGGAAGTGGAGCAGCTGGGATACAAAAGGGCGTCCACATGGAATCCTGGTGCTTGTAAGGCTAAGATTTAGCCTTTGAGCTATGGCACCCGGTCCAGATATCTCACTTCTGAGAAAAACCTTCTTGGATGTGTGTGGCTGAAGACAAGAAACTCCTTTATCTTTAGCAATACCATGGTGAATATATGGGCATGCCTGTGGACACAGATACACACACATACATGCCTACACGCTCACGCTGTCCGTCACAGACTCACACAAAATCAAAACATTGCTGTAGACAAGGAGGCAAATCTGCAAGAGGGACAACTGAAGTTAAAATGCAGTACACCCCAGGATTTTGACCTGTGATCAGAAGCATTCAGTGGGTCAATAGGCAAAGACAGAAACTGAGATGATGGATGATGACAAGGAAGGGAATAGCAACATAAAACCCTCCTCTTGGGGCTGGCATGGTGGCTAATCCTTGGCCTGTTATGCTGGCATCCACTGCTAATTTAGCTCCCTGCTTGTGGCCTGGGAAAGCAGTGGAGGATGGGCCAAAGCTTTGGGACCCTGCATTCCCATGGGAGACCGCCTCAACGCCAGCTGTTGTGGCCATTTGAGGAGTGAACCAGCAGCTGAAAAACATGCTCTGTCTTTTCCTGTAAAATCTGTCTTTCAAATAAAAATAATTAACTCTTTTTAAAAACAAAACTCCCCCCTTTTTTCATTTTCTTTGAAAGGTAGAGGTGTCCATTGGCTGTTTCTCTTTCCAAATGGCCTGATGGTCAGAACTGAGCTGATCCAAAGCTAGAAGCCATCCTTCATTGCTTTCCCAGGCTGTAGTCAGGGAGCTGGATCAGAAGCTGAGCAACTGGGACATGAACCATATTGGATGACAGTTAAGGGAAGACAGAGGATTAACTTCTGTCTCCAAAATAACCTTTGCTTTTATATATTTATATGTAAGATATATATATGTAAAATACATGTATATACATAGTTGGCACACAGAAATAATGCACTAAATTATTGTGGGGATACATAGGACATACTTATCTTGCAATGAAATCTACGACCCGACATTTTAATTTAAAAACAGATTTTCCACATGAAATCAACTGGTACATTGAGTGCAAACTGAGAATTTACAAGGTTCTGGGGCGTTCGTCAAGAACCTGTCACCTCTGCCCAAGTAATTGCCAGGGGAAACAAGAGCAACATCCGCAAGCATCTGTGCCCCATTTATTCACTTGTAAATTGCAGAACAAATGTTTGTTAAGCACCTACTGAATTTTTAGGCTCTCAGAGGGTTTACAGTAGTTAGGGTCCCAAGAGTAAACAGATGGCACATTCCAATTAGGATAATCCACAGGGAATTCGTATACAAAAGGAATTTATTTTGGAGGTGCTGGTGGGGAGGGGTACGCCAGGCACCCACAGCCAGCATCTACACCGTTGCCACCCCCTGCAGGCTCAGAAGGGACAGACAGCCACAGGGCAACGTACCTTGGAGGGAGGCTTAAAGGACAGGATCAGAGCACCTCACAAGAGAGGAGCGGGGGCATCCAGCACCCGGATCTCACTCTCCTTTTCTCCTGTTTGCCCCGGAGATCCCCAGGGACTGACCTGAGCTGGAGCCCTCAGCTGGAGCCCATGGGCCGTGGAGCTGCTGACCGGGGCCTTCCCAGCC
This sequence comes from Ochotona curzoniae, assembly GCF_017591425.1. Taxonomy (NCBI): domain Eukaryota; kingdom Metazoa; phylum Chordata; class Mammalia; order Lagomorpha; family Ochotonidae; genus Ochotona; species Ochotona curzoniae. Next base: position 19,574,698 of record NW_024464939.1, on the reverse strand, counting down.
AGGGGCCAGAGGAAGGACATGGCATACGGAATAAACATTTGGAGGGGCAAATGGAAGACCCCAGCATGGGCTGAGACACAAAGCTCCCGACCTCAGCACAGTGGCGATATGACAAACCACGTGTGTTGAGGTGGGTGTTAGATGGTACGGGTAGGATGCCAGTTAGAGGCCCTTATCCTGCACCTGCGTGCCTAAGTTTACGTCTCAGCTCTGCTTCCTGCCTCAGGAGACAGTAAGTCATGTTTCAGGTGAAAATAGCTAAAACGTTTGACCATAAATGTTCATCAATCCCAGCTGTGAGCAACTGCCTAGGTTGCCTTGTACCTAGGTGTTCTGGCCAGCAGAGCCAGTAACGGGGACACGGCGAGGGTTAGGGAATGAAACACTGACAGGAGACCAGTAATGGTGGAAGAAGTCTCTCCGGCCTCCCTTTATTCAGCCATATATACTTTTCCCCCAAGCTCCTTAGCAGATCAATAGGATGCTAATGAGTCTGATAGACCAGGTGCCACTAACCTCAAGCCCATATTCTGAAGGTGCTCAGCTTAACAAATACTAATCAACTCCTTAGCCCACAACACCTAGGCAAGTTACACCGCTGGGAGAAAAGCAGCCAGTAGCTGGCGGGCATTCCGAGCCTAGTTAATGCCAAATTTGTGTTAAATATACCAATTTACCAGCATAATTACCTATTCTGATTTTTTTTTTTTTTTGAAGGTAAGTGGGAAAGACTGGGTCTTGCCCAGTTTGGGACACGCCTCTTTGCCCTTCAACTGCAGATTGCCTGGGGAAGGAAATCTGGCTACTGAGACTTGGGAATGGCTAAAGGCATGTTTGAGAGGGGAAGAACAACTTCTGGGGGCTTCCATGGACCGGGCCACTGCTGTCGCAGGCAGGCAAGGGAGCTGAGACAGAGTGGTTTAGAGGAGAGAAACCTGAGGGACTGTCTGGGTCACGCCAAGGAACCTGCCCACATGGGAGTCTTGGACTGGGCTATGCAGCATCATCCATTGCTTACCATCACCTGGGCTAGGTAGGGGGTGATCCATGTCAGGTTGGACTGCAGCAACCACCAGAATATGAAAGAACCAGATCTGGGGGCAGAGTTTATGAGCTTGCTTCTGTGGGACTGTAGCACTTGCCAGTTTGCGCAAGAGCTTTGGGGTTGGGGTGAGGGTGGAGGGGGTGTTGCTGAGACAGGCTGGACCAGGGCACACACCTGATAGGAACTCACCTGATTCCCGTGGGAGCTGGGCCTGGGAGGAGGCTGGGCACATGCAAAGGCAGGGACTGAGGGCAGACCTTGCCAAGCAGGACTACTACACCTGCTGGCATATGTGAGATATGGGACTGGGAGTGGGCCTGGTAGGGGAACTTGGAGAACTTCCCTACTAAGCCACAGTTCCTACTGGGGAGCATGGGAGCTGGTGCCAAGAGCAGGTCAGGCCAGGCAGGGCTGTAACACTCCTCAGTGTGTGCTGTATCTGGGACCAGGCTGGGTTGGGTCAGGCCTTGGCAACATCTGGCATGCATGGGAGCCCAGACAGAGTATAGGCCATGTCCAGCTGGGCTAGGCTGCAACATCCACCAGCTGAGACTGTGGGTGGACCATGCTGGATTAGACTTTTCACTTAACACTTTCAGATAGTTAGCTAGCCTACTCTCAGTTCAGGGGAGAGTTTGGAGCTTGAGCAAGACCAAATTGCTGCCAATAAACTTAGTGTGGGAATACACCATTAGTGTGCAGGCGCAGGTTGCAGGGCACATTCAAGTAGGCCCACTGAGGCATACAATGATGGACAGACAAAAACAAGCTCCTAATGTGCTATGGGATCCTCTGAGCTCTTACGGATGTCATCACAGAAGGAGCTGTCTCCTTCTCAGGAGAAGAAACTGCTGCATTGCACACCCAGGTGACTGATAGAAGGAGTCAAGTTCGAAAAATGAGATCACACTGTGTTAAGGGGTAACATATTTGGGAGCTACAAATGTATGAGGCTAGATTATTTAAGAGGCTAGCTTGTTTGTAATAGAAGGGCTATGCTGACTCTATTTCTGTCCCTTGTTTAAGTCTTTTGCTTTAAATGAGTTTTCTTTTTTAAGTGAATCTATATCCCCCCCTGCTCCCTCTGGGGGTAGATGTTGTGGTGTAAGAGGAGGTTAAGCCAGTCATCTCCTGGGAAATCCTCATTCCAGAGCGCAGTGCCTGGGACCAAGTCTTATCTTGGTTTCCATTCCAGCTTCCTGCTAATGTGCACCCTGAGTAGCAGCTGGAAATGCTTCAAGTGCTGAAGCCAGGACAGTCCTGTGGGACATCTGAACAGGATGCCTGGTTCCAGACCTTGGTCTGGCCCAGCCCTGGCTGCTGTCGGCATTTGGAGAGTAAATCAAGGGGTAGAAGATTGTTCTGCTCTCTCTCACTGATGCTATACCTTTCAAAATGAATAAAAATCAACAAACTTCGGAAAAGAAAAAAAAAGAATCCCTTAAAGTCTCAATGAATCCCATTCAAGGGGATTAAGGGAATTTACTCTGCTTCAGTTTGTTATACCATCTTCTTGCTCCTTGCTATTCCTGTCTTTCCAAGACTTTCTCTGGACTTAGCAGTAGGAAGCACACAGCATGGGCTGGCATGGTAAATGCCGGGCTCACCCTCTGTCTGTGTATCCCATCTTGGCACTGGTTTGGGCCTGGCTGCTGCACTCCTGATCTAGCTCCCCGTTTACAGCCTGGGAAGGCAGCGGAGGACTTAGGCTTCTACACCCATCTAGGAGGCCTGGAAGAAGATCCTGGCTCCCAGCTTTGGATCAGCTTAGCTCTGGCCATTGCGGCCACTTGGGAAGTGAACCAGTGGATGGAAAACCTCTTTTTCTGTCTCTTCCCCTCTGTCTGCAAATCTGCCTTTCAAAAATGTATATATATATATATATATATTTTTTTTTTTTTAAAAAAAGGAAAAATACACATAGCAGTAAACCACTGGATATTTGTCCTCAAATACCTTCTGGTCAAGTTGAAGAGACAAATGGCAATGCTTAATAATGCTGAATAATGTCCTGTCTTAAACAACAATGAGCACATCAGAAAAGAACATATGATTACATTCCATAGAAGTGGCACAGGCATAAGTGCTATGAGTTTAGGGGGATAAAATCACTGTGAGATGAAAAAGATTGAAAAATAGTTCGTGTTTCATTGAAGGCAATCTCACTTTGAAGCTCTCACAAGGACTCTCCACTGACAGCAGAGGTATGTGCTCTCTAGGACTTGAAAAGAGATACATTTTATATAATTGTAATCAGATTTGATCTGTACTGTAGAATTCTAATAGAATCTTCCAACTCCAAACTGGATAGGCTCTTATCCTTTATGGTAACAGGGTTTGACCTATAATACATGGTGTTTATGTAACATACTATATTTAGCATCAAATGGAAAAGTTTTCCAATAATGAGGTTTTGGAATGCAGTCAATTCGTAGGAGTCAAGTCATGCCCTGACAGCTCAGCAGCTCTGAATTGTTCTTGCAAAGTGAGTGACAGGATGCAAGACCAGCAATTGTGCAAAGATCTGAACAGCTCCCTCCACCAAAACTTAACCAGAAACTTGCCTTCTCTGGTGGATTGCAGTACGAGATAATGACAGTCTTCTTTCTCTCAGGAAACTGTCTAGAGTCCCAAATCCTCCCCGACCCTAACAATTGTCTGTTCTATCTCCAAGGTAGAACCAGCCCAAGAAGATGCTACCTCAGAGCATTACCAGCTTTCAATGGTCTCAGTTGCACAATTACCTCGTGGAACCACTTGCCTTTTTCCTTTCTCTTGGAAGACGGAGTCTCACAAAATTTACCATATGTGTGCTGGTGGTATGTTTTTCTGGCCTGGTGGCTCTTGTGCTCACCTGTAGGGACTGTGTCCCAACAGAGGAGTTTCCCAAGCTCCTCCATCAGAACTACTCTCCCATAGTCTTCTCCCTATGCCAGATTCTGTGCCTACTGGTAATTCCATGGGCCAGCCCTCCTTGCTGGCCTTCAATCCATTCTAGTTCTTACTGTTGGATGTTTCAGCCCAGCCAAGGCTTGTCCATACCCAGACACTGCTCACACATGGCTCAGTAGGGGCAGAGACCCAGCCTAGTCCATCCTACATCTACCCAGGTTCTCCAGAGCACCAGATGGTGCTGGCATCTTGCCACACTGTGCCAAGGGAGATTGCAGCCATATCCAGACCAGAATGCAGCCCCCATCCCGGCCCCCACACTCTCCCGTGGGAACCCCAGCCCAGCAAGGGTGTACTCCCACAGCTCCCCAACTGAGTCTGTTCCAAGCCCTAGATCACGCACGTGCCAGTGGTTGCGTTGACCCAGTTGACTTAGCCCCTTACTTGGTCTCAAAGGTGAGGACTTTAGATGCTAGGCCACTTCACCGGGCCCTCAGGCATGGTTTTAAAGAAGCAGATTTTCCAAACTGATTTAGATCATTTTTCCATCGAGACCAATACCCTACTTGACATGTGGTTAATGATAATGAAACACTTTGATGAAATTATAAATATTACTTATGCGAGAATAATAATGAGCTGGTTCATGGAAAGCTATTATGAAAAGAATAGTCTGTAGATGTGTCAATCTACAGACGGATTTTTATTTTTCTTCGTATCTTTTACTTCTTGTGCACATGCATTCTTTTAACAAGTCCTGGGAGTGTTGTTTCCAGAATCAGAGCGAGCATGTGTTTTGTGATATTCTTTCTAAGGTGGAAGTCTTCCTTGGGCCCTGCTCTGCCGAACCTGAGTGAAGCAAGTTGCACTGCAGGGCTCACCGCCGAGAAACGGTTGTTTTGTTCTTTCTCCTCTCTCATTAGAAAGAGAATAAGAGGGACAGAAAGCTTAATCAACTAATATTCCTAAATTGTAAAGCTTAAACTTGGCTCAGAATGTGGGAGCCATTTTTTTTCAGATCTATTTATGTGGTGTTTTTTGCTTCTGAACCATGGTAAGAATTTAAAAACACACGAGAGTACAGTGTTTTTTTTTTTTTTTTGAATTGAAGTGCTGTTTATTGAACAGCTTTTTAAGATTAACAGTGACTAAAGAGTGTATAGGATTCATCAACAGATTGTGGTTACTGTGCTCTCTACAAAGGCTCAAGAAACACACACGCGAATGAATGGACACACATACATGGACACACACGCCCACATAGGCACTTGTACATGCACACACAGACGCCCTGGAGTTCTTCATTCTTCTCTGTAACTTTAAAAGAGCATTCTCAAATTTTCCATTTTGAAAGTTTTCAGATAACTTTGTCTTTGCTCTTTAATTCACTTTATGTTTAGACCATTGGTAGAACATTTGCTTCCCTAGAAATTTCTGAACAATTAAGATTCTGATACTTTAAAAGCTTACACTTTTACTAGGATTATGTTTGAGATTCTATCTAGATTATATCTGATTTTTTCCAAGTAATACTGGGTAGCAGAGTTTATACAACATGAGCAAGGTCAATAAAATAATATTTGATATTAATATTTAGCTTCTATCTCAAAAAAGGCAAAGCATTTCAAAAACAAAATATTTATTTACTTGTATAGATGAAGACATTTGGGAAATAATGAGTTATGTAGCAAAGAAAAAATGTTCTGTGCTGGAAACAGACGCTATGACTGTATCATTCAAAGTTTGGGGTTCAATCTTCCTGGACCTCAGTCTTCATACCCATAAAGGGAAGTCTGGAGCCAGGTAACCAAGACTCTCTACATATAACTTTGGAAGAACTTCTAACATGAAGAAAATGAGTGAGACTTAAATTTAGTTGTTCAACTGCAGAGAAGAAAGGTGAGTGGGAATGAAAGGTAAAAATGTCATGGAAAGTGATGGCCTGGAGTGGAGGTATGGGGAGACCAAGCTTCTCCACACGGAGGCCAAGTGTGGGACATTGATATGAACACAACAGGGATTGTGAGTTTGCATGCACCTGCTGGCAGTCCTGGGGTGGGATGCATGCAAAACAAAAAATCCAGTCAGCCCCGTCAGCCTGTTGCTTCCAGGCACGTGTGCCTAGCAATCCTTAGCTTTCCAGAGTTGGCCTTTTTTTTGCTAGCTCACTTCTTACTTGCTTTTCCAAACTTGTAGTAACCGAAATGATAACATTGCTACAACTGTATGTACAATGAGAAATAGTAAATGAAACGTCTTCGTTTCTAAGTTAACTGACACCATCTAATCACATTATTCAAAATGTTTTTATGGTTATGAAAGTAACACATGCTTAACCAAAGAGAAACTAAAACACACAAACAAAAAACCCCCAACCCAAAAAACCAAAAAGATTATAAGTAAGATCAGCACTAATCCCAATGCTGAGAGAATGAAAAAGCTTTTAGTATTTCAGTATGGTTCCTCCTGGGTCCTTTTCCATGGGCATATATACAATTTTTCTTTTTAACCCAAGGCTCACATCGTGTATATGGCTTTAAACCCTTTATTTTGCATTAATGGTGCATTGTGGGCACTTTTACATGACACATGTACTTAAATAGTAAGGTGGTATTCAATTTGATGCCAAACATCTGGATGAAAAATAAAATATCAGGCAATTATCTCGATCTTTTCAAATACCCAGATGTTTGGCACTGTGTCGACAAAACATTAAAATCCTTGACCAAAATTTTCAGCTTTCGCACAGATGTCTGGCATTATGGAGGCAAACTCTTGCTAAACTGATAGACGTTTTGGCAGCAGAGAGAACATTTATTACATGCTTTGGGTCAAAAGTGTTTTAAAGTTTAGTTTGTGTGCATGAGTAACCTTTTCATTGTTTCACAATGAATCAGCGACATGGAGGGAAAAAAAATATATTTTAGGAACCCTTAATCCATTGTGATGAAAGTCTGCTCTCTATTTTTGGTCACTTCTCAGCCTCTTGGACTGTTTGTTGACCTTGAGAACATAGCATCAAGTTGTAGCTTCATGCAAGGCTTGGGCTTGAGCATTTGTATCCTAGTGGGGATTTTGTTGTGTCTCTTTGCCATCATTAAGAAAGTTCTTTTGGCTGATGGTTCTATTAACAGATTGCTCTGAATATTTAAAACACATGTTAATGTGCCAATATCCTTGACAACAGACCCACCTAAAATATATTAAGAATTTTAAAAAGATGTGTTTATATTTTGTTCCTTGGGTTATAATCCTTCTAGCTCAGCATTAGTCAGCATATATACATTTGCATGCACTCTCTGTTTTGAGTCCCTGAAGACTCACTATCACCCACTATTGTGTTGCTCCATACTTCAAGCGTTTACATTTATATTTATAATTACCTTTGAAATTGCCACCATGAACATATTTTTCCTCTTCTTGATATTCTAGAATTTAATTCCATTTTATTTTCCATTCTATTTGGTTTTCTTTTCATTAATATTACTTTGATTATGTACATTATATACCTGTTAGTACAAAAATATTTGTAATGCTGAAAAAAAAAAGATATTTACCCAAGTTAGCCACAGGCAGCAAGGTAGCTGAATGATAAGATGTGAAAGTGACAGTCCTGGCTTGGCTGGTGCCTTACCTCTCACCCTCACTCTCCTGTTTGGCGCGCCTCTCCAAGCGTGCCTTCACTTCCCTCATCACTTCAGGCTCTGTTGCCACTGTGCTCAGTTGGACTTCACCTTGGCCTATAAAGAGACATATTTCCGTCCTGGAATGCTTTGTGAAAAGTTCTTTGACATAATAAATCTTCAATGTTGCTACTGCTAGTAACTCAATTTACATGAAGAAACTGCATTGAAATATCAGGTGGATGTACATTTTTGATTTTTTAAGAAGATCATGTAACCCACTGCAAGTCTGAGGACTGGCTGCTCTGCTTCTTGCATTTTCAGCTTTAGCATCTGGGTCTTTTTGTGTCCTTTGCTATTATGAATTTTCCTGGATGTACTGAGTGCTACGTTAACCTTGGTATTCTTGCTCTGTTGTGATTAACTTATGATTTTATATTGGGGGAGCTTTGCTGGGGTCTGTGCTTGTGTAGTCATTAAGAAGATGATGCACCATTGCTATTCTAGGACATTGCCTTCACACAATTGCTCGGGTATTTTTAATTAAAGTAAAATATTATAGTTACTTAGTTATTTTAGACCTTTTAGAATTTGAAGACAGTTGTACTCTTTCCATTTTCATTCCAAGCTCTCTCGTGTTGTTTGCAATATGAACTTCTGACCTAGTGTCTTTTAGCTGTAGGTTTCTACAGGAAAGCAGAGGATGTTATTTTGGACCGTTCCTGCTGCTATAACAAAACAACTTGGAGCTGGTATTGTGGCATGATGGTTAAACTGCCACATTTGACACCAGCATCCTGATGGGTGAGAGTTCATGTGCTGTCCTGGCTGCTTTACTTTCAAAACTGCTCCCTGGTTCCTGCTAACGCACCTGGGAAAGCAGCAGAAGATGACCCCCAAGTGCTTGGGCCCCTGCACCTATATGAGGGACCAAGAAGAAGCATCTGGCTTTGGCTTGGCTCAGTCCTTAAAAAAAAAAAAGAGGAATGCTCTCTCCTCAGGTGGTAGAACAGATCACCAGAAAAGGGACTGCATCCCTTAAGTTTTGTTTGTTTTTTAGATTTAATTATTTTTTATTGGAAAGTCAGACTTACAAAAAAAGGAGAGACAAAGATATTCCATCCGTTGTTCACTCCCCAAATGATCACAGTGGTCAGAGCTGAGCTCATCTGACGGCAGGAGCCAGGAGCCTCTTCCAGATTTCCCACACAGGTGCAGGGTTCCAAGACTTTGGGCAGTCCTCCACTGCTTTCTCAGGCCATAAGCAGGGAGCTGGGAGGGAAGTGGAACAGTCAGGACATGAACCAGCACCTATATGGGATGCTGGCACTTGGAGATGGTGGGTTAGCTGGTTGAGACATTGTGCAAGCTCCCTTTAAGCTCTTTTATAAGGGATACTAATTCCATCCATAGGAGGAGAGTCCTCTTGGCCTAATTGCCACCTAAAGGCTTTATACAGCCATTTGGTTCTCTAGATTTGTATCATGCCATCACACTGCTCTCGTGTTGCAGCTATCATAGGAACATATGTACATTTTTGAGGCACAATTACCAGCAGGTTATATCTTTCGTAACTTCCTGAAAGAAGTACAGAGAATACTAGGAGACAGTTGAACTAGATTCTCATCAGTTGTCTGGTTATCTGGTTAGGTTCTTCCCCTGTGATGGTCATTTCTGCCAGGGGACCCAGTAACAGGGCTCCTGATGGCTGTGGTATGACTAGGTGAGCTGAGGCAGCCTTCTGAGCCACGCATGCAGGCAACTTGCAGATCCACTCCCTGTGTTGTTAGGGTGAAGGTTCTTCTCCATTTGTATTCATTTCTGAAAGCATTGAATGTTCTGTGTCATGGCAATTACCTAGTTCTGCAAAACATTTTCTCCCATATTATTGAAAAATTCAAAATGTTGGGCCTGGTGGCCTAGTAGCTAAAGTCCTTGCTTTGCTTTGAACATGCCGGGATCCCATATGGTCACCGGTTCTAATCCCCGAACCTCCACTTCCCATCCAGCTCCTGCTTGTGGCCTGGGAAAACAGTCGAGGACAGCCCAAAGCCTTGGGACCCTGCACCCGCGTGGGAGACCTGGAAGAAGTTCCTGGTTCCTGGCTCCTAATTGGCATAGGTCGTTGAGCTCACCTGGGGAGTGAATCATCGGACGGAAGATCTTCCTCTCTGTTTCTCCTCCTCTCTGTATATGTGACTTTGTAATAAAAAAAAAACAAATCTTAAAAAAAAAAAAAAGAAAAAAGAAAAATTCAAAATATAAGTAATCGACTATTTGAGCTAAAACCTCTCTTCCACTGTACCTAAGTGTTGTTTGTAGCAACTTGGTCCACTATTTGGGGTGCTGGCAGTGCATAGTAATAGTAATAATCTGGAGTGCATGATTTGAGTCCTGGCTGCTCTTTTTCTGATTCAATTTCCTGTTAATGTGCTTGGGAAGCAGCTGATGACAGCACACTTAATTCCTGCCACCCACATGGGAGACCCAGATAGGATATTTGTTCCCAGGTTGTTTTAACCATCTGGGGAGTGAACCACAATAGCCAGAGGATTCTCTCGCCTCTGTCTCTTTTTCTGCCAGTTTACCTTTCAAACAAATGAATGAACTTTTTTTAAAGTATAAGTTTATCTTAAAAACAAGAAAAATACATCATTAAATCCCCCAAAATTGCCTTCTGTGAATACCATAATTGGTTAGTAGTAACATAATAAGAATATGTTAAACATTTTAATATATTCAGTTATGTCATAGGCATTATGTAAATGTAAGACTTGCATTTATGTCACACCTTTTCAGAGTTTTCATGGAAATATCTTACCCATCTCATACTTCCTGCTCTGCAGAAGCTTAAAATCTACTTAAAACTAAAAAAAAAACAACTGAACCATATCAACCAAACACATATACACACACACTTGTTACAGATGAACAAGAAAGTGCATATTGCTAGGTTGAAATAAATATTAAGGGAATGACAGCTGAACACACTTGGACAAGTTTAGGCCTTTGTCAGAAGTTTCTAGAGAATCGAGAAAAAGTTCATAGAGAAGTAGACACAGAAATCATCCTTTTTTGTTTCTTAAAGATTTATTTACTTTATTTGAAGATGGGAGTAGAGAGGGAGAGGGCGAGACAGTGAGAGATCTTCCATCTACTGATTCACTCCCCAAATAGTCATAAAGCCAGAGGTGGGCCAATCAAAGCTGGGAGCCAGGAGCTCCTTCTGTGTCTCCTATGTAGCTGCAGGGACCCAAGGCCCTGAGCCATGGTTGACTGCTTTCCCAAGCCATGAACAGGGAGTTGGATTGGGAAAGTGGAGTAGCCAGTACATGAAGTGATGCCCACACGGGATGCCAACACTGCAGGTGGAGAATTAGCTTTGTATTCCACCATACCAGCCTCACAGAAGCCATCTTTAAGGAAGTGTACCTGTGTCTGCAGGCACAGCAAATTCACTCAACCAGCATCACCATGGCCAACACTAGCAGAGCATTTTGAACGTGTTTCTGCTGCTTCAATAACTTTAGGTTTACACTGAGTAGCATTATGCACCCTGTCTATATAAGGAAGCCACTCCAGAAAGGAATTCAAATCTACACATTCTTTTTTTTTTAAAAGATTTATTTTTATTATCTTTTTTATTGGAAAGGCGGATATACAGAGAGGAGAGACAGAGATGAAGATCTTCCGTCCGATGATTCACTCCCCAAGTGAGTGCAATGGCCGGTGCTGTGCTGATCCGAAGCCAGGAGCCTCTTCCGGGTCTCCCACGCGGGTGCAGGGTCCCATAGCTTTGGGCTGTCCTCGACTGCTTTCCCGGGCCACAGGCAGGGAGCTGGAAGGGAAGCAGGGCTGCTGGGATAGAACTGGCGCCCATATGGGATCCCGGGCGTGCAAGGCGAGGACCTCAACCACTGCGCCACCGCGCCGGGCCCAAACCTACACATTCTTAAGCAAGAAGGATGAGTCACAGCAAAATGGAGGAAATAACTAGGTAAGGCTTAAAAGACTACCGGTGTTTGGTTAAAAAGCTTTTTTCCACTCCTTAAATCCAATAAAATCTTACTATTTCATTTTATAAGTGTAAAACTTAATCCCAAAGAAAACACTTACAAAATTTACATTGCTGTATCCATTAAGGTAGCATTGATAAAAGGAGATGTAGGAGATATGTGTGCTTTACAGAGGGGACCAGTAATCCCCACAACAGCCTTATCAAGGAGATGTGATTAATCTCATTTTGAGATAACAAATCCGAGGTTCAAAACTGACTCTGCGCCAAGTACTTAAACTCCCACAGCTTGTAAGTAGCATCACGGCGGGGGTTTGAAGTCTGGTCTGTCTGGCTTCATTGCACCACTGTGACTTGCTATTAAAAAATAAGTGAGAATGCAGGCTGGGGGGAAGCAGGAAGCATCTGAGAGCCTGCAAAGTGAACAATCCAACCATGCATAAAAGGCGCCGGGCGTACAGGCAGGTATCTTCTGCTGGCAACATCTGGGGAGCATCATCTGCAGGGACTCTTACTCTTCATGTTAATAGCACTTACATTGTTCTCAATAATAACTGATTCTTTTTGTTCCATTTTGCACTAAGTCTTACATGGACTGTATATGTTCCCAAATGAGACACTTTGAATTATCTTCCAGGGAAGCACAAATAGAGGGTTTCTGAGTGAAGAAAAATTTGGGGGCCAATCATTCATCAAGATCAGAGGGACTTTGTCAAGCTGGCACAGGCAGGTGGGGGATTGGGAAGTCAAGCCAGGAGAAGCAACAAGATATTCAGTTGGGTATTGGATGGCACTGCTTTATTTGCTTGAGTTTTGAGATGCAATCTGCTCTTATGTAAATATCAGTCCTTTTTTTTTTTTAAAGATTTATTTTTATTATTTTTTCATTGGAAAGGCGGATATACAGAGAGGAGAGACAGAGAGGAAGATCTTCTGTCCGATGTTACACTCCCCAAGTGAGCGCAATGGGCCGATACTATGCCGATCCGAAGCCAGGAGCCTCTTCCGGGTCTCCCACGCGGGTGCAGGTTCCCAAAGCTTTGGGCCGTCCTCGACTGCTTTCCCAGGCCACAGGCAGGGAGCTGGAAGGGAAGCGGGGCTGCCAGGATTAGAACCTGCGCCCATATGGGATCCCGGGCGTGCAAGGCGAGGACCTTAACCACTTGCGCCACCACGCCAGGCCCAATGTCAGTCTTTTTTTAAAGTATATTTTAAAGTGCAATATAAGTAATGTCTATATCAGTTGCTATTTTATATTATCCAGGAAGCATTCTCTTCCATTAATGCAATTAGCCAGTATTAATAGCCAAAAATACAACATTTCATGAACATTGTTCTTGAGATGTTTCAAAAAAGAAATGACACTACGTATGCAAGCTCTAATTCTGACCCTCCCCAGTCCCCCGCAGCTGTAGGCAACTGCAAGTTCCCCTGTACCTAGGCAAGAGTTACATTGCTGGGAGAAAAGCTCCCAGTAGTTAGCAGACAATCTGGGCATGACTAATGCCAAATCTTTGCTAACTGTACCAGTGTGACAGCATAGTTCCCTATTCTACTTTTTTTTAAAAGATAACTGGGGGAGGCGGGGAACACCAGGCTGGGACATACAATCCACAGCTCCTGGGTAGAGAGGCTGCAGATTGCCCAGAAAGGGGCCTGGGGATGTTTTGGAATAGAATGACTAAGGGCATGTTTGACAGGGGAGGAATGACTTGTGGGGTCTTCCATGGATCAGGACACTGCACTTGCAGGTAGGTGAAGGAGCTGAGACCAGTGGTTTGCAAGGGGGAACCTGGAGAGCCTGTTTGAATCAGGCCAAGGCAAGCAAGCACCCACGTGGGAGACCTGCACCAGGCGAAATAACAGTGCTTACTGCCCACTGGTGCATGTAAAAGCTGGGGCTGGAAGGGAATGCCTGGCTGGGATGGGTGGCAGTACCTGCCCATGAGTGTCCAGAGTAGAGGGCGGGTCATGTGAGGCTGGGTTGCAGCAACCACCGAAACGTGAGAGAACCAAATCTAGGAGCAGATTCTGTAGAGGACTTGTGGGTGTGCCTCTGTGGGTCTGCAGCACCCACTGGTTTATGTGAAGAACTGAAGGCAGTGATGGGCCAAGCTAGGCAGGATTATGGAAATTACCTGAAAAAATTCTCACACAACACTGGTGTGAGCCGGGTCTTGGAGGGGGCCACATGGGGCCTTGCTGCAGCATCTTCTGTCACTTGCAAAGACAGACCATGCCGAGCAGGGCCAGCCATAGCACCTGCCGGCATGTGTGAGATCCAGGGCTTGGAGTGGACCTGGTAGGGGAACTTGGGGGAAACTACCCTGATAGGCCACAGCTCCTGCTGGGAGAACAATACTGAAGCTCGGGCAGGGCCAGGCCAGTCAGGGTTGCAGTACTCCTCAACATTTGTGTGGGCCAGGTCTGGGTGCAGGATGGGCTGGGACAGATCATAGCACCTGCTGACACATGAGAGTCAGGACAGGGTTTAAGTCACACCCAACTTGGCTAAACTGCGACACATGCCAGCTGGGCTCTGCCAGGCTGGTTTGAAGCATTTGCCAACAGACAGAAGGTCCAGGATTGGAATGGACCTTGTAGGGCAACTTTGGGGACTTCCCTGCTAGGCTGTAGCAACCAGAGGTATGCATTTGGGCTGGATTGGTGGGCAGGCCACACAGGGCTAGGCTCCAACACCTGGTGATATTTGTGTGAGCCCAAATGGGTTTGGGACAGCCTGGGCTAGGCTGTGGCATCCACCAGGTCACATGAGAGTTAGGTTTTGGGGTGGACCAGAGTGGACTAGGGTGTAGCACCCACCAATGAGAGCTGGAATGAGTGTGGGCCAGTCAGGCTAGACCGAAACACCTGCCTATGAGTACAGGAGTGGGATGGTCATGTCACGCTGGGGCACAGCACTTGTGAGATCTGGGGCTGGGAGCATGCTTGGAAGGAGAACTTGGGGAATGCATTGTTAGATTACAGCTCCCACTGGTGTGCATGAGAGTTGGGGCTGGGGGCAGGCCAGGCCAGGCGAGGCAAAGCTGCAGCACTGGTCAGCATATGTGTGAGCTGGGGCAGGTCAGGCTGGGCCAGTTCACAGCACACACTGACAAGAGCAAGAGCGAGGATGTGGTACAGACCAGGTTAGGTTGGACTGTAATACCAGTTCATTGGAGAGCTAGGCTTGGGCCAGTCTATGGTATGCTATATCACCTGCTGGCAAATGTTGAGCTGATAAGTGCTGTGACTGGGTACAAGTTGTGTCAGGTTGGACTGTAGTACCCCTGGCAGGCACAAGATCTAGGGCTGGGAGTGGGGGTAGATCAGGCTGAGCTAAGTTGCAGTACTCATGAGAATGCACAAGAGCCACATGGGATGCAGGATGGACTGGTCTGGGCACTTGCTGGCACACACAAAAACCAGAGCTGGGAATGGGCCCAGAGGGTGGAGGCTACTGGGGTTTGTTCCAACTAGGCCAGAGCACCCACTGGTATGCATGAAGACTGGGTCTATGGCAGGCTGGGCTGGGCTAGGCCACAGCACCAATCAGTTCAGGTGAGAGATGGAACTGGGAATGGAAAAGACTGGGCAGCTGCATCCATTGCACTGGCTGGTGCAGGTGACAGACTGAACTTGACCCTGCATAGCTGCTGTATACAAGAGTCAAGTCTAAGGTCATCCCAGGTGAGGTTTCATCAGGAACTCAGCCCCAGCCACAGGGAAAATCACAATATATGTGATTCAAGCTCGGAATCCATTTATTGGGCCTCTTTAGTTACTTATGCCTGTACAGTGGACAGCATGCCCAGATGCACACTGGGGACTTGACAGCCAGCTCATTTAGGACAGTAGAGAATGTCAAGTGCCTCGTCCGAGGATGGAAAGCATAACAGTTTGGTACACTCTCCTGGCCAAGCTTTGCAAAATGTTCCTGGGCCTGTGGTCGCACTGACAGAGGTGGGCTTGGTCAGCCAATAGACATTGGGAAGATTTCTCAGCCGTGGTGCAGTGAAACCAGGGACTTCTCAGAGCTATCAAAACCATTCAAGTAACACCCTAGGAATACTCTTCCCCACGCCAGGGCCTCTAAGGCATCATCAACTGACTGTCTCCCATCCCTGGGTGCTGATGGAGTTTGACAGCAAGGAGTGACCCCCTCTTCCTTCCTCCCTATAGACACAGGAGAAAAAAATTGAGTCATTTGTCCCATCCACCTTCCTCCATGCCTTGATCCCTCCCCCCAATCAGAGGCCCACATGGGCGTGCATTCCTCTCAACTATGTAGACAACATTTAAAGTTTAACTTAATTTAATTAAAAAATCTTGAAAACTCAAATACAATAAATCATTTCACCATTTATAAAACATTTTTAAAATATTTACTTTTTTAAAAAAAAATTTATTTGGAATTAGAGTTACAGAGAGAGAGAGAGAGCTAGAGAGAGATCTTCCATCAACTGGTTTACTCCCCAAATGGTCTTATGGCCAGGTTGGGCCAGGTAGAAGCTAGGAACCAGAAGCTTCTTTCTGGCCTCCCACGAAGCTGCAAAGAGCCATATACTTGAGTCATCTTTTGCTGCTTTCCAAGGCTGTTATCAGGGAACTGGATCAGAAATGAAGCAGTGAGGACTTGAAGTAGTACCCATATGGGAACAGGAAAAACAGGGCCTGTTGACACGACAGCCCAGGCAGCTGCCTGGAGGGAGGCCTGCAGCTGTGCTCAGAAGACACTACAGCTAAAATGGAAAAGCTGTGAGCTTGTTCTGGAGGGAAAATTACAGAGATGGTTGGCAGGTGGAAGATCAGGGAAAGGTACCCGGAAAGAATGTGCTGGGACAATGGGTTCCTTTTAAATGTTACAGGTGAAACACGGAACAGAAATGTGCCGTCTCCACCGTTTCTCAGCGCACAGATCAGTGGGGTCTGATCCCCTCCCAATGCTGAGCAGCCGTCACCACTGTTCATCTGCCTAACCTGTTACCTGGAACGTCATAGCCGACAGACACTAGCTCCCCACCCCACTCTCCCCCAGTCCCAAATGACCGCCGTTCTAATGTCTAGCACAATGATTTCACTACGCTAAGTACTAATAGTACCCACTTGATTCTTTTAAAAACATGATTTATTCATTCATTTTTATTTAAAAGGCAGTGATAACATTGAAAGGAGAGAGAGATATCCCACCTACTGGTTCATTCCCCAAGTGACCAGGAGCTTCTCACGCTTTCCCACACAGGAGCTTCTGCTGCTTTCCCAGGCACATTAGCACGGAGCTGGTTCAGGAGAGAAGCAGCCTGAACTTGAACTGGAGCTTATAGGGGATGCCAGCAGGCAGAGGCTTAGGCTGCTAGGCCACAGCACCAACCCCAAGCAGCACCTCAATTCTTACCAACCCCAAGCAGCACCTCAGACTTAGCTTCTGAAGCTTGGTACCATCTATTTCACTGCTATAGCCATGATGGCTGTGTGAAAATTTACTAGTATTTTTACAGTTACTTAATTAGATTAGGTAATATCTGAAGATTTTAAAATCTTAGCATGATTGTAGCTTTTATTTTATCTTAGACTTCACCTTCTAGTTCTGATAAACAGAACAAAAGCCTAAGGTCTATTTTCTCCCATTTGCTCACCATTGAAAGAAAAAAAACCTTATTCAACACTGTGGAAAGGGATGAGACTAGGAAGCACTTGGAAACATACTGATACTTTAAAAAAATTGTTTTGAAAAACAGTGAAAAGTTCATTTTGTTGCATAACAATTTTGAAGCTCTGGTTTAGATCATAATACACATTTTCCATGAACAATTTGAAGACTTCTTATGTGCAAGAAGTTAAAAAGACTGGTGCGAAATAAACTCATCATTGAAAAAAAAGTTTAAATTTTTACTTTCTTATTTATTTGAAAAGTATAGTCACAGAGAAAGAACCTTCTTTAATCTGATGGTTTGCTCCCGTTTGTCACAATGGCTAGGCACGGACCAAAGCCAGGAGCCAGGGGCTTCACCCAGTTCTCCCACAGTGCCTGAGGACCAAGCCCTGAGATCATCTTCCACTGCCGTCATAAGCATAGGGACATGGAGATGATCAGACGTGCAGCAGTCAGGACTTGAACCGGTACTCATAGGAGATCCCATAAATGTTGTTAGCAGCTTAACCAACTGCGCCACAACACTGGCCTTAAGCTCATCATTAGGCTTCATTTTTCACAAACTTATTGTCATGCCCTCATATAAACAGCTTTTTTCCCCCTAAATAGTTATATTATTTTTATCTGAAAGGCAGAGTTACAGAGACATGGAGAGAAAGTGAAAGAGATCTTCCTTCGGCTGTTTTACCCCACAAGTGGCCACAATGGCCAAAGCTGAACCAAACTGAAGCCAGGAGTCAGGAACTTCTTCCAGGTCTTCCATGTGGATGCAGGGTCACAAGGACTTGAACTGTTCTCTGATGCTTTCCCAGGCCCTACACAGGAGTTTGATGAGATATGGAGCAGCTGGGATATGAAACAGTGGCTATATGAAATTCTGGCACCTCAGGTACACAATTAGCTTGCTAAGCCACCAAGTTGGCCCTCATAAAAGCAACTTTTAAATGTGTAGAAAATTTGGGCCTGGTGCTGTGGCCTAGTGGCTAAAGTCCTCACCTTGCATGTGCCAGGATCCCATAAGGGTGCCAGTTCATATCCACTTCCCTTCCAGCTCCCTGCTTGTGGCCTGGGAGAGGAGTAGGACAGCCCAAAGCCTTGGGACTCTGCACCCGTGTGGGAGACTTGGAAGAGGCTCCTGGCTCCTGGATTTGGATTGGCTCAGCTGTGGGTGTTGCGGCCACTTGGGGAGTGAACCAGTGAATCGAACATCTTTCTCTCTCTCCTTTTCTCCATAAACCTGGGCTTCCAATAAAAATAAATAACCTTTTTTTAAAATTTTCATTGGAATGGCTGATGTACAGAGAGGAGAAGAGATAGAGAGGAAGATCTTCCATCTGCTGATTAATTCCCCAAGCGGCTGCAATGGCCAGAGCTATGCCGATCCAAAGCCAGGAGCTTCTTTCAGGTCTCCAACGTGGGTGCAGGATCCCAAGGCTTTGGGCTGTCCTCTACTGCTTTCCCAGGCCATAGGCAGGGAGCTGGATGGGAAGTGGGACTGCTGGGACATGAACTGGAGCCCATAAGGGATCCCTGTGTGTGCAAGGCAATGACTTTAGCCACTAGGCTACTGCGCCGGGCTCAATAAACCTTTCTTCTTTTTTTTAATTGTGTAGACAACTTATTACTAGTAGAAAGAAGTATATCCAATGTTTCTTTTCTCTATAGAAAAAGTGTCATACAGAGGAGTAAAGACCCTGATGTAGGGCCATACGTCAACTTTTCCCAGTTTCAGGACTTCATAAACTCTAAATGATCCATTTTACATTTCATAGCATAAAGGTTTTTAAAACACACACGTTTCAATTAAGTAGTGCTACAAGTGGCCGGTAAACATAAAGTCCACCTAATACAATGCAGTCCATCCGACCACACGTTCCTTCCAACTGATACCCTGAGGCAAAACAAGGCCAAGGGGAGGCTGGTAAGTCTTACGCATTTTAGGGTGATTTTGTTGAAGAAAAGTTTGGGGCAGTTACGGAAAAAGGTGAAAGCACGCTTAGAAATGATTGCTTAGGGGTCCCTGATTGTCTTATAGTCCTTTTCTTGTAATCTATTAGAACTAATCACAGCTTGCTGGTGTGCTTGAAGTTGTGATTCATTTCCTCAAAAGGAGAGACCAGCATATGTTCAGGCGAGACACTGGCTGTGTAAGTGTCAGCCGTTACAGCGCAGGTGTAATTGGCACGGGGCTCTAAGTGTGAATGGCGTTGAGTAGAAAGCACGGGAAGCACCGCTCACCTGCTTTTTCTTTCTTCCTCCCATCCATCACTGACTCGAAGAAACACTGACTGGGAGACCTTGGCTCCTATTTCCCAGGCAATAAATTCCAGGCAGAAACAGCGGTCTCCCAGGCAGGCTGGAAGTCTTGGACTAGTCCTTAAAATCATAGAAAGCATCACTGCTTTAGACTGCTAGTTGGCACTAAGGAATCAGCTACCCCTGGGGTGGGTCTTGCGTTCAGAGGTTCAGACACCTGCGTCCTGGATGTCTGAATTGGAATCCACATTCCAGGGCCCGGCGGCATGGCCTAGCGGCTAAAGTCCTCGCCTTGAATTGGCCAGGATCCCATATGGGCGCCGGTTCTAATCCCCGAAGCTCCACTTCCCATCCAGCTCCCTGTTTGTGGCCTGGGAAAGCAGCCGAAGACGGCCCAATGCTTTGGGACCCTGCACCTGCGTGTGGGAGACCTGGAAGAAGTTCCTGGCTCCTGGCTTCGGATTGGCATAGCATCGGCCGTTTTGCTCACTTCGGGAGTGAATCATTGGTCAGAAGATGTACTGGAAACAGCAACGGAGACTTACTGTGGAGCTTAACCTGTGGCTACAGCACAAATCTGGAGCCAGAAAATCTCTGTCTTTCTCTCGGTCTCACTCTCTTTATCTTGTTTTTCAAGTAAATAAAACATAAGTTAATATTTTAAAATCTTTGACATATTTAAAAGTTATATAAGAACTAGAGCCGATGTGGCGGCACAGCCAGCTAATCCTCCGCCTGCAGTAACAGCATCCCACATGAGCACCGGTTCATGGCCTGGCTGCTCCACTTCTGGTTCAGCTCCCTGCTTGTGGACTGGGAGAGCAGCAGAGGATGGCCTGAGTGCCTGGGTCGCTGTATCCAGTTGGAAGATCTGGAATAAACTCCTGATTACTGGCTTCAAACAGGCTCAACTCCAGCTGTTGCAGCCATCTGAGAGTAAACCAACAGATGGAAGAACTTCTCTTTGTAGATCTGCCTTTCAAATAAAAAATACAAAAAATGGTAAAATATAAAATATAAATCTTTTTAAAAATAACCTATTCAATAGTGAGGGGAAAATGAACCTGTAGCAATTATTCCCCAAGCCCCACCATAAAATCCCTTTCTTTTTTTTGTCCAGCCAGTGTGTGTTGTAGGGCATAATGAACAGTAAAATTTGATTTTTTATTTTTTATGATGGAGGAAAAAAGGAAACTCCCTGTTCAAAGTTGTATTACATCAAAATCAGCTTGGGAAAAAGTTACATATTAGTAGAGTCTAAATGCTTGGTTGAATAGCAGGGGGTAAGGGGAAGATTTTATCTCAAGTTTTGGGACAAGAGCTTTTACATCAGAATTATGCAAGTCTTTTAAAAAATACATATTTTGCTAATACCTTGTTTTTTTTTATTTTTATGTATTTAGTTGAGAGACAGAGAGTTCCTATCTACCAATTTACTCTCTAAATGACCAGCTGTGTAGGCCCCCGGTCCTTCTTGGGGCACAGGCCCCCATCCCTTGAATCATCACTGCTGTGCCCAGGGTCAGGGTTAGCAGGATGCTGGAGTTAGGCGCCCAGGCATTGTACTATGGGATGCCAGTGTCTTAACCTACATCTTTATACCTGGCCCAGATGTGTTCTCACAATCCTGACAGCCCCATTGTGCATGTACCAGTGTTTAAAACCCCTTTCCTACCGCTGTGCCGATGTTCTGCTGGATGTGCGTGCTTTGTCGGTTAAGTTTATTGGAAGACCCCGTGAGTTCATCCTTATTGTATAACCACCTCCAGCAAGGCTGTGTTTATCGCTGCTTGTCCCCTACACTGGGAGAAACGAAGGAAGCAAGATGGTCAAGTAGAATTTCCTCTTGAAACGGAAGCTGCTGTTTACTTAGCAAGTTGCAAACAAAACATCTGTCCTGCTTGCTGATCACCGAACACATACCCAGAGCAGGAAGGTTCTCTCCTACAAGCTCGTAAACACAAGTGCCACAAACAGCTCTCGCTCTCAGAGACAAAGGTACTGCTCAGAAAATGTCTGTGGGGGTTTCAAAAGCAGTAAAGTGGGTCCTGTGTGATGACTCAGTGGCTACATTTGCCTGGCATATGCCAGGATCCCATAAGGGTGCCAGTTCGTGTCTCATTTGTTCCACTTCCCATCCAGGTCCCTGCTTGTGGCCTGGGAAAGCAGTTGAAGGATGGCCCAAAGCCTTGAGCCCTTGCACCAGCGTGGAAGACCCGGAGAAAGTTCCTGGCTGGTTTACTCCCCAAATGCCCTCAACACCCAGAGCTCAACCTATCTGAAGCCAGGAGCCAGGAGCCTCTTCCAGGTTTCTCATGCAGGTGCAGGGTCCTAAGGCTTTGGGCTATCCTCTGCTGCTTTCTCAAGCAGCAAACAGGGAGCTTGAATGGATATGGAGCAGCTAGGACACAAACCGGTGCCCATTTGGGATGCTGGCACTTGCAACGGGACAATTAGCCAATTGAACCACCATGTTGGATCCATATGAATGGGTCATAAAATGCCTAGAGTAGGCAGCCACTGTGGATGGGCTGGGGAGCAGGGATGTGAGCTGAAGCTCGCCTTTGAAATAAATGACCTCAGCGACACTGAAAATCTCTTTAAATAGGCAACACACCTTAAATAAGAAGAGAATGAGAGAAACACCATGAGAGAAGTTCATGTGACTTGCTAACATAGTGCTTATAGAAATGATTGTACAATGAACTGTGTTAAGGATTGGTGAGTAAAGAAGAGCAGACCTCACTATGCATCAGATGTTTTGATATTTCATTTAACCTGAAAAACATTCCTATTAGTTATTTCCACTCCCTTCCATGTTATAGCACGCGGTAGCTCTCAGCGTGTGGGAGTGACAAGGCTGGAATGTGAAGGCAGACACTGATGCTTTTTCTACTAGATCAAATAGTTGCGTTTAAACGAAATCATCTATGAAACTGTTTTGTAAGTGACAGAATTCTGTGACATTTTGTGCTTAGAATTTTCCCAGTCTGCAAAGGCTGGCCAAAATTCAAAGCAGAACTCTCTGTTCTGCCACATGTACCAAGCCCACTGTTTGGGTGCCACTCACTGTCTGGGTTCAAGTTCCAACCAGGCTGTCCCCACAGGAACCTCAACTGTTTCCCTCTGTGATATGGTGATGATAATCGCAAGTTAGCCGGCCTCTTGCCACAACAACATCACAAACCAGAGTGTCTGGGTTGGCAATCAGCATCCTGGTGATGCCCCACTTGGAAGGCAGAAGATGTTGGTTCAAGGACTTGGGTCCTCGGCACCCACGTGGCAGACCTGGATGGAGTTCTTGGCTCAGTCCTGGCTGTTGTGGCTACTTTAGGATGTGAACCAGCAGGTGGAAGACTTTTCTCCTTCTCCACTTCCTTCTCTCTGTCACTCTGCATTTCAAAGAAAAGGAAATAATTCTTCTTTTTTTAAACAAAATAGTTGTTTTGAGGAAACAATGAGATAATGTATGTAGACCATCTGGCGCTTGATAGGTAAGCCAGATTCCCAGTTAACTCCCCGCTCTGCCTTTCTGCTCAGATTCAGTGAAATGCCTTCTGCTGTGGTGAGCATTCTTCATCTGTTCAGTCACCTAAACTCAATTTGGAGTCATTCATTGGTCCATTAAAATTTCAAAAAGCTGTTTTGGAGCATTCACTCCTGCCTAGCCTCAGTCTAGGTAGGGTGGACACAGAGACGAAGCAGGTAAAGGAAGACCACGTGCTCGTTTCCATCTCCACTGCTGCCCACCCACATCATTCTCAAGGTCCTGGTCATTGGGCGTCAACACGCCAAGTGAGAGTCCACCCGGACAGAGCATCCTTCCTGTCCCTACTGCCCTCCCCGAAGCAGAAATGCCCTGTCTCTCATCTCTCCTCTTTCCTAGCCTCGGAGTCCTCACACTGCGGTGTCAGTGTCACCGGAGGTAAGGCTTGTTAAAACTCAGGTTGCTGAAATGGGCTCTACTCTAAGATAACATGTTGAGTCAAATAAGATGGAGCCCATGTTAACACAAATGCCACATGTTTTCTGTTACATATAGGAGCTAAAAGGAAAAAGAAAAAACAATAAAAAGAAATGTCTGTGTATTGTTAGTGCTACATAGTTTTGTCTTATACCTTTGCCAAGCTCTTAGTTAGGAATGTTAGATTACTATATCCATAATGATCTGTGATTACTTTGAATGTTACTATGTATGAGTGAAATGATCTTTTTTCCATTCTATTATTGTTTGTTTCCTTTGTCTATATTCAACTAAAGACTATTTGCTTTTTTTTAAGATTATTTTTAAAGATTTTGTTTTTAGTTGGAAAGTCAGATATACAGAGAGGAGGAGAGACAGAGAGGAAGATCTTCCATCTGATGATTCACTCCCCAAGTGACTGCAATGGCCAGAGCTGATCTGATCTGAAGCTAGGTGCCAGGAGCTTCTTCCGGGTCTCCCACATGGGTGCAGTGTCCCAAGGCTTTGGGCTGTCCTTGACTGTTTTCCCAGGCCACAAACAGGAGCTAGATGGAAAGAGGGCCGTGAGGATTAGAACCAGCACCCATATAGGATCCCAGTGCATTCAAGGTGAGGACTTCAGCCACTAGGTTACCGTGCTGGGCCCTATTTGCTTTTGACTTGATACACTTCTCATTCAGCGAAGTAATAAGCCTTTTTACTATAATCTAAATTTAAAATATGCTATGTTTAAAAAAAAGGAGGAAGCTTTGGATATGTTATAACAGTATTCGCGAATCACTTAGAATCTTCTAGACACTGACTTTGTAGAAACTCTTCAGGTTTCTGGGCCCTCCCTGGGTACCCAGGGTTCCTAATGCGGTATTCTAGGGATTGTATTTTGCAAACAATTGACCTCCATTATTACCTGCTTTACTTCTCTCTTCCAGTAGATTCACCATTTTCTAACAGAAAGTACAATGAACATTGCCTTGAGGGGTTCTCCCATCTGCTTGCTTCCTTCCCAAATAGCCAGGAGCCGCAAAGCCAACGCAGATCTCCCAGGTGGATGGACGGGAGCCAGCTGCTTGAGCCATTTGCGGCTGCCTCGCTGCCTCTCAGAAAAGCTGGGATAGGGTGTTGGATACTGACCTGGGATGCAGATGTGCCAAGCGATGTTGTATCTGCTATACCAAGTGCCTGTCTGTACCTCCCAGCCCCAGACCTCTACCCCACTAAAACTTAGTTATCCCAAATGTCTTCATTTCCTCTGAACATGCCACACCCTCTCCCTTTATTGTGTCTTCCACATCTTACCCCTCTAATCACACTAACCTTTTCTCGTGTACATCATGTATGAGTAATTTTTTTGAGAGTTCACAAATATTTCTCTCTTTTTCTCAGAGAAAGCCAGAGAAACACACGCCCATCTGGCCATTCTTGCATGTGTTTGTACTTCTGGAGGAGACGCTGCTGCTCTTTCGGTCGGCTCTGAATCCTGGCGTCTAGCATGCAACCGTGAGGATCTCCCTAGAGGATGCCAGGCCTCAGTTGGAAGAGACATGTATTCCATACGGCAGAACCACCACCCACAAGCCAACTTCTTCATCTGGTGCTCCAAGGAGGCCTAGCAATCTGTCTCAAAGCTGGATGGAAACCTGGCCAGTCGGGTTTCCTAGATACTGGAGATCTGCCTGCCATCTGTCCAGATACTGTACCTGAGGGGTGGCTTAAGGGCTTCTGCCAAACACCAGCCTTTACAACTCAAGCCCTAAAGAAGATCCAAGTGCTTTTTCAAGCGCCCACACAGTGTCACTTCTTCTCCTTTCCCGTGATAGGCAGTCAGCTTTCCTCTGTGTTCCCACAAATGCCGTTGTTCCCTTGGTGATTTATACGTATTTGTAAAGGGTACTTCAAAATGTTCAAGGAAAAATAGAATTGAAAGATAGGTTTATTTTGGTATAAGCGTATATATATATTTTAAATCTACACATGGCTTATTCATAATACACATTTCCAGGAACTGTCTGAAGTGTGCTCATAGTATAATGTCAAGTTGCAATGGTTTATTTAATTTTCAGGCTTCATTGGGCAAGGAATCCTTTCAGGACAAAAGCATATCTTGGGCCCAGCAGCGTGGCCTAGCAGCTAAAGTCCTCACCTTGAATGCACTGGGATCCTATATGAGCACCAGTTTTAATCCTGGCAGCTCCGCTTCCCATCCAGCTCCCTGCTTGTGGCCTGGGAAAGCAGTCGAGGACGGCCCAAAGCCTTGGGACCCTGCACCCACGTGGGAGACGTGGAAGAGGTTCCTGATTCCCGGTTTCGGATTGGCACAGCACTGGCCGTTGGGGGTCACTTGGGGAGTGAATCATCAGAGCAAAGATCTTTCTTTCTGTCTCTCCTCCTCTCTGTATATCTGACTTTGTAATAAAAATAAATTAATCTTAAAAAAAAGAGGATATCTTAATTATCTGCATCTGTGCCTGAAGGCCTAGTCTAAGAATAAACATTCACTGAGCGTTTACTGATAAAATGAAGTTTTGGATCACCTGTTCTTCGTCTCAGAAACGATCAACCACCTCTCACGGAACTCACACTTCACGCCCTGGAGTTTAACGCCTCAATACTCTCTAGATTTTCCAACATTCATTTTCTTTTTTCAACTAGATTTAAGTCAGGGCAGAAGGCAGATGCTGACTCCTGTCAGAAGAATCATGATTTGATTGATATTTTGAGTGTGATGAGGTGGGTTGGGCAGACATGGTGGTGGAGTATGTTAAGGTGCCACTTGGCACGCCCCACATGCCATGACAGAAGGCTGATTGGAGTCCTGGCTCCTCTGCTTATGATCCAGCTGCTAGTCCATCCTGGAAGGCTGCAGTTGGTGGCCAGTGCTGGACACCCACCACCTACAGGGTCTCCGAGTTTAGCCTTGTCCGGTTGTAGGAATTTGCGAGTAAACCAGTAGATGTAAGGGCTCTTTCTCCACCTTTTAAATAGAGATGAGCAAACATCTTCCTAAATATTTATTTATTTATTTTGTTTGATAGGCATATTTAAAAAGAGAAAAAGAAGAGAGAGAGCTCTATTTTCCTTCCATTGTCTCACTCCCCAAACCACTGTAACAGCCTCATCTGAAGCCAGGAAATAGGAGCTTCTTCTTCTTCTTCTTTTTTTTTCTTTAAGGATTTATGTATTTATTTCTTTATTTTTGGAAAGTCAGATATGCAGAGAGGAGGAGAGTAGAGAGGAAGATCTTCCATCTGATGGTTTACTCCTCAAGTGGTCGCAACGGCCAGAGCTCAGCCGATCTGAAGCCAGGAGCTTCTTCTGAGTCTTCTTCACAGGTGCAGGTTCCCAAAGCAGTGGGCTGTCCTCGACTGCTTTGCCAGGCCACAGGCAGAGAGCTGGATGGGAAGCGGGGCTGCCTGGACTAGAACCAGGACCTATATGGGATCCTGGTGCAGGCAAGGTGAGGACTTTAGTACTAGGCTATTGAGTCAGGCCTGAAATAGGAGCTTCTTGTGGATTTCCCACACGGGTACAGGCACTCAAGGCCTTGGTACAGCTCTTCTGCTTTCCCAGGCCACGAGTAGGGAGTATTGGAGGTGGAGCAGCTGGGACATGAACTAGTGCCCATATAGGACTGCTGGTGCCACAGGCAAAGGATAAACATGCTATGCCACTGTGCCAACACCATAAATATTTTAATGACTAGATTTATACACACACATGCATACATATGTTTATTTCAAAGGCAGAGTTAAGAGAGAGATGGAAAAAGAAACAGAGAGATCTTCCATCTACTAGTTCATTTTCTAGCAGGCTGCAATGGCTGGATTGGACCAGGCCAAAGCCAGGCACCTGGTATTCTACCTGGTTTTCCTACGTGAGTGCAAGACCCAATGTGTCAGGGTCATCTTCTGATTCTTTCCCAGGCACATTAGCAGGGAACTAAATTGGAAATGGAGCAGCTGAGACTAGAGCCAGTGCCCATAAGGGCTGATAGTATTTTAACCTCTTTCCCCACAATGCTAGTCCCTTGGCTAGAGGTTTGTTGACTTCTTTCAGTCTAAAGTAGTAAAGGCTCTGAATATGGCTCCAGTTTGAATACAGACAACTGCCCCTTATTTTGATAGAGCTCACAGTCCACGTGAGCTGCACCTGCTTTGATCTGTTTTCTGGAGTCGTCTCATCACTCCCCTGTCTGGAGAACTCATCAGCTGTTCCTTACCTTTCAGCTAAAGCTACTCTTGGGGCCAACGTTGTGTCAGAGTGGATAAAGCCACAGCCTGTGACACTGACGTTATCATTATCATCTTCCCATATGGATGCCAATTAGAGTCCCAGCTGCTCCGTTTCCATTTCAGCTCGCTGCTAATGTGCCTGGGAAAGCAATAGAAGATGGTCAGAGTGCTTTGTCCCTGAACCCAAGTAAGAGGATCAGGTGAACCTCCTGGCTTCTGGCTTCTGCCTGGCCCAGCCTTGACCATGGTGGCCACTTGCAAAATGAACCAGTGGGTAGAAGCTCTCTCTCTCTTTCTTTCTCTCTGTGTATACACACACACACACACACACACGTATAGATACATATCTATACATATCTATGTATGTATACATAGATATGTATATATCCCCTCTCCCTCTCTGTAATACTACTTTTCAGCTAAACCAAATAAATATTCAAAATAAAACTGAAAAATTCAACCACAAGAAGATAGTGTTAAGAAATTTGAGACAAAGATTAAGGTTCATTCCTGTGTTCATTCCTGAGTATCCTGGGGGTGAGGTGGCCGGATATGTAGTTGTCAGTTAGCTTTGGGACTGTATATACAGGATTAATCCACTTAAAAGTTCTAGGAATGCCTGGTGCAATGGTCCAGTGGTTAAATCCTTGTCTTGCACATACCAGGATCCCATATGGGTGCTGGTTTGTGTCCCACTGTCCCACTTCCCATCCAGCTCCCTGCTTGTGTCCTGCAAAAGCAGTCGAGGATGGCTCAAAACCTTGGGACCCTGCACTAGTGTGGGAGACCCAGAAGAAGCTCCTGGCACCAGGCTTCAGATCAACTCAGCTCTGGCCATTGTGACCACTTGGGGAGTGAACCAGTGGATAGATTTTTCTCTTTGTTTCTCATTCTCTCTGTAAATTTGTGTTTGTGATGAAAATAAATAAACCTTAAAAAAAAAAAAAAGAAGTGTTGGGAAATCCATAGTTTTGCTAAAAGCCAAGGCAAGCTGTAGGGAAGAGGCTGAGGATCGCAGCAGGTGTTACTCTGGGTTCTGCTTCCTTTTTCTCCTAGTTTTATTTATACAGGTTTTGTTGCAGATATTGTCACCTCTTCCACACTGCCTCTTTCTCTTTCACCCTTAGATCACTGAGATTTGGAAATGAGCATTTAAAAACTGGCTGGAAGGCTCACTGGCTCTGTGACCTAGCCAGTTAAGTTACTACCTGTAAGGCTGGCATCCCTTATGGGTTCTGGTTCGAGTCCTGGCTCTTCCACTTTTTTTTTTTTTAAAGATTTATTTTTATTATTTTTTTATTGGAAAGGCGGATATACAGAGAGGAGAGACAGAGAGGAAGATCTTCCGTCCGATGATTCACTCCCCAAGTGAGCGCAACGGGCCGATGCTATGCCGGTCCGAAGCCAGGAGCCTCTTCCGGGTCTCCCACGCGGGTGCAGGGTCCCAAAGCTTTGGGCCGTCCTCGACTGCTTTCCCAGGCCACAGGCAGAGAGCTGGAAGGGAAGCGGGGCTGCCGGGATTAGAACCGGCACCCATATGGGATCCTGGGCGTGCAAGGCGAGGACCTTTAACCACTTGCGCCACCGCGCCGGGCCCTCTTCCACTTTTAATTCAGTTTCCTGTCTGTATGCTGGGAAAGCAGAGCAAGATGGCCCAAATAATGGTATTCCTGCCACCTATCAGGGAGACCTGTATGAAGTTCTAGACTCCTGGCTTCAGCCTGACTCAACCTTGGCCGTTGCAGCAATTTGGGGAATGAAATAGTGGATAGAAGTTATCTCTCCATCTCTCTTTGTTTCAAATAAATTAGTAAATCTTAAAAGTAAAAGTGTCTAAAGATGGGGTTGTTTGGTCTGTTAGTCCAGCTGCAGTTCCAGATGCTCACGTCCCACATCTGAGTACCCAGTTTGGGTTCCTGGCTTGCCTCCTGACTCCAACTGCCTCCCAGTGCAGGTCCTGAGTGCAGATCAAACAGTTGGGTTACTGTCACTTACACGGGAGACTTGGGTCGAATTCCTACCTCCCAGTCTTGGCTGGATTTAGTCCTGGCCATTATGGCTATTTGGACAGTAAACAAGCTGATAGGTTCTTCCTTTTTTTCTGTCTTTGTTTTTCTCTCTCCCTCTCCTTCAGAAACAAACAGATAAAAATACTTTTTTAAGTTACTAGCGGGGCAGGTGCTGTGGTGCAAAGAGTTCCACACAACCATCTTCCCATAGAAGCACCTGTTTGCATGCTGGCTGGTCCACTTCAGATCCAGCTACCTGCTAAACAAATGCATCTGGGAAAACATCACTAAGTGACCCAAGTGCTTGGGTTCCTGCCATTCATGTGAGAGACCTGGGAGGAATTCCTGGCTCCTGGCTTCAGCCTTGCCCAGTTGCAGCCATTGTAGTCATTTGAGGAGTTAGCCAATGGATGGAAGAGTTCTCTCCTCTCTTTTTAACTCTACATTTCAAATAAATAAGTAAATATTTTTCAACATAGTAACTAATTATGATTACTTTCTTAAAAAGGTTGTTCTGATAGCTTTTCATTTGTTCTGCTAATATGATCATCTATTACTTGGTTGAAAAATTCGCACACAACCTAAATGTCCATAGTAAATGTTGGCTAACCAAATGTAGTTGCAAAATACAGTTAGACTTTATGCAGTTCTTAAAGTTTATGATGTGGCTAAATATTGATTCTCATAAAAGTGTTTTACATCAGAATATAGTAAGCAAAATATCAAACGAGGTGTATCATACAATCTATTACACAAATATATGTACACACATACATATAGACATATATAGGAAAAATGTTAGAAGAAAACATCATAGAATTCAGCACATTTTATGGTGGTTATGTCTAGTGCTATGGTTATAAATGATTTTGATTTTTGTTTGTTGTTCATTCATAATTGCTAATTTTCTTATAATTAGAAAAATTGTTACTTCTATAATAGTTTGCTGTGACCAACAAAACCTGGTTATTTTAGGTGATAGTTAACTAATATGTATAGGAAATTGTCATCTGATTTTGTCCCAATTAATTTTACAACTCTGTTTTCTCTCTCTCTCTCTCCCTCTCTCTCTTTCCCTCTCTCTCTCTGTCACTCTGTCTCCCCCTGCCATCCCCTACCTCAACATTTTCTTTTCTTTCCTACTTCTCAATCGAATAAGTCTGCTCATGTGCTGGGGAAACCACTGGTGAAAAATTTGTACAGGCCCCTGAGGCCCAAATGTGCCTTGAAGTAGAAAGCGGATAAAATTCACTAGTCAGGGGATCTGTTCTGTGCTGGGAATGTTCTTCAGTCTACTTGGATTCTCTTTTCTTCTTTGTGTGTGTGTGTTTTGTATCTATTTATTTTCACTGCAAAGTGAGATTTACAGAGAAAAGCAGAAACAGAGAGAAAGAGCTTCCCTCTGCTGGTTCACTCCCCAGGTGACTACAATGGCTGGAGCTAAGCTGATCTGAAGCCAGAAGCCAGAAGCTTCTTCCTGGTCCTCCACGCAGAGGTAGGATCCCAAGGCTTTGGATTGTCCTCAACTGCTTTCCCAGGCCACTAGTAGAGAGCTACATGGGAAGTAGAGCAGCTGGGACACAAGCCAGTGCCCGTATGGGATCCCAGTGCTTGCAAGGTGAGGATTTGGACACTGAGCTGTCATGTTGGTACCAAGACCACTTGGATTTTTTTTTCAATCTGTTCGATACCAGCACTTTCTAGCTTCAACATGCCAGAGGTGTAGAAAGATTTCTGAGAGATTTCTTTGCATATGGCCCTTTTAGCCAGGTATGCACCACACGTGGTGACTGCAGGCTGTACGTACTTTAATAAAGGGTACCAAAGTGGAGACAGTTCTCCAAGACCTCAACCCTCATTCCCTAATTGACACCACTGTGTCAGAAACTACAACTCCCCAAGTCCCGGGCTCCTGCTGCCTTTTCTTGGTGGCACACCTAGTGCACTGGCTTGGAGGGTGGTGGCAACTGGCTCAAGGTCAGCTGCAACCTGAGAGAAGCCATCACTTGGGAGAAGTATGGGCTGCCAATAGCTTCTAATCTCCTTGCGCTGAGTGTGAGGTGAACGGACCAGAGACCAGCAGTTGCAGGTGCCAGCGTTAGTTCCTGGATTTGGTCCAGGTAACCTGGAGGTTGAAGAATGATCAGGTGGGGCCCCTTCTGAATTCTTTCCCAGATCTTATCTCTTGCTGGCTGTGTGTCATTGAACAGTTGGGTGCTTTCTGTGGCCTCAGCTTCCTCATGCATAGCAGATAATAATCCTCTGTTCTCTCCACTTGGATTACATGGGCACTAGGAGGATAGAGCAGCTAACTAATGAGATTTTAAAAGAGGAAGAAATGTTTTCGAAGTCTTTAAAGTGCCCTGAGATTTTCAGATCTTGATGAAATAGAAGATAAGTTATTACAAGAAAAATCTTTGCTGTTCATATAGTGTGTATTTTGCTTCCTCGAGTGCTATGCTTATTTGGTAATTTCTTTTTCCCTGTCTGCATGAATGTGAGAGAAACCTGGAGGCAAAGCAAAATAATAATAGTAATTATACTAATAATGTAACAGCTAAGACTGAAAATGAAGGTGCTATTGGTCAGTAAGCCTCAGACACGTGTTGTGAGTAAAGCTGAAGGTTAGAGTCCTTTGACCGATTTGGAAGTGGGGTGGCTAAACAGACAGGCAAGTGTGCTTCTCATACAAGTGCGGGGCAATTTCATCTTGGATAGATGGGACACGCCACTTGATCACACACACACATTGAAGACATTTGCTGGAGAGCCATGGGCCTATGCCTGGGGTGGTATGCCATGTGGCCATCTGTATGGCTCAGAATTATAAGGAGTCAAGGAATGGAAGCCACAGCATTCCCTTTACTCAGCAGTACTGGGTATCAGACCTCAAATGTTAGGCAGGTTCCTATTTGGATGTTAGGATAAGGTTCCCCCAAATTTGTAAGGACTCCTCTTCTCCCTCCACAAGAAGCCAAGGAATTGAAACACTCAACTACTTTCTGAAGAAAAGGGGAAAATGTATTCAGTTAGATCAGTCTTCAAGTCTCTTGTATGCCTTTCCTCTCTCTTGTCCGAAATATTCACCCAGGAAAAGGCGAGATGAGCAACAAAAATTGATCTATCATCTACTCCAGTTGACATTGCAAGTGTTTAACCTGGAGTATGACTCTGAGGAGCAGTGTCCTCTTATGTAATACTGTAAAACCGTGTGTTCATTCCAGAAGGATAAGAAGAACTAGGAGCAGGTCTACCATCTTTGGTGTAAAGTTGAAAGGAATCGTTTACCTTGCGTGTGGCTTTTGATATGTGTACCCAATAGACATCTACCCCCAAATTAAGGTCCATGGAAAAGAAACAAAGCATGAATTAGGAACGGGAAATCTTATTTTGATATAGAACCACTCTAATGTGCTTTAATTTTTGCAATGTGCATTTTTAATTAAAAAAGGAAAAACAACCTCTTCATTCTCTGCTTCTCAAGAAAGAAAGAATGAACTTTGCATTATTCCCTTATATTTTTTAAATAAAGTTTATTAATTTATTTGAAAGCTACATTGACACAGAAAGGGATAGAGAGAGAGAGAGAATCTTTTTTTTTTTTTATTATTACAAAGTCAATTATACAGAGAGGAGGAGAGACAGAGAGGAAGAAGGTCCCCAAGTGACCGCAATGGCCGGTGCTGCACTGATCCCAAGCCAGGAACCAGGAACCTCTTCCGGGTCTCCCATGCAGGTGCAGGGTCCCAAAGTTTTGGGCCATCCTCAACTGCTTTCCCAGGCCACAAGCAGGGAGCTGGATAGGAAGTGGAGCTACCAGGATTAGAACCGGCGCCCATATGGGATCCTGGTGTGTTCAAGGCGAGGACTTTAGCTGCTAGGCCACACTGCCAGGCCTGAGAGAGAGAGACTCTTCCATCCACTGGCTCTCTCTTGAAATGGCTAAAGCAGCTGGGTCTGGGCCAGGATTAAGCCAGGTGCCTGGAACTTCATTTTTGCCCTTCCAGATGGGTGGCAGGGGCCCAATTACTCCAGTCACACCGGCTGCACCCAGGGTGCTCATTAGTCATACCGTGACACAATGCCCGCCCCTACTTGTGTGTCTTGTCTGTGTGCCAAAGAGCTACCCTGTGGTCAGGGGATGAAGGGAATGATCAAAGTGCATCCCGAAGTCCGACCTTGGTGGTGAGCATGTAGCTTTCTCTGTGCAGACACAGTAGAATCACTCATCCCTGTGAAAAGGCTGTAGACAGATTAGAGCTGCAGACAGAATGCCCTCCATGGAAACTGTGCAACTATTTTAACACTTACTTCAGATATTATTATATGTGACAAAGTATTTGAAAGATCAACCAAATAAACTGTTCCTAGGAAATGTTTCCAATAGAATCCTTCTTGAATAATGTTGCTTTTCTTAGGTCAGTGGGAATTGAATTAAGACACTGAAACATGAAGTCAAGATGAAAATCTATATTTTTAGCTGAATACTTTTATAGAAGCCTCCAGATTCTGTAATACTCTTCAGTGTGTGTGTGTGTGTGTTTTGCATAGAGAAAAACTGAAATAGATTGTCTCCTTTATGTGGCAGAGAATCTATAAGTGGGTATTACAAATGAAACAGGATTCCAAATTTGACAGCCACTATCTATATAACCAATTACCCATTCATTCCTTCATGAGTCATTTATCTCTCTAAGAGTGAGGCTTCCCGTTGTGTGAGATGCTCCAAAGACACAGAAATGAGTAAGAGCAAGTTGTAGGACGGAAGGCAGATATGAACAGGGAGAGCAAGGGTGGAGTGCTAGCAAGGTGATGGCTGGCAAAGCTCAGGTGCCCTGGAGGCAGGCAAGGGGGGAGATGATTTCTCTCAAGGAGGGTGGCTACGAACCATAGAGAGCAAAGCACTTAAATGACAGCTCAGTGCCTGACCCAAAAGATATTAACAAGTTTTCCCCTTTTAGAGTTGTACCTATAATATTTTGAAAGTGTATGGGAAGAATAGGTAACTCAGCCTGGGGTTGGGAATGAGATGAGAAAAGGAAAGAGGGAAAAAATAAAGAAATTTTAGAGCAATTATTGGTTTTTAGAACTTTATTTAGGTCAGAAGTGAGGATCTGATGATGTTTAATTAAAGCAAGCTGAATTGTCCCTGGAGCCTGAATTCAGGGAGAAACCTTATTCCACCAACACAGAGGAGGTGATCACAGCTCTTCCTCAGCACCCTTTGGCATTTTCAATTGGATGATTCTTTTCTGTGGGAGAATGTGCTGTGCCTCCTAGGATGTTTAGCAGCATCTCTGGTCTCTGCCCACTAGATAGTGGAAGAGGCCACAGAATAAATCAGCAGATATTGTTAAATGTCGCCTTAAGATCAAAATCACCCTTAATTGAGAATGACTGGCCTAGATCAAGATCCTTGCATTAAGTATTTTAGTGGTTTTTTTTTTTTTATTACAAAATCAGATATACAGAGAGGAGGAGAGACAGAGATGAAGATCTTCCATCCGATGATTCACTCCCCAAGTGACTGCAACAGCCGGTATTGCGCCAATCCCAAGCCGGAAACCAGGAACTTCTTTCCAGGTCTCCCATGTGAGTGCAGGGTCTCAAAGTTTTGGGCCACCCTTGACAGCTTTCCCAGGCCACAAGCAGGGAGCTGGATGGGAAGTAGAGCTGCCGGGATTAGAACCAGCAGCCCATATGGGATCCTGGTGTGTTCAAGGAGAGGACTTTAGCTGCTAGACCACACCGCCAGGCCCGTATTTTAGTGTTTATGTGGCTACTAAACTGTAAATGGAAACTTAAGGGTGATGGAGAACCAACTTAAATATTGTCTTCTTGTTTCTATTGCTGCTAAATGTATCAGGATGAAAGCTACAAAATTAACGTGTCTGGAGACTGGTTGATTCTATCACCTACTTGCCAGTCATAGCAGGGTCTGTGATGTAAACCAAGCAAATGGCTCACATTTGGTATGTGCACTACTTACTCAGCACAAGGAGAGTTTATCCTAGTTCTCAAATACTTGTATTAAGTTAAGCCTTCTTTGCAGAAATCATAGAATTTTTTTAGAGTATCAGTTTGTAGATTATGACTTCTAGATTCAACGTTGCCAACCCTAATTCCTTCACAGCTCTCTTTGGCTATTGGTAGAAAATCCTGAAGTGGTGACTGCTCCTTTTTTTTATCATTCTCCTTTGTCCTTGATGGAAAACTGCACAATGAGAAGGTGCCCCAGTGGCTGCTGGGAACTCTTCTGTTTACCTGCTGGCATAATTCCCTCCTGCCTTGCACAGCCCTTCTCACTGCTTGAACAAACACCTGTAGAGAAGCACGATTAACTGGAACTCGCTTTGGAACCAAAGGGAAAAAAAAAAAAAAAAAAACCAAAACCCTTAAATCATTTTATCTTGAATAAAAAGGGGAATCAGAGGAGACACACTTATACATACATACAATCTATTTTTTAATGAAACTTAAAGAAAAAAATATATATTTTTGCATTTTATTTGAAAGAAAGGGAGAGAGAGAGAGAGCGCACGCGAGAGAGAGCGCAGACGAAGATCTTCCATTTGCTGGTTTACTCCTCAAATGCTTCCAGGCACCAGAACTGAGCCACGTGGAAGCCAGGGACCTATGAACTCCATTCAGGTCTCCCTCGTGGATGACAGGGACCCCAATGCTTGGGTCACCATCTGCTGCCTTGCAAGGAGTGCACGAATGGGAGTCTGGAATCCGAGGTCGAGCAGGGAGTTGAACTCAGGCAGTCTCCTATGCGATGCGTAAGTCCCAAGCAAAATCTTAACTTCTTTGCTAAACTCACACACTCTTCATATTTTCCAACAGCTTGTATGTCTTACTTAACAGTATGTTATGGACTGATGGAACTCAGTCTTTTAAACAATTGCATAATACTTTATTTGTATTGCACTGTTCTCTGTTGCTACAACAAAATGCCCAAGAATGGGTATTATATAAGAAGAGCTCACATCACTCAAGGTTTTGGAGCTGTCAGTCCAAGATGGAAATATGTTTGACCCCTGGTGAGAGTCACAACATGGTAGAGAGACAGAAAGAAAACTTTCCACCTCAAAAAGGGGCTAAGTATGTGGAAGCACCTTACTTTCTAGCCACTTATTCTCACAGGGTGTGCCTGGGGTCCTGTGAGAAGGCTGTGGGTCCCTTCCGAGGGCTGCACTCCCAGTGGCCGATTACCTTCTGCTAGGCTCCACCTCTTAAAAGCTCCACGACCACTCAGGTCATCTCCACAGCAAGGCCCACGCTTCCAGCGCAGGGATGTTGTGGGTCATATTCAACTATATCCAAACCACAGAACCATGACTTATTTAATTAGCTCCTTATGGATAGGCGTGTTGCTGTTTCCATGATTTTGTTACTAAAAATGTGATGAACCGGCTGTATTCCAACAGTCAACAAACTCCTAGGAGCATAGGTGCTGGGCCAAAGCACATTTGTACGAAAGCCATTCCCCCCTCTTATTTTTGGAGAGGCAAAGAGAGAGAGAGAGAGAGAGAGATGAGAGAGAGAGGAAGAGAGAAAGTGCGTGTGTTCTATGGTTAACTCCCCAAATGCCTCCAACAGTGCCTAGTTGGGGTGAAGCTAAAAACTGGGAACTCAGTCGTGTCTCCTTGTGTAGATGGTAACCAGCCCATCAAGCTTCAGTAGTGCCTCCCAGGGTCCATACACGCAGGAAGCTGGGCAACAATATTAGACGCATGCACTTCAATACAGGGGGGCAAGTGTCCTGATCTTTAGACTGAATACCCTCCTCTCAATTTTTCTTAACAATAATGGATTATTTCCTATACAAATTGTATTTTATTTTAGTATTCTCTATGGGAGTGATCATTTCACACAGCTTTGTTAGCATAATACATTATTGAACTTTCTGATTGGTATGTTTAAAATAAGTTGAAAATGAGTGTATTTTTTTCTGTTTACCTAAACATGTATGCCTTTCTCTTTGAACAACTCTGTCACATATTGCCAGATCTTTTCTTCTCGTTCTTCTGTCTTCTCTCCAATACCTCTCTCTTCCTCTTTTTTTTTTTTAAGAGTTACTTTATTTTTATTGGAAAGTCAGGTATACAGAGAGGAGAGACAGAAAGGAAGATCTTCCTTCACTGATTCACTCCCCAAGCAGCCGCCACCACCAGCACACAATCCAAGGCTGGCCGCTCCTTCTGGGTCTCCCTCACAGATGAAAAATCATTGTTCCAGTACTTTCATGCATTTATCTTTCACCTTGAAAAACCTTTGCAATATGTGACTTTTGCTTTTCTTTTTATTTGAAAGAGAGTGAGACCCTGTCCATTGGTTCACTCCCCAGACTCTCAGAACAGATGCGGCTAGGCAGGAAGCAGAGCATGGGAGGCAGGAGCCAGGAACTGTCTGGGTCTCCTGGCATGTGAAGCAACCAGGAGTAGGAATCAGAAGCAGAGCTGAGCGTTGAACCCAAGCTCCTTGATGGGAAGTGTGGGCATCTTAACTACTAGGCCAGATGCCGTTCCCTGGATTTTATTTATAAATAAGAGGAACGAGCTTGCAATCCAAACTATCCTTTCCTGTATGACTAGCCAAATATCCTAAAAGTGATATTCTAAATTGAAACTATCACCTTTGTCTTATGCAAAATAGTCATATTCAGGACATCTACTGTCTCAATTCTTTCTCATTCATCTCCATGTCTTCGTGTACTAGTATTAAACTACTGATGATATTCTAATAAATGATTTGTGTTTATTAATACTTTATTTTATGTAGATATCAATATCTGTCTTACTAAGTCAATGTGATCTTATTTCTAACCCTTCGAGGGTAGTAATTAAGGTGTGATGTGTTAGGATACAAGCACTTCTACAGTGGAAAACTTTGATGCTCTGTTAGTAGAGACCCCCAAACTCAGTAGTACCCTTTATTGTCTTGCCATCTTTGCACATTGCATTACTGCTCCATTGGCCTTCATTTATCTTCTCATGTCTCACTCGAGGAGCTTGAATGGAAAATGAGTTTACTGACTACTCAGCAATGAGAGGGCTTTGGCAGGAGGGTCCTGGCTGTGCTGTGGGGCAGAAGCTAAGTGGGGTGCGGCTGCCAGGCGGGCTGCAGTTAAGAAGCACTGGGAGCAAAGTAGGCCTGGGAGAGGCACAAGACCCCAAGGTTTGCCTCATCAGTTTTGAGTGCCACAGGAATGAAATTGTCAGGCAACACAAAGGTTAGCTTAATTATATCAGAAGAAAAAATATACCAGACTTGACAAACAAGATCCTGTACCCAATTCAAACTCAATAGAGCAAGGAGTACCAGGCCCTCGGGCAAAGTCCCAGACTTCAGTTAATTAAAAAAATCCAAGACACACTTACAGAAAGGAGAGGCTAGATATCTTTAAGAAAGGCTGATATGAAACCACAAGTGTTTGGGCTTGTGGAAAGATGGAATAAAAGATAAGTCCTATTTTAATGCAAAACAACTGAAATCTATGCATAGTTGTTTTTTTTTTTTCCCCACCTTACACATTTTCTATGAACCTTTCTAAGACTCTTTGTGTGGCTTGAATTCTTCTAGTCTTTTCCCCATACGACCTTGTCAGGAAGCCCTTGTTGGTCAGGACACTGTTCAGATAACCCTGCAGTTTAACAGCAAGTCCATGAGTTTTTCAGTCACATTTCTGCCCGTGTGAGATAGTTCTGATCTGCTATTAGGCTCCTGGCTAGCTGGTAGGGAAGTAACCTTTCCGGCTTCCAAATTGAGTATGTTGATGTGGTCTCCAAATCTACCTCTCACCAACTGTTTCACCATAGGCAATTTCTCTTCAGCCTCCCAACCTGTTTCTGCAAATGGGGTTTTGCAAAGCCATAGGTTATCTCCTAGGGTTGTTGTGAGATTTAAACAGACAAAAATAAGCTTTGAAGATTTATTTGAGTGGAAGAGAACTAGGGCCCGGGACAGGGGAAAGAAACAGAGACAGAGGTCTCCCATTCACTGGTTCATTTCTCAGATTTTCACAGCAGCCAGGGTCTAGGGCAGACTAAAATCAGGAGCCAGGAACTTAGTGTAGGTCTCTCATGAGGGTCGCTGGGACTGAAACAATTGAGCCATCACTTGCTGCCTTTCAGGGTGTGAATTAGCAGGTATGTTTTTATCTGCTGCTTGACTCCCAAAAGTCAACAATGACCAGGGAGAGGCCAGGACCAGAGCTGGGAGCTTGAAACACAGTTCAGTTCTCTCACATGAGTGGCCAAATCCAATTACTTGCGCCTCATCACTGCCACCCAGGGGCTGTACTGGCAGGAAGCTGGAATGGAGAGCTAGAACTGAGAATTGGCACAAGGAACTCTGATGGAGTATCTAGGCATCGAAGCTAAATGCCTTGTTCCTGAGTTCTGTTAATATGTTTACCAGTATCAAGCCATCTTTGCATTTCTAGAATACATTTTATTTGGTAGTATTTGCGTATAATTCCTTTAACATTCTGTCATTTTTAATTTTGTTAGTGTGATATTCATGATTTTTGCGTCTGAATTTATTAAAAGGATTAGAATGTAAGAAAGTTTTTTATTTTTAAGATTTATTTATTTTTATTGGAAAGTCAGCTATACAGAGAGGAGGAGAGACAGAAAGGAAGATATTTTGTCTGTTGATTCACTCTCCAAGCAGCTGCAATGGCAAGAGCTGTGCCAATCTGAAGCCAGGAGCCAGGAGCCAGGACCTCTTCCAGGTCTCCCACACGGGTGCAGGGTCCCAAGACTTTGGGCCATCCTTCACTGCTTTCTCAGGCCTCGGGCAGGGAGCTGGATGGGGAAGTGAGGCTGCTAGGACTAGAACCAGTGTCTATATAGGATCCCTTGCTATAAAGCAAGGGCTTTAGCCTCTAGGCTACTGCACCAGGTCTGCATTAGAAAATTTTTTTAAATTGTAAAAGAAATTGCTTATTGTGTAAGCTTCAGTTAGAAAAGATTACTATTGATGGAAGCACCTCTTTTTGTGTCTGATGCAATAGCCTAGTGGCCAAATCCTCTTGCCTTACATGCATTGGGATCCCATATGGTGCTAGTTTGAATCCCAGCTGCTCCACTTCCCATCCAGCTTCCTGCTTGTGGCCTGGGAAAGCAGTGGAGGATGGTCAAAAGCCTTGGGACCTGCACCACATGGGAGACGTGGAAGAAGCTCCTGGTTCCTGGCTTCAGATCAGTTCAGCTCTGGCTATTGGAAAGATTTGGGGAGTGAATGAGTGGATGGAAGGAAGGTTTTTCTGTCTCTGTAAAACTGCTTTTCCAATAAAAATAAATAAATCTTTTTTTTTTAAATAGTGTATATGTATATATTTTTAAACTACCTTTTGTTTAAAAAAAGTTTCCTGGTAAGGATCAGAGAATCAAAACTGTATAAAAATTACAGAGCTATTAGGTATATCTTATTAAATATCAGAAAACTGTTGTTCAGAAGTGGTTAACAAACTAGTTTTAGGGCCTAATGAAGATACCAGGAAAAAAAGTTCTAGTACCAGTTCTTGTAGCATAGTACCCTGTTCTGTGGCAGAATAAGAGTGGCTAGAACTAAACATTTCACAATGTATTATGCATTTTATAAAGACAAGACATTAGTCTCATCTGCAAATACTTACCAACCTTATTAGGTTCAATTATTCCCATGGCGTTAAGTTCTAGCTGCCTCACCCCTGGCTACACATGTGGAGCCAGAACTGTGTCTGTGTGTCTGCCTCTTGGACAGTTCTCCCCAGGACACGTCCAGGAGGCTTTCTGCCAAGAACAGGCCAAATGGATTGTAAATGGGGATGAAAGAAACACAGAACAAAGGAAAAACTCTTTGAGGACACAGATGAGTATTTCAGAAAGTCACCAACTTTTGCAGCTATCTGCAACTCGACGTGGAAGCAGGCCCTGGAGCAGCAGGAGCTTCTGTGCCTGCTGTTTCTGCAGGATCTCGCTGTTCCTCTTCCACATGGCAGCCAGCTCCATGCTGGACCCAGCCACCCAACAGCCTCCTCCCATCAGCACAAAGCAACAGACCCTGCCCCGGCTTCACAGGTGGCACCAAGCTGGCCCTGGAGGGCTGCAGGTAACAGGACTGCAGCATTTGCTCCCTTTGGATGGGTCAGCCAGGAGCTCAACCAACCTGGCTATTTGGTATCACATAGCAAAACAATGCCAAGGAACTGATTTATTTTCTTCCCAACTGTTATGTTGACACTGCTTCAGATTCTAATGTGGGCATGCATTTTATCGAAACCTTGCCACAGTGAGCATTTTCTGTTTTTTTTTTTAAACCATTTAAGGGGATGTTGTATTTATTATTTATTTTTGTTCCCAAATACCTTGTACAGCACTTAGCACAGGGACTAGGATTGTAAATCATAAAAGATGCAAGAGATCCAGAAGTCTTGACTGTTCTGTTCTGCATCTTACAGCTCGCTGGTAGAGCAATGAGACCCCGAAGCCCCGGTGCCCTGAGCAGCCCTGTTTGTGTCTGTCTGGGGGCAGACCTGCTGCGGCTCCATTACAATCTCTTGTCCAAAAGTCTATACTTTCTGGAGAGCAGACGTATGTGTTAGGATTTCAGAATGACTAGCGCTTCCAGATAAATAGGTACTACACAAAGCTCAGGAAACATGGTAGAAGCTTAGTTTTGGTACCAAAATTTTTTGAAATGCGTGTGTACAGGTTTTTCCTAATGTGACATTTTCCTTGGAGTTTTTGAAGACATATTGCATGTGAGAAATCAGACTCTCAGTAGAATAAATGCTATGTAAGCTAAAAATATTTGGAGGAAATGGACTTATAGGTCTGGAAGACTGATTCAGAGAATTGAAATCTAAAACAATTCAAAGAGTATGTACAATGTTGTATGAAAAGATGTTAGAATTGACAGCATCATTTTGAAAACTTTTCACTCTAGAAATTTAGAAACGTACAGAAACTAGAGAGAAGAGGGTAATGGACCCATAATGCTATATCAACATTTACTGGCCTATGGATAATATGATTTTACAACAGGTGGAAGATTTATGCGCCTGAAGAGAAAACAGAGTCTATATAATAATATGATTTTGCATCTTTATTCCCATCCACTCCTTCTTGAATTATTGAGATAAATCATAGATATTATATAATTTCATCCGTTAATATTTCAATATATGTCTTAAAATAAGGGGCTTTTTCTTTTTTTTTAAAGATTTATTTTTATTATTTTTTAATTGGAAAGGCGGATATACAGAGAGGAGAGACAGAGAGGAAGATCTTCCTTTAATGATTCACTCCCCAAGTGGCTGCAACGGCCGATGCTATGCCGATCCGAAGCCAGGAGCCTCTTCCGGGTCTCCCACACGAGTGCAGGGTCCCAAAGCTTTGGGCTGTCCTCGACTGCTTTCCCGGGCCACAGGCAGGGAGCTGGAAGGGAAGCGGGGCTGCTGGGATAGAACCGGTGCCCATATGGGATCCTGGGGCGTGCAAGGCGAGGACCTTAACCGCTTGCGCCACCGCGCCGGGCCCAAGGGGCTTTTTCTTTTTTTTTTTTTTTTAAAGATTTATTTTTATTATTTTTTCATTGGAAAGGCGGATATACAGAGAGGAGAGACAGAGAGGAAGGTCTTCCGTCCGATGATTCACTCCCCAAGTGAGCGCAACGGCCGATACTATGCCGATCCGAAGCCAGGAGCCTCTTCCGGGTCTCCCACGTGGGTGCAGGTTCCCAAAGCTTTGGGCCGTCCTCGACTGCTTTCCCAGGCCACAGGCAGGGAGCTGGAAGGGAAGCGGGGCTGCCGGGACTAGAACCGGCGCCCATATGGGATCCCGGGCGTGCAAGGTGAGGACCTTTAACCACTTGCGCCACCGCGCCGGGCCCGGGGCTTTTTCTTAAATAACAATAGCATTATCACAGTTTTTAAAAAGTTAACATAATCCTTTTTTTAAGACACAAATTTTTTGCTGTATATATATATTAATGTTGTCTACATAGTTGAGAGAAACACATGCCCATTTAGGTCTCTGATTTGGGTGGAGAGTCAAGAATGGAGAAGGTGGGTGGGACAGATGTCTTAATTTTTTCGCACATTATTTCCTCATAATTAATACTTACTAAAAATAGGATTGGGCAATTTGTTACACCGAGGCCGTCAATCACAGGCAGGGCACACCAGGACCACAGTCTCTTCATTATTCCTAGAGTTTTACAGTTTAGCTGTGAAGGTCAGTTACCAGGGCTAGGCTTGTGTTCAACAAGCCGAGTTTGTATGTGCATTCAGTCAGAGCCTCATGCACTTTTCCAGGCCTATTCACTTGCAGAGGAGTAGAAACTGCATCCAGGTTCATCCCATGCAGCTGAGTGTGACGCTCCATCCTCATATGCTGTCCAACTTCTTTAAGATAAAAGGAGTGACTCGCAGCAGGGCCACGTAGATGAGGAAGTTGCGTATAGAGGAGAGGACATCCTTGAGCATCTTGCGTTTCATCTCCTCCGGGTCCAGCTTCCAGACGAGGCCCTCGATTCGGAACATTGCAGCTCTCGGTCCCCGGCTTTTGCAGCGGTAGCAGCAGTGCAGCGACCTCTCCCTGGGCTCTCTCGAACCGCCACCTCAGCCGCGGGCCTCGCACCCGGATCTCGGCCCTCCAGATATCTTAATCTTCTTTTTCATCCTGTGTCCACAGGGAAGTAAGGGGAGAGGGGGCAACTCGTTGCTGTGAAATTACATTAGCACCAGGGAAATGGGGGACAATCATTTGATGACACCTTAGACACTCCAGTCTGGGGAAGAGTGTTCCCAGGGTGTGACTTGAGTGACTTTGATAGAACTGAGAAGTCCTTGGCTTTGTTGCACCAGGGGTGAGAAAATATAAGGTCTATCAACTGACCCAGTTCACCTCAGTGAAACCTCACCTGGGGTGATGTCAGACTTGACTCTCATATGCACCAGCCAGTTCAGGGTCAAGTTTGGTCTGTCACCGGCAGCCAATGCACACATACTGGTGGATGCAGTTGCCTAGTAGGGTCCATCCCCAGTCCCAT
The DNA here is from genome assembly GCF_017591425.1 of Ochotona curzoniae. NCBI lineage: Eukaryota > Metazoa > Chordata > Mammalia > Lagomorpha > Ochotonidae > Ochotona > Ochotona curzoniae. Next base: position 19,529,970 of record NW_024464939.1, on the reverse strand, counting down.
CTCTGATATGAACTGAGTCAAGCCAAATCTAGCACAGGCCAGATGTTCATGCACACCAGTGGGTACTGTGGCCTAGTTAGGGCCACCCCCCAGTAACCCACACCAGGCCTGTCCCAAGCTCTAGTCTTTACATGTGGGGGCATGTGCTGTGGCCTAGTCTGGTCTGTTCCTCTGGCTCTTGTGCACACCAATGGGTATTGGAGCTTTACCTCAGCCTGCCCTGCCCCAAACCCAGCCCACACATATGGCAACAAGTGCTGCTTCCTTGGCTAGCCTGACCTACCCTCAGACCTAGCTCTCATGCTCACCAGTGGGAGCTGCAGCCCAGCAGGAGAGTGCTCCAAGTTCCCCTGCCTGGCCTGTTCCCAGCCCCAGATTTCACATGTGCTTGTGGGTGTGTGGCCCTGCCTGACATGGTCTGCCCTCAGTCCTGGCCCTTGCATGTGTCAGTGGGTGCTTCAGCCTGCCCTACTCCAGCCTCTTCCCAAGTCTGGCTCCTATGAGTGTCAGGTGAGTTCCATGGTCTAGCCTGGCTCAAGCTGTCAGCATCTTTAGTTCCCTGTGTAAACCAGCAGGTGCTGTAGTCTCACAGAAGCAAGCTCACAAGTTTCCTACAGAGTCTGCTCCCAGATCTAGCTCTCTTGCAATCTTGTGGGTGCTGCAGCCCAGCCTGAAGTGGCCCACCTCCCTGCTCTGACACTTGCTGGCAGGTACTCTGGTACTCTGGCCCAGCCCAACCATGCATGCCCTCAAGGCCCAGCTTTGCATGCACCAGCAGGAAGTAGTTGGTGCTATATAGTCCAGTCTGGGTGGCTGGTGACTTGGCGTGACCTAGACCTGCCCTCCAGTTTCCCCCCCTGCAAACCACTCCATCCTAGCTCCATCATCTATCTGTAAGTGCAGTGGCCTGCTTTGTGGGAGATCCCAGAAATCATTCCTTCCTTGTCAAACGTGCCCTCAGCCACTCCCACTCTGATATGTTCCCAGACCCACTTCCCTGAGCAATCTGCTGTCCCCGCCTTCCCCACATATATTTAATATATATTTATTAACATATGTATTCCATATCCAATTAATACTGAGATTGCATTGCCTCAGAAATATCTTTCTACAATTGAATTGTGTAAACCAATCCATGCTGAATGTGGCTGATATATTTGAAATCTCTTAATTGATAGCATTTATAAAAGAAAAATATTTAAACACTTGTTCCTAGAAGACTTCGACTTAGTTGGTATTCATGTGAATAATTTCCTTCACTTTCACTCATATTTGATTTAATCAAAGGTGGAATTAATTGTGAGGTGCATGATTTTTTATGTATCTCTCTTTAAAATTTTGACAGTTATGATTAGGTGCTACTACCAATAAAATACATTCAATTACAAAGATAATAAAATGGGGAAATGCACATCTTAAAATCAATGAAATACTGGAGTGTGAATACTGCCAACTCAATACTTTTTATTTCAAAACAGAATATGGGAGTGGGATGTGGGCTGCACGAAAACTCTCCAGTATAGAAACAGTTACTCCCATCGCAGTGTGTGCGCGGACCCTCAACAGTGACTTACCTCCCTGGTGTTCATGGCTTGCTGTGACAAACATTTAACCCCAGGGTATTCAGATGTTTACAGCACACTAAATAAATATCAATATATTAGCTTTCTGAATAATGTGGGGCCTCAGGAAAGACCATTTTCCTTGAAGATCAGAGAGAAGTGGACAGAGATCGCCCCCCTGCTGGTCACGCATCAAATGCCCACAGTAGTTGAGGTGAGGCTGGATGAAAGCCATGGACTCAAGCTAGGTCTCCCGTGGGGGTGGCACAGACCCATGTACTTGAGCAATTGCTTGAACCAGGGCATGCATTAGCATGCTTCTAGAATTCAGAGTGTAGCCAGAACTCAGGCCTATGCACTTGGAATAGAAATTTGGGCCTTAATTCCTGCACTAAACACTCCTTTTATGCCTTTTTTTTTTTTTTGTAATAAATGCTTTCTACTATCGCGTGCATTGATTTTAGGGTGTGGGGTGAGTCCAGTTTGAAAAGTTATGTATTTATAATGACACTTTCCATGAAGGTAATGGCAGATGTCCTCTCGTCTCGGTTTGTATCATCAGAGATGAGTGCTTAGTGGAAAGTAAGAATCTTTCTTTTCTTTGAAATATTTATTTAATTCAGTTGAAAGACAAAGTTACAGAGAGATAGGAGAGGGAGCAAGAGAGCAAGTGTCCATGCACTGGCTTACTTCCTGAATGGTTACAACCGTCGGGGCTGGCCAGACCCAGCCAGGAGCCCGGAACTCCATGTGGGTCTCACATGTGGGTGACAGGAGCCCAAGTCCTTGGACTCTCTTCCTCTGTTTTCCCAGATGCTTTAGCTGGGAGCTGGATCAGAAGTGGAATGGCCAAGACTTGAACTGGTGCACATATCCATTGCTGGTATTAAAGGCGGCATCTTAATGCACTGCACCACAAAGCCAGCCTAGTCATAATCTTTACATAAGCTGATGACACAAGGAGGAAAATGTGAAGTTCACAATTTCATTTGGCTTCAAATAGGGTGGATTTGGTTTTTACATGTTGCAGATGCTGCCATCATAGATAAATGGAATACCCATGTCAGAGAATCTGGGATTTTACTTGTATTCTCCTTGTTAACTTAGCTTCCTGCTAAGAATGGGCTGTGCATCCAGAAATTCATAATTATATCCCAGGACCTAGAATGGGACAAAACAGGCTCTAAGCATTTTTGCCTCAGGTTGCCAGCAAATTCTGAAAGTCCAGAACATTTGATTTCTTCTTGGAGAGTTGCCAGCCGATGTCTCAAATTTTGCTTCTAGCTATTTCTGCTTTTAAGAAGGAACTGGGTTATTTATTTACCAAATTTAAAGCTATCTAAAAGCAATCCTCCTTTATGATTCTCTAATATTTTGAACACAGAATTTTACGGTTTGATTTATTTGTTTCTTTTTACTTCTTAAAAAGTGACAGAGAGAAAAAAAAAATAGAGAGAATCTTTTATCCATTGGTTGACTTCTCCAAGGCACACAGTAGCAGGGTTGGACCAAGCTGAAATCAAGAATGTAGATCTTCATCTGGACATTTCAGGCAGGTGGCAGGAATCTAGGTACATAAGCATCATTTGTTGCCATCTCACGGTATCTCCACCAGGAAAACGGGATTGGAATTGGGGGCCAATACTCAATCAGGCCCCCTAATGTGGGTGAAAGGTGACTCAAGTAGCTTCTATTTTTTTTTTAAGATTTATTTATTTTTATTGAAAAGGCAGATATACAGAGAGGAGGAGAGACTAAGAGGAAGATCTTCTGTCCAATGATTCACTCCCCAAGTAGCTGCAACGGCTGGAGCTGAGCCAATCCGAAGCCAGGAGCCCAGAGTCTCCTCCAGGTCTCCCATGTGGGTGCAAGATCCCAAGGTTTTGTTTGGGCCATCCTCGACTGTTTTCCCAGGATGGGAAGCGGGGATGCCGGGACTAGAACCGGCATCCATATGGAATCCCGGCACGTTCAAGTCGAGGGCTTTAACCGCTACTCTATTGTGCCTGGCCCCTCAAGTAGCTTCTTAATCACTACACCAAATGCTTGCTTCATGGAACTTAAAAAACAAAAATGCAGGTGCAGGGCCGAGTGCGATGGTTCAATGGCTAAGTCCTCAACTTGCAAGCACGAAGATCCTACCTGTGTGCCGGTTTTTCTCTTGGTTGTTCCACTTCACATCCAGCTCCCTGCTTGTGGCCTGGGAAAGCAGCTGAGGATGGCCTTGGGACTCTGCACCCATGTGGGAGACCCGGAAGAAGTTCCTGGATCCTGGCTCTGGATCGGCATAACATCAGCCGTTGCGCTCACTTGGGGAGTGAATCATGGGATGGAAGGTCTTCCTCTCTGTCTCTCCTCCTCTCTGTATACCTGACTTTCCAAAAAATAAATAAATCTTAAAAAAAAAGTTTTATTGAATACAATTATAATTAAAATTCATATGGCATTAATTTCTTGCTGAGAGATTTTATCTTGTTCTCTTACAGTTATCAGTTAGCTCAATATTGTTTGAAAAGATCCTTCCTTACCCCTTCATACTTTGGTGGTTCCCATTCTTCCTCCCTCCATCCATTCACTCTTTCTCTCTTTCTTTTTCTTCTTTCTTTTTTTCTCTCTCTCTCTCTCTCTGTCAGGATTGATTTTTTTTTTGAAAGTCAGAATTATAAATTGAGAGAGGAGGACAAATCTTCTACCCTGAAGCCAGAAGCCAGAAGCCAGGGGGTGCAGCCAGGTCTCCCATATGGTGGCAGGGACCTAAGAACTTGGGTCATCTTCCACAGCTTTTCCCAGGTCAGTAATAGGGAGCTGAATTGGAAGTGTAGAAACTGGGACAGGAGTGGGTGCCCAAATGGCATGTTGGCATTGCAGGCAGTAGCCTTACCCACTGCTTCACAATGCAGGCCCCATGGTGATTCAGCTTGTATTCTGTTCTATTGGTATTTTGTTCCAATAACACATTTATCTTATTGCTTCCCTCCCTCTCCAAAAACAATTGACTTGTCAGGTCTTGAGCCATTAAATTTCGAAGTAAATTGTAGAATCTGCTAAAACAGTTTTTTGTTTATGACCCAGGAAAGAAACAGAGAAAGGCTCAAGTCCTTGGGCCCCTGTACCCATGTGGGAGACCTAAAACAAGCTCCTGGCTTCTTCGGACTGGCTCAGTTCTGGCCGTTACAATCATTTGGAGAGGGAATTAGTGGATGGAAGACCGACGAACTTTTTTGTAACTCTGCCTTTCAAATAAAAACAAAATAAATCTTACTTGAAAGAGTAACAGAGAGAAAGGGGGAGAGACAGAGAGAGATTCTTCATCTGGTGGTTCATTCCCCAAATGACCACAGTGGCCACATGGATGCAGCGGCCCAAGCATGTTGACTATTCTCTACTTCTTTCCCCGATGGGCTAGTAAGGAGCTGCATCGAAAGTGGAATAGCAGCCACTGTAACCGACACCCATATAGAAGCCAGTGCCACAGAGAGTGGCTTTATCTACGATGCCACAGTGCTGGCCCTGAGATAGCATATTTTTAATTTCTTTATAGTGAAAGGCCTACTTGTTCCTAGATATATAATTTTTTAAACACTAAATATCAGTGTTCAATCTTCATTTTATATTTTTCAGTATATTTTATATTATTGTTGTAATTATCATTGCCTTTGTAATATTGGTCTTGTATCCAGTAACCTTAGGATATTTGCCACAGAGCATACTTTCTGCATATATAATCATGTCATCAAAGATCAGCAGCAGTTTTTTCTTCCTTTGCCACAACACTGATTTTCTTTTCTTGTGTTGGCTAGGACCTGCAGCTCTGTGTGGATAAAAAAAGTGATAGTGGGGCCTGATACTAGTGAGTAAAGTCCTCACCTTGCATGCACCCGGATCCCATATGGGAGCCAGTTCTAATCCCAGCAACCCACTTCCCATCCAGCTCCCTGATTGTGGCCTGGGAAAGCAGTCAAGGATGGCCCAAAGCCTTGGGATCCTGTACCCAATTGGCAAACACAGAAAAAGCTTTTGGCTCCTGGTTCCAGATTGGCTCAGCTCCAACCATTGTAGCCACTTGGGGAGTGTATCAGTGGTCAGAGATCTTTCTGTCTTTCCTCCTCTCTGTATATCTGCCTTTCCTATTAAAAATAAACAAATGTTTTTAAAAAGTGATAGTGAACATCCCTGAGTAATTCTTGGTCTCCTGCTTAGGGGGAACTTTTAATATCTCACCACTTCTTGCAAATATTTTGTAGATTAATTCTTGTCAAACTAAGGATATATCCTTTTCATTGCTAAACTTTTTTCATGAATGAGTGTAGGAGATATTTTTTAAATTAATTAATTAATTAATTTATATAGGAAAGGCAGATCAGATTAACAGAGAAGGAAAATCAGAAAGATCCCCTATCTGTTGGTTCACTCCCTAAGGGCCACAACGGCTGGAGCTGAGCTGATCCAAAGCCAGGTGCCAGTACATTCTTCCAGGTCTCCCACGTGGGTGCAGGGTCCCAAGGCTTTGGGCCGTCCTCGACTGCTTTCCCAGGCCACAGGAAGGGAGCTGAAAGGAAAGTGGAGCATCTGGGACACTAACTGGCGCCTACCTGGGACCACCGTGCCTATAACGTGAGGCTTTATCCACTGAGTCATCTTTCCAGGCCCTAGGAGAAAATTCTACTCTATCTCCCTGATTCTTAGTCTGGACTATGCCCAAGCACCCTTGCAGTGAAAAAACTAACTAAATACCTCACATTCTGCAATATCTTCTTAAAGGAGTTCTGGTTTATTTTGTTGTCTCCATGTAGATTACTCATCTATAGAATGAGAATAATGATAGACTCTACCTCAGGGTATTGTTAGGAGGGGAAATAAATTTCTAATATGGACTTAAAAGTGTCTTATAGTTACTCAACATTTTACAAGGATTGGCTATTTTTTTTTTAAGATTTATTTATTTGAGAGTCATAGTTACAGAGAGGCAGAGGCAAAGAAAGAGTAGTCTTTCATCTGCTGGCCAACTCCCCAAATGGCTACCACACCAAGGCCAGGAGCCAGCGACTTCATTTGGATCTCCCACACGGGTGCAGGGGACCAATCACTTATGCCATCTGCTGATTTCCCAGATGTACCAGCGGAGAGCTTGATTGGAAGTAGAGCAGCCCAGACTCAACCATGCTTCCATATGGGATGCCAGAGTCGAAGGCATCAAACCTGCTATTCTACCATGCCGTCCTCGTTTAAAAAATAATAATAATTTACATTTGACCCTTACATACTTTTGCCTCAAGAGATGATACAGTATTATTTTTAACAGTTCTACATCAATCATTTTCTTCATCACACTGAAGATTTTCAAAAGAGTATGAAATAATGCTTACAAACTACACTGACTTACAAAGCCCTTCTGTAGATAATTCCAGAGTCAGGACATGTGATGTACATGCTTCCTTGGTATGTCTCAGAATAACAGAATTATCAGAGAAGGATTTGTGTTTGGTCAAGTTCTTTCTTACAGAGTCTTCTTACAAGTTAAGACAATCATTTCACTTATGGTTGCCCTGCAGAAACTCTTGTCTTCAATCAGCTCATTAAGGTAACTTTGTAAAGATAGTGTTTTTGTAAAAGGCACTTTGCCAGCTCCTTCAAACATAACTTTGCAAATGGACAGTAAGAAAAACATGGCAAATCACTTCCATATGGCTTAAGGCAAGGAGAAACTTTTTTTGATTAACCACACATTCAGTGTAATAAAATAACTTCCAAATCTGCTAGCGAGATGCTAACTTATCTGCTCTATCTATTTTCTGTGTGATTTGTCATTGTTTTGACTTTCCAAGGGCCTTTCTAAACTCCCCACTGGTTCATGTTTAAACAATAGTCCTTTCCAAGACTATCACCTGCCCCTATTCGTCACTCCCAGCAAGCAACTGGCTCCTCTGGAACTCCTTGGAGCCAGCTGCTTTAAATCATAACGCTTCCAATATTCAAGAGGTGGTTTTCAGACTCATCAGTTGATACAATCATTAACATGTCATCTGCATATACAAGTACTAGTTTAAACTTCTAAATGACTGTGTTTCCTCCCATCCTTATCTAACTAGTAAGCCAAGCAGGTTAGTTCCCATCGTAAATTCTCATCAAAGGACTTTAATAAATACATAAAAGAGACAAGGAGCGCCGCCAGCCTTGCTATTTTCAGTGTCTGGCTCTCTTCACTCCTCCCATTCGGAGCGAATCACACCAGTTTTGCAATGTAGACACACGGAAAAGGTATACCAGGAGCCTATACAACTCTAAACAACATGGTCTCACCCACCCAGAACCTGTCTCTCCCTTTTCAAAGGAAATGGAATAAAAATCTGTTTTCCCCTGTGTGTTTTACAGTTTCTCTCTGTATAACAAAACCATCTGCCACCTCCGTCCCTTAACGCCTGGACTGAATCAAATCATCTTCCTTGCAAACGCTGTTAATCTCCCAGTAATCCCTGCTAATCGCTCTGTAATCAGTACTCAGAGGAGCTGGAGGCCCTTGATTCATAATCACGATATTTTAATAATCATTCTTGTGAGATGGCAGTCACTAATCCCTGAATCTTGGGCTTGCTTCTTCTCAACGCCCTAATTACTCCCTGGGACAAAAAGCAGGAGCTCATGATAGAAGAAACCAGATCTCTCCGGCTAGAACTAGTCTGGGAGACTCTGACAGCCTGGGGTGGTGCTTTGGACACCTATGATTTTCTACTGAAGCTGCCTCTTCATTTCTGCTTCTTTCACTTCCTTATTCTTTTCTCCAATCTGTTTTTTTTTTCCTTCTGCACTTTTTGCTGAGCAAATTTGGAGATAAAGGGCACCTGATTTCCCCTCTGTGTTCTTAGAACACTTTGTTTTCTGATTTGTACAATCTGCTTTCTTGCTCTTTTGGATTACAGGATGTCCCCACCTACTTCTGGATTACTGAAAATTTGTATCAATAAGAGGTCTTAGAGTTGGTCAAATGCTTCTGAATTTATTCACAGGATCCTAGGATTTTCTTCCCTTTCTTTCTTTCATTCTTTCTTCTATTTGAAAAGCAGAGTTAGAGCGAGAGAGAGAGACAGACAGACAGACAGATATTGCTGGATCACTCCCCAAGGGGCAGCAACTGCTGGAGCTGGGCCAAGCCAGGAGCCAGGAGCTTCTTCTGGGTCTCCCATGTGGGTGTGGGTGCCCAAGCATGTGGCCATGCCCCACCACTTTCCCATGCACATTGGCAGGGAGCTGGATCAGAAGAGGATTATCCAGAACTGAAGTCAGTGCCCATATCTGATGTGGGCAAGGTAGGTGGCAGCTTGATTCACCATGCCACAGTACTGGCCTGGTTTTTCTTTTCTTTTCTTTAAGATTTATTTATTTATTTATTTATTTATTTATTTTTATTACAAATCCAGATATACAGAGCGGAGGAGAGACAGAGAGAAAGATCTTCCGTCCGAAGATTCACTCCCCAAATGAGCACAACAGCCAGTGCTGTGCCGATCCAGAGCCAGGAGCCAGGAACTTCTTCCAGGTCTCCCACACAGGTGTAGAGTCCCAAGGCTTTGGGCTGTCCTCGACTGCTTTCCCAGGCCACAAGCAGGGAGCTGGATGGGAGCTGGAGCTGCCAGGATTGGAACCGGCACCCATATGGGATCCTGGTGTGTTCAAGGCGAGGACTTAGCCACTAGGCCACCGTGCCTGGCCCTGGCCTGGTTTTTCTTTAGGCAGCTGATGTGATAGGTGCATTTGTTTTTCAGCTTTTTGTATTCTTCAGGTATAATGCTTTCACTCTTTTGTATAAATGTATAACTTATTCTTTCTGATTTTCCCTCTACTCCCCACCAACAGAGGAGGTGGAAGATACTGCTTATGTATTTCAGAGACTTGCTGTCTTATATTCTTTTTCTTTCTCTTTATCACCAGTTGAAGATTATGTGCTATTTTCTCATCTCACAGAGATTTTCTGGACCACGCTTCTATATCACAGCTTTATTTTTAGTCTTAAAATTTATTCATCTAACTTTTTTTGAGAATACCGACAATCTACCAGGTGTTAGTCTAGAAACAGAAATTCATTCACCGTCAAGTCCAACACTGTGCAAAGAGCTTATTATTTAAGGTCTGGCATGATGACCTAGTGGCCAAATCCTCATCTTGCATCCACCAGGATCCCATACGTCCTTGTCCTGGCTGCCCTACTTCCCTTCCAGCTCCCTGCCGGTGGCCTGGGAAAGCAGTTGAGGACAGCCCAAAGCCTTGGGACCCTGCACCTGCGTGGGAGACCTGGAAGAAGCTCCTGGATCTTGGCTTTGGATCAGCTTCACTCTGGCTGTTGGGGCCATTTAGTGAGTGAGCCATTGGATGGAGGATTTTTCTGTTTCTCCTTGTCTCTATAAATCTGTCTTTCCAATTAAAATAAAATTTTTTTAAAGAACTTATTATCTCTTGCTTAGAAGCTAAGTTCAAGTTTATGACCTTTTACTTAAACAACTGGAAAATGAGCCTTTTGCCTAAATTTAAAGCTACTTACCTGGGTTGTGTTGTAGGCATAGCCAGTAACCTGCCACCCATAATACCCGGAACCCACGTAGGAGCCACTTGGTGTCCTACCTGCTCCACTTGTGATCCAGCTCCCTGAAAATGCCTGGGGAGAGCGCTGGGGGATGGCCCATGTGCTTCGGCCCAAGCTGGCCATGTGGAAGACTTGGGTGTAGCCTGCCCTGAGAGTTGACCATCTCTGACCTGTTGTGAACATCTGGGGAGTGAACCAGTGGACGGAGGGATGTCTCTCCCTTTTTTTGTGAATCTTTAAATAAATAAGTTTTTAAAAGATTCATTTCATTGTTATCAGAAAGTCAGATACACCAAGAGAAAGATCCTCCCTCCAATGATTCGGCCCAAGCTGGCTGCAATGTCTGGAGCTGGCCCATCTGAAGCCAGGGGCCAGGAGCTTCTTCTGGGCCTCCCCCAAATGCAATTTGCCAAAGCTTTGGGCTGTCCCAGACCACAAGCAGGAAGCTGGATGGGAAGCAGCCAGTAGAGCCGGCAGCCACACAGCATCCTAGCACGTACAAGGCAAGGACCCTGGCTGCCAGGTTACTGTGCCGGGCTCAAAATAAACAGTTTTTTAAAAATAAAATTAAGCAAAAAAACAATCACTAGAGAGTTGGGATTTCTCTCTCTCTCTCTTTTTTACCGTATCCTTCTGAGCTCTGCTTTGTAACACAGTTAGAAATTCATCAAGCACAGCTTTGATAAATGTGTTTTAACTCTTTTGGAGAGAGTGAGGGATGGGATGAGTTCACAGCTTCAGGCTTGGTCCTAGTGCCTCTCTGGCTCTCCACAACAGAGTGTTCGCACTGAAGCACGGTGATTGAAACCTCAACTACAACAATGCAGCACTTTCTAGCAAGCTCACAGAATTGTGCCATCACTACAATCAGTTCTGGAGCATTTCATTGCCTCTCAAAGATGCTCTATTTTTCGGCTACCCTGCCCCAGCCTCCCAGCCTCCTAACCGGCTCTGGGCAACCACTCATCTGCTTGCTGTTTGTGCTGCTGTCTCTATTTTGGTCATTTCATATAAAAGGAGTCACAGCCCATGTGGGCCTTTGTAGCTGACTCCTTTCCGTTTGCATGTTTTCCATGTTGCCATGTGTATTAGTATCTTGTTCTTTAATGACTAATATTCCACTGTGTGATTATATATATTCTGTTGACTCACTCGTTAGTTAGTTGATGGACATTTGAATTTTCCTGGCTTTTGGTTATTATTATTATTATTATTGCTGTGACTATTGATTTATACATTTTTGTGTGGGCATGCTTTCATTTCTCCTGAGTATATACCTAGGAGTGGAGTTTGTTGGGCCATATGGTAACACTACGTTAACATTTTGAGGAACTGCCAGATTGTTTTCTAAAATGACTGGCTCATTTTCTATTTCCACTCGCAGAGTACGGGAGTTCCATATCCTCTGTCAAAAATTGTTATTGTGTTTTTATCATTATAACGAAATAGTGAACATAAAGCGGTATCATGTTTTTTAGTTACTTTGTTTTGGTGAAATTTGAGAATCAGAGAGTTGAAGCAAAGAGGGTGATAGAAGTAATCAGGTAAACTTACTGGCAGTCAAATCTTTCAGTCACTGGTTTACTCCTCAGATGCCTGTAAAGACCTGTAGCAGACAAGGCCAAAGGAGCTGGACACTCAATCTCACATGTAGTTGGAAAGGGGTCTAACTACTTTAGTCATAAGCTGTTGCTTCCTAGGGTACATCTTAATAAAAAGTCAAAGCTGAGCCAGGAGCCAAGAGCCCCAAACTTCTTCCAAGTTGCCAGTGTGGGAGCAGGGTCCCAAGACTTTGGACCATCCTCGACTGCTTTACCAGGCCACAAGCAGGGAGCTGGATGGGGAGTGGAACAGCTGGAACATGAACTGATACCCATATGGCACCCCAGCACCTGCAAGATGAGGTTTAACTATTGAGCCTCATACTAGGCCCTGTTCCTTCGTTTTTAACTAATTGCCCTAGATGGAGCAACCACATAATGTTGAATGAAACTGTTGAGAGCAAACTTGGCACAGTAGCCTAACGGCTAAATTCCTTGCCTTGCGTGTGCTAGGATCCCATATGGGAGCCAGTTCTAATCCCAGCTGCCCTGCTTGCCATCCAGCTTCCTGCTTGTACTCTGATTAAGCAGTTGAGGATGGTCCAAAGCCTTGGGACCCTGAACCTGCATGGGAGACCTGGATGAAGCTGCTGGCTTCGGATCAGCTCAGCTCAACCGTTGTGGCCACTTGGGGAGTGATTCGGTGGATGGAAGATTTTCCTTTCTGTTCTTCTTCCTCTCTGCATTTCTGACTTTCCAATAAAAAATAAATCAACCTAAGCAAAACAAACAAAAACCGGGTGAGAGTAAACATCTTATTCTTGATCTTAGAGGGAAAACATCTAGCCTTTTACCACAAAGTATAATGTTAACTGTGAATTTTTTTAGATAACCTTTAACAGGTTGAGAAATTTCATCAATCTTCTAATTTCTCAAGATTTTAAAACAATAAAATGAGGTAAAATTTTTTTAAAGATTTATTTTTATTACAAAGTCAGATATACAGAGAGGAGGAGAGTACAGAGGAAGATCTTCCATCTGATGATTCACTCCCCAAGTGAGTGCAACGGCTGATGCTGTGCTGATCCAGAGCCAGGAGCCAGAAGCCAGGAACTTCTTCCAGGTCTCCCACACGGGTGTAGAGTCCCAAGGCTTTGGGCCATCCTCGACTGCCTGCCCAGGCCACAAGCAGGGAGCTGAATGGGAAGCGGAGCTGCCAGGATTAGAACCGGCACCCATATGAGATCCCTGTACATTCAAGGCGAGGACTTCAGCTGCTAGGCCACCGTGCCGGGCCCAAGGGGTCAATTTGTCAAAATGTATTTTTTTCATCTGGGGAGATGAATCTGTAATTGTTGTTTTTTATAATATGGTGACATGAAAAATGGTTCTTGATCTGTGATGTTTTGATTTAAATTTGGTTGCTCTTTCAGTGATCAGAAAGCCAAATGCATTTACTAGAAGCTGTGCTTGAGAGTTTGAAGTTTGACCTTCTCCTGGCAGTATGGGCTGTGATCCTCTCATGGAGCTGGGCAATGGCAGTGAGCTGCAGCTCCAAGGCAACCGTGTTATCATGAAGGCAAACAACTATATCCTACAATGTGCTGTGTTGCCCAGCTATGCTGCTTGGTAGATTAGATATGTTAAATGCATTTTCAGCTTGTGATATTTTCCTCTTAGAATGCGAGTATTGGGCTATAAGTTGAGATACATCTGTACTTAATTTTTGGCTGTTAAACCAACCTTGCATTCTTGGAATAAGATTCACTTATAAAAGCATATAATCCTTTTCTGTGATGCTGGATTTGGTTTGCTAATTGTCGAATATTCTGCTATCTCTATTAATAATTGATCTATAATTTTCCTTCTTGAAATATCTTTGTCTAGTTTGGTGTCAGAATATTACCTTAGAGAATGAGTTTAAGTGTTTCCTTACTTTCTAATATTTGGAAAATTTTATGAAGAATTGCTGTTGATTTTTGTAAATGTTGGATAGAGTTCACTCAGTTAAGTCAGGACTGATTTTCTCACCACTGTGTTCAAAACCCTTCAATGGTTATCCGTTTCCTAACTAAGCGGCTACAGAAACCCATTAGTATCAGTATGGCTTACTGTCCTGAACTAGGATGCCCCCACCAATACTGATAGGATTTGGTCATAGGCTATATCTACTTCTTGCTGTGTATCTTACTAATCAAACTCCTATACCTCCCTTAGAACTACTTTTTTAATTTTAATTTTTATTGATGGCTCCAGTTTAGTTCCTTCCCCCAAAAAACAGATGAAGTGCACAATGATCTTAAGATGCTATTGTCTTCATAACAAAGCAGAAAATGAACTATATCTCTTGGTCCTTTCTCTTCTCCTGAGTTCAAAATGTTTCATCTTTCACTAGCCAGCATGCTTTTGGAGCTGCAGTTGGACCCTATACACTCGACTCTCAACATACTTTTCTTCGTTGTTTCAGGCTTTTTCTGGAAAATGGGCTTAGTCTGACCACCATAGCCACCCTGCTTCCTATCATAATGTCTTTGCCCTTCTTATACTGTGTTCCTTTGTGGGACTGGTGCTTGCTACTCTTTTTACAGAAGGCCCGGCACATTTTTGGAACATTCACTATGTTTGCAGAATGCTTCTGGCATGAAAAAGCAGGAGCCAGCTTTGAGACACAGTGGGTTAAGCCACCACCACATCTCATGTTGGAGTGTTGGATCAAGTTCTACAGCTCTGCTTGTGATCCAGCTTCTTACAAATGTTCTTGGGGGGTGGCAGACGATGGACCAAGTGCTCGGGGTCCTGCCACCCACAAGGGGGGTCTGGATGGAGCTCTGGTCTCCTGACTTCACCCTGGCCCAGCCCTGGCTACTGTGTGCATAGGAGAGCGAGTTAGTGGCACTGTTCTGTCAAGTTACTCTACCTTTCAAGTAGATGAGAATAAATTTTGAAAATACAAAAAGAAAGTATTTGACATCTTTTTATGTCTTTAAACCATTTCTACTCTCCTGTGGGATTAGGTTTGGTTTTCTTGCAATATTCTTACTACCTTTCCTGAATGGCTATTTAGAAACCCCTTTATCGATTTCCATAGCATAGGACTTATTCAGAAGTTTTTATAAGAGACTCTCTTCATTAGTTCTAAATAACACCGATTCCAAAGAAAATTGGGAAATATTAATTACTTTGGTAGTGACTGTTGAGTGTTGTGTGGGACCGGCCATGAACAGTATTTCTCTGTGACTTCGCCCAATGTTAGAGTAATTAAAAAGAATTTTTGCTTGAGGAACTCATTATGAATGACTTTTCTGTGTTCTGCCATAGTCCTGAGGAAAATTTGTCTTTAAGAAAAATTGATTCAGTACTGGGGGAGGTTCCGCATGCCTTTTAACTGACTTTCCAAGTCTCAAAATAATGATATTCACAGTAGGGAATACCAAAAATGCTAATGGCAGAGTTACAATGGAAATAGCTTTCTAAAAAAGACTTCTTCTTCTAATGTCTTAAAGTTTTTCAATATTTTAAAGCTGATGTATAACTTTCTATTAAGAAACCATAGTGTTTTAGCAAGTATAGCATTTAAATATGTGTCGTTTCTTTTGAAACACTCAACAAAATTACATTTTCTGAGTATGGTTTTAAAATGCTTATGAGGAAACAAAAATCATATAGAATGCGCTCAAGACTGCTCTATTTTGAAATAATTTAAAGGGCTCCCTGTATCAATGAGTTAGAATTTGTGAAAAGTGACTCGGTACACTAGCATGGCTAACTTTCCTAGAACAGAACAAATTGGACAACTACCCAACCAAATGATAACAGAAAAATCTGGGCAAATGGAGACTGTAAAGTCGACTATGTCAGCCAGTTGACATTGGAAAGATTTTCTCATCTTTGGATCGGCGAGATTGAAAGTACTTCAGAACTGTTGAAACCACCTGGGCAACCCCTCAGAGCAGGCACCACATTGGGACCCTGGTTGATATTGGGTGGGAACTGGGGTGGTTGGAAGGCTGGGGTGGCTCATTCCTTTACTTCCTCTCTTCTCCCTGAAAGAAAAAGAAGAAAGAAAATTTTGGAAACAATAACCACACCTGCTTTTTCCTAACCCTTGATCTTACCCACCATGATCAACTATGTAAATGTTATCAAAAATAAGTTTAAAAATCCATTTCCTAAATTTCATTAAGATAAAATTTACATGTTAGGGATGAGTCAAAAAGCATATTCTTCATCGTAAGATGAGTAACAAACACCTGTCCCAGATCTATATTATGACGTAAATGTTGGGATTTGGTCATGTTTTGAACTGACCTCAGGAATGGTGCCAGTGTTATCTCCTTTAGCCAGGGGAGAATGTTAACATTGCTTCTGCTATTATTATTAATTTAGAAAATAATAGGGATGGTGTTTGTCGTAGCAGTTAAGGTGCCCATATCCTATGTTGGAGTGACTGGGTCTGATTCCTGCCTGTGACCCTGATTCCATCTTATCGCCAAGACAGATCTTGGGAGTCAATGGTAATGACTCCAAAGACTGGATTCCTGCATCTGTGTGGGAAGCCCAGATTGAGTTCCGGGCAAGCTCACAGGAATCTGGCAGATGGGATCTCTGTCTCTCTCCAATAATAAAATAATAAGAGCCACATTAATTGATTTTCACCTGCTACACACTAGGCATAATTCTGGGCATTTATGTTTTCACATAGCTCACATCAAATCAGCAGGAAAACTGGTGTCCTAGCCAGCATTAGGCTCAGTAACAAAACCCTAAAATTGGTGCCAATGCTTTAAATGAGAGTTATTTGTTTCTCACAAAGGTGCAGAGCTAATACAGACAAGGGCTGTTTTCCTCGGGCTGCTTCCCGAAGCTCCTTCTCCCTTACAGTCACCTGTAGCTGCAGTGCCAATGGAGAAGAAGAAAAAATAAAAAGAGGGCAAAAGAAATGTACTGGCCTCAAAGACGTTGGCTACAACATAGTCACATGGGCACATGTACATTCGTAGCCATTTGCTTGACTAAACATTGAGTATCTAAAACATGGGAAAAAGAAGTTATCAATATTATTGGATAATGACATCACTTTTTTGGCACACTATTATTCATTCTGCTTATGAGGCCTAGAACTTTGCAGGGAAAGCTCAAGTTCTTAGGCCTATCCTGTTGTGGTTCCAAGACAGTTTCAAGACAGAGAAAAGTAGCATAGCAGGCTTCTTGAGACATGGCTTCCCAATTAGCTCAATGTCTCTTCTACTTCACTGAGTTGGTTACAGTAAATGATTAAAGCAACCCAGTGTCAAGAGGAGAGAAAATCATCTCTGTCTCCTGATGAGATGAACTGTTAATTAACATTAACATGCTCAATGTTAGCTGGCTATAAATGAATGAGGATTTAAAAAGCACATGTGGGGTTCTGCCTTGTAATGCCGTGGGTTAAGCCATAGCCTCTGATGCCCGCATCCCACATGGGTGCCTTTTTGAGACCTTGCTGCTCCACTTCTGATCCGGCTTCCTGCTAATGCACCTGAGAAAACAGTGGAAAATGGTCCAAGTGCTTGTGCCCCTGCACCCGTGTGGAAGACTTGAATGAAGTTGCAGAATCCTGGCTTTGACCTGCCCCACCCCTGGCTGTTGCAGCCATTTGTATGTTTGTGTGTGTGTGCATGTCTGCAACTCTACCTTTCAAATGAATATTACATAAATAAATAAATCTTTAAAGGTGCATAAGTTTAGCTGAAATGTCTTTGCTTTGGGGGCAGGACAAAGGGACGTGACTAGTGATAATTTCTTTTAGTAGTCTGATAGACCGGAAGTAGTGTGGCTCAGTAGGTTAAAATGCTGTTTGTAATGCTGGTATCCCCTATCATACTGCTGGTTTGAGTCCTGGTCACTCTGCTTCTAATCCAGATTGCTACTAACACACTTTGGAAGGTAGCAAATGACGTCCCGAGTGTTTGGGTCCCCATTACCTACCTAGGAAATCAGAATGAAATTCCTGACTCCTGGTTTGGTCTGGCCTAAGCTTGACTGTTGAATCATTTGGGAAATGAACCAGTGGGTAGAAGATCTTTCTCTACCTTCTTCTCTCTCTCTCTTTGCCATTCTGGTTTTTAAATAAGTTAGTAAATAAATAGGTCTTTTTAAGAAGATGTCTTATACATTGCCTCAATCATCAACTCAGTTACTGCTATGTAATGAAATACACCCAACTTAAACAATATATATTTGCTTAGCTTAGGAGATCTTTTGTGCAGACTTGAGTCAATGTTGGCTAATCTCTCTTTGGGAACTGGCAAAGCGGTGATTGTTCCATGCCCTTGATGGGACAGCTTGACATTGCTCCACATGGCCTCGCACTCTGCATGCGGCCAGCTTGAACTTGTTCTTCAAGTAGGAGACAGATCCAAGATAGAAGTAGCATGAAAAGCCTCTTGAGGAGAAAGCATTATGACACAGCTAGACAAATGCCACCTCCTGGGACATTGGCAGCCTCTCCAGGTGCCAGCTTGTGTCCCAGCTGCTCCACTTTGGATCCAGCTCCCTGGTTACAGCCTGGGACATGCAGTGGAAGATGGCCCAAGTGTTTGGGCCCTTGCTACCCATGTGGGAGACCCAGATGAAGCTCCTTGCTTCTGCCTGGTTCAGCTCATGGCCGTTTGGAGAGTGAACCAGTAAATGAAAGATCTATCCATCTCTTTCTCTTTGTCTCCCTTTCTTCCTGTCACCCTTTCTTTTTTAAAGATTTATTTATTTTCATTGGAAAGGCAGGTTTACAGAGAGAGACAGAAAGATCTTCCATCCACTGGTTCACTCCCCAAATAGCTGCAATGGCTGGAGCTGACCTGATCTAATGTCAGGAGTCACGAGCCTCCTGCAGGTTTCCCCCACAGGTGCAGAGCCCCAAGGACTTGGGCCATCCTCTACTGCTTTCTCAGGCCACAAACAGGGGGCTGGATCATCCTGACTTTCAAAAACATAAATAATTGTAAAGAAAAGAAGGCTTCTTGAGACATAGGTTCACAATTAACTCAATGTCGTCTCTACTTCATTGCAGCGGTTACAGTAAATGATGAAACCAATCCACCGTCAAGAGGAAAGAAAATGACCTCTGTCTCTTGAACCACAGAGATCAAGGGTGCAGGGAAACCACTAATTGCAGCTGTGAATACAATCAGCTCCTAGGATGCTAATAAAAGTCATTGATTGACATTGAAAATACTAAATATAATCCTTAATAAAAGGCCTGAATGTAAGGTCTTTATTACTTTGTAGTTGCATTTTTGTTCTTAGAGGAACTCCTGCTGTCTGGTTTTACCCAGCAGGCATAGACAGCAATGAATGAAACAGAGAAGGATCTTGGGTTTTTACATATTTTCTTCTGCTCGCTTAAACCTGTAGGGGTGCAGAAACTGAAAGAGTTCACATTTATAATTTTTCATTATTCTAAAAAAATGACTTTGTCTTGGATTGCATTTTCTTCTGAGTTACACATGTGTTGTATGAGTGGGGGCCCAGCATGATAGCCTAGTGGGTAAATTCTGACCTTGCATGCACTAGAATCTTATATGGGTGCCAGTTCACATCCCAGCTGTTCCAGTTCCCATCCAGCTCCCTGCTTGTGGCCTAGGAAAGCAATCGAGAATGGTCCAAAGCCTTGTGACCCTTCACCTGCATGGGAGACCAGGAAGACGCTCCTGGCTCCTGGCTTCAGTCAGCTCTGGCCATTGTGGCCACTTGGGGAGTAAATCAGCAGATGAAAGATCTTTCTCTCTAGCTCTCCTTCTCTCTGTAGATCTGACTTTCCAATAAAAATAAATGAATCTTTAAAGAAATTTCATTTTTTATTGGAAAGTCAGATCTACAGAAAGAGGGAGAAGTTAGAATGAAAATGATTGGCAGAGGGCATGAGTCCTGGCAAAGGGAGAGCCTTTCCCAGCCTGAAGAGGTCAGGAGGAGCCACCCATGAAGGCAGAAAGGAAGTCACAGTCCTGACTATGGGTTGAGAGGAAGGGGCTTAAGGGAGATGCAGCTCTAGGACTGATGGCTGTCAGATTACATCGGGGCCCTCAGCCATGTAAGAAGCTTTGTTTTTATCTTTGGAACAAAGAGCAGCCACAGGAAGTGATGTGAACAGATTTGTGTGTTTGTAAGACCCCTTTTGGGTTAGGGCCAAAATTGGATCAACAGAGACCAACTGTGAGGCTATCAGAGCATCCAGATAAAATCTGATACCATGACAAGGGTGATGCTGAACGAGAGAGAAAAAAGCAGGTGATCCGGGAGGTGGACTCAACAGGCCTATGTACTGTGTCATCTACGGGAAGGAAGGACAAAGAGATGGCGCATGGAATCCTTCACTCTTCATGCTCCACACCATTGTGGCCTCATTGTGGGTAGACCTTCGTTTCAACTATGAGGCCCGCTCCAGTCAATCACAGAAACAGATATGTCAGTGCCACTTCAAGTGCACATTTAAAAGACCTTTTGCATGATAACTTACGCTATTGAATCCCAGCCGCTACTGTGAAGAGAACATGCCCAAAATAACCTACCAGTCCAAGGAGCCCAAGTGACAGGTGCAATACAGCTACCACACAGGCCTACCATAAGAAGCAGAGCCAGCTGTGCTGCTGCCACGCGAAACAGATTTGCTCTACTGAGCCTAACCTACCGAAATTCATGTCACTTTTAGATCTCTGAGATACACATTGGTCTAGACACCAACATTTGGAGTCATTTGTTACTCAGCAACAACTACCAGTTTATACAAGAAGGACCAACAAGCACTGCTCTTGCGTTTTCCATCTCTGTAACTAAGTGCCTGGGTTTGATTCCAGCTTCCTAATCATGCTTACCCTAAGAAGCAGTTGTCGATGACTCCAGTAGCTGGGTCTCTGTCACACACATGGGAGACCTGGGTTGAATTCTGGACTCCTGCCTTTGGGCTGTCACAGCCCTGTGGATTACAGGCATTTAGGGAGTGACCCATCAGATGAGAGATATCTGTGTGTCTTTCCATCTTTATCTGTCTCAGTTTCTTTGTTTTTCAAATAAATGTCTTTCTGGAAAGGAGGAAGAGATGTCATAGCCTGTCTTTCTCTGTCATTGCTCAACTCACTGCACAAACACGGGGTCGTGTAAGTATGTATGAGAAGGCAGCTGCCTACAAACCAAAGAGGCTTCCGAGTGACAATGACCTCTCTGCACTTGATCCTGGACTTGCCAGCCTGCAGATTTGTGGGAAATGTATCTCTGTCATTTTAGCCAGCCCTGCCTATAGGATTTTGATATGGCATCTCAATCCGATGGATTCATAAGAGCCAGACTGGAGGAGAGAGTGGAGAAGTGAGTGGGGGGATGACAAGAGACTGCTCTGTCATGCAAAAGTGCAGGCAGGTAGCTTGTGGACACCCCCTAGAAGGAGTTGCTTCAGCCAGCTCAACACTATCCGCTGTTGAATGCTGAAGTTGGCAAAGCTAATTGTCAGCCTTCTTCAGAGAGACGACATTTTAGTCGCATAAGGCATCTTGGCGGGAAAAATGGTACATTTATTGTACAGTAAAAGGGAAGTGGTAATATGAGGCACTGTTGAACTCACCTATTCCACTATTGTAGGATAAGAACCCACTCCCATCACAAATCATTTTTTAAAAAGAGAGAATAAAAAATATCAAGCATTGGGCCTGGCAGCGTGGCCTAGCGGCTAGAGTCCTCACCTTGAACACACTGAGATCCTATATGGGCGCCAGTTCTAATCCCGGCAGCTCCATTTCCCATCCAGCTCCCTGCTTGTGGCCTGGGAAAGCAGTCGAGGACGGCCCAAAGCTTTGGGACCCTGCACCCACATGGGAGACCTGGAAGGAGTTCCTGGATCCTGGCTTCGGATCGGCATAGCATCGGCTGTTGCGGTCACTTGGGGAGTGAATCATCGGATGGAAGATCTTCCCCTCTGTCTCTCCTCCTCTCTGTATATCTGACTTTGTAATAAAAATAAATAAATCTTTTTAAAAATGTATTTTTTATTTTTGAATTCTGAATTATGTGGTACAATTTTGTATAGGCTGGGATTCCCAGCTCCCCAAACTTCCACCCCCCCGACAAAGTTTCCCCATTTTACTAGAATAGTGTAGTCCTTCATAAGGAATCATAATTCTATTAGTCTCTTATTTTTTAAATCTTAAAAAAAAATACCTACGATGGCTGGGACTGGGCTAGGCTGAAGCTAGGAGCCAGGAATCAGTGTAGGTCTCCCATGTGGTGGCAGGAATCCAATCACTGGTCATTACTGCTGCCTCCCAGTCTTCCTCCAGAAGGAAGCTGGAGTCAGACGGCAGAGCAGATTACTAAACCTGGGAACTTGGATGTTTGCCTCGGAGGTCCTAACTGATGGCCCACTGCTAGGCCAAACACAAGCCCGTAATTTCTTTTTAAAAATCAATTAATTTATTTAAAAGGCAGGATTTGCAAGCAGAAAGAAGGAGAGAAAGAGAGCGAGAGAGAGATTTTTCATTCAGTGATTCACTTCCAAGCTGGAGTTAGGCAAATCTGAAGCCAGGAGCTTCATTGGGACTCCCATGGTGAGGTGCATGGGTCCAAGCCCTTGGCTCATCCTCCATTGCTTTCCCAGGCCATTAGCAGAGAGCTGGACCAGAACTGGAGTAGCCAGGATTTGAACTGGTGCTTTCAGCAGATGCAGGTGTCACAGGTAGCACTTTTACCTGCTAGACCACAATGCCAACTCTTTGCCCCCAATTTCTTTTTGTGTGTCAAAGCAAATGTTGCTTAAAACCCTCATGTGGTACATGTTAAACCTCACCTGGTACCTTAAGAAATTCGTTTATTTGAAAATCAGAGTGACAGAGAGAGAGTGACAGAGATTTTCCATCGACTAGTTCATGCTCCAGAAGGCCACAAGGCCGGGATTGGGCCAGGCAGGTATCCGATGTGGGTGCAGGAACAAATGCACTTGGGGCATCATCTCCTGCTTTCTGAGGTGCAGGAACAAGCAGCTGGTTCACAGTGCAGGAGTCGGGCCTCAAGCTGGTGCTCCTGTATAAGATGCTGGTGCTGTGAGTGGCAGCCTAACCCACTTTATCACATCACCAGCCCCACTTCCTGCCTTGTCAGATGAGAGAGCTGTAGGTTGATCACTGCTATGCCATAATCTGAAATTTGAAATCTGAAATGTTTCAAAGTCTGAAATGTTTTGATCACTAAGATGAGGCCAAAAATGGACAATTCTACACTCTGAAATTCTGTGTCATGTACAAACTTATTAAAAATACTACACTAAATAACTTTCAGTCTATGTGTATGTAGTATTAAGAAGTATAAATGAATTTTGTGTTTAGATCTGGTATCTCCATGATACTTCATTATATACATGCAAATAAACTCAAATCTGATAAACTTCATGATTTGAAACACTTCTGTCCCCAATTATTCCATTATTAGTTATATTCGACCTGTATTACTCACAGAGAATAGTACTGACGTTGCCTCATAACTTACTGGCAGTGACCAGTGCAAAGTTTAGGCATCATATCACAAAAGCACCCCTTCGCTTCTAAATCCCATTTGTGGATTTGTGAACTCTGTGTGTGTGTGTGTGTGTGTGTGTGTGTGTGTGGCCAAAACACAGGCTGAGGACTGTTAAGACAGATTGCTGGTTGTAATGGTTCATTCCAGACACTGAACTGTTGGCTGGTCTGGTTTTCGTTGAAGCATTCTTTGACATTTGACTATCACCCCCATACAAATGTGTTCTTTTGAATTCCTTACTTTCCCCTGCATGATTTCTGTCCATACATGGGGAAGGCAGCATTATTCCTAATGGACTCTTGATTTGTTCTTCAGAGCCCTGGTTTTTAGCGAGTGCACAAAAACACTATTCATCCACATCACTCCCTTACTCTAAACCTTCTTTGTTAAGTTAAATTCTACCGGGCTGGGCAGAATAAACATGGAAGGGAAAAAATCATTGTAGCGTTGCTTCTAAGAATCCAGCACCAAACATTTCTCAAAGGTTTGTTTAAATAAGAAATGTGTTCAGAGAGAGCCATTTTTCACAGCGATAATGGCCTTGATCACAGAGGGCACACGTCTGAGGGCTTCTCAGTGCGGGAACAGGAGGCTGCCAGGGACACCTTCCTCCGGGGAGAGCCAATGGGAGGCTTCTTGATTCTGAGAGCTCGGGGACTTTTAGCTTTCCTAAGGGGAGCTGTAGCTTTTTCAGACTCGGTGTATGTCCATGCTCAAGGAGATCAGAGAAAAACAGTAGGAAGTGAAAATTTGCTATAAGACTTCAGGCAGCTACTTTGGCAAAAATCATGCTAGTCAAAGATTTTCAGTCAAGTGGGTCCTAATTTCCAAGTCTTCCATTTCTGGCTTGATCCCCTAAAGCAGCTCAGCATTGAGGGCTGCCCGGGGAAGTGGGGGCCCCAGCACCATTTTGAGCAGTAACCCTGTAGTCACTGTCAGTCCTCCTTTCTCCCCTCGTGACTGCCCATTCCCATGGCTTCCTCTCCCTCTCAGACCTCTGTGCACAGCCACCTTACTGCCAGTCATGACTCAGATTTTAACCTCATCTTGGTCTTTAATATCGTGTGTGTATGCTTTATTGAAGCATTCACAGGTTACCTACAGAATGATTAATTTCTTAGAATTTTTGTATTTCTTTTATTTGAAAGGCAAATTTTTACAGATAGGAGAGACAAAGAGAGAGGTCTTCCATCTGCTGGTTCACTTCCCAAATGACCGCAATGAACAAACCTGAGCTGAACTGAAGCCAGGATTCAGGAGCCTCCTCAAGGTCTCCAATGTAGGTGTGGGGTCTTAAGGCTCAGGGCAATCCTCTGATGCTTTTCCAGGCCACAAGCAGGGAGCTGGATGGGAAGCGGAGCAGCTGAGACATGAATCAGTGTGCATATGGGATGTCAGCACTTACAGGTGGAGGATTAATCAGTTGAGCCATCATGTCAGTCCCAACTTGTAGGATGTTCAGAGCTGACATTACATCATCCATCTATCCATTCATTTATGTACTATAGACATACTTGTGATTTGAGCCAAACTGTCTCAGCCCCTCAAGTAGCTTCTATTGTAGCAAAATAGAGATGCAGAAAGGTCTTTGTAAGTCACTCAAAGTCAGTCATGGAGATGTAAGAAGGATAGTTAGAAGCCAAGACCATCTATTCAGGAGGCCGCTGAGACGGCTTCACAAACTGAGCTACCAGAGGGTCATATTGAGAGCACAGGGATTTGGCTCGGGTCTTTGGATACAAGGAGGGTGCCAGGTTCATGAGCCCCAGGAGCAAGGCATCCAGTGGGGCTCAGCTAGGCTGGTCCACGTCCTTGGGCTGCCTACAAGTGAGAAAGGTGGAACAGTAGATGCAGACCCTGATGCATATGGAGAAGATGGCAGCTCCTTGGATATTATTGCAGAGGAAGGAGAACTGAACAGAGTGGACAACTATCCCAGTCAAATGATAACAGCAAAGATCTGGGTGAACAGAGACTTGAGGTCAACTATGTCAGCCAATGGACATTGGGAGGACTGCCTCACCCTTGGATAGGTGAAATAGACAGCATTTCAGAACCATACAAACCACTTGGGCAGAACCTTTGGACCATACACTACATCATGGCCCTGGGTTGATATTGGTTGGTGGTTCCCCATCCCTGGGTACTGGGATATTTGGGAGGCTGGGTGTGGCTTCCCCCTTCCCCAGAGACAACAAGAAGAAGCAGAACATTCAGAAGCATTGATATTCCCCACTCCTCTTTCACCCTTCTCTTCCCACCCTGATCAACCATGTAATCATCATCATTAAAAAAGGCTGATTGTAGCAATGAGGTGTACCGTGAACTGGTTAGCCACTGCCCAGAGTCCAGAAATGTAACAGTTAAAGGAAAGGCCTTGAATGCCATGCAAAGAAACTTCCATTTTAAAACTGGAGGCAACGGACAATCGATGAAGTTTTCTTAGCAGATCATTCTGGCACTGAGGCTGTGGATGGGGTGGCAGGAGGAAGCAATGAGGTGTAAGTCAGAGCCATCTAGAAAGCCTATTGCAGTAGTCCCGGCAGCTGAAGATGGAGGCCTGAGCCATGCGCTGCCTCTGAAAGCAGTGAGTAGGGTTCAAAGACCAATGGGGTAGGGAGAATGCCGAACCTAACATGAATCCTAACAAGTTTGCTTGGCTTCGTTGGTTGGAATTGTGCTGGCACCATTCATCTTTGGGAAATCAGCAGAGGAGGGCTGATTGAAATAGTAAGTTCAGTTTTGTGCCCCTTGGATTTGCACTGTCAAGAACAGAGTTGTGATGTGTTCCACACTGAAGGCAATAACTAGTTGACTCAAAGGGTTTAGGAAACGCCTAAGCATTTATTTTACTTACTT
Source organism: Ochotona curzoniae (assembly GCF_017591425.1). Classification (NCBI taxonomy): domain Eukaryota; kingdom Metazoa; phylum Chordata; class Mammalia; order Lagomorpha; family Ochotonidae; genus Ochotona; species Ochotona curzoniae. Next base: position 19,503,898 of record NW_024464939.1, on the reverse strand, counting down.
AATTTATTTGAAAATAAGAGAGCTGCCAGTGTGTCTGTGATCCTGATGCTCATGTCAGGATGCTGGTTCAAGTCCTGGTTGCTCTGCTTCTGATCGTGCTTCCTGTGAATACGCCTGGGAAAGCAATAGAAGATGACCAAGTGCTTGAACTCTAGGCAGGCCTAGATGGAGTTCTGGACTCCTGGTTTCATTCAGCCTAGCCAAGATCTGCCTATGGAGGCCATTTGGGAATGAAATCAGCAGATCAGCAGATGGAAGAACTGTGTCTCTGTTGTTTCCTCTCTTCTCTTTTTCTGTCCCTTTGATTTCCAAGTTAAAACAGCAAAAAAAAAAAAAAAAAAAAAAAAAAAAAAGGGGGGGGGCTTGGTTTTTTGTTTTTGTTTTTTTAAAGAGAGAATTCCATCTGCTGACTCATTCCTCAATGCTTATAAGAAACAAGGCAGGCTTAACCCCAGGCCAACAGCCTGACACTCAATTTCAGATTTCCCAATTAGGTAGCTGGGACTCCACCGCCATGCATGACCTGCTGCTATCTGGCTGTGTGTTAACAGTAAGCTGGAATCGAAAATAGAGTTAGATTTAATCCTCAGTGTTGGAGATAGCATCTCAAGTAATTGCTATGCCAAATGCCCATTCCCAAATTCACGCTTCAAAAAAAACTTTTATGTATCTATTTATTTATCTGAAAGGGAGAGACATAGAGAAAGGTCTTTCAATCGGTGTTTCATGCCCCAGCTAACCCCAATAGCCAAGGGTGGGCCAGACTGTAGACACGCTCCAGGAGTTTGATCCAGGTCACCTGCCTGGGTGGCAGGGGCCCAAGCACCTAGGCCATCTTCTGCTGATTTTCACCGATCATTAGCAAGCAGGCAGACAGGAAGTGGAGTAGCTGGGACTTGAAGTGGCACGACATGGGATGCTGATGGTGCAGGTTATGGATTTGCCTGCTATGCCATAACAGCAACCTCTAGGGTTCTTGTTGCTACCAAGCTCTTCAGGGGATTCTGGGAAGCAGCTAACACTGAGTACTGCTAACAGCTGTCCTCCACCAGCCCTGCCCTACCCCGGCTGCCCTATCACAGATTAGGGCCTGATTCCCACGGGCTGGGATGATGCTTCTGCTGTCTGAGAGCCCGTTTGAGTCAGGCTGATTCCTAGGCCACCATGCTGCCTTGTTTGTGGGAAGCACTGCTCCACCAGAACCCTTTGTTAAAGACACAGGAGAGGGTGTGCACTTCCTGTGTGTGTGTGTGTGTTTCCCTTTTGTGTTTGTAATCGATTCAAATCTCTGCGACTGTAAACCTGGCTGAGTTGTTGATTGGTAGATTGCAAGCGAGATCTCCCAAGTTTATGAAACTGGCTTTGAAATAATTCTATTTTATATAGCATTCTCATGAGTGAAGAGAAAATGTGTTTTCACTGGATGAATCTATCATTTTGTCTACCGGCTTTTTGCAGAATCTGATCTTTAGCTTAATATCTTTTTATAAATTAATTCATGTTTTATTGAAAAGGCAGATTTAGAGAGAGCAGGAGAGACAGAAAGGAAGCTCTTCTGTCTCTTGGTTCACTCCCCAAGTGGCTGCAATGGATGGAGTTGAACCGACCCGAAGCCAGAAGCCAGGAGCTTCTTCCAGGTTTCCTGCATGGGTGCAGGGCCCCAAGGCCTTGGGTCATGCTTGATTGCTTTCCCAGGCCACAAGCAGGGAACTGGATGGGAAGTGGGGCTGCTGGGATTGGAACTGGTGTAATATGTACGATCCCAGCATGTGCAAGGTGAGAACTTTAGCAGTGAGGCTACCTCACCGGTCCCCAAAATGTCCTAGTTTTATATAAAAGATGCTAACTGCAAGAAAAATGGTCAAAATCTTTCAATTTTTCTTGAAGAATTTCTGAGTGGGTGATCACTAGATATTGGGAATTAGAATCTCATTGGCTGTGGGAGATGTGACTGACTAACGATTATCAAGGTTTCTCTGCAGTTCATTTGTTGTTCAGTGCATATGTCCTCTTGGGATTAATCACATAAGCAATAAGCATATGCAATGTATGTAAGTGTTCAACAGAACTAACATGCGAAGGCTCTTTACTTTCCCTGCTTTCTTCCCTTGCCCCACAAACTGTGACACCTTGTGTTGAGATGGTCATGTCTCCCAAGTTGGCAGAAATTCTGCTAGTCTGGGCCATGGAGGGACTATTATGGTCACTGAGAAAACCAAAATACAAACACGGTAAACAACCCTAAGCTATAGGATTTTTAAATTAATTTATTCGAGTAGGAGAGAGATTCCACTTGCTGATTCTCCCCCAGCTGCTCCCAGCAGCTCGGTTAGGCAGCTCAGCGGCTGAGAGGCAGGTTCTCAATGCAGGGCTCTCACGGAAACTGCAGGAACAAAGCCTGAGCCATCACCTGCAGTTTCCCAACATGCATGTTATCAGAAGTCAAGAGCAGAGCTTGAACGTGAACCAGGCACTCTGGTACAGAATGCAGGCATCCCATCCAGATTCTTAACCTAGAGATCAAACTATTGTTTTAAGCCACTGAGATTTTGTTACCACAGTGTAATTTAGCTTAATCTTACTAATGCCTTGACCAATGAGAAAAAAAAAAATGCATAGGAAGCAGCTGAGAACACAACCCCAGAGGTGTTACAAAAGGGAAAGCTTTTCAAGGTTTGTTGTCATCATAGCAGGCAATGCTGGTCAACTGGAATAATGGGAGATAGACTGGACAGCGTTCAGTTGGAAATTTTTGGTAGAAACATTCAGTGTTGCGCTCTTGCAATTGAAAAGGGAACATGTTTAAAGGCAAGGTGCCAATCACTCAAAGGCAGTTGGCTGGAAAATTGAAAGGATAGCTTTAGTGGATAGTCAGTTGACCGGGAGGAATTGTCACAATCCTGTAATTCCACTGATTGAAAAAAATGCAAGCAGAGAAGTGGGGCAAATGAAAAGCATGTCTGTGTCATGAGGTAATGGTTACACTGCTCTCTGCAGTGACCAGAGCTGTAAGAGCGGGCTGTGGCTGGCTCCAGGCTCCAGAGTTCAATGGGAATTGGGAGAATGTGGAGAGAGCTCAGAGGAAAAGAACAGCCATTCAGTGACCTGCAGACAAGGGCTGAAGAAGTGAGGATTGCTACAGGGCTGACTTAAGGATGATCGGCCTTGCACTTCACTTCTGGAGGATGATAGCTGTTGATTCTCTGTTACAAAGGGCACAAAAAGAAAAGGCTGATTAAAGCTCAACTGAGCAAGAATTCCCTGGACCTTGGGCTTGTGTGATGCCAGATCGGGCTGGCAGTTCCTCTCTGGAGGACTTTGCAAGTCTCAGGGTTCCTTGTAATGCACTGGATTTGCTGGGTGTTTCCTGAAGTGAAGAGATGGAAGGTCTCTGTCTTCTGTCCTGACCCGGATGATGGATTGTGTCCACTGTGGAACACATGCCATGCTGTACCAACATTTTGCCCAATTCCCAACATGCTGCTGGTAGCTGCATCTCTTTCTCTTCCTTTCCTCTCAAGGAAAACAAATCAATCCATAAACAGATGAGGGCTAGGCAGGGAGCAGGAGCACCTTAAGTCCTCTCTCAAAGGAAGGTAAATGTTTTATGAAGTGTCAGTTTTTTTAGAATATTCTTTGTAAAAATAACTTGTGCCACGATCATTCAAATTTACTTAACAAGTATTTTGTGTGTGTGTGTATGAGTGTGTGTGTGTGGTATATACAAGTGTTGGGGAGTGTGTCAGGCTAAGTGAACATGCATTTTTTAAAAGATTTATTTATTTTTACTGGAAAGTCAGACATAAGGAGAGGAAGAGAGACAGAGAGGAAGATCTTTCATCTGATGATTGATTCTGCAAGTGGCTGCAACGGCCAGAGCTCAGCCAATCCAAAACCAGGAGCCAGGAGCTTCCTCTAAGTCTCCCATACAGGTGCAGGGTCCCAAGCCAGGGCCATCCCTGACTGCTTTCCTAGGCCATAAGCGAGGGGCTGGATGGCAAGTAGAGCAGCCAGGACACAAACTGGTGCCCATATGGGATCATGGTACATGCAAGGCGACAACTCTAATGACTAGGCTATCACGCCAGGCTCTAAATGAACATGCATTACAGTTCCACGTGACAAATGCTGTTCTATGAGAAAGATGATATTGCTGAGACCACGAGGAAGGGTGGATGAGCACAACGCGAGATGTATTAGATGGGCAGAACAAAGTTGACCCATAGAAGAGGCAGGGCCATCAGGCTGGAGGGGGCAGGGCTGCGCAGGTCCAGGGGCTAGAAGCACAGTCAGGGATCAAAAAGTGAAAAATTTGCTGAATGCAGCCTTGAGTCCGAGTGGGTGAGTGGGTGATGGTCAGAGACGAGGCTGGTATGCAGAAGGAAGCACATTTGGAGTCCCACTGTCTGTGTTTCTGTGTTGGCCAGCTTGGGTTCCAGCCCGGAAGCACAGTGAGGCCAGGAACTTTATTTATTTATTTGTTTAATGTGGGGAGAGATCTCAGCTTTAGGTTTTAGCAAGATCACTCTAGCTGCAGTGTGGAAAACTGGTTAGAAAGACTGAAATGACTCTGTCTCAAGTCGGAATCTACCTAACCTGGCCTGAATTTGAATTTATGGTCCTCATGATTAAAAGTTGGTGATGGGTTAGTCACCCTCACTGGAACTCAGTTTTGTCATCTGTAAGACAGCAACAGTTGGCTCCATCGGGCAGAGGGACTCTGAGGACACGTTTCAATGCTTCTCAGGAGCTGATAATCTGGCACGGCTATGCAGCAGGCCTTGGTCCCTTGTCTATGAGTTCATAGTCTATTAGCAAATGATAAATGCACTTGACATGCCGCAGAATCAAACACCCATTCTTTTCATTTGAGAGTGATTATTAAATGGGCAGTTTCTACAATCCCTTAAAAAGTGTAGAGAGCAGACTAGATTTTCCTTCAGTCCTTTAATCATCTTTGTGGTCTTCACAGAACCCTTTACAATTTTTCAAAATTCCACTTCAATTGTAGAGACCACAGCTAGATTAGTCACTGCAGAGAACTCATTATAATTAGATCAACACTGTGCAGTCACTTAGGCGGCTGGCTGGCTCCGCCATGTAGCCTGGTCAGCTGGTCCCCACCGACAAATAGGTTGTGTTCCAAGAGTCCCTTAGTAAGTTGGTGTTTGGAACACAGAAAGCCTCTCCCATAGAAACAGAATTATAGATGGTGGCTTGTTTCCCAGGCTGGTGTTAAAAAAAAATCTATTTAATGCACATACAGCTGAATCAAGGCCTAGCAATCATAATAGCCCCCCTGCCACTCCTGCCTCAAACCGTTGCCTTGCCTAAACTCCAGTAGCCTAACCCATACTAAGGAGTCCCTCTGATGTGCAGGCCTGAGCCCTGAGCCCTCCTTAGGAGGTGAGATCTGGGCTGTCGGTCTTAAATTGAGGCTCACGTGCAGCACAATTATGAAGAAGACTTCATTACAACGGGCCTTTGCCTGCAACGGTGGTGGTTGTTATATAAGCAAGGAATCCGAAGCCTAAGATAAATGTGGCACACTGGATGCCTTACTGAAATCTCCCTGGATTATCTTTAACCGGCATGATATTCTTGCGAGAGAAATCGTCGTCATCTTAGACTTCACAGCTTCGGCGGCGCCTTAAGGAGATGATAGCCCAGGATGAGGCAGGTAGGAAGTGTCAGAGCTAACATGGAGCTCCGTCTTCTGGCTTGCAAAGCTGAACTCTTTCTGCTGCACAACACTGCCTCCCAGTGGAGCGCGCGCGACACACACCTAGCTTCACCCTTGATTGGATAGTTTCCCAGAGAAGTAACAAGTTCTCCTTTCACACATCTAACAAAGAATCTTTGAGTGCTTCGCAGGAGCCAGGCCTTGGGAGCACAAAATCAAATCAGAGTTGGAGTTCTTGCAGCGTGGTGGGGAAAAGGAACAAGCACATCAGCGATGGAATCTAATGACATGAGACTGTTCTGATTTTAAAAAGTTAGTATCTCAGGAATCCACAAGGGATATGTGTTCAAGGATTAGGGTGATGGTGGTTGATAGGGAAGGCTTCGTGCAGGAAGTGACAAGTTGTGAAGGATAAGTTGTAGCAACTTATAAAGCTGTGTGACACAGGACCAAAGGATGCTATGCAGAAGCAACAGCGTGCTCGAACCCATGAGAATAAAACGTATTAGGGGACGGAAGTCTGTCTGGCTGTCTGCATCTCAGATGGGAGTGGCAGGGTCGGGTACCTGGCTGGAGCTCCTGACTCCAGCTTCCTTCTGTGCAGACCCTGCGAGGCAGTGGTCACGTCTCAAAGTCGTGAGTTCCTGCCAATAAGCAGGAGATCTGGCTTGAGCTCTGGACCCTTGGCTGTTGCCAGCATCAGGAGCGTGGACCAGGAGATGGGACGCCTCTCTGCCTCTCTCTCTCTCTGCTTTCAAATTAAAAACAAAAGTTAGACATTTTTTCATCCATCTGCTTTTGTTAGCGTGTTGTAGAAGCAGAGAAGTGGCTAATCTGCACAGATGAGTGAAAACGAGACTGCAAGATAGCTTCAACTTGCATCTCTTTGATGGTGACATTCTTTATTTAAAATGAACACTTGGCTTTTTTATGGTAAATTATCTGAATTTATCATAGATTTTTCTTTTTATGGTATTGCTCACTTAACAACTGATCTGTAAGAAATCTCAATCCATTAGTTCGAGTTTTTAACAAAAATCCTCTTCTAAAGAGTTTTCTCAACTCTATTTAGAAAAAAACATTTTCTATAAGGATACATTAAAAAATCACTGAAAATGAAACTCAAAGATTATTTGATGCAAAAATGTTTGAAATCCTGGCATACAAAGAATCTTGCAAATTTTACTGAAAATACACATTGTGAAACAAATATGTATGGGTTTTGCACCAGGCACAATGGCCTAGTGGCTAAAGTTCTTGCCTTGAACACACCGGGATCCCATATGGGCGCCGGTTCTAATCCCGGTAGCTCCACTTCCCATCCAGCTCCCTGCTTGTGGCCTGGGAAAGCAGCAGAGGACGGCCCAAAGCCTTGGGACCATGCACCCGCGTGGGAGACCTGGAAGAAATTCCAGGCTCCTAGCTTTGGATTGGCACAGCATCAGCCGTTGTGGTCACTTGGGGAGTGAATCATCGGACAGAAGATCTTTCTCTCTATATATCTGACTTTGTAATAAAAATAAATAAAATAAAAAATATGTATGTATGGGTTTTACAAACCTTTTACACCCAAATAAAATTACCATTAAAAATGTATTTATCTGTTAGAGAAGCCAAGGAACAGAAATAGAAATGAATACATAAGTAGATAGATTAATAGATAGATACAGAGAGACAGACAGAGGGAGCATGTGTAAACCCTACAACACAACACAGGCTGAAAATAAAATTGAAACACACTGGCGCAAAGCTAGCAACCTAAAGGGACAAGAGCTCAGGTGACTTTAAAGATAAAACAGAGAGCCTAGTGCGATAGCCTAGAGGCTAAATGCTTTCGCTTTGCATCAGCCAGGGCCCCATTGGGTGACTAGTTCATGTCCTGGCAACTCCGCTTCCCATCCAGCTCCCAGCTTGTGGCCTGGGAAAGCAGCTGAGGATGGCCCAAAGCCTTGGGACCCTGCACCTGTGTGGGTTTCCTGGAAGAGGCTCCTGGATCTTGGCTTTGAATTGGTTCAGTTTTGGCCATGGCAGCCCCTTGGAGAGTGAATCAGCAGTCAGAAATCTTCCTTTCTGTCTCTCCTCCTCTCATAAATCTGTCCAATAAAAACAGACAAACAGATCACCCAAGCCCTGGCAGCCTCCTCACCCATACCTCCTAGGACTGTCAGCCCACAGGTCCTGCAGGTCTGTCCAGCCTTGCCACCAAGCAGCCACAGGTCATCACACTTCCCCTACTGTCCTTCAATCCCCCCAACCCCCTTGAAACCCTCACTCCCAGCTTCCATGTTACAGAGTGCCACACACCCTCTGCCTCATTCCTGAAGGTTTGCCGCCCTTTCTCAGCCACTAGGCGTGAGACTGCCTTCCTTCATCATGGATGCTTCCAGCCCCTTCCTCTTCCATCACCTATCCACTCAGCCCATCTTCACCTCACGTCATCAGATTGTCACCTACCTTCTACAACACCCTGTGGATGAGATCATCAGCTGCTCCAGGGTCTCTCCCTTCATGCTGCAATCATTTTAGCATCTGGCTCATTTCCCTCCCCTCTCACGTTCCCTCCCCTCCCAGGCCTCTCAGTGCCCTGGACTTTGCTCGTCACCTCCCCTACCTCAGCTACCTTACGGGGTCATTCTCTAGATGTCACTCTGCCAACATCCCTCCGCAATCTCAGGTCCTGGTTCTCTGCATTCTGGGCCAGACTTCCTATCTTTCTGGCTCCTTTTTCCTATAACTGCACTCCAAAGGACGTACCTGCCTGTCACGGTCCCTTACTCCACACATGGCCTGTGTTTTTCTTCCTACTGAAATGGAATTCCATGGTGGGATGTTTTTCTTAAAAAAGGCTTTTATTTTAAAAACAGAGTTACAGAAAGGAAGCAGAGAGAGAGAGAGAATCTTTCATCTTCTGATTCACTCCCCAAATAGCTGCAATGGCTGCAGCTGGGTCAATCTGAAGCCAGGTGCTTCCTCTGGGTCTCCCATATGGCAACCTCGGCCCCAAGCACTTTAGCCACCTTCTGTTTCTCTCCCAGGCCATAAGCAGGGAGCTGGATTGGAAGTGGAGCAGCAGGGACTTGAACCAGTGCCCATATGGGATGCCGGTACTGTAGGCAGAAGCTTAGCCAACCATGCCATGGCAGACCTCAAGATGAAATACTTTTAAATACTCCCTTCTGTGCACTCTGAATTTCTTTGCCTCTTTCTTGCTTCATATACCATAGGTGTAAGAATGCCTTGTGTGTTCGTATCTGGCTTCTTCAGCATGGTTTTTGAGATTTTGTGTTGCTGTTGTTGAGTATAGCAGTTGTCTGCTTATTTTCATTGTTGTGTAACCCCTTCTAGTGTGGTTATCCTACAGTTCATTTCTCCATTGTTCTGATAAACATTTGAGTTGCTTCTTGCTGTGACAGTTCTTGCCCTTTTCTTCTGGCGCGTGTTTGCAGGCATTCCTGCCTGGGCGAAGTGACTGAGTCCATGCATTCTCAGCTTTAATAGGTCACGTTAAAGTGCTTCACAAAAGTTGTGCCAACTTATACCCTCACTTACAGTATACAAAAGTCCCAGTCTCTATTATCTTCCCTGTTGTGTGTACACTGCCAGTGTTTTTCATTTTAACCATTCTTGTGTGGTTATAATTACACTGACATTTTAATTTAATTTCTCTGATGATTAAGGAGGTAAAATCATTTTTTCATCTAAGTTTTTCTTAAAATTTACCCATGATGGAAACACACAGACAGACAGACAGACAGACAGACAGACACACACACACACACACACACACACACACACACACACACACACAGAAATAAATTCTCTGCTGGACTCAATACAGCCACATAGGTCATCCTTAGCACAGCTACTGTGCTCAAAATCGAACTCAACCCAGTCATTACTACAAATTGTTGAAAATATCTATCCTGAAGAGAAAGCAAATTAGGAGAATGATCTAAACAATTCCTCAAAACCACACATTTATAAATATTGTCACATTTAAATCCTTGAATGTTGGGGTTCGTGCAGTGGATGTGAGGGACACGAAGGTGTGAAGAGTATTGTTCCATTGCAGGCAGGGCCGCAAGGAACTTCCCGCTGTTTGGCAGGGCCCACGGATGTCTCTACAGCCACCTGAATGCAGCTCCACCTTTGCATGGACACCCACTTGATCATGACATAAAAAGTCTGAGCCAGAGTTGGACTGTTTCTGTATAAATAAAGTGGACAGCTTTCCCGCATTGTCCATTGTGATCATGAATTCGTAGTGGTCCATTTCTTTCCTCTTTACGCCTCATCCACGCACCCTTCTCGAGTTCCGAACTCAGCTGGAGCTGGACTCTGGCACTTGAAAGGTATGAGTTCTCCATCAATGGAAATGCAATTTTCTGTTGGAAACAGAGAAGTCACAACAACACTTTACCAAATGCTTTACAGTTTCGAAGCTGGGCTGTCTCTGGTGTACAGGCTGAAGCCACTGCCTGTGCCCCAGCATCCCATATGGACATGGTTGCTCCACTTTCAATCTAGCTCCCTGCTAATGACCTGGGAAAGGAGCAGAAAATGGTTCAAGTTTTTGGCCCATGCACCCAGACGGGAGACCCAGAAGAAGCTCTTGGCTTCTAGTTTAGTATAGACCCAGCTCTGGCCATTGCAGTCATTTGGGGAGTGAACCAGTGGACGGAAGATCTCTCTCTCTAACTCTGCCTTTCAAATTAAAAAAATAACAATTACTGTTTTAAAGATTTCAAAGTTGTACTATTTTGGATTCATGCTTAAATAGTACTCTTGTTACAATAATGACTGCAAATTGGGTAACACTTTGTCCTCATTGGGCATTTGGATATCACTTTTGTGAAGTGTCATACTCTTTTGGTACTGGTACTGGTCATTGCTGACTGGTCTCCATGAGTTCTTTACGTAATTACATATGAATTAAATGGGAATTGTTGTGGGGAAGGCAGCTCGTTCAGGTTCATGAGCTTTGAAACTGTAAAGCATTTGATAAAGTGTTGTTGTGATTTCTCTGTTTCCAACAGAAAATTGGCAGCCATGCCCCTCCACTCACCAATCACCACCTGGAATCTGAGAGGGGGCAGTATTGCATTGTTGCATAACCACTCGGCACAAGCCCCCATAAAGGCCTGTGATAGGAAGGGTGTACTCTCCTTGCCGTGTGCTTCCATCACTCTGGCACTCCTGCTCTTGGCCTCTCCAGTACCTGCTTGCTCGCTGGCTTCCCACAGACAGACTCCAAGGACAGGCAGCCCCTGAGCATGGCTTCTGTGTGTCTATGTTCCTCACCCTCTGTTCATTGCTTGGGTTGGTGAAGATGCAAATGCTAAGATGCTTTTTATTTGTAATGTGTGTACTTTCAAGAGTTTCAGGAAAGGTGAGGCCTAGCAGTAATGGAATGTGGGCAGAGAAGCCAGGGAAAGGTGAATGTCTGCAGCTTTGTAAGTGTGTCCAGGTTGTTCACTGTATGTCTCTTGGGATAACTTATATTGCTGGGAAAGCTGGGACGTAGGTCTTCAGTTTAATGGATGAACTTCAGGGTAACGACCATTTGTTCCTCTCGGGGTTTTGCTTCAGACTGGATTGCCATATGGACTTGTCACTTGCTAATTCATAGTGGGCCCTGTTATCATCAAGCTAGCTAATAAAGACTCCTTAATACACCCTAGACTTGTGTGGCATGATCTCACTTGTACCCCTCAACAAGAATGTCATTAATTTCTTTTGCTGCTTGCCCTTTAATTCTCTTGCCTTTTAGATTTTGTTTACTTTTGTTTTACTTGAAAGGCAGAGAGAGAGACTCTTTCCTCTCCTGGTTCAGTCTCCAGATGCCTGCAACAGTTGGTGCTGGGCTAGGCTGTAGCCAGGGGGCCATGACTCAATCTATAACTCCCCTGTGAGTGACAGATGCACACGCACCTGTGCAACACTGCCTGCTGTGCCAAGCGCATTTGCTGGTGGCTATATCAAAAGCAGCACTTCAGACATTCTGTCTCTCCTCTTTCTGTAAAAATTTGTCTTTCAAGTATGAATACAAAAAATTCAAAGTTATTGTACACATAAATTGCAAAATTGTAAAAACCAAAACAAACAAAGAAACGGTGGGGGTGAAAGATCTTCCATCTGCTGATTCACTCCCTAAATGGCTGCAATGACTGGAGCTGTTGATTTGAAGCCAGAAGCCAGGGGCTTCTTCCAGGTCTCCCACAGGGTGCAGGGTCCCAATGCTTTGGGCCATTCTCTGCTGCTTCCCCAGGCTACAGGCAGGGAGCTGGATGGGAAGTGGAGCAACCAGGTGTAACAGCGACAGACGTATAGGGTGCTGCAGCTGCAGACAGAGGATTAACCTGTGAGTAACCATTCTTCTCACCGCCCTCCCTGCCCCCGCTTTTGTGCTGTAAACACAAAAAGTTGACATGCTGTATGCAGCTGGGAGCCTATCTCTCCATAGCTGATAACATGGCAGGAGTTTACATTAACAAAAGATATATCTGACCTCAAAACTGTATTTGTCACAGCATTGTGTCCATTTGCACTAAGTAGGTGATAGCTTTAGGCTTAAATACACTTCTTCAGTAGTCTCTCCTGTCTGCTCCCTGTTTCTTTTCTTCCCTCTTTGTTAGATCATTATTCCATACTCCCCTCAATTAGTTTGGAAATTGTATACTTATGGATTATCCAAAAGATGGTACCTTCGTCACCCATGTTGATGTCCCAACAAGGGAGCACCCCTTTTTGACTTGTCAAAGTCTGTTATCAATGAATAGTTTTACCTCTTCTCAGGTAGAACAAGGACTTTCAAAAACTTTATTTCCATTTGCTCTGTCATCTAATTTTATGGCACTGTGGTCAGGTCTTTTCTATTTTAAACTTCAAAGTTATGATTTTTTTAAATATCATGCTTGCTCAGATTAACCTGAAAGCTACCAGCTCCATTGCTCTTTATCCCTTTCTGCATCACCAACCTTTCAGCTTTCTGCCAAAAGCAATCTTCGGGATTTTCAATATCCAATGTTCTCTAGTGTTAGAATCCTTGAAAAAATTGCCTTGTTTAGCTTCAGTTCTTACAGGATATTTCTGCTGGAACTATAAACCTAACTTGAAATATTTGGCTTGTCCAGTTTTTTTGTGCCTTAAGGATATTATTGTGTTGTCTTTTGGCTTCTATGGTTTCCCTTGGAGAGATCAACTGTGAGTTTAAAGAAGCTTCCTTAAATTTAAGTGCAGCTTATTTTTTTTTTAGGCTGGTTTTAAAGACAATCTCAATTTCTTCCTTTTTGAAGTCATATTTTATATTATTTTCATTATAATGTGATTATGCATAGACTTTTCTTTTCTTTAAGATTTGTTGGATAGGCCCGGCACAATAGTGTAGTGGTTAAGATTTGTTGGAAGGGCAGATTTACAGAAAGAAGGAGAAACAGAAAGAAAGAGCTTGCATCTGCTGATTCACTTCCCAAGTGGCCCCAATGGCTGGAGCTGAGCCAATCCAAACCAAGGACCCAGGGCACTTTTCTGGGTCTCGCACGTGGTGCAGGGGCTCAAGGCTTTGGACTGTCCTGTAGCACTTTCCCAGACCACGAGCAGGGAGCTGGGAGGGAAGTGGAGCAGCCAGGACATGATCCAGCATCCGTACGGGATCCTGGAGCATGCAAGGTGAGGACTTCAGCCACTAGGCTATTGCTCAGGGCCCCAGACTTCTTTTTTTCCTTCTCATCTTTTTAAAAAATTCATTTTTGGATATTTTAGAGGTTCAAAATCTGCTCTTTATTTATGTTAGTCTCCATAATCATCTCTTCAAATATTATTTCTGTCATCCTCCCCAGTCTCTCCTTTTAGTACACGTGAGTCATCACATGTACTAAATTCTATATTCTCTTTGCCTCTTGCATTTTGCAACTTTTTGCCTCTGCATTTCATTTTGGAATTGCTTTTGTGTTTTCAAGATTTATTCATTGAGCAGCAATTTATTCATTTGAAAGGCAGTTAGAATGAGAAAGCAAGACAGAAAGAGAGAAAATGAAAGAGAGAAAGAGAGAGAGGTTTTCCATCCACTGGTTCACTCCACAAATGGCCAACAGTGGTCTGGTCTGAAGGCAAGACCACTGCTTCCCCAGGCACGTTAGCAAAGAGCTGAACCGGAAGTGGAGCAGCCAGGGCGTGTACCGGAGCCCACGTGGGATGCTGGCATTTGCAGGCAGCAGCTTTATACACTGCCCCACGGTGCCAGTCCTTGAAACTGTCTTTTAATCTCTTCCTAGACACTAAATCTCTTTTCAGTTGTTTTAATCCATTGTTAAATTCAATCTATTGAGTCCCTGATTTTAGTTAATTTTTTTTCAGTTCTAGAATTTCCATTTTAACTAGTTTCAAGTTCTTTGCCAAACTTCTCCATCAAAGATGTTACACTTAGCTACTTTAAAGCTGTGTCTGAAAATTCTACTACTTGAAGTTCTTGAGAGGACTGTTTTCATTGTCCTTGATCTTTGCTGTTTCGTTTCTTTTCTTTTTTAAGATTTATTTTATTTTCATTAGAAAGCCAGATTTACAGAGAGGAGAGTCAGAGAGAAAGATCTTCCATCTGCTGGTTCACTCCAAAAGAGAAAACAATGGCAGGAGCTGAGCTAGCCTTAAGCCAGGAGCCAGGAGCCTCCTCTGGGTCTCCCACACGGGTACATGGTCCCAAGGCTTTGGGGTGTCCTCTACAGCTTTCCCAGGCCACAAGCAGGGAGCTGGATGGGAAGTGGAACAGCAGGGCCATGAAGAAGCGCTCATATGGAATTCTGGCGGTTGCAACATGGGTATAGCCACTATGCTATCACGTTAGGCCCACTGTTTCATTTTCATATTTCTCCTCATGTGTGTGATTGTTTCTTGTTGTGTGCTAGTCATTTCACTTCCAAACCAGTGTGCAGGCACAACTGAGAGAACCTGCACGTAGGGTCACTAGTACTGATCAAGTTGAACAACTTAGAAATTTAGAAAGTTAGCTGTAGCTCTCATCTAGGCTGATGTTCTTCAGTTCTTGCTGGAAGTAGTTTTTCAGTTCTTAACCCAAAGTGAGGAGATGTTTTAGGGCTGACGTCACTAGTGGACTTTGAATTTCAGTCCCTTTATCCGCAGCCCCGGAAAGCTGTGGAAAGCATGGAGGAGCTTTCTGATCTTTGGAAGAGCTGTCCGGGATGCGTGGCCACTCTCCAGGTCCTTGGTGCTTCTCCTGATTTTCCCAGCAGGTCTTCCCTGGCTTGTGAGCTCTCCTCTTGCAGAAGATGATCCTCTTGCAGAAGATGATCCTTGCATGATGGCCAGCTCTCGCGGTTGCCTCGGGGAGAGTGTTTATCTGAGACACTTACTCGGTCATTACCAGAAGTGGGACTCTCTGCTGTGTTTAATTGCTGATCATCTGTTTCCTCATTACTCTTAATTTTCTAATATTCTCAGATAGCCTGAGTTGTTTACACTTCAAGATAAGTGTTTGCGGTTATACTATCAATTGGAATTTTAATTGGTAATGGAAATGGACTTACATTAAAACTGAAAGCGAATTTGAGGAAAATTGATAATGTTATGAGTTTTACATTCAAAAGCATGATGTGTGGCTGAATGTGTTTACATTTTTTGAATGTCCTCTTAGGAAGTTTTATAATTTTCTTTGCATGATCCTTGGTCACTTCATTATAAGTGTGTGCTTCAGTTCTTTCAATTTTGCAATTGTGACTGGAATAATTCCTCCATTACATTTTTAGCAGTATAATGGTTCTTTAAAGGGAAAACACCGATTTCTACACGTTAATTTTTAAGTAGTCATTTTATGACTTTGTTTTCTCTTTTTCATCATAAAAATGTTTAAGTATATAGGTGATGACTTCTTTGCAGATCTTTATTAAGAACAGTAATGTATAAAAGCTTTTTCCAAATGTGAGTTTTTGTCAGTGTTGCTGTACATTAAATGTGTTTTATGAATTTTGAACTTTATTTTCCTTAATCAGATAATGTGAACTTCTCAGTTAATGGTGTTGTCATATTTTCCTCCTTAGTATATATGATGCCTTTTTTGGATACATAAAGTGCATAGCTCACATTTCTATGATTTTCCTGGTTTTTCATTTATGTAATAAAGATTCTATAGATGGACTCATTTTATTACATGTAAATTTCTTTTTAAATTGTATTTTTAACATGTTAAAATTTTATCTTTAATATTATTTATGTAATTGAGAGGGATGTAATTATTTATGTGATTATTTATGTAATTGGAGACCATGTTAGTCTCCAATAGGGTGAGGAGCATTGACTTGTGGAGGAAGGTGAGTGGGACAAATTGGTCCAGCTTGTGGATGAGAAATCATTCCTTCCCTGTCAAACATGTTGTCAGCTACTCCCACTCCAATATGTTCCCAAACCCCTTCCCTCAGCAACCTGCAGGTGCCCAAATGATCCCACTTGTCTTTTTTTCTTTTTAAAGATTTTATTTATTTTAATTGGAAAATAAAATTTACAGAGAGAAGGAGAAGTAGAGAGGAAGATCTTTCATCTGCTGGTTCACTTCCCAAGTAGCTGCAACATCCAGAGCCAAGCCAATCCAAAACCAGGATCCAGATGCTTGTATCGGGTCTCCCTCACGGGTGCAGGGTCCCAAGGCTTTGGTCCGTCCTCGACTGCTTTCCCAGGCCACAAGCAGGGAGCTGGATGGGAAGGGGGGCTGACAGAATGGGAAACATACGAACCTGAGCTCATATGGGATCGTGGCGTGTGCAAGGTGAGGACTTCAGCCACTAGACTACTGTGCCAAACCTTTCCCCCTACACACTTATCTTTAAAAACAAAACAAAACAAAGGGATGGAAGAGAACAAGCAACTATGCTGGCATGCTGGTATAATTAACTAAAATTCAACATTAACCAGGCCCAGCAAACCTGCCAGCAATTACCTGCTTTTCTCTCAGCAGTGCAACACTTGGCTAGGTGCAAGGCAACCTAGGCAGGTGCCTACAGCTGGGAGTCAATTGTAGTTCTAAAAGCTTTTTAATCTCCTTTGTGCTTTAGCTATTTTTGGTACCATATTAGTTAATGAATAAGCATGAAAGAAATTTTTGAATTTTGTATTGGTTATATATAGTAGAAATGTAAATAGCTTCTATCCTATTGTATAAACTGTGAATTGTTGGGAAAGGAAATCAAATAAGGAAAACTAAACACTCGAGTGCTTGTTATATGACAAGTACTAAATCAAAGATTGCCAGTATATTTTCTAATTCTTTTATTTTTAGAGTAATTTCCTTTCCTTATGTGCTAGTCATCTTCTCTTCTACATACTAAACATTGTGTACAAATATGCTATTTAAAAAACATTTTTGGGGGATGGCTAATCCTCTGCCTCTGGTGCCAACATCCCTTATGGGTGCCAGTGTGTGTCCTGGCAGCTCCACTTCCCATCCAGCTCCCTGCCTGTGGCCCGGGAAAGCAGTCAAGGACAGCCCAAAACTTTGGGACCCTGCACCGTGTGGGATACCCGGAAGAGATTCCTGGCTCCTGGCTTCGGACCGGCATAGCATCGGCCGTTGCGCTCACTTGGGGACTGAATCATCGGACGGAAGATCTTCCTGTCTGTCTCTCCTCCCCTCTGTATATCTGACTTTACAATAAATAAATCTTTAAAAAAAGAAGAAGAAAAAGAAAAAAGAATGTCCCAGGAACTCCCCTCCTGTCATTACAGCTTTTGGCCTTTCCAAAAGGGGTCCTCTTCCAACAGCACAGAGGAGTTTTACATAGCTTTGGGGTTTAGGTGAATGACTATATGGCATGTGCACTTTGGTGTCTCTGTCCTTTTGTGCAATGTCATGTCTGTGAGATTCATCACACAGGCGGACCGAGCTGCTCTCTGCTCATTTTGCTGCTGAGTAATGTTGCATTCATTGAGGGTCTTCTAGGGCATTGTGTACATTAGAAGAATCTCAAATAGCTCTGCTATGAGTACTCTTGTACATGCATTTTGGTGACTGTCAGATTGTATTTTTGTTGGAAATATACCCTGGGGTGGAACTTTTGGGTTACAGAATAGTTTTAGATTCTAAAATTTAGAAGATGCTATTACATGATTTTATGAAGTGGTTGTACTAAGGTACACTCCCAGAAATTTTGTCCTTTAATTGTAATTGTGACCGCTGTCATGATCAAACCATATTTTGTGGTTGTATTTTTGGTGTTCTTGCTGTCTTTAAAATTCAGTTCTCTTCTAGTATAAACACAACTTTGCTTTCTTGTGTCTTGCAATTAATTTAGAGAGCAGAAAATCTGCATTTAATTTTACTAATAGTTACCATAAAGTGATTCACAACATTGCATTTTTAAAAAAGGTTTATTTTATTTTTATTAGAAAGGCAATGTTACAGAGAGGAGGAGAGACAGAATGAGAGATCTTCCATCCACTGGTTCGCTCACCAAATGGCCACAATGGTTGGTACTGAGCTGATGCGAAACTTAGAGGTAGAAGCCAGGAGCCAGGAGCTTCTTCCAGGCCTCCCATGTGGGTGCAGGGACCCAGGGACGTGGCCATTCTTTCCCAGGCCAAAAGCAGGGAGCTTGATTAGAAATGGAACAGCTGGGACCCCACTCAACACCCACATGGGATGCTGGTGCAGCAGGCGGTCTTAACCTATTATACGACAGACGTCACAACCATTCTTACAGATTGCTTTAATTATTAAAATTAGTATGAAATCACTTACTTCAAGTCACTATTTATGAAAGACAAAGTTGGAAGTGCTTTTACTTTTGTCCCCCTCCCTGACTCCTGCCTTCATAAAATTAATGTGATGTCATAAATCCCATCATCCAACATGTAGCCTGTCATGGAGGGAACAACCTGTAGGACTTGACATTCATCCACATTAAATTGACCAGATGGCATGATGCCACTGACTCAGTGCTGTTCCAAGAAAAGCCGGATGAAATCACAGCTCGTAATTCCCATGCGGATCTTCTTGTTCCTTGTAATACTGTGTCTTCTCAATGAGGCAGCATTCTAGACTGAGAAATCATGCTTTTCCTAAGCAAAGTAGTCTGGTTTTACCTACGTACACAGATATCACCACTTTAATAATATTAGAATATATTTCTGAAAAGGATTTTGAACCTTTCTGGAAATGAGACAAAACATGAATCCAAGTGGCAAGGCAAAGATTTCTTTTGTATCAATGGTTCTAAGTCATCTCCAGGGAGAGAAGTGAAATTGGGAAGAGTGAAGAATGAACGGAGGTTTTTTTTTTAAGTTTTACTTTATTATTATTATTTTGTTGTTGCAAAGTCAGATATACAAAGAGGAGGAGAGATAGAGAGAAAGATCTCCCATCCCCTGGTTCATTCTCCAAGTGGCCAAAATGGCTGGAGCTGAGCTCGCTTTCCCAGGACACAAGCACGGAGCAGGATGGGAAGTAGAGAAGCTGGGACACAAACCAGCACCCATTTGGGATGTCAGTGCTTATAGGTGGAGCCAATAAGGCAATCGAGGCATTGTGCCAGCCCCCTTCTTACAGGTTTTGATGATGGAAAGTTCAGGATCAAAGTGGTAGTGGATCTGGTGTCTGATGAAGGCTGCTCCCTTAGTTTGCAAATGGCTGTCTTTTCCTTCTGTCCCAGATGCTGGAGAAGAGAGAGAGGAACAGCAAACCCTTTTTGTACCACAGAGAGACACAGAGTGACACAGACACACAGACAGACACACACACACACACAAATAGAGAGAGAGAGAGAGAGCTTCTGTCTCTCAAATGGTTACAATAGTGGGATTGGGGCAGGCCAGAGCCAAGAGCCTGGGACTCCATCTGGGTGTCCCGCTAAGTGGCAGAAGCCCAAGCCCTCGGGCCACTCTGCTGCTTTGCCAGGCTTATTAGCAGGGAAGTGGTTTGGAAGTAGAACATCAGGGACTTGAACTGGCTCTACAGTATGGGATGCTGTTAGAAGGCGGTCACACTTGGTACACTTGGTGAGGCTAATGACGGGAAAAAGCGAAGTTGAGGGTTTCTGGGACATTCTCCATCTGGATGCTGGCTCCAAAGACTTGTTTCGTTTATGGAATTCATTGAATTAGTTTATGGAATTCACTGAATTACTTCACTCAGTGATCTGTGTACTTTTCCAGATGTATGTGATTTTAAACAAAACATATTTTTAGGAGCTGGTGTTGGGTGCAGTAGATTAAGCTACCACCAACGACTCCCACATCCCATAGGTGTGCCAGCTGCTCCACTTTCAATCCAGCTCGCTGCTAATGTGCCTGAGAAAGCAGCAGAATATGACCTAAGTGCTTACAGCCACATGGAGATGCTAGCTTGGTCTGACCCCAGCCCCAGCTTATCTCTCTTTCTTTGTCTCTCTGCAGCTCTGCCTTCCAAAAACAAATAGAAAATTAAAACTTTTTTTTTGTTGTTGTTTTTAAACAGGAAAGTCAGATTTTATGCAGGGAAGGAGAGATAGGAACAAAGACCATGTGTCTGTTGATTCACTCCCCAAGTGATTGCAATGGCTGGAACTGAAATGTACCAAAGCCAGGAGCCAGGAGACTCTTTTGGGTTTCCCATGTGGGTGCAGGGTCCCAAGGCTTTGGGTCGTCATTGATTGCTTTCTCAGGCCACAGGCAGGGAGCTGCATGGGAAGCTAAGTGTCCATATGAGATCCCCGGTGCATGCAAGGCAAGGGTTGAGACACCAGACTACCACACCAGGTCCCAATAAATATTTTTAAAGCATTTTAAAAATAATGTATTTATCAACAATACCCAGTTACTTGCTATGTAAATGACGACAACTAACACAAAATGAAAGGAAACAAGCCTAAAAGAATAAGAAATGAAATGGATGACTCATAGGGGACGATTTGCCTTGTACTAAGACACTCTTCCATGTGCTTTCCTTATCTGATTTTATTTCCTTTGCCAATATCTCATACTTTTTAATAATAAAATATATTTATATTTCTAATATAGTCAAGAGTTTATTACATATTTGCTCATCTACTGATACAGTATCAAAAAATAAGTAAAGCAAAAAATTGAGAGATAAAAATAAAGATTTATAGAGATACAATTTAATCCACTGCAGCACAAACCCAGCCTTCTTTTGTGCCTTTTCTAAAGCGGCACTTTTGTGGGGACTCTATTTCCAATGAGGTCATGAACTCCTGAAGTTCTGAGTTAGGATTTCAGCACACAAACTTGGAGGGTCAGGCTCAGTCACTAAGTCCATAACAGACCTATAGCCACCTGTTAGATAAAATAATCGTTTAAGAAATACTAATAAAAGGTCCCGGCACAATAGTCTAGCAGCTAATGTCCTCGTCTAGCAAGCACCCAGGATCTCACATTGACGCCAGTTCTAGTCCCCGCAGCCCCACTTCCCATCCAGCTCCCTGCTTGTGGCCATTTAGGGAAAGCAGTCGAAGATGGCCCAAAGCCTTGGGACCCTGCACCTGGGTGGGAGACCCAGAAGAAGCTCCCGGCTCCCAGCTTCGGCTTGGCTCCGCTTTGGCTGTTATGGCCATTTAGGGAGCGAACCAACAGATGGAAGATCTTCCTCTCTGTCTCTCCTCCTCTGTATACATCTGAATTTCCAGTAAAAATAAGTAATTTTTTAAGAAAGAACATAAATGATGGAAATCGTTTTAATGACAATTTTGGAGGGCAGCCATGTAAACGTCTAATAAGGAAAATGTGGGGGCTGCACACATGCCTAGTTGAAAAGGTGCCAGAATGTATCATCAGATGAAAACAAACCAAAGGCAGCAAATTGCAGCTATCGTCCACCTTTCACACTCACACAGGAGTCTGCAGATGGCATGGATGTGTCTGTGCAAGCAGAGGGGACCTTCGGGGAGAATATGGGACAGTGACTTCCCTGAGAAAAAGGCTTGGAGGTGGACAGTGGCAATTTCCCTTTTTGTATTCCTGTAATTTCTTTTTCATATTCGGCGAGCCTCTGGCTGGTTTTTACTTCTTTAATAGGTTTTCAGTAATCCACAAACATCACTTGCCTCACACATACTTAAAGCAGACAGGCAATTACTTTTCAGTGGGAGTGATAATTTATTTCCTTTTAACTTGTTTATGGTGGAAAAAAAAAAAAAAACGCCTTGCTGTACGAGGTAACAGGCGCGAAACCACATTCCACAGTGAATTGGGTTACAGAATCAGTTTTGCAAAAGTCCAAATAAACCGTGTCAGAAGCGTCTTGTGGGTGGGGTGTTTGGTCCAGCAGGCGAGACACCAGCGTGCCACTCTTCAGCACGAAATGTAGACACTAGGTGTCTGCTAATTCCAGAGACGAGAGGACCCTTCCCTGGACTCCAGTTGCAACTTCTCTGGCCATCCCTATCCACATCTAACAAGAAGTCCATGTGGTCAAAGGGCTGCCCAACCCAAATCTGTATTCCTGGCTGTCTACAGGATACTCCTGGTATCAGGGACTCTTTAGTTACCTGCCTAAGTAACCCCATGCTCATGTCCAGGGCTTAGTTTGGCCACTACTTTTAGAGTGTCGTCCTGGGATGAATTACATTACCAGTTTGTGCATACTTGGAACTAAGGTGTGGCCTTCGAAAGACTGCTTTAAGGGGTTTAGTTGGAGCTGTACATGAGCTATGAAGGTGGGTGGGGGAGGGCTGGGTGCAGGCCAGGGGCAGCAGTGGAGAGAGCAGGAAATGCAATGACTGCAGGGCAGGGCCATGTCAGGGCAGATTGGGCAGCTGGGGGCCAGGAACAGGCTTCCGATCCATTTCGTTCAGAAGAGGAATGCCAAGGAATTCAAGAGCTCTAAATGCGTACTGGTCTTGGAAGTCTGAAGTTTGCTAGCAGTGTGGAACATCTTCTCCAGTAGTTAATTAGGTTGATTTGCAACTTCAGAGTATTCGGACACATGGTTTGTGAACTACACTGGGCCCATCTTCTGGACCCGGTAAACACAGGGGCAGCCAATTAAGGCAGACTCTGCCAACCCAAATAGAGCAAGCTGTTTTAGGAAACACCGTTGGGACTGATTTAGGGACCATGATGAGTAGATAAACTTGTGTTGAGGGAGGAAGAAGGGCAGTGGTCCCTGCTGCCCAATGCTGCTGGGAGGAACCTGGTATGAGTGGGTACCAGAGAAGGGAGCTGGGGGATGCTGAAATGGGACTGGATATCCAGCACAGAGGAAAGCTCACAGCCGTTTTTGGTTTCTGTTGTCAATTTTGGATCCTTGAGTGAATTAAAAGCCTAGGTTGCCTTCCAAGCCACTGAGTATTTTAAAGTGATTTTTGTGGATTTTAGCTTAGTTGCACTTGATTGATGATACCTCTTGCTTTTTAATAGATTTTTAGACAGGGAGAGACAAAGAGAAATCTTCCATCTACTGATTTAGTCCCCATGTACTTGCAACAGCCAGTGCTGGGCCAGTTCAAAGTTAGGATACTGAAACTCCATCTGTGTCTCTCACATAAATGGCGGATGCTTGGATCAGCATCTACTGCCTTGCAGGTGTATCAGCAAGAAGCTGAATCAGAAATGGGCCAGGGAGGGTGGCCCGGTGGCTGAAGTCCTTGCCTTTCATGTGCTGGGATCCCATATGGATGCTTCTTCATGTCCCTGCCACTCTGCTTCCATCCAGCTTCCTGCTTCTGGCCTAGGAAATCAGTAGAGGATGGTCCCCAAGTGGCCACGATGGCCATAGCTGAGCAAAGCCAAAGCCAGGAGCCAGGAGCTTGTTCCAGGTCTCCCACATGGGCACAGGGTCCCAAGGCTTTGGGTCATCCTCCACTGCTTTCCCAGCTACAGGCAGGGAGCTGAACGGGAAGTGGGGCTGCTGGGATTAGAACTGGCACATATATGGGACCCCGGTGGAGGATTTAGTTACTAGGCTACTGCACCAGGCCCTCACCCTTCCTTTTATACTTGACTATAATACCTGTTACCTATTAATAGTCTGTAAGTCTTATACATCTTTTACTGTATGTATTTTATTTACATATGTGTGCATATTTAGAGTATTTTAGAATTTTTATTTGAAAGACAGATTTTACAGAGAGAGAAATGAGACAAAAAACAAAAATAGTCTTCCCTATTCGAATTCACTCCCCAAATGACCATAACACCTGGAGCTCAGATCATCCGAAGCCAGGAGCCAAGTGCTTCTTTAGGGTCTCCTACGCAGGTGCAGAGTCCCAAGGCTTTGAGCCATCATCTGCTGCTTTCCCAGGCCATCAGGAGGAAGCTGGGCCAGAAGTAGAATAGCCAGCAAACAAAGCAGCAGGTATATGGAAAACCAGCACCACAGGTGGAAACACCCTGCTATGTCACTGTGCCAGCCCCTATTTATATTTATTTCTTTATTTTATTGGAAAGTCAGATACACAGAGATGAAGATCTTCCATCCCCTGGTTCACTCCCCAAGTGACTGCATGGCCAGAGCTGTGCTGATCTGAAGCCAGGAGCCAGGAGCTTCTTCCGGGTCCCCCAAGCGGGTGCAGGGAAGCAAGACTTTGGGCCATCCTTGACTGCTTTCCCAGGTCAGAAGCAGGGAGCTGGATGGGAAGCAGGGCTGCTGGGATTAGAACTGGCACCCATTTGGAATTACACACACACACACACACACACATACATAGACATGGGTATCTTAAACCTGTAGACTAAGCAGCCCTGAGATGAAGATGTATCCTCATCATCTGGCAGAGTTAATCAAGACATGTTCGCCTTTGCTCCCCCTCCAAGCTTGTGCTGTGACCCCTGCTGTCCGCCCAGTGCCTCTAGCTCACTGATAAGACCAGAGCTGTGCTCAACCCACCTGCACAGAAGTCCCTTTTGTGAAAAAGACTTTTAGGCTCAGAGGTTGCTTGAGTTTGCAGACAGAATGGAACAGCCTTTTGCTGAAGTTGTCATTGCTTACATCCGAGTTCCACACGAAGCACAGAGGCCACATGTGACTCAGGAAAGAGAGAGCTAGCGTGTGCACGTGGGTCTTATCAAACAATCCTTGCGGGTCCGGCATGATAGCGTAGTGGTTAAGGTCCTCGCCTTAAATGCACCAGGATCCCATATGGGTGCCAGTTCTGATCCCAGCAGCTCCACTTCCCATCCAGCTCCCTGCCGGTGGCCTGAGCAGGCAGTCGAGGATGGCCCAAAGCCTTGGGACTCTGCACCCATGTGGGAAACCTGGAAGAAGTTCCTGGCTCCTGGCTTTGGATTGGCACAGCTCGGCCATTGTGGTCACTTGAGGAGTGAATCATCAGACGGAAGATCTTCCTCTCTGTACATCTGCTTTTCTAATAAAAATAAATAAAACTATTTTAAAAAACATGCCTTGCAATTTATTATTTTTGTTGTTGTGGTGGTAACATATTCATATTCTACTTTTTTCTTTGAACTAGTTTCAGGTGACTTAGAAAGACATACTCAGACGTCTAAGTGCAAGAGAGCAGGGCTTTTGGTTCTTAGCTGCAGTATGAATTCTTAGAAATGCCTGGGACACGGCCAGTTCTCAGGGTGGGTGGAATGAAAGAATGAACAGTAATGTACTTTCAGAATCTGAATGGAATCCCAATTACCATAGGTAGATACTCAGTGACCTCTGGCTAGAGAAGGTGCTGTGGGTGCTGGGGCTCCCCCAGGTCTGCTCCTTTGTTTGGTGGAAAGTAGCGGGCTTTTCAAGGTCAAAATGGGGTTAGGTTTACCAGAAGGCATTGCCGGGTCCTAAGCTGTGTGTGTGTGTTTGGTTGGAGCTTGTACTCCACCCTCAGGGTCAATTGCATCAGGAAAGGTTGTGCAACAGGCTTTGAACTGGGTTCCAATGCTCATATGGTATGCCAGCAAGGCAGGTGTCGGCTTTATCTGCTACCCTGCAGCGCTGGCACCCTGGAACAGGCTTTAACTCCCAATTACATTCTCCATGGATTCAGATTATAGAGACATGATCTTGCCCAGGGACATGGAAAGGATCTTATTCAAGGAGTTTCAAACCTTTCTTTAAGGCATTGTTGGACTCTGCTTGCTCGGTGCACAGGGGCAGAGAGAGGCTATGGGAGAGCAGGCAGCAATGCAGCAATGGGACCCAAACCTCAAACTTAACGTGGGTCACCTTCTGACTCCCAACCCATCAAGCCTGCCCTTTTAATAAGAAGGGAAGTGCCTGGACAAAGACAGGCAGGGGTGTGGTGGATAGAAGAGACGAGAAGGAGCCGGAAAGGGCAGTGAGTGAAGAATGGAGTGACATCTCTATGTCCTGGTGCTGCCAAATCTCCCCCATCCGCAGTGGTGTCCCCTTCCAACCTTTCCTAGATTCTCTCTCAGAATCCCCTAGACACCTGCTCTTAGCCTCTCTCCTTGGCCTTGCCACACTCCCTCCTTCCTGCATCCTTGCAGGAGGGGTGGCCCTTTGCAGCTGCAGGGGTGGGGACAAGGGGTGGAGCTTGCTCTTGCTCATTGGATGCTGTGGCCAATCTTACTACAAGAAAAAACATTCAGTTTCAATCCAAACTTTTCCAGACGTTTCCTATTTCTAAATGAAGGGAAAGGAGGATTGGGATTGGTGGTATGGCTTTGTGCATTCATTCTCCTGAATTGCTGGCATCCCATACGGACACCAATTCCAATCCTAGCTGCTCCAATTGCCAGCCAGCTCCCTGTTTATGGCCTGGGAAAGCAATAAAGGAAGGCCTAAAGCCTTGGGACCCCGCACTTTTGTGGGCTACCCGGACAAAGCTCCTGGCTCCTGGCTTTGGATCAGCTCAGCTCTGGCAGCCATCTGGGAAATGAAGCAGTGGATGGAAGATATTTGTCTCTTTGCTCCCCAACCCCATCTTGTGACTCTGACCTTCAATTTAAATTAAGGAATAAAAATCTTTTAAAAAGAGAGAAAATAGAGCAAGAGTTTTAGGCCTCTGCTTCTCAATTGTCGCTAAAGAGATCCACCTGGCTGAGGTTTCCTCAGATGGGCAGGTAACTTAGATTTTTCCTGAGCCCATTAGGTGCTGCCATGTGTGTGCCAGGTTCTGTGGGTGGGCACAGTGTGTGAGCACAGGAAAGTTGAATGAATGCATTTTGAATTATATTTTCTATGCCTTTTAAAGTAAGCTACTTACTTGATTATTTACTGCATTTTATTTTATTGTGCCTCCCAGGGCACACATTAGCAGCAAACTGGAATTGGGAGTGAAGCCAGGACTCACACAAGGCACTCTCCTTTGCAATTCAGGCATCCTAAAGGACTGTTAATTGTTGAGTTAAGTCTGAGCCCCTCCCCCTTTCTGTACTCTTTTATTTCCTAAAGTTTAAATCCAATCCAGGAATCCTGGATCAAGGAAAAATCAATGTACTTTAATAGTGAAAAAAAGAAACATGTTATTTGATTTAGAGTATTAATAGGTTAGTCAGCAAATAGAGTTGGAAAAATAGCAGAAGGATGTATTCAAAAGTCTAACTAATTTAGGCTAACCCAAAACATCAGTGTGCAAGAACATCTTAGAATACAAGCAATGGTGAGGCAAGTTAAGCAGCTGCCTTTGATGCCAGCTGCGGTCCTTTACGTGGGCCAGCTGCCTTTGATGCCAGCTGTGGTCCTTTACGTGGGCCAGCTTGAGACTCAGAGGATCCATTTCCAATCCAGCTCCCTCCTAATGGGCTTGGGAAAGAAGTGAAAAGATGAGCCCTGTGCTTGGGCCTCTGCAGCCACGTGGCACATCTGGACGGTGTTCCCATCCAATGGCTTTGGCTTGATTAGCCCTGGCCTTTGTGGCCATTTGAGAGTGAACCAATGAACAAAAGATGTCTCCCTCTGTCTCTCCTTCTTTCTCTGTAACTGACTTTTAAATCTTAGAAGAAAAAATTTTTTATATTCAAGAGCTCTGAGCTTTGTCTTGGGAGACCGTACCCTGCCTCTCCACTCATGTTTCATTCCAAGTGGGCTGTTCTA
Organism: Ochotona curzoniae; assembly: GCF_017591425.1. Lineage (NCBI taxonomy): Eukaryota > Metazoa > Chordata > Mammalia > Lagomorpha > Ochotonidae > Ochotona > Ochotona curzoniae. Next base: position 19,476,272 of record NW_024464939.1, on the reverse strand, counting down.
AGCAATGCCTCTGTCCCTCTTTGCTTCCTACCATTGTGGGCCACCGTCCTTCTTCCCCTCCAAATTTCTCATAAACATTTGCCTCTACCTCCTGTGGCACCTATAATTTGTCATTGTATCGCTATTCATTGTAACTTGAATTCCACTCCATATTTGAAGCTTCTCAAGGGCAGGAACCATTCTTACACTGTCCATCCCTACGTAGTCCATGCATGCTTGCAAGCTTGGGAAACAGGCACCCATCTGCTAGTTCACTCCCCAAGTGGCTGCAATGGCTAGAGCTGAGCTGATCCAGAGCTAGGAGCCAGGATCCTCTTCCAGGTCTCCCACATGAGTGCTGGGTCCCAAGTGCTTTGACTGTTTTCCCAGGCCACAACCAGGGAAGGGAAGGGGGCAGCCAGGATTAGAACCAGCACCCATAAGGAAAGCAGGCATGCAAGGTGAGGACTTTAGCCATTAGGCTATTGCACAGGGCTCACACCCCCTCCCCAAAATGTTTAAAACCAAAACTTTGAGAGCAGTGAGTGGAGTTCTGGAATTCCCTTCAACTCGGTCCGCAGACTGACTATTCTCTGATAACAAACCCCAGTCATGGGCACGTCTTCCTTCTGAAATTCTGGATGTTGGTGTGTGAAATGTAACAGCACTATTTGACATGGAAGTACAGATCTTGTCTGCAAAACAGCTGAAGTTATCAATTAAAAATTGTCAAAGTAGTGAATCTGTGACATTAGTAAAAAAAAAAAAAAGCAATGTCAAGGGCAGCTGGGTTAATGAGCGCAGCGAGCACAGCTGCTCCTACTTCTGGGACTGGAGTGCTGACGTGGATGGTGGCGACTGCAGCAGTCCCCCGGGGGGCACTTACTGCCCAGCAGCGGAGAATGGGCAGTGATTGGCATCACTGGCTGAACAAGAGAGGCCGGACTGCAATTAGAACGTTGGTGCTCATCAAAATCAGTAAAACAAGAGGAGCGGTGATTACCAAACCTGAAGCTACAGCCCACAGAACGGCCTTGCTTTGTAAATTCTTTCTTCCATTTGGGTATTTATCAGAAAAAGAACCAAGAAAAAAAAAACCCAGCAAAAAGAACCCCCCAAAAGCAAAACCAAACCAAAAAACCCAGCCTGTGCAAAATCAAGGTACTGTATAACAGAAGGCGAGCCTCATTCTGTGTAATGGTCAGTATGCAGAGCGGGTATTGTACACATTTCAAAGAAAGTCACTGACACATGTTTTGTTTTTACTTCAGAAAGAGATGTCCTTTGCCTTGCTCGAGACTTCCCCATGGCTGTCTCACTCCTTCGTAGCAGCATTTCTGTGTGCAGAGTTGCCCCACCAGACACATCAGCAAAGAAATCACTTGTAAGTTTCAGCTGGCATTTCACTGGGAGTGTTCAATGATTGCGTAGTAATGCGTGTTCTCTTTGAGCAGAAAGTTGACTTCAAGCCTTCAATGTTTCCTTTTGACTTCTTCGGCTGCCAACATGTGTAAGGAACTGCCACTCATTCAAATTCTGGTAGTCTTCTAGGCTTTTTTTTTTTTTTAAGATTTATTTACTTTTTATTGCAAAGTCAGATTTTCAAGGAGAAGGAAAGACAGAGAGAAAGATTCTGGGGTTCACTCCCCAAGTGGCCTCAATGGCTAGAGCTGAGCCAATCCAAAGCTAGGAGCCTGGAGCCTCCTCTGGGTCTCCCATGTGAGTGCAGGATACCAAGGCTTTGAGCCATCTTCCTCTGCTTTCCCTGGTCACGTGAAGGAATTGGAAGAGAAGTGGAGCAGCTGGGTCATGAACCGGCGCCCGTGTGGAAGCCCAGTGCACACAAGGCAATGGCTTTAGCCTCTAGGCTACTGAGCTGACCCGTCTTCTCAGCTTTAATCCTACAGAATTGATTCACTTTTTAGAAAGCATCCTTGATTTTTCATTTTTCATATGCTTAGTGCCTACAGTGTAGATATTTTCCCTTCTGAATTTAGTTTCAAATAACCCGTGTCTTTTTGCATATTGTGAATTAAATTAGCAAGAAAAAAAAAGGCCATTATGGGTGGTCATGGGGTCATAGTGACCCAAATTAATTTAATTGCATTTTTTTAAAAATTAGATTTTAATGGTTCTCTAAGGAACTTCATTATCCTTTCTCATTTTGGATAGAGAGGAGAAGTCATCCTGCAAGTAACGGCTTCGTCTTTAGATTGCAGTCTGGTTCACACATGCTCTACACATTTATGTATATGAGGGTCTTTAAAATTCACACCAACATGGAAATAAAAGGTGTCTATTTGGTGCAAAAAATTTCAAAACCCACACATAGTTTTTTATGAGCTTGGAAAATTTATTTATCCGAGAGAGAACAGATAAATTAGAAAGCGTGCCCTTCCACTTTTACTTCTAAATGCTTGCTGTGGCTCTGGCGATGGCCCAAACTGGGAGTCAGGAGTGCCAATCCAGGTCTCCTGCATGGGTTGCAGGAAGCCCATCACTTGAGCCACTGCCTCCCCAGGTACATACTGAAGATTTCCTCCTGGATCTCATTCATACTGTTGCTTCCAGTCCTTTGAGCCCACTTCTAGGGAATGTAACTCCTGGGACACTTTGTGAGATGAGTTCAAACTTCTTGAGAAACATTATCCTGTAACGTCCTCATTTTCCTGGTGGATTTTGATTTTTTCCATTTGAAGGTAAAACAACGTCAAGCAGGCAGCATTTCTCTCTGGAAGTTTTATGTATATATTTACATATATGTACAATCTAAATGCAAATACGGCTTCAACAAGCAAAGAACTGGTATTTAGAAAATCATTCTTGGAAATTGTATGCTTGCTTTGATCATTGTGTCAGGTACTCCCAGGTGCAAATGATTTCATGAAGATATGGATGTTAAATGTGTGAATGTCTGTGCTGGTTAAATAAGCCTATGAAGTCTTTTGAGAAAGACAGCTTTGCCAAATGTCTTGTTAGCTTGAACATCCTAGACGCCAGTATTGGGCCCAACTGCCTGAGGACAGCAACCATGGACCACTGCACTTACCTTGCATAGGCACTAATGCTCAACAATGCTGAAAAACCTCAGTACAAAGCAAAGTGGTATATTACTTCTCCTTGTTACACAGGTATGAGCTAACATCAGACATAGAGCTATACTCCACTTTTATTTATTTATTTTAAAGATTTATTTCAGGGCCCGGTTGTGTGGCCTAGTGGCTAAAGTCCTCGCCTTGAACGCACCCGGGATCCCATATGGGCGCTGGTTCTAATCCCCGTGGCCTCCTTCCCATCCAGCTCCCTGCTTGTGGCCTGGGAAAGCAGTCGAGGACGGCCCAAAGCTTTGGGACCCTGCACCCGTGTGGGATACCCGGAAGAGGTTCCTGGATCCTGGCTTCAGATCGGCATAGCATCGGCATTGTGGTCACTTGGGGAGTGAATCATTGGACGGAAGATCTTCCTCTCTGTCTCTCCTCCTCTCTGTATATCTGACTTTCTAATAAAAATAAAACAAATTTATTGTTTATTATTTATTATTTAATTAATATTAATAATTAATAATAAACAACAATATTAATAACATTAATAACAAACAATTAAAATTAATATTAAAATTGTTTATTATTTAATAATAAATAAATTTATTATTTGTTATTTATTATTTAATAAATTTATTTTATTTTTATTAGAAAGTCAGATATACAGAGAGGAGGAGAGACAGAGAGGAAGATGCGCAACGGCCGATGCTATGCCAATCTGAAGCCAGGAGCCAGGAACTTCTTCCAGTTCTCCCACATGGGTGCAGGGTCCCAACGCTTTGGGCCGTCCTCGACTGCTTTCCCAGGCTACAGACAGAGAGCTGGATGGGAAGTGGGATTGCCAAGATTAGAACTGGTGCCCATATGGAATCCCGGCAGATGCAAGGTGAGGATTTTAGCTGCTAGGCCACTGCGCCGGGCCCATACTCTACTTTTATGGACTAACTCAAATCTCAGAAGTAACTCATGGGGCAGGTGCTGTTACAGATGTTCCTTAACTTGGTCTGGCATCACTTGCTGAGAACCCATCTGTTAATTGAATTGTTACGTTGAAAATGTGTGCAATACATGTTAACCTATATTCTAGCTTAGCTTATTCTGCCTGAAATGTTCTCAAAGCAATTAACATTAGCTGGGTAAAATAAGCTAACACCGGTGCTTCCCACATTGGTGCCAGTTTGTGTCCTGGCTCTCCATTTCTGATCCAGCTCCCTGCTAACACAGATGTGAAAAGCAGCAGAGGGTGGCCCAACTCTTATGGTCTTGGTGCCCACATAGGAGATTTAGAGGAAGCTCTTGGTTCCTGGCTTCTGACTGACTCTGATTTGGCCATTGCAGCCATCTGGGGAGTGAATAAGCAGATTTCTGTCTCTCCCCCTCCTGTATCTGTATCTTTAAATAAACAAACAAACAAACAAGTCTTGAATAATACAACACAAAATCTATTTTTATAGTTAAGTGTTGAATGTCTCATGTGATTTATTGAATTCAGTACTGCTAGTGAAAGCTAGAATGGTTTTACTGGCACACTTGCATCAGTTGAAAACTGTATTTACCATAGGAAAAGTGTGACACAGGTTATTCAATCTCACAAAGCTGATTTGAATTCTAGTCAGCTGGTCCTATCATTGTATAACTATTAACAACAATTGAACTTAATTAGGCCCCAGCTGTAGGCAACCGCCTAAGTTGCCTTGTACATAGTCAAGTATTAACACTGCTGGGAGAGAAGCAGCCAACAAATGGCAGGCATCATGGGCCTGATTAAGGCGAAATTTGTGTTAGCTATACCAGTGTGTGTAATATATATGTATATAATACATGCATATTTTATATGTATATATGCACACACACATTAAAGTTATGTGCGGAAGACAGGAAATGCCAGGCCAGGACCTGCCACAGCAGTTCTCAGGTGTGGGAGGGGGCTGTAGATCACTCGGGAACATATTGGATTGGAAGTGGTTAAGGGCATGTTTGACAGGGGAGGAATGACTTCTGGGGTCTTCCACAGACTGGACATTTGTACTCATAGGTAAGCAAGGGAACTGAGATGGGAGTGGTTTAGAGGGGGGAAGATGGAAAGCATGTCTGAGTCAAGTGAAGTCATATGGCCACGTGGGAGACCCGGACTGGGCTAAAGAGCGTTGCTTGCCACCTGTTGGCACATGCAAAAGCTGGAGCTGAGAGGCCATGCCTGGCTGGGCTAAGCTGTAAGACCCTCCCATGAGCGTTCGAACAGGGATGACCATGTAAGGCTGGGCCATACCACCCACCAGAATGCAAGAGAACTGGATCTGGGCAGATCCTACAGGACAGTTGTGGGCTTGCCTCTGTGGTGCTGCAGGACCCACTGGTTTGCATGGAGAGCTGGGAGTAGTGATTGGCTGAGCCAGCTGGACTGCAGAATTCACCTGACATGGGAACCAGGACTGGGAGTGGGCCAGGCTGGGTCAGGCTACACTACTCTCTGGCACTTGCAAAGGTCAGGACTGAAGACAGATGACATCTGCTGATATCTAGGAGATGTGAGTCTGGGAACAGGCCTGGTAGGGAAATTTAAGGGAACTCAGCCCGTTATACTGCAGATTCTGTTGGTGAGAATGAGAGCAAAGGCTGTGAGTAGGCTAGGCTAGGCTAGTCTGTAGAACCTGTTGGCGTTATGTGTGACTCAGGCCTGGGAGCAGGCTGGGCTTGGCCAGTGTACAGCATACAATGGCATGAGCTGGAGGCAGGACAGGGTACAGGCCAGGTTGGATTAGACCACAACACCTGTCAATTCACATGAGGGCTGGGACTGCTGCACCCACTGGTGAGAGCTGGAACTGTGGTGGGGTCCAGGCTGAGCCAGGCTGTAGTACCTACTCATGAGTGCCGAGACTGGGGACAGGTCATCTCAGGGTGGGCCACAGTACACCCGGCACACTCAAAACATGGGGCTGGGAGCAGTTCCAGTAAAGAAACCTTGGGGACTTCCTTGCTGGGTTGCAGTCTCCATTGGTGAGTGTGAAAGCTGAAACAGGGGTGGGCCAGTCTGGGTGTGGGCCTGGCTGGGCTAGGCCACAGCACAGCTGGCAAGTGCAGGACTGGGTGCAAGTGATGTCAGACTGCACCACAGTACCCCCTGGCAGGCACAAGATCCAGGAACAGGAGCAGTCCTGGTAGGGGAACTGTGGGCATTTCCCTACTGAGTTGCTGCTCCCTTGGTGTGCATGAGAGCCAGGGCTGGGGACAGGACAGGAAAGTCAAGGCAACAGCACACACTGGGTAAGTGTGGGCTGAATCTGGAGGCAGATTAGGCTGAGCTAATCCGCAGCAGTCCATTTTCTAGCTGTTGCACTTTCAGTCCAGCTTCCTGCTTTGGGCCTGGGAATGCAGCAGAGGATGGCTCAAGTCCTTTATCCATTGTACCCACATGGGAGACCCAGAAGTAGTTTCTGGCTTTGGATTGACTCAGCTCTAGATATTGGGGAGTGGCCATCTGGGGAGTGAATCAGCAGATGGTAGATCTGTCCCTCCTGTAACTTTGCCTTTCAAGTTAAGTCCTTTAAAAAAAAAAAGATTAATCTTACAAGGTAGTTAAAATCTCTTTTAAGCATTTACATAGACCACAACAGAGCAAGTAAATATGTTGCAGAAGGAATCTCAGACCCCAAAATGGGAAGACAACTAGTTCAAGATCACGCCGATAGCAGCTGCTGTGGTCCACAGTCCTACACAATTCCCATCAGGCTTTGACGTCTGACTGGAACGAGCCCAAGTGACAGCGGCGGCTTCTGTGCCACCTGGGAGCTGGGGCAGCGACGTCACGCAGGGCGACTGCAAGCAGGCGATGAGCACTGAGTTTATAATTAGACCGTTTCTATGTGTCTTATAAAGTAATAACTTCATACTCATGCTTTCTTTCCCCTTTTGTTAAACTCCTAGTGTTATATAATACAAGTGTTACAGGTATCTTGGTTCTAAAATCCTTGGTATACTAGAAAACACATTTGTATATCAATCATTTGAACAGTCCTGTAGGAAAGAAAAACTTATAAAACTTGTTTAACCCAACAGTCCCTGGATTTGCTGGTTACAATCACTTTTCCTGTAGTAGCCTCTGTTAAGTATTTTGTGGAAATGATTTACTTTGTTTTTATTTATCATTATTATTTTGCAGAGCACACCATTTGGAAAAGATGTTCCACAAAGCACCAATGCTAACAAAGGAAATGTCCAGGATGCAGCTTGTCAAAGTAAAAATTTTTATTTTGATTGATTTCTCAATGTATAGTTCAATATAATGCCAGTTTTTAAAGGCAAAAAATTTGGTTCCACTGAAACTCCATAATGCTACAGAGAGCTACTAGTTTTTCCAGGAAGTAGGTAAACAGCTGGAAAGAGAAAGCACAACTTTCTAGCAGCATGGCAACTTAAACCGAGACGTGAGAGGTCCGTAACTTTTACACTAAACATGGCACAAACGTTAGCTGGTGAGAGAATTGAGAAATGGGCAACGCGACAGCCACACCGAAAGGGGCACTGTATGTACTAGAACGACAACCAACTGACCAAGGAGAGCTCTAAGGGCTTCAAAGACTCATTATAGAAAAGGGAACCAAGTGTTTGACTCATATGCTGCTTAGAGCCTTTCTGTAGTTACAAATATATATATATATTTATCCAAAAATATGTTTTATACACATAGATGAGATCAAAGCTAGCTATAACATAGAGCATTGTCTTTTGTAAGACTATCCACCTGAATTTTCAAATTCTTTAAAGTTAGTGCATTAAATGTTTTCCAAATATATTTACCTGACATTTTTTATAGATATAAATCAAGTATGTATTATTTCTTAAAAGGGTTTGTATGTTAAACAATATTTTTCTAAGATGCTATGCATATCAAACTTACGATAAGCCCCATTAAGAATCGTTAACAAACATTATCAAAAAGGGCTTTATAAGTATTTACTCTTCATAGTAAATAGTTTGAGTTCCAGCTTACAAGTGTTGAAAATGCACAAGAATTATTTCATTTCACAAGTACTGTTATATTGTTTTGATTCAATATATAGGGCAATAATCTCCACATGTTGTAATCATTAGTATTTTTTTGTTTTGTTTTGGCAACTGGGATGTAACACCAACAACCACTAACTATAAAATAAAGCACACAATTGTTCTGGTGATCTTTATAAATCCTTTTTTTTTCCAGGTGTAAAGGCTACAAAAATTCCTAAAAATTAGAGGACACTGAAAACATATTAAAGTTTGACATCCAACTTTATGGTATTTCCATTTTACCCTGAAAGATAACCTAAAAAATATGACCTTGTTAGAATAGGTCACCTTGATAATATAAAAACTGGTGAGAGCAAGAAATTGTATCACTGATATGTGGGATAGTTTTTTCTCGAAATCATTATAAAAATGTTCAAAGATATAAAACAAAATAAAATATGGTGGTGGTCCCTAATCTATTTTGAAGGCAAGTAGCTTAGTCTGAGCTAAACTATATTTTCACTCACAATAATCCCCCTCCCCTCAAACACCCTTTAAAAAATGCATGAAACAGTACAACAGCAAGAATCAAAGAGCACAAACTGTATTTCCAAAGAACAGAAAAATATCTAGTGCTGAAAGATATAGTAAAAAGCAGATTTCTTTGGGGACATTTAATCAATTAGTTTATCATTCATTATGAAGATTTCTCTTTTCTATTACGGGGAGAGTCGGCTCCATTTGAAGTCACTGTTCCATTTACACCATTTTCTGAAAAAAATAAAAGGATCAGTGTTATCGTCCTTTATGAATGAATGCAAACAAACATCTTTGAATACAAAGTTATCTTCGGGAAAAAAAAAATCTCAAATTCCATATATACTCTGGCCTAGAGCAATAATGGTTAAAGTCTTTGCCTTGCATGCACCAGAATCCCATACGGGTGCCCATACGTGTCCCAGCTGCTTCACTTCCCTTCCAGCTCCCTGCTTGTGGCCTGGGAAAGCAATCCAGGATAGCCCGAAGCCTTGGATCCTGCATCCATGTGGGAGACCCAGAAGATGCTCCTGGTTCCTGGCTTCAGATTGGCTTAGCTCTGGCCATGTGGGCCACTTGGCTAGTTAACCAGCAGATGGAAGATCTTTCTCTCTGTCTCTCCTTCTCTCTGTAAATCTGCCCTTTCAATAAAAATAAATCTCTTTTTTAAAAATTCCATATATACTAGCATGAAATACATTTCCTGATGCTTAATCTTTACTAATATCTAACTAATCATAAAATCTGAAAGCACATTAACCACAAGGAACTGAAGGCATCAAATCAAAATTTAAAAATCTTAAAAGATTTAGTTAATTTACTTGAATGGGAGATGGAAGCAAACAGAAAACACACATTTTCATCCATCTGTTGGCTCCCTCCCCCAAAGAGCTGTAATGGCCAGGATCTCCACCCACATGGCCTCCCCACTGTGGGCTCTGCCTTTTCAAGAGCATTAGCAGGCAGCTGAATGGCAAACAAGTATGAGATGCTGTGGTTAACCAGCAGTGGCTTAATAGGGCAGATGTCATGCAGTGTGTCAAGCTACCTCTTAGGATACCCACAATCAAGTTTGCCTCTACTTCCAATCCAGCTTCCTGCCAGTGTGTAAACTGGTAGGCAGCAAATCTGTTTGGGTCAAGTACTTGCGTCCCTGCCCAAGTTGGAAGTCCTGGATGGAGTCCCTGGCTCCGGACTTCAGCCTGGCCCAGCCCCAGCTGTTGTGAGTATGTGAGATATGGACCAGTTGATGGAATGTATCTCTTTCTCTCGCTCAGTTACTTTGCTTTTCAATATGTTATAATAATATTTTATCAAAACAAAGCTGGCATGGCAGTTGTAAATTCAGACAAAACGGACAACTGATAATGAAGAAAGGAAATATTAAATGGGAAATCATTACAGTCTGAAAATTTGATGGAGCTAAGAGCATCTTCAAACAATGCAAAGCAAAACTTGCAAAAGTGGAATTCATATCAAGTTCAACAGAAACATTTACCAAAACTGGATCTAGATGGAACTGCGATGAAAGTCTTAACAAATTTTATGCAACTGATATCATTCAGAGGATGTTCATTTAATCACAGGCAGTAACAAAGAAAACCAGTACACGACCAAGCTTTGCAAATTAAACAATGCAGTTCCAAATAATCTTTGAGTCCACTGAGAAATCACAACTGGAATTACAAAACATTTTGAACTGAATGATAATTCAGAACTTGCTAAAGGAATACTGAGGGTATATTCCCTGACCCAAATAAAATACCGACCTGCAAGCATGGGTAACAAAAAGGCATTATAAATAAATCGATGCAAATACACTTGCAAATTTGTATAAAACAAATAACCTGAGAAGCAATTTACCAAAAAAATAGACAACGAAGTAGAGAATCTGAATAATTCTATTACCTGTGAATGAATGTGTAGCTAAAAGCCTTCCCATAAAGAAGACTCTAGGGGGTGGGGTTGTGGTGCAGTGCATTAAGTCACAGCTTGCAACACCAGTATTCCCAGTGCAGTGATGCTGGCTCAAGACCAGACTGATTACTGTTAACACGCCTCGCAAGTCAGCAGATGATGACCCACGTGCTTGGGACCTCATCAGCCTTGGGGAAACTTGGTTAAAGTTTCTGACTTTGAGCTGGCTGAGCCCTAGCTGTTATGATCAACTGGGAAGTGAGCCAGTGACGGAAGATCTGTCCACGCCCCTCTCTTCAATGTTCTGCTTTTTAAACTGAAAGACAAAATTATTCCCGTCCAGCTGAAGGCAGTTACTGACTCAACTCCCCCATGAACCATTTTACCATGGAATCATGAGGATATTATACCTATCATTTTGCTAAAAAGTAGAATAACTTTTTATAATATTTAGAAAATGAATAATAAATACCCTACAACAATCCCCCCTTCCCCAAATTTCAGCATGTTTTTTTTTTTTTTTTTAATATTTGAAAGGCACAGAGAGAGAGAGAGAGAGGGAGAAAAAGAAGATGGTAGTAACAGAGAGAGAGTGGGAGAGAAGATAGTAACCATAGCAGATTACAGGAACTCTGCTGTGGGATCATCTGTGTCCTGAACAGTGGATAAGTGCTGTGCCTTCACATCTGCCTCCATGCATTGTTTTCCTTGACGTTTTTCATCCCAGTGATTATAAAACACTGATCACTGAATACAAACCTGTTCCTTTTCTAGAAGCCCTGCCCTTAGTCACTGCTGGTTTCTTCTTCACAACTGGTGCCTGAAAAGTAGAATGCTCTCTCCACCGCCGAAGCTGGAAATTGATGAACTTCCACATCATGAATGCCTGGGTGATGCAAATGGATGCCAGAACAGCAATCCTGACAAGTATTAAACAAATGAAATATCAGAGTGTACACAGAAAAGGCCACAAAGTAGTCTGCATCCTAATATGACAGTTACTGCCGACTCTTAACAAGATTATACTCATTACATTAATAACTTATTCCAGAAGTGAAAATAAAATGTTTTATAAAACTGTAACAGGTGTGAAAATAAAATGAAATGAGTGTATTTATCCCTGTTAGATGAGTCACATCCTAGAGAAATTGGTAATATACACTGCACAGCAGCGTCAAGTGAGGAAAAGGCCCTGGCAGCTGTACCTGACAGCCAGCACGTTGAAGTTCCCCGTGCTGAAATCCAGCTTCTGGTTCTCTGCTCTTGCAAGGCCAAAACCGACAGTGAGCACGGAGAGAATCAACGTCAGAAGTCTTCCCAAAACAAAAAGAACTGCCCACAGAGAAAATCTGTAAGGAAAAATGTCAAAAATTCATTTCGCAAAACTATGAAGCAAAAACTATTCTACCAGAAATTAGACTACTACTAAGCAAATGCATTTTCTAAAGGTCCCAGAAGTTTCATACTAAGCAACAAATGTATATATGTTTGGAAAACAGTGTGCACCTATGGATAAATTCACAGTAGTCAGGATTTCCATTTCATTAATCTTTGTTTAGAACAGTCAAGTCCCTTTCTTCCAGTGCTTGAAGTGTATAACAGATTACAGTTAATGAATGTCAAAACATAACTTTTCTTCTTACCATTCTGCAAAAGATTCTACAGTCAAATGTTTGGGAACCACTACATACACTGCACACTGGAAGACATCGCACACTGAAGACGTGAAAAACCTGCTAGCCTATTTAAAGTTCTAAGATACTCAGCAGAGAAATATGCTTATTTGTTTTTTAACTTCATCTCTTTTTGCATGATGTGGAAGTACCGTTAGAACTACTGGAATTCCGGGCAATATTTGGAAAATTCTGTTCAAAATAAAAGCTGTGCTATAAAGAAAAGGATGTTCAAGAACAATGAGGGATTCCAGTTTCTTCTGAAAGTATCTTCTCTATCATTTCTTCTCCAGCAGGGAAACACACAAGTAAGGCAGGAGTTAGAAAATCCCCAGACCCCTGAAAACTACTAACTCCAACACAGCATCTTTTCACCAGAGACAGACTATTTTTGGGTGTAAAATACCAACTCTAAATTTTTAAATAGTTTTATTTTTATTAAAAATGCTACAAATAGCTTAAAACTTAATCTAACTGCAAAGAGCAAGAACTTTAGCAATTCAGATACTGACATTAATTACCTGCTAGATAAGGACTGGAATGCTTAACTTACCCTTTCTGATACTTTTCATCACTAAAATAAAACAGGCGGGAAATATGGAAAAGAAATTCAACAAAATAATGCAGCACCAGAAGAACAAGTCCCAGATGATTCAAGCTGTTAAAAAAAACACATACACACATACACTTAGAGCGGAAAGATGAATTATCAATGAGGACAGATTAGCATACTACCTGATCAACCCACTTAACACACCCCAGAGAGTTCAACTTACTTCAAAAGATAAGCTCCAGCAATGTGAAAGAGGTAAAGGCCAATGTAGACAAGCTGACGGGGAACATCTTCCTGCAACGAGAAATGTACATTATAGATCAAAGCACACTGAAACAGTTCTAGGAGAGAGTGAACCTGCCTGACTCTGCCCGACCGTCCCACCCAATGCCCTTACCAGCCATATGCTTCAGAACGCACTGAACCTTTGCAGGTCTCAGCTCCTTCAGCTGTTCAAAGTGAGGAGCTGGGTTTGCTTCAATTAGACAAACAAAAATCCCTTTTAGGGTTAAGCTCTATGGTAATGGAGCAGGTGTCGTGGCTTAACAGGTAAAGGCTGAAGCCTGCAGTGCCAGCATTCCACATGGGCACTGCTTCAAGTCCTGGCTCACCCACTTGTGATCCAGCTCCCTGCTAATGTGTCTGGGACAGCTGCAGAAGATGCCCCAAGTGGTCAGGCTCCTTATGATCCATGGGGGACACCTGGAAGAAGTTTCTGACTTTCAACTGACCTAGCTCTAGCCATTATGGCCATTTGGGGAGTGAACCAGTGAATGGAAAACCTCTCTCTGTGTGTATGTCTTTAATTCTGCCTTTCTAATAAATAAATGCATATTCAAAGAAAAATCTGGGCGCAGCGCAGTAGCCTAGATGCTAATCCTCGCCTTACATGCACCAAGATCCCATACGGGTACCAGTTTGTGTCCTGGCTGTTTCACTTCCCATCCAGCTCCCTGCCTGTAGCATGGGAATCAATCAAGGACAGCCCTAGGTCTTTGGACCCTGCACCCACATGGGAGACCCAGAAGAAACTTTTGGCTCCTGCTTTTGGATCAGCTTAGCTCCAGCTTGTTGCAGCCACTTGGGGAGTGAACCAGTGCTTGGAAGGTCTTTCTCTGTGTCTCTCCTTCTCTCTGTAAATTTGACTTTCCAATAAAGACAAATCTTTTTTTTTTTTAAAAAATCTAAGGCTTTTTTCTATTCAACATTAATAAAATTTTAATAAGCATAGTTATTTAGTGAGTTTAAAGCCCTTCTAATATTGTCCGCTAATTAGAAGTATGCTGCCTTTGTTTACATGAAATAGTGCTAATATTTTTTAGTTATGTGTTAGTCCCTTCACTGTCAAGAATTAAAACTTTATCTTCCTACTTATCATACCGCCTATTTGTATATCCTTTTCTCCTGAATTCCTCTGGAATCTGAAGTATCTAAATTTTACTTTTGTTTTTCTCTCAAAACTCTTAGCTAACCCAGTTATACAGAAACCGTCCCTCTGCCCCCATGATTTTTTTATTTCCTTGAAAGGCTAAATTTACAGAAGAAAAGGGAGCAACAAAGAGGGTCTCAGAGAGAGAGAATCTTACTTGCTGCTTCCCTCCCGAGGTGGTTACGATGGCTGAGGCTGAGCAGGTCTGAAGCCAGAAGCTTCTTCCGGGTCGCCCATATGGGTTCAGAGGCCTAACCACTTGGGCTGTCCTCTGCTTTCTCAGGTGTACTAGGAGCTGGACTGGAAGTGGAGCAGCCATCAATCAAACATGTCCATATGATATGCTGCCCCTGCAGGTGGCAGCTTCACTTGCTATATCACAGCACTGGCCCTAAAGAGAGTGCTTTTAAAAATACTAAGACATGGGCCTGGCAGCGTGGCCTAGCGGCTAAAGTCCTCGCCTTGAACCCGCCGGGATCCCATATGGGCACCGGTTCTAATCCCGGAAGCTCCACTTCCCATCCAGCTCCCTGATTGTGGCCTTGGAAAGCAGTCGAGGACAGCCCAAAGCTTTGGGACCCTGCACCCGTGTGGGAGAACTGGAAGAGATTCCTGGTTCCCGGCTTCGGATTGGTGCAGTACTGGCCCTTGCGCTCACTTGGGGAGTGAATCATTGGACGGAAGATTTTCCTATCTGTCTCTCCTCCTCTCTGTATATCTGACTTTCCAATAAATAAATAAAATCTTAAAAAAAAAAAAGACCCACCATGACATCAAGTTAGGGGTCACACCAGCAGCTTGTTTTAAAAAGGTCTTAATTGGAAAGTCATATATACAGAAAGAAGGAGAGACAGATATTCTATCTGCTGGTTCACTCCCCAAGTGGCCCACAATGGCCAGAGCTGAGCTGATCCAAAGCTAGGAGCCAGGCGCATCTTCTGGGTCTCCCACGTGGGTGCAGGATCCCAAGGCTTTGGGCTGTCCTGGACTGCTTTCCCAGGCTACAGGCAGGGAGTTGGATGGGAAGTGAAGCAGCCAGGATACGAAGCAGCGCCCATTCGGGATTCTGGTGCATTTAAGGCAAGAACTTTAGCCACTAGGCTACTGCACTGGGCCCAAAAAGCATCTTTTAAACTATGAAATAAAACAGAATATACCAGAGTACACAGCATACTATCTCATGAAGATTTTACTGGCCTTTTATTTGGAAGTGTTACAGTTCGCTCCCCAAGTGGCTGCACTGGTCAGGGCTGAGCCAGGAGCTTCACCCAGGTCTCTCACATGTCTGCTGTGGTCCAGGCACTTGAGATATCTTCTGTTGCCTTTGCATGCACATTAGCAGGGAGCTGGGTCAAAAGTGGAAAGCTGAGACATGAACTGGTGCCAAAATGGGAGGTCAACATTGCAGGTGGCAATTTGACTTGCTCTGCCATCAGGCTGACCCCTATTCCAGAAATTACATACCAAAATATCTTTTTTTTTTTTTCATTTTGGGTTTCAGAAAAAAGTTTAAAATAAAATTTTACTAACACAAGCTGACCAAATGGCTGTTAACTAATGAAAAGTCTAAA
The DNA here is from genome assembly GCF_017591425.1 of Ochotona curzoniae. Lineage (NCBI taxonomy): Eukaryota > Metazoa > Chordata > Mammalia > Lagomorpha > Ochotonidae > Ochotona > Ochotona curzoniae. The sequence continues at coordinate 19,460,583 of NW_024464939.1, read as the reverse complement.
CCTCCTTCCTATTCCCTATGCTTCTGGAAGTCTTACACACACACCCCATCACCACCCCCATCCCTGTACGATTCACATTAGCCTTGTTAGTACTATAACTATTGGTTACGATGATGAAAACGCTCTGCTGCTGGTGACCAACCACGCCGCGTTCCTCTAGAATCCCATCACACTCAGCTCCTGTGTCTAGCACAGTGCAGCCCAGGACCCTTGTGGTCGGCCATGTGTTCCCTTCATTAGGACAGAGTTTTTTCCACCAGACAGTCTAAGAAACAGTAAAGATTTTCATGTGTAGTTTTGAAATGGAGAATTTTCTCTGGTAAGACAAGCATAAAAATTAAGTGTTGAAAAGTAGAACATGAGACAACCTCAGTAGCAGTAATACATGGCATGGGACTTCAGGAACTTTCTGAAGGCATGATACCAGGTTTATGTGGGTTCTTCCAAAATGAGCCAGAATTAGCCCTGAAAATAAGTGATCTTAAGATCATAGTCACATCACTTTCAAACTTCTAATGAAATATTTTCCTTACAGAATGAAAGCAAGAAAAAAGGTATGGAGATAGCATGCTGAAGTTCAGGCACGAACAACTCTCTTCTGTTGTAATAATTTCAGAAAATGCATGGTATTACCAATGCAATCTCACATACTACAGATACAGACGTGTCAACCAGGTATGACTTGTGTGGAAAGGAAACTAAAAAATAAATTTATTATGGCAAAAAAATGTGGAAATCCAGCAACATGCTACTACTTTGATAAATTTCTATTTTTATAAGAAAATAATAATTTTGGGGATCAGAGTTGTAACACAGTAAGTTAAGCTATTCCTTACGATGTCAAAATCCCACATGGATACCTGCTTGAGTCCCAGCTGCTCTACTTCTAATCCAGTTTCCTGCTAATGCACCTGGGCAAAGCAGCTGAAGATGGTCTAAGTACTTGGCTCCCTGCCACCCAAGTGGGAGAACAACATGGGAGTTCCAGGCGCTCAGTTTGCCCTGTCTGGCTGTAGCAAGGAATCAATCACAGAACGGGAAATCTCTGGTGCTGTCTCCCTAACTCTGCCTTTCAAGTAAGTAAATCATCTAAAGAAAATAAAATGTTTTTAAACACCTACTAAGGGAATCAGTAAGATAAGATGATACACCCTGGAAAAACTTTGCTAGATAACTTCACAAAGTGATACATGATAGATATTAATACCCAAACTGCAAATAAACAGTATCAACAGCTTTTATGAAGCAGGAATGGGTTAACAAACATTATTTCTAATTTAAAACTTTTGTATCATATGCAACTGTATGTAAACATAATGAAACAAAAATAGAATATCAGAAATAAAACACTTGGCTATTTCATGGCTTCCCTAAAAGGTCATTTATTCAAGTCAGTGGAGAAATGATATTTTAAATCTTCTCATGGCAAAGTGGAGAGCTGCTCCTCATTAAAGTAGACGGCGCACGTACTTTAAATTTTCTTACTTAAAAACAATTAAGTCATCTGTGACTAACATACCTCTTGAACTGCAAAGAGCATGCCCTGCCTCCTCTGTCTGCAGAGCTGGTTCAAAACAGCCACTGCACTCATTTCTTCCAGTTAAGAATTCTTCCCAAAATAAATTTCATAGAGTAAATTTTAAGAAACTGTTTAACACATACGCAGCTGCTACTTCCAAATTATGCTAATTACTTGAAACAGTTACTTTCAACTGTCATATGTAGGTGTTAAAAATAGTTTCAGTTAAGTTTTAACTTATGTAAATTATTCCATAAAAATGAGATTGCATTTCTGGATAAATGCCATCTGGCAGAAACTGGTAAGAGAAGAGCTTCAGGAACTGAAATGAACAATTATTTTGAAATGTCCCTTAGAAGTTACCGCAGTCAGTGAATGGGATTTACACATGGACTAACAATGAAACTGACAGGTGTTATGCCCACTGGTACACAAATACCTAATGAAAGCTTAAAATATTTCAGCCACATCAAGAAACTGTTACACAGTAAGTAGCACTGTGTAATATTGCAATGACTGAAGTGTCCTACAGCTCTCCTGCCCAAACTCTCATCCCCCACAAACGTGGTCCAGGGGCCCCTGAAGCATGCCCAGAGTGCCCACAGTAGTTCATCTTGTTTTCATTTAATGATAATTAGTCATACGTTGTCTAGAAGCTACAGTTCTGGGCAGTACAGCTTTAACACAACTAGGATTCACAACAGGAGCTTACTAACCAGGAAAGGATTACTGGAAAACTGTCTTTGGCCTAGAAGGATCTTCATCTGAATCATTATAATCAACTTGGTCAGACACTGTATTTTGTTAAGAAAGAAAAAAAAAAAAAAAAGACTGTGTGCCATGGCACACAGTGCTATTTTCTGATGTGGTGCTGTTTCTTAATCCTAGCGGACATCAATGGCTGCAGACACAAGCCAGCAGCAAATCAATGGCAAAACCGTGAAGGGACCACAGGACACAGAAAAACAATTTGTAGCTTTGGGAAAAGCAGAGATAAACTGGCCACTCGATAGGCTGTTGCACTTATTAGCATGGCTTCTCAAAATACGCTTCTCAAAAATGTGTTTGATTTACACACACACACACACACACACTGCAACAGAGCACACTGAGTCCTCAGTCTCAGAACCTAGCCTTAGTTTTTAACAAATGACTACATTTGCTTCATCTGTATCTCTTCCCCATTTCCTCTCTTCCAAAAGTTTTGAAGTAAATCCCATATAACATTACATATACGAGGATTTATTTCTTCACAATACCTGATCATTTTATTAGAGGAAAAAGCTATTTCAGGAAAAACAGTTGGTATGTTGGATTAAAAAATTAGCGAAGGGGTAGATACTTAGGTGCTCTTGGGATGCCTGTATCTCACCCGGAAAGCACCTGTCTGAGCCTCACACACCCTCATTCTGGTCCAGCTTCCTGCTAACCAGTCTGGGAGGTAGCAGATGATGCTCTGACTAGCTGAGTCCCCCTCCCACATGGCTCCTGCCTCCTGGCTCAGCCTGGCCAAGCTCTGGCTGTTGCTGGATTTCAGGCAGTGAACCAGTCACAGGAAAATCTAGGTTTCTATTACTCTTTCTTTGAAATAATAAATGAAACTTCACATAAGAAATCAAATTAGAGAATACGGATATACATGAAGTTCAAGAGAAAGGAGAGACTAGGGAAGAGGTGCAATAGCTGGGACAAACTCTCAGATCATTATGCAAGTGGCTTTTGTAGTTTATAACAAACAAAAGCCAGGACAGGTTTCAGAGGAGAGACTGTTAAAGGACACAAAGCTGACTTTCGGGAACCCAGAGCCTGACTTTAGAAGTGCCCAGAAAGGCAGCTGGTTCAGGGCTCCAGTAGTTTACTCATTTGTTCAAACACCTTTTCCACAGGCTAAAACAGGAAGGCCCCACCCCCTCAGGAGAGGCTAACTTGGTGAATATTTAACTATGGTTTTCTTTTTCCCAATGCTGAAGTTTTCTTTGGGATCAGGCCCACCATACTGCTAGCTGTAGAGTAAATTGACTAATCTTTTTTGTCTCGATAGTGAAATATATTGCAAAGGATATCAGTATGATGAAACTAAAATCACGTTTAAATTTTACTTTAATTTAGAATGTCCTAACAATTTTAAAATGAATTATTAGCATGTCAACCACAGACGATCTATCTCTAAATTAAAATAAGCGAAGGGTTTTTTTCAAAAAAATACTTGGAAGTTTTAGTTTTTAGGAAAGGGTGGTGCTGGAACAATGAAAGGGTCAAAGTGAGAAAATAGGAGGGAAGACAACAACGTGAAGACACAGTCAGTTTCAGAAACACTTTTCAATAATTTCCAGCTTACTTTTTTGGTTTTCTGGAAGTAAAGTTCAGGAAACGCATGAAACCAGTAAGCCAACTGTGATATGTAGAAAAACTTCATTTGAAATCTGCACAACACAAGAAAGTAAAAAAAAAAAATGCATTTAAAGTAAACAAATACTGGGTATCAGGATATAATAAGTAGCAGCCTCTGTGTTACCATCACCCCACAATTCACTGCACACCTGTAAGAGCTCATGTCTCGTGGGGACACTGCCACCATCAGTCCAATCCCTTCTCCCCTAAATTCACAGCAGGCAAAGGCTGTTCCCATAGATCCTAGGTGGATGAGCTGGAACCCCAGCAGTCATTAACTACTGATCAGCATGTCTCATTGACTACTGGAAAGAGAGGAAATAACATCACCCAAAGAACTATGAGACTTCCTCAAAATGAGGACAGGAAGCGCAAAAAGGCTAACATAGAAAGGAAGCACACAGATTAGCGATTACTTGAAATGGGAATAATCCCAATTTCAAGCATTTTCTGGCATTTTTCTTAGGGGAATGTAGTAATTCCATCTGGATGGAACATGAAGAGAATCCCAAACAAATAGAGGCAGGGCCAAGAAGGGCTGGGGTGGGGGGAGGTGCAGTATGTGCGGGGTGCGGAGGTGTGGCGTGGGAAGCAGTGTACTAGCAGAATAAGCCTCCTGCCTGTAGCACTGACATCCCATATGGGTGCTGCTTCAAGTCCCACCTGCTCCACTTCCTGCCTACCGGGTGGGAAAGCAGTGCATTATGGCTCAAGTCCTTGAGCCCCTAGACCCACTAGGGAGACCTGAGGAAACTCCTGGTTCCTGGCTTTGCATTGGCTTTGCTCTGACCATTGTGGCTATGTGGGGAGCAAACCAATGAATGTTAGATCTCTCCCTTTCTCTCTCTGTAAATCTGCCTTATAAAATTAAATCTTAAAAAGAAGAAGAAAAAAAAAAAAAGCACAGAAGAGTTCCTCAGGAGATAAATCCTAATCAGTTTAGAATCAAGTTTCCTACTTCACATGTAGACATTTATAGACTATTTCCAAAAGTCTAAAAAAAGTAGATTTTTCAAATATCCATTTGGCTGTAAAACATTTTTAAAATCCATGCATATTTTTGCAAAACAAACATTTTCCATAAACTTACTGTATACCAACCCTATGTATGTATTTAAAAATCTGTTTTTCTAAATCGAAATATACTTATTTTTACTTTTTATTTTAATGAACTTTTTAAAGTATCTTGGTATCTCTTTAGCCTTCCCACTTCCCCTTTAAGCTTCCTTTTCCCGCTCCTTAAGAAGTTGGAAACAGATGGTCTGCAAAAATTCACTGCTTAGTATAATTTTTTTTAAAAATCAGAGAATGGGGGCTGACATTGTGGTATAGTGGGTAGAGCCACTGCTTGAGACCCAGATATCTATGTGGGCACTGGTTCATTTCTGACCCAGCTCCCTGCTAACGGCCTGGAAAGAGCAGCAGGATGCTGCTCAAGGGCACAGACTCCCGTAACCACCACATAGGAAACCCAGAAGATGATTATGGACACCTACAACTTACCTGGAATAACAAAGTAACAGAATAAAAAGAGATAGTTGCTTCTGCCACTAACATATATTATAATATTGTTGGATAAAAATATGATCCAACTATAGAACAAGACAAAATATATGCCAAAATGAAGCATTTGGGGATACAAAAGGACAACGGAAATAATATACCAAGGAAAATTAATGTGGACCAATAGCACCAGAGCCAGGCTTCAGCAATAAGGATATTCTTGGGATGATTTTGTAACCACTGGACTGCTTGCAGCACTGTACAAAAATACAGTGGGCAGGCCTGATGCAATAACTTAATGGCTAAATCCTCACCTTATAAGCACTGGATCCCATGTGGGTCTCAGTTTATGTCCTGGCTGCTCTACTTCCAATCCAGCTCTCTGCTTGTGGCCTGGGAAAAGCAGTAAAGATAGCCCAAAGCTTTGGAACCCTGCACCTGCTTGGGAGACCCAGAAGAAGCTCCTGGCTTCAGATTGGTTCAGCTCCAGCCACTGTGGCCATTTGGGCAGTGAACCAGTGGATGGAACATCTTAAATTTCTCTGTTTTTCCTTCTTTCTGTAAATCTAATTTGCCTTTCAAAAAAAAAAAGGCACCGGTTCTGATCCCGGCAACTCCACTTCCCCATCCAGCTGCCTGCTTGTGGCCTGGGAAAGCAGCAGAGGACGGCCCAAAGCCCTGGGATTCTATACCCGCGTAGAAGACCTGGAAGAGGCTCAGGGCTCCCAGCTTCGCACTGGCGCAGCTCCAGCCATTGCGGCCGCTTGGGGAGTGAATCACAAGACAGATCTTCCTCTCTGTCTCTCCTCTTCTAGGTATATCTGACTTTCCAATTAAAAAAAAATAAATAAAAAAAAGGAAAGAAATTGGGTGGGACAGAAGAAATAGTCCCTAGGCTTGAAAGCTTATAGCAGGAAGTAAGGCAGGCATGAAACTGCACTGGGGACAGGACAAAGAAAAGGAGCAACAGAAGGAAGATGGGGTCCTTCAGAGGAGAAAGGAGAGCCATGTAAGATGGAGCACTCTCTCGCTAACCAAGATGTTGAAAAGACTACAGACATAAAAACCCTGCATAAATTACATGACTTACGTCATCAGGCTATGGGGATAAGCCCTCCACAAGATGGTTGGGTCTGAGATGTAGTTTTCCTAAGAAAAAAAAAGATAAAAATTAAACCCAGGGACAATATGCAAATTTCTCAGAAAATAATACAGTATTTTCATTCCTTAGCATTTATTTGGTGCAGGTACCAAAGAGTCAACTAATGTCAAACATATTAGTTATTTTCAATTCAATTTGAATTGCTTACTTAATGAAGTGAAAAATCAATGTGAGAGACAGAAAGCAAAATAAGAAATCATTTCTGGTGTTCAAGAAAATCTTTCAATCCAGTAGAATAAAAAACACACACACATACAAGCAAACACAAAACAAGGAACACACAGCAGTGGCACACGGCAGGGTAATGCCAGCTACAGGAGACGGCTTCTGGTGTGGGACAGCAGGGAAACACCTAAGGAAAGCATAGCAGCTGACGGGGAGGCAGGCTCAGAGTGCAGCCTCGGCGTATGAATCAAGTCCACAAAATACTGCCCAGCTCTTTTCCTTAGACAGGTCTGTTTCAGTGAGAATTACGGCATAGCTAACAACAGAAAACATCTTAAGAAACTTTTTCAACAGAAGTGAAACTGTTAATAAATTTTTAAAAAAATTTAAACTTAAGTTTACATTCTGATATATTTGTCAAGTATAATTAAAGTAGCAAAGTGAAAAAAAGTTGAATTTTTAATTTATCTCCAAAATTAAGTATTGTACTTTGGGAGATTTCTTAGCTTGCTATTCATCTCTGGCATGCTGATTAAAAAAAAATATATATCATGTGCCTAACAAAGTATGTAAACTATACAGGTGCCATATAAATCTGAGGGTTTATTACTGCCAATATTAAAGTTGATGTCCTCATTAGCTAAAGTGACATAATGAAGGCTTGATTACCCTAACAGAAAAGCCATAGTTTTAGATGGCTTAAAGTAGAAAAGGACTAGAAGCACTGTAACTCATGTAACCTAGTAAAGCACATCACTAACATCCTTTCTGCTGTTATAGCAGTATCTGTAAGTGACTATTAGATACAGAAACAGAGTATCAAAAGACGAGTAAAGCTTTCTGAAACTGTAATTTAGTCTAAATTTTTTTTTGCTTTTTGCTGCATAAAAACCAGAGAGAAATTTATGACAAAATCTCTTTATTAATAATAGTTTATCAGTAGAGTTCCAATTTTTATATGACAAAAGAGAATAATATTAGAGGGACATACTTACAGAGATTAGAATGAATGTGCCCCAAACACAAGCAAAAAGGTAGAATGCACTAAGTTGACCAGATTCATTAAACTTGCTGTGTTTCGTTTTGGAGAAGTGCATTCGCCTATTAATTTTCTAAAAGTAAAAACAGCCATAAGTAATGAAGAATAAAATATATGTGCATATATACATATATAGACTATCATACCAGGGTGAGCTGGTACTTTACAAAATATAGATTTCTGAGATTGAATACTTACATCCAACACATACTCTTGAATTATGGCATGAATAATTATCGCCACTAGCATGTAGAAGAAAACTGTAGCCAAATCTTTGATACCATAGTGATAAAGGGATGCTGATTCAGCAGCTTGTTCTTCTGAAGGCCAAAAAGGACACACATACACAAAAATATACGTAAGATTATAAAAACAGCACTGAGTACAACACAGTTATGGAAACAAACAAAGGAAAACTAACCTAAAAAAGTTACACACAAACATACTTTGCTGTTGGATATTTTGAATCTTAGGGGGCAATGGCAATGGAGGAAGAGACTGTCTAGAAATACAAAACTTCAGAAACTACTTACAAAGACTTGACACATGTTAGTCACAGCCATCAATGACCAAAAAACGGGGGGGGGGGGGGGGAATATTTTATAAATTGGTTATTATCCCAGGGTTATAGATCACATTGATAAAATTGTAATTAGCCTATCTGCCCACCTTACCAAAAAATTCAAAATTTCCCAACTCTACTTTCAAAGTAGATACTACATTAAGACTCAGATGGAAAAATTGATTGACTTGTATCTGATTTAGTTTGGAGAGGATCTTGAGATAGGGACACATATCACTTAAAATTGTTTTTAATCCTTGCAATTAATACATTTTGTTCAAAACAAATCTTAAGCAAAATCTTGCAAACTGCTGTCACATACTGTTCTCAAACTCTATGTTGACAGGGACCATTTAGGTAAAACGAATGCTGTTTGCTGGCATATTCAAATTTCAGGCCAACGGGGTACACATTTGGCATAGAGGTTAGGAGGCTGTGTGGGCTACTTCCTGGCCAGTTTCCCATCAACATGCACCTCACGGGCAGCAGGTGATGGTTCAAGTGGTGGGGGCCCTGCCACTCATGTGGGAAACTCAGATTGAGTTCCTGGTTTTCCTGGTTCCTGGGCACAGCCTGGGCCAGCACTCGTTGTTATGGGCATCTGGGGAATGAAACAATGAATGGATGGGGAGATTTTTCTCTGTCTCTTCTTCTCCTCCCTCTGCATTTCAGATAAATAAAAAGGACAGCGTTGTAGTGTTTTTTTCAGGTTGATATCAAGCTCAATAACCAATATTTATACAATTACATACAGCTAAACAAAAACCCAATTGAACATTACATTTGAAGTAGAAAACACGTGGGTAGATTCACTACCTGAATGTTAGTAGTTCAATACTCAACTATCTCCTATCTGTTACCCACTCTTGTTAATCTTATTATCATACTCAAGTACAATTCTTACAAAAAACAACCTGATTTTCACAGAGCATGACTTAGAAAAACTTTCAATATAGATTAAAAACACAGTTAATATGCTGTTACCAGATAATTCCTCAAGTTCCCTGACATTCTTTCTAATCCAAATAACTGCCTCTAAACAAATTTTCTTTCCCGCAACAGAAAGTGAAAATAAAATGAACTCCAAAGGATCATAACAGGGTCAAATTGTAACTTACAAGTCAGAGAAACCGAACGTTGAATATACTGCATTTACAGAAGGCTTGACAGAACAACAACACTTTAAAGAAATCTAAAATTTCTATTCCTAGACTTTTCTTCAGCAAAGATCAGAGGGCAGAGAACCCAACATAAAAGGTTCTTTGATAGAATTTCAAGTTCATTGACAAAATCATATAATAAATACTCCATATGTAAAACTGATGTTCATAAAAATATAGGATGAAGTCAATGGAAACCATCAGATCTTGCATTACAAAATTAATAAAAATAACCTTTAGCCCAACCATGGAAGAGATCTGCTGAAGATTAATACAGAACCTGGGATTTGTGTAAATTTCCATTTGAACTACTTAAAATAGAAAATTCTTAATAAAAAAGTACCTACCTGTTGCAGGGAGGGTCACATTGTATTGAAGAGTAACAAAAATAATAGAAGCCTTTGCTGTTATCTAGAAAGAAAAAAAAAAAAATCAAGTCAGTGTGGCCTCCCACAGAGACCTAAAGCAAAGACGTTACCAGCTGCCCCAGATCTCAGAATCACCAGCACTGGGGCACCTGTCAGACACAGTGAGAACTCCTGATTACAGAAACTTGGCAGCTAGCATAAGTTATCAGCCATTCTTTATTTTTTCTCACAAAGTATTTGCTGTACTTCGATGAGATGGTGTAATTCATCCCTAACTTTTGAGATTTCACAAGATACCTCCCTGGAGTTTCATAAACAGTGATTTGACATTTAATGACTGTCTATTCTAGACCTATCTAAACACTTAACACAAAGTTCCTGTCAAGACAATCTAAAATTAATAAAACGACCGGTTAATAAGACAATGGATCCCATGATCTGTGGTGTTTGTATGAAGCTCTCACATGCACGGCACCAAGGGTGTCTGTAGGTGTGCTACTGAACTGGGTTAGTGAAAGTCATCAGAGAAGTAAGTCTTTACTCTTTAACATCTGTAGGCCGGCAGGCACAGTGCTAGATAACACAGGAGAAAACAAAACAAACGCCAGAGCCCTTGATGACAAGAAGCTCAGCTATGTCCCAAGGACAGGGAAATGCACTGTAACGTGGAACAGTCAGTGCCGAGAGCTTATGCCATGAGAACACAGCATCAATGATGACTTTCTGCCTTTCTGTTTCTTTGCTGGCGCAAGGAATGAAGTCTGTTCTGGAAAGACTTCTTGGGCAAAGTGGAGCTGAGTCATGTCTTGTTGAAAAAGAGGTTCTGCAGGCTCATCTAAAGAAATGCAAAGGTTGGTCGAGATCTACACCGTGGCACAGCGGGTAGAGTTGCTGCGTGTGACAGTGGCATGCTATTTGAATGTTGTCTCATGTCCAACCCAGCTTTCTGCCAATGGCCCAGGGAAAACAGCAGAAGATCCAAGTGTCTGGGCCTCTTCCATCCACGTGGGAGAAGCAGATGTAGCTCCTGGATCCTGGCTGTGGCTTGGCCTAGCTTTGGCCCTTGTTGCCATGTAGGGAATGGACTAGTGGATGGAAGATTCTCTCCAACTCGGATTTTCAAGTAAATAAATAAAATCTTTTAAAAACAACCAAGAATGCAAAGGTCAAGTAGGTATAAACATCAGGTTAGGCCTTCAGCATACACCAGGGAGTGGTGGAAAAATGTAGAAAACCTTATACAATGCTGGAAAGGACACCGTTGAGCTAGGTGGTTTAGGCTTTATTTTAGCACCACTGGAGAGTTTTAGGAAGGAAAAGTTTATTTCTGCCTTGTAGAAAGACCTTGGGTTGTGTCCCCCAGAGTCCTTTGGCCCCTGGAATCCATTCTCTGTATGGCAGCCACAGGGATCTTGGCTCATTTACCACACAGGCACCTTTCTGCCTAAATCCCCTGACTCGATTTCCACCTTTCTAGGCTCATGTGGCCTACAAATTCTTTCTACTTGGACTCTTTCTTCTTGACCTGTACCCTTCTCTGTTAGATCACTTCTTGTCCCCTACATTTCCTACCAAAGGGTCTGTGCACGGGAGAACCTGTAGATCTCAAGCCAAGCACACTGTACAGGGAAGCCTTCTCATCTTTCCAGATTGGGTCATTCCCTGATGGAGCAGAGAACAGCATTCCTTTCCTGCACATGCATGCCCGAGGGGTAAGTGTATTAGCAATTTTTGCCTCACCCCTTAGAAAATAAGCTCCCTAAGAGCTGGGAACAGAACCCAGCATGAGGCTTGGCACATGAAGTAATTGGTCAATGTTAATGAGTGAATAAATAAATAAATTCCAGATAAAATTCAAACTGGACTAAGCAAGTGAGCCAAGTATAATATTTTTGCAGGACACCACATGAAATATAATAAGCTTTGACTGAAGCAGTGGTGATGGGATAGAGAGAGGTACTGCTAAGCAGAATAAAGCTTGGAAAGTAAGAAGAAAAGGCTAAACATGATCCACTGATGTTGATAGTTTGGACAATCGGGTGAAAAGTGATATAATTAATAAAAGCTCAGAATACAGGTGAATAGCAGGTTTTAGGTGAAAAGAGAAGAAATTTGAGTTTGACACAAAGAATCTTCTGTGATGCACAAGAGGCAGCTAAAAATCTAGGTCTAGAACTGAGAGGGTAGAATCCACTTTAAATATTAGAAAGGATCTATTTACATACAGAGAGCAGCGAGACCGTGTAAGTTCGCAAATCGTATACTCAAGGGCATATTATCCACATATGACATCAGATCTGTTGACACAGCAAAGAAAAGCCAAAACTTCACATTTTCAAAAGTGAGAAAGAAAAAATGATCAGAGATGTAAAGAGAACAAAGGCAGCCTGGCATCTTAAAAGCCAAGAAGTGGGGCCCGGCGCGGTGGCGCAGTGGTTAAGGTCCTCGCCTTGCACGCCCGGGATCCCATTTGGGTGCCAGTTCTATCCCGGCAGCCCTGCTTCCCTTCCAGCTCCCTGCCTGTGGCCCGGGAAAGCAGTTGAGGACGGCCCAAAGCTTTGGGACCCTGCACCCGCGTGGGAGACCCGGAAGAGGCTCCTAGCTTCGGATCGGCATAGCACCGGCCGTTGCGCGCTCACTTGGGGAGTGAATCATCGGACGGAAGATCTTCCTCTCTGTCTCTCCTCTCTGTATATCCTCTCTGTATTCCAATTAAAAAATAATAAAAATAAATCTTTTAAAAAAAAAGCCAAGAAGTGAAGGTTTCAAAAGATGCGGTTCATAAAGTTTGAAAAGAGATGTGGCAGAGAGGGCACCAGCCTGGATAATTTAAGCAAGCATCATTGGTCACAGTCTGAGTGACTGCAATGAAGGTGGTTGCAGCAGGGTAAGCTGCCACCTGCCATGCCTGCATCTAACATTCAAGTCTAATCCAGCCTTGCTGTCGCGTGCCTGGGTAAACGCCAAAGATGGTTCAAGTCCTTGGACCCCTGCCACCACCCATGTAGAAGACACAGATGGAGTTCTTAGCTCTGACCTGGACCAAGTCTTGCTGTGGTGGCCATAAAATGTCTCTCTCCCCCCTCTGTTCTTTCAAATAAATAAATGAATAAATGTTCATAAAAATGCAAAAAAAAAGTATATATATATAAAGGAACCCAAGAGAGACAAAGTAGTGGCTCGTAGATGTCAGGCTCAGATCTGTTAGTTTTGGGCTGGAAGTGACCAAGTTTATACTGGGGCAACAGGGAATTTGCCAGGAAAGGAGAAATGAGGAGGTGATAAGGATGGAAGGTCTTGGGTCTTGGTAGGGAACGAAATTCTAAGAACAGAGTACTCTTGAACAATGTTTCCTTTTTAAGACTGGGAAACAGGTAATAAAGGTTGAGTGAGTATTCCTTACCCTAAATGCTTGGGACTAAAACTTACGATTTCTTGGATTTTGGAAAATCTGCATTTATATAATGAAGTATCTTGGGGAAGACTCAAATCAAAACAGGAATTTCATTTGGTTCATCTTATAAACATCTTATTCAATATGGCCTGAAAGTAGCTCTGTACAACTTCTTTTGTGAGCCACAACATGGAGCCATAAGTGGAACATTCTGCGTGTGTTGTCACAGAGGCACTCAGATTTGGGGATATTTTAAAATTTCAGATTAGGAGGATGAGATTGAGAGGACAGGTAAAATCTAAGGGCAGGAAACTGAAGAAATCTGCATTTGAAAAACTATTTTCCCTGGGAGGAAAAAGCAATTTCACTTTTTCAGCCTAGGGAGAAATGTTGAGTATTTCTGTAATTCCTTTAGGGAAAGGAGTTGGTCAGAAAAGATAGAAAAGCTCACTGGCTATTATTCATTTTTGACACTAGAACCCCTGACTCTTCATCCATCAGCACCAGGGTCTGACTGTGTGTGCTAACCCTCAGCAGGCACAGACACGAGCGGAATAGAAAGGCAGCTCTCTCCCACTCACGGCTTCATCTTTCACAGTTTCACGTTCTGTAATCTGAAAACATTACATGGAAAATTGCAGAAGATAAACAAACTGTAATTTTCTAATTGCATGCCACTCTGAGTAGTGTGGTGAAATCTTCCTCATCCCATGGAGCATGTTACAGAAATCATCCCTTTTGTCCATGATACCCGGGCTGTATATGCTACCTGCCTGGGAGTCACTCAGTCGGGACTGTTGTGGCTACCTTTACAGAGCAGCCAAATACCATGTCACAATGCCTACATCACTACCTCACTCAGCTCATCATGAAAGCACAGTGGCATCTTCCATCATTCCCAAAAAGGTGAATGCACTACAATGAGATGTTGAACATACTCACCTAACTTTTATTGCAGTACCTGGTTATAATTTTTCTATTTTATTATTATGATTTATAATTGATAATCTCCCACCTTGCCTAATTTTTCAATTAAATTTTACCACAGGCACACAGGTATTCTATAGACAGTGCTTGGTGCCAGCTGTAGTTTTAGATAACAACTATGGGGGTCTTGGAACAGATAAGGGAAGACTGTTCTAGCAGAGCAAAACCTGTGGGGAGAAAAGCAAAGCAGTACAGTGGCTGACAGACTGGAGAAAAGGAAAAGCACCGTAAAACAATAAACTAGGGAGAAGACTGGCATCTAAGCAGTAGAACGAAGGAGGTAAACAAAACGTAGTTTGTGCCTCCACTCTGTGGAATTGAGGTTGTGAAAATAAATTAGAAGTGTATGATAAAGCCCTGGACATGAGCACTGAGGTGAGGGGCTGAACTGAGGCATCCTGCAGCATCACTTGAATGGGAAAAGGCTAGTACAGCTACTGCTACAATGTTGGTCATTCCCAAGGATTCGCATTAGAGTAGGAGGCTGGCATCAGTTTCTATGGCAACATTATTTTCACGTAATTACTTTCAATAAGGCTGATTACTAAACATCATTCAGTTTTTACATCTTTGTTTAGACTGTCTAAAGAAACACACACATACAGTCTCTCTCTGCCCCTCCCCCCCGCCACACCCGTTTCTAGTTAGCAGCATGAAGTCACTGCTATCACAACTATGGCAACTTGTGGTTAGAGTCCTTCACGAACAAAGATAAATTTAGTATTAAATTCTAAAAGCAACAAAAATTGGATTGTATATTTGTGCTAGGATTTCGAAAAGCAAAACCTTGCCCTCAGCTGGTTTAGCAGAATAAAAAGGGGAAAAATACAAGCTATATACCCCAAAAAGCTTAATCAAAAATTAAACCAGTCATCGCTCTTCTACCCATTTCTACGCTTCTGGAGTCTGACACTCTAGCCAGCAAATGCAGCATCACAATTGATACCAAGATATAGTTTAGAAAGCAAATATGCTACAGAAATTTATGCAGACACTCAGAAGTAAAAATGATAGTGTTTAGTTTGGGACATTTACACCACTGCTCTCCCTTTGTGAGAAGAAAAATGAGACTTCTTTAGATAGAAGATATGACACACTGATGGGCTATGTCAGTGTTGTATGCTACGTTATATCAGCACATGGTATCTTTAATTTTGTGGTCACTCATCGGTTGGAGTTTTCTGGTAGCTCTTCTCAATATATGAAGATGTTAACTATTTGTATGCGTTAACAGGAAGGTGTGGTTACACTACACACACTGACTTCCTGAAAGGTGACAACCAGTGCTCAAGTGAACTCTACCTTCCCACCAGCTTACCAGAAAATCCCCCTTCCCAAAGAAGCATCACGCGCCTGACCCCTGCTCTCGCGTGCTCATCCCACAGTTCCAGCAGCTTTACATTTTTAGACCATTAAAAATTTCCCAACTCAAATGTCGAGCCACTAATTACACATCACACTTTGCTGTAAGTGGACAGATACTTTAGTAAACTCAAGCTTCAAAACCCGTTAAGTAAATCCTAATATAACATTCCCTAGAATTGACTCTTCCATTTCTTGGCAATAGACTGCATATTTCTTTCTCACTCTTTTAAGTAAAATAATCTTTGTACATGTTGTTGGGCTCTTCTTTCATATTAAAAAATGCTCTTATTTTCCAATTTTGATGATTTTCCAAGAGCTAACACTAGCTATTACTTACTATACGTCTCTTAAAAACCAAATATTGAACTAGACCTCATACACAAGCGGTCTACCTCAGTCCAAAGTAACTTCCTGGGTCCACTTTATAAATAAGTAGACCTAAATGCTGAAGTGCCCTAGGCCAAAGAGCTCTAACTTGAACTTGGATCCCTTTAATTCCAGAAACTTCTTCATTTTGGCCGATCATTACAGTTCTTTGTTAATTTTACCATAAATTCCGACATTTCTTCAAAACACAGAAAAGGCTTGCCAGTTTTGCAGACATTAACTATACTATTATTTTGGCACAAATACTGCAATCCTATGTTGACTTTTGAGATTCAGCTGTACTTTTTATAAATAGCAAAACTAATCCAGGGTAGATAACACACTTTAGACTCTTAAAACTCAAGAACCTGTATAAACTTCCTTCTTCCTTGTACTACTTTACCATTACTCTCTGAACTGACTTTAAAAGCTTCTAGTACGCATTTTTATTGTGTCTAGATACACAAATTTTATAGATTTACAGAAAGGCAAAAAAAAAAATCTATTCAGTTAAACAAAAATCTTTAACCCCATAAAGGAGGTTGTAGGTGGTGAGCTTCCCTAGAAATCTGATAGAGGAATGGTAAATGCTACATAGAAGAAAACTCTACCCTTTCTGAGTGTCAGAACTTCTGATTTCTATTACCTCTCACTGAAAGCATTGCAAATACGCCTTGCAGGCAAGAGTATGCTCCCTCCTTTTTTTTAAAGTCAGGAATTCTTACCACGCGAGATGGGTCAGGGCAAGTTACACAAAACTGCTGAAAGTACAGCAAACACAAATAAGTATTACTTTTTAGTTTCAAAACAGAAAGTATATAAGTGTCAGATGCA
Source organism: Ochotona curzoniae (assembly GCF_017591425.1). Lineage (NCBI taxonomy): Eukaryota > Metazoa > Chordata > Mammalia > Lagomorpha > Ochotonidae > Ochotona > Ochotona curzoniae. Next base: position 19,443,768 of record NW_024464939.1, on the reverse strand, counting down.
GAAAATGTACAAACGTTTAGCCTTTTAAGGTCACACTGCTGTGTAAACTGTCAGATACCTTCAAACTGGAACTGCTGATTCTTGCCAGCAGTGCCTGTAAGAAGCCCAGTACAAAAGATAACACACGTGCATCCTTGGCGCAGGCGTGGCAGCAGAGTATATGAAGGTTCCCCATGAGGTGCCAGCATCCCATATGGACACCAGCAATTCATGTCGTGGCTGCTACACTTCTGATTTTGCAACCCCCCCCCCCAAAAAAAAAAAGCAGTGGAGTATGGCTCAGATCCTTGGAACCCTGAGCCCATTTGGGAGACCTGAAAGAAGTTCCTGGCTTGCTAAACTCCAGCCACTGCGGTCATTTGGGGAATGAACCAGCAGATGGAATATCTCTGACCCTGTCTCTTCTTTTCTCTGTAACTCTACCTTTCAAATAAAAACAAACTTTTTTTTTTTTTTTTTAAGAAAAAGAGGATATCCTTAATCAGAAACCTGCATTTTTTTTTTCCATTTGAAGGCAGAGAGAGAAAGGGCGAGCACCAGCACTCCTCTCTGCTGATTCACTCCCTAAAGGCCGGCCGCGAGGTGCTGAAGCCAGAAGCTGAAAACTTGGGCCAATTCTCTCCCCCAGGTGACAAGAATGCAATTGTCAAGCCATCAGTGCAGCCCCCATGGGTCCACATTACAAGAACCGAGAGTCAGGAGCCAGAGCAGCCTGGATCCCAAGCATTCCGAGGAAGAGGCGGGGGCAAACTCCTGCCCAAATAGTAAACTTGGAAGCACTGACACGATGCCCAAGAAGGTTGGGATTTTACAGCGTTTTAGACCTTGGATTATGGATGAAGTCTATACAAATATCCCCAAATCAGAAAATTCTTTGAATCACCAGGGAGGGAAGCACAATCACCTGGCTTAACGCGAAGCTGGCAACATGCTTCCTTCTGCCTTCCCTTCGACCCTCTGGACCTGCCACCTCTTCAGCCGGGGGTTTCAGTAACAGATAGGAAACTAACAGGAACAAAAAGTATCTATATCTAGCCACCGAAAAACCCCACTGAAGAGAAGTGAAAATACTGTGAAACACTACCCACTTGTAACATTAAAAAAAAATGAGTTCATTAAAAAAAAAATTCATCTTTTGGGCACTAGCAGTTTTGTTACATTTGTTTTAAGGATTTTTCACTCCACTCATTTATTTAGTACATTCTACATGGTCCAGGTACTATGGTAGGCACTGGAAATATTATTTGCTTAAAAAAAGAAAAAAAAAAAAAGAGTAACTGTCTATCTTTGCCAAGGCTACAAGCCGGGAAGGAGACCGAAAAAAATATGTTAAAAAGTCTCTGTTAGGACACAAGGGCTGCAGGGAAAAATAAAAAAGGTGAAAAAAGAAAAGGAATGGCTGTATGTATGGGGGGTGAGGAGGGAGAGAAGGGAGGCGGTTACAGGTTCACCTTGCAAAGTTTATTACCCACATTCAACAGCTGTTAAAGAAGTCATCAAAACATGGGAGATGTGGGAAGAGAATTTACACACTCCTGACAGGCTGCTGCTTCGGGAAACGGAATCACTTCTTTGCTTGACTCGCTGCACCTCCTTCGACCCAGCAGCCCCCGGTTGCTCGGGGGTGGGAGGCGCAAAGTTCGCTAACTGTCCGGGAACAGCACCGGTTGAAGGGACCAGAACGCCACGAGTCGAGCGTGCTTTCAGGGTGCCCAGCGGCCACCGCCCTTCAAGTAGGCAGCGAGACGCCCGCCTCGCCTCCAGCCCGGGTCTGACCAGGGTCCCTCCCTCTCCCCAGCAGCCCCCCGGCGTCACTCGGGGCCTGCGGCGACCTCGGGGGATGGGGTGGGGTGGGGGGTCCGCCGGGCCACGTCCTCGCACCCCCGGAGCCCGCCCACCCGGCCCGAGCCAGCACGCAGGAGCCGCCCCCGCCCGCCGGCCCCTCGCCGGCTGCCACGTAACCCTTCGCGGGAACCAGGAACTGCGCGGCGCGGCCGGCGGGCGGGGGCGGGCCGGGGGGCTCGGTGGGGGCCCCCCCACTCCCCTGCACCCCCGGAGGAGCTGGCCGGAGCCGGGGGGCTGGGCGGGGGGCGACACCGGGGGCGCCCCCACGTTTCCCGACACCCCCGGGGAGCTGGCAGCAACCGGGGGGCTGGGAGGGGGCCCACGTTTCCTGGCACCCTCGGGAGAGCTGGCCGCAGCCGGGGGGCGACGCTGGGGGGCCCCCCACGTTCCCTGGCACCCCCCAGGAGAGCTGGCCGCAGCCAGGGGGCTCGGCGGGGGCGGGCCGGGGGACACCACTGGGGGCGCCGGGGGGCTCGGCGGGCGAGCAAGGGCAGGCCTGCACCTTGTCCTGCACCTCCCTGACCCTGCGGTCCCCGAGCTGCGCTCACCTCGAACATGAGCCCCAGCAGGAAGACCATCGCCACACACGAGACGATGTCCGCGTGATTCTGCACGATGAATTCATGGCTCAGGACCGGGGGGCTCTTGGTGCTCTTCTTGCGAATCGCCATGGTGCGGCCGCCGCCCGTGCCTGCAGGTGCTCCGCCCGGGCTCCGCTCTTCGCAGCTGCCGCTCACGGACTCGCCGCCGCCGCCCCTCGGCTGCTGCTCACCGCCCCGCCGCAGCCGCTCGCCGGGGCTTCACTTCCCATCCCACAACCAGTACGCAGCCGCCGGGGCCGCCCGGAAAAACAAAAAAAAAAAGTGAGCCCTCAGCGGCGGCGAGCATGCGCAGCAGGCAGACGACGCTCCCGCGTGCCGCGGCCGCCCCGGCGAGCCCACAGCGCCACCTGTGGACCGGAGGTCGGCGGCCGGTGGGTAGGAGCGGCGGCAGCGAGCGCCCCTTGCTCCCGGCCAGGCCGGGAAGGGGGTGGGGGCATGGGCGGTCGTTTGAGGCGCGAGCTTCTCGAAGCCGCCGCGGCTCCGAGGGCGGCGGCGCGAGGTGTGCGCCCGGCGGCAGGCATGCCTTGCCGCCCTCCTGCCATCACCGGCTGCGTGGCGAATCCTACTGACACCCGGAGGATGGTCGGTTCTTGAAGCCGAGTGCCGGAGGTCCAGGTGACGTGTGTATGTGTCCTAAATACACGGAGGACATTTTCCCGGCTACCAATTGCCTGTAAAAGTCACCTCAGGGTTAGTTTCAACATGCCTTGGGAGCTTTCCCCTATTAAAACGTCACTGGCTTTATAAAGCAAAATAACTGCAACCACAAGAAAAACCCGCCCCTATCCTGGTCCGTTCCAATCCGCACCTCTGCTAGGCTTCAGGCTGAAAATGACGATGTCAGTTGGGGCTTGCTTACTTCACATTTTGTGTTAACAATTTTTCAGTAGTCCAAGGAGAGGGTGAAATAGGACTGTGTATTCCATGTTCCTGTGTATCCTTCTGCCCAAGCCAGGAGTCCTTCTTCATTCTTTTCGTCATGAATTGCATCACTATTTACCCATTGGCAAAATCTAGAACCTAAAGTCATCCCACGTGGGGCCTTGCCAGCATCTTTCCACTCACTTCATCAGGTGATTCGAATCCTTCCTGCCTCCCCGCCCTTGCCATTCCCTAACACCTTCCCAACCCCATAAGATAATACTTGCCTAGGATAATACAACTCTGGTGGAATCACTTAGTGTTGTAAGAATGAGGGTTTTTTTCTTACAGATTTTCTAAAAAATGTTATTTTTGTGAAAGGGAGAACAAGAATGAGAGATATATCTTCCATCTGCTGGTTCACTTCCCAAATGCCTGCATTAGCCAGGGAGCAGCCAGGCTGAAACCAGGAGCTACGATCTCCAGCCGGGTCTCCTGTGGAGATGGCAGGAGCCAAAAAACTTGATCCGTTTACTCTTGTTACTCCAAGAGTGCACAGCAGTCAGAAGATGGATGGGAAGTAAGCCTCAGACACTGGGGTATGGGCTGTGGATGTCTCAGACAGTGGCTTAAGTCACTGCACAACATCTGCCCCATGGGGAGAGAATATTTTCCCGAAGACCTGGGCGAGGGAACAAGCCACATGGCTGCACAGAGTGGAGGCCATGGAAATACAAACATGAACACTTAACATGAGATGATCGAAGGAAAGTTAGGGCTATATAAACATAAAGTGACCTTTTGTTATTTTTCTCTTCTCTGGGCAATAGCTAGTTTTACTTCGTTCCAGATCAACTTCCAATTCTCAGACCAGAATGATATCTCTAACAGGACAAACCTTGTTTTTTTTTTTTTTAAAGATTTATTTTTATTATTTTTTCATTGGAAAGGCGGATATACAGAGAGGAGAGACAGAGACAGAGAGGAAGATCTTCCATCCGATGATTCACTCCCCAAGTGAGCGCAACGGGCCGATACTATGCCGGCCCGAAGCCAGGAGCCTCTTCCGGGTCTCCCACGCGGGTGCAGGGTCCCAAAGCTTTGGGCCTTCCCCGACTGCTTTCCCAGGCCACGGGCAGGGAGCTGGAAGGGAAGCGGGGCTTCCGGGATTAGAACCGGCGCCCATATGGGATCCCGGGCGTGCAAGGCGAGGACCTTTAACCACTTGCGCCACCGCGCCGGGCCCCAAACCTTGTTTTTGCCCAGTGGTTTTCCTGCTCTGTGAAAAGACAGTGCAACTGGTAGCCTCTTGCATCTGGTTCCTGCCCATGCAGACTTGAGCCCGGCTTCTGTGGGATTGCACCGGCATTGCTGACTCCTCACACAGCGCACAGAGCCCTGTGCTTGCTGCTCAGGGGCACCCCTGCCTTTGTGCCTACTACTGCTGCTGCTTCTGGCTGCAGTATTCTCATATACCCCTGGAAGATGTCTATCCTCCCCTCAAGTTTCATTTACATGTGCCCTCTTTGTTAAGATGTATTGATTTTTATTGTAAAGGCAGGTCTACTGAGAGGAAAAACAGATCTTCCATCCTCAGGCTTACTCCCTGTGTGGCTGTAATGGCCAGAGCTGAGCCAATCTGAAGCCAGGAACTTCTTCTGGGTCTTTCACGCAGGTACAAATTCCCAAGGCCCTGGGCTATCCCCTACTGCTTTCCCAAGCCAGAAGCAGGGATCTCCACATGCAGTGGAGCAGCTGGGACATGAACCAGCACCCATACGGGATCTTGGTGCAGGCAAGGTGAGAGCTTTAACCACTAGGCTACCATGCTAGGCCCAACGTGTGCCCTCTTTGAAACCATTGAATTCTAGGATTGACCTAAAATCTTTTGTCCCCTTTTTAAAGGTTTATTTCTTTATTTGAAAAGCAGATTTTACAGAGAGGAAAGAGAGGTCTATCACTGATTTACTCCTCAAATGGCCCAAACCACTAAAGCTGAGCTCATTCAAAACCAAGAGCCAGGAGCTTCTTTCTGGAACTCCCACATGGGTGCAGCAGCTCAAGAACTTGAACCATTTGCTGCTGCTTTCCTGGGTCATAAGCAGGAAGATGGGTTGGAAGTGGAGGAGCCAGGACATGGACTGACACCCCAATGGGATGCCGGCACTACAGGTAGAAGATCAACTCACTTTTCCATCATGGCAGTCCTGATTCAATTATACTTTTAAAATTGTTTTATTGAAATATAATTTGTAGCAAATAACTTACCTATTTAATTGTACACATTTGTAAATTTGATCTATTTGTACAATTTGATCATTTTTAGTGTATTTACAACATTTTCCAACCATGATAATCTAATTTAAAGCATTTTTGTCATGATCAGGCACCGTCTATTTCCCTGACATCACTGGCAGCTCTTGACATTAATCTATTTTAATCTACTTTCTATTCCTCTCTATCTATTTTGGACATTTCATATAAATGGAATCACAAGTTTTCTTTTGTGACTGCCTTTTTTTTTACTTAAGGCAATGTTTCTGAGGGCCAGCCATATTGGAATATGTAGCAATATTTGTTGAGTTTTGTGGCCAAATGATATTCCGTTGAATGGATATGTCACATTTTATTTCAGCATTCATCAGTTGATGAACAATTGGTTTTTCTGTCTTTTGACTGTTCTGTGTATTATGAACATTTATGTTCAGGGTTTTATTTGAACACCTGTTTTCAATTTTTTAGAGTATATTCCAACAGTGAGATTTATCTTTTACCTTTGAAGAAGGTAAAGATTAGTTTTCAAAGTGGCTGGACCTTACCAGCAATTTGCATCATGCCCAACACTTGTCATTTTCTGCCTTGTAATTTTAGCTATCTTGATAAGAAATACTTTCTGTGACTTTGGTTTGTATTTCCTTGATGTTTGATAGTGTTGACTACTAGCCATTTCATATGCTTTCTAGTCATTTATGGAAGATCTATTAATTGTGGAGAGTGCTCCCCTGAACCAGACCACCAATTGTCCAAAGGACCCTGAATCTCAAACTTTCTCTACAGACAGAATTTTTCAGAAGGCAGACTTCCTGCTGAGATTTTGGGTCACTTTGTTGACAAACTGTGCATGGACAGGTGTGAGGCTTCTTCATTATCATCTTCCATTTCCTTTAGTGATTGTGGCATGGACATATTTGATTACAAACAAAGTTCTGTTAGATTCCTTTTCTAGTTAGATCTGTTTGTTTACTGGTATTGGATCCTGTAACTCATGTTTACTTATCCTGTTGCCTGAGACCTGGTGATTGTTCCCCAAATCCCTTGTGATCAATCATTGGAGTAGCTTGTATGCTATTGTTTAGTTAACTAGTAACTTTTATCTACCTGCTTGCCCTGCAAATTGGTGTAAGTTACCTCAGAAAAATCCAATAAAGTGCACTGATTCATCTTGCCTCTGCATCCCCTGCATCCCAAATCATTCTCAGCGTGGATGTCCCAACTTGAGTCCCCGTCCCCACTAGAGGGACTCCCTGAGAGTCATTTGTTTATCTACTTTGGAAAAATACCTATTCAAAATTTTCACCATTTTCTGAGTTGTATTATTTTTAGAAATTTTACTGAGTTGTAAGGGCTTAAAAAAATACATTCTAGGGGTCAGCACCATGGTGTGTCAAATGAACATTTGCTGTGGAGGCAGCAACCCATATGGGTGCCATTTGAGTCCCATGGTTTCCACTTCAACTCAGCATCTTGCTAATGGCCTGGGTGCAACAACAACGGCTGACCAGAGTCACTGGTCTCCTGCACCCACGTGGGAGACCCTGAAGGAGCTCCTGGCACTCGGGTCTAGCTGCTGTGGCCTTTTGAGGAGTGAACCAGACAATTGAAGATATCTCTTTCTCTCTTTCTAACTCTGCCTTATAAAAAACCAAATAAGTAAATGTTTAAATTTTAAAAATACATCTTGTATACCAATCTCCTATCAGTTATATGACCTGAAAATATTGTCTCCTAGTCTTTGAGTTATCTTTTTTGTTGATGTCTTTTAAAGTACAAAAGTTTTTAGGTTTGAGGGAGTCTAACTTAACTATAGTTTATCATTGTTTATCCCAAGATCACAAAAACTTATTCTTGTACTTCCCTCTAAGAATTTTATAGTTTTGATTTTTACATGTTGGTCATGATGATTCAATTGTGTTTTATATCACTTCAATTTAGCAATTATTATGTGTTATTCTAAACATTTACAAGTCTATTTTCATAGTACACTAGTGCCCCCTTAAGAATTCAAAGTCTTTTTTTAAAAAGAATTATTTATTTTTCTTGGAAAGTCAGATATAAAGACAGAGAGGAAGATCTTTCATCCGCAGGTTCACTCCCCAAGTTGCTGTAATGGCCGGAGCCAAGGGGATTCAAAGCCAGGAGTCAGGAGCTTCCTCTGGGTCTCCTACGCAGGTACAGGGTTCCAAGGCTTTGGGCTGCTGTCCTTGACCACTTTCCCAGGCTACAAGCAGGGTGCTGGATGGTAAGTGGGGCCACTGGGACACAAACTGATGCTTGTATAGGATGCTGGCTCATGTAAGGTTAGGACTTTAGCCACTATACTACTACACCTGGCCTTGGAAGTCTTCTTATCTTTGTGTCTTACACTGGTTGGTACTATAATGTTAAGCTTTTAGTGCTCAGTATTTGTTGAAAAAGTAAAAAAGACTTCACATGAACTAAACGGAAACTTTAAAAACAAATTAGAAAATGAATCAAAATACAGTTTTTTTTTTAATTGGAAAGGTGGATATACAGAGAGGAAGATCTTCCGTCCGATGGTTCACTCCCCAAGTGGCCGCAATGGCCGAAGCTGAACCATTCTGAAGCCAGGAGCCAGGAGCTCTTCCAGGTCTCCCATGCAGGTGCAGGGTCCCAAAGCTTTGGGCTGTCCTCAACTGCTTTCCCAGGCCACAAGCAGGGAGCTGAATGGGAAGCAGGGCTGCTGGGATTAGAACTGGCACCCATATGGGATCCTGGTGCGTTCAAGGCGAGGACCTTAACCATTATGCTATCACGCTGGGCCCCTCGAAATACAGTTTTACAAATTTATTCATTTTAGGTACAAGGTCTTCAAAAAGTTCATGGAAAACATGTATTTTGAAAAGACTTCATTGATTTTTTAATTTTTGTATCAAAATAAACTTATCTTCTAATTCTGTCTTTCCAAGAACTGTTTGAAGTGCCTACATATTTACTCGCAATGTTCCAAGTAAATCCTGAATACAAAGGGTGTCATTGTGATCAAGACAGCCTTTGTCTTTGTTCTTGAAATACAGATGTGGACTGGACGATGCGGAGGAAGCACGTTCCAGTGGGAGAGGTGCTTTCAAAGACTCAGTGCAGGCCACATGGAAATGTTCTAGGTCGTCTGGAAGTGCATTTTTACTGACATCTGTGTGAAGACTCATGCTGGCCTTTTCACACCTTAAGATGTAATTTCTTGGGAGTTCTTTTATGAGCAATACCCACATGTCTTCTTTCAATTGCTTTAATAAGATGGTCGGCTAGAGGAGCTTTTGTGGTTGTGTCCGTTGGGCTGTCCAGGAAACTGGTGGTGAAGACAGAATTAGAAGTAGAAAAGATGCATTGGTGGCAATACTTGTGAAAAGGATAAGTGGAGAGAAACAGCAGGGGAAGACTTCAGAATACAAGCTAGGCTTCATATTTGTGAAAGCAAGGGAAGCGGATTGGCAGGAAGAACCTCAAACTGAGATAAGAAAGTTTCAGCTGCTGCAGTGGGAGACAGCGTAAACTAACCAGGAAGGTTCCCACACTGGACAGGGATGGTATGTCCTTGGACCATTGCTGGGCTCAGTCAGGCACCACTGGCTGCCCCTGTGCACTAGTGTATCCTGCGCAGTCTCACTTCTGTCAGGAGGCCCTCTTTTCACAGCTCTTTCTTTGGATCTACTAACTACTCCTGCCTCTTGCTCCTTCATGCATCCCATTGTTGGCTTAAAATGTTTTTTTAAAAAAATTTTAAAGGCAGAGAGATATACATAGATTCATAGATATAGAGAGGGAGAGAGAAGAAGAGACAGAGAAGGAGGGAGAGAGAGAGAGAGAGGCATCACTCCCAAATGTTCACATAGGTAGGGCTGGACAGGATCAAAGTCAGGAGCCTGGTATTTATTACTCAGTCTCTGTCTCCAGTGTGGGTAGTAGGGACTCAGTTATTTGAACCATCACCTGCTGTCTCCCAGGATACATATTAGCAGGAAGCTGTTCTGAAAGTGAAGGAACCAGTACTCAAACCAGGCACTCTGATAAGGAATGTGAGCAAACCAAGAGGCAGCTTAACTGCTGTTGGAAATGCATGCCTAGTTGTACCATCCTTATCATTGGTTATCTTGCTCATAAGCTAGAGTCCTGAATTACACATTTTTTCCCATTTACTCTTTTTTTTAAATTATTATTAATTACATTGTATTATGTGACACAGTTTTATAGGTACTGGGATTCCCCCCCACCCCTCCCCTAACCCTCCCCCCATGGTGGATTCCTCCACCTTGTTGCGTAACCACAGTTCATATTCAGTTGAGATTCCTTCAATGCAAGCATATACCAAGCATGGAGTCCAGCGTCTTATTGTCCAGATAAGTTTAACGGCTTCTTGGGGAGACCTTCTCTAGTCCCCCTGAATTACACATTTTACACATGCTATTGCTTCTGTTAGGACCTTGATGAATATGAAGGTAATGAGTGACCTTGCAGAGTGCTTTCTTTGAGCTGGTTGGAATAAATGGCTAACTGGAGTGAGTTAAGAAAGAATAGGAAGTAGGTAGAGAGTGGCAGGAGTAGAAGCCAATTTTTTTCTGCAATTTAAAAACTTTTATTTATTTCAAAGGCAGAGTTACAGAGAAAGATGGAAAGGCAGAGGTGCACAGAGATCTTCCATCTGCTGGTTCACTCCCCAAATGGCTGTAGTGAGATGAGCTGATCCGAAGCAAGGAGCTGGGAGCTTCTTCCAGGTCTCCCAAACAGATGCAGGGTCCCAAGGCCTTGGGCCATCCTTTGCTTTGTACATCTATATGTTCTATACCCAGGCCATAAGTAAGAAGCTTGATCAGAAGTGGAGAAGGCAAAATAATAAACTATCACCCGTATGGGGGGTGCTGGTGCTGGCAGATGGATCATTAGCCTGTTGAGCCACTGTGTGACCCCTATAATTCTCTTTTTGAATTGTCTTTTAAAAAAATATAGGTGTGCTTTAATTGAAAGTGACTGAAAAGGGGGATATATTGGATGCAAAATTAAAAGAATTAGCAGAAAAGGGTTAGGAATCAGTATGGATCTTGAAAAGTAGAACCAGCAATTTGAACTCTGAATTCTCCCTATAACTTTCTTTAGTGTGTGCCTTTTGTTCCAACATGGCCTCAACTTTTTTCCAGTGTGTATAAACCTCAATACATGTGCATTTCTTTTTTTAAAGATTTATTTATTTTTTTAATTGGAAAGTGTGATATACAGAGAGGAGGAGAGACAGAGAGGAAGATCTTCCATCTGCTGATTCACTCCCCAGTGGCCACAATGGCCGGAGCTGAGCCAATCCCAAGCCAGGAGCCCAGAGCCTCCCCTGCACATGACTACAGAGTCCCAAGGTTTTGGGCTGTCCTCTGTTGCTTTCCCAGGCCACAAGCAGGGAGCTGGATGGGAAACGATGTTGCCAGGATTAGAACCGGTGCCCATATTGTATCCCAGTGCATGCAAGGTAAGGACTTTAGCCACTAGGCTACCGTGCTGGCCGCTATATGTGTGTAATCTATCAGAGCAATCTCAAAGGAAGGCTGGGTTGGGTTGCATAATCTCAAACAAAATTTCATTGGTCTGTTGACTTTCTGCTTCAGCTTCTTTTAGAAACTAGTGCTACAATATTTTTTCTTAGAATTCTCTTTTCTCATTTTATTACTTAGATTATTTTATGTGTTTTTAATGAATTTCAACTTAGGAAGAAATAACTTTTTTTTTAATGATGAATTCTTTTTTTGACAATCTTTACATAGTTAATTAGGGTTAAAAGGTTCAAGGGCTACAGGCAAGTGGGTAAGACTATTATTTCCATATTGTTTCCCTCATGTTAAAAGGGGGTATCAAGGGAGAAGGCCCACTCAATTTCCCACCCTCTCCAGGTCCCGGATGTTGGGCATGCTCCGAGGGTCTTACTCAAATGGTTTTGATAGCTCACCAGTTATGAATTGCTGCCAATCTTGCCACTCCAAGCACTATGAGGTCGCTGAAGAATCCACTGATTGACATAGTCCATCATAGAGTCGCTGTTTGCCCTGTTTTTCACTGTCAACATATGGTTGAGGTGGTTGATTGACCTGTTCTGTCTTCTCTCGTTTCTTGGTTAGGGTTCTGAGTCCAGCATTTTGATTGGGGAGATCTCCAAAGAAACTTTGTCTGAGGTGTGCTCAAACCAGATTCTTGTATGTGCTAGCAAGTACAGGGCCCGGCACAGTCCATCGCCCTGATCAGCAGGTGGTTGCAATTGCTGGGTTGGTTCTGTTTTCACTCCCAACTTCCACAGGAACCAATGGGTGTTGCAGTCCAGCCTAGTTCTGTCCACCACCCATTTGGCCCTCACATAAATCAGTGGGAGCTGCAGCCAAGTTGGAGCAACCCACACTAACCCCCACCAGATCCGCCCCCTACCCTGGTTTGCCAGTATGTGTGGCAGTAGTCCAGTCTGTTCCACATCCCATTCGGCTCTCATACATGTCAATGGGTATTAAAGCTTTTTTCCCTCTAACCAGCTCCACTATGCAGCCCACACAGATGCTGTTGGGTGTCTGTCTAGCCACCCCAGCCCCTGTCCTGGTTTTCGTGTCCTCCCATGGAAGTGGTAACCCAAGAGGGAGGAGCCCACTATTTCCCAGGCCTCTCCCATTCCTGGATTATGCACTCTCCAGGTAGTTCTGTGGTTTGACTTGACAGAACTAGCCCCCAGTGCCAGCTTCTGCCAGCTGATGCTGCGACTAAGCCCAACCAACTCTCACCCACTCTAATTTTGGTTTGTGCCAGTAGGAACAATCAGCACAGCCTGGCTTTTCCCTGATCTAGTCCACATGAGGTGCACAGGTCTGGACCACATGTTCACCAGCGGGAGCTGACTCACCAAGGGAGTTTCCCAAGTTCCTCCACTTAATCCACTCCCAGACCCAGTTCTCATACATGCCATTGGGTTTAGGCCAGGTTCCGGCAAAGTCTGGTTTTCCATTTGGCTTTGTATGAGCTGGTGAACGTTGCAGCCCGGCCCTCCCCACACCGTATTCAGGATGCACATTTAGGTGCTGTTGCCTTGACTAGTCCAGACTGTTGTGGGTTCCTTTACCTGTGATTGATGGCAGGCTCTTTGGTCACACCTAGCTTAGTCCATCACCCGATCCATCATCATGTCAGGTAACAGGATATGATTCTGCTGGACCAGCGCCGAGCCATAGCTTTTGCATGGACTAATATTTGGTGGTCAGCATTGTTCAGTGATTACAAGTTCTTCAAAGGAAGAGTTACTGTGATTGGGAGTCTTTATGATTGTTTCACGTCCTAGAAGCACAGTGGGTTCAACCTGGAAGCTACCTAAGCAGCGGTTTAAAGAACCAAAACCCCAGAGGTCCAGGCCGGGTGGCCAGCAGGCAGAGCCTGGTGCCAAATGGCACACTGGCTGCCCAGGGACAGTTCATCACGTGCATTGCGGACATGGACAATGGTAGAGAGTCCAGCATCCTATTGTCAAGATCTAGTAAACAGTTTCATTGTAAGTCCATCTTTGTCTGGAAGCAGAAATGCATACTACACTGCATCTTCACATCTGGATGTTAGTCTTCATTTCACAGCTACTGTACATCCCCTTAAGTGAAAAGTCATAATGCAAAATCAACAATAGAAAGAAAAATAGAAATTTACAATGCCATGAAGTTAAATGACATGTTACTAGATATGACAGTCTCCATTACACAGCTACTATACATCCCCTTAAATGAAGAGCCACAAAACAAAATCAACATCAGGGAGAAAAAAGAAATTAACAACACCAATAAGTTAAATAACATGGTATTAAATGACTAACGTGTAGCTGAAGAAATGAAAATCAAGAACCTTCTTGAAGAAAATGATGCCACTGTATGATCTACAAGTCATTGAATGATTTAATAATAAAAAAAAAGTGTTTTGAAGAGATGAAACCAAGCAAAAACAACAAAATCCATGTGATATAGTTTCTGCTGATCTTTGTTGGTGAAGTGTATCTCCTCCAGACAAACAGATGGGTTTTGTTTTTTAATCCAGTCTACTAATCTATGATGTTTGATTGATGAGTTTGTCATTTACATTCAGAGTTTAATATACATAGGGTGGTACTTTGGTCCTGTCATTTTAGAAATGGGTTGTTCATTGATTTAGTCTTCTGTTGTCTTTTTACTGGGATGTTCTTTCCATTTGCCTTTGGTTTTGGTAGGTGCTATTCCTCTTCTCTGTCAAGAGAAGATCTTGAAGTATCATTTGTAGGGCAGGTTTAGAAGAGGCAAATTCTTTTAATTTTTCTTTACTGTGGAAGAATTTTATTTCATTTTCAAAGACAGAAGAGAGCTTTGCTGGATGTTATCCTAGGCCGACAATTTTTCCTTTCAGAATCTGGAATATGTCACTGCATTCTCTTCTTGCCTGTAGAGTTTCCTGTGAGAGATCTCCTGTGAGTTTAATTGGCATTCCTTTATATGTCAATTGATTTTTTTCGCGTGCACATTTAAGGATCTTTTCCTTATGAAGAGAGCTTGATGATCATGTGTCTTGGTGAAGATTGCTTTTGATCAAGCCTGTTGGGAGTTCTGTGCCCTTTCTGGATCTTGTTTTTCAATTCTTTCTCCAGATGAGGGAAATTTTTCTTGATTATTTCACTAAATACATTTGCAAACTCAGCTTCTCTTTCTGCACCTCCTGGGACTCCCATAACTCTTATATCTGGCCTTTTAACAGTGTCTTTCAGTTCTTGAATACTTTTTTTGGCCTGATCCATCTTTGTTTCCAGCTTTTTGTTTGTTTCCCCCTGGTGACAGGAAATATCTAACAATTCTGAGATTCTTTCTTTTGCTTGCTTCATTCTATTTTGGAGACTCTCCACTGTACTTCTAATTTGCTGTACTGTGTTCTTAATTTCTGATATTCCAGCCTTGATTTGCTTTACTGCTTCCTTAAATTCTTTGAACTCTTGCATGAGCTTCTTATTTTTGATCAGAAGCTTAAAATCAGTCTTACGGATTCTGTGTCCCCCATTTTCTCCATGTCTTCCTCAGTTAACTCTGAGGTTGGTATAGGGTTTTGCTCCTTTGCAGGGGAGTTTTCAGTAATACTCATGGTGCCTTTGTCTCTTCTTTCACTCTTGATCATTGTGCTTCTGGTTAGCAGAGTCTTCTTCTTGGGGCAGGTTACTAAGCTGTGTCACCCACAGGTCTACAATGCGATTTTACTTATTGCAGTTGGTACACAACTTTTTGCTTGCAGCCACTTGTGCCACAACCTCCAGCGAGTTCCAGGTCTGGGTTCTTATGTCAGATTTCCACTGTGGTCTCCACAGCCCCAGCTCCTGGCTCACCACTCTCTACCTCCTGTAATACCATGCTGAGGCTGCACCACGGTCTCTGCAACCTTTCTCCCACTTCCGGGAGGGATCCCAGGATTAGAGAGATACCAGGTGTCTTATATAATTAGGTTGTTGGTGGTGCTGATCTTGTCGGAACCTGTTGGACCTTAGGTCTGGGTGCCACACGGACCTATTTTGACCCATACGATGCCACAGTCGGTATTATTTTCCTGCAGGACCAGTGCAATCCACTGAACTTAGTGAGTTCTCACAAGCTCAGCATATGCACAGATCACTGTTGTCCCCTGCAGTCCTAAAGCATTTGCCACATTGTGTAAAATGGCTCCTGACATACCACTACTACAGTTCTTGATCTGCTGGCCATCAGATCTGAGGGCTACCCAGACCTGTTTGGGCTGGAACCTGTAGAATACCATGTTGCTGCAGTTCATTGAGTCAGAAATGAGTTCACTCCCAGCTCAGCTATGCTCATTCCTTTCCCTTGCCTTTGCCTCTGTAGGCAAAATGGTGCCCAATTCAGCTCTAGGGGGCTGACCAGGCTGTGAAATCCCCCCCTGTTCTCACACTGCCTGTCTGGAATCTGCTACTCAGTCTCTGCTCCTGATCAAATCAAACGGACCAGCAGGATGGACAATATTTTGTCTGGGTTCACCTCCCAAGGTCCCAGAGAAAGTCCCTTCCCACCTGGTTGCTGGTGGAGTTCCGGCTGCTGGTGGAGTTCAGATTGCTGTTAGCTGAATGCCGCTGGAGTATCAGCCACTGTAATACCACATCGTTGTGTCTGCTGCTTTGCTGTGTCTGTCAGTCTCCAGGTACCCCTCTGCTGTTCTGTCCTTTCCTATTTCCTGAAATTTGTCCTCTCTTCTTCATCGTGATTAAATGTTTTTCTGTCCATTTAAATGTGTCCTTACCCTATTCCACCATCTTGATTCTTGTGAATTGTTATTGAACCAAAGGCCGATGACTTTGGAAATATGTAGTAGGGTGGACTTGTGAAGTAGTCTGGGCAGTTGCAAATGGAGAGACTGAGCTGAGTTAGCTGTGTTTTCAAGTGAGTCCTAATTCTTGTGAATATACAGGACAAGGGCGAAGGTTACCTGGTCCCTGCAGAGGCTAGCACATCACAGGTCAGCAGCAGCTCCTGAGGATGACTAGTACGGTCCCCGAGCAGTCAATGACCTCTGCCCGTGAGGTCACTTGGAGGATTACTTTGTCTGGAGGACAATTAAACATACAGCACATCCTTTTGCTCTATATTCTGCTCCTACAATTGTGCTTCAGGGAATCTGTGCATGGTAGAACTGAGTACACATCTTGAAACCCCTCAAAATGATATATGACTCAGCTCCTAGAAGAACCAAGGGCTGAGAGTGGTGGCCAAGGATTCTTTGGTTTGTTTGCAACTACTCAAGTGCTCTCAAGCAAAGCTCACAGCACAAAGAAAAATTATTTTAATTCCCCAGGCACTATTGATATACATTTGTTGATTTTAACTTTATATTATCCACGAACAACAAAATGTACTATTTCAAATTATGACACAAAGATCAATATAATGGTAATAATAAACCCATAAGGTTCTATAAATATTAATTCCCAGGTTAAAGGATGTGAATTTTTAAAGATTTATTTATGTTTATTGGAAAGGCAGATTTTATGGAGAGAGAGAAGGAGAGACAGAGAGATCTTCCACCTGCTGGTTTATTTTTCAAGTGGCTGCAATAGCCAGGGCTGAACTGATTTAAAGCCAAGAGCCAGGAGCTTCTATCCGGGTCTCCCACATGGGAGCAGGCTGCAAGGCTTCCGGCTGTCCTCTACTGCTTTCCCAGTCCACAAGCAGGAAGCTAGATTGGACATGCAGCAGTGGGGACTTGTATGGTGCCAAAATGAGATGATGGTGCCGCAAGTGGAGGTTTAGAATATTATGCCACATTGGGCCCGGCGCGGTGGCGCAAGTGGTTAAGGTCCTCGCCTTGCATGCCTGGGATCCCATATGGGCGCTGGTTCTAATCCCAGCAGCCCCGCTTCCCATCCAGCTCCCTGCCTGTGGCCTGGGAAAGCAGTTGAGGACGGCCCAAAGCTTTGGACCCTGCACCCGCGTGGGAGACCCGGAAGAGGCTCCTGGCTTTGGATTGGCACAGCATCGGCCGTTGCGGCTCACTTGGGAAGTGAATCATCAGATAGAAGATCTTCCTCTCTGTCTCTCCTCTCTGTATATCCGCCTTTCCAATAAAAATAAAATAAATCTTTAAAAAAAAAAGAATATTATGCCACATTGCGAACTCAGAGTGTTAACATCTTATCTTACAAAGTTTGGGTGAAGAGCCTGGTGCTGTAGCCTAGTGGCTAAAGTCTTTGCCTTGCATGTGCCAGGGTCCCATATGGGCTCTGGTTTGCGTACTCGTGGCCCTGCTTCCCATCCAGCTCCCTGTTTGTGGTCTGGGAAAGTAGTAGGGGACTTCCCAAAGCCTTGCAACCCTGTACTCATGTGGGAGACCCAGGGGAGGCTTTGGGCTCTTGGCTTCGAATCGGCTCAGCTCCATCTATTGCGGCCACTTAGGGAGTGACTCAGCAAATAAAAGATCTTCCTGTATGTCTTTTCCTCTCTGTACATCTTTCTTTCCAATAAAAATAAATAAATCTTAAAAAGATTTTGGGAAGAAAAATGAAGTTCATTTTCTAGGCCACTCATCATGCCTCTGAGCAAAAACACAGACCTCTCAGTTTTTTCTTTGGTTCTCAAACTGTGTTCTAATTACACCCTCAAGTGACAGTGTTAACACAGAATCACTCTGTGAAATTGGGCTTACAAGAATAGAACCATCTGAGCATGGGCAGAGGGAGAAAGATGACACTGTTCCTCCAATTGACATATGGGGAAAGGAGGCAGGCAGGAGCACTGGGTGCGCTGGAGAGCTGGGTTTTTTGCCTGTACTGGGTTTCCTCCCATTGATGGCAGACTGTGAGCGATAGCCAGGTGGAAACTTGCAGCCAAAGATTTAGCTTAGGTGGAGTGAGTCAGGCTGAAGCATACATTTGGAAGTCATTCAGCAAGGTGACAATGGTGAACAGCACTAAAATGGGTTAGCACTGGCAGTGGTGAAGTCGAACCTAGAAGAGCAATGTGTTTAATCCTGAGGTGCCCATATCCAAGGGTATTGAAGGGCATCAGGCACTTCATTGTCTGTGTGGTGTCTGATGGCAATTATTCCCAGCAGACTTTCAGACACTGGTTTCCCCACAAAATCTTCAGTTTAAAAGTGAAACTTTTAAAAGTCCACAATATTCTCTCACTTTAAAATCCCAATAACTGATTTTATTTTGGGCTTAAGTGCTATTGTAAGGAATGTGCTGGTCCAAAGGTCATTATTATTAAAAGTTAAATCCTCCAAAGTTGAAGCTCATTAAAAACACACTGAATGAGGCAAGTCATAAAATGGAGGAAGAAATGAGAATAATTGAAGAACCGAATTCCAAGAATAAAGTGCTGTGAGACTAGCTTCCAGGAAGCTAGTGCTAAACGAACACAGTGAATTAGCAAGGTCGTCCTGAGTCGAGTTTCTGAGACTGTTTGGCAGCTGGGAGGCTGGTTCTGATCATGAGTCAAATCTGACAAGCACTGGTCTAATAGAATAAATATATTCGTTCATAGAAGAGGAGAACCTTTCCAGCTGTGAAATCTATTTTCATGGAAGTGCATGAAATAATTAAATAGCATCTTCCATAGCATTAAAAAAAAAAAACTCAAAGCAAATAAAGCAAGTAGGCATTTAATATGTCTGTGTCTCCCACTGATCTTTTGTAAAATAAAAATCAATTGTCCAATATTAAGTTAGAAATCTATTGAAAGAAAAAAGAATCATCTGAGTTGAATGAAAAAATTCTACCTCTGGGCCTTCTTGAGAGATTTTGATACAGTGCACGTGGGGTGGCCCATGGCTTTGTCTGGTAATCAGAGCCCCAGCTGACAGTGATGGATGTGGTTCCAGCAAGCATTGATGTACTGAGATGTTGGAAGCTTCATGATATTCCAGGGTGTGTTCTGATTTACTGCTCAAATCTTGAAATCTACTATGTACAATAGGCATTCTTGAAGACTGAGTAGGGGAAGAAAGTGAAGTTAGTCTACTTCTGTGATGTGGGCCAGGAAGACATCCGGGGGATGAGACTAGCATGCTTCTCCCAGAGGCTGTTTTTCAACCCTTGGAAAGATGCTAGATACATCCATTGCACTGATGTATCAAATGCAGCTAATGGAGATGCAATACTTACCCAAAAAGAAGATGTTCATATTTAGTGGAGTACACCTTTTTAAAAAAATATTATTTTTTTTTAATCAAAAAGTCAGATAAACAGAAAGAAGGAGAGACATAGATGAAGATCTTCCATCTGCTGAGTCACTCCCCAGGTGGCCGCAACTGCTGGAGCTGAGCTGATCCAAAGCTAGGAGCCCAGAGCCTCTTCTGGGTCTACCACATGGGTGCAGGGTCTCAAGGCTGCGGGCCGTGCTGGACTTCTTTCCCAGGCCACAAGCAGAAAGCTGGATGGGAAGTGGGGCTGCTGGGATTAGAACCAGCACCCATTTGGGATGCCAGTGTAAGGCAAGAACTTTAGCCAGTAGGTTACTGCGCTGGACCCAGCAGTTTACATCTTTTAGAATTCTGTTAAAACTAATTAAATAGTCTTTTGGTAGAAATCTATTTTACTTAATGCAAGTGCCAAAGATATCATGGATAACTATAATTGTACATAATATAAGGTGATGTATATGTATCCTGAATTGCTGCAACATATTTTCTGGAACCAACTTATTTGTAGCAACATGTTTTTCCAGGTGGATGTTAGTTTCCAAGCATTTTTTTTTCTCCAGAGACTGATTTCTTTATGGTTATCCTAAACTTCTTGAAAATACTAGTAAAAATGAATAAATAATCTGTCTGTTCAGTATTGGCATATCTGTGGGTGACTTGAGTGAAGACTCGGAGAGGTGAAGCAGGCTCCTACTCTATAAAATAGTTACTGAATCCGAAATTCAACAGTATTCCCAACCAAAGAAATCTGAATGAACCAGAGATCTCCAAAACCTTCTACTGTCATGTGACCGTGTGTGTTCTGATGTCCTGAGGAATGTGAAGGCATTTTTCAGGTAGCATCAACATCACTCAGTGATATAATCTTAGGGGACCACCATCCTAGATGTGGTGTTATTGACTACAAGGTTGTTATGCAATGCATGATGGTACACTAAAAAACAAAGCTGGGCTCTTCCCTTTGGCTATCCGTAGCACCCTGCTGGATTCGGTGAAGCTTGGACCAAATTCTCTTCAGAGGGTTTCTATGATGCAGCCTTTCGTTTCAGCTCAACTGCAGTTACTGTAGCCTCTTACTTTCCTCCCACGCTCAAACATATCAGATTCTTTGCTTCTGTGTTTTGGTCTGGAGGTCTCTGAAACACCCCCCCCCCCTTCTTCAATCTAAAGCAGGCTCTGGGCACATTTTTTGCCTCAAATCTTCCCGTTGATGTTTTTCTGTGTTGGATTCACTATTTCAATTGTGTGTTTTTACTATTTTTCTGGAGCACATCATCCAAAAATTCCCTAATGAGAAGTGTGGCAGAAATCCTTTTAGGGGATTTACATTTACATATGATTGGTTGGTTATAGACTTCTACTATGAAAATAATTTCTCCCTCAGATTTCTAAAGACTTTATGAATAATGCGCACAGTCCTATTACCTGTTGCTACATTGAAAAATCCAATGCCGCTGTGTTCTTGTTTGCTTCTGATCACTAACCCATAGTTCCACCACAGCATTAAGCCTAGATTCTTTTAATAGCTCCTCTTTATCCCTAACAACCTGCCATTTCAAAGTAGTATGACTGTGGTTTTTTGTATTGTTAAGTGCTAACTAGATGCTTTCAATTTTGATAATTGTCTTCTAATTCTGTAAAATGTTCTTATTTTTATCTTTGATAATTTCTATTTCTCTCTTTTTTGTCATTTTTTCTGGATTTCCTATTAATTTAGTGTGTTTCATAGTTTCCTCTTACAATACTTTATCTTGAGTGTACTTCAAAAAAGCCTTTGGGAAAATAGGATTAAAATATAAATTTATTTTGCTGCAAAAGGTTTTGAAATCGATACACATTTTCAGCAAAGTTTTTGAATACCCTTCAATTTTTTATGGGACTTTTATTTTTAAGATAGATTTTATTTATTTGAAAGAATCAACAGAGGGAGGACAGAGAAAGAGAACCTCCAAAGGTTGGATTCACTCCCCAGAAAGTCAGAATGGTCAGGACTGGGGTAAGCCAAATGCAGGAGCCTGGAACTCCATCTGGATCTCTCACATAGTGTCAGGAATCCAAGCACCTGGGTGATCTGCTGCTTTCCCAGGAGCATTAGCAGGAAGCTAGATTGGAAGTGGAGCGGCTGGGACTGGAATCAGTGTTCATGTGGGATGGTGGCATCCCAGGCAATAGCTTAACCTGGTGTGCCACAATTCCAGTCCTAAAAACTTTCTTAATTTTAATTTCCAGATTTTTTGTTTGTTTGTTTACGTGGTTTTACTTTCCAAAGCTTTTAGGAATTGGACTTGTGGCACAGTAGGTTAAGCTTGATCTGTGATGCTAGCAACCATATGAATGCTGGTTTGAGTTCCAGATGCTATGCTTCTTCTTCTAATAATGATTACATGGTTGATCAGGGTGGGAAGGATCAAGGTTTAGGGAAAATTGGGTGAATTCATTACTTCCAAATTTGCTATTTTTTTTTTTTTGTTGATTCTGGAGGGAGGGGAGAGGCAAAGAGGGAAACCATTCATGACTTTCAACATGTCCCAGTACAAAGGGGTGAGGAACCACCACCTCCTTATCAATCCAGAATCTCAATGTATACATATTCCAAGGGTTCTATCCAAGTGCTTTGGATAGTTCCGGAATGCTGCTGATTTCACCAACCCAAGGATGATGTCACCCTCCCAATGTCCATTGGATCCATTCACCGAGATTTTTGCTGTCATCATTTGGGGTAGTTGTCCAGTTAGTTCTGTTGTTCTGCTATAGCACAAAATGTGCTGCCAGAGTCTCCTTTTACAACAGGGCTGTGTCAACTGCTCCACCTTTTTCATTAAGTAATGCATGTTCTTGCAGGTGAGTCTAAGTACCTGGGCTAGGTGTCCCAAGCATCACCAGATCGCCCACCCCTGGGGCTCACAAACATGGCACTCACCTAGTAGGTAGGCCTTGGGACCTGGGCCAGGAGACCCAAGTCCCACCAGGTCCCCCACCTTTGAGGTTCATGATGCTCTACTTATGATTCTATTCTTACAAATGAACATGGAAAAGTAGTAGAAGATGGTTCAAGTGCTTAAGCCCTAGCCAACACATGTGGGAGACTCCAGGGAGTGCCAGGATCCTGGCTTCTCCTGGCCCCGTTCTAGCAATTGTCACCATTTGGGGAGTAAACTAGTAGGTGTTAGATTCTCTCTTTCTGCCTTTCAAAAATGTAAAAAGTAAATCTTTAACAAAAGCAAAGCATTTAAAGAACTATTTTTCATAATTTCCTGTTCTTATTTTATGAATAATAATGCTTTTCTTATTCAAGGATACTAAGTAAAATTTCTTTGCTAGAGTCATCTTTTTCCTCCTCCCTTCTGCCTCATTTCTGCTTTCATTTCTGATGAGCTTTGGATTTCTGCTTAGGATTTATTGAGTGGGAACTATACATAGGTAGGTGTTTGGGAACATTTGTCAAACGTAGGATTCCTTACAGGTGATGCAGCCCTGATGTTGGAGATGCCATACATAACTGCATGTGAAGGGATTTCTTTTTCTCCCCAGGGACATAAATTCTCTTGGATCTCATCTTTATATTTTTGGAAGTGATTTCTCTAGGTATATTAAAGAAAGGGGAATGGAAACTGACGATTCTAACACTCACTTCTCTGCATTCATCTCCAAGAATAAACTTTGGTTTCTTGTTTGGCATGCTTGAAGGAGTGATAGCCTGACTGTGTAGCATTGGGGAGGGGATTTTGGAGTGTGCTGGGCAATCAGGCTTTCAACAATTCCATTTTTGGATGCCAGTCAACTGCAGTACCTGGTACCTCAAATTCCGATTTTCTCAGGGTGTTGCTAGGTTGGACTAGCTCTTTTAGCTCCCGCAGCAATTTTAGCTAACGGTTTTATCACTGCCTTAGCTCTGCTGCTTTCAGAATTGGGCTAGAATATCTGTGGTGTCCTCTTGCACTTTGTCTTTGCAGGTGTGTACCTTTTGCTATGATTTTCATATATACTACTACAGCCTATTTTTCATTGGCTTTTGGGAGAAAGTGACAATAAACCTGTGGTTCATCTGCCATAAATAAACAGTACTAAAAATTAATTTTTTGAAGACTAATGCTTAATATGTTTTTAAAAAAACTACAAATGTGAATAGCTTATTTTTTTTTAAAGATTTATTTTTATTATTTTTTTATTGGAAAGGCAGATATACAGAGAGGAGAGACAGAGAGGAAGATCTTCCGTCCGATGATTCACTCCGGCGCCCATATGGGATCCCGGGCGTGCAAGGTGAGGACCTTTAACCACTTGCGCCACCACTCTGGGCCCTGAATAGCTTATTTAAAAAGCTAAATCTGTCAAGTTAAACTCCAGAACCACCTGGAGAGTGCATAATCAGGGAGTGGGAGTGGCCTAGTAGGGAAATAGTGGGCACCTTCTTCTAGAGTTGCCACTCCCACTGGAGAGCACGAGAACCAGGACAGGGACAGGGGTGGCTAGACAGAAAGGCACCCACCAGTATGTGTGTGGGCTGGATAGTAAGGTTGGCTGGGTTGAACTAGGCTTCAATGCCCATTGACATGTACAAGAGCTTAATGGGATGTGGGCAGACTGAACAAGCCTGCGATACATACTGGCAAGCATGGGAACCAGTGTCACGCCCACGACTCCTATCGTCCCGCAATAAGAGGCAGACGTGAGTGAAGTCTTCTGTGGTAGTCTTTATTGTGCACACCAAGATGAGGAAGAGGAAAGGGCCCCGACCCCGGCAGGCTGCCTGCTCTTATGTGCTGACCGGCTCCGCCCTTGCCGATGATAGGTTAGCGTCATGATCACGCAGAGTCCTGGGCGACCGGATTCGCCAGTCCCCAGTGTTCACGCGCCGGCCATGAGTCGGTCATGCCGTAGTTCACTGTGCGTGCGCTGGGCGCCTGCGCAGTACTACGAAAGCTATGTGACTCTCCACCAGGCACCAAGGTGTGGCTTCTCCGGCCAGCGCCATTTTGGGTACGGCATGTGGCCAGTGCATATGGATGCGGCTGGCAACAAACCAGGGTAGAGGGCAGGTCTGGTAGGGGTTATGGGAAGGCGCCCCAACTAGACTGCAGCTAATACTAGTTGGCATGAGGACCAAGTATGAAGTGGACAGATTCAGGCTGGACTGCAACAACCATTGGTTCATGTGGAAGACAGGGTTGGAAACAGAACTGACCCAACAGTTGCAACAACCAGCATGTGCATAAGCTGATTGAGGTGACAGATGGTGCCGGACCCTGTACTGGCAAGCACACACAAGAATCAGGTCTGGGAGCACCTCAGATGAAATTTCTTTGGAGATCTCTTCAACTGAACTGCTGATCTCAGAACCCCAACCATGAAGAGAATGTGTCAGCCAATGGTTCAGAATAGATTTCATCATGCTTGGAATGGTGAGATTGGCAGCAATTCAGAACTGTTGAACTATCAAAACTGCTTGAGCAGGACTCGCAGAACATGCTCCACATCAGGGACCTGGGATGGGTGGAAAGCTGGGTGGGGCTTCTCCCTGTGCTTCTCCCCTGACCCCAAATACAGGAGAAAAAATGATGATAATAGTGTGAAAATAATGATCTTACCCACTTAAAAAAAGATTTATTTACTATTTTATTATTATTATTATTATTTTATTGGAAAGGCAGATATACAGAGAGGAGAGACAGAGAGGAAGATCTTCCGTCCAATGATTCACTCCCTAAGTGAGTGAAACAGGCCGATACTATGCCGATCCGAAGCCAGGAGCCTCTTTCAGGTCTCCCACGCGGGTGCAGGGTCCCAAAGCTTTGGGCCGTCCTCGACTGCTTTCCCGGGCCACAGGCAGGGAGCTGGATGGGAAGCGGGGCTGCCGAGATAGAACCGGTACCCATATGGGATCCCGGGCGTGCAAGGCGAGGACCTTAACCACTGCGCCACCACTCCGGGCCCAATTTATTTATTTTTTTTATTGCAAAGTCAGATATAGAAAGAGGAGGACAGATGGAGAGGAAGATCTTCCATCCACGGATTCAGTCTCCAGGTGACTGCAATGGCCAGAGCTGAACCTATCTGAAGCCAGGAATATACAAAACAAAAGGAGTTCCAAACAAGAGTATGGATACAATTGATGGGTTTTATTGCTAAGCTCAATACTTCCTCCCTTATCCCATATGACCCTTAGTGAATAAAGTCTGATGCCACTAATAAACTTCGGCTTTGACCATCAGTCAGGGTCCACGCGTGTTATTATCGGTTCCGTGCACCGTGCTGCGGGATGGCGACATTTAATATTTTCTTATATTTTGGATAGGTAAGACATTCAAAGGATTCAAAATCCAAAGAGATAAGATCGTACATTGTAAAGGTTCTGGTATCATCCCTTTAGCCCTCACCCATCCCTATGTTCTCCTGGGAGGTAATCAGTGCTGTCAGTTTGATATTTGTGGCCCTTTTTTCAGGGACACCTATGTGCACACAAGCAAATAGACTTATGTATGCCTATATATCCATCTCCTACTTCCGTACTTTGATTCCAAATTTGCTTTCAAAGTTCCACCACCAATGCAGCTAAACTACCGTCTTCACAATGAAGATTTCTATTCTAACATAGAATTTTTCCACACAGAAAGAAAGAATCCTTCCAAGCTCTGACCTCCCTGCCACCACCCCCAGAGGAAAAGAAAAAGAGTTTTCTTGCTTCACCACTGCCTAGAAACCAACAGCAGCTCTTGTTCTGATCTGTTGTTCTGCAAGCACAGTGAGACTTGTAAGGGGAGGGGACACTGACAGGGAGCAGGGACAGAACTAAGAACATTGGCACTTGAATCTTCTCATATTTTCCAGGAGTCTAGCTTTCATGGTGCTAGCCACTTCACTGACATTTCCTTGAAGTGACAATCTGGAAAGAAAAAAATACTTCTCAAGGACTTAAAAATGCTCAGGGTTGCATGGAAAACATTCAAGCTGTCCAAAGTTGGCCCAGTCATTCTGTGAGCTACTGTGGAGAATTCCGATTTATTAGCTGTTTTACACACATTAGAAAAAAGGAAAGCTACTCAGGAAGGAGCCAATCAGTGCAGAATCTTCCTGTCATACTCTTCTTCTGAGGGTTGATCTACCACTCCTGGAACAGGTGCAAGCATGACAGCAAAGTGGGGCCAAATACAGCAGTTCCTTGATGGTAAAGTCTTGGTGATGCAAATTGCTGAATCCTTCTCCTAGGAAGAACAAAGCTGGAAGAACCAGCTTTTCCTGATTGTTATGGGGTAGTTATATGGGAGCTCAGAACTGCCCATGGCTACATGCCTCCAGTCACATGGAGGAGCCTATCATTGGCTGTGAGGTTGAGGTGAGAGATCTGAAGTTGCACTGATGAGATCCAATCCTTGATTTTGGTCATTTTCTTTTTTAAAAGGATTTATTTATTTATCTGAAAGGTAGAGTTAGAGAGAGGGAGTGAGGGAAGGAGAGAGAGAGGGAAGGAGGAAAGGAGGGAGAGGGAAAGGGAAAGAAGGAGAAATAATTTTCTCTCTGCCGGTTCAGTTCCCAAATGGCAGGCAGCAAAAACCAGATGCCAGAGCTGGGCCAGGTTGAATACAGGAGCCAGGAGCTTCATACAGATCTGCACGTGAGTTCAGGAGACCAAGGACTTGAGCCACACTATGCTGCTTTTCCAGGTGGGTTAGCACAAAGCTGCATCAGCAGTGTAGCTGCCAGGCCTCAAACAGGCATTCATAGAGAATGCTAGAGATGCAAGTAATGACTCCTCGCTATGCCACTGCATGTGTCCATATAATGTTGGTCTATCATCTGTAACAATCTGTTTAACCCTGGTTCCGCATACCTAAGAGTCTGGGAGTTATCTCCTGGATGTTCCCTCCTACTTGAAGCTCTTTTTTATAGTATACAATCATCTTTCCCTGCCTTCTGCATGAGTCCTGCCCCATTTTTTATACTCTTTCAACCACATCTTACCTGGATACTCTTGTCAGAAATTCTTCTAGCCTTCCCTTTTCCTACCTGATGCCCATCTGTCAAGATGTAACAGGTGTCTCAGTATTATTCTTAAATAGGCCTTCTTTTAACTCCTCTGCTTTTTCCTTCCCTCACTGTCCTGAAAAGACCAAATTCAGCATTCCTACCCTGCCTACTTGCCTGTTCAGAGGGGTCCAGGTGGTTAGTTATTGTAGTCATCATGAGGACTGGTTGCTAACATGAAAAGTGGTGGCATTACGGGAAAACTCTCCAACAGAATAACTACACCAATCACGCCCTTTACAAGGGTTCTGCATCTGAGCCGCTAAGAGCTACTTGGCTGCAAAACAAGCTGCACATGTACAGAGAGGAGTCAGAGGTGTTGACAAGGACATAGTAGAAACTCCCAAGTAAGCAGAAAATGAGAAAGCAGCAACTGTGAGTCACACAGAACTACTGAGTATATTGAATGCAGGGTCAAGTAATCGACCAGAGTGCAAAAACAAAGAGAGGAACAAAACTACCAGGATGGTAGGGGACAAACTCTTGCTATTGAGGAGATCACAAAATAATAATAGAACCATATTGGAACCTGATTTGCTGTCCAATTCCTAGTGGTATACCCTTACATATACAGACTCAAAATATTAAATGGAACATTCCAGAAACAAACAATTCCTTTGTTTTAAATTGTACCTCACTGTGAGTAGTGTGATAAAATCTTGCAGCATTTCCTAGTGACTGGCCTGGGATGTGAACCACTCTTTCTGTAAATTTCCCAGCATATCCACACTGTACACACTGCTCATCTGTAAGTAGCGATCTGAGCTGATCAGATTGATGGGTGGAGTTACAGCACCTGTGTTCATGTAAAGTTTTATTTTATTTTGTAATGACCCAGAGCATAGGAGTGGTGATGCTGACAATTTGAATATACCAAAAAGAGGAAGCTACACAGTACTTTTTAAAGTGAAAGTGTGAAAGTACAGTAGGACATTTCGGGAGACCACATTCAATGTTCTCCACTCTCTTGTTAGTCATCACAATCTCTGCCTGTGTCTAATTTATAAGCCTTTAACATAGCTATGTATATATAGAACACACACACAGGGATATAGGCAGAGCATAGGCAGTCTGATGCTATCTGAGGCATCAGCCCTCCACAGCAGGTCTTGGAATTTAATCCCTGCCAATAAGAAGCACGGTGATGGCAAGGACAGTGATCACATTCAAGCCTGTATGAAGCTCGGCTAAAAGATGATGTGGAGTTCTTGTGTGATTTCTTTGTTATCATGAGATTCTTTTTTTCTTTCTCCCCTCCACCTACAATCACTATATCACTATATCTTCTTGTCATATCCTTAAGTTTCCCACCCTGTGATGCCTGACCCTATCTCTTCATGCACACGAACAAGTTCTTCCAAATGGAATAATTCTTCCCATCTCCCAAATATCCCTAATTTCATCTGTTTATCACTTATTCATGATGCAGTTCAGACTCCTCAAAGTAGCTCTTTTATAACCCAGCCAGGTCAGATTCTCTTCCTTTACTCCAAACAAACTTCCTGGTACTGCATATTGTGATTAATTCTCCTCAACTAGCATAAGTTTCTTTTGGGAGCACAGCTACTGTTTTGTTCTTTTCTGTATTCCCAGTGCTTGGTCCAGTACCTAGCACAAAACATATAATCCATGAAAATCTCAGTTTTTGGTAAGGCTCTCAGTCTTTGACCCTGTCAAAAGCCACTGGGTTCAATAGCTTTCTGTTATTACCCCATCTTCCAATAGATCTACTTGCAGCCTGTAGTATCTGAGGTGCACGATGATGACTTTCAGACCATAATTTCATGATGTACAAGAAATTCCCCTGGTTCAAAAGGAACTTATTGTCTGTCCCCTAATTTCCTTCAAGAATGGACACAGAGCTCTGAAGTTGACTCTGCTGGTTCAGGTGAGAGGATGTGGCCTGGACTAGAGGACTGATGGAATAAGAGGTGGGGATAAATTCTGGGCATGACACAGGCACTGAGTGCTTGGTGAAGAATTGGGCATGAGATGAACGAGGGAGGCATCAAGAATGTTTTTTGACTTGACCAGCTGAATGACTTACATTCAAAGAGAGGAAAGAATGGAAATGAAGCAGTTAAAGAGCAAAACTCCTTTGTATTTTCATATAATCAGATTTTTTTTTAATGTTTATTTATTTTTATTGGAGAGGCAGATTTAATGAGAGAAGGTGAGACATAGAGAAAGATCTTCCATTTGCTGATTCACTCTCCAAATGGATGCAATGGCTGGAGCTGAACCAATCCAAAGCCAGGAGCTTCTTCCAGGTCTCCCATGTGGGCTCAAGGTGAAAAGGACTTGGGTTATTCTCTGCTGCTTTCCCAGGCCATCAGCACGGAGCTGGATGGGAAATGGAGCAGCTGAGACATGAATTGACTCCTATATTATCGTGGCACTTGCAAGGGGGAAGATTAACCATTTGATCTGGTGCACTGGTCCCTCAGATTTCTTTCTGTATGGGCCTGGTGGCATGGCTGGCTAAGGGGCTCACCTTGAATGCACCGGGATTCCATATGGTCGCCGGTTCTAATCCCGGCAGCTCCACTTCCTCACTATCTCTTCTCTTTGTATGTCTGACTTTGTAATAAAAATAAAAAAATAAATCTTAAAAAAAAAAAAAGATTTCTTTCTGTCTACATTTTGTTTATACGCACTCAACTCATGGAATGGAAGTATGGATGGTTTCACATTTGGTAGTAGTATTGGGCAGGACACTGATCTCCCTTCCTTGTTCTCACACTTGCTGGTTGGGTGCTGCAGTCCCTTCCCATACAGGCAACCTCACCTTGGCATTCTGTATTGTGCTCTGGTTTTTGTCGCGACCCAACCTGGCTCAACCCACACTATTTTGGTGCTTGGATTTGCCAGTGGATGACGCGGACAGATTCAGCTTGGTGTTCCCCCAACCCCTGCCAATTGTATGCGAGTGGGTAACTTTCCATGGCCTGTTCTGGGCTGTTTCCTATCATGTTTCTTGCATTTACCTGCCGGGTCTGTGTCCTGCCAGAGGAGTTGCCCAGGCTCCTCCATTAGAACCCTTCCCAATGCCAGGTTTTGCACATACCAGTGGGTCCATAGCCAGCCCTACTCAGTCCACCTCCTGTCATAGCAGGAACAGTGGCTTTTCCTGACTGGCCTTCAACCCAAACTGGTCTTTGCTGTTGGATGTTTCAGCCCAGGCATGGTTTGTCCATACCCACATATGGCTCACACATGGCTCAGTAGGGGGTTGAGACCTTGCCTTGTCCATCCCACATCTATCCTAGTCCTCCAGGACACCAGAGGGTGTTGGGGTCTGGCCAGGTTCAGTGTATCCAATCCCAGTCCACACTTGTGCCAAGGGAGACTACAACCGTTTCCCGATCAGAATGCAGCCCCCATTCCAGGTCATATACCCCTTGGTGGGGACCTCCACCCAGCTAGGGTTGTCCCCTTAGCTCCCCAACCGGGCCTGTTCCCAGCCATAGATCACTTGCATGCCAGTGGTTGCTCTGACTCAGCTTGGCACAGCCTCTCACCTGTCCTGGGGGTCAGGTTTCTAAGCTGTGTTGCCCACAGGTCTACAGTTCAGTTTTACTTATTGTAGTTGGTACATGGCTCTTTGTTTGCAGTCAGTTTTGCCACTCCCTCCAGTGAATTCCAGGTTTGGGTTCTTATGTTAGATTTCCACCATGGTCTTTGTATTCCCAGCTCCTGGCTCACCAGTCTCCACCTTCTGAGGCTGCACTGTTGTCTGTACAACCTTTCTCCTACTTCCAATTGGAGTAGGTCCCAGGATTAGGGAGAGACCAGGAGATCTATATAGCTAGGTTGTTGGTGGTGATAATCTTGCAGGAACCTGCTGGCTGTTACGTCTGAGCACCACACAGACCTATTTTGACCCGCATGATGCCATAGTCGGTATTATTTTCTTGTGGGACCAGTGCAATGCACTGAGCTCAGTGAGTTTGCTCCCAGCTCAGCAAATGTGCAGCTCACTGTTTTCCCTTGCAGTCTTAAAACTTTTGCCACACTGTAAGAAATAGCACCTGATGTGCCACTACTAACTTGATCTCCTGGCCATCAGGTCTGAGGGCTGCCAGTACCTGTCTTGGGTGGAACCTGTAGGATGCCACATTGTTGCAGTTCACTGAGCCAAAATGAGTTCACTCTCTGCTCAGTGCCTGTGCAGTATTGTCCATACCCTTTGCCTCCTTAAACAAAATGGCACCCCACCTGATTCAGCTCTAGAGGGCAGACTGGGCTGTGATCTCTGCCATGTGCCAGCACTGCCTGTCTGCGATCTGCTGCTCTGTCTTTGCCCCTAGTCAAATCAAACATACCAGCAGGTTGGGCATTCTTTGTCTGGGTTCACCTCCTGATCTCCCAGTGAAAGTCCCTTCCCATCTGGTTTCTGGTGGAGCCACTTGCTGAATGCCACGGAGGTATCAGTCAATGCAACACCACATTCTTTTGTCCATTGCTTTCTTGTGTTTTTCAATCTACAGTTGCCCCTCTGCTGTTATTCTGTCTTCTTCTGTTTCCTGGAATGTGCCCTCTCTGTTTCATACTGGCTAATGTTTCTCTGTTTGTTTAAACGTGTCCTTCAAAGTTCCTGTCTTTTAATTTACCATTTTAACCATATTTAAAGGTATTCTTCTCTGAATTGCATGCATTCACATTGTATTGCTGTAACAGTATCATTCATTTTTTCAACTTCCCAAGCCATAACTCCTTACCCACCAAACAATAATGCCGTAATACCCTCTGTGCAGTCTCCGGCAACCACTATTCTATATTCCACCTCCATTAATTTGACTATTTTGATTATCTCATATAGGAGGAGTTACACAGTTTTTGTTCTTCTGTGACTGACCTATTTCACTTAGCATAATGTCTTTAAGATTTACCCCATGTGGCCACATGTGTCAGAATTTTTTTTTTTTGGAGTAATAATGTATCATATGTTTGTACCACATTTATCTGCTCATCTTTTGATGGGCAATTAGGTTGCCTCCACCTTTTAGCTATTGTAAACAATGCTGTTGTGAACATGGGTGTAAAAATACCTGTTGAAGAAGCAAATTTGAGGGAAATGCATACTCAGCTGGAGCATATACTAATTTTCTGTGTGGTGTTTTGAGGAAGCACCATATTGCTCTCCATTGTGGCTATATCAGTTTATGTTCCCACACACAATGCTCAAGGGTTTCTAATTTCTGTTTCTCTAACACTTGATATTTTTTGGTCTTTTTAAAAAACAGCCATCCCAATGAACAAGAAGTGGTCTATTGTTTTTGATTTGCATTTCTTGAATGATTAGTGAAGTTGAAGTTTTTATGTGTTTATTGGATGTTTGTATACCTTCTGTAGAAAATGGGAAAGATGTTTTTGGCCCTTTTTTAAAAAAAATATTTTTGATGATGTTTATATAGCTGATGGGGGGGGAGGGTCAAGAATTAGGGGAAAGTGAGTGAGACCATTGTTTCTACATTGTCTTTTTCTTCTTCCTGTATCTGGGGGAAAAGGAGGAAATAAGGGGAACAACCACATCCAGCTTCCCAACTGTCGCAGTACCTGGGAATGGGGAACTGCCACCTGATGTCCTCCCAGGGCTCCAGGTATGGAGCATATTCTGAGGGTTCTGCTCAAATAGTTTTGATAGTTCTGAAATGCTGTTGATCTCACAGTCCCAAGGATGAGGAAATCCTTCTAATTGTCCATTGGCTGGCATACTCCACCTCAGGGTCTCCACTTTTCCAGAAATTTGCTGTCATGTTTCACTAAGGTAGTTGATGAATTTGTTCTGTCCTCTTTCCCCAACTCCTCTATGCAAACCAGCAGATGCTGTGACCCAGCCCAGCTCTCTGCCTGCTACATACTCGGCCCTCATGTACACCATTGAGAGCTGCAGCCCAGTCAGAGTGATCCCCAATGACCCCCACTGGGCTGGCCCCCAGTCCTGGTTTCTTTGCCTGCCAACATGTGCAGTGAACTGGGCTGGTATGTCTCACCTCCCATTCAGCTCTTGTACACATAATTGGATACTGAAGCCTAACTCATTCCAATTGACTCCACCCTCAAACCCACACTCATGCCAGCAGGTGCCACCATCTGTCTAGCCAGGCCTCATCCCAGTCCTGGTTTTATATTCATCAGTGGGAGTTGCAGCTCATCAGAGAGGTGCCCACAGTTTCCCTACCTATTCCATGCCCCGGATCTTGTACTTTCCATGTGGTTCTGCAGTCTAGCTTGACAGAACTTGCCCTAGTCCCAGCATCTACCAGCTGATGCTATATCAAAGCCCAATCTGCCTGTACTTACTCTGGCTTATGTATGCACCAGTGGCTATAGTTAGCCCAGCCTGGTTCTCTCCCTAACCCAGTTCACATATAGGCCAACAGGTGTCGTAACACTGCCCAGCTTGGTCTGCCCCCAGCCCTAGCTCTCATGCTGATAAGCAGGAGTGGCCCAGCAAAGGAGTCCTCATTGCTCCCCTGCAGGGTTCACACCCTCCCTCCAGGGTCTCATGTTTGCTGGTGGGTGCCAGTCTGGCATGGCCCATGTCACCTTGGTATTTGCTGCCAAGTGCTGTATCCTGACCTGGCCCTATCTGCCCCCTGCTGCAGCTTGCGCTGGTGGGTGCTGCTGCCCAGTTGGCCCAGCCTGCCCCCAGTCTTGGCACAAATGTGACTTGGCAGGTGCTGCGGCCTGACCCTGCTTGTCCTGCACCCTACCATGGTTCTCACATCTGCTGGTGGGTGTTATGAACTAGTTCAGCCTGGCCTGCCCCCAGACCAGAGCTACACATAAGGCAGTGAGTACTGTAACGTGGCCTGTCTGGGTTGCTCCTTGCCTTGGTTTTTGAGCTCACTTGCAGGGACTGTGTCCTGACAAAGGACTTCTCCAAGCTCCTGCATCAGGTCTCCTCCCAGTGGCAGCTCTCATGCACACCAGTGGGTCCTTGGCCCAAGCTTAGTCTACCTCCTATTCTGGCAGGACCAGTGGCCTTGTCCAACCAATCCACATCCATTTGGGTTCTTGCTGTTGGGTGTTATAGTCCAGCCATGCCCGGTCCATGCCCTGTTGCAGCTCTCACATGGTTCAGTGGGGCTGAGACCTAGCCCACCCCATTCTATACATACTCTGTCTTCCATGAAATGAAAACCAGTGGATGTTGGGAGTCTTGCCCAGTCTGGTGCACTCCAGACACAGTCCATACCCATGCCAAGGTACACTGCAGTCATGTTCAGCCCAAACCATTGGCCCCAGTCCAACTCTTACACTTACCAGTGGGAACTTCAACCTCGCCAGTGTGTTCCCTAAGTTCCCCAACCAGGCCTGTTTCTAGCAATAGCTCTTGCTCATGCCAGTGGTTTGCTCTGACCCAGCTCAGCACAGCCCATTCCCCATCTTGGCCTTTGTCACTGGATACTATGGCTTGGATTTGGCTCTCTCTCTCTCTTTTTTTTTTTTGTTTGTCTAACATATTATTTACTCTTTAGTTTCCTATTTTTTTAAATTATTATTTCCTTTTATGACACAGTTACATAGGCTCTGGGATTCCCCCTATACCCTCCCAAAGCCCTTCCCCCATATTGATTTCTTCCATATTATTACAGTAGTGCAGCTCATATACAGTCATAATTCCATCACTGTGGGGAGGTATGGACAATGCAGAGAATCTAGCATCCAACTGTCAAGATAAATTCAACAGTTTCATTGAGAGACCATCTTTGATCTGAAAGTAGAGATGGTAGAATATCATCCCATCAAATGAAAAGCCACAGCACAAATTCAACAACAGGAAGAAAAATGGAAATTGGATTTGGCTCATTTTTGAGAGGGTTTTTTGTTATGAATTTATGGTTATTTGTAATATATATTGGAAATAGAAAAGGTTTCCAAGACATGAGAATATTATGAAAATGCCAGGGATTCTTGGGAAGAGGGGTAGAGATGAAGATGTCAGTTAAAATAAAAAAAAAAAATCTCTGTGTTAGCTACTTGGGGGGGGGGAGGATAAACAAAATACTTTCTGAGGATCCTTAGCTTATTTTTATATTGTACTTTAATTACATCATGGGTTATTTTTACCTGGAAATTAAGAATGGACTACCATGTGAATGTAACTACTACTAAGAAAACCACTACTTCAAAGAAATGCCCTCTTATAATCCTCTAATATAAAACATACTTTTCATATACAATTCACTTACAAATTGATGTTTATATAATAAAATGCAAATTTGGAATATATATATTGGATACATTAATGGACTTCAGCAAATTATTTATCACATAATACTTTTAATTGTGCAATTTACATTTTTCAGTTAACAAAAGCTGATTTTCATCAATCATTTGTGGGATATCACCACAAAAAACATACAATATTATAGAACCAATACTTAATCACAAAAAATTACAGAAACATGAAAATAAAGCTATTATCTTCAGATAATAGACAAAGATTGAGGAAAATTTAAGAAGACATATAAATCTGTACTGTAAACTGAAGCTGCTAGAGGAAACAGAATTACCAACCATTGGTAACAGAAAACTAATCTCCAAGAATAACAGCCTTTTGAACTTAAAGAAATTTTATTAATGTTAAGGTAATTACCACTGATTATTACTAAAAAGTGCTAGACTGTTGATTTTTAATTTTTGGTAAAAATCTGTAAGGCTAATGTTATGTAAAAATCTGTATTGTCAATGTGTAATTCATAGATTTTAGAATAACATGACATTATTCAATGTGTATCTAGGATACTTTTCAATATTCCACTCTAATATTCTCTCTAAATGATCCACAGCTAAGAAAACATACCATCCCCTAAAAATAAAACAGAACTTTCACTAATGTGACACTAAAGAACAGCTTTCCATTTCTGCTCAGGACGTGTGTCGCTGACTGTGGAAAGAAAATGAGAGTACAATTTAACAGTGGGTAAGTAAATATACTGGATTTTAAGTTGTCGTAAAGCTAGAAAAATAACTCATTTCTAAAATAATTGTTTTCCAAAATTTTACTTATTAAAAATTAAAAAAATGTTAACTTATTTATTTGAAAGGGTTACCAGCTTGGAGGGAGAGAGAACAATCCACTGGTTCACTCCCCAATGGCCTCAATGGCTAGAGCTGAGCCCGTCTGTGCCAGAAACTTCCTCTAGGTCTCTACATGAGTGTACAGGCCCAAGAACCTGGGCCATCCTCCCAGGCAAATTAGCAGGGAGTTGGACAAGAAGTGGAACAGCCAGGACTCAAACTTATGCCCACATGGAATGCTGGCACTGCTGCCCATTATGTTATAGTATCATATTCTGTTGCTCAGTAGTCATTTTACATGTGTAGACACTGGAAGGCTTCTATATGAAACTCAAGCTTTTAGCCTTGATTGTAAGAGTCAAACTTCTATCACTAATTACAGAATTATTGATTTGTTATCTTTGAATTTACTGCCTTTACTACTGCTTAAAACCTCTGGGTGCTCACAAAAATTCTTCATAATCTTGGGGTATGTGAAAAGAGAAGCTATCTTTCTCTTGACTTGCCCTCCCCTGACTTTTCTTTACAATTATTTTTATTTGGAAGGCAGATTTTCTAGGCAGACACAGAGAGAGAGACAGATAAAGAGAGAGACAGACAGACAGATCGGTCTTCATCTGATGATTCACTTCCCAAATGGCTGCAATAACTAGAGCTGAGCTGATTCAAAGCCAGGAGCTTCCTCTGGGTCTCCTGGCCAGGTGCACGGGCCCAAGAACTTGGGCCATCCTCTGCTGCCTTTTCAGGCCACAAACAGAAAGCTGGATTGGAAGTGGAGTAGGCTGGATATGAACCAGTGCTCAAACAGGATGCTTGGGCTTGTAGGTAAAAAATTAGTTGGCTATGCCACTGGGCCAGCTCTTCCTTGACCTGCCTTTGACTGTAATCAGAGGGTTGGATGAGGGTTCGAATAGTAACTGAGATTCTAAGTCATGTGGAATTTTGTTTCCAATGTGTTGTACACTGGTTTGGTGCTATCAACCTTCCTAGGACCAATTACTCCTACTTAAAAGTGGAGTTTTTACTCTGTACCTGTTCACTATAACGTTCACTTTTAAGTGAACGTTGAAGGGTGTTATTTTTACTAAATGAAAATTAATCCATCTGTTAAAGTATTTCAAATGGGAGCCAGCTCCATGGCATAGTAGGTTAATCTTCTTTTGTGGCACCAGCATCTCATATGAGTGCCCATTCCTGTGTTGGCTGTCCTACTTCTGATGCAG
Source organism: Ochotona curzoniae (assembly GCF_017591425.1). NCBI lineage: Eukaryota > Metazoa > Chordata > Mammalia > Lagomorpha > Ochotonidae > Ochotona > Ochotona curzoniae. The sequence goes on along the minus strand of NW_024464939.1, from coordinate 19,406,234 downwards.
GTTCCTGTTTATGACCTGAGCAAGCAGCAGAGGATGGCTCAAGTCCTTGGGTCTACTGCACCCACATGGAAGTGAACCATCAGACGGATGATGTTTGTATTTCTCCTTCTGTCTGTAACTCTGCCTTTCAAATAAAAAAAGTAAAAAATAAATCTTCCAAAAAAAAGTATTTTAAATGCTGTTAATATGGGCTGACACTGTGGCCTCTCTTTACGACGCTAGCATCCCAAATTGGAGTGCTTATTTGAGTCGCAGCTACTCCACTTGCAATCCAGTCCGTGTTAATACTAGAGATGGCAGTGGGAGACGGTCCAAATAGCTGGACTGCTGCCACCATGTGGGAGATCCAGATGGAACTGCAAGTTTCCGGCTCTGGCTTGGGTCAGCATCAGCCACTTTGGCCACTGTAGCCATGATGGGGAGTGAAGTAGTGGATGGAAGATCTCTTTCTTTGTATTGTGCCCACTCTCTAATCCTCCCTTTCAAATAAATACATGAATGTCTTATAAATAAATAAAAGCATTTACTCATGTATGAATAAAAATAGGCTAGTAAGTAAATCTTGAGAAAAATGCTGGTTAACAACAACAAAAACCCCTAAAATCTGAAAGTGTACTTACATATTTTTCCTTCTTTTTCTAGTTTCTTCAAATGAAGGAAGACATTATGTTCAGCCATTCTATGTAAGTTCTCAGGAATGTTCTGAAAGTAAAGCATAAGTGAGAAAAATTTCCACAAAGAAAAACATTAACATTTTTGAAACTTTTGAAGAAAAAAATGCAATAAAAAGTTCAACTTAAAAGTTACACATTTAAGCTTTTTTTGAAAATTATTTTTATTTTTTTATTTGAAAGGCAGAGTTACAAGAGGAGAAACAGAAGTCTTCCAACTGGAGCTAAGCTCATCCCAAAGCCATGAGCCAGGAGCTTCTACAGTGTCTCCTTTGTGGGTACAGGGTCCTAAGGACTTGGGCCATTCTCTACTTTCTCAGGCCATCAGCAGGCAGAATGGATGGGAAGTGGAGCAGCTGGGACTTGAACCAGCACCCATATGGGATGCTGCGGTGCCTCAGGTAGAGGTTTAGCTAACCACATCATGGTATATGTTGAAAAATTAACTTATTTTTATTGATTTTTTTATTTGAAAAGCAGAGAGACAGATATCTTCCATCTCTGGTTTACTTCCCAGTGCTAGGGAAGGTTCAGAAGCCTAGCACTGTATTCTGGTTTCCCCTCAAGGGGAGCAGGGCGGGGGGCAGGCTGCATCTGCCCCCCCAGGATGTGTAGTATCAGGAAGCTGCATCAGAAGCAGAAATTCCAATATGGGATGTGGAAGTTCCAAGCAACTTGTTTAACCACTGCCCATGTCTAACACATTTTAACATCACTCTAACTAAAGAATTTCGCTTTGTACATATTTCTTGGGTCTCTGTATTTCTTTATATATTCCTGCGAATAACACATAGTGTTTGTCCCACAAATATAGTTCCAGTTCTGTTCCCCCCTGCTATGAATAGCCTTATGTTTGTTATACAGGAATAGAGTAAAAACTCATTAACATTTTGTTTAACTTCAGTGTCTTTTAAGTTGAGACTGCTGGTCTCTACACAACGGCATTGCCTATGCGATTAAGACTTGTTTTTCTATTTTATAAAATTTATTTTTATTTGAATTATATTTTATTATTATTATTTTTAAATTTTTGTTTTTTCATGATACAGTTCTGTGGACTCAAGGATTGCCCATTCTACCCTCCCCAATCTCCCTTACCTTTCTACTGTCATCCCCATATTATTAAATATTACAGTTCTTTAGCAACAGTCTCAAACTTATATTTTTAATCATTATTTCTTTTTTAAAAAATTATAATACTGATTATAGGAGTGATCGAACACCCATGTGAGCCTCTGTTAGGGTGGAGAGGGTCAGGATGGAGGAAGGTGGACACAGATATTTCAGTCTTCTCTCCTTTGTCCAAAAGGGAGGGCTGGGGAGATTGAGCTGCTCTTTGCTGTCAGACTGCACTAGCACTCAGGGAGTGCTACTGATACTGATGTGAGAAAGAATGTTCCAATGGTGTAACTTTAAATGTCTTGATTATTTTGAGAACCACCCTTCGTGGTTCCTATTCTTACTTGCCCCAGAGGTTTATCAAATTCTTTCTAAGTTCTGTTGGTTGATCATGTGCACTTCAGTATGTGTTCACAGATCTAGGTGTTTGCTATAGAGCCTGGTCTAGAGTGTTGTTCAACCTGTCTCACTTTTGACTTTTTGATGAGGTACTGAAAGTCCTCTGTTGACTTAGATGAGCTTGCTATCTTGTTTTTTTGTGTGCACCTTCATATGCTCTTTATTCTTGCACAGGAGTCAGTAACTGAGGTGGCCAAGTCCTGTGACCACGGGTTTAGACCATGGGTCCATGTGATTTTCCCTGAGGTCATGGACTGAAAGCATAAGTACAGCTGGGAAGCCCTAAGATAGCTTTCCTGGGAGGTCCTCAGTCCTGGCTCTCCTGTGGATCTGTTGAAGGAGGTCAGGTTCAGCCTGCCTATTGTATCAGAAAACATACTGGTGGGTACAAGTGCCTGGTCAGTCCCACTCCCAGACCTGGCTTTCATATATACCTGTGGGTGCTTCAGTCTAGCAGGGGTGTTCCTGAAGATACCTTCCAGGCCCAACCCCATCCCCTGATTATTTTTTTTTTTAATTTTGATGATCTTTACATCATTGATTAGGGCTCAAAGGTTCAAGGGCTACAGGAAAGTAGGAAGACCATTGTTTCCACATTCTCTTTTTTCCTTCCTGTATCTGGGGTAAGAGGAGAGACAAACAGCCACCCTCCCAACCATCCCAGGGTCCCCAGTGTGGGGCATGCTCTGAGGGCACTGCTCAAGTGGTTTCGATAGTTCTGAATTGCTGCCAATCTCACCATTCCAAGAATGATGAAATCTCTTCAGAATCCTCTGGCTAACATAGTCCACCTTAGTGTCTCCACTTGCCCAGATTTTCACTGCCAATACTTGACTGGGGTAGTTGACAAATTTGTTCTGTCCTCTGTTCTGGTACCAGGTATCTTATCTGCATAGGACTCCAATGTACTATCATATCCTCCATGTGCATTTGGATATGCTGTCCACTGCCCCGTCTGAGCCACTGAGGAGGCTCAGGTCTGACACATGCACTCCATGGTCAGGCCATGGAACCTGCAATTCTCTTCATGGTTGGGGTTCTTAGTCCAGCAATTCTATTGGGGGATCCCCAAATAAACTTCGTCTGAAGTGATCTCAGACCAGATTCTTATGTATCCTTTCCAGTACAGAGTCCAGGACAGACCTTTGCCCCAATCAGCCTATGCATATGCTGGAGATTACAATTCCCAGCCCTGGATTTTGTGTGCACTATTGCATGCTGTGGCCCAGTTGGGGCCAATTCAAAGAATCTCTACCAGATTTGCCCCAAAACATGGCTCTCAGGAGTGCCAGCAGTGTTGTGATCTGTGTGACAAATCTGCCACTACTTCCAGCTCTCATGTGCTCAAGTGGGTGCCTTGGCCCTCTGGATTCCCCATCCTGATACACTCTATCGATGCCCTTGATTACCTGCAGTTACAGTGGCCTGGTCTGTGGAAACCCCTTGAATTCATCCCATTCATGTCAAATAAGCCCTTGGTGGTTCCTATCCTTATTTGCCCTAGACCCACTTCCTGAGCAATGTGCCCCTTCCCCTCTCATGCCCCTCTCAAACTGCCACCCCATCTTGTCCAATACCACTAGGATGGCGCATTTGGTGGGCCCTAGTGGCAATATGTCCACAGCTTCATCCCATCCTTTATGTGATTCAGACTTGTACTGGGAGCACAGTGGATTAATCCACTGTCAACAATGCAACATTCCATATGAGTGCTAGTTGAAGTCCTGGCTGTTTCACTTCTCATCTAGCTCCCTGCCAATGTGCCCAGGAAAGCAACAGATGTTCCAAGTACTTGGGCCTCTGCACCATGTGAGAGATTCAAATGGAGATCCTGGTTCTGGCATTAGTTTGGGTTAGTTCTAGCCTTAGCTATCATTTGTGAAGTGAACTAATGAAAGGAAGATCTCTCTCTCTTTTTCTCTCTCCCTCTCTATTTCTGTCTTCCAGACTGATAATTAAATCTTAAAAAGGAAAGAGTTGGTCTGATCTGAAATGTGTACACTTACCACAGTCTATTAAATTGGTCATTCTAATACATTTGTGGCAATTTACAAATAAAACAAAAAATTACCTTGTAAATAATTGCTACAAGCTCCTTTGCTGTAAATGGTTTCTCAGTGTTTTCCCGAAGTAAAGCAAGAATTTGATCTTCTCGAATATTTCTGTGAGAAATGTATTCTAGAATTTTAGCTTCAGCATTGTGTATTACTGGGCCATGTCCTGAATTAAAATAATTATAAAGTGTTAAGTACAATGGAAGTTATTTAAAAATAATCCTTTTATAATGCTATTTGAAAAACAATCCTTATAATGTATTGAAAGAGAGTACTAACACACAAAAATAAAGTATTTGGAAAGCCATACAGATTTAAGAGATTTAAAAATTATTCACAATACCAGAAATGTTAGAGGATAAAATAAAATCCATATAAAATACCATTACACACACTGAAAACTATAAAAACAATTTAATATTGCAATAGAAAATAACAGTAAGACAGCATACACAACAATAATAAGTACTCAGAATGTGCTAGGTAGTATTCTTCATGATTAATACACATTATTACTAGAAGCTCATGGGAGGATCACTGATTTTATAGCAGAGACTAAGCAGTGGGCATGATGGCTGAGGGTGCATGACCTGCCCATGGCTATACAGCTAACAATGGGTAGAGATGGCATCCTGACTTGGGAGTTCTTAACCACTGTGACAGCAGAATTTTAAGAATATAATGGATTGATAAATTGGTAATTCAGAAATTTTGATTGCCCAGACTAAGTTATGCTGAAATTTAATTACCTCTTCTCAAGTCACTGCATGGACTTTGGCTGGCCATAAATGCCATTAGCTGTGCAGTGGTTAGGACGTCTTGGAATCTCTCAGAGCTTACTTCTTTAGTTGCACAGTGAGGATACCACTACCTACCATGTTGGATTTTGGGGAGGGGAACAGCTGAGAGAGTTCCTGCTCCTAACCCTATAGCACCTTGAATACACAGTAATTAAGACCATGATATGTAACTGACACGGACTGCCATTTGTTGGGGTCACTAATGCAAACACTCCAGGCACCTTTAGTCATAGGCAGCTTCTCTTCAGCACAGCATAAACGTGAGTGCACTCATCTACACACTCCTCTTAAAATCAGCTACCAGAGTTTGTTTCTTCTATGTTATAACAGGAAGGTGCAGGCCCAGCCTCCCTGTTTCCTACTCTCAGCAGTAGGCCTGTGTGAGACAGTATAAGACGTTTAGGCTATTGGACTGGCAGATCTTCTCAAGACTCTTTGGTTAGTAGTAAGAGAGAAGGTTTTAGAGGATCAAGCACCCAGCCTCCTTTACTTGTGCCTTCTTGTTGTGCCCATTTCTGTCTTGGCTTTTCAGATGCTGGGACTCCTATTGTGGAGCAGTGCCGTGATAGAAACAACAGGTGTATTTTTCTTCTCACAACAATGGAAATAAAATGCACCATCTTATGGTAGAGGCAGCAGCTACTGATACTTCGGTCTTGTGAGTTAAGACACTAGAGCTCAGGTCCAATGTTACTCAGCTAACATGTGGTCCAGAACAGGAAGCAGGGTAACAAAAGAGACTTTGGTTGATGGGAGGAAAAGATGTTCCTATGTTCCTGTTGCAGTATAAGCTTATTTCTTTTAGCAGTGCTATTAAACCTGTACAGATGTTGAAAATAATCCTATCTTCATAAATTTTTTTAAAAAGAATTTATGTATTTGCTTGAAACACAGAGAGAGGGAGAATCAGAGAAAGATCTTCCATTTGCTGGTTCACTCTCCCAATGGCCACAGTGGCTGGCCTGAGCTTCTTCCAGCTCTCCCATGTGGATGTAGGGGTCCAAGCACTTGGGCTAGCCTCTGCTGCTTTCTCAGGCACATGAGCAGGGAACTGGATCAGGAGTGGAGCAGCTGGGACCTGAATTGCAGCACTGCAGGTGGTGGTTTTATCTCCTGTGCCATAGAACTGACTCCTAAAGAAGGTTAATAATGTTAACTATTGGCCCTTTGGTTATATGTGTGGATAGATAAGACTCAGTGGTGTCATTGAAAGAACTAGCTTACACACATTTATACTTCCAAGGCTGAATATATATCCTAGTAGAGTCAAGCCTATTTGAACAGGAGCTCTTCCCATCATTTGACTCAACAGTTTGAAAGAATTTAAAATTCCTCACCTGGATATATGATAGCAGCTTTGAGATTCAATAGTTCTTTTAGGGACTTCATATAATCATAGAGGTCTTCAAAGATAGTTGTTCCCTCCCCAAGGATGCAATCTCCAGAAAAAATAGCATTTTCCTCTTCCAGGAGCAGAGCCATGTGGTCATCCGTGTGGCCAGGCGTGTATATAACTCTGCGGAAGAAGGAAGAGAATAACAATTATGAATGCTTGGGCTTAGAAGAAATTTTGAAAATTATTCTTTATCCTTTCTTCTGGATAAGACACAAGTGGTATTAGAAGCTTCTTTTTCTTTGTATCTACTAAAAATCATATCATAAAATTCTCCATCTTTAGGGGCCATCATGGTGGCATGGTAGGTGAAGCTGCTGCTTGCAATGACAGCATGCCATGATAGAAAAATTAGTTGGGTCCTGCCTGCTAACACACCTGGGAAAGAAGAAGAAGATGGAATAAGTACCTGGATCACTGCCACCCATGTGGGAGTTCCAGGTTTCTTTCTTCAGCTTGGTCCAGCCTAATTGGTGCGGCTGTTTGGGGAATAAATCAGCAGATGGAAGATACTTCTCTCTATACCTCAGCCTTTCTGTGTCTGTATCACTCAGACTTTTGAATATACATTAAAAAAATTCTTTAGTCAAACCAAATTGAACACTTTGAAAATGGAAATTTAAGTTTTTCAAACTTTTTTGGGACAAGACATAAGCACTTTGGACCACCAATTTGGAAATCAAAGAAAGCACAGGTAATTAAGTTAGCAGTCATATCAACTGCCCCAGGGAGGTGCTTTTATTATTTAGGAATACATATTAAATTTTTTCTATGCAACTTTATATTTAAAAACAAAGCTGTGGTCTTATTTTAATACCAAATATCTTCCACGTGCTTGTTCACTCTCCAAATGGTCTCAATGGCCTGATTTGAGTTGATCTGAAGCCAAAATCCAGGCATTTCTTACGGTTCACCCATGTGGGTACAGACGCCCAAGGACTTGAGCCATCCTCTGCTGCTTTCCCAGGCCATAAGCAGGCAGCTGGATCAGAAGTGGAGCAGCTGGGACATGAACCAGTGCCTATATGGAATGCCAGTGCTGCAGGTGCAGGCTTAGACTATTACCGTGGCACTGGTTCCAAAGAAATAAATCAATCTAAAAAAATCAGCATATTTTTAATTTCTGTTACTCTTTTTCACTGTTTTTTCTTCAGCAAACTGATTCTAGTAATTTTAAAGTATGACAATTATTTGAAGAATTATTTTTACTTACATTTATTTTATAATTATACTTAAGCAAAGAACATTGTTTAAGTAATTTGCTCTGAAAAGCATCTCTTGATTTCTCAGACTTGCTGCTTTGTATTGGCAATTTTTTAGCTTGGTATTATTATTATTGTTGTTATTATTATCTAATCTATTTAGGCAGAGCAACAGACAGGGAATGACAGAGAGCATGCTCCATCAGCTGGTTCACTTCCAAGATGGTTGGTCACTGGACTGGGCCAGGCCAGAGCCAGGAGCCTACAATTCCTTCTTGGTAGCAGAAAGGACATGGCAGCAGGGACCCAAGTACTTGGGTATTATCTAGTGAAACTGCACTGGATGCAGAGTAGCCAGGACCTGTACCTGTGCTGTAATATAGGATGTACTGCAATATAGGGTGCATTGCAAGAAGAAGCTTAATCCCCTCTGCCTCACAACCCTGGTTCCAGTTATACTCTTGTGCTTCGGATTACATTGCTTTTATATAGGTTTCCCATTATTTCCTTCTTTGTTTACCAGTTTGCCTTACAAGGTTACGAGTTTCTGAAGGACAAGACTGTCATTTTCTTCATATTCCCAGTGTTGGCCACTTAGTAGTAGTTACTTTTAGAAATATATTGCTAAGTTCCAGGCATTATATTCAGGGATTTTATGAGTTTCACAATACTTTATGTGCCTAGAATATTTTTTTAAAACATTTATCTGAGAAACTCAATTGGCTAATTCTCTGCCTTCAAGCATCAGCATCCCATATGGGCACCAGTTCCTGTCCTGTATTCTTGGATGCTCTACTTGCTATCTAGGTATCTGTGTATGGTCTGAGAAAGCAGCGCGGCACTTGTGTGGGAGACCTGGAAGAAGCTCCTGGTTCTGGACCAGCTTGGCTCTGGCTGCTGGGGCCATTTGGGTGGTGAACCAATGGATGAAGATCTTTCCCTTTGTCTTTCCTTCTTTCTGTAAATCTGCCTTTCCAATAAATAAATAAAGAAATCTGTATTAAAAAATAAGTTGAGCAGCTGGGATTCAAACCAATGCTCTGATTCAGGATGACCACATAACCAGGTGGCTTAAAACTGTAGGCAGCAGGCCTAGAATATTTATAATACAATTTGGTAATAATGGGATATTTTGGGAGTTTGGGGGAAATATAATTGCATATTTGTATTTATTACATAGGAATTGAACACAGACTTATGGTTAGAATAGTAGACTGCACAATCTTCCATCTCTTTTTCTTCTAAAACACTAATAAAATTACCAGTGAAGGATGGGAAAAGAGATTACATCATCAAAAAGTAAGAGAAAGAAATATGAGTGACAGGAGATGGCTGAAAACCGAATTTAAACTGGTAAGGGAAAAGCTGAGAATGAAACAAATTTATACTGCAGAATTCCACAAAATGTCAACATTGGGGTATCAGGAACCTGGAAATGAAGAGCAGAGGATTGGGGGCAAGGGAGAATGGCAGAAAACACAAGGATCAAAATCTGTTTAATTAACATGCAGATCACCAGATTCCCTTGCCATTGTGAGCAGTTGGACAAGTGCCCCCAGTCCCACTGAGGGAAAGGCCAGATGTAATCTGCTTTCATGAGGGTAAAACACTGATGGAGGAGTTGGATCACATAAACATGTGTGTCTCCCCAAGCTGTCTTTCCACACTCAGCTTCCACGATGCTGTCTGGCAGGCCTTTGCCTCATGAACAGGTTAGGAATCTTTTCTAAGTTGTGCTACCAGCTCAGCAGGAAGGCCTTGAAGATGTCAATGCTGGACAATTAAGTTCATCCAGATTACTCTATAGTCAGGTGCACAATCTACACAAAGCCTCTCTCACATTCTGAGAGCTCATGATGGCTCTGTAGTTTCCAATAGAAGACAATTAGGAAATGTTAGAAGATAATCAGGAGTACTAGGCACGCCCAGAACATCAGAGGCAGGGGAAAAAAAACAAGCAAACAAAGGAATTTGGAGGCAACAAATTACAAGCAAGGAACTTTTCCAAACCCAAAACCCAAACCAGGAATATTATAATGGCCTCAGTGAGATAAGAGAAGAAATTGCAACTATGAAACAAACAACAACAACAACAAAAAACCCTGGCTAGAATAAAAGAAACATTTAAGGAATTGAAAAGAGCTCTGGAAAATTAAAACTGGGGGCAGGGGGAAGAAATGAATACACAGTAAGAATAAGAGAAAAATTAATAATAATTCTCCCAGAAAGAATATTTAAAAAGACAAAATGATAGAAAATAAAAGGGAAAAAATGATGTGTATCAGAATTCTAGAAACAGGAACTCTAGGAAATGGCACAGAATACAAGATGAGAAAACAGCCAACTTTAAGAAAAACTTCTACGGCTGAAAGATACAATCTAGGACTGGAATAGCCTAGTTGGGATTGACAAGGATGCACACCTTAGACTAAAGTATAGTCAGGCTTGCCCGATTCACCACATGTCAATATGGCACCTGGCCATACTGAATGCTTTGAACTGAAGGAATTTGAGAAAACTGAGGAATTTGAGAAAATTGCAAAAGCAAGGAAGTCTCCCAGAGTCTCTGCCCTGAACCAGGTCATGGAACAAGAGAGAATGTTTTGTCCTTCCTCTGAAGTACATCAGAAGACGCTCATGTAAGATGCCCAGCAAAAAGAAATCTTGATCTCCGAAAACATGGACACAGGGGGATCCACAGAAGTAGGACTCCCCAAGATCTTCCCTCTTCACCCCTATTACCCCTCCGCTTCCCAGGAAATGACCATCAGATCACAGCTTTTGACCACTTTGCCCTCTCTACTAGCATCCACCTCTTCAAACTTCACATATAAATATAGACTCTGTTTCCTTGACTCTTTTATTTCTGAAGACTCATGTGACATATAAGATGCATGAAATAATTTGTATGTCTCCCTACCACTTCTATCCCTTGTTAAACTTTGTTAACTTTATTTTCAGACAGTCAAGGACCCTAAGAAAGAACAGAAAACTTACTCCTTCTATAGCGATTAGGCTTGATCTTGAGCTGGTAGAATCCAGTTGGAACAAGAATCTTGCTAAGGCAGTTTAGGGAAAATCCCCTACCCATGGCATCTGTGTTGCCCACACCTGCCTGCAGCAATCATCCTGTAAAGTTGGTTGGTTCCTAATGCTTCCTTGTAGTGACTGCCCATCCAACTGACTCTCTGCACACCCTCCAGTTCCACTCCTTAGCTCTAAATTTGCCCTTGTCAGAGAAGTTGCCTGTATATCTGACTTTCCAATAAAAATAAAATAAATCTTAAAAAAAAATAAGCCTTTTCCCTCGATGCAAAAATCCCAGTCCCAGTGGTTTTTCTATCTTTTGTCATGGCTTCCTTTCATAAAAGTTTGCCCATTGTCATATTCATATATATATATACATATACATATACATACATATGTATAAAAGTTTACTTATATATTCATATTATATAAATATACAAACATAATTTGTATATTCATAAATATAAATATTTATAAAATCTTAATATATAAATATAAAAATATAAATACATAATAACTATTTATTTATTTATTTGTTTTGAAAGCCAGAGGAGAGTGGTGCCTTGATAGTGAACAAATATTTGAAGATCCAGCATCATTTAATTGGCTAGATTTCCAGGTAGAACAAATGGACAGAGGAAACATAAAATCTTTCTGTCTTTTAGTACTGCTGGAGTGAAGACATCTTTCCTTTCCCGGTCTGGGTTCCCAGACTATGACACTTTCTCTATCACCAAGCCCCCTGCTTTAGTCCTCGGACCTCTGGCCATGAACTGGAGCTGCACTGTCAGCTTCCATGATCTGGAGACCTTGGGACTTCACCAAGCTGTGCCACCAGCTTTCCAGGCTCTCAACCCAACAGATGGCCTACACTGGACTTCTTAGGCTCTGTAATTATTTGAGCAGTTCTACTAATAAATCTCCTTCCCCTCTTCTGTCTGTAGAATCGTAATACATTGCTCAGTTTCATTAATATTAGCATAAAATACTAACCCACACTTTTAACCAAGAGAATAAAAAAAATACCGCACTCAAGAATTGTCACAACATGAACAATAAAATTAAGAAAGTGCAAGTGGGCCCAGCATCATAGCCTAGTGGCCAAAGTCCTTGCCTTGAAGACTTTAAACTGCCAGGGTCCCATATAGGCGCCAGTTCATATCCTGGCTGCTCCACTTCCCATCCAGCTCCCTGCTTGTGGCTTGGGAAAGCAGTAGAGGATGGCCCAAAGTCTTGGGACCCTGCTGTCATGTGGGAGATCCTGAAAAAGCTCCTGGCTGTTGGCTTTGGATTGGTTCAGCTCTGGCTGTTGTGGACACTTGTGGAGTGAACCAGAGGATAGAAGATCTTTCTGTCTTTCTCTTCTTTGGTCTGTAAATCTGACTTTCCAATAAAAATAATAAAGTAAATCTTAAAAAGATACAGGTGTCTCAGTTTTACAAGATTTCCTGAAAATAGTAATAAAACTATGGAGAACACTCACAAGCCCTTCTCCCTAGCTACTGAAAAGACATTTAACAAAAGTCAGCTCTTTAAAGGGAATATTTAAGAGAATTTGAAATGATTATAACTCTGAAGAATTTCTCCTATGACAAGAAAAATTCACATTTTTTTCTAAATACTGAAACTGTAACAGCTTTAAAAAAAAAACCACTGAAGTATTACATGTAAGTTATGAGAATGGGAGGTATTAGCATAATGAGAGCAATTATGTCTGAAAGGCCAGTGCCTTACAGTAAGAACTGCTATGCTTTTATGGTTGCCAAGTTCGTGCTTTATATGCTGCAAACAATTACTATATTATAGTTGCTCTGCTGGTGAGGTATTAAAGAGCTGTTAGGAATCATTTCTTTTGTCTGATTAAACATGCTGCAACCTGATAATAAAAGTATTCAGTGTTGTATGAAAATAATTCCAGGAGATAGTTTGCCAGCCAAGTTTAAATTATATACCTGCATATGGGTGTGTGCCCTATTTTAGGAATAAAATTGTGAGCACATAGAATGCATTAACAAACAGAACTCCATTCTTCTTTTTTTTTTTTTTTGAATCTACGCAAACTCATTTGGAGTGCCATTCTTTTACAGTCTGCAAACCTGTCAACACGCTTGCAATGACTCCTTCGTTATCTGCTCTTCCTCCAACCACACCAGAATTCAGTAATGGTTTTCTTTGATATTTTTCTAGGCTGATGGCCATAAAATGTCTTAAAGTAGGGCATCGGAAAGTGCAATTCTTCAGTTACCAGGCTGGCTAATGCCTTCCTTTGCATAAAACTGTGTAAAAATTGAACTTGAATAGGCAGAAGGCAAAAGCAAATGGCATCAGAGGTATTCTGCTAAACATTAGAGAAAATGCAGCTGTGGCCTTCCCATTCATCACGCAGAGAACTCATCTAGTTCTGCCACTTTTGTCACTGGGTAGATTTTTACAGGATAGGTGTCCTGCAAGCTTCATGATGGCTAACAAAAGCTGCCAGATGTTTTCTCCAAGAAATTAAACTTGGTTCATTAGAAAATTCCTGAAAGTCATAATGGAATCAAATTTGTACTGAAAAACTTGTGGATTTCTACTTTTGACATGGTTCTTGGGTATTATTTCTGCCTCTATTGCGAGGCTGGCAAGTAGACAAGACCAGCTGGACAATGAATACCTGAAGACTGCAGCGAATTTTAACCTTCTATATATGAAATTTTTGCTTAACAGGTCTTGACGTTAATATTTAGAATTGGGTTTAAGTGGCCTTATAAAAATGGAAACTGGATTTATGGCCAAAAGGGAAGTAAATGCTCTATTAAGGTTTTTATCATAAGTAGCATTTATATTTTAGGATTATTTACAAATAGGCATTTTTAGAGTATGTATGATTATATTTTATTTTTTCTTGGCTTGTCTATGTCTTAAAATAGACTCTCATGTTTATCTTAGAATACAGTAAAATGTGAATAGAATTCAGATAATGTTGAAATCCTTGGGAGGAGGTAGAGACAGGAAGCTGGATGAGGATCCCGTAGACACTGACATGGCTTTGTTTCGTCACTTGAGTGCTGCTCATCCAGTGAGTTTACTTTATAAAAGATCATTATGCTTTAAAACAGTTTTAGAAAATGTGGTTGTGCTCACCTCACTGGCAGTTACCTTGCAAAAGCTGCATATTTATTCCTTCTTTCCTTTTGTTTTTTCCTCTTTTATTTGAGAAACAGACACACATATAGAGTTCCCATCTACTGGTTCACTCCTCAAATACTGCAATGACCAGGGTTGGGCCAGGTCAAAGCCAGAAGCCAGAAACTCCAATCTAGGTCTCCTAAGTGGATGCTAGAGAGCCACATGCTTGAGCCATCACTGCTGCCTCTTGGGGTTTACTTGAGCAGCAAGCACAAGTCAAGAGCTGAATGTGGGTATGGAAACCAAGACTGGTGTGAGATGTGGGTGTCTTATCTGCATATAGCCATGACTCTGTGATAACCGTGATTAATTAGCCAGTATTATAATCCCTAAATGTTTGAGGTAGAACACTCAATGAATCACCTATTGCATCTACCCCTGTCATTCATTTGGCCCAGGGCTGGTAAGCTATTGAAAGAATTCAGTACCATTAAGAATACTTTTTGAAGAAGTACTAATGTTTGTATTTCTTTGGTATTATGAGCAAATTCTATTAAATGATATTATATTTTCAACAAGAGTATTTTTTAAGCTTCCCAGATAATAGCTGATATATAAATTACATTTTGTCAATTATTGGCATAGTTGGGAGAGGATGCAACTGGTTATTGGAAAGAGGACACAGAGATCTGTTGCTGCGTTTTTCACTTTCTCATTCAATTGTTTACCTCCTTACTTCTTTATAGAAAATTACTACATCCAGTTTAAATATTAAGTGCCTTGTATGTGCCATGCACTGATTCTTTCATGTATTTGTTTCAGAAAAAGCCTAGCAAATTACTAAACCCATTTTCTATTTTTCCAGGGCACAACTATTGCTAGGAATGGCACACAGATAAACTGGCAGCTCATGCAACAGAAGGCTTGGAATATGTCAATGCCCCGTGCAGTAAACCTTCCGTGTTTGATGTTACCTGATGGATGGATGGAGGTGAGCAGGACCATGTTGAAAGGCAAATGCTGAGGCAGGTGGAATGATGAAATTGAAGAATCCTAGTCGCGACTTGCAGGAGAGCCTCTTGTTAATCAGAAGCTTTGGGGGGATTTTATTTTATTATTATTATTTTTTTATTGGAAAGTCAGATGTTCAGAGAGCAGAGAGAGAGTGGGAGATCTTCCGTCCGCTGATTGCCTGCCCAAGTGGTCACAATGGCTGGAGCTGCACCAATCTGAAGCCAGGAGCCCGGAACCTTTTCTGGGTCTCCAACTTTGGAGCAGGGTCCCAAGGATTTGGGCTGTCTTCAACTGCTTTCCCAGGCCACAAGCAGGGAGCTGGATGGGAATTGGGGCCACTGGGAGAGGAACCAGTGCTTATATGGGATGCCAGCATGTGCAAAGTGAGGACTTTAGCCGCTAGACTACCATGCCAGGCACTTTTTGGGACTTGATGTATCTAAAAAATTAATGTATTCAAGTTTGAGCCATTTTTTTTTTCATTTGAGTTGATCTGCCATAGCAACTGGCATTAACTAATCATGTGAATTTAAGGAACTGATTATTTTTTAAGAAGACACTGATACTACTCCTCTCCCTAACATATACACACAAAATCCCACAATACAATTTAATAACTGTCATAATGAAATAATAAAAGTCAGAGGATATAAAGTTAGAGGAGAAAGGGAGTAGTTAATTCTGCTCTGGAAGGGTTCTGAAGGAAGTAATGTATGAGCTGGGTCCTGAAGTAAAGACAGACAGGAATTTATCAGGGAGACAGGTGGGGCGACGGGGCGATACCTGCTAACAGGGAGGATGAGCAAAGGCAGGAACACACAGGATGTATCCGTGGCTAGGTGCCCTGTCTTCTATCGAATGGGAGACCTGATGGGAGCTTCTGGCTTTTGCTTTGTCCAGCCCCAGCTGCTGTCAGCATTTGGGGAGTATGGAGTAAATGGAAGAGTTCTTTCCTACCTCTCTCTGTCACTCTGCCTTTTAAATAAATACATACGGAATTCTCCAAAGCAAACAAGCCAAAAGGCTTATAGGGTGAAAGGTTTTTATCCATTTCTCAAGCAGTCTCTTTTCTCTTTCAGGAGTAAATGATGGTACCAGATTTGTTTTGTGTTTCTCTTGTCCCCTTCCTAAGATATTCTCTATATGTACAAATGTAAATAAATCAGGTCTGGCATGATGGCTCAGTGACTAAATCCCTGCCTCACCAGGATCCCTTATGAGTGCCAGTTCTAGTCCCGGCTGCTCCACTTCCAATCCAGTCCCTCCTTATGGTCTAGGAAGGCAGTAGAGGAAGGCCTAAAACCTTAGGACCCTGAAGAAGCTCCTGGCTTCTAGCTTTGGATTGGCTCAGCTCCGGCCATTGTGACTACTTGGAGAGTGAACCAGTGGATAGAAGAGCTTCCTCTCTGTATCTCCTTCTCTCTGAAAATGTATCTTTCTAATAAAAATAAAATAAATCTTAAAAAACTCCAAATGTTAATAGATCAGTCCTGTCTCCATTTTGATACGACATGCACATGGGCCCTTGCCTTACCCAGCTAAGGGACATTCACTTACCTTAGTGTGGCTCCCTCAGTCTTAATCACATCTCCATCTCTCACATAAGTGTATTGTTGCTCTCCATTTCCTATCTTTTCTTCTCTATGAGGATTCCGTGGGAGCTTTTTAATGCAATAGGCAGAATCTGGTCATAAAACATAAAATAAATAAAGTCATACATTAAACAATAATTCAGCCTTTTAAGAAATGAATTTTTACAGTTAATACTTGCACATGACTATGTAAAGTACTAAGAGACAATAGAAAGTGGGTGAGTTACAGCAGCTTTTTTTTGTGGGATAGGACTATTTCATATTCTTCAATAAAAGAGCTTTTTGTTCTGTCATGCCTCTCTAGGCTTATATAAAAGCCTTGTGTTTCTTTAGTGAATCCTTTGCTACACAAAATTTGAAAGCCATTCACATTAGATGTTGATGACATCAGGCGTTATTGAGGTTGTGACACAAAGCAGGAAACTTGTCTCCATCTAGTGCCTGACTTAGAGTAAAGAAGCCAGTACAGTAGCTAAAAGCAAAGGATTGCTAGGAAAAGGGCTTTGCTCTGAGTGCTAGAAGGGAGTCCCAAAGCCAGAGGTAGGATTTTCAACCTTCAAAGTATGTTTGGGGGTCAATGTTGTGTGATGAATTAAGCCACCACCTGTTAACACTGGGATCCCATATTGAAGTGTTGGTTTGAGTTCTGGCTGCTCCACTTTTGATCTCACTTCCTGTTAATGTGCCTGGGAAAGCAGAGAAATGTGGTTCACAAGTGCTTGGGTGGCCCCAGTGAGGGCCCTCCTTCTGGGCCACCACTCCCACTGGTGAGCATGAGAGCTGGGATGGGGGCAGACCAGGCTGGGCAGGGCCATATCCAATGGCCTGCATGTGAGCTGAATTGGGGAAAAGTCAGGCTGGGCTGAGTGTACCTTCTAGTACATGCATAAGCTGGTTTCAGTGTGGAATTTTTTCCCATTTTTTAAATTACAGTTCTGATAATCGTTACATGTCAGTGTGGATTGATTGGGCTTTGCCGAAACATCAGCGGGCAGATGCTAGCACAGGGGCCAAATTCTGTCAGGTGCAGGCATGGCTTAGACAGTTGGTGGCACCTGCTGCCATCAGTGTGGAATGGATAGTGGGGCTGGTTGGGACGAACTGGTCGGGACCAGTCTGCTGTACTGGCAAGCATGGGAACCAGGGCAGTGGCTGGCCTGGTGGGGGGTTTTTGTGGGTGGCTCCGACTAAAATGCAGCCCCTACTGGTTTGCGTGAAGGCTAAGTATGTGATGGGCAGGATCGGGTTGGGTTCTAACACCCATTGGGTTGTGTAAAACATGGGGCTGGAGACAGAACTGACCCAGCAACTGCAACTACCAGTGTGTGCAAAGGCTGTGCCAGACACTATATTAGCAAACACAAACAAGAATTAGTTCTGAGATGGCCTCAGATGAATTTCTTTGGCAATTCCCTACCAACTGAGCTGCTGGAGTTAGAACCCTAACCATGGAAAGAATTGCAGGTTCCATGGACTGTGGGAGTGGATGTGTCAGAGCAGGGTCTCCTCAGCGGCTCAGATGGAGCAGAGGACAGCATATCCAAATGTACATGGAGGATATGGCAGTCTGTGGGGAGCCATGCAGTTGGGTCACATGGCATGGGTGTGTGATGAGCACCGCTCCTCAGTTAGCAAGGCAAAGAGTTTCTAGCAGCGAGGCAAGGCCCGGCAGAATGTCTCTGGTCACCTCATTGCTGCCTCACCCATTGTATGGAACTCAATCACCTCTCTGATGTTTCATAGAATTCTTTTGAAGGTGTTGTTGTTTTTCTGCTAATGTGAAATGATTCCTGTTACTGGTATGACACCTCAAATTGATCAATCATGTTATGATAAAAATACCTTTAGTAACAGTAAGGCTATGACACACAGCTAAAAGTATACAATAGTATAATTGAGCCCACTATGTTTCCAAACATCCTGTTATGTGCCCACTTTTGTCCTAAAGCTTGCCTTAGTATAAGGAATGTTTTCCTTAAGAAATGGCTTGATAATATCTTGCAACAGATGGCAATCATGGAGGTACAAAGCGTTTGTTTACTATGCACCTCTAACTGTTACAACACATGATATGACACATTTTAGTTTCTTAACCACAGAAAGCAAAAGTATATGGGGCATCTTTTATAAGGAAATAAATGTGAACCCCCTCAAAATGGTTTAAAATCTTTATCTTATATTGTTACTTATATTTAGGGAAAGAAAACAGTTTATATAGATGAAAGAAAGTTTCTTGTAAAGGCCCTCTGTTTGTAGATTGGCTGAGCTGCCTTGATCCCTTTCACTGCCCTTTAACAAAAGAATAAAAAACAATTGAATCAGGGCCTGGTGCGGTGGCGCAGTGGTTAAGGTCCTCGCCTTGCATGCCCAGGATCCCATGTGGGCGCCAGTTCTATCCTGGCAGCCCTGCTTCCCTTCCAGCTCCCCGCCTGTGGCCTGGGAAAGCAGTCGAGGACGGCCCAAAGCTTTGGGACCCTGCACCTGCGTGGGAGACCCGGAAGAGGCTCCTGGCTTCAGATTGGCATAGTATCGGCCATTGCGCTCACTTGGGGAGTGAATCATCAGAGGAAGATTTTCCTTTCTGTCTCTCCTCTCTGTATATCCGCCTTTCCAATTAAAAAAATAATAAAATAAATCTTTACAAAAAAAAAAAACAATTGAATCAGCACTAGGTGAAGGTGATCGTAATTAATGCATGATTTGATTATAAGATTTAGCAAGGAATCTATGTTATATGCTTTTAGAAAATCCTTTCATTCATGATCTTTTAATTCTGTATTAATATTTTAATCAATATTAGTTTGTGTTTAGTAAAAATTGATTTTGAATATAAGTAAACTACTTGTCACTATGTAACTGCATGTGCTGCCAACCGTGGAGTTCCTGGCTTCAGCCAGGTGATTGCAGGTTTCAATGAGTAATGGTTTGTTAAGAATGTTTTCTTTGAAATAGAAAAATATTTTTTAGGATTGCTTCTTGCATTTTCATAACCATGATGTAATGAAAAATGAAACAATTGGATGTTGTGCAAAATTTGTGATGATTTATGTATAAATAAAGAAGGCAACTTTGCTGAGTTGTCCATTATGAGCATCAAGCCATAGTGGTCCGTGTCTTGTCTCTTCCTATCATCTCGCCAATCCACGCATCCTTTGCAAGCTCTCAGTCAGCTGGAGCTGGTCTCCGGCAGCAGTCCATTGGAGCCTCCAGAGGACACCTGATACCATGGCAGAGGATAGAGGACAGAACAAATTTATCAAATACCCCAGCCAATTGTTGGTAGTGAATATCTGGGCGGATGGAGATGCTAAGGTGGACTATAGCAGCCAGCGAATTCAGAAGAGCTTTCATCGTGATTGGAGTGGTGGGATTGCCAACAATTCAGGACTGTTGAACTATGAAAAACTCTTGATAAATTTCATGCTATTGTAAATTTCTATTTTTCTTCCTGTTGTTGATTTTGTACTGTAGCTTTTCATTTAAGAGGGATATGTGGTGACTGTGTAATGACAACTATCATGTCCAGATGTGAGGATACAGTGCAGTGTGCATCTCTACTTCCAGATCAAAGATGGATACTAATGAAGCTATTAGCTGTATCTTGACGGTAGGATACTGGACTCTCTGCCATTGTCCATGTCTGCAATGATAAACAGGTGACTGTTTATGAAGAGCTATGCTATAGTAATAATATAGGGGAATTTGGTAGGATGGGAGAGGGCAGGGGAAATCCCAGGGCCTATAGAACTGTATCACAGAATGATGATAATAATTTAAAAAGTTAAAATAAACATTTTAAAAAAATTGAAGCAGTAACTGTATACTGATTAAGCTTAAACATGCCTTCATCACTGGGAAAATGCGTCAGCTGGAAGTAGATAGGGATTTGGAACAAAATGTGAAACTCTTCCTTTCCTCCCTTGTTAAAACTGAGACAGTATATGAGTCACATAAAATTTTACAAGTAAAATTTAAGTTATTTAGTAAATGGTTCATGGCTTATTTAGCTTTGTAAATGAAATAATTAATACCCCACACTTAGCTTTCCTTAATGAGCTTATTGGATATTTTATGTTTACCATTACTGATGTTTTCACAGATGTCTCTTATGCCTCCAGAATGATCCGGGTGCCAATGAGTCACTATGATTTCCTGGATTGCTGTGTTGAATTTGTCCAGAGCCTGCTTTAAACAGCTGATATATGCTGGAATTGCTGGCTCTCCAGTGTCAATGAGGATTCTCCTGAAAATTAAATGGAAGAGAATCACACAACTGGAACAGAGTAATATTAGCATAATTCTCACATAGATAATTTATTTCAAATTTAACAAAATTCATACCTAGTTTTGCTTCGCACATGCTCAAAAATCAGCTATATAAGGCTTTAAAAAAGTTCATGTAATATGCACATCATGAAGAAACTACGCATGATTGGAATATTTTGGCAACTATGGAAGGATCAAGATGGTGGAATAGGGCAAGGACACATTTAAAGAGATGGAGAATCATCAGTCAGGGTGAAGCATATAGAGCAGATTCCAGGAAATAGGAGAGGACAGGACAGTGGAAGAGGGGCACCTGGAGACTGATGGATATGGGGAAGCAGCAGAGACATGGAGTGGTGATGCCATGATCAGATATCCCAGCACCAATCAGCAAGTGGAAATACGAGCTCCACCTATAGTCAGGTGGGAAGGGGAGTTCACCAGAAGCTCAGGAGGTGAACCCAGGCAAAGAACTGCCTGTCTTAATGCTTTGTTTGATTTGACCAGGAGCAAACAAAGCAGGAGACCCCAAGCAGATGGTGCAGGAACAGGGTTACTTCACAGTCCAGACTCCCACCAGTGTCACGTTAGGTACCATTTTGTGTATTGAAGTAAAGGCTGTGGGACTGGAAGGACAACAGCAAGCTGTATATGAGCTAATCCAGGAGAGAACTCATTTCCAGCTCAGCACATTGTATTGGTCCAACAGGGAAAACAGTACTGATGTGGTATCCTATAGGTTTCATCCAATATAGGTCTGTGTAGCCCCCAGACCTAATGGTCAGCAGATCCAGAATTCCACCAGTGCCATGCCAGAAGCCATTTTGCACACTATGGTAAAGGCTGTGGAACTGGAGGAACAATAGTGTACTGTGCATGGTACCAATTTTGGCATCCTACAGATCTCACATAAAATAGGTCCAAATGACCCTCAGATGTAATGGCCAACAGGTTCTGGCAAGATCAGCATCACCAATAACCCAGCTATTTAGGATACCTGGCATCTCCCTAATCCGGAGAATGCTCAAACTGGAAGTGGGAGTGAGTGGGAGTAAGTAAGTACAGGCCACAGTGCAGACAAAGGATGGGATCACAAGGAAGTAGAGAGTAGTAAGCCAGGAGCTGGGGCTACTTGGTAATATGATGTGCATATTAGATGAACTTTTTAAAAGCTTTATATAGTGGAGACTGTGGTGGAAGTCTAATATAAGAGCCCAGACCTGAAACTCATTGGAGGGAGTGGCACAAGCAACTAAAAATGAAGAACTGGGTACCAAATAAAAAACTATAGATCTGTGGGTGACACAACTTAGAATCCTGCCTAAAGAGAAGAATCTGTTAACTAGAAGTACGATGACCAAGAGCAAAAAAGGAAACAGAGGCACAATGAATTTTACTG
Source organism: Ochotona curzoniae (assembly GCF_017591425.1). Classification (NCBI taxonomy): domain Eukaryota; kingdom Metazoa; phylum Chordata; class Mammalia; order Lagomorpha; family Ochotonidae; genus Ochotona; species Ochotona curzoniae. The sequence continues at coordinate 19,384,190 of NW_024464939.1, read as the reverse complement.
AAGACTCCACTGCAAAGGAGGAAAAGCTCTTGCCAACTTCAGAGTTAACTGAGGAATACATCAAGGAAATAGGGGATAAAGAATGTAAAAACTTGTTACAAAGCTTTTTTATCAACAGTGAGAAGCACATACAGGAACTTAAGGAATATGTCACACAGGAATTAGCAACACTGAAACAAAATCAAGCTGAATTATTGGAAATAAAGGACATAATGGAGCACATTAAAAATGAAAGCCTCAAGAACAGAAAGGCAGAAGAAACTCAGAATTGGAAGATATTTTTCTGTCACAATGGTGAAACAATCAAAAAGCTGGAAGCAGAGTTGGGTCAAGCTTTAAAAAAGTATTCAAGAATGAAGACACACCATTAAAAGGCCAAATATAAGAGTTATGGGAGTCCCAGAAGGTACAGAAAGAGAAGCTGAGTTTAAAGATGTAAAGCACTTCCCTAATATGGAGGAAGAATTGGGAAACAACATACAGGAGGGGCATAGAACGCCAACTACAATCCACTGAAAGCAGTCTTCATTGTGACACATGACAATCAAGCTCTCTTCATTCGAACATAAAGATCCTTAAATGTGCATGTGGAAAAAAAAAAAGCAATTGACATATAGAAGAACTCCAATCAGACTCACAGCTGACCTCTTGGAGGAAATGCTATAGGCCTGAAGAGAATGGAGTGACATATTCCAGATTCTAAAAGGAAAAGATTATTAACGCAGAATAACGTACCCAGCAAGCTTTCCTTTGTCTTTGAAAATGAAATAAAATTCTTCTACAGTAAAGAAAAGCTCAAAGAATATGTCTCTTCCAGATCTGCCCTACAAATGATAAATATGTTCTTTTGATAGAGAAAAGGAATAGCACCTACCAAAACCAAAGGCAAATGTGGAAAACATCCAAGTAAAATAACAGAAGACTAAATCAAACAATGAACAGCCCATGGCTAAAATGACAGCATCAAACTACCACCTTTCCATATTAACCCTGAATGTAACTGGTTTAAACTCATCAATTCAGCATCAAGAATAGTAGACTGGATTAAAAAAACAAAATCCATTTATCTGTTGCCTACAGGAGACACATTCCACCAACAAAGATCAGAGGAAATTGTATCTCATGGATTTTGATATTTTTGTTTTTATTTTCATTTCTTCAAAATATTTTTTTTCTCATATTAAATTCTTCACTGACCCATAGGTCATACTGTAGCATCATTTTCTTCAAGAAGGTTCTTCATTTTCTTTTTCATAGCTTCAGGGACACATTAATTATTCAGTAGCATATTATTTAACTCTATGGTGTTGTTAATTTCTATTTTACTGCTTGTTGATTTTGTTTTGTGACTTTTCATTTATGGGGATGTACAGTAACTAAGTAGTAGAGGCTATCATTTTCAGATGTGAGGATACAATGCAGTTTGCATATCTACTTCCAGATCAAAGATGAATTTCCAATGAAACTATTAAATGTATCTTGATAATAGGACACGGGACTCTCTGCCATTGTCCATGCCTACAATGTCAGGATACACTTAAATAGCAGAATGATGAAGTTATGGATGTTTATGAATTATTATAGTATTATAATAATACAGGGGAAATCAGTGGGGGGGTGCTGAGGAGGGCTAAGGGAAATCCCAGAGCCTATGGAACTGTATATAAAAAAAATGTAAAATATTTTGGCATCAAAATAAGCTTACCGGGAAATTCCATTTCTCATGAACTTTTTGAGGTATATGTGTACATTACTTTAGTTTAACTATAACAGGTATATCTTTTTTAAAAAAATTATTTATTTTTATTGCAAAGTCAGATATACAGAGGGGAGGAGATACATAGAGGAAGATCTGTCCGACGATTCACTCCCCAAGTGACTGCAATAGCTGGTGCTGTGCTGATCCAATACTGGGAGCCAGGAACTTCCTTCAGGTCTCCCAAGCGGGTGCGGGAGCCCGCGGCTTTGGGCCATCCCTGACTGCCTTCCCAGGCCACAGGCAGGGAGCTGGATGGGAAGTGGAGCTGCTGGGATTAGAACCAGCACCCATACGGGATCCTGGCATGTTCAAGGTGAGGACTTTAGCTGCTAGGCCACTGTGCTGGGCCCGATATAATAGGTATATCTTAAGGAAAGTCCTTGAGAAAATTCAAATAAAAACAGATCTTCTGTTTTTATATTCAGAAACTAAGTAGCTTGTTCACTTGTCTGCAAATAAATGGAAAAATAAACATTCCAACATGAGAATCTTGATACCAGAAATTGGTAATGTATTTTTATCTGTTCTGCCTTCTCAACCTTTTAGGATGTCTCCAAAGTTATCATTTATACGGCAGTATTTGATTTAATCGCATTCCTAAAGAAACCATGTTACAAGGTCATTCTTTCATGTGAACTTCAAGGCTTTAGGGAAGCATGGGAGAGATGTCTGAACTGTTTTCTCTTCTTTGGAAGATTTTGTTTTTATGCATTTGAAAGAATGATAGAGATTCCAATTGGCTGCAATGGCTGGGCTGGGCTGGGCTGGGCTGGGCTGGGCTGGGCTGGGCTGAAGCCTGGAGCCTGCAACTCCATCTGGGATTTGCGCATGGATGGGGGGAACCCAGGTCCTGAGACATTTTCTATTGCCTTTCCAGGAACATTAGCAAGGAGCAGGATAGGAAGCAAAGCATCTGATATAGTATGTTGATGTTGTAAGCAGCAGCTTAACCTGATGTGCTAAAATGTTGGCCCCTGCTTTCTTTCATTATTAGACAATTCATCACTTACTATTTATTCATTTTTTGCTTGCAGTTCTGAACCTTTCTTCTACTTTGTTTGCCCTTCCTCACTGTTTTGAGGGGGCCTATCTTTTTGAGGTTCCCCTGAACTAAATCCATCAAGGTGGCATTTTCATCAAGAACCAGTTTAGTAAGTTAAATTCATGGTGTTTGAGACAGTATCACCTTACTAATTTAAGTTGGAAGAGAGTGTAATTTTGACAAATTAATCAGTTTTTATAGATTATATAGAATAGGCCATGAGCTGTGATGATAAAAAAAATTAACAAAAGTTACAGAAAGCAGCATTTTTCACAGCATTACAACATAGTATGGGCTGTCTGGTACAGCAAATTAAGCTGGTACTTGCTATGTCCACATTCTACATGGGAAAAGCTGTTACATCTCTAGATCCCACTAATGCATTTGGGGAAAGCAGCATAAGATAGCCCAAGTTCTCGGGTACCTGCCATGTACTTGGGGAACACAGCTGGAGTTTCTGACCCCTGGTCCATTCCTGGACCTGAGGTCAATTGGGGAGTGACTCAGTAGATGGAAGAGCTCTTTCTTCTTCCTCCTCTCTGTTCTATATTGGGCGGGTTGTTTCCCTAATGATATTCCCTGAGGTCTACAATGAAACAAACTGGCCAATGAAAACAAACTGGCCTCTGACAGTGAAAGAGGGCAGTGACTGTAGGGCCCACAGCCTCTAACTATATCCTATGTCCCATGGAGTAGCAGATTTACTTCAGAAGTACAGTGTTAAACTGTCGTTTGTGAGACCAGAGACCAGTCACACTAGTCCAAGAGGACACGCTGTCTGCCTTTCAAATGAATGAATGAATGAATCTTTATAAAATTTTTGAATGTAAGTGTTTTAAAGGTGAGATCATACCATGTTGACAAAATAACAGGGTTAATAAACAAACTCTGTAAACATCTATTAGAAGTGAAAACAGATCTTTTAGAATGCCTGTGATGCCTGCTGGCAGGTAGAGTGATGGTCAGCCTCTGACACACAGAATGTAATTCCCAGCCCTCCTTGTTCAGGCCTTGGCAAAGAAAGGACTCTCCAAATGAGGAAGTCCTGGAACAAACACAATCGATACAGAACAGAGGGTTGCCTGGCTGTAGCTAGAACAAGCATGGGGTCAGGGGAGTGGGGGAAGGTCACACTGGTAATATTTGAAATTGACGTAACAACTGAAATGATTTGGATCTTTCATATTACCTAATCTTTTTTTTTGAAGATTTATTTTTATTATTTTTTTATTGGAAAGGCGGATATACAGAGAGGAGGGACAGAGAGGAAGATCTTCCGTCCAATGATTCACTCCCCAAGTGAGCACAACGGGCCGATGCTATGCCGATCCGAAGCCAGGAGCCTCTTCCGGGTCTCCCACGCGGGTGCAGGGTCCCAAAGCTTTGGGCCGTCCTCGACTGCTTTCCCAGGCCACAGGCAGGGAGCTGGAAGGGAAGCGGGGCTGCCGGGATTAGAACCGGCGCCCATATGGGATCCCGGGCGTGCAAGGCGAGGACCTTTAACCACTTGCGCCACCGCGCCGGGCCCCATATTACCTAATCTTAATATAAATGCTAGGGAGGTATCATTTAGTTTACAGAAAGGGAAGCTACTTTCCAGAGAGGCTGATTTGCTCCAGGTCATACAGTGTGAGCAAGCAGCAGTGCTGGGAAGCATTCGACGTCCAGTTGCAAATCCCAATGACTTCACCACTTGGCACTCTCACTGCCTCTCTGGTTAGGCAAGCTGCTAGAATCACTCTTCACACACCATACATGAAATGCAGATACAAGATAGAAAGTAGCCAAAAATATGTTCAGTTTTTTTTTAAAGTCATTCTCTCTGTAATGTGAAATTAGGTAGATGATAGCATTTCAGTGTGGGCTGTGTGGCTTTGCTCTTCATGGCCATGGGCAATGTACTTTAGGAGGTCATTTGGCAAAGGCAAGCTATGCTAATAAAAGGCTCAAGAAAAGAGTATAAGGGACCTGTACAGACCTATGACCAATTTATTCACTTGAGCACAGTGTCTCACATATAATGAGCACACAACAATCTGGCACGTGATTGGAGAAGAAAATTCTTCCACTGATGGAAAGTTAACAGAATCTACTTCCTCTTCATATCAAGGTAGCCATTTCTGTCAATTTGCTGTTACTGTAATCAAATCAATAGTTATTTTCTGAGAAATTATGAACCTTGTGTTATCCAGAAGTTGTGTGGAAAGCATAAGTGATGAAAAAGACCCTCAACTTGTATGTTTTCCACATGCTAGAATTTAAGTGCTTTTGATCTGTTTTTAAAAATTAGATTTTACTAAATCTGAAGTTTAGAGAGAAAACTGTCCTGTCCAAAGTAATTCAGCTAGTAAAAGGAGCCAGTATTCTAATTTAGGTATTCAGTCATAATTTTAACACCACTCCATTAGACTACCTTTTGCTATTATCAGATGCAATATCTGCCCCCAAATTATGAACAACTTCGACAGAAAAGCTCAAACTAGGATCTACTTGAGGTTTTTGAGCGGAAGAGGAATGTGGAGCTATCCTAGAATATTTGGCTATTAAATCAAACGCTCATTGCGTACCTCGGTAGTAACAGCAAGCATTACAGTAGGTCCAGCAGTGCTTTAGCAACCATGAGTGGATCAGAACATGAAGACCAGCTGCAACCAGTTAGCCAGCAGCCTTAGAATCCTAATAGTTAAAATAAATGGAAAAATACAGAGAATGCCCATTTCTTTCCTTGACAACCTGTGCTGCATCCAAAGCTCTCGGCCAGGTACATGGCTGGAGTGGAAGAGAGGAAGAGATTTGAGATAAACCCAAGAAGGCGGGGGGAGGTGGCTAAGCAAGGCCTTCTGACTTCCATTTTGAGAGTACTACTCTGGTTTCTTGGGGGAGCATGAATTGAAGAGGGACAAATGTAGACATACAGAAGTCATTCATGAGGTTTCTGCAGGAGGCCAGGCAAAAGTTGTGCTGGCTTGGACTGGGTGTTTGTGGATATGAAGACATGCTCATAATGGCTTGGATCTGTGGTAAGAAGTAATAATAATAACAACAACAAAAATACCATGGAGAAAACTTAGACATTCCTTTGATCAACTACGGGATGGCTCCATTGAGTGGAGGATTGGTCTAGTGGGAATGTCTGTGAAGTCAGTTTGGGAAATACTGCATAGCAAGTGGCTGTGTGTCATACAGGCAGAGACTTGGGCAAGCAGCCTGTTACCATGTCTGAAGATCAAATTTGAATTACAAGTTGAAACACTGGATACCAAACTTGGCACACCTGACTTGGACCCAATATTGAACTACCTTTTACTTTATACAATAAAGCATAATCATTTGCACATTAATTTACCTCAATCACATGGACTTTACTTCAACTATATGAAGAAGTAATTTCAGCAAGGCGAGTGATCCAACTGAGCATCCCACCCCATGAACTTCTATGAGTACAAGACCATGAATTTGCTCCTCCTCCACTCAGCTGCAGATCTGTTAAGTGTCAATAAGCACTCTGCTATGTTAAGTGTGACTAGTGATTTAAAGACACAGCCTGTATATTGCATACAACATGGCTTCTAAATGCCTACTAACTCCTTCATCTGGTTCTTTAAACAGAAGCAGCCATCTGTTTCAATGCAGGTAGAAAAGCAGGTGTATTTAACTGATACGGTAAGCACATTGATCTACAACATTGTATATTCTCCTATAATTTCACAGGGTGATTTTGACTGAACACAATTTTTATCTTAGATACTGACATCAGAACTTCTTTAACAGGACATAATGAAGCAAGAATGCCTATAGACATACTGGGTAGCAGGAATTCCACCCAAGGCACACACCCTACAGGTTTTTTTTTTTTTTTCCTGCCAAATTTTCCATCATTCTGGATTCTGGAGCCAGCTTAAAAGTTCACGTGCCTTCTCAGCCATGTCTCATTGACTCTGGACTTAACCTTTTGCCTAGCTGGTGTACGGTACTTCTACTCTGCTGCTTCTAAAATCATTTACTGGAAAAAGGCAAACACTGCACATACCTCAACTTGTACTTTTGGTAATCAGCTGTATTTTATTAGTTGTCACATCCTGACAGCACAGTTAAATTCATGGCTTCATAGAAACTGTTGTCCCTTAGTGACCCCAGGGGGCTGGTTCCAGGAACCTGTGCAGGTACCCACATCCTCAGATGTTCAAGTTCTTTCTAGAGAATGGAACAGTACTTGCATGTTATCTATAACATCCTCCCATAAATTTTAAATCACCTTAAACTAGAATAGCTGTTACACTGTATTGTTTAGCGAATAATGACAAGAATCTAAGGTCTGTGCACGTTCAGGACAGACATAACTTCTTTCTCTGAATGTTGTCCATATGTGGGATCATCCAGCACCAGTACTACACAGATATTGCTCACTACAGGATCTTGAGAGCAGCACTGCGGTCGAGCAGGTTAAGTCGCTGCCTGTGGTGCCTGAGACGCTGGCCTGCTGCCCTCACTGAAGTGTGTCTGTTCAGGTGATCCCGAGCTGCTTCACTTCAGATTCAGCTCCTTGCTAACAGCCTGGGAAAGCAGCTCAGGGTGGCACCCACATCAGAGATCCTGAGGAAGCTCCTGGCCCAGCTCCACTGCTTATGGCTCACTGGGGGGAAGGAAGCACTCTCTCTCCGCCTTTCAAGTAAACAAACAAACAAACAAACAAACAAATAAATAAATCTTTTAAAAAAATTACAGAGGCTTTCCAAAAAGTCCAGGGAAAATGCCTATCATGAAAAAACCTGCATACATTTCAACTTTTTTGCACCAAAATGAACATTTTTTGAAATCTAATTATTCTTAAGATTTGTACAAGATTTGTCTGAAAGTGAGAAATGGACAGACATACACCTTGCATCTGCTAGTTCGCGCCCCAGGTGGACCCACCCGCGAACTTGAAGTACCCGGCTACTAGGCAGTACAACATACCTCCCCACTTCTGCATAATTTCATTAATGAAGCATTTGGGCAAAAGAGAAAAAGAAAAAGCAGCTTCTTAGAAACAGAGGTGTCCCTCCCTCTTCAAAACTACCCAAACGACGCCACACAAGTGAACAGAAACCCGGTTACCCTCAGAGCCTGTTTACCCACACGTTCTGGGAGTGTGGGCCATGTCAGGAACCCAGATAGTGTGAAAGCAAGGAAGACCTGCCCTCTGCTGCTTGGTTGAGGAAATGCCCTCAACTCTATCCCCCGAGGCTTGCAAGCAAGTGAAATGCCAGGCAAAAACACCAACAAAACTAAAACCAAACCAAACCGAGTTGAGCAAAAAACCCTTTAAACACTTTCTGGGACTCTTAACCCAGAGGATAACTTCTCAACAATTTAAGCATGGTTTCCCGAGCGTCAGCTATCAAGCAAAAGCAAACCGGTTTCAAAACAGTGAGACTGCCCTTCTTTTTCTGGATTTCTCCCTAGGTTACAGAGGTTACCACCCGGGGGCAACAGCTGAGCGGAGCTTGCACAAGCGGGCTTGGGTACGCAGAGCTGGGTCCTGCCCGGCTCGGGCCCAGCCGCCGGGCTCGCAGCGCTCCGCCCCGGGCTAAGCCGTCGCGGCTCCGGCGGCTGCGGCGGCTCCGGGGATCCTGGCGGCCGGCGTGTGTGCCAGGGGGAAGGGGAGACCTTTACCTGGAGCCGGTCCCCACCAGGTAGGTGTTGGTGCCCTGCAGGGTCATGTGACCCGGGTTACAGCCCAACACGCGCACCACCCGACTGGACAGCTGCTCAATACGCTGCAGCGTGGCAGCCATCTCCGCCTCGACAAGGCCACCGGCGCGTCGCCCACTCGGGAAGCCGATCACGGACCCGCGGGCCTGGGCGCAGGGTGCAGAGTCCGAGCGCGGCCCTGCAGGCAGCCGGTCGGGAACTGCCAGGCCGCAGGGGAGTGGGCGGGGCCAGACGTGCACGAGCCGGGGGCGGGGCCTCGGGGCCGGGGCGGGGCCTCGGGGCCGGGGCGGGGCCTCGGGGCCGGGGCGGGGCCTCGGGGCCGGGGCGGGGCCCGAGGGCTCGCGGACAGCCGCACGCTTGCGCAGACGGTCGCGGCGGCGGTGGCGGCGGGAAGGAGCCAGCTTGCGCGTGGCCTGAGGAGGCGGGAGGCGAGGCGGACGAGTGGTGTTCTCGAACAACCTGGTACCTCGCTGGGGAGTTTGTGGCAAGGCTGGCGAGTGCATCCAAGTAGATGGGAGACGTTTTAACGTGGTGAGTCGCGTGGGCGAAAGGCAGACAGGAGTGAGGCTAGTTCATTGAGAGCGAGGACTGTATCCCAGGAAGGGATTCCTGTCAGGAGTTGAGGCACTGCTGGGGTGTCTGTGAGGAGCAGCCCTGCTTGTCTTTTGTGGTAAATAGGACTGACAGATTTTACTGAGCGCTTAGTGGCGTGCTAAATGCTTTTCACACACGTCTTTAATCCTGAAGACAATATGATGCGGCAGGCACTGTTTTTGCGTCCATTTTATAGGTAGACATGGCGATTGGGAGACTGGCCCAGGGGCCAGTGTTTGCCAGCCCTCACCAGCTCTGACCTCCGGGGAGATGATGTGTTTCTCCATGTGCCCAGCTTCCCAAACAGGCTGGTTTTATGGAGTTTTATGTCCAAGAACGAAGGGACCTGCTCCATCTGTCCTGAGTCCTTTCTTCAAGTGGATCACGTGTTAACTACCCTGGTATTGCTAGTTGCTTCCCATTTGCAAAGTTAAAAAAAAAAGGTACCTAAAAGAAAATGCAAAGCTTCTGTGATAAACCGCTTCTATATATGACAATTATATATAAGTACTACTTCAAAAACTACCTTAGAAGGGATGTGGAATTTATTCACTATCCCAACCCACTTAAAAAAATTGTTTATTGTGCACCTGTTCCATCAGCTGGTTCACTCCTCAGATGCCTGCTCTGGGCCCTGGGTTAGGTGACCAACCCAGAGGGCAGAATTTGATCCGGGTTTCCCGTGTGGGTGCAGGAGGTCCACCCCCTGCTGCCATCACTGCTGCCGGCCAGGGTGCACACCAGCCGGAAGCTAGAGTCAGAAGCAGAACCAGAATTCTATTTGCAGGAACCAGGCACTCCAGTGCCTGTGCAGGTGGAAGGCCCAACCCTAGGTTATTCCTAACCCTGTTGGGTTAAGTGCCTCCCTGCCACCTGCCACCCATCTTTTTTTTTTTTTTTTTTGGTCTTTAATGACTGCTGGAGTGTTGTGATGTCTGGCACAGTAGTTAAGTGAGTTGGGGGGCTCTGTCCCATAGTGGTGTACCTGGTTAGAATCCTCACTACTCTGCTTCTGATCTAACATCCTGCTAATACATGCACACCTGGATTGAGTTCTGAGCTCCTGGCTATGGCCGTGCCCGCTGCTGATTGTGGACACTTGGGAATGAACCACAGATGAAAGATCTGTCTTTGTTTCTCCTCCAGTCACCTCTTCGTTAGTGTGTCTCTTTCTCTGCCTTTCAAACAAACAAGCAAGCAAACAAAAACAAAACAAGAACCCCCCAAAACCTCAAAGCCCAAAACTATAGCCAGTGTTGTGCTGAACAAGCTAATCTTCCACCTTCTATTGCCGGCATCCCATATGAGTACTGGTTTGTGTCCCAGCTTCTCCACTTCCCATCCAGCTCCCTGTGTGTGGCCTGGGAAAGCAGTAGAGGATGGCCCAAAGCCTTGGGACCCTGCACCCCTGTGGGAGACCAGGAAGAAGTTCCTGGAATCTGGCTTTGGATCAGATCAGCTAAGCTGCAGCTGTTGTGGCCACTTGGGGGGTGAACCAGCAGATGAAAGATCTTTCTGTCTCTCCTTCTCTTTCTCTCTGTAAATCTGGCTTTCTAATAAAAATAATAAACTATATCTTAAAAGAAAATAAATGACTAAATCTTCCTTCTCTGTGTAAATCAGGTAAAAATAAATAAATCTTAAAAAAAAAAACCCTTTAAACCCTGATAGAAAAAAAAACCCAATGGGTGCTGGAGAGGAAGCTACAGCACTGATTTCTCAGACTGCACTGTTTTTCGTGGATCTCGGGCTGCTCTTTTCTCTTACCTCTTTGTTTTTGTTTGCCTTTTGAAATTAGAATTTTCTTTGTTTTTCCATCTTTACTTAATGTATAGCCAAGACATTTATTTGACAGAGGAAAACAAATGGGCTCAATAATAGTTGAAAAGTAACTTTTCAAATAGTTGAAAAGTAACTTGTTTAGAGTCATCCGAGGAGAGTGCAGCAGGGGAGCACAGAAGATAGATAATGAACATGGCTTTGGGATATGGCTATTTATACCATGGCCATTTGTAGTTATACATTTGGGTATGTGGGTTGAGATTTGAAAAGAGATCTAAGCTAAAGTTGTAAAACTCATATTTTTGGTGCAATGGGAGTTTAACTTCTTTAAGAAACAAGATCAGGGATTTTTACATCCTGTTCAGTTTCTTTATAATCATTCATTCTTGTGGCCTGGGAAAGCAGTTGAGGACGGCCTAAAGCTTTGGGACCCTGCACCTGCATGGGAGACCTAGAAGAAGCCCCTGGCTCCTGGCTTCAGATCAGCTCTGTACTGGCTGTTGTGACCATTTGGGGAGTGAACCACTGGATGGAAGATATTTCTCTTTGTCACTCCTCTGTGTAATTTAAAAAAAATCTTAAAAAATTGATAGAATTTCATCAGAGAGATGGAGGTTGTTCTAGAGACTGTGAACAACCTTCAATAAATGCTTGGAAATGAAAGCAACAGTGTTTATTTGAATGATAGAGAACAGCAAGTATATGCTGTTGGGCCATAGGATTTGAAAAGTTCCATGTCATATGCTGGAAATATAGATATGGCTAGGTTATTGGCATTAAAAAAATCTGTAGCACTATATCAGATTCAAGAATTTCATCTTTCCAGGTAGCGTCTCTTGTCCATTGAATATGCCGTGAGACCAACTGTACTTTCTCTAGACTTAGTTGGCAAATACAGAGAAAGCATGGAACCTTGTCAGCCTTTGAAGGAGCAACGCTATTTCTTCCTCTCAGGGAGACGGCTATGAAGAGACACGCTGTGCTCAGTGAGGTAGATTCTGTGCCCTCAGGAAGGGCCGTGGAAGACTAACATGATTTCAGTTTCATTTTATTTCTGATCTTAAAGACTTACACTTTCTAACTATATTTGCTTCTAGTGAAGAAAAAAAAACTCATCAGATGGCACTTTTCCAGAAGAGACTTTTATTTGACAAGTAAGTCTATATTTTATATGTTTACATTTGGTGGAGAAGGGAAAATTCCCTAGATTTTATTTCTTTCGGTGGCTGTTTTGTCATGTCCAGTGAGCAAACTTCATGTCTGCCGTTTCAGCTGACAGTAAGATATTCAGATAGCTTGGCTTCTGAATGAAATTGAATTGAAACCATGCAGTTAAGTTAGAAAGTGTCAGAAGTCCCGTGTGAAGGATCATTTTGTTGGTGGTATTGTTTCTGCTAAGAGGTATTGGAGCAATGATGAATTGGGGGGATAGAGATGAACTGTATTTGGTATAAGTTACGCAGCTGTGGAGCTTATTGAAAGAGCAAGGATTCTCTTTCTGGGCATGGTTGTGTTTGTTCGCGTCCTGTACAGGCTTTCCTGCTTTGGGTTTTGTGTTCTGCCTGACTGTGGACATTGCTGTATCTTTCTTTTGAGCCAATGTGATTTCAGTTTCTTGGCAATTGTTCTTCCCATTTGGTAAAATTTAACTCAGGATTGCTTGGTGTTTTCCTTATTCATGCCAGGTAAAAGTTTGTGAGAACTGAGGCAGGAAATGCAAAGATGGAGTGCTTAGATATCATAGTATCATTTAAAGACTCTATTCACATTAAAAAATATAGCTGCACTATTGCATTTTAGTTAGATCTTAGCCTTTTGGACATTATACATCTGATTCTGATGGGGGAAGAGTCAATTCTGAGAAGAGTATTAAAGACTCTTATAAGTTAAGAGAAAATAAATTAAAGACTTTTTGCTTAGAAGGCCTAGCACTACCTGCTTTGCCATTCTAACTGCTTTTCTCCTTTCATTTTATTCCCTTCCAGAAAAGAATAATACTCTATGGTATCAGTCTGTCTCTGATGTACAGAATGATATGCCTGTGTCATATTCAAACAACTATTACGGTTTTCTGTCTTCTCAATTGATGTGTGATGTTTTTAAATTATAGCCCAAGTGTTAGAGGCAAACACACTTTATTCAGTGGAGGCAGCTCATCTTAATACTCAACATCTTTAAGCCTCGGTTTTCAGGTCCATGAAGAAGGGCCAGTGATACATCTCACGGGGATTTGTCAGGATTAAAAAAATTATATATACCAGATACTTTCTTTGTAGTAATCACTCAGTAATGTTGGCTACCATTACTATTCTCTATTCTTCTGTTATGTTTGCAGAATTGCTCTTAATACTGGATGTTAAAGTTTACAAAATTATATATTTTTAGAGTACTCTTAGGACATGATTGGGTTACACATTAAACATTTCCAGTATTACCATGGTAAGGAATCTCTGTTCATACTTGTTGCTGGAGGACATACTTGAAATCCAGTGCATTTGACATTGGAACCAGCTATGTTTTTCACCCTGAAGATTTTTCCATTTGATTCCCACAGAGCTAATTCTACTATGCAAATACCAACTCTTCAGTGAGTCCTGCCCTGGCCAACACAGTTAAGATTACCATCCATTTGTGGATGGCACCGCCTCTATTCCAACTCCTGCTCTCTTTCACCAGTCTTTGGATTTTCTCCTTAGCACTTTTTACCTTATAGTATAAGACTTATTTTACTCATTTATTGCTTTTATTGTTAGTTGACTAACTTTCTCTGCCAAGATGCAAGTGCCACAAGGACAGGGATTTTTTGTTTCTTGTGTACTTATATCTCAAGAACCTAAAATAGTACATCATAGGTTCTAACTAACCTTTGCTTACTTCAACTAAATAGAACTTCTTTGTACAACCTCATTCTTCTAAATTCTCTCTCTGTGTTGGGCTTTATGTCCTTCATTTTAATATAAGAGATCTACAGGAAATTTATGGACTTTTGGATAGGAAAAATGAAATTTTAAAATTATTTTTCTAGGGCCAGTGTTGTGGTACGGTGGGTAAAGCTCCTGCCTTTGATTCTGGCGTGCCATTTTGGCATGCTGGTTTGAATCTGGCTGCTTCACTTCTGACCCAGCTCCCTGATAATCTCTCTTGGAAAGCTGTAGGAAATGACTCAAGTAATTGGCCTCTACCACAATATGAGAGACCTGGAGGAGTTACAGGCTCCTGGCCTTGGCCTGGAACAGCCCTGAGTGTTGCAGCAATTTAGGAAATGAGTCAGCAGATGAAAGATCTTTCTCTCTCTCTCTCTCTGTTTGTCACTCTGTCTTTCAAATGGATTAAGTAAAAAAAAAAATACAAATGAATCCATTAGGGTGGTGTGTAGATCCTGAGTTTGATGTAAGGTTTAAGTTGTATACTAACTATATCGTATGCAACATTTAGCTCCTGTGACTGATACATGGTTTGGCATGTTAGGCTTCATTAGTAGTGAGAATTCACTAAAATTCTTCTTAAGTATCATTTACTGTTGTTTTTATATTAAATTGTGTAGCATGTAAGTATGTTATAAAAACTCAAGAGAATAAATGATTGGAATTGCATTTACTCCCATCTCCCTTTCCCACTCCATAGATATTCAATCCATAAATTTTGTATTTATATTTTGGCATTCTTTTTTTTTTCACTTCATACTTGTTAGAAGTTATATGAAGTCAGTTCAGAGTTACTTCATTATTTATAAAGCTTGTATAGTGTGTCCTTTGTTATGACTGTATCATGAATTTACTAAGGTAGGGTTTTCAGTCACTATTTGTGTAGTTTTCAGTTTTTTGCTGTCATAAAAAAGGCTTTGCAAAGAATATGTGTACACACACACACACACATACACACGCACAATTATTTCCTTAGCTAGACCCTTGGATAGAATTTCTGGGTCGAATGTACATGAAGAATGTTCACTGCTATTGTGCTTTTTTTGTTAAATACATTTTAGAAGATTTGTGATATTCCATTTTATGAATCTGCCTTTATTTACTTTACCATTTCCTTTTGATGATACTTTTAGGTAGTTTCCAGTCTTTTTCCCCCAGTATAAATGATCCTGTGATAAGCATCTCAGAGTAAGCTGTGTTTTTAGAAGATAGATAACTGGAGTCTAACAGGAATTGTCAGCTTTACTTACCATAAACTGTGAGAACTATATTTAGTGTTAATGTATTATTTTTCTTAAAATAGACCTATGATAAAATGCCATGGTCAAGTACTCATGATTTTTAAAAAAGTTATGTATATGTTTCAGTTTAGGTGTTGTCTTTAAAGAAGATCGTTGAAGCAGAAGATTTTACAAAGCCTTCTAACATTGGACCTTGGATGGAGATTTTAAAAGAAGTTAAAATTAGTCACTTTGATTTTGGTGTTCTGATTTAATAACATTTACTCATCTAGATAGATTTAGGGAGCAGAAAATATAGTTTGGTGCTATACCAAAAGCAATAATATTTGTTCTGGTATTCTTTTTTCTTTTTTTTTTTTTATCAGAGAAGAGGAGTTGGTATATAAGAAGAACCATATTGATACAATCATGAAATACACTAAATGCAATTTTATGATGTCAGTTCTTGGCATTATAATATATATGACTGACTTAATTGTCGACATCTGGGTATCTGCTAAATTTTTCCGTGAAGGACAATATATTTTTGGTGTTTTAACATTAAGTTTCATGCTTTTTGGAACATTTGTGGTCCAGTGCTTTAGTTATTCTTGGTTCAAAGCTGATTTAAAGCAAGCAGGCCAAGAAATTCAGAATTGTTTTCTTCTACTTCATTGCTTGCAAGGGGGAGTCCTTACAAGGTGAGTGTACACTTTTGATTATTAACACTGCTCTTTGTATAAACAGTAATTGCCTTTCTGTGTCTGGTTAGTCTAATGTACAAAGGTCTCCTGCTTGTAAGTAGGGCAAAAGTTACTTGCTCTTCACTGTTAGGGCTTATGTGAATCATTGCTGCTAGAATGTTCCAGATTTGTCACAGTTGTTTTCATTTACCTAATTAATGTGCTTCTTCTGATGCATACTTTTTTTTTTGATAGGGAAAAAGACATTTCTGTATTTTAAGACTTTTACCTGTTTTATTGTGTGCATATGGCACATTACTTGCAAATCTGAGAGCACACTAGTTTTTTTTAAAAGATACTTTTTAAACTTGATTAATTAATTTTATGACACAGTTCCAATAGAATTTGGGATTTCCTCTCCCTCATCCCTAAATCTCCTACTCCCCATTGCTTTCCCCTTTATTATTGCAATGGTATAGTTCTTCAACAATAGTCACGAGTCCTTCATTCTGCTATTTAAGAGTGTCCTGACACTGTAGGTGTGGACAATGGCAGAAAGTCCAGCATCCTGTTGTCAAGATATATTTAACGGTTTTATTGGGAATCCATGTTTGATTTGGAAGTAGAGCTTCATACTACTTTGTGTGTTCACCTCTTGATATGATAGTCTCTTTTTTACTGTTCCTCTAGATGACTGTATGTATATGCATGAGCTTATATTTTACATGAAGGTTGCCTTAAAACAATGAGAACATTTGATATTTGTCCTTTTGGGATTGGCTTATTTCACTGATTATAATGGTTTCTATTTGGAACCATCTATTTGGAAATGGCAGGATTTTATTCTTTTTAATGGCTGAGTAGTATCTTCAATTAAAAACTACTTATTAATTTAATTAAATTAAACATATGGTTAGGTAGTGTGATCATAGAGGTATAAGCAACCTTGAGAATCATATTGTCTTAAAACTACATTTTATAGTTAAAGAAAGAAATTACAATGCAAATAGGTCTTTTAAAATTTTGTACTTATTTTATGATAAAGTTCCATAGGTCCTGGGATTTCTCCCCCCATCTGCTCATGTAAATAGGTCTTAAGTATTCTTTTAAAAAATTTTTGCTTATTTATTTACTTATTTATTTATGCTTTCCATTATATGGATTTATAGGTATAGGACTTTCCGTCTTCCTTTCCTTTCCTCCCTACCCACTTTCCCCTGTATTTTACAGTAGTATAGTTGTTCAGCTGCAGTCATAATTCCAACATTCTGATATTTGCTTGTGTTATAGCATTGCAGGTATAAACAATGGTAGAGAATCTAGTATCTTGTTGTCAAGGTATATTTAGCAGTTTCATTGGGTTCCTTCTTTTAGTCAGGAGTAGAGGTGTACGTTGTAGTGCTTCTATGTTTTACCAGTACTCTAGTCACCATTACAACATTGACTTATGAAAGTATATGTACATAGGTGCTTAGCAATGTATCTTCTTATTTTGAGTTTAAATGAAGGTTCACCTGTATCAGAGAACACGTGGTATTTGTCCTTTTGAGACTGGCTTATTTCATTGAGTTTAATGGACTCTGTTGGGACCACTCTCTTGCAAATGGTAGAATTTAATTCTTTTTAATGACTGAGTATTATTTCATAGAGTTGATGTGCCACAGTCTCTTTATCCATTCCTCTTTCGATGGGTATCTGGGTTGTTTCTGTGTCTTTGTCGTTGTGGATTATGCTGTGATGAATATAGAGATGCAGGTTGCTTTCTTGTATGTAGGTTTCACTTCTTGTGGATATGTTGCCAGGAGTGGGATAGCTGAATCATATGGCAGATCAATTTTAAGTTGTCTAAGCACTCTCCATACTAGTGTACAATCCCATCAGCATTGTGGTAGGGTAGCTGTTTGCCCACATCCTCACCAGCAGCTGTTGTTGGATTTCTATATGTAGGCCATACTCACCGGAGTTAGGTGGAACCTCAGTGTGGTTTTATTTGTATTTCCTTTAATGCTAGGGAGCCTGAACATTTTTTTTATGTGTCTATTAGCCATCTGAATTTATTCTTTTGAAAAATATCTGCTTATTTCCTTCACCCATTTCTTAACAGGTTTGTTTTGCTGTTGTATTTCTGACTCTTAATAAATCCTATATGTTGGGCCCCTATCTGTTGTGTAGTGTGCAAAGGATTTCTCACGTTCTATTGATTGCCTCTTTGTTTACAGTTTTGTACAGAAGCTTTGTAGTTTGATGCAGTGCAATTTGTTTATTTTGGCTTTGATAGCCTGTGCTTTTGGTGACTTTTCTGAAAAGCCTTTACCAATGCCTGATTTTTGTAGAGTGCTTCCTATGTTTCCCTCTAATAGTTTGATGATATCTAGATATCTAGGTGCAGATTTAGGTCCTTGATCCATTTAGAGCTGATTTTTGTATAAGGTAACACGTGGGAGTCTTGCTTTTTTTTTTTTTTTTTTGCTTTTGCAGGCTTCTATTCAGTTATCTCAACAGCATTTGTTGGAGACCAGGCTTTTCCCCTGGCTTATTTTCAGTTCTGTTGTGGAGGATTAGTTGGTTGTACATGTATGTGGATTTGATTCTGTGGTTTCTATTCTGATACATTGATCATCTTCTCTGTTTCTATACTAGTGCCAGACTTTTAATTATCATTGCCTTATAATATGTCTTATGCTCTGGGATTGTGATTCTTCCAACTTTATTTTTATTTTTCAAGATATCTTTGGCTATTTGTAGTCTCTTGTGTTTCCAGATGAATTTTTGTATCATTTTTTTCCAGATCTAAGAATGTTGTTAGAATTTTTATTGGAATCACATTGCATACGTATGCTACATTTGGTCATATGGACATTTTGATGATGTTGATTCTGTTGATGCAGGAACGTGGAACATTTCTCCATCTTTTAATGTCTTCTTCTATTTTTTTTTAAAATGTTTCATGTTTATTGGTTAGGTTTATTGTAAGGTATTTAAGGTTGTTTTCTGCTATTTTGAGAGGGACCGTCCTTACAACTTCTTTTTCAGCCATGGAATTATTTGTGTATACTAGGGTCATTGATTTATGATCATTGATTTGTTACCTGCTACCGTGCCAAATTCTCTTATGAGTTCTAATAGTCTCTTGGTTGACTCTTGGTTCTTCTTTGTATAGAATCATATAATCTGACAAACAGGGATAAATTGACATCCTCTTTTCAATTTGAGTTCCTTTAATTTCTTTTTCTTGCTTAATAGCTGTTTTTAGAACTTCCAGTATATAGTTGAATAGCAGTGGTGATAGAGGACATCCTTGTCTAGTTCCAGATCTCGGTGGGAAGCTTTTAGGGACGCTGTGGAATGCCACAATATGATGCTGGCATTGGGTCATAAATTGCTTTGTGTTGTAGAGTGTTCCTTCTATGCATATCTTGCTTTTTTTTTTAAAATAATCTTACTTAGTTAATTAGGGTACAAAGGGTTTAGGGCTATAGGAAACTGGGTAAGACCATTACTTCTACACTATTACCATCATTTCCCCCCTCCGTATCTGGGGTCAGGGGAGAAACAAAGGGAGAAGCCCCACCTAGCCTTCCACCCATCCCAGGTCCCCGAAGTGAGGCTTGCTCCAAGGGTCCTGCTCAAGCAGTTTTGATAGTTCACCATTTCTGAATTGCTGCCAATCTCGCTGTTCCAACCATGATGAAAACTATTCAGAATCCACTGGCTGATATAGTCTCTTCATGGTTTTGGTGGGGGTTTTTAGCATGAAATGGTGTTGAATTTTTATCAAATGCCTTCTCTGCATCTGTTGAGATGATCATGTGGTTTTTATTCTTTATTTTGTTAATGTGGCATATTGCCTTTATTGATTTGTGTGTATTAAACCATCCACACATGGCAGGGATAAATCCCACCTGGTCCTGTCTGATGTGTTGTTGAATTCTGTTTTCTAGTATCTTGATGAGGATTTTTGCATTTTGTTCATCAGGAGTGGTTTGTTTTCTCCGTGTGTCTGTCTGGTTTTGGTGTTGAGGTGATTTTGGCTTTATAAAGAGGGTTTGGAAGGATTACTTCCTTTTCTTTTGTGTTCAATAAGTTTTGGAGAATTGAGGTAAATTCCTCTTGGAATGTTTGGTAGAATTCGGCTCAGAAGCCATCCAGAACTGGGATTTCATTTGTTGGGAAGGATTTAATTACTAAATCAAGCTCTGTTCTGGTTGCAGTTCTATTTAGATTTTTTATTACCTCATGATTCAGTAAATTGGTAAATTTTATGTATCCAGAAATCTACCTGACTCATCTAGGTCTTCTGATTTGTTGGTGTATAGTTGCTTGTATTGGTTTCTGATTATTCTATGTACATGTGCAATATCCCTTGTTATGTTTTCTTTTTTCATCTCTGATTGATTAGTGTCTGCCCCACCCCCCACCCCTGCTTTTTGGGGTTAGTTGGGTTAGTGGGGGATCTATTTTGTTGATTTCCTCAAAAAATCAGATCTTTGTTTCATTGATCTTATGCATTGTTCTTTTGATTTCTGTTTGGTTTATTTCATCCCTTATTTTGATTATTTTTTTGTGTGTGTGCTAATCTTGGGATTAATTTGCTATTGTTTTTCTAACTCCTTTAGAACTATAGTTATTTACCTGGTGCCTTTCTAGTTTCTTGACATAGCACTGATTGCAATAAACTTTCCTCCTAGCACTGCTTTGGCTGTGTCTCACAAGTTTTAACACATTGTGTTGATGCCTTCGTCTGTTTCAAGTCATTTTAAAAAATTTCCTGTTTGATTTCTTCTATAATTGTTCTGTTTCAAGAAATTTAAAAAATTTCCTGTTTGATTTCTTCTATAATTGTTCATTCAGCAGCATTGTTCAGTTTCCAACTGTTTATATGTTTTCTGGGGTATTTTGGCTTTCTGGCTTTCAGTTTTACTTCATTATTGTATGAGAAGATGTGTGGTGTTGTCTCACATTGGTAGGAACCTTGGCATTTTTGTATATATATTTTTATAATTGTTATTTCATCTTCATGAATGGATGCCTCAATCACTATGTAGTGTCTCTTCTTTATCTCTTTTAATGCTTTTCATTATTGAAGGCTATGTAATCTGATGTTAGAGTTGACTCACCAGATTGTTTATTCTTTCCATTAGCATGGAGTATTCTTTTCCATCCTTGCAGTTGTAGTTTTTGTGTATCTTTGGTGATGAGATGTATCTCTTTTAGGCAACAGATGGTGGGTCTTGTTTTTTGATCTAGTGTGCTAACCTATGTCTTTCGATTATTGAATTTAAGCCATTTACATTCAGGGCTAATATTGACAAGTAGTGACTTGGTCCTGTCATTTTAGCATTGAGTTTCTCACAGTTTGATTTAGGTTTCTTTTGTGGTTTTATTGAGATGTTCTCTAGCTTTGTCTTCATTGGGTATAGTAAGTTTCATTTTTCTTTTCTGTCTTTAGTACATCTTTAAGCAACATTTTTAGGGAAAGTCTTTCTGTTTTTGTTTGCTTTGGGAGTTTTTAAAATTTATTTTCAAATTCAAATGAAATTTTTATTGGATATATTCTTCTGGGCTGAGGCTGACAGTTTCTGTCTTTTAGGATCTGTAATATGTCATTCCATTCAATTCTGGTCCAAAGGGTGTCCTGTGAGAAGTCAGCTGTAAGTTGATTGGTGTTCCTGCACAAGTTATTTGATGTTTCTCATATGCGTGTTTCAGTATCTTTGTGTTCAACTGAAGTGAGCTTGATTATGATGTGCCGAGGTGAAGGACACTTCTGGTCGAGCCTCTTTGGGGTTTTCTGCCCTTCCTGTATTTGGTGTGCCCTTTATTTCTCCATGTTGGTGATGTTCTCATTTATTATTTCATTAATACTTCTTTCAAATCTTCTTCTTTTCTCACACCTTCAGGAACTTCTGTCATTCTTATGTTTGATCTTTGGATGGTTTCACGTAGTTCTTTGATGGTTTTCTCAGCTGTACTAGGTTCCTCTTCTGTATTTTTTATTATACATTTTCAAATGAGTTGTCTTTTAGCTCTGAAATTCTGTGTCTTTCATTCTGTTGGTAGGGCTTTTCATTGTGTTTTCAATTTGCTCTACTGTAGTGTTCATTTCATTTGATTCTGTTTTATAATACCCCCTTTAAACATGAAGGAAACAATATGGAAATAATAGTCTTTCCCACTTTCCTATAGTGCTTGAACCTTTTACCCTAATTAACTATGTAAAGATTGCCAAAAATATAATTTAAAAAATCTGAAAAAAATTTGTATCTCCTTTGTAATGTGTTCTTTAAGGTTTTACATTTGTTTCGTATTGTTTCTGAAGAGTTTTATCGTTATTTTTGGATTTCTTTCTCTGGGAGATCCTCAGTGTCTTCATATTGTAGCTCTAAGATTTGAAATGGTCTTTGGCTCATTTTTGACGAAAATGCTGGTTCCTTGTTTATGTTGCTTTTGGTTCTTGTGTTACTCTTGGCCATTGCCTTTCAGAAATGCAGGTTTTCTCTACAGGCAGGTCTGCCTTTCCATTGTGTCATCCACAGGTTTGTGGGTAGACTTTTCTGCTTCAGTGCCTAATTCCATATTTGTTCTTGACCTGGCAGGAGGGCTGCATGCTTGCGCTGGTGCCTCTGGAGAGCCTCAGCCTGAGGCTCCCGTACTGTGGTCCTGCCTCAGCCTCTGCAGCCAGCACAGCCCCATCCACCTTGTTTTGCCCTGGCCGCTCCTGGGTTTTGGTGGTACTTTTATCTGCTTAGCCTCTCTCACTCATGGTCCCAGCAGTGCCCAGGGCTGGGGAGGCTATTGCTGTGGCTTTAAGCTGCATTGCTCTTTGATCTTTTCTTTCTCTGCCCTAGTTGGTGACTGATTCTGCAGATGAGTAGAGAGGCTTCTCAAAAACAGTAGCAGGGGAGAATCCCCCCTTTTTTGTGGGATTGGTGGGGAGTCCTTTGGACTTCAAAGCAGACATCCTTTCATTTATGACTACCCAGTGGCAGGGGGACTGCTGTATGTCTCTGACTTCTACTGTGCTACTGGGCACAGTGTCGGGCTGCTGGGCCACTTAGGTTGTAGATATTGGGGTGACTATTCATGCAGGTGCCAGAGCAGTTGTGGAGCCACAGAGCTGCAGGCCTGTCAGTGGCAGCTTTTCTCCTTTCTGCTGGCTGTGCTTGGGGCTGCTTGCTGTCTGTGTATGTCCACTGTGTGCTTACGAACCTGTGCTCCCGCATGGGTTCCTTCCCACTGTGACTGGAGGGTTCTTCTTAAAGCTTTCCCAGAATACCTTCACTTCCTCTCCCACTTTACATGCACTCGCAGACATTGGAGGATTCAATGTCCACTTGTGTGTTTGTGTTTTGTTTCTGCCCGTTTCGTTGCTAAAGCTGGCTGGGCTGCTCCAGATCCATTTTCTGCTCCCTTTGGTCTCCATGTACTCTTTTGGGTCATCCTGGTGTCTTTCAGAGGGTTTTGGGTGTGGACCTGCTGTGTCTAGCATTAACCCTGCTCACCACTTTCCTTTCTGGGGTCCGTCTTCTGGCTTGCTTGCTCCCCAAGGGTGTGGATGCAATGATTGGAAGCGCTTGGCAGCCTTTAGAATTTTACTTAGCTTTGCCTCCCTTCATAGGTGTCGGAGCCAGAACTTTGTTCCTGTGGCTTCTAGCCAAGCACTCTTTTTTGGGGGGATTTCAGAGGGAGCCCAACTGATCAGTTTCCCTTTGTGTTGGCTCTGTTTACAAGCCTGCTGTCTCTGGGCTGGGTTTATTTTCTGGTCTGTAACTCCCCTTTACTCACTTTGTTCTTTGACTGTGAGTGTTGGGGCTTTTGTGCAACTTTTTTGCCATCCAACCAGTTCTATCTTCTTTCCGTAGGCCACCCGAGAGTAGCTCAGGTGCTTCTTCCTTCTGCAGCTCAGCTCAGCACCGTTTTTTCCCCCTCCTGCCACCTTTTACTTTTACCTTCTACTCACAATTATGCCTTCCTACTGTGATTGGCCATCTTGTGCTTCTAGTCCTGCTGAGAAATATTTGTAGGGTGTGAGAAAAAGACAGAGATTAGAAATGATTTGCATTGTTTCTGATTTAAACAACATGGCCAATGTTAACACCATTTACAGGAGAGGGAAACAGTGGCAGAAGGAGCAGTTTGGAACAAAATATATTTCTGTGCCTTTTTCTTAAGAAGAAAAATATGTGAGGAAGCTGAGCTGCAGATCGCTTTGATGAGCATTTGGTCTGCTTTTTGCCACTTCAACTACAGTACCTTCCTGAAAGGAGGTTTTTTGGGAAAGCAAAGATTTGTTCCTCCTCACAGTTGAGATAACAGGATAAGGCAACCCCATATTCCAGAGTCTGATGGAGGTTGCTCTTAGTGGGTGTAGAGTCAGGATTCGTGGTAGGCGAGGAAGGAGAGAGAAAACTTAGACTGAACTTGAACTGAAATAAAGTTGTTGGGAGAACTAGCCACTGAGGGCATATCCCAATGGATATATACCTTCCAACACCACCACTCACATGCCATCATTAGATCAAGTCTCTATTCTTGATCAGTTATTAACATTAAGACATTAGAGTTTAAATAGCTGCATGGGTTTTTTGGGGGCGATAAATCTTGCTGTAATTATAACAGTAATTGCTGGAGTTGAATCCTGGATTTTTTACTTCTATCCTTGAATTTCTTCTAAGTGTCCTGATACTTTTATTATTAATATTACTTGTAAGCAGATAAGTGCACAATGATTTTAAATGTATTTATTTTTATTTGAAGCACATATACACAGACAGACATATGATACCTAGAGCTGGGACTGGACAGGCTGAAGCCAGGAGACAGGAATTCAGTCCGGGAATTCCATATTAGTGACAGACTCAACTACTTGGCTCATAGTTTTTTTTTTTTTAAAGGATGTGTATTAGTAGGAAGCTGGACTCAGAAATGAGCCAGGACTTCAATTCTGGCATTCTAATATAGATTACAGTTGTTTCAAGCAGTGTGCTAATGGTTACACCAAACATCTGCCAGTGAAGTTCATTTTAAAATGCTTTTGGGCCCAGTGACTAAGTTTTGAGCTTGCAAGTACCAGAATCCAGTTTGTGTCCTAGCTGCTCTACTTCTCATCCAGCTCCCTGGTTGTGGCCTGGGCAAGCAGTCAAGAATGGCCCAAAGCCTTGGGACCCTGCATTTGTGTGGGAGACCCTGAAGAAGCTCCTGGCTCCTGGCTTCAGATTGGCTCAGCTCTAGCTGTTGTGGCACGTGGGAAGTGAATCAGCGAAAGGAAGATCTTTCTCTCTGTCTCTCCTTCTCTCTGTAAATCAGCCTTCCAAACTCTTTTAAAAGCAAATTTATCTGGGGATGTTGTGTTTGGGATTTCATACTATATTTTTGCTATGTTAATAGCAAATACATTTTAATATTAAAAAGGTTATATCAAAATAGTAAGTGTATTTTAGTGTTTGGGATATTGATAAGTAACAGCATTTAATTCTGTTAAGGATCAAAACATTTTAAAGCATTTAGTTCCATTTATGGAATGCAAAATTAATATACTGAAATATTTGGCTACTGTTTATTTAGTTGTATTAGATCATTCTTAATAATAAAAGTTTTGAATAACTGTAAGATAAAAGTTAACAGCTATGCACTTATGAACATGATGTATTATATTTTCCAAGAAGGTAAATTAATTCTTCATTAATCTAATCACAGGAACATGAAGAATTCCTAATAAGTGAATTTTCTGTATTATTTAAATGTACTACTTTAAGTGCTAACACTTATTCTTGATTGTAATTATTTGAAAAACAGAGTTAAAGAAAAAGCAGGAAAGAGATCTTCTATCTGCTAGTTCATTTAGTAGATGGATGCTACAGTCAGGGATGGCCAAGGCCAAACTCAGAAGCCAGGAGCTTCAACTGGGTGTTCCTCATGAGTAGCAGGGCCCATGTACTGGAGCTATCTTCAGCTTTTCTCAGGCCATCAATGGGGGAGGAGCTAGTGTAACTCTTGCAGAGCTGAGCTGTTACAGCATGTTGGGCTAGTCTTTGATGCTGACTGGTAGGGTGGGTTACAGATCTATACCAGCTTATTCTGGTTTGATTCTATGTTCTACAGAATTTAGATACCTCCATTGCTGTGTGGGTGGGAAGAGAGAGAGCCCCCTTCCTGTTGCCAGGCTTGTTTTGAGCCTTGGAAGGAATGGGGCCCTGGAACCATCCCCAGGGCCCAGATGAGCAGGAGTACTTCCTGGAGAAGGTTCATTTGGACTGACAGGTAGGCAGATAGGACTTTTTTTTGAAAAGTAGAAGGAGAGACAGAACATTCTTCCGTCTGCTGGTTTACTCCCCATGTGCCGCAGTGGCCAGAGCTGAGCTGATCTGAAGCCAGGAGCCAGAAGATTCTTCTGGGTCTCCCATGCGGGTGCAGGGTCCTAAGGTTTTGGGTCATTCTTGACTGCTTTCCCAGGCCTCAAGCAAGGAGCTGGATGGGAAGTGGAGCAGCTGGGATATGAACTGGCACCTACATGGGATCCTGGCGCATGCAAGGCGAGGACTTTAGCTGCCAGGCTACTGTGCTGGGCCAAGAAATAAGATTTTATGCGGGGGGTGGGGTGATGGGGAGATGTGACCTCTAACTCCTGACCCAAAGTTAGCTTGCTACCTATGGCAATTCATTTCACACTCAGAAAATTCCAACCATTAAGCTTAAGGGTAGATTCATCACATCATCTGTAACTGTTTCCTGATGATTATGAGCATAGGCCTTGCCTATCTGCAGTCTCTTCTAATGTGTCCATCTCATGAGCCGGAGAATTTTCAGTTACTGCTGATAGCTGTGTCCCCCACATGGCACTCTTTATTTGACCCCTGCTTGTGCTCAGTCCTGGGCCCTATCCCACCTGGACCAGGCAGCTAGAAGGGCTGAGCGACCAACCCTGGCTTGCAGGTGGCATCTTAGGCCCAGGCCCTTCCCAGCCAGGTTGATAACTCTCCAGAGAGACAGAGGCAGAGAGACAGAGACAGAGACACAGAGAGAGACACATACACAGAGGTGCAAATGTACTTTCTGAAACGGTGATAGTCAAGGAAACTGGCACCTTATAGGACCAGGTACTTTTTGTTTGCTATATTAAATTGAAAGAAGATTTCCCATAAGAGAATATGTAAATGTATTAAAGTTAAAACAAACTGCATGAGTTGAATATTGTGGTTTGTCATCCAGAAAGCAGTGTGATTAAGAAATGTCAGTTCTGGTTCGGATCTTTGGACTGCCCTGTACTCTCTGTGTAGCTTACCTGAATTGCTCTCCCCCTTTCAGCCTTGTTTTTCTATCTCTAAAATGTAACCAATATTACTTATATAACTATTACAAAAAATGAAATGTGATTGTGTATCCTTAATAAGCATAGCATTTAACCAGCACATTAAGCACACAAAAAAATTTATGAAATATAAATTTTAAAAGTTGAGATGTTCCCCCCAAAAATCTGTGCTGGAGACCAATTTGTGGACAGTTCCATACTTACACTTGTTCCTTTCTTCAAAATTATTTATATCCACATAGATATTCTAAAGAACATGTGACTGAAGATTTATTTTCATGTTTATAGGTATTGGTTTGCTTTGAAGAATGGTTACCACATAGCTTTCAAATATAGCAACAAAGCTAATAATGTCATGGAAGAGCAAATTGATCCACTTAAAGAAGTTATAGACAGAGTGACGGATTTGAGCATGCTTAGGCTGTTTGAGACCTACCTGGAAGGCTGCCCTCAACTTGTTCTTCAGCTCTACATCTTTCTAGAACATGGTCAAGCAAACTTCAGTCAGTGTAAGAATTTCTTTTTAAATTCTTAATTTATTTAGTTTTGTTTATTTTAAAGGTAGAAACACATAGGGAAAGAGAATGGGAGAGAGAGGGAAAAAAGTCTTCCATTTGCTGGTTTGTTTCCCAAATATCGCAATAGCCAAAAACCCAAACTCCGTCTAGGTCACTAGATATTTGAACTGTTACTGCTGACACATTGGAAAAAAGTTGAAATAGAAGTACAATCAGGATTGACTCAAGCATTCTGGCATAGGATGCAGGCTTCCCAAGCAGTATCTTACCGACTGTGTAACATGCCTGCCCCTAAAACGGAATCTTTTGTTTTCTGTCAAAAAAGTTTATTTTCATTCATATTATGTCAAAAAACATTTATTTTCATTGCAAAGGAGATTTACAGAGAGAAGGAAATACAGAGAGAAACATCTCTCTGCTAATTCTCTCCCCAAATGGCAGCACTGACCAGAGCTGAGCTGTTCTGAGGCCAGGAGTAAGGAGCCTCCTCTGGGATCCCCCTGTGGGTGTAAGGATCCCAAGGCTTTGGACCGTCCTCAGCTGCTTTTCCAGGCCTTAAGCAGGAAGCTGGATGGGAAGCGGAGCAGCTGGGACACGAACCTCTGCTCATGTGGGATGCTAGTGCTTACAAATAGAGGATTACTAGTTGAGCCTTTGTGCTGGACCCTTTCTGGTATTTTTTAAAATTTATTTATTTGAAAGGCTGAGTTGCCGAGAGAGGAAGAGACAAAGAGAAAACCGTCTTTCATCGGTTGGTTCACTCCCCAAATGACTGTAATGGCTGGGGCTGGGCCAGGCTGAGACCAGGAGCCCAGGAGCTTCTTCTGAGCCTCCCATGTGAGGGCAGTTACCTGCCTCAGTCTTGATTTCAAAGAGACTGCAAGACATGTTGCATTAAGGTGGAGTAGGATAGGAAAAAATATCTTTGAAAAGTTACACCAAGATTTGTAAGCAAAATGCATATTTACTGATTAATCTCAAAAAGAAGGCAAGAAACTAACAAAAAATCAAGCTGTGTATATAGTTTAGTGGTAGGTAGAGAAATGTCTTATAGAAACAGTAATTCTCCTGGAAGAACTCATGTTATCTTTGTCCTTAAATAATTTTTACAACTAGTTTTCCAAGGAAGATGAATGGCTAACCATAGTTTACAGTGCCAAAAGCGAAAGGTAATATAAGTAATAGCCAATAAAAATAAAAAAAAAACCTTTAAATTTAAATTTTTGGAATTACCGAATGCAAAGTATAAAACAGTTGTCTTGTTACTTTAAAGAAGTAAATATCAAAGTTGAAAATGATACAGAAAGCTATAAAAATGAATATTATGTGAAAATGAAAGAGGTAGAATATAAGAGAAGTTAAAATCATGTAAGTATTTATTTATTATTTTTTAAAGATTTATTTTATTTTTATTGGAAAGTCAGATATACAGAGAAGAGAGATGGAGAAGATCTGCCATCCTCTGGTTCAGTCTCCAAGCAGCTGCAATGGCCGGAGCTGAGCTGATCCGATGCTAAGAGCAGGGAGTCCCCTCAGGGTTTCCCATGTGGGTGCAGGGTTCCAAGGCTTTGAGCCGTCCTTGGCTGCTTTCCTAGGCCACAAGCAGGGAGCTGGATGGGAAGCGGGACTTGTGGGATTGTAACAGGTGCCCATATGGGATCCTGGTGTTTTCAAGGTAAGGACTTTAGCTGCTAGGCCACTGCACTGGGCCCAACATCTAAAAATTTAAATAAATGCAACTTCTTTGTAACTTTGCTCATCCTTGAGGGCTTAATCAAAACATGAGAATACAGAAAGAAAGAAAGATACAAGTTAGAAAATAGAAATCAGTACAGAAGAGAGCTGAAGGGAAGTCCTGAAAAAAGAATAGGGCCTGATGTGGTAGCCTAGTGGCTAAAATCCTGGCCTTGCATTCACCAGCATCCCATATGTGCGCCGGTTGTGTCCTGTATGCTTCCCATCCAGCTCCCTGCCTGTGGCCTGGGAAAGCAGTCGAGGACGGCCCAAAGCCTTGGGACCCTGAAACTGTGTGGGAGACCTGGAACAAACTCCTGGCTCCTGGCTTTAGATTGGCTCAGCTCCAGCCGTTGTAACCACTTGGGGAGTGAACCAGAGGAAGGAAGATCTTTCTTTCTCTCTCTCCTTCTCTGTGTAAATCAGGCTCTCCAAGAAAATGAAATAAATCTTTTTAAAAAGATAACATGCAGAAAGTAAAGCGTAAGAGCAGTAGTTTTATAGCACCCAGATGGCATTTTAACAGGGAAAAAGCCACAAAAGCTCATAGATGTACCGTGTATACCTAGACTTATTAGTTAATTTAAATTTGCTAATAGTAATTGTGTCGCTGAAAAAGAACTAAGAAAGTAAGGAAACAAGGCAATTAACCTCAGGAAAACTGGGAATTTTTAAAGGAAACACTATAGCCAGCAGCTTAGCAGTTAAAAAGAAGCTGTGATTATAATGAGAAAATATTGGCTATTGATGTTATCAAGAACTGATGTTACTCCTAGGGTGATGAGAGGAGAGACAAAGGGGAAAGAGGATGCACTTAGGTGTTTATATGTGGAATCTTCCTCTTTCCAAACAGCCAATTGATAAACAGTAGCTAAACTGCTAAATTAAGAATAATGTGTGCTTTATCTGTAAATATGACAATAAATGTCATAAGAAAAGCTATAAGAGTTGATAGTGATTTCTAACTGAGGGATGGGGAAGAGTAAAGCAAAATACTATTTTTCTTACAGGCTTTATAGAACTGTCTTATTTAAAAAACTATATATTAATTTGTATAAATTAAAACCAGTTACATGAAAAACGTAATTTGAAGCAAAGAGATGTTTTGTTTCATGTATTTTTATATCAATGAATAAAAGAAAGAAATCCAGATTGTGAGACCAGTGTTATCACTAAAATGAAGAAAGTGTATCTATTGATACACTTCGATGTCCATTAATATCCATTGGTAAGACCCTGTCTTTGTTACTTTCATTGATAGAAAAGTAATTGTAAGACTGCCTTTCCTATTATGTCGACCTCCAATAAGGCTTAATGCAGAATGAGTACCAGTGTATTCTGCTCTGACACTTTCCTGTTTCTCTAATGTCTTCTGTTTTTTTTTTTTTTTTTGAATATGACCCTCTTGGCAGTAGGGTTGATAATGACTTGGCATTATCAGAATGGTAATGAACTTGTTTCTATGTTATTTGTTGGGGGAAAAATGTCAAATCTAGAAATCTTTTAGTTTCAGAACACACTTGTTACTTTGATATACCATCTTGTTGTTTGGGAAATTCAGCTTGCTGACATTTCATGCCTAATACATCAAGTTTTCTTTTAAACTTTCCTCTTTTTACTCCTACACTAACCTAATTGGAGTAGGGGTTAAAAACCAAAATTGCTAGAAAAGTTATTATCTCTTCACTCCCAGAGTATTCAGTTTCCAGTTTATCAGTTGTTCAATAAATTAACGCTGTGAGTTTATTTAGAATAATTATAAAACAATCTAATATAGTGGTTAAGTACTTCAAATTTGGAATCAGAAAGTTGTAGCTTCAAGCTCATCTGTAATTTTCTAGCTCTGTGACTTGGGTTAAGTAATAAATCTCTTCAAGCCCAACTTCAAAGGACTAGAAGGGATAAGAATTTAAAGTGTCTGACATGTGTAAGTGTGTGTACACAGATAAGGCATATGTTGCATCTAATGGCTCAGCATTGCTGTTACTAGTCCCATGTAACATATCATTTCTTTTTTGTTTTATAGATTTGTCCATCATGGTCTCTTGCTGTGCTGTTTCTTGGTCAACTGTTGATTATCAAATAGCTTTAAGAAAGTCCTTGCCCGATAAAAATCTGCTTAATGGAAACTGTGCCAAAGCCACATATCTCTTTTACAAGTTATTTACATTGTTATCATGGATGCTTAGTGTTGTACTTCTTCTATTCTTAAATCTTAAAATTGCTTTAATTTTATTGTTGTTTCTCTGGCTTTTAGGTGTAATGTGGGCATTTAAGCAGCAAACTCAGTTTTGTACTTCTTTAAGTATGGAATTCTTATATAGGATTGTTGTTGGATTCATTCTTATTGCTACATTTTTTAATATTAAGGGCCAGAATACCAAATGTCCAATGTCCTGTTATTATAGTGTAAGGGTACTGATCACCTTGGGGATACTGATTGTGTTCTGGGTTTATCCACTCCATGTTTTTAGTTCAGAATATTTTATAACTATCAGTATCACCATAATTCTTTCTCTGCTCCTTGGAATTACCTTTCTTATTGTTTATTATGGGATTTTTCACCCAAACAGAATTGAAGAAACAAAATTTGATGAAGTTGATGGAAAATCAATTCAAAGAGGTTGTAGAATGAGGTATTTCCTGATGGAATAAGCTGTTCATTTGTAAGATTAAAAAAAAATTGCTTCACTGATTAGCAAAAAAAATGCATGTTGTACATATATGTGTTATCTTCTTTTTATTTATTTACTTTGGGATCAAATGTGATACAGTAATTGTAATGTTAATTTATTTTGTTAAAATAAAAATCTTGTTTGATTTTGAAGGTCTTGAGTACTGAGATGTTTGCTTACTGAGTGAGTGGCAGAGCAGCCATCTTGGGTCTGACCTGGAAGAAGCGATCTGGTT
This sequence comes from Ochotona curzoniae, assembly GCF_017591425.1. Classification (NCBI taxonomy): domain Eukaryota; kingdom Metazoa; phylum Chordata; class Mammalia; order Lagomorpha; family Ochotonidae; genus Ochotona; species Ochotona curzoniae. Next base: position 19,352,022 of record NW_024464939.1, on the reverse strand, counting down.
CCCAAAGGCTGTCATTGAGCTTCTGTCCACCTTTTTTTCATTGTTCCCGAACTAACACTTCTGTACCTGTTGTAGAGAACTGTAAATGGAACAGAAGAGCAGAGCACTTCATTCTTTACACTGTTGTCTTGATTCTGTGAATGGATTTTGATTTGAGGACAGGTTAAGGAGAGAAAAGGGAAAGGAGAGAGAGAAAAATACAGTTCTTAGTGAATACCTACTATGCATCTTTGCATCAACTACTCAATTCAGTTAAGTAAAAAGAGAATATTGTGCATTTTCTACATTTGCTCATTTATGTATCCCTGATACATACATAAATATTCTATTCATGCTAAAATAGTTATCACAATCATTGTTTTAAAAATTATTAAGCCATATATAGTTACCATCCTTATAATTTTTAAGTGTACAGTTTAGTATTAATTACATTCAAGTTTGTGCAACAGACTGTTTCCATCTTGTGAAATTGGGACTCTATATGTAGAACAACTACTCTATTTTTTCCTTCCTTTATCCCCATCGGCAACAGGTCTACCTTCTACTTCCATGAGTTGGATGACTTTAGATACCCCAGAGAAGTGGAATCATGAAGTATTTATCTTTTTTTTTCTTTTTTTGTTACTGGGCTATTTTTCTTATTTTTATCCACAAGATTCATAGACACTGTAGTGGGTGATAGTATTTTATACTTTTCAAAGCTGGATAATTATTCCATTGTATGTAGAGGCCATATTTTCTTTATCCATTCATCCATTGCTGAACATTTGGTTGCTTCTGCTTCTTGGCTATTGTGAATAGCCAGTAAAGAATCTGAGTTGCAACTCTCTGTGGGAGATTGCCCCTAGATCTCTGTCTATTTAGCGTATGTGGGAGGTCATAGGCACACAGTGTCCCTGGGGGAACCCTGACAGACTTCAGCCTGGCCTGTTACTGGGCATGCAGCAAGAGCAGTGGGCTGCACCCCAGTCTCTCTGTCTTTGGATGGCTGTGCTAGGACTTCCCTGATCAACAAATGTAAGAAGTCAAATGTGACCCACATCCTATTTGCCAGCCACACTCAGCGGAGGCATGGCTTCCAGCTTATGTGCTAGTTTATGTACTCACATGAGTCATGGCCTGCCTGCCCATTGACTGAGGCACAGCTTCCAGACATGCCTACTGGCCACTTACAATGCCGTTGTTGGGTGGGAGTGTTGTCGGGACTGCCCTTCGGCCTTCCTCTTTTTCCAGTACTATAAACTTGTGATTTTTCACAATGACTGGACATCCTTCACCAGTTTGTCTCTGGTGGTTCTGCTGCCAGAGAACTCTGTTACCTCACCCCTTGGTTGTCTGAGGGCCTGCTGGCAGGAATAAACCCTGAGAACTTACTCTTTGACATTCTGTTTAAACTCTCTTGGATTTACTCTTATACCCAGAAGGGAGATTTCTGGGTTATGTAATAATCCCATTTTTAATCTTTTGAAGAATCTTTGTTCTGTGAAGATACCATTTTACAGTTTTCCCTAGGGTGCATGAAAGTTTTATTTTCTTTATATTGTTATTAACACTATTATATTTTTATAAAGAAAATAAAATGTCCACTAAAATGAATGTAAGATTCTATCTCTTTGTAGATTGGCTTAGTGTTTCCTTAGTTTAGTGAAATAGGACACCTTTTCATGTGCTTATTGGCCTTTTGTATACTTCTTTGGAGCACTGTTTATATTTGATAAGGTGTTATACCAGAATTTATAAAGAACTTTTACCACTCAACAATAGCAATAAATTTTCTAGTAACGTAATGAACAATGAGCAAAGGGATCAGGTTCTCAATGTTGGATATCATACTAGTTGGGCTGGATTCCCAGTTCTACAGTTTTTCACAAATGTGGATACTGGGAAGCATTGATGATAGTTCAGGTAATTGAGTTCCTGTCATCCATAGGTGAGAGCTGGATTGAGTTTGCAGCTTCCAGCTTCAGCCTGGACCCAACACTGACTATTGTGAGCATTTCTTATTTTAAGGCGTTATTGATCACTCAAATAATTTTTCCCATCTAATCTGTTGTTTTTCCCTTAATTTTCTTTCCAGACTCTATTACATCTGCATTAGAACTATTGATATTATCCTACAGATACAAGAGGCTGATTGCTTTTTTCCAAGTTTGTTTTCTCTGTCCTTCAGATTGAGTTTGTTTTTTAAGTTTGTTGACTTTTTCTTTCATCTTTAATCACAATACTTCAAAAATATTTCAGATTCTATATCCTTTATGGTCTACAATTTTCATTTTTAATGGTCTGTCTCTTAAATTTTCATCTTTTCTGCATTTATAAGCCTATTTTCTTGGACTTATCTGAAGTATAAATAGTCTGTTTAAACTTCAGTGGACTGCCTGACATTTGCCCTTCAAATGTCCAGTTCAGGAACATCTTAAGATTTGGGCAGATAATATATCGAATGGAGTGTGCTCTCTAGGTTATCTGTCTGAGATTTTCCCAGTACCACTCCACATTCCATCCTCTAGACTTAAAACTACTAAGGTTGACTGGTGTTTGGATCTCATTCAGTGCTATTCTATGTGTTGACCTCTTTACAGGATCTTGTATAATTTGTATATATTTTGTCTAGTATTATCAGTGGGTGATTGTGAGATTTTTTTGCAGAAGGGTTGATGTCTACCTTTTTTATACACACCATTTTTAACAATCTTTGCAATATTTGTCATTCTTTCTGCAATGGTTGCTTAAATAAGATGTGTAAAACTGCTCTTATTTAACTCTGAGTCCTGTCTAATCACTACTTATTTGATCCTCACAAAAACCACAAAATGTAGATGTTGTTATTATCACAATTCCTCATCTGGGAAAACTGAGACCCTAGATTTTAAGCAACTTGCCAAAGTTCACATAGATCAACTTTCAGACGTTTTGAGCTCAAGTCCAGTTCACTTTCTGTGGAGAGTATCTGATGATACTTTACTATCTGATGAGTGGTTAAGTGATCATAACCAACCTAGAGCTAATTAACAAATTTTATCATGATTTAAAAGTTGTTTTTATTTTCCCACAATACAATTAAAAATTCTTACCCAGTTATTTTTCAACTTTATTTCAAGGTAGGCTGTGAGTGTATCAGCAATAGTTTGAATACTTAGCAATATATGTAGTAATAAATAGCAATTTATGTGATAGGAAAAAATGTGGAAAATAATATCTACAGAGTCTGAGAAAAAATGGGTAGAAAATAATAACTACTACAGAGTCTGAATAATGAATATCTTATTATATTCATGCAGCCAATAAACATTGACTTGATTTTATAGCCAAATAATAAATACATAGGTCTTGGTGGGCTGTTAAAATGAATTTTGATATTTATTGATTGTTTTTTATCTATTTAATTTTTATATTCTTCAATTTCAGAATTATAGCACTTATCAATCTGCCCAACTAAATTGTAATCTTTTTCTAGATTATCCTGTATGCCTTTTGAAATTTAGAAAAGACAACAGAATAAATATAAGGGATATTATCATGAACAGACACTCGTGAAGGAGTCAGAGTGGTGATGTAATTGGCTGATCCTTGGCCTGCAGGTGCCGGTACTGCATAGGAGCACTGGTTTGTGTCTTGGCTGCTTCACTACCAACCCAGCTTTCTGTTTAAAGCCTGGGAAAGTAGCAGAGGATGGCCCAAGGCCTTGGACCCTTGCAGCTATGTGGGAGACTAGGAAGAAGCTTCTGGTTCCTTGCTTCAGACCACAGCTCACCTCTGGCCATTGCTGCTACTTGGAGGAAAGAACTGGTAGATGGATGATATCTATTTGACTCTCCTCTCTCTAAAAATCTTCTTTCAAATAAAATAGATAAATAAATCATAACTAAAAGAGCACTCACAAGCACCTTTATGCTTTCACATCTTCAGATATAACACTATACATTTCTTTAGGTTTTTGGCCCTCTTTCTTCAGTGTGCATTGGAATCATGTGGAGGACCCATTGGAACGTGTTTCTGGACCCTAACCCTAGAGTTTCTTTTCATTAGGTCTTAGTTGGTACTTTAAATTTGTATGTCTAAGAATATCCACAGATGTTGCTACTGCTATTTTAGACTTCTAAAAGAATAGCCTCCCTGTTAATAACTAGTTTCAAACTAACCACTAGAGGGCAATGGAACCATAGACAATTGGAAATGCAACTTTATGGATTTCCAGATTCTTGCTATCCACTCTGGGTCCCATTGTAATATACTGCAAAACCTGTCCTTGGGAATGTGAGGGTCAGAGATAAGTAATGTGTCTCTAGCTCTGGTTGATACCTCACTTAGTGATGATAGTGAATTCAAAATTGGATTATAGGTGAGCATTTGCACGTAGAAGTGTTTGGGGTGTTGATGTGAACTATTTGTAGTCTTTGTTTTGATATTATATCTAGTTTATTATGGACATAATCCCATACTTATTAAGTAGTATCTATTTTTTAATACTTATGTCTCTTATTTGGTGAAATTGGGATTTAAGTATTCTTTAGCATATCCATTTAGTATAGAAAATCACAGAATATAATGATCAAAGTATAAAGATTTCCAATTCCTTTAGACTACATAGATTCCTTTAAAAGAACTAGAGAAAAATCAAAAGATGTAGCTTGACAGGAATGTTACTGTATTTTTTTTTTTGCCCAGCCTGCATGAAACATGAAAGCTGCCTTTGCTGCTAGTGTTGCTTTTGAAAAAATTCCCTCTCAATCAGCAGAGTCTTTTTGAGTGTTCTTAATTCTTGGTTTGACCCAGGAATTATTTGCAATAATGCTGTACAAATTTTTTATCTGAAGTTCAAAGACCCAAATTTGATTTGTGAACTTGTCATGACTACCTGAGTTACCTTAATTAGCCATGTAATCTAAGTCAGTTTCTGCATGTACAGAATATCGATTACAGTTTTAATAGTAGAATGAAGTCTCCTTGAGCTGTTGTAAAAGATAGTGAGATACCATGTGTAGTAGTGTTTTTCAGGTTGCTAGGTATCCTTGAAAATTTCTGTTATTGACATTCTTCTATGAATAGGTATTGTTTAAAACTTTATTTTGATATCATTTTGATGTTTGTAAAATTGTAAACGTATGAAGTAGTAATAATATGAGACATTTGGAATTATGTGGCAAAGGAGTTTAATCAATTCAAATCTGACATCTAAGCTCTTTGTAAAATGGCTGTCAATTACTCCTGATATGTAGAATACCTAAGCTATACAGGATGTTAAAGGTAACCTGTTAGTGAGGTCAGGAAATTTAAATTACAATTCGCGTTCTGGACTTTGGAAGTATGCGTGAGTTTGTGTGTGTGTATATATATGTGTGTGTGGTAATATGCATGAATGCACTTAAATGCATGGTACATCATATTAAATATGCATTGATATATTCTATTTATCTTCTTTTTTTCCCCGGACCGTAGTACCCCTTAGCTTTGGTTGCTTTAAGGTTAAATATTAATGTTATGTAGAATTCTTATTTCATCTGGTTGTATGTCTTGCTACCAGAGTATGAACTCTTATGGAACAAAAATTACATTCCTTTGTGTTTCAGAGGACTTTGCTTAGTTTCCAAGAGTTTCTGTTAGCAGCAGAGTACTGTTACTGTTTCTGAACTCACAGGAAAGCGAATTTGGTCTATATGGTATGTATTATTTTTTAGGAAATCCTCTTTCACCCGATTCCTCTTTGAAGACAGGGAACAAGCCCGTCAGCACGCACTTCCGAGAGCTGTTTATGCATTCAGCACTGTGCGGGGATGTCGTGGTAAATACCTGTTGCTTAGTTGATTGATCACCACCTAAGGGAGCGATTTGTATTTTTCTAGAGCTCTGTACATGAAGAGTGTTATTTAGAAAATTGTGGGCAAATAGATTCCCATGGTAGTAATCTACCATTCTTTTTTTAAAAATGAGTTTGTGGAAATACAGCTTATATACTGTATAATTTATCTTTAAAGTATACAATTGAATATTTTGTATGTTATATAAAATAGGCTAAAGACCATCCAACTTTTCCTGAACTTCAACCAACACCACAGTCAGTTTTAAAACATTTCATCAGCTCAAGGGTAAATCCACACCTTTAGGGATCACTGCTGTGATGACTGATTTTATGTATCAACTTGACTGGATCATGGTGTCCAGATATGTGGCCAAATGTTATTCTAGACCTTTCTGTGAATAAGCCTTTGAATGAGATTATTGAAGTGCATGGACTTGGAGTAAAGCAAATAGGCCCTGACACCCATGCTGGACCACAGATACGTGAATTTATTTCTTGAATTGTAATTCTGTTTCACTGTTGTCTATGCCTGTCCTTGTGTTGGTGTCGTCTTGATTATACTGTTGGTTTGTAGTACGTTTTGAAGTAGAGTAGAGGGATTTGTTTTCTTTTTCAGGATCAGATCATTTGGACTGGTATTAATCCCTCGCAATCTCATATGACTTTTAAGATTCGCACATTGCTTTTGACAGAGAAGTCAGCTGAGGGTCTGATAGGCATATCCTTAATGTGTGGCTCAGCAGGGATGGTATCGTCATCTTAGCATTGCTCTTCCAGCTTGTGAAAATGGGATGTTTTCTCATTCATTTTGACTTTCAAAATTTCTTTTAATAATGCTTTTAATTTCAAGTTTTATTTTTGTTAAACATACTTAGTATTTATTCCCTTTGATGCTTTTTTGAACAGACTTGTTTTCTCAATTTCGTTTTCAAATTGTTCAATACTGTGTATATCAGTAGAATTGGAAACTGACATCAGTAGCTTGGCTAGTGTCCTTCAATCTTGCTGAACATATATATATATATATACACACTAGTTTTGTAGCTGTGCTCTGGGATTCCTACATAGATGATCACATCTGTAAATGAGATTATTGACTCCTTTCTGTCCAGTTTTGACACTGTTCTTTTTTTTTTTTTTGTTAAAACGTTTAATTTTCATTGTATCTGAAAAGCAGAGTTACATAGAGGGAGAGGCAGCTTGCATCTGCTGATTCACTCCCCAGATGGCTACAATGCCTGGAGCTGAGCCTTTCTGAAGCCAGGAGCTTCTTCTGGGTCTCCCATGTGGATACAGGGGCCCAAGTACTTGTACCATCTTCTCCTGCTCTAGGAGGCACATTAGCAAGAGGCTGGATTGGGTGTACAACAGTGCTTAACTTGATGGGATGCCAGTGTTGCAGGTGGTAGTTTTACCTGCTATGCCATAGCACTAGCCCCTTCTTTTTCTATTACAATGTTGAATGAAATGTTGAGAACAGATAATCCCTGTCTAGTGCCTTGCCTTAAGGAAAACTAGCCATTTTTTTTCCCATTAAGTGGGTAATAGAGTAGATTCCAATTAAAAAATATATATTTATTTTTATTTAAAGGAGCAGGTTTCAAAGAGAGGGAAAAATAGAGAATCATCCATTTGCTGGTTCACTTCCCAAACAGCTGCACAGGTTGGAGCTGGGCTGAACTGCAGCCAGGAGCCCTGAGCTTCTTCTGGGTCTCCCAATTGGGTGTACTGCTCAAGGACTTGAGACATCTTCTACCACCATAAGTAGGCAGTTGGATCAGATGTGGAGCAGTTGGGACTGGAGCCAGCACCCACATGAGATGCTGGTCCTGAGGCAGGAGCTTAACCCACTATGCCATGGTGCTGGCCCTCTAATTGCAGGTTTTTTTATAGAGGCCCTTTATCGGTTGAAAATTTTCCATCTTATTGCTAATTTAGTAATTAGTTTTATCATGAAATGGCTATGAAATTACTTTATTTTTGCATCTATTGAGAAGATCATATCAGTTTTGTTGTTTTAGTAATTTGTATGCTGAATTAAATGGTCTTTGCACGTGTCACTGCTATGATATGAATATAATTTGGTTCCTAAATTCAAGTAGAGTTTGAAATCTCAAAGTTACAATTTGGTAGAAATAAGGGGGTGTGAACTTACCAGTGTTATATGTATGATTATTAAGTGTGAGCTATGTACTTTCTAATCATTTTAGAATTTCTTTGGTTTGTTTTGTTCTTATTGCTACACTAGTTTAGCATGTAGCAATTACACTGTACGTTACAGTAGTAAAGACTGGGAACATTTTTATGGACATATGTCTATCAGAGTTTGTGACAAGTTTTCTTTGTAGTTTTCAGTGATTTTTTTTTTAAATTAAAGAATTTATTTATTTTTGTTGGAAAGTCGGATTTACAGTGAGAAGGAGATAAAGATCTGTCCACTGATTCATTCCCAAGGCAGAAGCTTCTTTGTCCAGCTCTCCTGTGTGTGCACAGGGTACTAAGGCTTTGGGCAGTCCTCTATTATACTCGCAGGCCATAAGCAGGGAGCTGGAAGAGAAGTAGAACAGCTGGACATGGACCCTGACACATACAAGACAAGGACTTTGGCCCGTTCCCAGTGATTTAAATGTGATCATGTCTGTTGTATCTTATTACACAAAGTGAGTTCACGTTAACAGGAAACTGGCATCAGTAGCTTGGCCTAGAACTCAAGTACTCTGATGTGTGACACTAGCACCCTTACCGCTTGACTTAATAATCATCTCTTGTAGTGTTGTTTGTTGTTGAATGGGCATTTCTGCATTTATGGAGGCGTTACATACTTGCTTTTTGATAGCTTTTACTAGTTTCCTTGGAGAGTGGCTCAGTGGAGCCCTTCATCATGTCAGGACACTTCTCATAGTGGTTGTTGACTACAGTTCACTAGCCTGCATTATGGGGATTTATACAGTGCAAGCCAGCAGGAGAGGTTGTTTAGTCATTGTGGGAATTCAGGACCCTTCTAGCACCCATCTTAACAAAATTCCTTTTTATATAAGATGGCCTGATGATTTGGAATGGGAGGTGCCCTGGGAGACTCAGAACCAGTTCAGTTCTTGTAAATGTTGCCCTATGATACAATGGCAACATTTTTGTCATTCACTAATAACAGCTGTATTTGGACACTATTCTTTTAAGTCAGTCTTGATGACATAATTTCTTTAGTTTGAGATTAGGGTAGCTCAACACCTAGCATTTTAAGTTGTCATTCACCCTCTGTTTATATTACCATCTGTAGCCAAGCCAAGAGTCTTGGGCAGCGCAGTTGCTTGTGTGGCCTTACTCCACTAGCTCTTAACCTGACTGGCTTAGCAACAAGTCTCTAATGGACTGGCCTGTGTTACTTATGATTGTTTGGGATGCATTATCCATAGGTCTGTCTAGAAATTTGACAGGTGGGGGTCCTTCAATTCCCATTGCTAAATAGTAATGTGTAAACAAAGATAGCAAAAGCCCTTTAGAACTTTCCTGTATAGGAAAAATAAGGTTTCTATTTCCAATGCAAAATACACTCAAACATCTTAAAGAAGTCTTTTAAGATTTTTTTAAAGGAACTATTCTCTGTGTAAAGGAAGAGATACTTTGTCTACATAAAAGGCAAAATTAAGTCAGGAATAGACACGGAAATGTCTAAAATGAGATAATTTTAGTCATTTTGGCAGTGCTGGTAAGAGACTATTCTTAAGTTTTACAGCCACTCAGATTTTATTTTTCTCTTTTACTGGGTTTAAGTAATCATATGTCAAGAGAATTTCTGACTGTTAGTTATAACACCTGAATGCTTATTTTCTTTAAATGCCTTACTGTGTTTCTTCTTCATGGTTAGTGGTACTAAGACTATATAGGAAGTTAAACATTTTTATAGAGTAAAAAGTCTTTCTGATTTTCACTTGAAAATGAATTTGTTGTTTTGCCAAAAGTCTTGTCAGCAGTTTTCATTTTAGTAGTAAATGATGAAGCTTTCAGCATAGAGTTTTTCAAGTAGATCAGGTCAGTCAGAATGGGAGGATGGTGTCAACATCCTTAGGCCTGTGCACCTAAGAGAGAGACCTGGAAACAGCTTCTGGCTCCTGGTTTCAGACTGGCACAGTTCCAGCCATTGTGGCCATTTGGGGAGTAAACCAGCTGGTAGAAGACTTTTCTATCTGCCTTTTCCTTCCTCTCTCTCTTTAACTCTGCCTTTCAAGAAAAAGAAAGAAAGAGAGAAAGAACGAAAAGAGAGAAAGAAAGAAAGAAAGGAAGAAAAAAAGAAGGAAAGAAAGAAAGAGAGAAAAAAAGAAAGAAAGAAAGAGAGAAAGAAAGAAACCCTAAAAATAGAGAAAGGGTAACTTCTGGTAATGACGTAGTTCACTCAGGGGATATACACAGATGATTTTGTGTTTTTGTGAGAAATGTTTGAATATCATCTATCTTGGAAGATTGTGTGCCAAGGTGGTCTTGCCATTTTAAGCTAATAATGAATAAAAATGCTTTTGTTTCTTTGAAGATATAGTTATCACATCTTGCAGAAGTATTTTCAGTAAGGTGCATTTAAAATAATTAGCTTTTTTCTTCCTGTTTAACTACTGACATTATGTAGCAAGAACAGCATTCCATTGGCTTGTTTTAATTACCCTATTGATATTCACTGTGACATCTGGTGGCATGGGTGAGCTCACCTGATGGATCACAAAGAACCTTGATTTATGAACCCGTAATTGGGTTTCCAATAAACATTTGTCAGAATAATATATTACTCCAAACCAAAGCCTTCTTTATTTATTCATATAAAAGAGCACTTAACTTTCAACAAAGAATTGCCTATCATCAAAAACACTCTATAAATGAATCAAATTTATGAAGACACGGCTGTGGAGGGTAGAAGCTCAAAGACTACAGCTTTTTCTTTTTAACTCTTTAGAGAACTTAATCTTCTAACTTGCAATTTTCATTATATTATTTCTCATTTTCCTTTTCATATATTTATTAACATTACTATGTTTCTTTTAAGAGAATGACTCAAATGTGCTTTGTGAATAATCATTTGCTTGCCAAGCTAGCATGTGTCTATCAAATATGTTCTTTGGCTATTCCAAATTCTGTTAGAACATAGTTTTATCTGCTGTTACTCAGAGTACTTCTAAATATGAACAATATGTACAATGCCCTCCAAATACTTTGTAAAGTGTTAGACTATTGATAAAGGACTCAGCATTGATTTTTATTTTAGTCATTTTGCTGTTTTACTTGTTTATGCAGTAACTAATTAGTCTTTGTTTATATTGGGGTAACTTGGGCCCAGCATGGTAGCCTAGGGGCTAAAGTCCTCACTTTGCATGTGGCAGGATCCCATACAGGCACAGGTTCTAATCCTGGCAGCCCCACTTCCAGCTCCCTGCTTGTGGCCTAGGAAAGCAGTTGAGGATGGGTCAAAGCCTTGGGACCCTGCACTCGCATCGCAAACACGGGGAAGGCTCTGGGCTCCTGGTTTTTCATCAGTGCAGTTCCAGCCATTGTGGCTGCTTGAGGAGTGAATCAACGGATGTAGGATTTTCCTCTTTGTCTCTCCTCACTGTGTATCTGACTTTTCTATATTGGGGTAAATCAGATAGCTAATTTATTCAGCATGCATAGTTGGAGAGTTCAAACTTGTAGAATATACTTTATGAGACATTTAAAGCTTTTTAAAGTTGTGATTTACAATATTTTAAAAAATATTTGAAAGGCAATTTTAAAATTCAAAGAGAAAGAGAGGAGAGAGAGAGAGAGAGAGAATGAATTATCTATCTTCTGCGTTACTCCCCAAATGCCTGTAATACTCTTTTGTGTGAATATTCCATGTTTTGCTTGACCATTCATTTATTGATGGGTATGTGGTTTGTTTCCACATTTTGCCTGTCATAATTAATGCTACCATGATTATTGGTATGTAAATTCTAGTTCAAGTCCCACTTTTTAATTTGTTTGGTGCTGAATTACTGGATTTGTTTCTTTTAAAAAACTTTTTCAGAAACCTCCTTGTTCTTTTAAAACTTTGTGAAAATTTTCTTCCATTCAGTCATCATAAGTCATGATATTTTTTGAAAATGTTAATACATGAACGGGCTAAGTCTGAGTGTTCACATTAATAAGCATTTGAACAGAAACGTGTTCCGGATGTAGGTTGGCCACTGATGTCATAAAGTTAAATATGATCCCTTATCTTCAGGAGTCCTGATGTTCTGAGGATCTTTTAAAAAAGATTTATTTGTTTGTTTTGTTATTGGTATTTTACTTTGCTTTCCTTTATTTTTCCCCTCCTATTTGCTTTTTAATTTGTTCTTTTTCTGGACCCTAAAGTTGTGTTCTTAAACAATTCTGGACAATTAACGTAAGAAACTTTCTTTTTTTAATATAAAATTTAAACTACAAATTTACCTCCAAATGTTACTTTGGATTATCTTACAAGTTTTAATGCACTATTTAATTTTCTTTTAGTTTAAAATGTCTTTTTAAGGCTGGCATTGTGGCATAGCTGGTAAAGCAGCTGCCTGCAATACCAGCACCCTTGTTTGTGTATCTGCTGCTCCACTTCTGATATACCTCTGTGTTAATGCTTGAAGCAGAAATGGTGAGAGACAGTTCAAACCACCCCCCTTGAGAGAGCTGGAAGAAGCTCCTGGCTCTTGGCTTTGGCCAGTCCCAACTCTGGTCCTTGCAACCATCTAGGGAGTCCATCAGAGGATGGAAGATCTCTTTCTGTCTAACTCTCTCTATAACTCTGCCATTGAAATAAATAAATCTCTAAGAAAAGTTTTCCCTTGTGACTTTCTTTGCTGATATAGTTTGACACGAAGGAATGGACTGCCCCTACCCCTCTCCCATCCTTCCCCACTGTGGACACTGAAAAAAAAAAAAAACTGAAATGTTTATCTGACCCATCTTCCTTCATACCTCGACCCTAATCAAAGGTCCACATGGGCATACATTCCTCTCAACTATGTTATCAATACTAAAAGTAACAGAAAAATTATTAATAAAAACAAATTGAACTTGGAATAGTTCCTTTATATTTACTACATAGTTACTATTCTCAGTGATCTTTGTTCTGTTTTTCTTTTTGACTTAAGAACTTTCTTAGATATTTTTGTTGTCCAGCTTGTTTCTCAACTTTTGCCACCTTAGTAGCTATAAAGTCATGTCCCATTGAAATTTTGACTTGCTTTTCCATGGTGATTAATAATATTCCATATATTTTCACGCTGTTGTTAGCTACTTACATATTTTCATTAGACAAATATCTGTTGAACATCCTTACCTGATTTTAGTTGGGTTATTTGTCTTGCTGTGTTGTAAGAGCCTTTATAGATTCTAGACCCTTATCAAATATAATGTTTGAAGTATTTTCTCCAGTTCTGTTGATTGTCCCTTTACTTTCTTGATCATAAAACAAAGCAAAATGTATTTCAAAGAAAAAGAGAGTAAGACAAAGAAAGAAAAGGAAAGAGATGGGGCCAGCATAGTGGCTAGCAGACTAATTCTATACCTGCAAGTGTCAGCATCTGATCTGGGTATTGATTCATCTCCTTGGCTGCTCCACTTCCCTTCCAGTTCCCAGTTTGTGGCCTGAGAAAGCAGTGAAGGTTGGCTGAGGTCCTTGGACCCCTGCACCCATGAGGGAAATCCAGAAGAAGCTCCTGGCTCTTGGCTTCAGATCAGTTCAGCTTTGGCTATTGTGTCTGTTTGGGTAGTGAACCAGCAGATTGAAGATTTCTTTTTCTCTGTTTCCCTTTCTCTCTATAAATTTGCCTTTCCAATAAAAAAAAAATAAATCTTATAAAGAGTGTGAAAGCTGGATATTCTTCATCCACAGGTTTGCTTCCCAAAGTCAGCCATAGCAGGTTCTGGATCTTACTGAATCCAGGAGCCTAGAACTCAGTTCTGGTTTCCCATGTAGGTGGCAGAGACTCAGGTACTTGAGCCATTGCATGCTGCTTCCTTTGGTGCACATTAGCAGGAAACAGGGTCTGAAGCAGATCCAGAGCTTGATCTTATGTGCTATGATAATGGATCCAAGTGTCCCATGCAGCATCTTAGCAGTGACATGAGGTGCTCAACCCATAATGTCCTGCAATGAGCGAAGGTATGATGTTTGATCAAGCCTAAGTGTCTAGTTCAATATATTAATTTCATCCAGGATTGCAATAATTTAAATGTCGAGATCCTAAACCCCATTGTGATAATATTTAGGGAGTGTGGCCTTTGGGATATGAGTGGGTCATGACAGTGGGGTGGTCATGAGCAAACTTAGTACCCTCATGAAAAAAATCCCAGAGAACTCCTTTACCCCTACCACATGAGAGGGCATAGCAACAAGAAGGCAGTGTATGACCTGGGAAGTGAACTCTGTCCAAACTTTGAATCTCCTGGCACCTTAATTTTGATTTCCAATCCCCTAGAACTGTAAGAAATAAAATATCACTATTTAAAGCCATCCAGTCTGTGTTATTTTTTGCTATATCCCACTGAATAGACTAAAAATTTTACACTTTTATCTCTTACGTTGATCTTTGATCCATTTTTATGTTTGTATATAATGTGAGGTACAGGTTCAAGTTCATTAGTGCCATTTGTTTACAAAAGTACTCTACCCTTTGAATGATCTTGACACTGTCATCTAAAACCAATTGACTATTTTTGGGCTTGCAGTTCTATTCCACTGATCTGTATCAGTTTTTATTCTAGCTCCACATTATGTTGGCTGCTGGAGCTTTGTAGTAGAATTTAAGGTCAGGAAGTGTATGTTTTCCAACTTTGTTCTTCTTTTTCAAATACTTTTTCTTTCTTTTCTAGGTTCATTAATTGCACAAGAATTTTCAGATCAACTGTCTATTTCTGTGAAAACAGATACTTGGAAATTTGGTAGTAACTTTATTGAATATTTGGATCAATTCAGAGAGTGTTGCTAATGTAACAGTTTAAGTCTTCTAATCCATAAATATATGTTGTGAATGCATTTATTCACATCTGCATTAATTTTGATGAAATTTTAGTGTTTTCCATATGCAGTTCTTACATGTATTTTTTTTAAAGATTTATTTATTTATTTGACAGGTTTCTTTTTTTAACTTTTTCCATTTTTTTATTATATTTTTGGCAATCTTTACATAGTTAATTAGGGTAAAAAGTTTCAAGGGCTACAGGAAAGTGGGTAAGACTATTATTTCCACATTGTTTCCTTCATATATCTGAGGAAAACAGGGTTTTGAGGGAAAAGCCCAACCCAATTTCCCACCCACCCCAGGTCCCTGATGTGGGGCATGCTCTGAGGGTCTTGCTCAAGTGGTTTTGATAGTTCAACAGCTATGAATTGCTGCCAGTCTCGCCACTCCAAGCACAATGAGGTCCTTGGAGAATCCACTGATTAACATAGTCTATCATAGAGTCTCCATTTGCCCAGTTTTTCACTGCCAACATATAGCTGAGGTGGTTGAATGACTTGTTCTGTCCTCTGTCTTTTCATGGTTAGGGTTCTGAGTCTGGCATTTCGATTGGGGAGATCTCCAAAGAAACTTTGTCTGAGGTGTTCCCAGACCAGATTCTTGTATGTACTAGCAAGTACAGGGCCCGGCTCAGTCCATCACCCCAATCAGATGGTGGTTACAATTGCTGGGTCAGTTCAATTTCTAGCACTGTCTGCCATGTGAACCAATGGGTGTTGCAGTCCTGCCTGGTTCTGTCCACCACACATTTGGCCCTTGTATAAACCAATGGGAGCTGCAGCCTATTGGGAGTGACCCACAATAACTCCCACCAGGCCCGCCCCTACCCTGGTTCCCATGCTTGCCAGTATGTGTGGCAGATTAGTTCCGTCTGTCCCACATCCCATTCAACTCTCCTGCATGTCAATGGGCATCATTGAAGCTTAGTTCCATCTAACCAGCTCCACTATCCAGCCCACACAGATGTTGTTGGGTGCCTCTCTGTCTAGCCACCCAGCCCCTGTCCTGGTTTTCATGCCCTCCCATGGGAGGGATAACCCAAGAGGGAGGAGCTCACTATTTCCCTACTGGGCCACTCCCACTCCAGGTGGTTCTGTGAATTGACTTGACAGAATTAGACCCCAGTGCCAGCTTCTGCCAGCTGATGCTATGACTAAGCCCAGCGAACCCTCACCCATTCTAGTTTTGGTTTATGCCAGTAGGAACAATCAGCGCAGCCTGGCTTTTCCCTGATTTAGTCCACATGAGGCACACAGGTGTAGTCCTGCTTAGTCTGGTCTGCACCCATCCCAGTTCATGCTCTCCAGTGGGAGTAGCCACCCAGAGGGGAACACCCCCATATTCCCCCTGCCGGCTCTGCCCCTCCCTTCCTGGTTCTGGTGTGCTGGTTGGGCACTGTGGTCACATCTGGTACAGGCAACCTCACCTTGGCATTCTGTAATGTGCACTGGGGTTTTGTTGTGACTGAACCTGGCCCAACCCACACTCTGTTCTGGTTCTCGGATTTCCCAGTGGATGACGAGAATTGATTCAGCTAGGTCTGCTCCCAACCGATTCCACTTGTATGCCAGTGGGAAATTTTCCATGGCCTGTTCTGGGCTGTTTCCTTTCATGTCTCTTGCGCTTACCTGCAGGGTCTGTGTCCTGCCAGAGGAGTTGCCCAGGCTCCTCCATCAGAACCTCTCCCAATGCCAGATTTCATGCCAGCCTGTACTAGCAAGTACAGGGTGCCAGCCCTACTCAGTTCACCTCCTGTCTTAGCGGGAACAGTGGCTTTTCCTGACGGGCTTTCAACCCAATCTGGTTCTTACTGTTGGATGTTTCAGCCCAGCAACGGCTCATCCATACTCACATATGGTTCACACATGGCTCAGTATGGGTTGAGACCTAGCCTAGTCCATCCTGCGTCTACCCTGGTCTTCCAAAGCACCAGATATACAAAATGAGATATGCAAAGTCAGATATACAGAGAGGAGGAGAGACAGAGAGGAAGATCTTCCATCTGCTGATTCACTCCCCAGTGGCCACAGCGGTTGGAGTTGAGTCAATCCAAAGCCAGGAGCTAGGAGCTCTTCTGGATCTTGCATGTGGGTGCAGGGTCCCAAGGCTTTGGGCTGTCCTTGACTGCTTTCTCAGGCTACAAGTAGGGAGCTGGATGAAAAGCGGGGCTGTTGAGATTAGAACTGGTGCCCATATGGGATCCTGGCATGTTCAAGGCAAGGACTTTAGCTTCTAGGCCATTGCGCTGGACCCCTTACATGTTTTTTGTTATATCTGTGTTTTACTTGTATTTGATCCTTTTGAGAATGGCTTTGTTTTATTCATTTTGTTTTTAGGTTGTTCATTGATTGTACATAGAAGCATAAGGCATTTCATTCCATCCTTTGCAATCCAAGTTCTTCTGAGCAGATAATTTACCACAGTGTTGGGTACTGGTGAAACGTACATACAGCCTTGTCCTGCTCTTTATCTAGAGCAAAGTATCAGGCTTTTATCACAGGCTTTTCGTAAGATCTTTATCAGTTGAACAGTTTCTTTTTACAAAAATTTATTTTAAATGATATTTACATAGTTGATCAGGGTGGGAAGGATCTAGGGTTAGGGAAAAATGGATGTGATCATTGTTTCCAAGCTTTCTATTTCTTCTCCCCATTTCTGGTGGGAGGGGTTATATAGGAGGATAAGCCTTACCCGGGCTGCTAACCATCCCATTACACAAGGATGGGGAAGGGCCACCCGATATCACCCAGGGTCACAATGGTGCATGTTCTGAAGGTTCTGCCCAGGTCAATGTGATAGTTTCAAAATATGTCAATCTCACTGTTTTATGGATAAGGAATCCTTTTCAATGTGCATTGGCTGACACCATTGACCTTATAGTCTTCAATAGCCTAGGTATTTGCTGTCATCATTTGGCTGGGGTAGTTGTTCACATGTTCTGTTCTCCATTCTCTGCTATGGTACCAGATGTCCTCTACGTGCCCCAGTAAGCTACCATGTCCTCCATGTGCACCATGGTCTGCTGTCCAGCACTCCATCCTCTACACTGAGGAAGACCAGTTCTTCTAGTTGGGTTCATTGGCCTGAGCCAGGTGACTTGGGTGAGGCATGCCATCAGGAAGCAGCATGCCCTGGGGTTCACGGATCCAGCAACCACCTCTCAGGCAGGCCCCTGGCCTTGAGCCATGCAATCTGGGACCCACTGGACCCTCCCCGTCCTGGGGATAACAGGCCTGACAGCTACCATGTAGATGGGTCCTAGGACCTGGGCCAGGAGACCCAGGGCCAGGCAGGATTCCCCACTGCTGAGGTTCATGGGTTTAGCACCCATTTCACAGGCAGCCCCAAGGCCCCAGGCCATGAGAACCTGGGACCCATCGGACTCCTCACTCCCAGGGCTCATAGACCTGTCCTCCACCATGCAGGTGAGCTCAGTGACCTGGACCAGGAGACCTAGGCCCCTCCTGGCCCCTCACCCCTGGGACTCGTGGATCCAGGACCCACTGTGTAGGTGGATCCAAGTCCCTGGGCCATGCAGCTTAGGACATGCCGGACTTCCCATACCTGCGGCTCACAGACCTGGCCCCCACCACACTGATAGGCCTGAGTCAGAGGACCCAGGCTCTACTGGGAACCCCCACCACTGAAGCTCACAGACCTCCCCCCCCCCGCCCAAGTCAGGCCCAGTCACCTGGGTCAGAGGACCCAGGCTTTGCTGGAGCCTCTGGGGCTCTCAGACCAACACCTACTACATAGTTGGACTCTAGGATCTTGGCAAGGAGACCCAAGTTCCATTGGACTCCCCCAACCCCAGGGCTCATGGACCCAACACCCACCATGTAGGTGGGCTGTAGAACTCAGGCTTCTCCAGGCCTTCCACCTCTGGGGCTCACAGATCTAGCAACCACTTTGCAGGCAGGCCTGCGGCCTCCGCCTTGTGACCTGGAACCCACCAGACCCCCTCAAGGACCCAATACCCACTGTGTAGGTGGGCTCTTGGATGTGGGCCAGGAGAGCCAGGGCCAGGCTGGACCCAATCCCAGCCATAATGTATACTGGTATGTGTTGTGACTAAACGTGGCCTGAACCACATCTGTTCTGGTGCTCTAATTTGCCTGCGAGTAATGTGAACTTGTTCAGCCTAGTCTTCCCTGACCTGTGCCAAATGTATGCCACTGAGTACCTTTCCCTAGGCTTGTCTGGGCTGCTTCCTTTTGTGGTTCTTGCACTCACCTACAGGGAATGTTCCTGACAGAGGAGTTTCCCAACCTCTTCCATCAGAGCCTCTCCCACTGCCAGATCTCATGCATACTGGTGGGTCCATGGGCCAGCCCTACTTAGTCTACCTCCTGTCCTGGTGGAAATAGTGGCCTTCCCTGTCTGGTTCTCAACCCATTTCGGTTCTTACTATTGGATGTTTCAGTCCAGCCATGGCTCATCCATACTCAGACATAGTTCACACGTGGCTCAGTAGGAGCAGAGTCCCAGCTAGTCCATCCCACATCTACCCTGGTCCTCCAGAGCACCAAATGATGCTGGAGTCTAGCCTGGCTTGGTGTGCCCAGTCCCAGTCCACACTTGTGCCAAGGGAAACTGCAGCCATATCCAGACCAGAACGCAGCCCTAACTCCAGCCCCTATACTCACCAGTGGGAAGCCCAAATCCAGCCAGGCTGTCCTCTTAACTCCCCAACCAGGCCTGTTCCCAGCCATGGATTGTGCACATGCCAGTGGTTGTTCTGGCCCAGTTTGGCATAACCCCTCACCTGTCTTGGCCTTTGCCTTAGATACTGTGTCCTGGCATCCCTGGCTCATGCAGACCAGTGTGTGTAAGAGCCTAACTCGGCATGGCCTGTGCTCCAGCCTGATTTCTGTACTTGCTTGTGAGCTAAAGTTTACTCAGCCCCCTGTCTGGTCTGCCCCCTTCGATAACCAACCTATACATTAGCCAGCCATTGGAGCTACTTTGCCCAACTTGTGCAACCCCCAGGTCTGGACCATGTGATCATCAGTGAAAGTTGTAACACACTAGGGGTGTTTCCCAAGTTCCCCCACTTGAACCACTCCCAGATCATATCTCATACATGCGGTGGGTGTTATGCCCAGTGCCCTGCATAGTCTCCCCTTCCATTTTGGCCTTGTATGAGCTGGTGAATGTTGCAGCCTAGTCCACCCCACACCCTGTTTTAGGATGCTGCCTTGACCTGCCCAGACGGAAATATCCCTTTGAGAACTGCCATGGTGACATTCTGTAGATATTGGTATGTTACATATTCCTTTTGTTTTTCCTATATTTATTTATTTTTATTGGAAAGTCAGATATATAGAGAAGAGGAGAGACAGAGAGGAAGATCTTCTATCTGATGGTTCACTCCTCAAGTGACCGCAATGGCTAGAGCTGCACTAATTTGAAGCTAGGAGCCAGGAATTTCTTCTGGGTCTCCCATGCAGGTACAGGGTCCTAAGGCTTTGGGCTGTCCTTGACTGCTTTCCCAGGCTACATGAAGGGAGCTGGATGGGAAGTGGAGCTGCTGGGATTAGAACCAGCGCCCATATGGGATCCTGGCGTGTTCAGGGTGAGGACTTTAGCCGCTAGGTTACTGTGCCAGGCCTGCATATTCATTTTATTGCTCTCAAAATATTTACTATTTTTTAAGGAAAAGTATGCATTTTTTTATTTTTATGTACTTGAAAGAGTTAGAAGGGGAGTGGTGGAAAGGAGAAGGAGAAAGAGAGTGGAGAGAGAAAGAGAGAGAGAGAATATCAAACTACCATCTATTGCTTTCCTTTCTAAATGCTCAGAGTAGTTCAGCCTGAAGCTTGCAGGCAGACATTCACTATAGATTTCCAGTGTTGGGGGACAGGGACCATTGGAGCTATCATTCACCATCTCCCATGGTATGTGGCAGCTGGAAGCTGGAGTTGAGTTTGGAGCTAGAGTTCTACTCAGGTACTGCTGTCTGTACAAGGGAGCTCAGACAGGGAATGTCTTAACTGCTGTGCCAAGTACTCACCACGTGATCTGATTTTTTTCTTTTACACATTGGTTGCTTAAGACTGCATGCTTTAATTTCCACAGATTTCTTATTTTCTCCAACTTCCTTCTGTATGGAATTTTCCATTTCACTTGGCTGCCACTGTAAAAATATTCTTTGTATGATTTCAGCCTTTCAAAATTTATTGGGACTATTACATGACATAGCATATGGTCTTTCACGAATAATGCGCCCTATGTATTTGCAGAAAATGAATATTCTGCTACTAGTGAGTTTACAAAGTTGTTCAACCTCTTTGATTTCTTTGTTGTATTGAATGTGGGATGCTGCAGACTCCAGCTATTGCTGAAATTCTACTTCTACGTTAAATTTGGGAGATTTTAATTTTGCTTTCACTACTTAGCAAGTGTGATCTTGAAAAGCTCATCATATATGGCTTAGTACACTGTCTGGCATGGATTAAGGACAATAGAAAGAGCAGATTTTTCATGCTGTGATAAGAACCCATGTATACATGATTTGACTAGTACTGTTAGATCTAAAAGTGTGTCTAAAGCACCTTTACTGCACGGGACAAAAAAATTGAAGGCATATAAAGTGAAAAAAACTGCATAGTATTTTTATAAGTATAACCTTTAAATATACAGGATGCAATGAGGTTAAATGGCATAGTAAAGTGCTTTGAGCACTGTAAATGAAACAGTTTTAAAATAATAATAGTTTATGTTTGTGAAGTGCTTTTAGCCTTTAACCACTTTCAAATCTATTATTGGAACACGTGAGGACTATGACTGGTTTTGGAACTGCAGCAGTCATGGAAGAGAAACTCTAGGTTGCTAGCCAAATAATGTGAATTAGGCTATTTCTCATTTTGATGTTTAAATAAACACACAAAAATCTTACCTATAACTAATGACTGCTTTGTATATAATAATAGGCCAATAGACTCTGTGATTTATAGTGTATGTGGAATAATTGTTAATAGCACTGGACTCTGAAGCCAGAGTTCAGTATCTGCCTCCCCACTCTCCGATCTACTTTCTGAATGTACAAGTCATTTTCCTCTGCTTTCATTTCCTTATTTGTAAAACAGAGTAATGATAGTGCTACTCCTGACAATTAAATAAATTAATTATTAATTAATTGATAATTTATATGACAATTAAATAAATTAACATGTGCAAGGTATTATAAACTATTAATCACTAGTAATGAAACTAGCGTTTTATTAGTCACACTGCTCTTTGTAACTATAAAACATTGCTCTGATTAAAAAAGAGATATTGTGGGAAACATTACTCCAAAAAAGGAAAAAAGTCACTCATCATCGTATCTCTTGAGATGATTGCTACTTATCTTTGTATGTGTGTGATGTGTGTGTGTGTATATTCAGACTTTTTCATGGTTCCCATGTGAATTTAGATTTTTTTCTGTAAAAACATTGGGTCACACTGTACATATTAGGTTTGTATTGGTTCTTTCAGGTATAAAGTTGTGAGGGGGAATGGAATGGGAAAGTAACTGGGAGCCCAAGTGATCATGATGGAAGGGAGGGGTTACACTGTGGAGAGGAGGAAAGGAAGGGAACAGACTGAACTAATCTCTCTCAAGATATTAGCAGATTCAGGCACCTTGCTTCCTGAACCTAGTTGGCACGGGTAGATCCCCAAGTCTAGGTGGAGTAGCTTGACTAGTACAACATGAAGGAATGTTGATCAGGAACAGCACGGCCATAAAGGCACTTTCTGAGACTGACCAATCAATCAGCTTCTACCTTTTGAGAGATCTGATCTCTTTCTTTCTTGCTGGCTTTTCTTTTATATATCTTTCAAGTCTTGGAGTTTCAAAAGATTGTCTTTGAACTGCCCCCTTCTGTTCTCCAAATATTTTCTTTGCAGATTAATTCATCCATTCTCAAGACTTTATGTAAGATCTTTGTTGATTAGTCTCAAATTTGTTCCTTAGCATAGACTCTATTCTTATCATATAGTTGTTTTCTTTGTATCTATTCATGGATATTTCATAGGCACCTCAGTGTTAATATACTACAAATTGAAATTTTTTTAGAAATCTATTTCATTTTAAGAAAGATTTATTTATTTATTTTCTTCTAGAAAGATGTACAGAGAGAAGGAGAGACAGAAAGTTTTTCCGTCTGCTGGCTCACTCCCCAAGTGGATGCAACAGCCAGAGCTGAGCCAATCTGAAGGCAAGAGCCTAGAGCTTCTTCCACATCTCTCATGCAAGGTTCCAAGGCTTTCCCATGCCACAAGCAGAGAGCCGGACGAGAGGTGGAGCAGCTGGGACATGAACTGGTGCCCATATGGGATCCCAGTATGTGCAAGGCAAGAATTTAGCCACTATACTATTGTGCTTGGGCCTCATTTTTTTTGAAAGGCAGAGTTACAGAGAGACTGAGAGACAGAAAAAAAGAGAAAGGGAGCTCTTTCATTTTCTAGTTCAAATGGTTTCAGTTACCAAGGCTGAGTTGATCTGCAGCCAGGAGCCAGGAGCTTCTTTTGGATCCTTCATGTGAAAGCAGGGGCCCAGGAACTTGAGCCATTTTCTGCTGATTTTCCATGCCATAAAAAGGGAACTGGATCTAAGTGGAGCAACTGGAACTCAAACGGGCACCCAAATTGGATGCTGGCATTGTAGACAGAAGCTTAGCAAGACAACAGATTCCAATCTGAATCTTAAAAAACAAAAACAAAACAAAACAAAAGACCTTTTATTTGCATGACAGAGAGGGTTTATATATGTTTCACTCTCTACATGCTTACAGTGGCCAGGGTTGGACTGTGTTGAAGTCATTAGTTGGGAACTAAATCTAGGTAAAAAGTGCCAAATTACTTGGTGCATCACCATAGCCTCTCAGAGTTTGCTTTAGCAGGAAGCTGGAATCAGGGATCAGACAAGAATGAAACCCAGCCACTCCAAGGTGGATTGGCAGTGTTCTTAGCTTCTAGGCTACTTGCCCACTCCTCAACCTGAGGCTTTAATCCTCATGTCTATTTCTTTCAATATTCTTTAAATAAATTGTACTGTCATTCTAGCCAGAAACCCGACTGTCATCTCTGATTCTTTTTTTCTTCAATCTTTAATCAGTTAGCAGATATCACTTGCAAACTTTTCTGCAAAATACATCTTGAAGTTATCTGTATTTCCCTATCCAGTGCCATGATCTTAATTGAATTACCATGATTTCTTGTATAGACTCCAACAATGGAATCAGACTATTTTCCTTTTCTGTCTGATTTCCTTTTGCCCAGTCCATTTCTGCATACTAGTGAGAGTGACTGGTTTTTAAAAAATGTACACAGGTTTAGTTTAGTTTAGTTCTTAACATTCTTTACATGTTTTTCACTGCATTTATAAATGAAATCAAAACCCATTGTATTTATGAATCATAACTACAATACCTTATCATTATGCCTTCTAATACTTAGATTTCTGATTTCAAAGTTATCCCCTTTGGCTTATAGCTCATCTGCTTTGGTCTTTTCTCAGGTGTTTAAAACTTTTATTGAGGCTGACATTGTTTTGTACTGGGTTAAGCCACAACCTTTGATTGGCAGCCCATAATGGTTGGTAGTTCATGTTCCTGCTATTTAATTTTGATCCAGCTCCCTGTTTATGTACCTGGGAAAGTAGCAGAAGATGGTCTGAGTGTGTGGGTGTCTTTCACCCACCTGGAAGACTAGGAAGATGTTTCTAGCCCATGTCTCTGTGTCCTGGCCCAGCTCTGGACAGTATGGACGTTTAGGAAATTCCCTAGTAAATGAAAGATGTCTTTCTGTTATGCCTATCTTTTCTGTTATATCTCTATAGCTCTACCTTTCAAATAAATAAATAAACCTTTAAAAAGTATATTATTAAAAAACTTATGCTAAGGTCATTTGTTTAGTGTGTATGTGTGTTGTATGTGCTTCTGTGACTTCTGACATAATTAACTTTTGTTTTCATCTTTCAAGTTTTAGACTAAATAATTAAAAACCCCTTCCTGGTCATTTAATTTAGAAATCATTCCCTATATTGGTTCATTCATTTCCTCTTGCACTATTTTATTTATTTTTAGAATTTTGAAGCCCTTTTTTCTTACTTTGTGATTTCATTTTGTTTATATACATGTTTATTGGCGATCTCTTACTGAAAGTATAAGTTTTATATGTTTGGAGATTATGATGTTTATTTACCACCAAATAAAAAAACTAATACCTGGCATTGTTTGTTAAATGGATAAGTGTATCCAGGCATTCTACAGCAATCTGAAATTTAGGGGCATGTGGATATATCAATTGATTATATCAGGTAATATTTGTATTGCATTGTGTGTAATACATTTGGTAATCTAGGAATGTAACTGTAGAAATGTAATGGGAGGTAAGTGCTCTTAAACACTGTGCCGTTTTGACATATCTCCGTTAAGTCATTTCTGTAGAATTGGGTCACAGACTGGCCTGTTTACCGTGCGGTTGCTGTTTGGCAAGACCAAATCCATGGCCAACCATCTGGGTCTTAGGTCTTTCTTCAGCTCTGGAACAGTTAGACAAAAACACTCCTGTCTTTCTAAAGCTGATGAAGAACAGACTTCTCTGGAATGGAGCCGGATGGTAATGTGCCTCTAAGGACTGCACTGAGTAAACCTTTAGAGCAAGGTGCAGTCAAAGTTTATTAAAATCACACCGTTTCATAACACCAGTTATAAGCAGAGGCATATACCAGGAAGCTGTGAAGAAAGAGCGCTGACTGCCCAAAGAACGGCAGCTTGGATCTGCTCTCTTTCCTCCTTTGAGCTGTTTGTTTTGTATTGCATGGAAGCAGATTTCCTGGTTGGTCTGTTAAACTTCCAGCCTTTTTTTTTTTTTTTTTGTCTCTAACTTACTGATAACAGATCTGCAGAGGTCCTGCAATTTTCTGTCTTGAGACTGAATGTTGAAGTAATGCTCCTGCTTCTCTGTTACTTCCTTGCAAGAAGAGATTTAGTGCGATTTTAAGAAAATTGAGAAAAAATGATTCATACCTAAGTTTGTAGAGAATTGCTAACATATCAAACGTTCCCGCTCTTTCTTTGAGGGGTTAGATTCTTTCCTGGGTGCTATCGACTCCAGGTATGTCAGTATCCAGTTTTTCCTGGGGGAGTGATAAGTAGATTATTGTTCCTGAAATTTAAAGAGTTATTTACTTTTATTGGAAAGGCAGATTTATAGAAAGAAAGAGAGACAAAGAGGAATATTTTCCATCTACTGGTTCATTCCCTAAGTGGCCACAATGGTTGGAGATGAACCAATCAGAAGCCAGGAGCCAGGAGCTTCTTCCTGGTCTCTCATGTGGGTGCAGGGTCCCAAGGTGTTGGGCCATCCTCTGCTGCCTTCCCAGGCCACAAGCAGGGAGCTGGATGGAAAGTGGAGTGACCAGGACACAAACCAGCACCCATATGGGATCCTGATGACTGCAAGGTGGAGGATTAGCCAATTGAGCCACTGTGCCAGGGCCTGTTCCTGGAATTTAAAAGATATTCACATTATGATTCTATAACTTAAACATTTGAAAACCTCAAACAAGTCACTTAGCATATATGAGTCTGTTTTCCCTATGTAAAATAGAAATAGCAGCTCTCTACTTACCTTAAAGAGTTGTTTCAAGAACCAAATAGAACAATAGATGTAAAATTATTTGTATTCTGTGAAACTCATTGCAAATGTAAAGTACTGTTGTTCCTGCCAAGGTTTTTCCCCCTCCATTGTGTAAAGAAAATGTTAACATTTTTAAACCATTAGTTAATCATTCCCCTAGGGCAGCGCTTGTTCCACAGACCCAACAGATGTCAGGCTGTTATGATGAGATCTGGAGGAAAGTAGAGAAGAGACCCAAAAAGTTGTTTAAGTGACCTTCTAGTCTGCTAGCTGTCACAAAGAGGAAGGCTGACTCATACAAAACTATTTTCCTTGTCATATTTCTTCCAGCAAGGCCCCTTTGGAAGTACAAATGTCTGATAGAAAGCATTACTAGGCCTCATAATATACTACTCCAAAATATCCCATTGACATCTGCAAAAGCGGCAGAAGCAGAAGGTCAGTGTCTGAACTTCTTCTGTCCTTTTCCCCTGAAGTAGGTTACGGGACCCTCACCGGAAAAGCTCCCTCCCTTGCTGCAGAGAAAAGGAACATCCTTTTTTTTTTTTGTTTTTTTTTTTAAGACAAAGGGAAATACAGAAGAATCTAAACAAATAGACTAAGTCTCTCAGCTTATTAACATAAGACAATTTTGTGTAATCTTACTTTTCCATGAGTGTTCACTTCATCAAATCTAGGTATGAAAGTTTATATGTTGACTTAATTTCTTTTATCTTCATTTCTGAAACCTCCTGGTCACATTTAGCATATATATGTATATATATTTAGCATATATGTATATATAATCTACTCTTTGTTATGAGCCTTTAACCATGAATCTAGCAGTAGTTGAGAACTCTTTTCTTTCTTGCAACCTAGCACTTTCAGGAATATTGCTAGTATGCTTATACTAAAGGTGATAGAGATGAGTTAATAAGTGTGATTGATCGCTTCATTGTAAAGGAAAACAGATGCGCATTCAATACATAGCGATCTGATTAAAAGTCAGTTTTAATTCGTTATATTGTATTGCATTCCTTTTCCTATGCATGCAACATTTTGACTAAATACAAGCTTCCTTTCCTTGCCTTAATTTTCTTCAGATGGCTTTTGTGGCTCAATTATAAGTCTTGTCCATTTATCCTGTGTTAAAAGAAGCTCTTATCACCATAATTCCAGATTATTCAGGACTATCTAATTTACCTTTAAGTATAAAAATGTAACTTACTAGTTGATACACTGAGTTCAGCACGTGCTTGGTGAAAATAGTCCCCAGAGCATAGAGAGAGCAGAGATAGCCTTGTGAACATGCTGGAAGAAAGCAGCAGACAGGTCAGGTGGAGACTGAGGACTGCTATAGCACAGACTGTAACCACAGGGGTGCACCTCACGTGGCTGTCCCTTCTCAGGGTGACTACTGCCAGTGATGACAGTGGCAGAACACTGAGATTGTCCACGCAAGAAAGACACTTGTTACTACAATATTTTCTGTTACTATGAGTTTTCTATGCTCTGTGGAGGTTTTCCCAGGTAGGTGATTTGCATTTCTGAGGGGTAGCTTGGGTACTTGTATTACCCATATATTAGAGATCTCAAACAAACACCCAGGGGCCACCCTCCACATATTTAATATAGTGTATGTCAATAAAGGAGCAGGTTCAAACTCGGGCAGCAAGGGTTTATGTCAGTTGCTCACTGTAACTTAGTGACTGCCTGCTGAGCACTTCTGTACTAGGTGGAGCTCGCTTCAGCATAGAAAGTCAATTGTTCCTTTCCATTCCTGTTCCAACACTAGTTTTCTGACTTGATCTGAAAACGCAAGCAGAGCAGACTGCCCACACTAAGAGAAAAACTCTTTGGTAGAAAAGCTCACAAGAAATAAAAGATAATGTTAGTGATGTCTTATATTAAAATAAAAGAGATAAAACAGTTACCAGAGAATAGTAATATTTCATCCATTGGTGAAATATAATAGATACCATTAACTAATTTCCATCTATCACTGCTTGTATTTTACAAAAATTTTCAGGATCTTGTCTGCTAGAGTTTAAATGTCAGAGATAATGTATCATTGAAGGGGTGATTTTCCCTTAATTGGGAGCCCTGTCTGAATGCTATTATAGTCCCTTAGTTGTTGACTCTCTGCAGGTTCCCTTGTGGGCCCACAAATTTGCCAAAACTTAGGTATCTTACAATGATGTATGGGGTAACATTTATTTTATCTATTTGACATAATAAAATAGGTATTCCTTAAATTGTACACTCAATCCAAGATTCAATAGCAGTCACTTTGATCATTGTAGTTTACATAAACAAATGCTACTAGCTCTTGTCTGTGTCTCAATTTCCATCCTCCTTACAGAAATTGCAATTCCAGGACTGAACATTACTTTGTGGAACTTTCTTTACACGACAGAGTGACAATGCAAAGATTTTTATTGTTGCTCTACCATGAACTCTGTCTTCTCTATTCCCAATCATTGCTTTCTTCTTTTTTTACTTACATCTAATGGCAATCATTTACAACATGCAACTGGAATTTCAAATTCTCCTGGTTAGTAAGAAAAGTATGCAGGAGTTAAAAACAAACTAGTAAAATATTCACATACTCAGTAAAATGTAATGTATTTGAAATGTTTTCATGTCTCAATGAAATGACTTTTTAAAAAAATTTTTTTAATTGGAAAGCCAGATATACACAGAGGAGGAGAGACAGAGAGGAAGATCCTCCATCCAGTGATTCATTCCCCAAGCAGCTGCAACAGCTGGAGCTGAGCCAATCTGGAGCCAGAAGCCAGGAGCCTCTTCTGGGTCTCCCATGCAGGAATAGGGTCCCAAGGCTTTGGGCCGTCCTCAACTGCTTTCCCAGGCCACAAGCAGGGAGCTGGATGGGAAGCAGGGCTGCAGGTATTAGAACCAGCACCCATATGGGATCCCAGTACATTCAAAGAGAGGACTTTAGCCGTTAGGTCACAGTGCCAGGCCCGAAATGTAATTTTAATGGCACTAATTTCTTATGCTGAGATTGTCAATCATTGGAATATATTATCAAAGCAATTTATAGACTTTTGCTTATTTTAAAAACAATAGCCAAGAATTCTTTTTTGGTTGTTCATATGGATGGCAAGGCCAGTGTCCTTGGGCTTTTATTTACTGCCTTTATTTACAGGCACATTAAAAGGAAGCTGGATCTGAAACACATTAGCCAAGGACCAGAATTGGCACTCTGATATAAGAGCCATGGCAATCATTTATACTTTAAGGATATTATAATGCAGAAGGAGTGGTGATTATCTAACATAAGCTATGGGGAAGCTGCTTTCTAGTTTTCTTGAATTGGGGTGTGTGGTATTCAATTTTGGTGCGCTTGATTTAAACAAAAGTATTGCTTAAGAGATGAAACTCAAATAGAAGGACTTTCTAATGCCTTACGTGTTCACTAGTATTAATAGAGAAGTTAACAGTATCACAGAGATCTTGGAAGTTCTTGATACCAGTTCTCAGGGTTAAGTTATAATGTTCAGTTAAGTTTCAGCAGAGAGAGTATTTTTATTTCAGGCTGAAGCTAGTTCCACATTTATCAAAGTTATCTGGTTCTTTGAATGGACTTTTTGAACAATGGAGTTTCATTTCTGACTAACATTTTCCCAAAGTTTTCTATCCTCTGAGTTACTGGTGATCTACTATCACTTGTAAACTGTTCCCAGATCCCATCTCTTGTGCTAATCATATCCGTAAACTTTTTCTTCCTGTTTTAGTTTTCAGTTGGACTTGGGTAATTCTCCCCTCCTCCCATTCTTCCTTAATTGAGTGGTCTGCTCAGATATCTTCAAAAATTGGTTATCTTGAATTCAGTGTGTCTCATGAATTGGAAAGTCTGCTTCTTCCTGTCATATTGTAATACGCAGTATTTCTGGACAAACATAAAACTTATTAAATCACATAATTGCCTCGCAAATCCTGACATGATCTCAGAAAAATTGCCTTAGAACAATTGTCTTAATGTTCTATTTAAAACGATTCTTCTTGGACGATGGCTTAGTAGTTCTCTAGATTTTGCAACACCAGCTTGTTGTAGTTCTTTTGTGAAACCACCCTCAAGAATTTCTTTCAACAAAGAACTGGTCACTTATATGCCTCCCAAATTGCACAGTTATGTCTGTGAATGTCATTGTGGTCATCTAGAGTTTTAATAGATAAGCCACTGGGAAATCTACAAGACACCTGGATACTTAAGGATCCTTTGAAAATTGATCATTCATTTGTGGGATCTATAGACATGGTCTATTAACTATCCAACTTCCTTCCTCTTCCTTCCAGCTCTGGAATGACCATTCTGGAAAGTCAAGTTGCTGCAAAGGGATTTAAAGTTGAACCGTGTTTCAGAACAGTCTAATTTATTCTTGTCATTAAACAGCAAACCCCTCCATCTCTCTCTCTCACTCACACACACATACACACACATGTTATTTTGTAATTGTTTTTAAGTGAAGATATATGGTAGAATAAACTAATTCATATGGAAAAATGACAGTCAAGCATGATTTATAAATGCATGTTAATGAAAAAATGAGCCTGCATTATTTAATCTTATTTGAGGTCTATATTTGGCAATGCTTTTTGGGACAAAGCATTTGTGTAACATTGTTCTCTGACATTGTATTTTAATTTGGACTTCAAAACTTCTCATTGCTTCTCAGTCTATCCTCCAAATGTGGCCTGTGGAGATACATTAGTGAAATTTGGATGTTCGATCACATTCTGAAAATCAGTTTTGCGATATGTCAGCTTTGTAAAAAGTCAATTTTGTTGTCTTCTATTATGAAAAAAATCAAACACTTACTTTGCTTTTAATATGTAAATATATATATGTATTTTATTATTAGATGTTCTTATCCAACAACATAATTAGATAAATTTTGCCTTCTTTTGGGTGGAAGATAATGGTTTAGCCTAATTTAACTCAGATAAGATGGTTTGAGTGATTTTTGCTTTTAAATTGAGAGAAATTTAGAGGCATGAAAATTTGCCTTCTCTTACTTATGAAAAGTTATTTTTATTGATTTATGACATTACTTTTAAGAATTAAATAGCTTGAGCTGGTTGCTTTTGCAGGTTTTCTATGTATAGAAAATCTTTCTCTGTTGCTCTTAATTTGGGAAATTCTTTAGATGACATTGCTGTAACTATCATTTTCTAAGCATTATCAGTGTAGAAATGGAGCTTAATCTTTTAGTATGTTGATATAAGTAATGGCTAACATAAAGACTAACACATTTCAAGACAAAAATGCTCTTATATCAAAATTTAACACATTTACTTACAACAATGACTTTATATCTTATTCTAAGTGTAGTTTAAAAAATAATTTCTTGAAGCATTTTTTAAATTCCTAGACCAATTTTGAAAAGATAAAGTTTAAAGTTAAAATAATGATAATTTTAGGATAATGTTACCTTCTTTAGTAATCTCTAATAAATAAATAAATGTGTTAAAATCTGTTAGACACAAGAACAGTGCTAATCTGATTAGTAACTGTGATTGAGTAAATCTGTAAAAAGGGAGTGTATTTTGTTTTTAACATGATACTGTGAAGTCATTTGAGAACTGCCTCTGTGAAGCATAAAAGTCTCTTTGATGGACTATTTATTTCATGATCAAAATTATATTATACATATAATACAAACAGATACATTGACAAATATAAATAGACACATGTGTATAGATGACTTGTGCCATTTATTTTTATGAATAGTTGTAAAATTTAGTTTCTTGAAACCAAGAGGAAATAAACATGGTAGGACTCAAGTAAACTTCCGGTCTAGTTGTGATTGTGGTTACTTAGAGTTAAGATTATTTTGCGCTTGTTTTTAATTTCTATTCTTTCCTCTTCTTGCCTCCAAACTGTTTCACATAGAAACAAGAGAACTAACATGTGAGAACTTGTTGTGTGCAGGAATTTCATATGTGGTACCTCATCTAATTGAAAGAATAATGGGGAGTTTGGAAAACTTTGTGATGTTGAAAAGTCTGTGAACTATATTGTGGGATCTTGGAAATATTCCTCAAGCTTTCTATCTGGCCTG
The DNA here is from genome assembly GCF_017591425.1 of Ochotona curzoniae. NCBI lineage: Eukaryota > Metazoa > Chordata > Mammalia > Lagomorpha > Ochotonidae > Ochotona > Ochotona curzoniae. Next base: position 19,319,527 of record NW_024464939.1, on the reverse strand, counting down.
AGGCATATTTTTGTATGTCACTTCAGCAGTCACAGATACTTCTTTTAAAGCAAAGAAGTTCATTCCTTGGCACTCAAATGCACTGCAATTAGACTTTTTGCAAAATGCCAAAAATTGCTGACAGTTTAAGCAAAGTCCAAAAAAATGTCAGCACTGCTTAGGAACGTATTTATTAGGGAAAAGTGTGGTCATTTTCAAATTGTTAATATATATGAAAATACACTAATAAGGGAAAGGGTTTATCCAAGTTAAATAGGAATAGCTTAATTTACAGGTTATATGGAATTTAAATGGAACATTCCACTTTTATCACAGTGGTTATCTGTTCAAATTTCAAAGTTGATAATTCTGTTGTAATATATTTTAAAATAAATCCAGTGAAAACCTTATTTATAAATAAAACAATCTTGTGCTTTTTACAATGCTTTTTGCTTAAGATTTCATTATTAACACTGCCATAAAATATGAGTGTGGACATCATGTAAGACATCATAGTGCCATGATGAAGGAGATGGGAGCAAGTGGCTGAACAAAGTTAGAGTTTTGTTTGAACTTGACTGTTCAGCATTTTCCCATGGCTTTGTGGAAAATTTCAAAAGAATCAACTAAATTGTTCCTTTTTAATGATTTCAAACAGCACTTTCTTTGGGAACAGCACACATTTTGGGTTTCAGGAGAGTGCTTGACATATAAGATTAATGTTTTCAAATAGTCTATGTTGGATGATTTGAAAAGTAGATTTGCAATGTATGAAATCAGTGATCCGCACAGTCTTTTGTTCACTGTAGTAAAACAGCGTTTTGCTTTCTGTAATTTGTATGTACTTAAGTAGCAGGTTAGTAGTGGAGATGTTACATAGAGTGTGAGCAACACTTGCAAGATTTGGGAGGGGGCAATGGGTTGAATTCAGCTCTTAGGTTTGTAGATGATACCACAAACATAAAGGTTAAGTGATTTCAAACTACATGACCCATTAGTTCCTAATAGTACTGAGTACAAAGTCTCAAAACATATATAGTACAATAGTGCCATAACATACAGGACTTTTTCAATTCTACTTCTTTCCCGCCCCCCCCCAAACATTTTTAACTTTTAAAAAAATTTAAACTGCTTTAATTACCAGAGAAATTCTGTTCTCTTAAGAAAGAAAGGTGGATTCTAACAAAACTCATGATGTCTTTTGCCAACAAAGTGACACATATGACAATTCTTTGTTACTTATTGTCCCATAAACTTGTGCTGTATTTTGTCTTTCATATAGAAAGATTGAACTTTGTTCTCAGTGAGATTGCACACAAATCCTAGCTCCTTTACTTACCAAATATGTGACCTCTTATACATTATGTAATCAGTCAGGACTGGACAGGGCCAAAGTTGTAATCTGCATCCAGGTCTCCCATATGGACAATGTAGCCTCACCTCTGTCTTCCAGGGTGTATGTCAGCAAAAACCTGGAAGGGTAAGTAGACTAGGGACATTCCAACCCAGGTGCTCTGATATGGGAAATGGATGTCCCAACTGCCATCTTAATTTCTAGGCCAAGTGTCCATGCTGTGCTCATCTGTTTTTTTTTTTTTTTTTTTTTGATTTTTTTTTTTTTTTTATTGTTGCTTACACTGTATTATGTAGTACAGTTTTATAGGCGCTGGGGATTCCCCCCACCCCTCCCCATACCCCTCCCCCCATGGTGGATTCCTCCACCTTGTTGCATAACCATAGTTCAAGTTCAGTTGAGATTCATTGCTTGAAAACACATGCCTAGCATAAAGTTCAGCGTCTTATTGTCCAGATAAGTTCAGTGGCCTCCTGGGGAGACCTTCTATGGTCTGAAGATAGGTCTAACAGAGTAAAGATCCGGTCGGTTAAAAGCCCCAACAAGGCCTCAGTTTCAATATACAACATTATGGAATTAATTGACATAGTAATGGGTAAACAATATGTTAAGAATAATGCGAGTTCCATTCTTCGAAACATCTGGGTTGAGACAGTATCAATGACAGGTTCAAAAAATAACAAACAACCAAACAAAAAATTACAGGTTAAATCAAGGCAAACATGTGGTATCTAATCTTTTGGGATTCACTCATTTCCCTTAGCATTATAGTTTCCAGTTGTGCCCATTTAGCCACAAAGAACTGCATTTTGTTTTTTTTAATAGCTGAGTAGTATTCCATGGAGTAGATGAACCAAAGCTTTCTTATCCAATCTTCTGCTGATGGGCATTTCGGTTGCTTCCATGTTTTTGCAATTACTGATTGTGCTGCAATGAACATAGGGATGCATGTTGGTTTGTCGTAAAACAGGTGTTTTGGATATATTCCTAGGAGTGCTATTGCTGGGTCATATGGCATGCAGATTCCGAGTTGTTTGAGTGTTCTCCAGACTGATTTCCATAAAGGCTGTACCAATTTGCAGCTCCACCAGCAGTGGAGTAGGGTTCCCTTTTCCCCGCATCCTCGCCAGCAAGCGTCGTTGGTGTTCTTGTTTATGTGGGCCAATCTTACTGGTGTTAGGTGGTACCTCATCGATGTTTTAATTTGGATTTCCCTTATTGCTAGGGAGCTGGAACATTTTTTCATATGTTTGTTTGCCATTTGGACTTGTTCCTTTGTGAAATGTTTGCCCATTTCCCTTGCCCATTTCTTGAGTGGCTTGTTTGTTTTGGTTTTTTGGTTGTTTTGAAGTTCTTTGTATATCCTGGAAATTAGCCCCCTATCGCCTATATCGTGTGCAAAGATCTTCTCCCACTCTGTGGGTTGCTTTTTTACTTTGTTGATTGTTTCCCTTGCTGTACAGAAGCTTCTTAGTTTGTTGAGGTCCCATTTGTTTATTCTGTTCTCAACTGCTATTGCTTTTGGTGTCCTTCTTAGAAAGTCGGAACCTACTCCTAGGTCTTGCAGTGTATTTCCTACATTTTCTTGCAAGAGTTTGAAGGTTTCTGGATGTAGGTTTAGGTCTTTTATCCATGTAGATTGGATCTTAGTGTATGGTGATAGATGTGGGTCTATCCTTTTGTTTCTACAGGCTATCAGCCAGTTGTCCCAACAACATTTACTAAAGAGGCCTTCCCACTTGCTTGAGCTATCATTGGTCTTTTTGTCAAAGATTAATTGGCTGTATTTGTGTGGGTTCCCTTTTGGTGCTTCTATTCTATTCCATTGATCTTCCTTTCTGTCTTTGTGCCAGTACCAGGCTGTTTTGATAACCACTGCTCTATAGTATGTCCAGAGGTCCGGGATTGTGATTCCCCCTGCTAACCTCTTATTTTTCAGGATGGTTCTAGCTATTCGTGGTTTTTTGTGTTTCCAGATGAACTTTTGAATCATTGTATCCAGTTCCGTGAAGAATGTTTTGGGCAATTTGATTGGAATTGCGTTGAAAATGTATATTGCTTGTGGTAGTATAGACATTTTAATGATATTGATTTTGCCTATCCAGGAGCACGGGATGTTATTCCATCTTTTGAGGTCTTGTTCAATTTCCTTTTTAAATAGTTTGTAGTTTTCTTCGAATAGGTCTCCTACGCTTTTGGTTAGATTTATTCCCAAGTACTTCATACTTCTCTCTGCTATTTTGAATGGTATCCTGTTGGTTAGATCTTCTTCCATCTTGGTGTTATTTGCGTACACTATGGCTGTTGATTTTCGTTCGTTAATTTTGTACCCTGCCACTCTGCCAAACTCTCGTATAAGTTCTAGCAGTTTCTGTATTGAGTCTCCTGGTTTTTCTATGTATAGGATTATGTCATCTGCATATAGTGAAAGCTTGACTTCTTCGTTTCCTATACGTATGCCTTTAATTTCTTTTTCTTGTCTTATGGCCTCTGCAAGTACCTCTAGGACTATGTTGAATAGCAGTGGTGATAGCGGGCACCCTTGTCTTGTTCCAGATCTCAGTGGGAAGGGTTCTAGCTTTTCTCCATTCAGTATGATACTGGCGTTGGGTTTTTCATAAATTGCTTTAATTATGTTGTGGATTTTCCCATCTATGCCTACTTTGGCTAGAGTTTTTAGCATGAAGAGGTGTTGGATTTTGTCGAAAGCTTTTTCTGCATCTATTGAAACTATTATGTGGTTCTTGTTTTGCAGTTTTTGGATATGGTTTATAACATTTATGGATTTCCGAATGTTGAACCATCCCTGCATTCCAGGGATGAATCCTACTTGATCCGGATGAATGATCTGTCTGATGATTTTTTGAATTCTATTGGCTAGGATTTTGTTGAGAATTTTAGCATCAATGTTCATCAGAGAGATAGGTCTGTAGTTTTCCTTCTCTGATGGTTCTCTGTCCGGTTTTGGGATTAAGGTGATGTTGGCTTCATAGAATGAGTTTGGGAGGGTTGCTTCCTCCTCTATTGTTTTGAAGAGCTTGTAGAGGATTGGGGTTAGTTCTGTTCGGAATGTTTTGTAGAATTCTGTAGTGAAGCCGTCTGGGCCTGGGCTTTTTTTCGTTGGGAGATCCTTGATGACTGTTTCAATCTCTACCTCGGTTATGGGTTTATTTAATTCTGCAGTTGCCTCCGGACTGAGTTTTGGTACGTGGTGGGAGTCCAAGAACTTTTCTATTTCTTGGTGGTCCTCAAATTTGTGGGAGTACAGTTCTTTGTAGTAATTTCTAATTATTTTCTTAATGATTGCAGTGTCTGTTGTTATGTTGCCTTTTTCATCTTTAATGCTATTGATTCTCACTTTCTCTTGTTTTTTTTTGGTCAATCGGGCCAGTGGAGTGTCTATTTTGTTTATTTTCTCAAAAAACCAACTTTTTGATTTGTTGATTTTATGTATAGTTTTTTTGATTTCTATTTGGTTTATCTCCTCCCTTGTTTTGATGATTTCTTGTTTCCTATTGTGCGTGGGACTCTTCTGCTGCTGTTTTTCCAGATCCTGGAGGTGTGAGGTTAGTTCCTGTATTTGGCGTCTTTCTTGGGCCTTGACATGTGCTCCGATTGCGATGAATCTACCTCGTAGCACTGCTTTGGCGGTGTCCCACAAGTTTTGGAGTGTTGTATCAGAGTTTTCATTGGTTTCCATAAATTTTTTGATCTCATCTTTGATTTCTTCTCTGACCCAATGTTCGTTTAATAGCATATTGTTCAATTTCCAAGAGTGCCTATACTTCCTGGGGAGTTTTGAGTTGTTGATTTCCAGTTTCATCCCATGGTGGTCTGAGAGGGTACATGGTATGATACTAATGTTTTGGAAGTTGTTTAGATTCGCTTTATGTCCTATCATGTGGTCGATTCTGGAGAAGGTGCCATGTACCGCTGAGAAGAATGTATAGTCTGTGGCCTTAGGATAAAAAGTTCTATATATGTCTACTAAGTCCAGTTGTTCTATTGTTTGTGTGAGCTCTGTTGTTTCTTTGTTGAGTTTTTGTTTCGTAGACCGGTCCATTGTTGTTAGAGGTGTGTTGAGATCGCCCACAAGAATTGTCCGGGTGTCTATGTCTTCCCTTAAGTCTGTAAGTAATTGCTTTACGTAACTAGGTGCATTAAGATTCGGTGCATAAACATTAATGATGGTGATTGCTTCTTGATGGATCATTCCCTTCACCAGTATAAAATGGCCTTCCCTGTCTCTTTTGATGTTAGTTAGAATGAAATCTATCTCGTCTGAAATTAGGATAGCTACCCCAGCTTTTTTTCCTCGTCCATTAGCGTGAAATATCTTTTTCCATCCCTTCACTTTCAGTTTCTTTGCATCCTTTCTGGTTAGATGCGTTTCTTGTAGGCAACAGATGGTTGGGTCTTGTTTGATGATCCATTCTATTAATCTCTGTCTTTTGATTGGTGAATTTAGACCATTTGTGTTGAGAGTTAAAATTGAGAGTTTGCAATTTTGCCTTGCCATGTGATTGTGTTGTGTGTGTGTTGTTGCCTATGTAGTTGTCTTGTTTGTGCAGCTTTTAGTTTGGAGACCTTCTTATTTGCCATCTTTGTTTGTGATTTGCCTCCTTTTTGTCCGGGACTAGCGCATTTCTAAGGAGACTTTGCAGAGCTGGTTTTGTGTAGACATATTCTTCTAGTTTTTCTTTGCTATTGAAGTATCTGATCTCGTTCTCATATACAAATGAGATCTTTGCTGGGTAGATTATTTTTGGTTGACAGTTGTTTTGTTTCAGGACTTGGAAGATCTTTGTCCATTCTCTCCTTGCTTGTAGGGTCTCTTCGGAGAAGTCAGCAGTGATTCTGATGGGTTTTCCCCTGTATGTGATCTTTTCTCTACTTCGTACTTGTCTCAGGATTCCTTCTTTGTCTTCATTGGAGTAGAACCTGAGCACCGTGTGTCTGGGTGAAGATCTCTTTGGGTCATGTCTGTTGGGAGTTCTCTGTCCATCCTGTATGCGGGGTGGATTCGTGTTCCAAGTGTTTTGGAAGTTTTCCTGTATAATTTCATCAAGCACTGCTTGCATCCCAGATTCTCTTTCTACTCCCTCAGGGAGGCCGATGATCCGAATATTCAGTTTTCTAAGGTAATCCTTCATCTCTTGCATCATTTTATTAGTTTTGCTGAGGTTTGTCTCCAGCTGTTTAATTCGCTGGGCACTTTCATTTTGTGTGTCTTCTGTTTCAGAGATCCTTTCCTCTGCCGCATTTATTCTGTTGATGAGGCTTTCAATCTTATTCTCTTGGGCATCCAGTTTGGTTTTGATTTGTTGTATTTCGGTGATTATGCGGTTCTGGTAGTCTTCCAGCTTTGTGTCCACGTCTCTGAGAAATTTTAGCATTATTTTCATCAATTCCTTTGCTGGTAACACGTCCATGTCTTCATCTCGCATCGCCGATATTGATAATGGCTTTTGGCCCATGTTTGGTGGGGTGCTGGCTCTTTCATCTGGAGCACAGCTCTTTCTGGTGGTTTTTCCCATTGCGTTGGTGAATTCTGGTGGGGCAAATGAACCCGTGTGTTGAGGGGCTGTCAGATGCTTTCCTGTAGAGATTGGAGCCTGCAGACGTGGTGTTGTCGAGCGTGGTAATTTTCAAGGCACCGTTGGTGCGTTCTCAGGGCCCGGGGCTGTAGAGCACCACCTTGGGGGCCCAGTGGCTTCCAGGCACACTCTGGGCACCTCTTCTACAGGTGTGACACCCCAGGGCGTGGAGGGATGGAGGCGCTCTCTGGGTGTGCCCCCTGCACGGGAATCCGCAGGACTTAGAAGGTTTTATGTGCTTTCTCCCTGCGTTCTCCGTGTCAGGGACTGCAAGGTTTTTCAGAGCCCACCTGGTGCGTCTCCCACACACGGGACTGTGGGTGAGGCACTTTCCAGGCGTGGCTCTTGTGCAGTGAATCCACCACTCGTGGTGTGTGGATGTTCAGAGCCCCTGTTCCTGTGTGGCTCTCTCACACCGGCCCTTAGCGGAGGAGTGGCCCAGGCGCCCTGTTATAATTTCACGGCAGGTTCGCACCGTGTCAGTGTGATGCAGGAGTTTTCAGAGCTCTCCTGGTGGGACGCCCACGCTCAGAACTGCAGGGTGGGGGGCGAGAGGTGAGCAGTTCACCCTATGGGAGTGGTACCTGCGTGTCGGGGACACACAGCACTACACTTCCCAAAGCTGGGCAGAGCTCTTCTGACACCTGACACCTGCGCTGTGGAGGCGGCTGCTGCAGGCGGGGCCGCCTAGTCCGCTCGGCGCAGCCGCTCGGCGCGGCGACCAGGGTCTTCCTGATGTTATCTCACTTCCACCAGGCAGGATGTGGAGGACTCCAGATCCTCGCCAGCAGCCTCTGCGCACCGAGACGCACTGGCCCCCCCAGTGTAGGAACACCTGAGGCGCCCCCCCGGGGCCCCCTCTGCCACCAACACCACTGCACGCAGTTCCCAAGGCACAAACCCAACAGTTTCAGTCCGTCTGCCCCGCGTTCTCAGAGGCTAAAACCTCGGCAGGGGTCTAGGAATGCGGAGGCTGCCACGTCAACCCCCCGGCTCACCAAACGTTCCGCCGCTGCAGTCTGCCTCCACCGCTGCCGAAGGCCTCCCGCCGGTGACGATCCGCCCGATCTCCCCGCCTCCGGGCTGTCCGCGTCTCCCGTCAGGCCGTTTTCAAAAGTGACTCAGCAGGTCTGGAGTGGGATGTCGGTTTCTCTACCTTTGCCCTGCTCCGTTCTCGCTGTTCTTCCGAGTTGTGTGGATCTTTTTGGCTCCACACTGTCCCAGGGAGCCTCACGGACCTCTCCCTGCGATTCCCTGCTGTTCCTCTTTGCTGCTTCTGTGACTTTCTATCCCTCTTTTACTGGAGACTCCCTCACAGCCTTCCTCCTACGTCGGCCATCTTCTTTCCCCTTCCCTCATCTGTTTTTTAAAGACCTTTATTGAAGATGCTAGCTTTATCAAATTTGTTGTAAGTATTTTAGTTTTATATTTAACAGGTAAAGAAATTTGGAGTGCTTATGTAATGAAATCTGTTGATTAAAAGTTAAAGCAAAAGGTTCCTACTGGATATCAAATACTAATAGATTAATACTCAATGTATGCTGACATAATACATGATAATTTACAGAACACTTCCAACACCTATTATATAATTTTATTTCACTCCTTACAAGAATCTTATGAAGTAGGTTAAGGTGGGCATTATTATTGCCTTCTTATAAAGATCTGAATCTAGTATGCAACTAGTAAATGGAGAGTGAAGTTTTTTAAAATTGTATTTTATTGGAAAGTCAGATTTACAGAGAGAAGGAGAGACAGAGAGAAAGATCTCTCATTTACTTGCTCACTTACCAAGTGACTACAACAGCTTGAGCTGAGCCAATCCAAAGCCAGGAGCCAGGAGTATCTTCCGGGTTTCCCACTTTGGGTTCAGAGTCCCAAAGCTGTGGGCCATCCTATACTGATTTCCCAGTCTGTAAGTAAGGAGCTGGATGGTAACTGGAGTGGTGGGAACACAGACCTGGTATCCATAAGTGATACTGGCACTTGCAGGCAGGGAATTAGCCAGATGAATCATCATCTTGACCCTTGGAAAGTGGATTTGAACCTAGGTCATCCAATTCCAATTCCCTGCTTCAAATACCAAATAAGGTTAATTAACCTTACTTCTTTGAACTTTAGAATTCCAAATTCTTGCTCTTCCATTTATTCTGCTAGAGGAGAAAGCGAATGATGTTTATTTTGAAGTTATATTTATATTTAAAGCATGTTGTTTACATTTAAAACTCTTCCTAGATCAAAATACCCTCAATTCTGTTTTATTTTCCCATTGCAATGACTGTATAATGTCCTGTTAGTAAAGAGTTCTTCATCTCTCTTTTTTCCACACCTCTTTCCTATGTTATAAACCTTCTCTATCTCATCCATTTTTCATCAGGGCCTTACATTCTGTTTTACAGTCTGTGCTGATTTTTGCCAAATAATTTACACATCTGTTCTTTCTTTTTCTGTTTCCAAAGATGAATCTTATGTCCAGATTTTGTAAATATTTCTTCTTTTTGGTCTCAAGACAGTTTATCTACAGGGTAGGTATTATTATATCCTCCCCCTGACTTTTGGTGGGAGATGGGGAATGTGGTGTGAAGGAACAAACCTGGGTCACCTAACTTGAAAGCCTCAGTACGGATGGTGTCATGGTGGGACCCCAGATGTGCTGCTGCATCCTGTGCCTCCTGACTGGGAAGACTGAAATTTGTTTCACCTGTTGTGATTCTGGAAACAATGTTTCTTATGTGTCTGAGCAGCTGTAAATGCATTTTTTGGTTCTTACCCTACAAACTTAATTCTACCACAGGGTCATTCTGCACAGCTTGACTTACACATAAAAATTAACTTTTAAGAAGTTTACTTTAGCTTGATAGCTATGCATTTGATGATCTAGAAAGCAGGTATCCTGAGTGCAATTTCCTTTTTATAAATGAATACATTGCTCTACTCTTCCGTGAACTCGTTCTCACAGAGTATCACGTTTGCATTTTTGTTTCAGATTAAATGAGGGTATTCTGCTTTACAATTTTCAAACTCTCCTGCTCTTCACATTTCCATGAACAACTGGCTGTGTGCCTGCGATGTGAGCAATAAGTTTTTTTTTTTTTGAGGGGGGGATAGGTAAATGAGAATTGAAAGGTATGTGACGGAGGTAAACATAAAAAAGCTTAAACGAAAAGTTTAGAGAAAATGATTAAAGGAGATAAATGCCTATGAGGTAGATAAAAGATGACGGTGGATGAAATTTTTACTTATTGGATTGATAGGAGAAAGGATCTCTTCTGAGGAGAGAATAGGGTAAAAAATTTTTTTCCCCCACGGAGTTTTTCACATACATGTGAATGCTGAAATGCTGGCAATCAATGGGATATTCTTGTTAATATCACAATACAGCCTCAATTGAGAGTTGCTGGGTGGTAGGTGGTTTATTCGTTTAGTGTTCAAAGCACTCTCCCTGTTTAATAAGGTATGCTGTTATTTGTGTTTCATGAGCCAGGTTTAGAGAGGTTGAAAATTTGCCCAGAAACTTACCTCTTAACATGACTGGTAATTATGAACTGCTTACTATGTATTTGTAATGGAAAGAAGGTCCCATGAGGGAAAGACAGATTTCTCTTGTCACTTCTTTATTCCCAGTGCCTGGGCTAGGACTGCTTAGTTTGTTAAATGAATGAAAGAATAAACAAAATCTAATCTAGTCTTACCCAATCAAATCCTTTTAAAATCATGAATAGCTACTAACAAAATGCTTGTTATTTTTTCATGTCTTCCTTCGACACCCACATACAATTTTCATGAAACCTTTATAATACAGGGGAGAGTCCATCAATCAACAGAAGACTCCTCCCACCCCAAGGAGTTTACTTCTTTTTTTTTTTTAATTTTACTTCTTTTTAATATTATCATTTTATCTTACAATTCCATAGATTCTGGGATTTCTCTTAGCCCCTCCCCAATTCTCTCCCCACCACTGAGTTCCCCTATATCATTACCATAATACAGTTTCCCATGCGCAGTCATATGTCCATTATTGCAGGCATGGACAATGGCAGAGAGGAGTTTACTTTTATCTGGAGAGACTGGAAGGAAAATTTGTTATTTAATCAAGTTGACTTGGTCATAGTTTCTCAGAATTCTAGCTTACACTAATTGCCTTATGAAATCTAAGTGATGAACAAGTAACAAAAACATTTAGTCTTTACTCACATAGAGTTAATTGACTGTTAGTTTTGAGATTTATGTCACATGCTCATTAAATTGTGAATTCATCATGTAGGAGATACTGTTTTTCAAAAACATATTAATTATCAATTGAAAGATAAAACATATGAAGCTGTTACTGTCTGAGATTCGAAATTGTTAGGTTCTAAAGAAAAGTTAAAGGAAACATAGAAATGTGGGGTATCTCATCCCCTACACCCTCAATCTCTTTCTCCCTGGTTTTGTAATTCTTGCTATGCATTAGAAACAAATGCAGAGCTTTAAAAAATATTGATATCCAGAGCCTGTCTCAGACCAGTTACATATGTTAGAATCTCTAGGCCTTGGCCTTGGCATGTATTGAACATTTCTCATGATGCAAGAGTTTCATGAAATATTTTGTCTGTGACTTGGGTTTAAATCTCTTCTCAATTATTATCTCTCAGTATGTTTTGCTTTTTTTTTCTATTCTCTTCAAATTCTTGATGTTACGTTAAAGAACACAGTAGTCCATATACAGTCTTATCTATATAAAGCATAGGGCTTTTAATAATCTTCCACTTATTATAGATAATGTTTCCTTAAATGCAAAATGAGGTCCAGAAAGTATCAGATAATACTTTAGAATATGTAAATATATAAAAATAGTGCAACATATATTTGTAGAATCACTATCAAGATTTAGGAAATTAAATACCTATCAAATACTGTCAAAATTCTATAAAGAACTCCCGAAATGCATTTGCTTCCCCAAGTATTTCTCTCTCTCTCTGTCTGTGTCCATTATACTACTTACTTGTGTTTTTCAAAATACTACATGCTTCTTAAAAATATTTGTGGAAATGAAATTAAAAATAATAAATTTATCTAGGTGCAGAATTACCCATATAGTTTTTCATAGTATATGTTTGCATGAACTTTTTGTTTATCGTTCATATACTATTATTTTTTGCTTAAAGTTTTTGTACTTGAAGAAAGCATTATCTAATATATATTCTTTTGCAATTTCCTATTATGTTTGCGAAACTTTATTGTGTTGTTACATGAAGTTTTAGTTCACTTTTGCTGCTACATTGTATTTTATTATAGTAACTGCAGCAATGTTTATTCTTCTTTTGTTGCTGGACGTTTAGATTATTTCCTTTTATTTTTACATAGTTCATACTCAGCTTTTGAATCATTTTATATGAGTTCTTTACATGCCACTATCATTTATTTATTTGAGTGACAGACACACAGTGAGAAAGGAAGAGAAAGAAAGAGAGTGAGCCAGAGAGAGAGCTAGAGTACCTGTTCATAGACCCATTGCCCAAATGCTGACAACAGTAAGGACTGAAGCTGGGCATCAAGAATACAGTCCGGGTCTGTCCTGAGGGTGACAGGAGCTCAATGACCTGCTTCGCTACCACTGCCTCCCCGGCTTTGTATTACCAGACAGTCCGAGAGGAACTGGAGCCGGACATTGAGCTCATGATGCTGATGATCACGCCCACTTGGGTTGTGGGTATCTCAACTGCCTGCCCAGTGCCACTGCTGTTATTATCCATATCTCCTCATCCTGCTGTCATTAATTCTCAGAGCAAAGCTACTGGAAGGCCTTCTAATTTGTGTCATAGAATTGTGCCGTTCATATAATTGCATGTTTTAAAATTCCTGAGGCAGTTATTTTTTGTTGAAAATTCTATCTTACTAGCATCATCCATATTTTTTTTACTTTGTAAGAATGATGTTTATCACTTGCCATTTGGTTACTTAGTATTTTACTAGAAAAAAGCACAGGGAATCCTTCTGTAAATCCATTTAAATCGTTGATAAGAATTTTGCTGAGTAGGCCAGATTGCCTACACAATGAAGCAGAACCCATCTTTCCACTACATAGTTTAGATTTACCATAGATAAAAACAAAACAGTGTTTATTGCTGAGAATTTTATCTCAATAGCTAACTACTGTGATTTATAAAATATCCTTTTAATTTTAAAACTTTTAAAAAAAGATTTTTTTATTCATTGGAAAGTCAGATATACAGAGAGGAGGAGAGACAGAAAGGAAAATCTTTCGTCCGATGATTCACTCCCTAAGTGAGTGCAATGGCTGATGCTATGCCGATCCGAAACCAGGAGCCAGGAGCCTCTTCCGGGTATCCCACATGGGTGCAGAGTCCAAAAGCTCTGGCTCGTCCTTGACTGCTTTCCCAGGCCACAAGCAGGGAGCTGGATGGGAAGTGGAGCTGCCAGGATTAGAACTAACACCCACATGGGATCCAGCTGCTAGGCCACGCCGCTGGGCCCATAAAACTTTTTTTTAACATTTTGCCACATGTACTTCATATGTAGACATTACTTTCTTGACATACACATATGCACCCTTTTTTTGAAAACAGATAATTACTATCATAAGTTTTATGATAATCATAAAGTAGTAGAAGAAATATATATTGTTACTGTATACATGGTATAAATAAGGAAAGCAATATTTACAACTATATACCAAATGACATTATATTGTTATAATTTTGGGGGATTTATTTTTATTGAAATGGCAGATATACAGAGAAAAGGAGATACAGAGAGAAAGATCTTCCGTCCACTGGTTCGCTCCCCAAGTGGCCACAATGGCTGGAGCTTAGCTGATCTGAAGCCAGGAGCCAGGAGCTTCTTCTGCGTTTCCCATGAGGGTGCAAGGTCCCAAGGCCTTGGGCCATTTTCAGCTGCTTTCCCAGGCCATAGACAAGGAGCTGAATGAGAAGTGGAGCATCCAGGACATGAACCAGTGCCCATATGGGATCCTGGTACTTGACGAGAACTTTAACCACTAGGCTACTGTGCTGGGCCCAATACCATTTTTATACTTTAAATATTAATTGCCACAAATAAAACTCAGGACATTTTTTCTTTCTATGTAGGGCTTGTTTTACCTTGTATGATGAGCTCCAATTCCATTTTGTTGCAAATAACAGGATTTTATTAATTTTTTTCTTATGGCTGAATAATATTACACACACCCCATTTTCGTTACCAGTTTATCAGTTAATGAAGATCTGTGTTGATCACTTATCTTTGCTAGTGTGAATTGTGTGTCTGTTGACATGGAGAGTAGGTATCATTTTCATATGAGCTTGAATAGTACTTTAAATCATCACAGATTCAAGAAAGATTCAGAGACTAAATGCTGTATTCCATATTATCTCCCAGGTGACACCCAAGGCTCAATGAAACAGATAAACGACAAGATGAATAAAGATCAGTAAGACTCTGGGTATTTGGAGGAAAGAAAAAATTATGCTAAACTTTTAAACCTTGTCACTATCTTTTTAAGCTTTCCTTGGTGGTTGGAACTTAAGGCTGTTACATCTGTCCACCACAAGAAGGCAGTATGGCCTAATAAGGAGGAGACTTCCTTCTGTTTCACAGTGGCAGCTCAATGATCTTCTAGAAAAGGAGCCATTATTTGGAAGATGGTCTTTTTCAAAAAATGACATTTCTATAAGAAATTTTAAATGTATAAGTTAGTATTTATTTTGAAAAAGAAAAGAAACAAGATAATTATGTATAATTTACATAAAATCCCCTCTCACTAAGAAAACCATTTCCTTTGTTTTTCTGTTGATTAGTTATTTGGAAAAGTCCAACTAGCTAATTCTTTAATCTTCACCTAAAACCATGGACCTTAAAGTGGAAAAACATTGACATCATCAACACTTCAATTGCCTTTTCATCTACATACTTCGGATAATACTTTTGTTCTTTTCTAAATCTTTTTCTATTTGAAAGGTAGGGGGAGGGAGAGAGAGAAATACAGAGAGAGGGTGAGAGATCAAGAGAGAGCAAAGAGAGAAGAAGTGATACACACCAAGGGAGACAGAGATAGAGACAGACAGAATGAGATTTTCCATCTGTCTGTTCACTGTCCTCATGCCCAGTGCAGGCCAAAGCCTGGAGCCTTGAACTCATCTAGATTTCCCACATGGGTGGCAGTAGCCCAAGCACGTGAGCCGTCATTTTGTTTACTGCTTCTCAGAGTGTCCATTAGTAGGCAGCTGGAATCAGAAGCAAAGCTAAGACTTATTATAAATTTGCCTATCCAGGGTAGCTGTGTACAGAACAATGAGGTGAAGGGATGGGACAGAGTATATGGAAATCTTTGCAAGTGGATTATAGAGCAGATAGCTATGAAGCAGGTGGCTCAGTTTGCCAGAGTCCTGGTAAAAAGCTAAAAGCAGCTGTTGGATTGTTGTTACCCTCGGAGTTCATTTGTGCCCATGAGAGAAAAGCAGTGTTCCCTTAGCGTCACTGGACAGATGATGGATGATGTTCATTCCCTCTGTCTGTTTCTCTGTGCCAGCACTGACCTAAACAGAAGCAGACAATGACTAATTAATGTTGATGCTGAATGAGTGTGTTGAGGATTTTAACCAGTATCTTTCATTTAGATGTTCATTATCTTTGCAGAATCTATCATTGAAGAACACCTTGCTAGTTAGGGGGTTGAAATTTCCTTCACTATCATTGTTGAAATATTAGATTTTCCCAAGACAATAATTGAATGTTATTTTTAGGTAATAGTAACAACAGATATGGTGAGCATTTATTATGTGTCACATTCTGGGCAGAGCAGTTTTATATTCATGATCTCTTTTTATTTTCAAAATTCTCCTGTATAGTAAGTGTTGCTGCACCTATTTTACAGATGGTGAAAGAGAGGCTCAGAGAAGATAGAGAGAATGTACAAAGGTACTGTGTTTTATGGTGTAGTTTAACTAAGCAGGGATTCTTACCTTCCAATGTGCAGACAAGAAATCAGCCTGCAGAGAACTTGGGGGGAAAGCACTTACCGCATGCTACAGTGTTATAAGTCACTGTTAAGTGCCTTGCTGGCCCTGTCAGTGTCGTTGGAGAGCCTCCTTGTGGACACCATTATTCCCATTTCACAGATGAGAAAACGGAGAGTCAGAGAGAGTAAACTATTTTGAATGATTGAAATTTGTGCGTTGGGCAACAAAAAACAAGACAAAACTGGGAGTCAAGAGTAGTCATATTTCCCCGCTGAAGTGCATCTTATCTCTCTCACACTTGATTTGTCCAAGGTCACAGGGTTAAAGAGGAGGGTGGGACTTAAAAATGAGGGTGGTGTTTTCTGCTGTACCTTGCTGCTTGTACTGTGGCTTTATTTTTAGAGATTTATTATTTTTATTGGAAAAGCTGCATTATAGAGAGAGAAGGAAGAGACAGAGGGAAATGTTCCTTTCACTGCTTTGCGTTCCAAATGACCCCAACAGCTGGAACTGAGCAGATTCGAAACCAAGAGCCAGGAGCTTCTTCCAGGTCTCCCACCTGGGTGCATGGTCCTAGGGCTTGAGCCATCCTCTGCTGCTTTCCCAGGCCATAAACAGGGATCCTGATCAGAAGTGGAGGAGCCAGGCCTTGAACTAAAGCCCATATGGGACGTAAGCACTCTTGGTGGAGGTTTAGGCTGATAGGCCACCAGGCTGACCCTTGCACTTTGGTGTTTGCATGAATTATCATTGTGTCTCCTGTAATTGTAGAGAAAATAAGTTAATGATTTGCTCACTGTGATATTTTAAAATCCATGAGATTAAGAAATCTTGCCTACTCATCATCTTCAGACTAAATATTGTGATGACAAATTCTTTATCCTTCATGTACGGGAACATGGTTACAGCCTTCTAAGATTTTTGCTTGTCAGTGAAGTTGTTTTGTCTTGTTTGTTTTGGTGTATTCTGTGGCTTTGTTTCCTGATGCAGATATCTTGCAATTTTCTTAAGAAAAGGGTTGCTCTGAGGTATGAACCATGGGTGAGATAATATGACCTAATTCTGTGCTTATTACATTCATATGACTTGAGCTATAGTGAGAGATAGTGAATTTAATAGCCCTAAAGCCTTTTTCTGTATCCTGGAGGACTGGAGTTTGCTTGTACAACTGTAACTACAATATAAAGCTGCTATGCACCCAGAGAATTCCACTAAATAAAGGAAATTTCAACCTCCTGAATCCACACTTTTGTGCCTGGAGGCTAGGGTTTCTTTCTGTACAACACATGGAAAATATATTCGCCAAGAGATTAGAATTCTCAGAGGACATTTTTAAGACTTAGTCTTAAAATTGTGTTCTGATAAAGCAACGTGCTACAGCTCTGCCTGTTTGCCCCGAGCACTGGAGCCACTATCCCTTTTATGAAAACGTGTTAATACTTTCTTACACATGAAGACAGTTTTATCTGCGGGACTTCAGGGGACCACTTGAACAAAAACGGATGTTCTTGCAAGACGTGCTTGTCAGTTTTTTCTTTTCTGTGTGTTTGATTTTCAGTAACCTTGCTCAGTCTCCTTGATGGAATTCTATGTTTGATCCACAGAGAAGACACTTAAATTTTAATGATGAAAAAGAAACTATCATTGGCTGCCTGACAGTGTGTGTTTTGGGGTAACCGCAGCTCTTAGATGTGAAAGCTGTGTTTCCTAAAAGAGAGCCACCAGCAGATGGCAATGCCCCTACATGGAATCTCCTCTCGGACGCCCAGCAAGCGCCGCGAGTAAACTGATACCTCACTGAAGTCACATGCCGTGTTAGAGAAACCTGATAGCTTTGGCTGGGTAGGAGCCCATTTACCATTATCTCTCAGCTATTATCTCATCTCTCCATTCCATCTGACAGTTGTCCAACTCAGCATTTTGTACACACCATCCTAAAGGTCACTCATGACTGCTAGGGTGGGTGCTTTGAATGTCATTGAATTTAACGTGTAGCTTGTGTTGACTGTTCTCAGCAGTGACCTTGATGAGGCTGTTTGCTCTATCCACCCCTATGTTCTCCTGGCCTTGGCTAAGTGATGTGTTGGGATGCTGAGCGTTGGATTACAAGAACTGTGAGCAAAAACTTGAAGGAAGCAGAGTAGGTTATGTTTTCGGTGTTTTGTTTAAGAAATTGTAAGCTTTCATTGTGATAAAACAGCTGGAGTTTTGATTTGGTCGGTTCAGAACTCTTTCTCTTTTTGCCTCTGAGGATAGAATCCCACATTAGATTTTCCAGCTTAACCTGACATCTTCTTGCTAATTACTGTAAGGTAGGGGAATTTTTAAGTAGCTAGAGAAGACTGACTGAGATTTTATTTAATTTTTGTGTATTTAAACATTAATTTTGTTTGTAAAAACTTTCTGTCTTACATGTATTTGTCATTGATGTATATGGACCAAGGCACTTTGGGTTGCAGTAGAGAATGCATGTCAAGCTGATTTAAGTAGATTTTTAAAATTTCCTATAATGAGAGATCCTGAGATACATCAGTTTTGAGGGTTGGTTAATTCACTGTTAACCACTGTCATTGAACACTGAGATTTTTCTCCACTCTATTTATTACGATATTGGCTTTATCATTTGACTTCTTCTCATAGTACGGCTCTAGCCATTCACTATAGTCCAGGTGCAAACGCTGTGCTTTCTTGAATCAACCCTGGCAAGGATATGTGAACTAATATGCTTGAGGTTGGCATTGCAGCATAGCCTGTTAATCTGCCACCTGTGATTTCTGTATCCTGTGTGAGCTTGGGTTCAGGGTTCTGATTCAGTTCCCTGCTAATGTGCTAATATGCCTGTGAAGTAGTGGAAGATGACCTAAGTACTTGGGCCCCTGCAATGTGTGGGAGAGACTGGGATGGAGTTCCAGGACCTTGACTTTAGGCTAGACCAACCCCAGCTGTTGCAGTCTTTTGTGACATGAACTTGTGATCTTGCCCTCTCTCTTTCTCTGTATCTCTTCCTGTCAATAAAGGTTTTTTTTTTTGTTTGTTTGCTAGTTTTTAGAATTAGTATGTGTAACTAAGAATGATCATCTGATCTGGAAAGAAAATAAAGGAGATATTCACAGTATCTACTACAAGAAAAAGTTTCTGTAGTTCACTACAAGACAAGTGTCAATGGGACCTTCGTATCTCAAATATGTTTTATTACATTGACCCAGGAGGGGTGTCCAAAAACGTCTGTTGAAAATATGTATTCTGAGAGGGTTTTGCATGAGTTTAAGCTTTTTGGCAGCAAATCAGGATTTTTAAAATACTCTTTAAAAAAAAAACAAGAAGATTTATATTTATTTGGAAGGCAGAATTACAGAAAGAGAGGGACATATACACAAACATACTCTCTCTCTCTCTTTCTCTCTCTCTCTCACACATACACATACACACACACATCTATCCTCTAGTTCCCCAAATGGCTGCAATAGCTGGGGCTTGGAAATTCAGAAGCCAAGACCCAGGAGTTTCATTAGGGTCTCTCTTGTGGGTGCAGAGGCCCAAGGACCTGGGCCATCTTTTACTGCTTTTCCCAGGCCAGAGGAAGGAGCTAGATCAGAAGTGTATTAGTTGGCACTGGAACCAGAGCTGATACATGATGCCAATGTTCCACATGGTGGATTTTTCCAATATGTGATCATAGATTGAAAAGAAAAAACTATTTGAGGGGCAGAGAAAGTGTGAGAGAGAGAAGAAAGGAGAACAGAGAGAGGGAAAGAGAAGCAGGAGTGACAGAGAGTACATATTCCTTAAAAGCTGTGTGTGGTCCACCTTGTGCTAGGAGAAAGGTGCGAGTTGCAAACTCAATCCCTATCTCCCAAGTGAATGGCAGGGACTCATCTGCTTGACCCAGCTGATGTCTCCCAGAGTGTACAATACAAGGAAGCTGGAATTGAGGGAAGAGCTGAGAGTTGACCTAGGCACCCCAATGTGGAACATTAGGTGTCCCAACTGGTGTCTTACCTGCTGTGTCAACCACTCTAACCCTATGATTTTCATATTTTAAAGGAAAAAAAATTATCTGTAAATAGTATTCTGTAGGTGTAAAATCTTGGCTTAGTTCCTTACTCTACAAAAGAAGTTTTCATGATTTTTCAGTTTTTAGTAATGATGTGACTCAAAATAAATATTTCAAGGCCAGTGTTGTGGTAGGGCTCAAAAGCCACTGCCTACAATGCCAGCATCCCATATGGGTTTTTATTTGAGTCCCAGCTGTTCCCTTCCAATCTGGTTCCCTTTTAATGGTCTGGGAAAAGAAGCAGAAGATGGCCCAGTGTTTGGGTCCCTGCTACATATGTGGGAGACCAAAATGAAGCTCCGTCTCCTGGCTTTGACCTATTTCAGTCCTGGATATTGAGGCTCTCTGAGGAGTGAAATGACTAGTGGAAGATCTCTTTCTTGTTTCATCTCCTCCTCTATAACTCTGATTTCAAAATAAATAAATAAATAAATAAATAAATAAATAAATAAATAAATCTGTTTAAAAATAGCTATTTCTACTTTTTTGGTACCTACTTTAGAGAATAATATATACGCAAACTTTCTGTTTAATGTACAAAGAATAAATTTTTATTTTTTTATTTGTTTGAAAGAGCCAGAAAGAGAGAGAAAGAGAGAGAGAGAAAGGAGATACAGAAAGCTCTTCCATCCTGTAGGTTATTCCCCAAATGGCTGCAACAGACTGGACTGGGCCAAGCCAAAAGCAAGAGCCTGGGATTCCTTCTGGGCCTCCCATGTGGGTCACAGGGACTCAAGTAACTGAACCATCAACTGTTGCCTTCTAACAGGAAGCTGGATAAGAAAGGGAGTAGCCAGGACTTGAATCTAAGCACCTTGCTATACAGATATCCAAGTGGTATACAGATAAATCAGTGGTTCTACAAAGTCCTGTTTTAGTCCTTTTAAAGGGTGTTTATGTATTTCCATCTGCTTGAAAGGTAGAGGTAGAATGAGAGAGTAGGAGAGAGGTCACATGTGTCCTGGTTTACTATGTTTCTAATAACAGCCAGGGTTTAACTATGCCAAAGCCAGGAATCCATCACCTGAGTGTTGGGGGCCTCAGCTGCCACTCAGGATGCAATAGCAAAAAGCTAGGTTGGAAATGGATTAAGTCTGGACTAGAAATGGCACTCCAGTGTGGGATATGGTAGCTTAACCTGTTATGCAACACCTGCCTTCATGGTATGGTTTTATGCGATAAGTTATAGTTAATATTATCTCAAAACCTACTTGAAGATGAAACAACCCACAATTTATTTGGTAGAAGTTTCAAACTTACAAGGATAGTATGAAGATAGCGCAAAATTCTCCCACGCACTCTTTACTTAGTAACCCAACCTGAATTTTACCCACTGACCACTGACATCCTTTAAGGCATGAAGTGCCAGGGTCACTGGCTACAAGTTTTCACATCTCACTGGATTTCTTCAGTCTGAAGCAATTCTTCAATCTTTCCTTGAGAATCAGATCCTTGACATGTCTTCAGGTCAGAAATCAATCCTTTGTAAAAATGTGCCTCTATTTGAGAATATCAAATGTTTCCTCATGATCAGGTTGTGTAGTTTTGACAGAGTGATGATGCATTTTTTGCATTTTCACTATATATAGTAGTGGTGGTTTTCTTCTTTTTTGTAAAGTTTTATTTATTTGAAAGGCAGAGCGAGAGCTGGATGAAAAAAGAGAATAAGAGAGAAGGAGAGAGAGAGAGAAAGATATCTGCAGTGTTGGGTTGCACCAGGCCAAAGCTAGGAACTCTATCCGGCTCTACAAAGGGAGTAAAAGTGCCTAAATACTTCTGCTACTTTCCTAGGCATACCATCACAGAGTTGTGTTGGAAGTGGAGCATCCTGGACTTGAATCAGTACTTATGCATGCTGGAAAAGCAGTCAGTGGCATAACCTGCTATATCTCAGTGCTAACCCCTTCAGTAGTGTTTTTTTTTTTTTTAAAGATTTATTTATTCATTGGAAAGTCAGACATACAGAGAGGTGGAGAGACAGAGAGGAAGATCTTCCGTCCGGTGATTCACTCCCCAAGAGAGCACAACAGGTCAATGCTATGCCAATCCGAAGCCAGGATCCAGGAACCTCTTCCGGGTATCCCACATGGGTGCAGGGTCCCAAAGCTTTGAGTCATCCTCGACTGCTTTCCCAGGCCACAAAGCAGAGAGCTGGATGGGAAGCGGAGCTACCGGGATTAGAACCGGCGCCCACATGGGATTCCGGCGTGTTCAAGGCGAGGTCCTTAGCCGCTAGGTCACGCCACCCGGCCTGTGTTTATTTTTTTCTAACTTCCTATTCCTTCTACATTTTTTAGTTGATGTTATTGCCTTTTCCCCATTTACTTTTTCATTCATTCATTTAATATAGTATACACACAGAGATTCTATTTTATTCAGTGGTTCATAATCTTTATTATCATTAATAATTTGATGTTCAGATTACCCCAGATTTGACCATAAGGTGCATCTCCCAGCTGGCTTCCGTGATTTTCTGGCATATCTTCACCATTCTTTCAGTATTTTCTTACCAGCTGGCATCAAAAGATGATGCAAGCTCATCCTCCACTGAATCCTTTTTCTAAGAAATTCTATTTGCTTAGAGTGGAATGAAATTTAGAAACCAGGGATTTGAATGACAGATGTGCTCCTTTCTACTTGGTGCTGCTATGCCAAAGCTGAGTTACAACTTGCCATTGTATTTATCGAAAGCGGGCATTTAAACATTGATAATTCTAATTTCAATCCAATGCCAAGGGGTTTTGTTTAGATGTTGAGAAACCTGTATCATTATCATGCATCGACACTTGTTCAAGCCTATGGATGTAGTTAACTTCCACCCTTGTCAGGCTGCCCATTTCCTTATGCCAACACTCTCTCCACATGGGCTTCCATGACTAGATTATCTTTTTCTATCTGGTTCCAAAATCACTGTCGAAAGGAACATTGTTGTTGAACTTCTCAGGATGCATTTTTCTCCCCAGCTTCATTATGCTCCACCTGGAGGCCCCATCACTACCCTTGAGTTATTGGATAACTCTGGAACTGTAGGAGGAGTGAAGGAAGGTAGGAAGAAAAAAAAAAACACAGAAGGGTAGAGATATAAGGAACCATCAATTTAAAAAAGTAACCAGGGTTCTAACTTTGAATTACGGTGCTATTTAGTTCCCTAGTTAGCTTTCATTAGTTTCATATAAAAATTTTATGTTAAGATGCATTTTAACATAATTTACATAACAAAGTTACATAATTTCTTTTTCAAAAGAGATACACTGAACAGATATAAAATACAATAAAATAATAAATGGTTGAATTTAATTTGGATTTGGTTTGAAAAAAACTGCACACAGAAGTCCTATAATTATTCCTAGTAGGCTTCCACTAGGAATATTCCCAGAGAAAGTGTCCCATGGATTCTAGCTTAGGTTGAGTTGCTTGCCGTCCAACTAGATAGATTACTTAAGCTCTTCATTCCTTGTTTTCCTCATCTGCATATTAAGAATCATCATAGTACTTATAGAATAACCGATTCTTACAGAATGGATTGATTAATGTGACATTCTTAGAATAATGTCCGAAACTTGGTCAACTCTGTTATGATGGTGTTGTTATTTCATTATTATTATTTATATTTCTATAACCCACAGCTCTGCATTCAGGTTTGTCATTGGCTTGTTTACACTATCTGATATCTCTGTTTTCCTTAAATGTTTCCCTAACCTGGTGGTGGTCACTTGGCCCGTGGTTTGCTGCTCTTCGGGGTGTTTGTGTCCCACAGTAGAACACCTGACTCCAAAACCCTGCTGCACTCTCCGTTCCAGCATCCTGGGAGGCAGCAGGAGGTTGGCTCAAATAGTTGGGTCCTTGCTACTCATGTGGTAGACTGGCAGACCAGAATTGTGTTTTTTGCTTCCAGGCATTTGGGGAGTGAACCAGTAGATGGCAGTTCTCTGATACTTAAATACAAAAAAATTAAAATATTCAAAAAGTTATCTTAAATCTGAATATCTGTGCTTTCTTTTCACCATGAAGATACAATAAGAAGTTAGCAACCTGTGTGACGTCACTCACCAGCACTGACCTAAGCCTTCCAGCCTCTAGAATTGTTAAGAAGTATGTACCTGTTGTTAGGGAAGCTAAACTAAGATACAAGCCTTCTCTAAACTTTATCTACAATATATCCTTTTCTATGCAAAGAATGATTATAATTTACTCCTGCTTCTCTTGCTTCTTGCTCCTTTTATTTCTCCTGTACAGACATTTGATATTTTAAAAATTCACTTACATAAAGAGAACAGATTTCATGCATTTGAATACAGTATTGAGAACATAATAAAAGGACCCAGCTGGGTACTCTAGTGGCTAAAGTCCTTGCCTTGCAACTACCAGGATCCTATAAGAGCTCAGGTTCGTATCCCAGCTGCTCCATTTCACATCTTGCTTCCTGCTTGTGGCTTGGGAAAGCAGGTTCAGTTCCGGCCATTGTGACCACTTGGGAAGTAAGCCATTGGATAGAAGATCTTTCTCTCTGTCTTTACTTCTCTCTGTAAATCTGACTTGCCAATAAAAAATAAATAAACCTTTAAAAAAGATAGAACATAATAAAACTTTCTGTCCTCTTTCCTTTCTTATTTTCTTTTAATTTTTGTGATGATATGCTTTTGAAACAAAAAGCCATATTTATTTATTTATTTATTTGAAAAGCAGTTACAGAGAGATTTTTTCTACCCACAGGTCCCTTTCTCAAATGGTTACAACAGTTGGAGCTGGAGAGCTGGAAGTTAGCGACCAGGACCTTTTCCTTGGTTTGCCATATGTGCTGAACCAAGTGCCTGGGCCATCTCTGCTGCTTTTCCACGCAAATGAGCTGAGAGCCAGATTAGGAATAGAGCAGAAGGGTACTTGAAGTGGTGCCCATATGGGGTGTGGGCACTGCCAGTCAGTGATTGCTTCACCTTTTATGCCACAGTGCTATCCGTGTGATAATGTACTTTCATTTAATCATTAGCTTAACATTCTGCTAAATAAAGAATTCACAAGTAGATAGAAAGAGCACTGTTCCTCCGGAGTGTAGACAAGGTCTATAAATAACAAGGAAAGTTCAAAATGTCCATTTTACTCAGATACATTCTCTTGAATGTGCTGTTTTCACTCTTTTCTCCTGCTTGTTCATATTGTCTTATCCAAGACCTGTGAGTTGTATAGAATTTCAGATGAAAATGGTTTTTTGATGAGAAAGCCTTGTTAGATTAGTTCAGTGGGCTCTGAATATGGCTGTGGGACCCCTCAAGTCATCCAACTTTCTGTGAGCCTCAGGGGTCTCCAATTGTGTCCTATTGTGATTGTTGTGTGATGTAAATGAGGCAATCTGATAAAGCACTGAAAAGTGTTGTCATTGTTTAGTACAGACCTCCAAAATGTTATTGTTTCAAATTGCAATAGAGATAGTTGAACCTTGTTGTGTTGGTTGACTTCTTGCTTTCCTTTTAATGCCCCTTTTCTATATCTTCAACGTTTTCCCCAATGTTGAGAAAAGAAAGGTACACACACATGCATTTCGAAGAATGATTTGTGTGTAGTGTCTGGGATGTTTTAGAGTTCCCAGGCTGAGCTTGTGGGTTTTGGAAGTCCAGGCATACAACTCTTTGAGTCAGTGTGCTGGTTTTAAAAGCATGAGTCTGCAGTCAGCCTGCCTGATTTTGAATACTAATTACTACTCACTAATTGGGCAACATTAAGTGAGTTGTGTAACTTCTCTGTGGATCAGCTTTTTCCTCTGTAAAACATAATGAGAATTAAATATGTATTTCATAAGGCTGTTGTGTAAATTCAATAAGTTACTATACATAAGATGCCTAGCCTGGTGGATGGCATTTGTAAGCCATGTATGCATGTTCAATATTCAGTTACTGATCTGCAAAAAAATACCCTTGGCCCTCCCCAAGAGGCCACTGAACTTAACTGGACAATAAGACGCTGAACTTTATGCTAGGCATGTGTTTGCAAGGAATGAATCTCAACTGAACTTGAACTATGGTTATGCAACAAGGTGGAGGAATCCACAATGGGGGGAGGGGTATGGGAGGGGTGGGGGGAATCCCCAGCACCTATAAAACTGTACCACATAATACAATGTAAAAAAAAAAAATACTTAGCTTTGAAAAAAGATTTCTTTTAGTGTTTGTTTGAGATAAATTGGTCCAGTTTGACTTTTGAGGATAATTGTTCTTTGAATATAGATTATACTCAGCATCTACACAGTTCTTTCTTAGAGGTGAAATGACATGCAAAAGTGAAAAAACCATATAATATACCTCAGTATGTGCACTGATATTGCCACACCCCTCCAGCTCTGTATCTGTAGGGCAGACAAACATTAATCAAAGGCTCATGTCATATAAGAATATTTATGTCTTAGGAGGAAGCATGATATTGAGAGAGTATATCTGAAGGGGCTTCAGGAAGGTTGTTGAAAACCCGATGAATTTGAAAATTCATATGAATTTTCCATGCTGTCTTTTGAAATCCCTGGTAGTAGGAAAAGAAATCTGTCTACTAACAGATGCTAGAGAAGACCTCCCAGGACATAGTGTCACTGGAGGAGGAGGAGATAGAATTACAAAGGACTCAAGAAGTAAAGGAAGGAAAATATTTCAGACATAGACATTGTGCATGCAAAGGTCCTGTGGTAGGAGGAAGCAGGGACTGTGTGAAGAGTAGGAAGAAAGTCAGTGTTGCCAGAGTTCAGAGGCAAGGAGAAACGTGGTTAAGAAAAAAGGACTACTTAACCAGATAGCAATTGGGGTCTGGTGGGCCAGGATAAGCACTTTGTTATTCCAAGTTTATTTGAAACAGACTTTTCATATGTTGAATGAAGCTTGGGCTGTGGCTTCTGACATAAGAATATGAAGAAAATGAGGAGGAAGAGGAAGAATAATGGCTAAAAATGGCTAATAACCAGGGTTATCAGTTATAATACATAAAAATTTAATTCAGTGTAGATATGCAATTCCAAAAATAATTGCAGAATTTAGAAAACAGCAATTAATAAGTGTACTATAAATGATGAGTTGTAACCATATCATTAATACCATTGAATTTAAAGTTGTGTGATGAGCGTTGTCTCAAGCTCTTCCCTGCACTTCTGCGCCTGTAAGTAAGGTCAAGCTTCACATCTGTGTTCTTTCATGAATGTGGAGCTTAAACCACAAGGCTCTTTTGGGGCCTCTGTGTTAGGCTGCCTGTAAGTTCAAGAATGATTAAAATGTTTCAAGCAAGGAAAAATGAAGTAGTCAAATACATATATTGGAAAATACCACTTGCGAAGTAAATTTATGTTAGAGGGGCCAACGAGAATCTTGAGAGCTCAGTTAAGAACCTATTAGAATAGTGGGAGAAGGAGTTGAGAGAAGTGTTTATGAGCGTGGTGGCAACGGACCTAGAAGGAAGCAAATGCATTGTTTTCATCTTTGTTTAGGATGAACTCTTAAGAACAACTATGATTTTGGTTTTATAATGATACCTCCATATTGGTGCCTGAGAACGTCATTAAAACGTAAACATAACTCACTAAATTACATTAATATGTTGATTCCATTTCACCTAATAATGCCTTTTTACATGCTCTCCTATTCGGATATGTCTTAAATTTTTCATTTGCTTAACAGATATTTGCAGATAGAAACAGTCCCTGGGAATATGAACCACACAGTTTGCTCAAGTTACTACTTCGTTGATTTTGTTTTCATGCAGTAATCGAACAGATTTTGCCAACAAACATACAGTAGATTCCAGGTAAAAACACCCGTTCCTAAGTCTAAATTTGTCTTCACTCCATAATGTTAAAACATGATAATTTTGGAAAGAAGTATAACTATTTCAACTGAGTTTTAGACAGGAATGGAAAAAAGAAAAAAGAATTTTTTGGTTCTTAAATATTGTGCGCCATAGGCCCAAAGTGTCTGAAGACTCCTGTGGGGCTTTTCACTGTGTCTTTCTCCGCTGTGTGCCCAGAATAATTGATTATCCACATAAAAGCCTCTACACATTTCAGCCTAAGAAGCAGAAAACAATGGACAAAGATAATGACATTTCACGTTTTGCTCTGCTTACCTTTTCATTTCAAAACTAATGTAAGTTAATAAAACGTCACATAAAAGCCTTTGAAATTTCATCATGGGTTTTCTGCAAGAGGTGAAAGTTGACCTAGAAGCGCTTGACCTGTACCTTGGCGGCTACTGAAAGCCTAGCCTCATAACTCAGGGGGCCAGTGACAGTTTTACCTATAAACCCAAGTCTTCATTTCATCAACATTTTCGGGTTGAGCCTTCTTGCAAATGCTAACAAAAGTGAAGCATATCATTTCTGTGCTTGGGATAGCCACAGTGATGTTTATGGAACCGTACGCTGTCTCAGGGGTAATCTCCCGGATAATTTGGATTAACCTTATCAGGTCTCTAGATACCACATTTCCCAGGGTAGTTGATCTCCAGAATAACCTTTCCATATCTTAAGGTTTTAGTGTCAGCACCATACTTTATCCAAAAACTTGCCACAGAAATCCACCTAGCCTACAAAGATAACTTCAACGTTTTACTTTCTTTTTCTTTTTTTTTTTAATTAGCAAGAGGACATCATGACATCTTTGTTGGCTTTTATCACAAGACAGATGTTATATATCAAAGTGTCTCTCTCATAATCAGATATTTGTCAGGATTTTGAAACTGATAACCCAGAAAAGGAGGGGAGAGTGCTTCTGTGAGCATATAGGTTAGTGGAAAGGAATTGGTTTAAAGGAGTAGAGAAATAGTTTTTGGACTAATTTATTATTTATTTTGGCCAGAGATGTTTCTGGGCTTTCTTTCTCCCTGGGAAGGAAAGAGTGAAATGCTTCCCAGGTTTTATTTGGAACTTTCACATCCTGGTAAAGTTTACTCTTTTAAAATCTGACTTATACTGAAAAAAGAATTTCTTTGTATTTTAAGGTGAGAGCTTATATTTCACTGTCTGAAAGCTGACAAATGGAAAGCTATTTTAGTTGTAGTGTTGTGAGATGTTGAGCCCAGGTTTTCTGAAGAATCTTCATCCAGTTTGAATCTGTTTAAAATAATGGAACACAATGAGGTGGCTGATAGAACTATTGTCTGTTAGATAATGTCCACCGACCGACCGCCTGCTTGGTGAAATAATATCGGCAAGTTGTTCAGAGTTGAGATGGAAGCTTTATTGGAAAATCCGCTCCTGGGCCCCCTTCGCGCAGAGGGGAAGGAAGAGGGAAGCAAAAAGGGCCTCTCAGACACGTGTCTGGGAGTTTTATACCCATCTACACACGTGGGAGGGCAAGGGGGTTGTCCGTGTCCCAACTATGCAAGGAATGTCCATTCAGGTGTGCCATTGGTCAACTGGAATCCCGCCAGGTAGGTGACGTAACCGGCTCCTGTGGCCCCTCCTCCTGTGGGGGCGGGGCAGACCTGCCCCTAGCCTCCAGTGCCCTGGGGAGCCATCATTCCGGACTCTTGGTAATAGGAAAGGGGGCGACGAAGTCGTTCTGGCTACTTCCTGCTGAAGGGGGGGCGTAGTCCCTAATTGTGGTCCGGAGAGGGCTCCGTGGGCACTGGGACGTAGGGGTGGAGCAGCAGTTGGTTGAGAGTGACCCGTGAGGCTTCTTGGATTTTTTCTTTGGCAAACCTTAGAAAACAAGGAGCAATGGTTAATAAAAGGCCTATAAGTATTAATGGGGTTAGTATAGGCATGAGCCAAGTTAGTAGGGGGGATTCCCAGATGTTAAAACCCGAATCCTTGCCCAGATTTGGCCAACTATTGAGTCGATCCCTTATTGACTGGAGATTTTTTATCCCAGTTTCTACTATACCAGATTCGTTAATATAATAACAACACTGTTCCTGTAGGAAGACACAGGTTCCCCCTTTGCTTGCAGTCAGCAGGTCCAGGGCTCGTCGATTCTGGAGTGCCACTTCAGCTAGCGAGGTGATTTGTCGCTGCAAGGATGCCAGGGACTGGGCTGAGTCTTCTATAGCCTGATTGAGGTCTGCTTGGAGTTTGTTGACCTCGACGATGGAGTGACCTAGGGCTCCTGCACTGAGGCCTACCGCCAGCAGGGAGGTAGCAATCGACATTCCTACCAGAGCGGGAATGAAGACTGCCCGTTTGGTTCTTTCAAGACTGTGGGGGTTTGAAGTTTCCTGTTTAGCTTCTAAGCAAGAAAGCAGTGTTAGTTGGTGCACCTGCTAGAAAATAAATCACAGTTGACTGAAATAGAAGAAAATGAATTGAAAGAATTGGTGCTGGAAGCAAGAATTACATTGAGCCATGTTTAGACATGGGGCAGGGGCTGGCCAGCAGAATGGAGATCCCAGACACCTTGCAATATATGAGGTTTCCCAGTGCGACACAGCTGTTTGGAATAATAACATTTGTTAAGAGGTGGGCTAGACATGTGCCCTTGACAGTGGCATGGGTTGCAATACACTAATGAGGCAAATCCAGCTGAAATGAAAAGGAAGGGGTTAGCTGTTGTCCAGAAGAGTAAGAGAGGAGTGAGGTAGTCGGGAGAGTTGGTGGGTCAAGGAAGTGGCAGACAATTTATCCTTGGTACAAGCACTAAAATGTTTGAGGTGAGAAATATGATACCAGGAAGTGTGAACAAGGAGTTTGGCAGCCACAGGCATGGTCAGGGTCACGAAGTGAGGTCTGGTCCACTGAGGTTGGAGTGAGTGTGGGTGGAGAGTCTTGAGGAGGACCAGGTCACCAGGCTAGAGAAGAGAGGCATCGGGGTCTGATGGTGTGGTAGCAACCAGGTCTAGAAGATAGCAGTCAACGTGGTCTCAGAGAAGCTTTTGTGGGTGAGCACATGGGTGAAATCGATCTGCCAGTTCTCATCTGGTTGATGTCCTTGCAGCTGGTGAGTAGGCAACCTGAGCTTAAGGGCTCCTTGAGGAGAAATAGTGGAAAACATTAGGCAGGAGGAGTTAGTGAATGAGGCATTGGTGATGGGCATCCCTTTGGTGGTAAGAAATTCCCTCTCCTGCCAGATGGCAGAATGGGGAGGCAATTGGCCTCTAGGATGGACTCAGGAATGAGTACCACATAGGCTGCATGGTGCAACCATGCAGGTTGGAAACCGAGCTACCATCCACCAAAGAGTGAGGTCAGGAGACTGTAGAGGCTGGTACAGCAAGCCTTCCCTAGGTAAGAAGTGAGAATCGAGGACCGGCTGGCAAGAGTGAGAGATCAGAAGTTGAGGAAAGCGTTAAGGGGAGAGGAACTGGGAGAGGATGGTGGGTGAAGTTCTCAGGAAAGACTCGTAGTTACATCTCATTGGTGCATAACCGGAACAGCACAAATTCTGCAAGCTGTGGGAAAGGGAAGCAGGAAGTGGTGCCAGGGTCCAGGTTGGGATGTTGGAATCACTCACATTTTTCCTTTCTGTTACATGTTGGGGAGAAATGGCAGGCTCTTAGCCCTGCAAAAGAAACTGGTTAATGATTTGGTTAGAAGAAATTTATACATTTGAGTGGATGACACAGGAATGGAGGGAGGGGTTACTTATCAAAATGATGGCTTGATTTCCTCCTGAAGCTCACTGGAATATGTAGTCTCTGAGGGTTGGTCTTGAGGAGCTTCTTTGGCGTGCCTCTATGGTGATGCACGGATCATCTTGGCAGGTGTTGACCTTCTGTGCAGATTCCACATTATGGCCATTCTTGGATGGAGTGTCCATTTGACTTAGGTAGAGAACTGGGAACACTTTTACTTAGCCCCGATATTGCGGGTTTATGTTGTATGGAATTAGTGGAGAAGCTTAGGCAGGAACATGCATGACAGCTGATTAAAATTATCTAGTGAGACCTTGAGAAACAAGACAGGATGTATAGTCTGGCCTGCTTCTAATCTTGTATTCTTTCCCTCCCTCTGCTCATGGGGACTCTGGCTGCTAGCAGGAGCTAAGTCAGGGCCTATGGTAAGGCCAGGGCTCCAGTAGATAGTGGCCTTCAAGGTTACAGTGCTAGCTAGTAAAAACCGTTTCTAAGGTCTTACATACACGAACTCTGGAGTTTCAGGTAAGGTCAGGACCATCCATCTCTTCACATAGAGTACTGGAAGAGACATCATAAAGGAAGTGTGAAACTGTGGAGACATCCCATTGACTCCCATTACCTGGCTGGACAGAGAGGAGAGCTGGCCTGAAAGAGAGGTTGGTACAGAACAGATGGTGTCTCTGGACAGAATATACAGCTTTACCTGTGATGTTGCTGACCCCAGGCCATCCCTCCATAGCGATGGATGCTTTGGGAGCTGGGCAGAGTGAAAGGCTTTCTAGCTTGTGGCCCACCATGGTTCTGACCCAGGAATACTTTGACCCCCAGGGCAGTCCCATTTCTAGTGGCCTGGCTCTTGGCAGAGCTAACAAGACTCTTTGAAAGCCACTTCTATCCTTGCAGCTGGCTGCCCAATATTCTGGCTTCCCATATCACAAGCAGGTGCTACTTGAGGGTAGACTAGCCTTACTGGGTCTCCTAGCGAACAGGTTACTGTATAAAGCCACCTTAATGAGCCTCCTGATGCCTAGCTCACTACTCTTCCTCTGGGCCCTGGTTAAAGTGGGCCACAGAGGCAACCACGGGATGTCAGCCAAAGGGATGCTCAATTCTATCCCTGAATGCCTTAATGGGCTGATCTAGGAATCTGTAGTTACAGGCATAGTCCTGATAGTTTTAGGGTAATGCCTATGAGAAGATAATTAGGCTGCTTGGTCTGACAAGTTAGCCATCCCTTTAAAGGGTCTGGAAATCCAACTGTGCAGCCTGAGTCCCTCAGTGAGAGAGAGAGAGAGAGAGAGAGAGATGAAGAAAGTAGTTGGAAGCATCAGATTAATTACCATCAAGTAAAAAACTCTCAAATAGAAGTTCTAGAAAGCATTTGCCAAAGGTCTGATGTCGGCTACAAATTTGAAACAAGCACAGCTTTACAATTAGCTTAAATTGCACATTAGAAAAAGCAATAATATCAGTGATAAATATTTAGAAAAATGCTATAGGCAATTTAAAGGACAATGATAAATTACATTGCACATAAACCATACAAGATGTATTCCTCTCAAAACTTTCATGACTTCCCATTCCTTCTACGACATGCTTTAACCTGGAAATACTCTGTAAAACAATTGGTAAGAGCACGTGAGTTTACCTCATGGCTTGGAATAACTTAGCAGTGGATTAGAGCAACTCTATACTGGATTATTTTGATATACAAATGTTAAATTAAGTTACAGAACAACTTAGCAAATTACAGTTTTGTTCTTTTGGTAGATGTTAATTAGCTTATCTTTTTATCCCACCCATCTTAGATAAGGGGTGGGGGTGGGGATGACAAAAGGAAAAAGAGTTAAAAGCAGTTGCTGCAGCAGCAGCAGGGAATCAGGCATTATTGGGGTTAAGTCAGAAGAACCAAAGAGGGAGAGCAGGTTAGGTTGAGGGTGAGAATGGAGAAAGGCAAGATGGCAGACAGGGTCCTGCCACATGAAGGAAGGCAAGATGGTGGACAGGGTCCCATCAGGTGGAGGAGAAAGGCAAGATGGTGGATGGGATCCTGCCACATGGAGGAGGGGGAGGGGAGCTGGGAAGATGGCGTCAGAGCAGGAAGTGGAGGGGGGCTTGGGAACATGGTACCTGCGCAGGAAGTGAAGGATCCGAAGGAGGAAGGTTCTGAGTGGGGGAGAGCGAACTGGGGAAAATGTAAGGTAGAGGTCAGAGAGGTTCTTGGGCAGGGACAGGGACCTTCTGTGCAGCAAGGATGTCCACACAGAGGGAAAAAGGAGGAACAAAGAGAATGATGGGGTTAGGTGGAATTAGGTGGGGCAAGATATGGGAGTAGATAGAATAAGGGAGGGGTGGGAACATAGCAGAGAAACAGAAGGTGAAGTGACACTGGAATCCAGTGGCTACTCAGTAAGTGAAGGAGTCTGGAAACATTACAGAAGGACTGGGAGCGTAGAAGAGGTGACCAAAGAGGAGGTGACCTTGGGGAACATGGCACAGGGACTGGAGGAGTAACGTACAAGGTGGATGGGCCAAAGGCTCCGAGAGATGCGAAAGTGCAGGTAAAGAGGCTGGCAGAGAAGGAGGTGGGGAAGAAGTGGGGGCTGGGTGGAGTCCTAAAAGTTCTGGTGGCTCAGAAAAGGTAATGGTTAGGTGAAAAGTCTAAGAGATCCTTAGGAGAGTGGGAGGGCTTAGCCTTGGCCAGGAGAATCTGAGTCGTGGAACAGGAGGAACATAGGGAAGGGCAGGAACGGAGTTTCCAAAAAGCTTCCACATTACGAACTTAAGACCATTTACCCTCGCGAGGACAGAAATTACCCAATTCCGTGAGGATCTGAAAATCAAACGTGCCTTCCGCTGGCCATTTGGAGCCTTTTCCAACACGTACTGTGGCCAGGCCACGGTTGAAAAATGGACAAGGCATTTTCTGCATAAGTCCAGGCCCAGACCCATGGTTTTGAAATTGGCCAATAAACAGCTTAAGGGGGTATGGGGGTCATGGGCTCACGACATTTTGTTGCCCGTCCTGTCCCGATAAAGTATCTCGCGGCTAATCTAAACACAAAGAAGGCATCCCCGCTTTGAAATTCAGACTAGAGGGGAACCTGGTTCCCCGTTAAGGAGGGCCAGTCAGTAGGGGGGACGTCTCACGCCCCTCTGAGGGCCCTGGATTGGTGGGAGCCGGTCAACGACCAGGGCGTCCCCCGTCTCGCTGAGGGCTCAGGACAGGCAGACCACGTGTACACGGTTTGGGGGGTCTGCAGGAGGTTGGGGGAATACTTTTCAGGACAGGAGGAGCAGGGCGGAGGGGCTTACCTCACGTCTGTCGCTTCGCAGCCGGCAAAGGCCTTGGGGCTGGCGGCTTAGAGGTGGAGAGAGGAAGGGGGGAGCTCAACCAGTTTAGGGAGCCCACGCATCCCTTCCCGGGTTTCCGGCACCAAATGTTAGATAATGTCCACCGACCGACCGCCTGCTTGGTGAAATAATATCGGCAAGTTGTTCAGAGTTGAGATGGAAGCTTTATTGGAAAATCCGCTCCTGGGCCCCCTTCGCGCAGAGAGGAAGGAAGAGGGAAGTGAAAAGGGCCTCTCAGACACGTGTCTGGGAGTTTTATACCCATCTACACACGTGGGAGGGCAAGGGGGTTGTCCGTGTCCCAACTATGCAAGGAATGTCCATTCAGGTGTGCCATTGGTCAACTGGAATCCCGCCAGGTAGGTGACGTAACCGGCTCCTGTGGCCCCTCCTCCTGTGGGGGCGGGGCAGACCTGCCCCTAGCCTCCAGTGCCCTGGGGAGCCATCATTGTCATACCTGTAGGGTTAGGTCATTTTGTGATCTTAGTGGAAAAGTGTAATGAAAAAAAAAATCACTTCACATTCTTTACATTAAAACCCATGTTGTGCTTCCCCAAGTGGAGTAGCGATGAAACTACCTAATGCATGTTAGTCACCTTCTAAAAATGAGAGTTTGAAGCCAAAAGCTTGAAATATTGAACTTGAAAAGTTGTTGCCTGTAGTTAAAGCTCTGTGATGTTAATAATGGTAGTTAGGGTACTTTGTCTCTTGTAGGAAGTGAAGGCAGGGTATTAAAATTGTCTGTCCTTGAAACGTAAAGTTCCGTTTTTGTCATAGGGCTCCAGGTGATGAAAGTAAAGTTGTAACAGTTTTATTTCCGGATGAATGAGTAAAGACTCTTTCAAAATAATAATAGTTACTTCTTACGAGTTTCTGACAGATAGCTGAATAGGTAATTCTCATCGTGGACCTTATCACCTTATGATCTCCATTTTATAAAGGAGGAAAAAGTGACAGTGAGTGGCTGAGGCTCTTGCTTAAGTTCATTCACTGTGAATGCCCACAGGGGCGGAGAAGTGAGTGGCACCCAGTCTGCCCGAAATCTTTATTCTTCTCTGTGTGTGTCTCGCCTAGAAAATGCTTAGTCACTTCCTACTGCATCTTTTTGAAAATAATATAGAGATCAATGGGAAAAGCCAAAATTTGGGGACAGGGTAAGGTGATTGTGCATGCAGTGGCATCTCTCATGACCTGTGGACTTCTATCCTACAGAGGCTGTTAGAGAAAGAGCCGGTTAGCTAGCTAGAGGAGTTGCCATTGAGTTTGGGTACATGGTTCTCTCGAAAGATTGAAGACTGATTCGAGCACTCTCAAGGGAATGTGGAAATACATTTGGCATTCCAAATAATGGAATCATTCCCTGCTAAAGCTAGAGTTTAATATTTAAAGAAATAATAATAATTACCATGTATTAGCCTTATCCTAAGTATAAATCACTTTTTGTGTTATTTTAAATTTTGCAACACATCTGCATTTTATTATTTCTGTTGTACACTTAAAGAAGCCAATCAATCATATGGAGATGAACTGGTTCTCCCTAGCTGTACAAATAGGCCCATCACGATCTTGAGTTTACATTCTCCCAGTGTATCTTTCTGTCTTCAAGGAAAACATTGCGATACTCTTCTACAATCATTGTGTAGTATATGAAATGAGAATGAAAACTTTAGAACCCTGCTTTAGGAGTGCTCAGTTTTGCGTTATCAGATCAGAGGTACTGGAAAGAGCAGATAGCAGGGTGAGAGTGTTAGAGGAGGATTTAGACAGGAGACGTCGAGAACCTTGTCTGATGTTACTGTGAAACCGCTGGTTTCTATGGTACTAAAGCAGTTACTGGTCGGAGAGGTGGTTGTAGTTGTCACCATCATCACCAAGAAGTCACACAACCTCACTGGGTACTGATTTTCAGGACTTTGTTTTATCCTTAGTGCTGGTTGGCACAGTTCCTGCCAGGTAGCAGGGGTGAGAACCCTCTGTGGTATTAGTGCGCAAGTTGGGGCTGCTAATTTTTAGTTTCTTATAGCTCTAAAACTGTGGTAAAGGCCTTATAACTTTGGTTTACTTATCCTTCAATGAAGAAAATCATGTCAGCCTCTTTAATAAAGTGATTGTAAGAATTAATGAGCATGATATTTTGGAAGATTTATAAATTTTTTATTAAAAGACTTTTTTTATTGGAAAGGCAGATTTACAGAGAGGAGGGGAGACAGAAAGAAAGATCTTCCATTTACTGGGTCACTCTTCAAATGGCTGCAACAGGTGGAGCTGAGCTGATCTGAACCCAGGAGCCAGGAGTATCTTCTGGATATCTCAAGTGGGTGCGGGGTCCCAAGCACTTAGGCCACCCTCTGCTGATTTCCCAGGGACTCATAAGACTTCCAGGAAAAGAAAACAAGACTACATTATCTATTTTTATTAACTGTTTGTCACAAATGGGCCAGATGTTATAGAGAAAATGGAGCCTGTCTAGCAGGTTCACACTCTAAACACAACTTTGTGGCACTTGTGGTGGTGACTGAATTTAAAAGCGACTACCTGCCAGGGTTTGAGAGTCTGGTTACATGTGATGTCATGCGAAAAAAAAAAAAAAACCACAATCAAACAGCAAACAGACTGGACGTGGTCAGAGAAAAGAGAACACTCT
Source organism: Ochotona curzoniae (assembly GCF_017591425.1). Taxonomy (NCBI): domain Eukaryota; kingdom Metazoa; phylum Chordata; class Mammalia; order Lagomorpha; family Ochotonidae; genus Ochotona; species Ochotona curzoniae. The sequence continues at coordinate 19,282,048 of NW_024464939.1, read as the reverse complement.
ACAAGCCTGTGCTGTCGGTGGGCCTTCTGTGTTGCTTCTTGTCTGTGCGGTTTCAAATGGCAGCCACCACCATGTGGACTCACATACTATGGCAGCAGGTGTTTTGTGCTCAAGGCCTGCTAATTTGCTGTGTGAGGGACAATCACATCTTGGTTCTCCAGTTTACTCATGCTGGAAAAGTTGATAGTCATGTTTACACCATCAGTTTATTGTGGTAACTCGTAATGAATGACTGTAGAATAATTTAGGAAAGTTCTGTTTCCATGACAATTATGTGCTTACTACATATTTTCCAAGACTGTGAAAAGAACAAAATAACGCAGGAGTTTATTTTTACTAAACTCTTCTAGTGGAATTTGAGCCATCTGATTGTTTCACTCTTTTTCCTTTCTTAAATCTTAGCAGAAAGCAAGAAAAAGAAAATAAGGAGAGTGTTTCCATACTAGCAGTGGGAAGTGTGTCTAACAACATACAGTGATTCCAAATTATAACTTATGCCTTACATTTTACTGAGGAGAATTGAAACAATCAATAAATAATGTTGTATAGGAAAGATGTGAGAGTTGGATGTTGAACAATGCTTTTTAAGAGCTGTGTGACTACAATGCTGACTTGTCAAATATTAAAAGAATGAGTCATGAATATTTCCTAAATTAATCTTTTAGCATGTCATTTCATAGGGGAATTTTTTTTTCAGTTAATAACCAGCTTAAGGAAAAATAAAAGAAGTAGTTTGAGTCCATATGTGAACAGTCTGGGGATTCAGAGGTAGTCTGATGCAGACTCTCCCTCCATCCCTGCTTACTGCTTGCCTTTCTTCCCTTCTCTCTTTCAAGATTTAATTATTTATTTGAAAGAAAGGGTTATCACTAACACACACACACACACACACACACACACACACACACACACACAGAGAGAGAGAGAGAGAGAGAGAGAGAGAGAGAGAGAGAGAATGAATCATCCATTCACCGGTTTGGTCCCCAGATGGCCACAACAGCCAGGGCTGGATCAGCCCAAAGACGGGTGCCAAGAGCTCCATTTAGGTCTCCTGTGTGGTGGAAAGGGCCCCCCAAGTACTGGGGACACGTTGGGAGCTGGAAGGGAAACAAAGCAGCTGGAGCTTTAACTGCACCCATATGGGATGCCAACATTGCAGTTAGCAGCCTAAGTAGCTGTGCTACAATGCTGATATCCATTTTTGAAATAACACACCTTCCGGCCCCCATTCTCCCCTTAAAGCCAAACCATAACTTAGTTTAAACTTAAATATCTTATTGGAAGAAGTAGAAATTAGATTAGGTTACTAGTATGTTAGCACAAAATGGGAAAGGGAAATTGGAGCTACACGGCTAGGAAGAGAAGGCCTAAATACAGATGTCCATCACATAATTGTGGACAATGTCTCATATGTAGGGAAATACCATTTTTCCTCTGCCATACATTGCAGCTAAAGATCTCACACTTGGGTGCCTTCTTTTCACTTATGGTACACCCATTTTTCCCAATCTTGCATGTTAGGACTTGATCAGGTTTTTTTTTTTTTTAAGTTTTTAAAAAAAATTTTCAGGACTATGAAATCTTAAATTGGGAACGATTCCACTTACAGCAGAAGTATTGCTCTGTGCTGGTGGGCCAGATGGCCTGTGTTGGCATGAAGACAGCTACTCTTACGTCATTAAAATCCCTTGATATTGACATAAAATCAGTTTTATAGAGAGGGATGTACATTTTGTGTCCTCCTCACAACCAACCCTTAGTACTGGATGTCTCTTTAGGGAAAATGCATTGTGAAGTTGTATAAATTTTGTTAGAAATCATTTTATACTTGAAAACTTAGCTTTGTTTCCAATCAAATGGTTGTAGTTAACATGATGCATTTTGGAATGCTCACAGATCCTTAACATTGGCCAATGGATTCAAAAGAGAATTTAAGCATCATAACAATTAGAAAAGAATGACAATTTAAATTTAACTTTTGATGAGGCTGTAAGGGCAGTTTATATTGAATTATTCAGTAACATGTCATAATGTTGCTAGCTACTCTTTGGTAATTTATTTTTGTATGATTGATTGTATTTCTAAAGACTAAAACTCTTCAACTTTGTTATGATAGGATATAATCAAGATTTAAAAAACATAAATTATTTAACTTACCTTGCTGGGGGTAGTAGAAAGTTTGTTAGATTACTAATATTAGCAAACAATCAAAATAGAGGAAGCCAGCTCAGTGAGTTTTCAGTAGAACTTATTAGGTACATAATAAATACCCCAAAATGTTTAACGCAAAAATTACAGCACAATATAAAAGATTAAGCTTAGGAGCATTTAACTTCCAATAGTGGTATTGAATTCCATATTCTGAAATGAAGTATAAAGTATCTGAACCATTCATACTTCCTCAACTTTTAGGACCATTAAGGAATCTAATAAGTCTTGGATACAAGAAGTAAGAAACTCAAGAAAATTTCCTTTCTCCATCTGAAGATCTATTCTTAGGAAATAGGTGGGTGGGCAAGCCTGCTTTTTTTTCACCTTAACTTTCACATGGATTTGGCTCTTTGTTTAATCTCCCCAGTGTGAAAAATGGTCCTTAGCTTATACCAATAATAATAAAAAAAAATTCTGCTTTGAAGCATTCTGGGCAAACTCACTGCCTAAACTCTGAAAGAAATAAATTCACAACTGACATGAATTCTAGGAGAGTAGTTGAAATTTCATGAATGAGAAACTCAATGTAGTAAAACCACAAGAGTAACACTTAGGGAAAAGAAATTTTGAGTTTCTGAAACTATGAGCCTTGTATTTTACTCTTTTACAGGGACAATGTTGTGACCAGGTTTCTGTAGTCTCCATTTTGTTTGTCAGTGGAATGGCTTTTAGGAAATGACTGTTGCTGCTGTGACTATTGCAATGAGGCTCCTTATACAGTCATCAGATATCACTTTTCTCTTTTCCATTCTCTTTCCTCTTTGTTTGATTTGTTTTTATATGTCTTGTACTTTTATATTTTAATACTAGATACATTTTGAGGATCCGAGCTAGGCAGCACTCCAACAGATAAGGTTGTTACTGATGTGCAACGAATATACATTCATTATTATTATGCTTATATTAATAGTTGCCAACATTACCATTTAAAAATTAATTAATTTGTTTTTCAGCTATCAATGGCATTTATTTTGCAAGTTTCTATGTGTCTATCCCTCCCCTCAAAATCCCAAGAGGATTTGTAAGAAAGCAAAATTTAGCTGTATAAATCTCTTGTTTAATTGCTTTAAAGTTTTAGGTTAAAACAATTAACTTGAGTGCTTCTTTACCATAGAACTCCTTTTTAATGGAAATTCATTCTGTCCTTGGACTCATTACAATTTCTTCCCCTTCCCAGGGGAAAATTTGTCAGTGCTACAGCTTCATTCTAATCAATTTATTTATCAGTTACTACATGCTATTCATCACTTGACAACTTTTTAGGAGCTTGATTTTTGAATGTGTTTTTCAATTGGCAAAAATTTAATGTGACTTTGCATGGATGTCTAAGTGTCAGAAATAGCAGTGTATGTTGATTTCTGGTTTTGAAAGGGAAAAGCATGTGTCAATGTGCGTATGTATATATATATATATATATATATACATATTATATATATAGGCAGAGAGAGAGAGACAGAGACAGCAACAGAGACAGAGAGAGAGAGAGATTCATTTATTTTCTATAAATGCAAGAGACTGAAAGGGGGTATGCACGGAGTGAGGAGGGCTAAGAGACACTGCTTGGTTTTGAATTCTGTGGCTGTAGGCCACCAAAGTGCTGTGGTATAGACCAGAATGTAAGTCTCCTAGTAAGAAGTTCGGTTAGGCACATAAGAGCTCTTTATATGTTTTAGATCTCAGTCCTTTATCTGAAGTTTGGAAAGGTTTTCCATAAATTTATGACTTACAGTTTTTTGAGTAGTGTCTTTTTAGGGCAGATGTTTCTAATTGTAATGAAATCTAATTTATCATTTTTGTAGATAATAATTTTTGTTTTCTATCAAAATATTTAAAAAATCAATGATAAAATAAATAATATAGCATTTTAAATAATATATATATTTATTAATTGCATTATGTGACACAGTTTCATAGGCTACGGGATTCCCCCAACCCCTCCCCATACCCTCCCCCATGGTGGATTCCTCCACCTTGTTGCTGTATTACAATTCAGATTCAGTCAAAATTCTTTCATTGCAAGTGTATACCAAGCATAGAGTCCAACATCTTATTGTCTAGTTAAATTCATCAGTTTCTTGGGGTTACCATCTCTGGTCTGAAGGCAGAGCTGGCAAATATCATCCCGATCAATTAAAAGCTGCAACATAACATCAATGACAATTTACAACATTATGGAATTAATTGACATGGTATTGAGTAACCAATATGTTAAAAAATGCTTATTTAGATTTGCTCCTATCCTATTTATAAGAAATTTCATAGTTTTCATTTGTCCATGATCCATTTTTAAAGATTTATTTATTTTTATTTGAAAGGCAGATTTATAGAGAAGGAGAGAGAGAAAGAGAGAGAGAGAGAAAGAGAGATCTTTCATCTACTGCTTCACTTCCTAAATGGCTGCAATGTCCAGGGACCACAAACAGGGAAATGGATGAATAAATGGAGTAGTTGGGACACATGCCGGCACCCATGTGGGATGCTGGTGCCACAACCAGAGACAAGATTTAATATGGTGCCAGCTCCATATGATTCATTTTGGATTAGTTTTTGTGAAATGTGTAAGGTCTGTCTAAATTCTCTCTCTCTCTCTCTCTCTCTCTCTCTCTCTCGCTCGCTCTCCACTTCTCAGCCTTCCTTTTTGCATGTGGATGTTCCATTTTTTCAGAACCATTTGTTGAAAAGACTCTCATCTCCATTGAATGATCTTTACTGCTTTATTTAGATTTGTCTTTGGGCTCTCTAGTCTTTTTGTTGATTGATTGATTTGTTTATCAGTACCTTCTTGTCTCAAAGTCTTAAAGTCAGGTAGTATCCATCCGCTGTGTTGGTTCTGCTTTGATATTGCATTGGCTATTTTAGTTGTTTTGCCTTTCTATGTAAACTTTAGAATCAGTATGTTGATATGTATAAAACGTCTTTTGAGGATTTTGATGGTTTACACTGAATCTATAGGTTAACTTAATATTTAGTCTTCCTATTCCTGCACATGAAATAACTCTTCACTTGTTAACAACTGGATTGTTTCTTGCATCAAGCTTTTTTAGTTTTTATCATTTATGTCTTGTAAAGATTTTGCTAAATTTATACCTAATTATTTAATTCTTTTGGGTTCTAATGTAATGATGTTTTGTTTTTAGTTTGGTTTCCAGTTCTGTTTAAAAATGTCTGGTAGGAGTCTATATAGGAAAACAATAGATTTTGCATCCTGCAACCTTGCAATGTTTTATTGAATTTTATTGTTGATTATGTTGTATCTTGTAGATCATATTCCACATACATCCTTCCAATTCAATGATACGTGTATTGATCAATAATGGCAATTAGGAATATGATTACTAAGTAGAAGGTATAGATCTTCATGTCAACATACATTTTTGTTTCTCTTAAGTAAATATCTAGGCATATGATTATTAGGATAAATCATGTTTTTATATGAGATTTTAAAGGAGAGTTATAAGATTTTTTTTTTTTCAAAAGTGGTTCTTCAACTTTGGATTCCCGCCAGCAACACATTTGCTCTGTATCTTTGCCAGAACCTGGTATGTTTTAAAAACTCAGTAATTGTTACAGGGATGTAGTAGCAACTCACTGCAGTACTAATCTGCGTGTCTCCAACTACAGTGGGAGCATCACAGGAATTCAAGAACTTACAGCTATCTTCCAGCTTCTTGCCAGAAGGAAAATCTTTTCCTTCATGTCAGGGGCACAGCCAGCTCTGATTTGGTCTTGATGGCTCAGGAGAATCACCTGAGCAGTGAAGTCAGCTGCTTCCATTGGGGGGCATTTTACCATCTCCAGCAACATTTCTATTCCAAACATCTTTGAAAGACATGTTCTTGACTTCGAAGCCGGCATTGTCCCCAGAAAATATTCTACTCAGTGCTCCACAGTATATTTCAACAGACTTTACTTTAGTTGTGACATTGACTGGAGCAAAGATTACCGTAACAGGTGTGAGGACACAAGTTTCTACTCAGCCTGCGAGGATGATACCAACAACATCAATTTTGTAGACATCCTGTAGGAACCAACACAGAGGCTTGTCAGTTGGACAAGTCTTGGGAGAAGGGATGAAATTTAGGATTACAATCAGTATGGTTCTTCCACTGGCATTGCCATCTTTGCAAGTGACCTTTCATCCCTTTAACCCAGCATATTAATACTTGGTTTCAACATGTTGTTACTATTAGAAATGAAAATTGACACAACTTCTCAATGCATTTTTAAAATGATTTCCTTGTATTTCTTTTGGTTGAAGGGTGGATAAGTGAAATCTAGTTTGTTAACATGAACAATTATTTCACATCCAGCATATAAGCCAGAATGGTGTGCTCCCAGGTCAGCCTGTCCTTGGAGTCACTAGTTTTAGATTCACTGACATAAACAGCAACCTTGAGCATGGCACAATCAGAGGTTTCCCTGTGATCATATTTTCAATCAAGTCTTTTGTATACAAGGATAGCACTTGGCTGTTCTCAGATTTCTTGCTAGTGAATGTTGCTAGTGAAACCACACTGATGCTCAGCTTTTGGTTTTCCAAAGATTTAGACATCCTGGAAGGAGCCCTTGTTCATCTCAGCAGCCCAAGACTCAAAATTTTAAATGTACTAAGTACTTGAGCCTCTGTCACTCAGGTGCGAGACTCAGATGCAGTTCCTAATTTGTGGTTTCAGCCTTGCCCAGCCTTGGCTATTGCAACCACTTGGGGAGTGAATCAGTATATGGAAGATCTCTTTCTCCTTGTTTCTCCCTGACTCTCCATAATGCTGCCTTTCAATTAAATATAATCAATCTTTAATAAAAATATTAGACTGACCTAGGGAATTGTATCATAAAATTAAAAAAGGAATAAAGTAGACTGTCTTTACTACAGTACATTTATCATAAATATTAAAATTATATACTGTAAATGCTTAAGTTTTATCTTTTTCAAAATAATTTAAATATTCTGATTCTTTTGTTCTTTTATGTAATTTTTGGAATCAGTTTAACAGTACAATTTGAGTACACCCTCATCCCAAATGCTTGAGAAACATTGTATTTCAGAATTGAGATTTTTTTTTTCAATTCTGAAGATCCAATATCTTGGGAATAGAATTCAACTCCAATTATTTATCTATGTTTCATATATACTTTATATGCATTGCATGAAAGTGATTTTATGCAATATTGTTAAAGTGGTTGCATTTTGAACCACATATGAACTTAGGTGTGGAGTCGCACTGTTTAATTTCAAAATTTGCCATAAAGTTACCATATTTAAGACAGACTAGTTCTGCCAAAGGATAAACACATATATGAAAAGACAGAATATATACAGTTGATTGAGCTCAAATAAACAAGAAATAGCATAGTATGAGCTGTAAGTAGCCTGTGTTGCCAAGAACCAACAGTATAAGGAGACTAAGTTCAGGCAAAGGCTGGATAATATAAACCCCTCAATGCTTTGCCTAAGAGTGTGAGGTTTGTCTTGAAGGCAATAGAATCCACTGGAAGGATTAAGGCGAGGTAAGAAATGTGGCAGCGTAAATGTTAGTCATTAGGTGTCTAGTCTAAAGGTAGGAAAATGTTTTTGCTTTAGAAACATGGTCCAAGTGTAAGGTGATAAAGACCTAAAACTGGAAAAATTATTGCAGGGGTCTGGAAGAGAAGAACGATTCAGTAAGCTCTGTCTGCCCAATAGGATTCCCTGTTCTCATGAAGACCTTCTCAATTAGAATCTTTAGGAGCAAGGCCAAAAACTTTTCCAGATCAACAGGTCACTAGGAGGAGCACCCAAGTTTCTGAGTTATTCTAGAGCAGGAACTGATAACCTATAACCTGTGAAGCCAGTTTGGCTTGATACTTGTTTTTTTTTTTTTTTGATTTTTTGTTTTTCCAGATTTATCTTTATATATTTGAAATGCACAATTATAGAGAAAGGGCAAGAAAAGGAGAGATGGAGACACACACACCAAGAGAGACGAAATCATTCCTCCTCTTCTTCACTCTTCTAATGGCCATGGCAGGATCAGGCTAAAGCCAAGAGTGAGGAGCTTCTCCCAGTGTCCCGCATGGGTGCAGGTACCCAAGCACATGGGCCTTCTTGCACTGCTTTCTGAGGTGCCTTAGCAGGGAATTGGATCAGAAGCTTGTCACCTGTGACTTGAACCAGCACCCATAGGGAATGGCAGCACTGTAAGTGGCAGTTTAACTGGCTATGCCACAATGTTGGCCCCTGACAAATGTTCATGCAGGCCATGAGCTAAGACTGAATTTTACATATATCTCTGGATTCTAAAGAGACAAACAGGCAATCAGAAGTTCCCCATCATCCTTTTCTTACTCCAACTGTCCACAACCCGTAAAGCTGAGCCAGGCTAACCAGGAGCAGAGAGCTTTCACTCTGGATTTCCCATGTGTGTGGCAGGGACACAAGTACTTAAATAGTCACTAGCTGCCTGCCAGGGTGCCCAGCAGGAAGTTGGAATTGCGAGCAGAGGCAGGATTGGCACTCAGGTGTTCTGACAGGGATTTGAGTATATCAAGTGGCATCTTAACCACCCTGGATACCACCTACCTTGGGTTGAAAATACATAAAATATGTTTATAAATTATAATATTCATATAAAATATATTTATGTTTCATAATGGAAATATTTTAAAAAATAATCATTAGATGGTTTTGTGATATAATATGTAAAATTGTTGTGGCACACTCAATTTGCTTACATGGTGTGTATGACTGCGTTCACCCTACGAAAGCAGAGTTGAGTGACAGCAGCTAAGACCATAGGACTCAAAAAGCCTAAATTATTTATTAATCTGATCTGTCATGGGAAAAGTTGCCAACTCCTTAGATAGAGCAGTGCTTCATGTTTATGGCTCAGTTGGAATCTTTGGGTGGAAACCAGAGATTGTGATTTTTTATATAGCATCCTGGTGAGCTTTAATCTTGGGTGACTGTAAGTAAGTTATATTGTAGGAACTTAGTTCAGAATAGCTGACTCGGGATTTTAGTTGTATCTGGAGCGTCTTTCCAAGAGTGAATCTAGAGAGTAGAATTCTGCCTTCCACAAGCCCAAATTACTTGGCTGTTCAGCGAAGGCACTGGATGTTCTTTTCTTTTTTTTATTTTAATTTTTAATATTTAATAAATGAGATGCAATTCTAAGAACACAACGACATTCCCCCTCTTCCTTCTTTGCCCTTCCCCACCCTTCCTCCCTTTCCCTTTCTCTTTCTTTCCCTTTTCGGTGCTTATTCTATCCTACAATTTTGTTTTCATGATGTGCAGCTGTTCTACTCTGATTAGCACCTTGACTTCTATTAAGAAAAAGAGCTGTGCTTTTGACCTCACTTCTATGGCTATTTTCTTTTTTGTTTTTCTTTCTTTCCTTCTCTCCATTTTCTTTCTTTCTTTCTTTCTTTCTTTCTTTCTTTCTTTCTTTCTTTCTTTCTTTCTTTCTTTCTTTCTTTCTTTCTTTCTTTCTTTCTTTCTTTCTTTCTTTCTTTCTTTCTTTCTTTCTTCCTTTCTCTCTCTCTCTCTCCATCCCTCCCTCTGCTTTTCTTTATGTCTCTATTTCTTTCTTTCTGCAACTTGGAGCCACATCTTGTTTGTTCTCAGGGCACTCCTGTCTATCACTGATATGCCCACCAGTCTAGTTAGCCTTGACAGCAGTGGGTATCAACTGATAGGGGCATCCTAGCTACACCAGGTTCTGGTATTTACAGTTAAGCATTGTATTTTAAGAGAAGCTTGTTTGGATGATAATCTATCATTTTCAACATCTTTGTCACGCATATAACTTACAGATACACACACACACACACACACACACACATTCTCAAATATGTGAGGCCACACAAATTTAATATAAATTTAATGTATGTTTTGGGCAGGGCAACTATTAGGATTACTTACCCACTAATTTCTCAAACCTTTACTAAATGTCTGTTTTGTGTCAGTCACATTGGTTGTAAGCGCTGAATATACAGTGATGTAAGTGCTGAAGAGTTTACATGCAGGGAAGCCATTCTTTTACCCACCCATCACATGTTTATCTAGCACTTATATGTCAAAAGTCTTCTAGGTTCTGTGAACAAAGAGGTGAAATAACACATGGCTTTTGTGGAGTACACATGGCTTTTGTGATACTCAGGTGGTCTGAACAAGGGAATAGTTAATGCAGTGGTCGGTGGTATAGGGAAGGCCTAAGAAGCTGTACTTCCCCCTAGAACATTCTATGTCCTGTCCTTGAGGGTAAGCATCTTAAATAGCATCTGGTGAGAGGGCTAATGAAAGGCCAAGACAACTGCAACTGGTAGACCACATGCTCAGCTGTTTTAACCACTAATCAATTGTGCTTGTTTGCTCCTGCACTATTTAACGTTGTTCACGCCGGCGTAACAGTGCAGGTTGCAGGATCTACTGATCGTCGTCGCTGGTTCCTCTGAGTAAAGGTAAGCGGCTCTCCTAGTCGTACTTCTGAGTGTTTTTTGTTTGTTTTGAATGTTATGTATCAGGCCTCTTGCGTTTTGGGCTTTAGACGTGTGACAGTTGGTTATTAATGTTCCACTGTAACAGAGTGGAGTATTGGACTAGAGTGACACGGGTGTTGAGCTCTGTTTAAGATACCATGCACTGTCGTGTAGTAGTAAATGCTATGAAAAATGTGAACTTACATGTGTGGCTATGAGGAACCAGGGATATACAGGATACTGGCTTTTAAGCCAGAGGTTGGGGGTTTTATAGGCTTTGAAACTGTCAGCATTTGGAAGACAAGTATAAAGAAGAGGTTTAGATGGGTCAGAACAATGTTGAGGCACAGTTAGCAGTATGTGGGGGCAAAAAACGTGTTCCAAGAGATGGAAAACTTGTGCAGTTCAGGGGTAGGAGAATATGGGAGATGAGGCCTGGGTTAAGTTAATCAAGAATGTTATTTGTGGTGCCTGGGACTTTAATACAATTAGAAACACTTGAACCCAAATGCGACATGGTCGAATTTACAACACTGAACTTAGTGTAATATGAGAAAGGGAAGGACTAAGGGAAGGAAGTGGAGCTGCTGTGCTTCATGAAGGATCTGCTGGTGGTAACGTGAGGGCACAGAACCCAGAGATAATACAGACTGAAGGCAGTAGGATCCTAAAGTCGCCTGGCTGTGGTTTTTGAGTGGAATCGAGCATCTTGCATTATTACCTGTGTATAGCAAGTTACAGGGGCAGGAAATGCAGTGGGATGTTGGTAAATGTTCAGGTGTTTGGTTTGTGATCGATTCGGTGTAGACTCTCCAGGAATAATGAACATTTTCAAGGGGCAAATGTGCCTTCTTACTCTGAGCTCAGGCTGCAGAAATGAAAGGTTGCTTGCTTTACTGATGGTGGTTGTAACCACACACCTGAGTCAGATCACCCAGGGAAAACGTAGAAAATGGGGAGAGAAAACGGGCTTAATGAGAGGGGAAAAAGAACATTGGGAAGAGCTGACTATGAAGCTCGGGGAAGAGGCTGCAGGGACAGACAAGGAGAGCTGTGCCTAGGAGCTTTAGCACTCCTGTAAGTGGAAGATGGGGAATGGTTGGCTGTGTGGGAAGGGACACAGACTGCAATGCAACTGTGTGAGTATTGCAGTGAAAGCACTATAGTCCTCACACCTTGCCCATTTGAAGCACCTGGCTTCAGACGATTGGCTCAGTATGACTGAAATCATTGCTTCTGTTGTGCTAGTGTACAGATTTCCTCAGCTGGGAAATTATCTTGGTGAAAAACTGAGATCTATGCATTGTTAATAATATGCATTTGCTGTGAACTTTTCCAGAACCTTCATACTTGTGGTCCAGGTGTCTTTCATTGTATTCGAGTTTCATGCAGTTCTATGCTTATATCTATTTTTCATCAAATTGATCTTACTACTAATATGGCTATAAAAACTGTCAGCCTCAAAAATGTGTGTAAGGGGTAGGTAGAAAATTACTAAATTCACATTTTTAAACTTGAGTCAGGAAGCAAGAGATCCCATCTACCAATTAACTCCCCAAATGAGTGCATTGGTCAACTCTGGGCTGAGGCTGAAGCCTGTAGCTGATGACCCAATCCTGGTTTTCCATGAGACCCCCGAGCCATCAGCACAGCTTCATCAGCAGGAAACTAGGATCAGGAGCTGGAGTTGGGACTCGAACCCAGGCATGCCAGGGGGATCACCTGTGTCTTAAGACACTAACTACTAGGCTAAACGTTTCTCCTAAGAGAAATGTTGGTGCTATAAAGCCTATCACATCTTCTGAAACGAAAAATAAAGCAACAAGACTAAGCAGTTCAAGTGACAAAGAATAGCAACCTTGCCTTGATTTTTATTCCCTGCAAACAATTAGATTAGTGGGGAGTTTCATAGTATACTAGAAATACAAAACAAAACCAAATACAAAACTAAAACCTCAGATAATGGAAAATCACAAATGATTTAAGTATATTCTCCAAAGGCTGATGGAGGACTGAAGTTTGTGAGAAATTAAAATTCTATAGTTTTTTCCTTTCCCATCTTATATTTTTCTTTTGTCTATTCTTACCAGGATTCAAACTGTTGAACAAGAATAGTGATAGTGGCCCCTATTTTGACGTAGATCTCAGGAGGAAGTCTAGAGTGTTTTTGTTGTTGTGTTTGCTGGTACTCAAGAATTTAAAAAAAAATTTGTAGTGGGTAAAACTGCTGCCTGCAATGACAACATCCCATGTGAGTGCCGGATCTAGTCAGATGCTCCACTTCTGATCCAGCCCCCATAGGAATGGCCTAGGAAAGCAGCAGAAGATTGTCTAGGTTCTTGGGCCTCTGTCATTCACTTGGGAAAACCTGAATGAAGCTTCAGCTTGACCCAGAGCAGGCATTTTGAACACCCAAGGGGTAAACCAACAGATGGAAGGTTCCTTTCTCTTGAACTGACTTTTAAATAATCACATGCTTGTCCTGGATTTTTGGGTAAGTATACTTTAATACATTCTAGAATTTTTCTTCTATTATAATTTGTTAGAAGGTTGGGAATCTTGTTTTATTTCTGTTAAGTGAGATGTTATTTTTCTAACATTATACCATCTTCAGATTCCTGAAATAAAATTCATTTTGGTATAATTTATATATTGATTTCAGGTGGCAAACAAATATATTGGCATACTATGTATATAGTCAATACTTGAACATATTTATAACTCAGAATTAGAATTTTACATCTACAATGGCATTTAACAAGTTGATTAAAAATGCATGAATTTATTTTGGTGTATAAAACTAATACCTATGCAAAATTTTCCTTGTAAAAGCATTTGCATCAAAAGTACACTTCTGATGCCATAAACTTTTTGGAATACCCCATATGGTCATGAGTACAATTGCATTGCAAATTTTCTCCCTTAGTGTTCAGGAGCACATCCAGGTGATTTGGAGTTCTGGGTTCTGTTTTTTTTTTTTTTTCTTGTTCCCCATAGGGTCTGCCTCTCTGAGCTCTTTGTTTTCACTTGCCACTGTAGAAGGATGAAAGCTTGTGGGACTCTTGTCTGATGCAGTGACTAGGCTTGTTTCAGCCGACAATATGAATCCAGGTCTCATCAGAAGCAAGTTCTTATACAAAAGGCAGCAAGACTAATTGTGATGTAATAAAGGAGTAATCTGTTTCCCCACTCCGTCCTGCTGCCACCATCCAAAAATGCACCCCAGTACTAGTCCTGAGGAAGCAGCTTCTCCTGCCACTTCCCCTCCCTCAGCTGCACTGGGTCTCTTCAGTACAGCATACATACATCAACTTAAATTCTGTTTCTGTTCCATAGGAGGATCAGAGACATGGGTCTGGGTGGGGGTTTTGGTTGTGGCTGCTGTTCCTCTGTTCCAGAAATTACCATGACTTCAAGAAAAGTTTTCTCTATCTTCCCAATCCTCTTAATTTCCTGGTGGCAGTTCAGAATATGCCGACAATACAATGCCAACACTTCACAAGTCTGTAGTCCACAAGCTCTTCCCACTCACTGTAGTGGGCTGATTTGGGTCTAAGATGCTTCTTCAAAGTTCTTGCCTGTTAGGCTCCAGAAATTCAGGCACAGATACAATGTGTAAAGTGATAGCTTCTTAAAGAAAAGGAACTTCATGGCATTATAAATTTCTATTCCTGTTTTTGTATTGTGGCTTTTCGTTTGAGGATGTATGGTAATTGTATAATGGAGACTATCCTATCCAGATGTGAGGATGCAATGCAATATGCTTCTCTACTTCCAAAGATGGACTCTCATTGAAACTGCTTACTGCGTCTTGACAATAGGCTGCTGGACTCTGCCATTGTCCAAGCTCGTAATGATGGAGATGACTGTATGAACTATACTACAGTAGTAATATAGGGGAACCCAGTGAGGGAGCAGGAGGGGATAAGGGAAATCCCAGGATGTATGGAACTGATCATAAAATGAGAAGTTAATTGATGTTTGTAAAAGAAGAAAAAATCGGACCACTGGGTCATGTTCAGCAAGAGTGGGCTAGAACGGGAAAAGGTGGGAGAATGTTTCCCATCCTGCCTTTTTCTTGGCAGTCACTCCTTGTTATGGGCTCCCAGAGTCTTGGAAGGGGAGTAGCTATGTGACACTGTCCCCTTCCAACTCTGACTCCTGGGTCCTAGGTGAGGGGAAGTATCCCCCGGGAATTAAAGAAAAACAAGGGGTTGGCATTGTAGTATAGCAGGTAAAGCTGCTCACTGTTAACACCAGCATCGCGTATGAGTGCCAGTTCATGTCCCAGCTGCTCTGCTTCTGATTCAGCATCCTGTTAGCCTATGAAAGCAGTGGAAAAACACCCAAATGTGCTTAGCTCCCTGCCATCCACAGGGGAGACCCGGGCTCCTCATTTCATCCTTGGCTGCTACGATGTCTGAACCAAAGCATGGAAAGTCTGTCTCTACTTTACTCTTAACTATGCCTCTCAAATAACTATAAAAAATCAGATGAGTCCTTCGGCAGCCTCTTGTTGATTATAATAAAATCCAGTGATTTAACATTATCTAACAAGTGATGCCCTGGTGGGTATGGTGTCAAGAACTTGGGCTAGAGACACATTTACATCCCGGTTGTTTCCAATCTATTTTGTGCAGATTAGTTAATTCCTTTGAGCCTCTGTTTCTTTTAAGGTAAAGACCAGAGGACTTCAAGTGTTCACGAGAAAATGGAGTTATAATGAATTTATGGTGCACTTGAAATGTAGGCATGTTGTCTGTTTCCTAAGTCTTTTTTTCCCTCTATTTTTATGGTACAATTCCATAGGCTTTGGGATTTCCCCTACCCCCTCATATCCCCTTCTTTCAACTTATTTTCCTCATTATTGCAATAGTACAGACCTTCATAAGCAGTCATAAATCCATTGATCTGTTACTTGTGTCCTGACCTTGCTGGTACAGACAATGGCAGACAGTCCATCATTCTTTGAAGATATAACCAACAGATTGAGAGTTCATCTTTGATTTGGAAGTAGAGGTGCCAACTGCATCATATCTTTACAACTGGATGTGATAGTCTCTTGTGCAGTCACTATACATTCCCTTAAATGAAGTCATAAAACAATCAACAGGGATAAAGATAAAATTACTTACAGCACCATGGAGTTAGGTTCCATGCCACTGAATTACCAATGTGTCAATGAAAAAATGAAAAGAGAAGCTTCTTGGAGAAGATGATGCTACTATGATCTAGGAGTTCATGAAGAATTTAATAAACTATTAATAAACACTTTTGAAACCCATGAATTACAGCAAAAACAGTACTGAAAGGGTTATTGATCTTACAAGGCAACCTTAATGCAAATAATATCAGAACACATGGTGCTTGTTCTTCTGAGACTGATGTATTTCACTGAGCATAATGGTCTTTAGTTGGGACCATTCGGTTGCAAGTGAAATGATTTCATTCTTTTTAATGGCTGAGTAATATTCCGTGGAGCAGATGTACCACAATGTCTTTAACCACTCCTCTTTGGATGGGCATTTGGATTTTTTCCATGTCTTAGCTATCATAAATTGTGCTGCTTTAAATATAGGATTACAGATCCCCTTTTCATATGCAGATTTCATTTCCATTGGATATATTCCTAGGAGCGGGATAGCTGGATCATATGGCAGGTTTATTTGTAATTGTCTGAGAACTCTCCATACTGATATCCATAGTGGCTGTACTATCCTACAATCCACCAGCAGTGAAGAAGAGTATCTTTCTCCTTACATCCATGCCAACAGGTGGTGTTAGAGTTTTGAATGTAGTCCAACCTCACTCGAGTTAGGTGGAACCTCAATTTAGCTTTCATTTGTATCTCCCTGATGGCTAGGGAATGTGAGCATCTAATGTCTTAGCTGTTTGACATTTTTCTACAGAACATATTCAATTTGATTAATTTGATTTCTTTGCACGTTTCTTCAGGGTATTTTTTTCTGTCACAAGGTTTTTTAAACTCTGTAAATCCTGGGAATTGGTCCCCTCTCACTTGTGCAGCATGCAATGATTTTCTCCTATTCTGTTGGTTGCTTCTTCACTTTGTTTCCTCTGTGCAAAAGCTCTTTAGTTTGATGTAGTCCCATTTGTTTTTGTCTTTGACTGCCTGTGCTTTGGTCATTTCCATGAAATCTCTTCCCCATTACTACATCTTAGAGTGCTTCCGATGTCTTTTAATTTCATGGTTTCTGGGTACTGATTGAGCTCCTTGATCCATTAACAGCTGATTTTTGCCTGAGGTGACAGATTGGGGTCTTGATTCTTACCTTTGCAGGCTGCTATCCAACTATTCCAACATTTTTTGAACAAACCAGGATTTTTTACCTGGATTGTTTTCAGTTTTGTCAAATTAGTTGGTTATACATGTTTGGGCTTGGTTCTGGTGTTTATTTTTCATTGATCTTCTGTTTCTATAACAGTATTAGACTATTTTGATAACTGCTGCTCTATGTCTTGGTCTGGATTCCTCCAGCTTGATTCTTATTTTTCAGGATAGCTTTATTTCTTGTGTTTCCAGATCAACTTCTGTAACTTCTCTATTTTTGAGAGGAATGTTGTTGGGATTTTGGTTGGGATTGTTTTGAATCTGTATTACTTTTGGTAATATGAACATTTTGATGTTCCTGCCAATCCAGGAGCATGTTAAAAACCTTCATTTTTCAATGTCTTCTATTTAATGTTTCGTAGTTCTCCTCATAGAGGTCTTCCACATTTTTTGGTAGCTTAATTTCTAGGTAGTTATGGTTCTTCGCTATTTTAAAGGGGACTGTTCTAACAATTTCTTTCTCAGCCATGGAATTATTTGTATACTGGTGCCATAGATTTGTGTTCATTAATTTTGTATCCTGATACCCTGCCAAAGTCTCAGTTCCAATCTCTTGTCTGTTTTGGTTCTCCTTTGCAGAGAATCATGTCATCTGAAAATAGAGAATTTCTCACTACAACTTCAATTCCTTTAATACTTCTTGCCTAATATCTCTGGCATGGACTTCCACTACTACATTGAACAACTGTGATGAGTAGACAACTTTGTCTAATTCCAGATCTTAGTGGAAAAGCTCTCAGCTTTTCCTCACTTAGTGTGATGCTGGCGTTGGGTTTTTGTATATTGCTTTGTTTCAGAATGTTTCTTCTATGCCTATCTTAAGGTTTTCAGCATGAAGTTGTGTTGGAATTTATCAAATGCCTTCTCTGCATCTATTGATCATATGGTTTTTATTTCTGTTGTGATGTATCACATTGATTTGCCAATGTTGAACATCCTGCATGCCAGAGATGAATCCCACCTAACCTGGGTGAATGATCTGCATGATGTACTGTTGGATCCTGTTAGCTAGTAATTTGAATATCTTTGCATCTGTGTTCATCGAGGATATCAGTCTGTAAAGTCTTTTTGTCTGGCTTTGGTATTTAGGTGATACAGGCTTCATGGAAGGATTGCCTCTTATTGTTTGGAAAGCTTGTAGAGAATTGGTAAGTTTCTCAGTTTGGTAGAATTCAGTTGTGAAGCCATCTGATCCAGGGATTTTCTTAACTGGGAGGGCTTTGATTATGGATTCAAATTTTCAGTGGTGCAGGTCTATTTAGAATAATTGCTTCATTTAATTTTAGGATACATGTCAAAATCCATTTCTTAGGTCTTCTAATTTGTTCGCATATAGTTGATTGTAGCAATTCCTAATAATCCTGTCTGAGGTATCGGTATTTCCTTTTTCATCTGATGCATATCTTTTTTTGAATAGTTGGGCTAGTAGGGAAAGTCTTGATTTTTCTCAAGGAACCAGGTTTTTGATTCATTGATCCTATGTGTTCTTTTGGTCTCTAATTGGTTTATTTCCTCCCTTATTTTGTTTTTCCTACTAGTCTTAGGATTGCTTTGCTGTTGCAGTTCTTTCAACTGTAAGGTTAGCTTATTTACTTGGTGCTTTTCCAGCTTCTTAACATAAGCATTGAGATGAACTTTCCTCTTAACACTGCCTTGATTGTGTTCCATAAGTTTTGATATATTGGTGATGCCTTCATTTGTTTCACACTTTAAATTTCTCCTTTGATTTCCTAATACATTGCTCATTTAGTATCATATTCAGTCTCAGTGTGTTTGCATGTCTTCCTGAGTGTTTTGACTTATTGGTATGTAGTTTCACTCCTTGGTGATTTGAGAATGCATGGTATAATTTCAATTTTTTAACATGTGTTAAGGCTTATTTTGTGGCCTATGACATTGAGTTCTGGAGATAGTTCCATGTACGAATGAAAAAAATGTATTATCGGTAGGATGAAAGGTGTGGTAGATATCAACTAAGTCTACTTGCTCTAGTGTCTGGACAGGTTCTGCTTCCTTGCTGAGTTTCTCGTTGACCTGTCTTGACATTACTGGGGTGTTAGGGTTGGCCACTATTGCAATGGAGTCTGTTTCTCCCTTTAAAATCCATTAATACTTGTTTTACTTAGCAAAGTGCCCTGATATTTGATATGTATACATTTATTATGGTGATCTCTTCTTGCTGAATGGATCCTTTGGTCATTATATGGTGTCCTTCCTCCCTTTTAATGTTTTTCACATCTATAATCTATAAGAATGGCTACACCCGCTCATTCGTCCTTAGCATTAGCTTGGAATATCTTTTTCTATCCTTTCACTTTGGGATACGTCTTCTGTAGGCAACAAATTGATTTTTTTAAACATCAAGAGTAGTGGACTGAGTTTTATCAGTTTAAGTCATTTATATTAAATGTTAATATGGATAGATGGCAGTTTGGTCCTGTCAATAGCAATGGGTTGTTCTTTGATTTAGTCTTCTGTTGGCCTGTTTTTAGGATGCTCTCCACTTTTGGTTTTGGAAGTTACTTTTCCTTTTCTGTCGAGAATAACTATCAATCTGGGCAGGTTTCGAAGAGGCAAATTCTTTGAGCTTTTATTTACTGTGGAATTTTATTTCAAAGACAAAGCAGAGCTTTGCTGGCTTCATTCTGGGTTAAATTTTTCCTTTTAGAATCTGGAATATGTCACTTCATTCTCTTCCAGCCTATAAGTTTTCTTGGTTATCTGTGAGTTTGACTGTGTTTTGTCACTTTTTTCATCTGTACATCTAAGGGTCTTTAACTGAAGAGAGCTTGATTATCATATTGTGAAGTTCACTTTGAATTAACTCTGGGAGTTCTGTGCTCCTCCTGGGTATTTTCAAATTCTTTCTCCAGATGAGGCAAGTTTTTATTTCATTGAATACACCTTTAACCCCAGCTTCTCTTTCCATGCCTTCTGGAACTCCCATAGCTTATATTGGGCCTTTTGAATGTTGTTTTAATTCTTTGATACTTTTTTTAGCTTGACCCAGCTCTGCTTTCAGCTTTTTTCTTGTTTCCGAATACAAGAAGTATCTTCCAGTTTGGAAGATTAGCTTCATTCATTGTATTGTTGATACTTTACACTGTATCTAACTTGCTCCATTGTGTTCTTCATTTCCAATAACTCTGATTTTGTTGCAGTATCAGTATTTCCTGTGTGAGCTACTCCTTAAATTCCTGCATGTGCTTCTCGCTGTTAATTAGAACATTGATAACAAGCATTCTGAATTCTGTAATCCCCCATTATCTTTTCATTTATTTTTATTAATTACATTGCATTATGTGACAGTATCATAGGCTCTGGGATTCTCCCAACCCCCTCTCCCCTCCCCCATGGTGGATTTCCCCACCTTGTTGCAGTATTACAGTTCAAATTCAGTCAAGATTCTTTCATTGCAAGCATATACCAAGCATAGAGTCCAGCATCTTATTGTCCAGATAAATTCAACGGTTTCTTGGGGAGACCATCTCTGGTCCGAAGGCAGAGCTGACAGAATATCATCCCAATCAATTAAAAGCCACAATAAAACAACAACAATTTTCAACATTATAGAGTTATTTGACATGGTATTGAGTGACCAATAGGTTTAAAAATGCAAGTTTTTAACCACATCCTGTGACTACTTCATTGACATTTCAATTTTAGTTTATATACAGAACCGTCTGCTATACACCTTAACATGGCTATAGGGTACTATTCAGGTGTCTCGTGTCTATTTTCATTTTAGTATTTAGCAGTTTATAGTGTTGAAGCATAATTTTGTTGAACTTGGCAAATTTTAGGATAGTCTAAACTAGCTTTTAACTCTAGCAAGATGTATGTCAACAGTTGAGGTACAGAACAGTTTAAGGAAAGGTGTGCAGAGAACTATGCAATACCTTAGTGAGGAGTAACTAATCTTTGTGTCCTACCTAGTAAGGTAGGTATGAGTCCACCCTGACTGTTTCCTCCTGGCTCTAAGCTTTCCTTGTTCTCTATTTGAATTTTTTTTGGCGGGAGGGGGGCCCTCCGGAGCAACCCTGATGGTCATTGCAAGAGAGGGTGGGGATCCAAAGTAGGAATTAAGTACCAGAGAAAGCTCCTCTCCCTAGTCCCAAAGGAAGTTCCCTGTTATTCTGTTTCTGCAGACTGCTCAGGGCTCTTTGCTGTTACTCCAATGACCTTGGATCCTATGAGGAAGGATCTGGGCTTCTTCCATCCCATGTGGTAGATCCAAACGGGGGTGGGGTGGATGACCTCAGTTCTTGGCCTCCGAAGGCATTCTACTTCCCCGTGGTCTCCTTGGCAGTTGGGATGTAGTCCTTGGTGCCCGTGCTGACAGTCCTTGGTGAGGATTCGGGAGTCTTCGTGGTTAATCCCCCATTAAAAGGAAAAATCGATATTGTCAACCAAGGTTTTCTTCCTTCATGGAGTAATCTAGCACTGATGGTTGTTAAATTGCTACACTGAACTCTAAGATTTCTTTGCCAAGTCTTGATTTATAAACCTTACGTTCTGCAGCATGGGCATTATCTCCTTTCTGAAAAGCTAGATTTATTGATTTGAAAGTAATTATATAATCTTTATATAAAAGTAATATAATTATCTGAGTGACAGATGGAGAGAATTGGGCAATGAAAAGAGGGAGAGATCTTTAATCTTTTCACTCACCCTTCAGTTGGTCGATCTTGTTGGGGCCAGGCTGGTCTAGCCTAAAGCCAGAAACTGCATCAGTGTTGTCAACATGGGTGGCAGGCACCCACGTTTTTATATTGTCTTCAGTTGTCTTCCCAAATGCAGCATTAGTCCATTTCTGAAAAGTTCTGATATAATTTATCGTAAAAATCTGGTACAGGCCTGGCACAATAGCCTAGTGGGTAAAGTCCTGCCTTGCAAGGGCTGGGATCCCACATAGTTGCTTGTTCATGTTCTGGTTGCTCCACTTCCCATCCAGTTCCCTGCTTGTGTCCTGAAAAAGCAGTTGAGGATGGCACAAAGCTCTGGGACCCTGGACCCATGTGGGAGATCTGGAAGAGGCTCCTGGTTCTAGGCTCCTGGCTTCAGATCACCTCTGCTCTGGTATTGCAGCTGCTTGAATGAGGCATCAAAGATTTTTCTTTGCCCTTTAAATCTGACTTTCCAATTAAAACAAATCTTTAAATAAAAAATCTGGTACAAGTGGCAGTGCATGTAGTGCCTGCAATTCAACAGCTATACTTCAGGGTAGCGATCATTGAGTAGTGTACAAAAAATTGCATTTTGACCCTAATACAGTTCAAGAGAAATACAGATGGCAAAGAAATGCATGAAAAAATGCTCAATATACCCCATCTGATTGAAATTAAAACAGAGCAACAAGCTAGGGAAGATGTGTAAGGGTAACCTTCCCATGTTGGTGGGAATGTAGTTAGTGCAGCCAGTGTGGAAAACAGTATGGATATTTCTTAAAGCTGGGAATAGACTTGCTGTATGATGCAGCATTTCCACAAGAGGGTGTGCACCCAAAAGACTAGAATATGTTGTATTACATGCCCGCACAACTGTGCTTATAGCGGCACTGTTCATAATGGCCAAAATGTGGAGTCTGCCAAGATGTCAAGCATTTGAAAAAAAGATAAATAAAATCTGATACACAGGATGGAATACTATTCAGCTCTTAAAATTTCTACCATTTGCAGTGAAATGGACACACCTGAAAGACATTAGGTTGATAAAATAAGCCAGACACAGACAAATGCTGCATATTCTGCCTAATGTTGTTGCTGACACTTAAATTAGGAAAGAGATGTCTACATCAGTGTCTCGCTGCCAGTATGATTTTGTAAAACTTGCATCTTTCAAACAATGGTTAAATATGTTAGATGACCATAGTTTTAAAGACATGTGATTACTTTAGAACTTACTGTATGTGGGTGAAGCAGTCACCTTTCCAATGATTATAGCCATTGCTTATGTTACCACCAAACTAAGGTCTTCGTGCTATTGACGTGTAAACTTCAATTAGGTGAAGTATTAAACCTGTCATTTAAATTTAAAATGTTACCTCTAAAACTAAGAAGATAAAATGAGAAGGAAGGAGTAGAAGGAAAAGGGATGGAGGGAAGGAGAGAGGAAAGAAATATCATATCTACAAATCATACTGAATCTGTTATCTACCAAGATGCAAACTTTAGTTGAGGTTTTTACCTTACCTACTTTTAGTAGCATGTTTGAATCGTTGGTGTTATGTTTGAGCATCTGAGTGGCATTACATTGTGCAGTTGAATGTTACACTTATGAAGTTTAATTTGGAAAAATTATAAAACATTAACCCTTATATTTCCATTCAGTAGATCTAGTGCTGCAGTGAAGCAGTTAAGCTGTGGATTATGATGCTGAGTCCCCATCAAAGGCTGGCTGGCCCCTTACTTCCATCTAGCTTCCTGCTAATGTGCTTGGGAAGGCACTGGATGATGGTTCCAGCTACCCATGTGAGATCCAGATGTGGTTTCTGGTCCCTGGTTTCCACTTGGTCCAGCACTGGCAGTTGTGGCCATTTTGGGAGTGAACCAACAGGTGGAAAATCTGTCTTCATCTTATCTCTTTCAAATAACAGTTAAGGAGGGATTTTATATTTTCATTTTGTTTAAGCATATTCACAATACATGAATGTTCCTGTATTCATCTATTTCATTAAGCTTCAAATTACTCAAACATTAAATTGCTCAGTCATGAAAGTCTGAAAAAACCCATGTTATATACCAGAACTTCTTATTGTTGGCATCAGCAGAAAAAATGCAAGTTAAACTTGAATAGCTAGAGATTTTTCTTGGAGTACATATGAAATGACATCTTTTTTGGTAAAGCACCAAAATAGCGGTGTGGAATTAAATGAATTTGCCAGTTTTCAAGAGAACTTGGGATGAGAATGTAGAATAGATTCTTAGGTGAGCACAAATTTCTCAAACCAGGATACAATGATTTTCCAACTAACTTGCCAATGTTTGAGTACTTGTTTTCGTATTTTGAAATAACAAATGAGGAAACTAAAATGAAATAAGCGTTTTCTGAAAGTGAGCTATTTAACATCTGGTGTATGTCAGACCGGACAAAATCTAATATATATTCTTCGTAGTCCCAATTATTATCCCTATGTTTTTAAAAATATAAAGTGGACAGATTTCAGATTTCACAATACCATTTAGTACTCACCTCCCCTAACCATACATTCAATCCTCTTCCCTTATTGCCACCCCGCCCCCCATTGCCCACCAACCTGTACCCATGGCATACTGTACTTTCAGTTCATTTCTCAATCACAGGCTTAACATTTGATTAGAAAAATTGAACTGAAAGATAGGAAAAGAAACTTGCTGTTCCTCAAGAAAAGGCTGTAAATGGTAGTCCTCAAAATACTCCTATAGGCTACATTTTTGTACCGTGTCCTAGTAACCACAGATCATAGAAAACATTTGTCTTTTTAAGACTGGCTTATTTCACTAGGCATGCATTTCCAGTTGCATCAGTTTCTTTTTTGCAAAAGACTGTTTTGACTTGAGATGCAAAAATTCTGTCCAAGGTTACCAATTGAGTAGAAATAGCCTGAATTACTCATTCATGCAAATTTCTATTAAAATGTCACATTCCCCAATTTAAGTACCTAAAGCTTAACACGACCTAATGAAAACACTACATAGGAGTAAAAATATCTACTTCTGTTATTTTGAAGTGACTCTTCATATAAATTAAGTTTGTATTCATTTGTATTTCCTTAGTTTTCCCCTTATATTCTTATAGTTGTTTTAGAAATATACCCATTGAAGTTTTCTAAGCTTTTTTGTGGGGTTCATATATTTGTATATCAAGTATTATATTCATCAAAAGGAGAACTTTGTTACTGAAACGTCTCTTTTGACAGAGCTTCAAAGACTATCAATGGCCATATCCTATCTTCCATGCTGTATGCCTGTAAAACCTGGCACTGTTTCAAATATTACTTTAAATAAAAACCCACTTGGGTTTCTGTCACAATTTTTTAAATAAGTGTGATTTTTAACTTAAACATGGATGTCTAGAGCACTATCTAAATGATAATGAGTCCCGAATGTGCATTTGGTGTCATGGTGAAAATGCCTGTCTGCCTCCCTGCATCCTGTATCAGTGTCCCTGTTCCTGGATCCCAGCTCTACTCCTGCTTTGTTTCCTGTGAATATGCATCCTGGTAAGCAACAGGTAATAGCTCTAATAGTTGGGTCTCTGCATAAGTGGGAGGTATGGCCTGAGTTTCTCTCTCACAGCTTTGGTCTGGTTCAGCTGCAGCTGTTAAAGGCTTTACTGAGTGACTCCCTGGATGGGAACTCTGTACATCTTTAAAATGATTAGACCTAAGAGTTCTGTCCAGGAAATCGTATGAATTCCACTGGTAAACTGATATTTATACAATGTTCTAGAACTATATGTGGGTTCTGAGTGGCATACAACTCTATTCCACACCGATTCCTGATTGTATGTATTTAGCAAGATGGAAACTCCATAGTTGAAGGTCATTTCCTAATTGTCCTAGACTACAGATAGGAAATCTGCAACTTGATGTGGTATAGAAAAGAAGATGTAATGGGGACAAAGCAGAAGAACCCCCAAGTGCTGAGATGGCTCCTTGCCAGCCACTCAAGCTCAAGGAAAGAGAAGTTGTCATTCTAGGATCTTTTAGCTTAGAATGGCCAGTTACTTGTCAGTTCTGAAAGTTCTCAATTTCAAGGCATCTCCTTACAGAAAGATCTTCCATCCACAGATTGACTCTCCAAGTGGCAGCAATGGCTGGAGCTGTGCCAAACTGAAGCCAGGAGCTTCTTATACAAGGAGAAATATGTATTTCTGCTAAATTTATTTGAAAGGTAGAATGAAATTTCACTGCTTAAATGGCTTCAGTGGTCAAGACTAAGCCCAGAACTTTATCTGGGTTTCCCACATGTGTGGCAGGGGCCCACATATAAAGGCCTTCTACTGTTCTCTTAGGCACCTTATTGGGGAGCTGGATTGGAGCCAGAGCAGCTGAAACTTTGTTTCAATATGGGATACCAGCATTGCAAGTTGCAGCATAAGATGCTGTGCCACAATATCAGCTCCAGAACAAAACTACATGAATTTAAAACTTTTGCACCAGAAAACTTTCAATTTCATGCTTCTCAAAGATTGGTCCTATCAGCTCAGAAATAGGACTGTTGAAGTAGAATCTTGTGAATTACACGTATTCAAACTCCACATTGCAATCTAAAAATGAAGTTTTTAAGTACAGGTTTTGAGCAGGCCAGAGCAGTGAAAGAAGATGGGGAAACAGGTCGAAGTTTGGGTTCAGAAGCAGTGAATGAAGAGGTCAAGGGAGTGAAAAACAGACTTGCACGGTTGATCATCTGCACAGATCTGTGGGGGTACCTGCCTCTTGCCTCCTGCCTACATAGATTTGGTGTGAGCATCCATGGTGCTATTCAGAGTGCAGGTCTGTCCACAGAACCTAGTTGTAAGGACTTATTCCGCTATCCCACCCTGGACCCTGCGCCATTTCTTCTTCCTCACAGCTCATGAAATTCGCGCCAGTCCAGCCATCTACCAATCAGATGTAACCTGGCATTCCACCTGAGAATCCCACCCCCAATCTCCCAGACCCTTCCCCAACCCCGCCCACTCACCAATCATTCCCAGGCACTAATCCCTGGGGCCTGCCCTCAAACCCTCCCAATCCCTGCCTCCCACACCTGGCTGACAAAAGAGGCCCTCAGGTGTGGCTCTTTTTTGCTCTTCCCCTCTCTCCTCCTCCTGGCTCTCCTTCCCCCCTTCCCCTTTTCCTGCCCTGCTGGAATAAACCTCCTAAGATATCTCATTGCGTCTGGTGTTTTCAGCTCACGGTAAAGAACCAGGTTGTGGGAATTAGCTGTGTGTAAAATATTGTAATATCATATGAACTAGAACTAGAACTCTACCACTGTTTTAAATAACACTAGTTTTTTAGGGCTGATGGGAATTAGCACTTGGTGTGTTTTTTTTTCTTATTTTGTAAATGGAACTAATTTGAGCTCTACAGAAAGTTGCCAAGCCAGTATTTTAGATAGTGTGTCAGTACAGAAACATGGCTTCCAGTCCCCTTTAGGAAGACAATTACCTATTGTGTTAATTGTAGGCTGGTAGCATTTTCCCTGGATATAACAGGAGATTGAAGACATTTAAAGTCTTCACTAGTGGGAGAGATAAAGAAGCGGAGATAAACATCAAATGACTGGCTAAGCTGGTGATTGAGCAAACAGCTCCTCTATCTGCTGGAGAAATTCTATGCTGTCAGAAGCAACACGGAGGCTCACAACAGCGGAATCTCTGCACTCTAGCCTTGTGTGGCACCTGACAACCAGTAGTGAAAAATTAGCAATTATTGGCATTTGTCAACTTGCTGGTTCTGTGGCAGGGAAACGGAAATGGCTGCAATCATGCTCAATTTAAGTCTCGTGATGTCAGGCTTTTCACGACTCACACGGACATCAGAAGAGTCTAAAAGGTTTACAGATGTGCAGTCAGCTATGACAGTGATGCTGCCAACATGGCGCATGGATCAACGGACGATTAAGATATCAAAAGTGATCCCCGTAGCTTGCTGACAGCTGGTTCAATTGTTTGCACCTGTTTCCCCTGCATTGCACATGTGTCTGGAATGGATTATACTGGCTTGCGCCAGACACATTTTACCTTTCCCTGCAGTGATGTCCTCCAGTAGCAGCAGCAGCATTGTGGCGGGAGACCAGGCAGCTCTTCTCGGAGGCCCACAGAAGAAGCTAGGGTGCTTGTGCATGTGGCTTGGAGACAGCTGGGCTGACAAGTCATCAGTTACAGGTGCTTCCTGGTGATGTCTCACAGGGATGTATAAGCAGTGCTTGCTTCCCCCTAGAATAAGGGAGAGAGTTCTTGGCTGGGATTCTTGGCTTTTGCTTGCTCCATGCCTCTTGGCATCTTGAGTCTGACTTGCCTGTACCCCATCTACTTCCAACCAATGAACCAGTCCTCCAGCCTTGTGAACCTCACTTTCAGAGGCAAATTCACCGTGAAGCTGACTAAATTGAAGCTCCCGGCCTTACCCTTGGGTGCCCTTCCCAGGTTCTGAGAGTTCTGCTAGCCAGGGGTTCACATGGTTACATATTTCTGTAAAATGTGCACAAGTAAGACATTCTGACCACAGTGGGTTGAGACTGCTGTTTCTTGCCACACTGACTTCTTCTCTGACATACTTCCCATCATGTGATGTGGTGTTGGGATGGTTGTGGGTACTTTCAGTGTCTGGCTAATGGGAACTTGACTTGGGGACATATTTAGTTTGGGTTTAGTGGGATATTTTATGCGGTTGGAAGTTGCTTCCGCATATATTTCTGGCTTCCAAGAATACTCCTGTCCATTATTTGTGCTTAATTTTGAATTCATATTCTATATCCTTTTTCTTGAAGATCTCCCAAATTGGAAAAGCTCTGGACCCCATGAAAGCTGTTCAGTCTTCCTTGTCTCATGTCTAGCTGTCAAATCCTGTGAAGTCTATTTAGCAACATCCCGGACAAAGATTCATGATTTTTTGGTGACTTCCATGACCAATTTCTATTTTCCTAAATATGTCCGGTTAATTGGCTTAACAAGCAGCTCATGGAAGTTGAGTATGTGCAACTGACCTCCAACTAGTATACTCTGAGCTCAGTGTGCCACAAATTCCTGCTCAGAAACTGGTCTTTTCCCTTTGTTTTCCACTCATATCATCTTTGTTTGCTCATCTCTCTTCGCCTCTATCCTTCTGAGGTCAAAATGGTTTCTTAGCCTATTTTCCTGCCATCTGGTGGTCCTAAGCCTGGTCTATAGGTTAACATACTTTGGGTTCACTTCTTACAAATGCAAACTTGACTATGTATGTCTCTGGCTTCATTGTCCTAGTTTTCATATCGGCTCTAGGGGGAGAGTGTAGATTCCGAGTGTATTTACCAGCTCCCTGTGTCTGGTTCTTCCTTGTAGCAGGTATCATGAAGTCTTCTTGAGCAAACTTGCCACTTTGAGATGTACTGAAGCCATCACTTTCCTGTGCCACTGCCTGGATTCTGCCTCTTAGCAGTCTGCCAAGTGCAGAAGGCAACCTACATGTGTACACAGTGGTCTGTTTTTCAGATTGTTGAAAGGCTTCTCTGCATTGAGGCTACCTCAAAAGAATGTCTTCTATGAGGACTTGCTGGATTCTCAAAAGTTTGCTTAAAGATGTGGGATGGAAATAGAATAAAGCATCCCTATATTAGGAGCTGAATTTCCAAAAATTCACCATACACCTGATCAAACAGTACTGAATATTATGCCACACTAAGCAAGACCACCTACTTCATTGCCAGTATAAAACAACTATATTGTTGGATTAAAGAAGCTAATAGATATTAGCTCCATAGATACTGGTTCCATGAGCCAGGATGATCAAAATGTAACCTCAGGTCTTCTGCCCAAATTGGCTTTCTTGGAGTCATTAAAATGTCTGCTTGCCAGGTTGATACCCTACATGACATCACTTTGAAAAACTGCTCTAAAATGCTCTTTGCCTTCCTTGTGGAAGTTGCTTAGCTTCATTAATGCTAAATACTACTGCAGGAGTCCTCCACACTTCAGTAGCACTCACAGGACATTTATAATCTATGTAAATACCCATCTTTCATGAGGCTATTCAGTCCTTAAAAATGTCATATTAATCTAGGTTTCCACAGATGTGTGCCAAATGGGAACTCAACATTAAATATACATCTCTGCAAGTTTGTGTTGAATAGAGAATGGGTAAATAGATGCAAGCTCGAAATAGGGAAGGCCATATTTAAAGCAGGAAAGTTTTACTATATCTGGATATGTATCAGAACACGTTCAAGGTGGATTTGAACTGCAACTCCAAACTTTTCAGTTTGATTACCATGATGTTTACAACTGTTCTCTAATGACATTCTTCGTGACCAATTTTAAACACTAAAATTACATTGGGATATTAGACATTTCTTTAGAAAGGAAGCTTGGGTTGTACATATGGATACACGATGTGTAAATAAATGCAAAACAAGCTTGGAGAGTGAGGGTGAACGGGGTTGACTGGAGAAATAGCTGGTGACAGAGGGGACAGATAAACATGCAAAAGACATAGGTTATTGGGATCATAAACACTTGCTGTGAGCTACTTGGAAAGAATTGTGGAATAGAGGGACATATGTAAACTAAACATGGTAGGATGAGAAAATGATTGGAAGCCCTAATTTCAGAGACTGACTCATAGTTTCTGAACCGTTATATGTACACATTATTTGTTTTTAGGCACTGACAATGTTCCCCAAACTGTATTGTGGAATGCATGCCTTCAAGATGATAGTTGATGTGTCAGATACATTCCACATACTTCATAACCAATCTTGCCGATTCATTGCGTTCACTTCTTAAAGGTTCAAAAAACTTTAACCTTCCCCGTTTTTTAAAATCCAACTTTCTTAGCTCTAAAAATGAACACATCTTTTCATGGAACATCTGAAATAAAAGGATGAAACTTTCCCAGAGAATATGGTTTGGTAAATATACATATTTAATTCATTTCAAGAAGAGCCCACAAAGGGACAAAGAATTTAGTGTTTCTGTCAAGCAATACTATTCATCATGGAGACAAAACATCTACGTATGACTGACTTCTGTTAACTTTTTTTGTGATGATAGATGGCCACGCTATCAACTTGGGCAGATAAAGGATTGCACCTTTTGAAAGTGGTTTCAGAAAATTTGGAAAAGCTGATGGAAAGAAGCATGGCCAGACCTCTAGATGAACTCAGACCTCATATACTGGGGTTAAATACTATGCCTTTTATTTATTTTTAAATCTTTGTTACTTTCCATGATAGTTTTGTAGGTATAGGGATTCTTTCCTCGTATTATTACAGTAACATAATCCTACAGTAACACAAGTTTAACATCCTGCTGTTAAACGTCCTGCTGTTTAACTGTATCATGGCATTGCTGGTGTAGAAAATGGTAGAAAACCTAGTACCTAGATTGTCGGTATATTTAGCCGTTTCATTGGGAGTCATCTTTTTATGTTTGAGTACAGATGTGTACTGCATTGTTTGCACTTCTGGTATGCTAGTCCCCATGATACAGCTGATCTATGAGAATGTAAGAACACTTGCATACTTAGATCTGTTTTTATGCAATTTCTTACTCTAAAAAGAGACTTATTTTCACTGGAAAGGCAGATTTTACAGAGGCTAAAGATTTTCCATTGGCTGGTTCACTCCGACTGCCTCCTTTAGCTAGAGCTGAGCTGATCTCGAGCCAGGAACCAAGAGCTTTGTCTGGGACTTTGACACAGGTGCACGTTCCTAAGGCTTTGGACCATTTTCTGCTGCTTTCCTAGGCCATCAACAGGGAAGTGAATGAGAAATGGAGCAGTTGGGACAGGAACTGGTGCCCATATGAAAACCAGGGCTAGAAAGAGGAGGACTAGCCAACTGGGATATCATGCCATG
This sequence comes from Ochotona curzoniae, assembly GCF_017591425.1. NCBI lineage: Eukaryota > Metazoa > Chordata > Mammalia > Lagomorpha > Ochotonidae > Ochotona > Ochotona curzoniae. Next base: position 19,250,503 of record NW_024464939.1, on the reverse strand, counting down.
TCCTATGACATTTCTTTAAGAAACTGGAATTTTATACTTCATGGAGCCTGGGAAGTCTTTTTGGATCCTGAGGGATAGCTAGACTTCATACATACATGAATATAGGATTTTTTTTTTGAAAGAGCTATAGGTCCTGAGCTCGGTTTGTCAAGAGGAGCAAGATAGGACACATAAATGCCTAATTCATGGCTGAGAAAGCAGGCAGGAGTGCTGCCAGATAGAAGTAGGAGGCAGGAAGGGAGTGTTGACCAACTTGTGCTGGCTGGGAACATTTTGGTTTCTGGTCGGTCAACAAAATCAGGTGCAGAGCAATAGGTGGTATCTTACTGTCACCACCTGTCAGTTTATGTTGCCATAACAACACCAGAATCTGGATGGTATATTTAAATGAATTTTTCTTTTTACAGTTGTGGAGGCTGGGAAGGGTAAGATCCAGGTACTGGCAGATTTGGTAATCTGATGAGGATTGGCTCTAGGCTTCCAAGATGGCTTCTTATTCCCTCCAAGAGAAAGAAATATTTTAGTGGAAGGGGTAGAAGGGCCTGGTATCTCTTTGAGGCTTCATATCTAAGGACACTGAAGACATTTATCAGGGCAGTGCCCCTAGGGTTTAACTTCTGCAAAAGTTTCGCTCAATACCACCACAGTATGGATTGGATTAAGCTTCAGCATGAATTTTTTTTTAAAGATTTATTTTATTTTTATTGGAAAGGCGGATATACAGAGAGGAGAGGCAGAGAGGAAGATTTTCCGTCCGATGATTCACTCCCCAAGTGAGCGCAACGGCTGATGCTATGCCGATCCGAAGCCAGGAGCCTCTTCCAGGTCTCCCACGCGGGTGCTTTGGGCCGTCCTCGACTGCTTTCCCGGGCCACAGGCAGGGAGCTGGATGGGAAGTGGGGCAGCCGGGATTAGAACCAGTGTCCATAAGGGATCCCGGGCGTGCAAGGCGAGGACCTTAACCACTTGCGCCACTGTGCCGGGCCCCAGATACATAGATACATTCAAGCCTTACCAATGCTCATATGATCATGAATCCCTTAAGTTAAGGGATAATTCTGAGTAACATCAGGCTATTTCTTTGTGTGAATATAGAGCATAATTATACAAGCCTATGTGGACAAGAATCCTACACACCTGGGCTGTATGTTTATATATATGGTGCATTCTTTTGGTAGTAGACAGTGATGAAACAAAGGTTTTAAATCCAGCACAAAAAGAGTGATGCCACCAAGAAATGTGAACATGAGCTGTACTTAAGAGGCTGCTGTTTAACAGGATGCAGGATGCTGTTTTTTTTTTTTTTTTTTTTTTAAAGATTTATTTTTATTATTTTTTCATTGGAAAGGCAGATATACAGAGAGGAGAGACAGAGAGGAAGATCTTCCGTCCGATGATTCACTCCCCAAGTGAGCGCAACGGGCCGATACTATGCCGATCCGAAGCCAGGAGCCTCTTCCGGGTCTCCCACACGGGTGCAGGTTCCCAAAGCGTTGGGCCGTCCTCAACTGCTTTCCCAGGCCACAGGCAGGGAGCTGGAAGGGAAGTGGGGCTGCCGGGATTAGAACCGGCGCCCATATGGGATCCCGGGCGTGCAAGGTGAGGACCTTTAACCACTTGCGCCACCGCGCCGGGCCCAAGGATGCTGTTTTAAGAATCATTTTTGAGTGCCTTTCTTTAAATAACAAAGTATAACATAGTAAATCCCAGCATCAACAACAGTTGCTTACTATTATGATCAAGTTCTATGTACTTAAAAAAGCAGATATGGTACATCTTATTTTCCATGACAGTTTCGTAGGTATGGGGGTTCCTCCATTTCCCTCTCATCCCTCCCCGTTTCTCTTCCTGCCATTTCCCCCCATACTATAATATAGTCCTTTAATAGTCACTTACATAGCAAAATGTTAAACTGGTAGCATGGCATTGTAAGTGTAGGCAAAGATAGAATTAGTAGTGCTGTAGGTTTAACACCTGCATCTCCCCATTCATGTGAGCATATTGCATTGCTTGATGTGACAGTGTCACTAAGTGATAGGGATTTTCCATCTCCTCAATGATGAATGGATTTCATTGTATGCACAATATGCCATAGCCTCAAACATCCTGTGGGGCAAGACTGCCTGCTTTGTGTCAGCCTGCTGCTATCTTCCTACTGTGAGTATGTCCCTCCTGGTGTGACAATGGCATACTGGATGCTGGGGCTTGACATAAGTAGAAAATGTCTTCTGTATAAAGGAACGATATGAAAATTGTTCATGATCCCAATTAGACAAATGATTTCTAGGACCCATTCATCTTTAAGGACTACTTAGCACACTACATAGGTGCTCAGCTCTTTGGGGACTTTTTGTTCGCCCGTGTGTGTGTGTACATATTAACCCATTTTTTTTCTCATCTTCATAGGGTGCTGATATTCCCTCTACTTTCCTGGAGTAACTTAAATTCAGATATAAGCCTTTTATGATTCCTCTGTCTTCCTTTCCTGGCAGTGTTGAACCCAAAACCCATGTTTCCATAAGGACACTTCGGTATCTGGGTACATGGCCTTTCCACAGCCTTGGACGTTGCTGACCACCACATGGGGGTAAAAATACCTATTTCTAAATTTAAAGAGGCTTCTAACATGTTACAAATTCTAAGTTGATAAAATATACTTAAGTGACAAAACATGTAAACATTGATCAAAAGCTTACCATCTTTCAGAAAAGGAATTCTTTAGTGCTAACCTAGGCTTCAGCTGGTTTTTGCCATTTGTCACATGTTAAAACCTGGGTGCACTTATTTAGGCTGTATCTCTAGGCTGTGTCTATCATCTCCACACTGTTGGCCAGGGTCTTAAATATTCCATTACTTTAGTTTTGAAGCATGGTATCCTGATGCTTAATTGGTCAGATGCCAGAGTTAGTCCCAGTCAGCAGATGCGATTTCTGGCCTTGTGCAAGGAGGGTGATACAAGGATGCAAGAAAGCCCACCTTTATGTGCAATAAGCATAACTAAGGTCAGTTATAGGAGTTAGGGTGGAAACAGATTCTACTGGTTAGTTTGTGATTTGGTTGTGCATATAGAGATAAGCAGGAAATTCCTTTTGGCTCTAATGCATCACACAGGGAGGGTATTAGTGATACATATTTGATGCTTAACCAAAGCCTAGTTATAGGCCGGGGCCAAAGTTTAGGAAAACTGGTTCTTCTGGATCTTCCAGAGTAGCACAATAGAATTTCATGGTGATGCACAGCTTTCATAGTCTGAAGTATCCAGTATCATAATTAGGCTCTTTATAATGGCTGAGCACTTGCAGTGAAAGATATTTAGACTAAATTAACTTGAACTAACTTCATGTAATTCTACAGAACAGCAGAGATCCAGAATATTTCTGAAGTGGTATTCTACTAGCTTTCTCTGTGCAAAGCAAATTGCCACAAACTCAGCAGCTTACACAAACTCCATTACAGGTTTACTAGGCCTGAAGTCTGGATTAGTTTTGTTAGAATCTGGTTAGTTTGTCAAGATTGAAATCGAGGTGTTGGTGACAACAGGTTCTTATCTGAAAACTAGGGATGAATTTCCATCAAGGTTTGTTCAAATTGTTGGGAGAACTTGGTTGTAGGACTGAAGTCTTTATCTCCTCAGCACCATTGGCCAGAAATTGCTCTCAGCAGCTGGAAGCACATCTGTGATCTTTGCATGTGGTACCTTCAGTCTTCAAGACAGCAATGCTTCTTCTAATCCTTTCGGTGCTTTGAATCTGACTTCTTTCCTATAAGCTTAAGAAGATGCCCTGTTTGTAAAGGGCTTACTTGATTGGGTCAGACCCATCCAGATTTACTCCATAAAGTCAACAGACTTAGAACTCTACTTGTAATAGAAAATCTCTATATAGCAATAGTTACAAGTTTCTAATACCAATAGGAGAATCTTGGAATACTTTTTAAAATATTTCTATTGCAAAGTCAGATATACAGAGAGGAGGAGGGACAGAGAAAGATCTTTCCACTGATTCACTCCCCAAGCAACTGCAATGGTGGGATCCGAGCTGATCTGAAACCAGAAGCCCAGAGATTCTTCTGGGTCTCCCATGTGGGTACAGGATTCCAAGGCTTTGGCCTCCTCGACTGTTCTCCCAGGCCATAAGCAGGGAGCTGGATGGGAAGTAAGTACGTTGGGATTAGAACCAACGCCCATATGGGATCCCTGTGTGTTCAAGGCGAGAACTTTAAATGCTAGGCTACTGCGCCAGGCTCCTGGAAGAACACTTAACAATTCTGCACTTCATAGGCAACCCTTTAATATTTCCAGTGGTGAGTCTAGTATTGTGATATCATGGGTTAAGCCACCACACTGCCAGCATCCCATATTCAAATGCTAGATAGAGTTCCAGCTGCTCTATTTCGGTCAAGCTCGCTGCAGATGTGTCTGGGAAAACAGCAGATTATGCCCCAAGCACATGGCTTACTGCAATCCATGTGGGGACCAAGACGGAGTTCTGGTCTCACTGTGGTGGGGAATTTGGGGCAAGAACCAGTGAATGATTGACCTTTCTGTTGCCCCCCTTCTCTGTCGTGCTGACTTTCAAATACATAAATCCTAATTTCCAATGATTGATCAGGTTCAATTGTTTTTAAACTAGCTTTGGAATCTAATGATAAGTGCAATGTGAACTCAGTCAATACTTTGATCATGAGAATTTGGATGTTTTTGGTTCTTAAACATCTCAAATGATAATGTAGAAGATGTAGAAGTTGTAGATGGGGTGAAGATGAATATATTATCTACTAAGATGTAAGCTTTCAACACTCCAGTTAGGAAACTTCCAAAGATACACTACATAATCATGATGAATGGGTGGCTGAATTACGGGGCATGAGGATGGAGAGAACTGAGGCCTGGCAAGGAGGGATCTAATGGGAGGAGTTAGTGGCTACCAGAGACAACTAGTCTCCTTAAAGGCATCTGCTGTTTTGTTATTCACAACATAAGCTGCTACTCTATGCTTTTGTATATTTTGAAGTCTATGGAGGCAAAGAAACCAATGTGATTTGTTTTTAAAAAAAGTCCCCTCCCCCTCCCATACATTTTAAGTGATATCTGGCTGTGTTAATGAAAGCATTATGTTCTAAACCAGAAAAACTTTTTGAAGCTACTTGGCACTAGTTTTGTCTGAACGTATTTCAACTGCTTTTAGTTTGGGATACCACATGTTGAAAAAGACAAATTAGAGAACTCTGAGCAACAACCGATGTGATAAAATGTCTAGTAAAAGGTTCATGGCGTGGCTCAGGGGATTGGTAATGGGATATAAATCCTCTTTGTCAGCACTTCATTTTTGGCAGTGTGTCTAATGACTGTCACTGGTTACATTCAGAAACAAGCATGGGAGGAAAGGATGGTTGAGGTATCGTTCTAAATGTTACAACGCACACACCAAGTAGCATCATCATCAGGGCCTTCACTTTTCTGGAGGATAAATGAAGATTTTAAACACCAGTCTAGATCTGTTCACCCAGACCCAAGCTGGTTAGTTTCCAGTTTGACTGCATGTATTGCTAATTACTGAGTAGTAGACTTTGTTATATTTGAATTTATACAGAGGAAAATTTGCTTTCTCAAGTTTAAATAAATATCCTTGCTAATTGAACTGTTTCCAAGAATTCTGAAATCTGTCTCAAGTTAAGTGAATTAGCATCACAAATTTTTCAACTGTAACCACAATAAGAAAGAAAAGTACAATCTAAACTACAAAAGTCATATTGATGGAGATATTTACATGCTGTACCTATACTAAAAGCTTCACTAGCTTTAGAATCATGTTAATGTGTCTTCTCTGCCTGCAGAGTCTCACAATTGAAAGGTGACTGAACTGCAAGCAGTTCTAAGATGATTCTCAAATGTCTGGATGTGTTCAACTGTGACGTTTGAATTGAGTCTGACTGGCCAGGTTGTATAGTGGGATGAGGATTGGCCTGGGATTTATTGGACTTCTGTTCTACTTGTTTTTGAGCTTTTGGTTAACCCACCGATGGCCCCATAAGCAAGTGTAAAGTCACAAGTTAGTAACAACTGTTCTACAAGTCCATTTTTACAAAACTGTTGGAATATATGTACAAACCCAAAACACAGGTTGCTAGCCAATCAACTGTCTCAAGTAACAAAAGACCTCAAACTTTCACATATTACCTCAAACTCTTGAGGGCTTCCTACTGTAAATGTGTTCAGCATGGAAGTAGACATGGTTTACCTCCACAAGGAATTAAGTGATGAATAGTGCAACATTATCATGAATTGATATAGCAATGGATCTGAATGATGTGAATACAGTAGCATCCTGTCAAAGAGTGATAATGAAGACAAAATAACATGCAGAATTTATGTGAGATAGAATATGGAGTAGGGAAAAGTTAATTCTCAGAATGAAGTATAATATTTGAACTTATAAGAATGAGTATCTTCATCAAATTTTTAGATCCATTAGTTTAGTGTCAATGTTGCAGTTGCCTTAATGGTGATAAATTCTCTTTTCTGACAGGAGAGGCTGTAAGGAGACGCTAAATGGCACTTTATCTCAAAACCTCTTAAGCTCATGAATTCCTTGTGTTTGCTAGGGATGCCATAACAAAGTATAGAATGGGTGGTATAAGCAACAGATACTTTCTCATAGCGTATGGAGGCTGGAAGTTCAAGGTGCTGGCAAGGGCTGTTTACCCCATGTGGTCTCTCCTTGGTTTGCAGGTGGCTACTTTCTTGCTGTGTCTTGACATGGACCTTTGTCCAGGCATTTATACCAGATTGGTGTCTGTTCCTCTAATAAAATCGGTAATACCAGATTAGATTCCCACCATTGTGACTTCATTTAACCTTGGTTACCTCCTCATAGTGTATCTCTCAATTAGGCACATGGGGAATTTTGACCACAACATAAATCTTAAGGGAATGCAATTCAGCCTACAATAGCGCTGAAAACTCATGAAGGCCAGGCTCCATTCAGTTGTGAGATCTAAAGTATTGTGTACACACATAGATACACTATTAAATCATACATAATTATGTATAACATTTAATGAACATGTATAGCATATGTATAAATTATACGAATTTATAAGTTGTATTCTAAAACTTGTAGCATGTTATGTACATGGATACAAGTTTATATGCATATATGTATATAACATGAATATATATTGTTTGTAGATGTATATGCATAATATGCGTATTACTTTTTTTTGGTGCATATGAAAAGTTGCTCATTATTGTGACAGCCTTCACTTCATGAATGCCCCAAATGAAAGAATTCGGGCTGTCTTAAACCTGGGTGCACCTTTTGCTTGGAGGCAATGTGTTCCATGGGCTTATGGAAGGGAGCAAAGCTGTGGCTTCTTAATTTCTCTTAAATGGAGGATAGAGGGGATGATGTGAAGTCCTAGTTTGATGGGCTATGGATGCATTTAGATTGGGAGTAGATATGTATGAATGAAATCCTGCTTTCTCCCCTGCTATACTGCAAATGACAGATAGAACCCACACTTAATGGAAATCCCAAGGAATAAAATAGGGCAGGCAAGGATTAAGCCTCCACTTGTGACACCCACATCCCATGTTGGAGTGCCTGAGTTCTGTGCCTGCTACCCATATGGGAGTCTGGGATTGAGTTTGACTCCTTATCCATAGCCATACCACCCTGAATGTGCCCGATCTTGTCTGACCTCTGAGTTTGACTACTTGCTGTGGCCTGTCTCAGTCCTAGCTGTGGTGGGTGTGTGGGGAGTGAACAAGCAGATGTGAGGTCTCTGACTGCCTTTTAAATAACAAATAGAAATTTTTTGAAAACTTCAAAAGGAACAAAAAATAATGAAACAGTGAGTATACTTAAGACATAGAATATATTAAGACAATGTGGTTTGATCCTAATTGTGTTGTCCCTGACTTTTCTTTTGATATCTGCTAAATACAAATTAGATTTGGGAGGACATTCTGGTCTGAGAGTGAGGAGAAAGTACTTCATGGTAGTAAAGAATGATCTCTGTGGAGCTGCAATGCATTCTATTCCTTCTCATTCCTACAGTTTTACATTTTCTATTACAGTTGCTCATCCAAATCACTCAGGGATGTTTCTGGAAAATGCATATTCCTATGCTTAATCCCAGACTGAATTAGAATCTTGAATCGATGAGACCCCATGAATTGTCATTCAGATTTTTCTGTTGGAGTTTTATACTTTCCAGAGATGGAAATCAGTCCCATTTCCACAGAAGATGGAAAACAGTCTTAATTTTGAAATTGCTTCTGTAAATCATTGCTATAAGAACTCATTTATGGAGTATTTGGGAGCTGTTCTAACCATGATCACTTGGTTGTCACTGTACATTTTCACAGTGATAGTAACACTCCTGTCTTGCAGGAGAGAACTCGGAGTTGAGAAACATTAAATACATTTTAAAAACACCATGTAACAGCTTTCAAAAATATGAAGACCATGACAAACATTAACTTGCAAACTTTTCAGTATGCAAGAAAAAAACCTATGTGTGGAATTCCATAGTGCCTTTTATTTTACACATGTTATAAAAGTTAACTCCTGAGAGTCTGGCCTGCTGTGGGCATTGCTCAGCTATCCTGTTAAACTGATATTCTGGTGAAATAGAATGCCAGGAAATTCCAGGCACTTTGGCAGAAGTAATAGATCTCTTGTACTTTTCTAGCCAGTACTAACATCTCTCCATGACACTTATGAGGCTGCAGAGACTTATTTTGTTGGCTCATGTGCAGGTTTGGGTTTGATAAGAAATGTGGGCAGACTAAGTAATAAGACATACAGTTTTTGGAAAATAACACAAAAATCTATTTGGACTATTCAATAGATCTAGATCAATAAAAACTTTATTTTTGCAAAATAAACCAAAATAACCCATAGTTAAAACACAGCAATTTTTTATATTTAACATTTTAGTCCTCCACAATTTCGCCTAAATGTAAGAATGTTCAATAAACAAAGCAGGTGAGTAAATTTTCCTGAGACAAGTTTTGTAATGATCATGCAAGCTCATTATGAAACAGGGGAACAGAATTAAGCGAGACTTGTGTCCCTTTATATTTAAATGTGCAGAAAGAATAAAACACATTTATCGTAAATGAAGTATCAATAATGAAGTGGCAAAGGAAGAGTCCAACTTGAGGTAACAAGTGCAATTCTCTCTCAATGAAGGTATTTATCGGCCAATCACGGGAAACATTTTGCTGCTTTAATATATGCTTATGTATAGGTTTCTGGCTTCTAAATGTCTGAAGAGATTGAGACATGCTGAAGAATGAAAACAAATTAAATTTACAATCACCACTCTGTGCATACTTACATTTTATAAAATAAAACTAAGAATCCTCTCTAGCAAGTATTTTCTGAGGATTAATAAGCATTTGCTATAAGGCTACCTGTTTTTTCAGTTCGTAACTTATAGGTGAATATATACATTTGATATTCTCAATTAGAATTGCATTTATCTAGAACATGTAATGAGTCTTAAAATGTACACTAGACGTTGTTTCTGGCATTTCACAGAACTTCCCATTGCTGAGTGTGTGTGCATTGAAATGAGTTTATAGGGTGTCAGTGGATTGGAACTTGTGTATGTATTGAAAGCGTTACTACTCAGTTTTTTCTTTTTGCTGTTGTAAACAATTCTCCAGTGAACAGCTTTGCAAGTTATCAAATCTTGAATTAAAATAAATGGATTTGTAGTAATTTGCTCTTCCACTGTATAAGAAAATGCCTTTCCCCACATGTTTGCTGGCAGTGGCTCTTAGTAATGTTTTTAATCACTGACAATTTGCTCAAGGAATTTTTTTGAAAAATGGATCAAGTCTAAATGTTCAGTGTTCTCAACTTTGGCATAGTTCTGAGATATATGGAATCGGGAATTAAGAGTGAGAGTTGCTTAGGACTGTCCCTAACAACTGCCGTTCATATCCTTAAACCTCAGATTCCAGATACCTTTTGTTTTCCAGTATAAGTCATGTTTTGAAAATGTTTCAGATGTTCACTTCAATTTTTGCTGCTTCTGCAAGGGAATTGATAGGAAAATAATTCTGCCTGTTTGAGAAATGCAGACTTTTTCCATCTGTATCTTGTTAGTGGGAACAATCTTCACCTTCATTGTCCCATACGGCAACTTTTTAAAAAAAAATTAAGCTAAATAAGGTAAAGATTGTGACTTCGGACAGTTTTATGCTAATCCATTTTAGTTTCTGCATTGGTGTTCTAATAAATTGAAATCACATTGGTCTTTTTTCTTTACAACAAGGTATCAAACTTTGGATAAGAGACTGAAATGAGATGCCCTTAACTCAGCTGAACCAGAGAATACTTCTGCTGGCTTAGTCAGAAAACCCAGCACGGAAATAATACTTGTGTCACAATCAGGGTCGAAATGATAACTGAAACCATGGAATCCGTCAGATAAGCTACCTGTGTAATCAGCGGAAATAGCTGAAAGCCTAATAGAAGGCTTTGTGTTGGAGGACAGTGATTGAAGTTCAAAAGGCTTAGCAGAGGTCAAGTTGGCAATGTCAGGTATTTCCCCGAGTTTACTTCATTCAATTATGCTGAAACAATCTGCTCCTGTGAAAGAGTTGGTGGATTTCCTAGGCTGCAGGGGCCCATGCAAAGGGATGCTTGCTTCTTTCCTCTATGCTACAACCAACAGATTTGGTTAAATTTTCGTGAACACTGTGGGATTGTGACTTGTAAATTCACCAGATATATTTGAAAGGGAGGGAAGATGTCAGTTTTTATCTACATGTTTTAGCTAAATTTTATCTACATGTTTTAGTTAAATTCTTCTCATAGGTTTGCTTCTGAATTCTGAATGGGATGTCCATTCCTGTGTCTGTCCCATTAACTGAGCTGCGTTTCCTGTTTAGTCTAAACCACTGTCAATTGCGTTGACCCCTGCCCAACTGTGAGGAACAAAATGACTGCATTGAGGGCTTTCTTCAAAGTGCCTGTATTCTCAGTTCAAGGCTGTTTGACCCAAATAGATTTTAAAGTAGAAAAGTGTCCAAAAGGAGTTGACTTAGAAAGTTTTACATGCTTGGGGTTTTGTCTTTTTCTCTTGGTAGTCACTCTTGTTTCTCTTTGAAATCTGTCTTACTTGTTAGTTGTAGTAATTATTTTACAAACATGAATGAACCTTGTGGAGGAACACACTGGACATACCTCACCATACAAATGATCAGATTAGAGATAAATCAATCAATATTTGAGAGGTTTCAGAATAATTACAGTACTTTAGGAAATTGTATTTCTCTTGCTCTCACGTACTCACACATAAGCCTTCATAAATGTGTATCATGGTAGACTTTAATTATATTAAACAGGTACCACTTAAGTTGGATGTTTATGTATGTGATTGTCAAAGTTTCCTTAGGATGTTTCTGAAACTACCACTTGTGACACTTAAATATTCAGATATTAATTGAATAAATAATTAAGTAGTTTTTAAACTTAATTACTTGTTGTGAGTCATGTGGCCTACACAAATATACAGAATCGATCTCTAGAATTGGGGTCCAGCAACCTGTAGCTTAACAAGATATTAGGATTAAGGTGGTCAAGTTTGTGAAGCTTAAAGTAAGTCTAAAATAGTGTCATTTTATTCTACTTAATCTTATGCTAGGGAAATAGTGTGATTTTCTAAGTCACTGCCTGACTTTGGTGTCGCATGAGTACTGTAGTTGCGAAACGTTTCATTGGTGCTCTCCATTGTCCCCTGACCTTCTCATTGGTGGCTCTATTTTATAGGGAAGGAAACTGATACGATTAAATCGCCAATATTGTAAAGTTAACAATGAAGGAAAGCAGGATTAAGTCCCAATCATTCTAGATTTCATGTCCAGAGTTTCTGATGCATTAACTTCCTGAAGATTGTTAAGCCTTTTCCAGGAGGATCTCTATAAACAGCGAGGTTTTGCCTTTCTATCATTCTGAAATAACTTAGTTTTTACTTCAGTAGAGAGTGTATTCATCGGATTGCAGTCACTTTGTGTTGACTGATGCTTTATATTCCAGAGAGATGGGCTGAAGAGTAAGCTTTGAAAATTCAAGAGAAGTCATTCCAGGTGTGGGGGTGGCATGAGCCAAGGGAGGGAGTATGTATTTTTATGTGTATGTGTGCTTGTATCTGGGTATTTAGTCAGACTCGGTGTTTCAGAGGAAATTGGTTGTGCATCTGACAGGAGTAGGAAGGAGTAGGGCTGTAGAATAGAGGGCCATGTACTGTCCTTCAAGGTGGCCAGGTCAGGGCATTGCTATTAACTTCAAAGATACCTTTAGGGGTCATGGCTCTATTCTTCAATGTGTTTATTATTCTCCCTTAACTGTGCTCCCAGCCCCCAGAAAATTCTTTAACCGAATGTTCCCAAAGCCTCTGCCATTGTCTGGCATCAAAGCACAGTGAATATGACCATTGCTCTGAGACACATGGGATTTAGGATGTCGGAAGACACAAAAGCCTCAGTACAATAGACAGAATCAGCAGGTTCCTGGGATAGAATAATTTTTCTGACTGTTTAGTAACAGGTGGTATTTATCTAAGCAGACTGCCCAGGGCAGCTGGTTGATGGGTTCTTCCAGCTGGACATCTTCTCCCCTTTTAGTCCAATCACACCTGCTTCAGATGGCAAACAAGAGCCTTTCTCATCTCTAGTATCTACATGTGGGGGGCTAGGAGTATAGATCCAGCATTCAGCTTCCAGCTGTAGTTTCATGAAGTCTGAGGCGCCCATATGGCCTCCTACTGAAAGAGGTTTTAAGTTTACTGGTGGGCTTTTTTTTTTTTCTCCAAGAGGTGGTTTTGTCCTGTCTCTTTTAAGAAAGATTTCATCATTATCTGTTATCATGTGATCAGGCTTGTCTTCCATTAAAACTTCCTTTCCTTGAAGCATGCACTGACACGAGGGTGCCTGTTGCTTCAAGCTTTTATTGTACTGAATTCAGGGATAGAATAGTCTTGTGAAAGATTAATCACTTCCTGTAAGCATCTTGTACCTGCAGACAGGCAATTACTGAAATATGTCCAAAAGAAAACAAGGAGGGATGTTAAAATGTATCGGCCAGGTAGTTTTTGGCAGTGGGACTACAAAACTTGTTCGGGTGCCAGCTTTTGAGGAGCCAAAAAGAACTTTTGTGCTGAGTTAATGGATCGTAGTTTGTTTTGTACATGAGTAGCAATGTTTTCTTTGTAATCGTAGCCAAAACTTTGAGACTGCACAGGTATGTCTCGAGGCTGTACAACTGTACATTTTTTTCCCCTCTAACACGAATGATGAAGCAACCATTTGTGTTACATTCCAGTTCTTGTAATCTGCTAAATCTTGTCACTAGTGCTGGGCCTGCTAGAAACTGTAGGTGCTCGGTAAATACTTGGATGACCTCTAGTTGCCAAAACACAGAAAAGTAGCACAATTCCAGGGGACACCATGGTCTCTAGCCCAAAAATCCAGAAATCCATGGTGTAACGCATTCTTCAGCACCTGAGCTCAAACCTTTTCTGTTCCGAACCATGTTAGACTTGATGCCAGTGTTAAAGATGGCTGAGAAATAAAAGGAAAGGGTCTTTGCGTTCTGAAAATACTTGATAGACAGGGTTGGTTTAGTCCCCAAATGCCCATAATGCCCAGACGAAAAACGGGAGCCTGAAATTCTAGGCGGGTCTCATGTGAGTGACAAAGACGCAAGCACTTGGGCAGTTTTCTGCAGCTTCCCTCAGTGCAGTTGCGGAGTTTGAAGTAGAGAGTGGAGACTTGAATCGGCACCCAAATGGAATGGCATTGCTGCAGGCAGTGACAATTATAATATATTGTGCAACAACACTGGCTCTGTTTGTAAGAACATAAGAATTTCTAGTAATAAAAATAGTAAAATAGCAACAATAACGTTTATTGAGTGCTTGTCTCCTAGGCATGAATTATTAATTTGTTGAAGCCATAATTGTTGCTTTTTAAGGTTGTCAGGGGTGTTAAGGTACAGAGGATAACAAAACTGTAATGTATGAAAAGCTATTAAATGATTTAGGATATGAACAAAAATTCAGAGCCAACAATTGGTTATATAGCTTGCTTGATCAATGCAGGGTGCAGAAAGGAGATACCCTCAACAGTGTAATGGGGGTCAGAGAAAGGTTTCAGAAGCAGGTGATGTCTAAGCCTTTCCTTTAGTCTTCCTCTGTCACAGGGCTCTGGAATAGCTTGCAAATGTTTCTCCTTGGGTCCAGTCCCAGCTCTTTCCACGTCCGTGGTCACCAACAGGGAAGATGGTGCTCTGCTTTGTGACATTTCTCCAAATGATGTCTCGATTTATATTCTACTCCAAACAGCTGGCATCATGTTTGTAAGGTCAGTGGCCAGCTTCAGTGGCAGGAACTAGGGTTCTGGAATCAAATGCATTTAGGCTTGAGATCTTACTTCTTCCATCTGCAGGCTTTGTGATAATGGGAAAATTACCCATTTCCCTGGAGTCTACATCTCCTGTCTCATAGGAGTATTAGAATAATAAATTGGAATAATTTATGTCAAAAATCCATCAATGCAGAAGGTGATCCATGAACACTAACTTTATTTCTTTTGGAAGACTACGCTTTGTAAATTCGGCTTTCTTATTTTGATCTTAGTGCAAGGCTGAGTGAGAACTTCCATCTCTTAGATTTTTTTTAATTGGAAAGTCAGTTATACAAAGAGGAGGAGAGTAGAATATTTTCCATCCGCTGACTCAATCCCCAAGTGGTTGCAATGGCCAGAAGTAAGCTGATTCAAAACCAAGAGTCTTTCCTGGTCCCCCATGTGGGTGCAGGATCCAAGGCTTTGTGCCATCCTCTGCTGTTTTCTCAGGCCACAAGCAGGGAGATGGATGGGAAGTGGAGCTGCTGGGACATAAACCAGTGCCTGTATGGGATCCTGGTATGTGCAAGGTGAGGAGTTGAGCCGTTAGCCTACCACACTGGGCCTGGGATCTTCCATCTCTTGATTTACTATAATTGCTTGGGATTCCAAGGTGCCCAGCCTAAGAAATCATTTGCTGTCTCCCAGGATGTATTAATAAGAATGCTGGCTTGCAGTTGGAGGAATCAGGGTTTGAACCTGTACTCTGTGGGATGTGTGCATCCCATAACATGCAGTCGAACCTGCAACACTTGCCTCTACAATTAACTTTTTGGCCTATGTTTCCTTCAGCACTGATTATAGTTTCTTACAAAGAGAAGATGACTAAAATGTTTCATTTGGCTTCATGAGCATTCAGAAATCTTTCAATGTTATATTAAATATGCATACAAAAGCTTCCTGGAATATTACTTCTTATTTAGCTTGAATCTTTTATGAAATTGGTCTAGATTTTGTTTTCCAAAGATAACACCTCTTTGCTTCTGTAGCATCATGAACAATAGGATTTGGAGGTGTCAAACACACCATTATTTTATTGCAGTGAAATCGTTGTACCCAAAACCATCCATTCCAAAGTGAGCAGTTCTTGGGTATTTAATCCATTAAGAATGTCTTGTGACCTACCATGTCTGTATAGTTCTTACTTCAAAAGAAAATTACATGCTCCTTGGAGTTACTGGTCTTTTTCCCTCTCCTGTTAGCACTTGGCAACCACCAACTTTGTTTCTTTGGACTTACCCGTACTGGCTATTTTATAAACGGGATCATGTAATATGTTTCTTTTACATCTGGCTTTTCACTTAGCAAGATACTTTTGAAGTTCCACTCTGTATCAGTTCTTCATTTTTAATGGCTGCATAATACTCCATTGTAGATTCTCAGAAAATATGTCCTCTTTATTTCAACTTCATTTCTATTTTTCAAGTTATTTCCCAAGCAAAACTTTGGCAAATTAAGAGCCTGGGGTTATCCGTACTTGCAACAATTCTGATATCTGCCGGTCTCAAACTTCAAGGGGAGAAGGTTACTGAAGTACCTGTTTTTGATTCAAAGAGTGTTTGACTTGTTTGAAAGGAAAAAAAGAAAACCACCAGCCATCATGCATTCTAATGAGGTTTAAAGATCTAAGAGTGATCACTCTCCCCAGTACCCTTACCTCTCCCACCCCTTTTCCCACAGCTCTTCTCCCAGAAGCCCCTGGTTAGCTCTGGGCTGCTGCGATATCACTGTTCTTCTCTTTATCTCCTCAGGTTGCATTTCTCTTCCTCTCTCTTCATGCGATTCTAGTATTCTGCTGGTATTGAGGACTACTCCAGAACAATGACTCATTCTCCCATAGCCACAGAGGGAAGTAAATCTCTCCTAAATTTCCACAACATGACCATTTCTCTTCCTGACTGCCTGACCCAACAATGTTCCCAGACTGTAAACCCATTGGGGAAAGAGTCCTGCCACATTACCCATCACGGTGCCTAGTGTGTAATGGGCAATAATAATTTATCAAAGCATAATTACAAAATGATAGGAATGTTAGAGTACAATAATACTTTTTAAAGAATAAAGATAAACTTGACATCCAGTCTATACTTCATGTCAGAGTGTAATTCCAAGTAGTTTATCACCCCCTTCTAAGATCTCATTAGAGAATGATAATGGAGAGGGAACTTTGCTATGATATACACAGATTAAGCCTTTGTGAACTGCTACCAGATTTTATAAAACTTGCAAATCAAGAGTTTAACTTCTAACCACAAACTTCCCAGAGCACGGGGAATTTCTCAGATTTGGACTTAATGAACAGTTACTGAATAGAAGACACTCTGAATTCTGAAGCAGGTACAATTTGGGACAGTTTTGATTTTGTTCTGTTTTGTGTTCCTTTAGTGAAGCAAGTGGCCATTTAAGACCTACCTCTTTCTCCAAATTTTAAAAACTTATTTCAGAATCAGATTTTTTTAAAGATTTATTTTTATTATTATTATTTTTTTATTGGAAAGGTGGATATACAGAGAGGAGAGACAGAGAGGAAGATTTTCCGTCCGATGATTCACTCCCCAAGTGAGCGCAATGGCAGATACTATGCCGATCCGAAGCCAGGAGCCTCTTCCGGGTCTCCCACGCGGGTGCAGGGTCCCAAAGCTTTGGGCCATCCTCGACTGCTTTCCTGGGCCACAGGCAGGGAGCTGGACGGGAAACGGGGCTGCCGGGATAGAACTGGCACCCATATGGGATCCCGGGCGTGCAAGGTGAGGACCTTAACCACTTGCGCCACCACGTCACCGCCCCGGAATCATATTTATCTATTAGTTTATTCCCCAAATGCCTACAATAGCTTGTGAGGCCAGGATCCTGACATGAAATCTAGTTGTCCTACATTGTGACAAGAACCCAGTTACTTGAGCTGTCACTTGCTGTCTCCTGAGGTGCACATAGGCAGGTAGGTGGAATCAGGGGCATTGCTGCGATGCCAATCCCAGGTACTGATACTGGGTAGTGACATCTAAACAGCCTCATCGGAAGCAGATCATGCTGGGCAATGCTTGTGCCACACAGAATCTCCAGAGGAGGAGAGACATTGCAAGAAGGGATCATTCCTCCTGAGCTATCAGGGATAGCTTCAGAAAATGGTGCTGGAGTTCTTTTTAAAGGACTTGAATCTAGAGAGATGATGATCTCCTGATAAAGAATGGTTGGGGTTAGGCCAGTGAGCCTAGGTATTGAATTTGGTTGTGAGAAGGCTTTTTGTTTCAGTGACTTTGGGGTAAAACATGAAAAGCAAGCTCTGAGAGACAGCACATCTGAAGCAGGGAATGAGTTGCCTTAGTATAACAAAGGCCTGCTATCTGGATGGAAAATGGTGGCAAGTTCAATGTGATGGGAATTCACTGCCAAATAACCTCAAGGGGCAGGAACTGAATTTCTTGGGAAACTGAGGGTCTTGGTTGTTAAATCTAGAAGAGTGGCTCTGACAGGGGTCTCAACTTTTTCTACACAAATCATGAGGGTAAGTAGAGGGTAGCTTTTCTGAAAGTTAATGTGCTCTCACTAGCTGGACTCATGGAATAGACTCTTTATAAAAAGGGGTGGGGAAGTTTTGTGTTTTTTCCCTACCAAGGGCATTTTGGCTAGTTCTAACATTCGTGAACCATTACATAATCAACTTTAAAAAATCAGCTTGTTCATTTTACTGAATTTTCTCACCTGTGGTTGCCATGGTCCTTGGGCTGATCATTCTGCACTCCTGAGGCCAACTTTAGTAGATCCTTTTGAACTATCTTGGGCTTGAATATGGACATTTGTTTCATAATTTCGCTGATTCTAGGTCATTATAATTCACTTTCCTTAAACCTGGAGAACTAAGATTGGACTAGTTGTGACTAGAAAAAAAGCAAATGATGTTCCCACTCAACAAAGAAGGCTGTTTCCCCTATAGTGTTTGATTTCCACCAAGATAAGGAACTTGGTGCTCTCACGCCATGATTTCTCTCATCAGATTTTTTCACATTTGGTTAATGTGCTTGTTTAATAGTTGTGTTTTGCCCTGATGCCTTGGTCTAGCCTCCATGTAAGCTCAGTGTCTTCAGCAAGCTCATGCTGTGATGTTGGGATTGGACCATTCCAAGGATAATGGAGATGTAAGATTCTGGTAACCTAGAAATGCATCGCCTCTCGGCTAGTCAAAAAGTAATCCTAGTTAATACCTACACTTGGCTCCTGTGACTTCCTAGAATCATTTCTGTGATGTGTTTGGTTTTTATCAGGATTCGGAGGTAGCCTTGCAAAGTCCTTAACTTGAGTTTTTTGCCTTGGTAACCTCAAAACAGCCCACAGGCCAAGAAGGGAACACTTGTCCGCGTAGCAGGATGACTTGGGAAAGTTTCAAAAAGGGCAGGCATGCAGTCATAGCCCACTGCTGGATTGTAAAGGCGTTCCCCATTGGAGTTTAAAAATGCCAAAGGGGGGCTCACTTTGCACATGTCTGGCCTTGGGTTTATTTATTTATTTTTTTAAATTATTTGTTGAAAATGCAGAGTTATAGAAAGTACAGACAGATCTCTCATGCACAGGCTCACTCATCAAATGGTAAATAATGGCATTATGGCGAAGTTAGACGAGATATTTAAAAATGATTTATACAGGACATATGAGGATTTGTAACACAGCCCAAATCGTTAAACTTGTGTTTTAAACTAAATGAGGAAATGTTTATCCTGGAACTGGGATAAAATTTGCAATCATTTACTGATAGTTGAAAAACCATATCTGGATGATTTTGAGTTATTCCCTAGCTGATATCCATTCATTTTTGTCAGATTCATTCATTAAAATATTTCTTGAAGGTCCTGATGTTTCAAAATTATAATAGATTTTTTAAAAATCATGGTTTAGCATTGCTAAATTAGCAGAGGACAAAATCCAGAAATAGACTAATGAGGCTGTTAAGCTGCCAGATCTTTCAAAAACGAATGTTGAAGATGAAAAAAGTAGGGGACTATGGTCTTAATTTTAAAATTCAGAATATATTCAAGGAAAATAAAGAGAAAACTGGGATAAAAATCACTCAACCAGTTTTTTTTTAAACAAAATTAAATAGTTGGTTAAAGTAAAATCAGACTTGGGTAACTCAGTATTAAACATTACCAAAGGATTTTCTTTTTTATCACAATGAAAGGTAAGAATTCTGTCTTTACCTCAGCCTTCTAATTCTAAATTAAATTCCATTGTCAAAATCTTGAGGTTGAAACTTGGACATTTGTGTCCATAATTTTAGATGAAGATTTACAAAATTTTCAGATGTCAAATATAGAAATATTTTAGGTTCAGTTTAATTCTAATCTTAAAGCATTGTGATTTTGTTACTGTAGTGAATGCCATCTTAACATTGTGAGAACAAAGTTTTAGGAAAGTTATGTTCTGGTTAAATTAAGTAGCATAAATTACTGCTAAGAATTTAGGTTTGAACACCTGAGTATTTTTAAAAGTATGAGAATGTTCTAAGATAGTTTTTGAAGTGATAATGTAATATTCAAATGTTTTTAGCTCATCTTCCATTCATTCATCAAAGCAAACTAGGGCTTTTCAGAGATTGAATTGTTTCTCCCCAAATAGTTGTCTCCTCCTAGCATTCTCAAATCGGCCGAGGAAGTGGTGGCTCTAGTTGTCTAGCATAAGGTTTATTTTCTAGAGCAAATCTTTACCAAAAATAAGGAATCTGAAAGTATTTAAATGATATAAAGTTATTAAAGTGGGGGAAAAACTAGGCATAAGGAGTAAATGAGATTGCAGGGTCCACTGCAATTCGGAATGCCCTCTCCAAAGAGGGCTCACCTTGTGCTAGTCTTTATTCTCAAGGAGTCTCAGTTCATGTCCTAAAGCAGCTGGTGTGAAAGAGAAGTTCTTGTGCTCAGCAGTAGTTAGATCTTTGCATAGAAACCAGCATTCTGTAAAGGGTGACCAGTTAGCTGCAGCAAATGTACAGGGGCATGAAAACAGATACCATGGGAACATTCATCTGCCCATAGATTCAGAGGAAAGGGTTTAGCAGTGTGATCTAGTGAGGATCACATAGGGCTGTCCCTTTATATATGCTTCTGTAACAGAAGTGGGATATAAAGAAATCTCTAAAAATTACTCCTTAGAAACCTGGTTTTGGATCTTGTAGCCTTGAACTTGAGTTTTTGCTGTATACCAAGGAAATGGCAAATGTGTGGTCACCTGAGCTGGATGAGCAGTTCTTCAACCCTGGCTTGTTAGAGGATGCCTTAGGTAACACAATGCAATAAGCAAAGAAAAAGGCTGCTAGCAGGTATTGGGTTCAGATTACTGTATTTTAAAGTTTTATTTATTTGGAAGGCAAATTAAGAGTATATAGAGAAAGATCTTCCATCTGTCGGTGTACTCCCCAAATGGCCACAGTAACTAGGGTTGTCAGGCTGCAGCCAGGAACTCCATATGGGTCTCCCATGTGAGTGTAGGGACCCAAGCAGTTGGGCCATCTTTTTTTCCAGGCATTATAGCAATAAACTTTATCAGAAGTAAACAGCTAGGATTCAAACTGGAGCTCCTATTGGATGCTGGTGATGCAGGCAGCATTTTAATCTGTGCCATTATACTGCTCCCTCGGTTCAGATTATTTTCTTACATAATGATGGAAAAATGTTTGAGTAATGTTGACATAATTCACGTTCTGACACTGTTATTGTTAATCTGTATGTTAAATCTCACTAAACCATTGCAAATCTTGTGGATCGTCTATTGTCTTTCATTATCTGTATTTTTTAAATTGATGAAGGTAATGTAGATGGTGCTTGGGAAAATAATTAATAGCAAGACCTTGAGCCTGAGTCGGTGCATGCTTAAAGCTTGGAGACATCTGATCACAGGGTACTGACTAGGTCTTATAATGCTGAGTAAAGTCTCATATAATTACATTAAATAGAAATGAAACTTGACACTTCTGGCTTCAAAATTCAATTTTGAAAAAGGGGATCATGGCATCCCCCAAATGGCACATGTCTGGTATCTAAGCAGTGCAAGATGCTGTAACTAAATCCTAAAAGCACAGGCTGAAAATAGAAATAATTGGAGAAAAAGAAAGAAAATTGTGTTAGTAAATTTAGCAACCACTAATCGCTGTTTTTTGATCAAAGGCGTCTAGACACTACCTAACTTGGCTCTAGCTTTTATGGTTGCTGTAAAAGTATGCATTCTCATTCTTCTTTACAGTATTGGGAGCTGTCTGGGTAAACAAACAACTCCTGAACACTTGTCTGTCATAGCTGCCTGTTCTCTGGGTTAAATCTGATTTGATGTTCACAATGATCTCTTTTGGAAGTTAGAGTCCACAACCTGGGAACTTAGACTTACTGCCATTGAAAGACATGTTCTTTTATATTTTGTTGGTTCAGTTTGGCTAAATGATGCTCTAACCCCACAGCACTTTCCCAGGTATGAAGCAGAAACCCTGAACATGTTGCTATAGGACCTGTTTTTTTTTTTTTTAATGTGGGTATTGACTTTAAGAACTTTTATTTTTTAAAAAATTATATTCCTTTTTTCCTGTCACTTGCATTTGTCACATTCTTAAAATTTTATTCATAAAAAAGGAATAAATTTTATGTATTTTATAGTTTTAAGAGCATATTGTTATTTCATACCTGCTTCCCTCCCTGTCTCCTTTCCTTTTTCTTTCTACAATGACAGCTTTTCAATTTTCTTTGTAGTACTTACTATATTCTAAATGCAGAATCTCAAAACAAATGTCTTCCTCCCCTCCATTTTTGAAATAGTATCAACTATTGAACTAACATTCAAATCACCTTGCATATATTCCCTACAAGGATCTTTTGGGGTAAGATATCATTATTTTGGCCTTACAAATGAAAAAACTGGGAACTGGGGAAGGTTAAGTAGCTTGTCCAAGACCACACAGCTAGTAGGTCAGGATTAAAATGGATTCTCATTGCATAGCCCTTGTTCTTGTTGGAGAACGACAGGAAGTGTCATCAGCCCAGGTCAGTTTGAGGGTGTGCATATTCCCTATGGTAGGACTGTCCTGTATCACTTGCTGACTTTGGCTATTTAAGCAACAGGACAATGTTGGAAGGTGGGAGTCACATTCAGAACTTAATTAGGTGATGGAATGACCTAGCAGGGCTTAAAAGAATGAAAACCCTGCTGGTGGATTTTAAAATGGCGTGATTCCAAAAGGTTTTGGCTAAAACTGAAAATTCAGGGGGTTCTGCGGGATCCAATTTTGGCCACCAGGGGCCAGTGTGCAGGTGCTAGAAACTTAAACATGAGGCAGCATCAGGAAGATCAACTTGGAACACAATGGGGATGGGAATTGTATTTCCGCCAAACTTGGTCAAGAGCCCCTATCGGGTAAAGCTTCAATTCCAAACTGTAACTAAGCAGTTGTGATTCGTTTGAAGAATCTCAAATGCAGTCTGCTTAGGCAAATGGGAATCGTTACATTGAGAAGTGCTGAAAGTGTGATCTTAAACAAAAATGAAACTAAGAAACAGAACAATGATCTCAAATATAAAAAATTTGAACATCTGACACTCTAGAAAAAGAATGAAACCTTGAGGTATATCTGATAAACAGGTAGCATTTAAACACCAACACTGGGCTGCTTTAGAGTATCCTTGACTGCATTAAACAATTTTGAAGGTCATTTAAAATTTATCTTTCTCTGTACTCTTTTAAGACAGCACAAGGAAGAGGAAAATATCCTAGTAGCACTAATATTAAAAGCATTCCATGAAATGGCACTTTCTGGTTTATTGCTTACAAATTATTTTTGTCTCAACTCATTTGTAAACTATTCTGCTTGATTGTACCAACATTATTTGCAACAAAAGCTCATAGTTGTTTTAATTAAAAATTAAGATTTAAAGCATTTTTTGTAACTCTTAAAGTAATTATTTCACATTTCTGTTTCCCTAAATTTAACTACATGAGTATTTTATGAAGTTCATGGAAAAGGGAACTAACAGGTATGTTCATTCCAGTGCAAGAAAATGTTGATCTTTGCCAATGAGGAAGCTTTATGAGTTCATGAATTCAAGTTAAGAAAAAGCTGGGCATGATTTGCATGATTTTGACCTAACAGTAAACTTTAAATTCCATTTTTCCCACAGTTTTGTAATGCCCTCATAGTCACTTAGTTCTTAAGAAAAGACGGTAGTTTCCCCTCTTCATGACTTAGTAGGATCATGCGTCTGAAAGAGTACAGTGAAAGTTAATTGCTGTCTCCCTAGAAAGCTGGAAGTACAAGATTTTGCCTCTGGCAAGATAATTTTACAAACGCGGGAACAAATAATGAGCCAGGCTGTCTCCCAGCCATTAGCGTGTCAGATGAAAGCCCTCCTCTCTCTATAGATAGGACGAACTTAAGCACGGTTCAAAATTGCTGTTTATGACCTGCACATCAAAACCACAGCACAACACAGTGTCACAAAAGGCTTCATCTGTGCCGGTGAATTTTGAGCCATGGGTTTCCAGGGTCTAAAGGTACAAATTCTGGCTAATGCATGCATGCATTAGCCTCAGCTTGACTTTAGGTAGGTCTTTCAGCATGGGATTTAACAGGCTGACCTAGCATTTAATGGATTAATCCTAATTTTAAGGCGATACTAAGACTCTCTGTTGTCTTGAATCAATTCAGGTTAATTCAGAATTACATTGCTCCCACCCTGAATCAATAGTCTTTCTGTTGGTTCTCTCCAAAGCTGACCACCCACTTTTGTGAGAATCTGCAGTGAATTAGAAAATCTGTCATTGCTGGGAGATGGGGCAGCTCAGATATGACATGCCATTCTCTCTAGTCTATACAATACCCACCCTTTGTCTACCGTCTCCTAAACCAACCTGACATAACCCAGCCTGCCAGTCAATGAGATCTTTATTCTCCTGGAAGGAATGCCTTGCACACTAGCATTAAGAAATTTCTGGACAATGTTTAGTGGCTAAAGAATAATCCAAGGTTCTATTAAAAAGCCATCTGGGTAATTAATAGCACATTTGTTCTCAGCTTCCTCCCAATTTGTCCATTAGTGGAATAAAAGCCCAGGACAAAGGGTAATGTGGTTCACTTCTGTTTTACAAGAATTCTTCAGGAAGTTGAAAACACATGATAGTTTTCCAAAGATACATATGTTTATGGCCTCTGAGAGGAGCAAATAGGAAAATCCATGGGCTTTCAACTCAAGTTTTCTGCTGTCACTAGACATTTAAACTAAGAAGATTGATATGAAATACTGACCCTTCCTCCTTGGGAATGACAAATACATGGCTCAAATGTTCTGGAAACATGTACAGACTGGGATGCTGCTTTATGCTTAGATGTTTTTTTTAAAAATTTATTTCCTGAATATTTACAAATCCTAAAAATCCTCCAGTGGTTTTATATGCTTTTCCTTGGTTAGTGAAGACTTCCTGGGAGTCCTCAGGAAAGCAGTTGCCTCAAGCAGCATATTCCTGCAGCATTGCCAGATAAACTTTTTTCCCCTACTCATGCTTTCTCTTTCCTGATAGCTTGCCTTTCTTAACTGCATGTATGTAGAAATTTGGAAGTCAGAGATAGTTTTAGGTAAAAAACACAACCATGTCAATGTGAAAGTGTTTCTTAGCTGAAAAATTGTCTATTAGAATAGTAACCAGTTAACACCCTAGGGATTTGTCATGACTAGTCTGCCACAGAATGTGTATGGAGGAGAGAGATGGGGGGTGGGGAGGACTGAAGTTGGCAGCCACTGGGGAATATGAAGGGGTCCCAAGC
This sequence comes from Ochotona curzoniae, assembly GCF_017591425.1. Classification (NCBI taxonomy): domain Eukaryota; kingdom Metazoa; phylum Chordata; class Mammalia; order Lagomorpha; family Ochotonidae; genus Ochotona; species Ochotona curzoniae. The sequence goes on along the minus strand of NW_024464939.1, from coordinate 19,225,292 downwards.
ATTGTATCTGTAGACAGCCGTTTTGGGGTGGGAAGCCTATGTGTGGCAGAGGGTAAAGCTGTGCCTTGGACTCCAGACATCCTGTATGGATACTAGTTTGAGTCCAGATGCTCTATTTTCAATCTAGCTCCCTGCTAATATACCTGGGAAAGCAGTGGAAGATGACATAGTGTTTAGACACCTGCCACTCACCTGAGACCTAGAAGAAATTCCTGGCTTCTGGCTTTAGCCTGGCCCACATGCCTGAGGATCTGGACTGTTGTGGTCATCTGGAGAGTGAACCAGAAGTTGCAAGACCTCTTTCTAGCTCTGAATTTCAAATCTTTAAAAAAATATAAATATTATTTGGGAATGAACAGAAGTTAGGAATAAAGAGATGGAAAAAGAGACATAGGCAGAGAATGTCCCATATAAGGGTCTATTAACAAGAGGTGTGCTGGGTAAAATGGAGGTTTGAGACGCTAACTTTACTCAGTGAGTTTTTACTATGTACTAGGCTAGTATTTTTGTGGATTTTATTAAATCCTTACGTAGCAATTTTGTTAATAGGCATTATCCCCACTTTCAGATACAGCTTTAAGAAGCTTAAGTTGCCACAGTAGTAGGAGACTTTTAAAGCCCCTACTCTGCATCATTCTTGCTTATTCTACCTTACTAGCAGCCTTAATGGTTAAGAAAACATGCTTTGGAGTCAGACAGGCTGACTCAAGTCCAAACTTCCTGTTTTCCTACCTCTCTGCCAAACTACTTCACGCCTAAGATGCCTCAATACTGTTTAAGGCACAACAGTGAGCACAAATATTTACAACTTCTGCCCTTGGGGGTTTCCAGCTTAGTGGGGTGAAAGCAGCCATCCAACACTTGAATCCCCGTTAAACTGTTCACCATGGCAAGTACAGACAGGAGAGGTCTGTATAGGATGGTCAGAGTCTGCATCACTGGCAGGGGTCTAAGCTAGGCAGGGCCCTCAGGGAACACTCACTAACTCAAATTGAAAGATGAAGGCCAGGCTGAGAGGCAGCAGAGGTTCAGGCCAGGAATGGCATGTGGGGATCTGGCTAGCTCACAGTGAGGGAGAAGTGGGCAGAATTAGTCTTGTGGGATAGGGTGTGTGTGTTTGGGGTCGTTTTGGTTCAGCTCACACTGGCCATGGAGGACACTGCCCAAATTTTGTCTCACTCAGAGCCATGGAAATTTGTCCAAGTTTTGTGAAATTTACTTTGAACTTGTAAATATTTATTGGAAAGATATCAATCTTCTATGCAATTGTTCAATCCTCAGATGACTACAAGAGGCACAACTGAGCCAGGCCAATGCCAGGAACCTGGAACTCAAGCGAGGTCTCTGGTGTGGGTGTCAGGGAACCAAGTACAGCCATTGCCCATTGTCTTATAGGGTGTGTGAGAGCAGAGAGCTGGATAGGAAGTAGAGATTTGACCCCAGGCACTCAGAAATGGGATGCGGCATCTTAAGGCTATGCCTCAGCACTGGCCCTATTTCTTTGACATTTGCCTGTGATGTTCTGTTGCAGAATATCTCTTGAAGCATCTTTCCATCCCTTTCCTTCCTTCCTTCCTTCCTTCCTTCCTTCCTTCCTTCCTTCCTTCCTTCCTTCCTTCCTTCCTTCCTTCCTTCCTTCCTTCCTTCTCTTCCTTCCTTCTTTCTCTTCCTTCCTTCTCTTCCTTCCTTCTCTTCCTTCCTTCTCTTCCTTCCTTCTCTTCCTTCCCTCCTGTGTCTTTGCTAACTTCTCACTGCATCTGAGCTCAGGACATGGCAGGTGTTGCCTTCATTTCTCCTCATGAAGTTTGCTTGAAGGTTGCACCGATTCTGTGTCTGGAGGGCAGTGTCCAGCCTGGCTCCGTCTGAGTCTGCAAGCACATGAAGGAAAGCTCAACTTTTTTCAAGCCTGAGTCCCATTTTAGGAACAGACTCGAAGGGAAGGTGTTTAAAACTATGGATGAGGGGGAGGTCAGGTTCAGTGGGTGCTAGCAGGCATGAGGAGGGCATGGGGGAGAAGGCCAGAGGCTCCCTGACTTTCAGAGACTGTTCTTGGCTGCCCTTGTTCTGGGCTGGGTGGACCAGGCCTCTCAGCAGAACAAATATGTTAGCACTTTCAAGGAGAATCCTCCCAAAGTCCTCTTATTTACATTGCAAATACTCTGTAAATAGCAAAGCAGTTGTGTGTACCTGAAGTTTGTCTTTTGTTGGCTGGACTCTGTATTCAGAGGATGAGAGAAGTGAGCTTTGGAAGAAAGTGCCATTAAAAAGCAAATAGACACCAACCTCCAGCTGAACTTCTCTTTGCCAGGGCAGATTCTTAAAAGGCCACCCCCTAAATGAATCCCAATGAATGCTACCACCTAGGCTTTCTTGGGAAGTTAATTGGACCTAACGTTATATAAACATCAAGGGTCAGCACACATTGTCTTGGCAGAAAGCAGATGGCAACCCAGTTCTGGCTCTAGTTCTGAATCTCCACTGCCTCAGCTTCCTCCTTGTGAGTTGATGTCTCCCCATGCACACCCACCCACCCAGACCTTTAACTCACTAGCAACGTCCAGAAGGCAGAGAAAAGAATCCCTATCTACTAAAACAATATCTTAAACATTTCCAAGAGATAGATATTCACGTCAATACAGGTCTACACTTGTGGGTAGATGAGGTTCACGTAGAGGGAGCACTTGCCTACGTTTGGAGACTGCTTTTCCATTATAAAATCAAAGAGGAAAACATTTTAAATGAGTGGACTTGAGGGGTAAAAACCAATGAAACTTTGGTCCCACAAATCATGTCTACCATGTCTGTCCTACACCTGAAGTTGCCCCTAATGACATGGGTCACATTTTGATGTTGACTTATCAATCATGATTCTTGCTTTACTCTTTTGCAGTTGAAATCCCTCTCATTCTCTGTCCTCCCTTCCCTTTTGGAGTTCCTGTCCAGGCAAACTGCATTTATTTGTCCATTTATCAAATGGCTTTCTTGTGAGTAGGGGTTTTCTTCGTTAACAAATCTTTATGCTAGGTTGTTAGGAAGGGGCAGAGAGATAGTAGGAAAAAGAGGAAAAGGAAACAATAGTGGGTTGCTGCTTGGTACAGCAGTTGACTGCATTTGGGATACCCCATTCCAATGTTGAGTACTTAGTTCAAGTCCTAGGTCCTCTGCCTCTGATCCATCTCTCAGCTAATGCATTCCCTTGGAAGTAGCAGGTGATGGTGTATTTTCTTGCCACCTGCATTGGAAGATCTGGATTCAGCCTGGCTCAAACATGGCTATTGGCAGGGCATTTGGAGTGAACCAGTAGACAGAATGTTGGAAGATCAGTCTCCTTGCATTTCAAATGAAAATTAAAAATTGTAAAGATGGAGCAAGGGCCCAAAGAATGTTGGGAACATTATACAAAGTTTAATTGAAGGTTCGTGGTAGCTAGGATCATGGGGTTTTTGATAAGTGAGCACACATCCAATCACCTGGAGAAGGAAGTGGGTGTGAGCATATTGTGTCTAAGGCTAAGATTCTCAAAGGTACTGGAAACTGGGAATGATCCAGGCTCAAATTTTGAAAAATACAAGATCAGTGGATATAGGTAAACATGTATATACACATGTTCATCTAGAGCAGCTGAATAATGGAAACAAGTATACTGACAAGTGAGGATGCAGTGCAGTATGCATCTCTCCTCCCAACAAAACAATTATAACTTGATGGCTGCTGGACTTTATACCATTAGCAATACCTGTAGTGTCATGATATACTTAGCAGTATGATGGACTTTTGACTATTGCTGAAAGACCAAATTATAATGTAGAAGAAAACAGTGGTGGGGAGGAAGGAAGGAGAATGGAGAGGGTAGGAGGGGAAATCTGAGCCTGTGGAACTGTATCATGAAAAATAAAGTTTGCTGAAGAGCTCTGGCCAACCATTGACTATTACTACTGTGGCCACTGCGACTGCAAGAGAACAATCTTGTTACCGGCCCATCGCAGACATTGAGAAACATTTACAGCCATTTTGGGCAACATAACATTGCTGTGACACCCAAATATGTGATCAGTGGATTCATCTGATTGAATATGGTGTAGAACCAGTTCAGTTGTTGCTAAATTATTTGCTAAATTACACATGACAATCAATGTATTTTTGACATAGGTTGTAATACTGAGAAATTAAGAACAGAATGGGCCCTTTGTCACAGTGTGAGAAGCATATTCTTTCCACTGTGTCAGAGAAGAGAACCAGAGTATAGGAGAACAAGTTAACTAAACACTCACAAACGGTTAGGCTCCCTGCTGAGCACATGCCACATAGTAGTTAATGGAAATCATAGAATAATCATAAATTTTGAGAAGCTGGATAATTAGAGGCATATAAGACATCTCAGACTTCTGATGGATTTCCAGCATGAACCCTGCCTGAGTTTCAAGCATTTCTGGTTCATGGTTCTCTTTCTCACTCTGACTCCTGGCCCTATTCCTTGCTGATGTCATCCCTGCCTTGGTATTTTACTTTGCCCTCTTTTCTGGTAGGCCCACTGTGAGGCAAAGTGTTTAGAGTAAAAGGGAAGTACTATCAAAGGCAGGGGGCCCGATATGTAAACCCTGAAAATTTGGAGGAGTTGGCTAGGGGTCATTTTTCTGGGGCTGCATTGTAGCACTTGTGTCAGAGTGGAAAGCTAGGGAAAGGAAGAAATACTGGAAGAACTAAATGGGAGTTAGTCACTATTTTTATTCATAATCTTGGAAAATCCATGCTTTTGGAGTGAAGTTGGTGTTTTCTTTTGTACAAGTGGAGAAGGGTGAGAGTGAAGCAGGTGCTTGGGCAAGTTTGGGTTGTATGCGGACAACTCAAAACCCTTAAGTTTGGTTCCCAGCTAGGAAAGCCTGAACACACTACTGAAACCAGAAGGTGAGGAGCAGTCTCATGGCTTTCTCCAGCTTTCTTAGGCTAGCAGGTGGGTAGTGGGGAGCAGGGGTTGGGGAGAATATTTTGCCTCCTCTTGTTCCACAGACCAATCATACAAGTGTGTCAATGTGTTCCCAACCCCCTGCCAACACACACTTACATCCAAAAGACTCCAAAGGTTACCCAGAGAAGTCTACATGTTAGCTAGTATTGCCTTGTTTGATGCAAAACTCCAAGGCACATGTGGATGTGCATTCCACTTGGTAGTCTCCTTGATATTGTTGAATATAAAAACAATTGTTTCAGCGATGTGTAAATTGGCCTTGGGGTTTAGTGATCTGTAGTTAGTGACCCTTAGGAAGAACAGCCAAAAGCAGACTTCTCTGGCTTTATCCTTAAGTTCATTTTAATTTCATGAGCATCCTGGAATCCTTCTCTAGCCCTCTATAAATAAGTTGGTCACTTATATTCACACACCATCAATGCTTTCAGGGAGAGACCTGCTTGTACACAAATCCTCACACATTGATTTTTAGGCCAGATAAGAGACCTGCTTGCTTGTTACCAGTCTTTGAGGTATGTGGCTAGGGCTCTGTGGAATATTTAGGAGACTTTCCTGACAGATCTTTTTTCCCTATGAGATGCATTAAGTGCAGGCTGGGAAGACATCAGTCTTTTGTAAGTCTTGATTTTTCAATTTAAAATAAAGTATTTCACTTCAGGGGGCTCTTCTCCATGGAATTGTAAAGTGCCCTTGTGTCAATGTGTAACTTATTCTGTAAGAGCGTTGTCTTGGGAGCCTTGCAGTGCCTGGAAATTAAGAAATGTCTGTCTCGATTCCAGCTTCACCAGTGACTCCTGTGTAACCTTGGGGAAATTAGTTAACCTCCTTGGGTTTTATGTGCTTCAAAATGAGGATCAGACTATTACCTCATAGTCTGGGCCCACGACTCAATAAGGCGCTCAGGCCCAGTGGGATCCCCAGGTGAAGACTGCCGAGACCTGGCTTGTTCTCGAGTGTGGAAAGCTCTTGTTCGGTTCAGAAGTGCGTGGTTACTAACTCCATCTGCCTGTTGTCCTCTGGGAGATTTATTACACATTGACAATGCCTTAGGCTTGGCAATGCTGAAAAGGGTTATGTATTTGATTTTCTCCATACTGGAGAAGATGGGGTGGATTATCACCTGGATTCTTTAGGATCAGACTAGGCAAGGCATTTAAGAGATACTGAGTTAATATACAAACTTGATAAGGCAATGTGTATTCTTCTGTAGTTTAGTCCCATGGAAGAATCATTTTTATAGAAACATTGATTTCTAGTATAATCCCATCTTGAAAGGACACTATATCTAGAATCAGATAAAACAGTGGCCTGTATAAATACTATATTTAAATTTTTGCCTGTCACTGGTTAGAAACTTAGACAGTTTAACTCACTTTGTGTTTCTTGTTGAAAGGCAGAGCAACAGATTTTGTGTCTGTATGTTTCCCAAATGTCAGCAGGAGCCAGAAATCCCACCTAAGCCTTCCATATGAGTGCCAGGAGCCCAAACGGCTGGGTCATCTTCTCCTGACTTCTCGTATGTGCTAGCAGGAAACTGGATTGAAAGTGGAGCAGCTGGGACTTGAACTGGCAAGCCTGTTTGGGATGCCAACTTCTGACAGGGTGGCTTAATCCATTTACCATGTCAGTCCACTATTTGACTTCTTTCAACTTCATAAATCTCATTTGTAAAGCAAGGATGATAAAAGTGCTCATTTCATAGTATTGTGTTAATGATTAAGTGAAATACTTGTATGGAGAATCAGTATTACATCTCATTCCATTTTGCTTCATGCTGTCCAGTTTTCTTTGGCATTGATACTTTAAAATGTATAGCATGTCAGTCTTTCTGTAAAATAGAAAACTGAAAATCAGAATTTAAAAATGATCTGTCATCTTTATAGTAAGTAATCCCTGTTGACTTAAAAGCAACATAGCACATTTGCAATGCTACAAATGTCAGCTGTTTAAAGTGTGTAATATAGAAAGTGAGGCGTTCCTTTCCCTTTTATCAAGGGTATTTCTGTTTATTGTCTATAATTTCCAAACAATTCACGTTCTCACGGAGGCACCGCTTTTCACATGTCGTGTCACACTAAACACTGCTGGTGTTTCTGCCTCTGTGTCGTTAATTCTCTTGAATGTCCTCCTGCTATTCAATCATACAGATGTAATTTAGTTATCCAGTAATCAATGGTCACAGGGTTGTTTTCAATTTTGGCCAGTCTGTTTACAGTTAGGCTTTCCTGAGCATCCATGTACATGTCTTCTGGAGAATTCCCCAGAATATCAGCAGAGTTCCTAGCAGTGGGCATGCTGAACCTTACCTTTCAGTTTCGATAATGATTTATTCTTTTCTGCCAGTTTATACATTCTTTATTGAATGTATTTTTTAAAAATTATTGTTTAATAATCTTACTTAGTTGATTAGGGTACAAAGGGTCAAGGGATACAGGGTGAAAGTATGTAATACCATTGTTACCACACTAATATTATCATTTTCCGTGTATCTGGGGTTAGGGGAGTAACGAAGGGAAAAGCCCCACTCAACCTCCCACCCATCCCAGATCCCCAGTGGGAGGCACGCTCTGAGGGTCCTGCTCAAACAGTTTTGATAGTTCATCAGTTCTGGATTGCTGCCAAGCTCGCTGTTCCAATTGCAATGAAACCTACTCAGAGTCCACTGGCTGACAGTCTCTTCATGGTTGGGGTTCTGAGATCAGCAGTTCAGTTGGAGAGATCTCCAAATAAACTTCATCTGAGATGATTCCAGACCTGATTCTTGAGTGAATTTTCTAGTACAGAGTCCAACAACATTCGTCACACCAATCAGCTTATGTACATGCTGGTCGTTGCGATTGCTGGGTCCGTTCTGTTTCCAGCCCTGTCTTCCTTGTGAACCAACGGGTGTTGTAGTCCAGCTCGATCCTACCCACTTCATACTCAGTCCTTACGGAAACCAGTTGGAGCTGTAGCCTAGTTGGGACGACTCCGCATAACCCCTACCAGTTCTGCCCCCTACCCTGGTTCCCATGTTTGCCAGTATGTACCTCAGGCTTGTCCAGTCTGTCTTACATCCCATTTAGCTCTTGCACATGTCAGTGGCATTGAAGCCTAGTTCAACCCAACCAACCTACTATCCAGCCCATACACCTACTGGCAGGTGCCTTTCTGTTTAGCCACCCCTGTCCCTGTCCTGGTTTTTGTGCTGTCCAGTGAGAGTGGTAACCCCGAGGGAAGTGCCCACTATTTCCCTTCTAGGCCACAGCCACTCCCAGATTATGCACTCTCCAGGTGGTTCTGGCATTTGACTTGACAGAATTAGCTCCCAGTGCCAGCCTCTGCCAGCTAATGCTGCGGCTGAGCCCAAACACCCTCACCCACTCTAATTTTTGCTTGCACCAGTCAGAACAGTCATCCCACCATGGCCCTTCCCTTATTTAGCTCATATGAGGCGCACAGGTATTATAGCCCTGCCTAGTCTGATCTGCCCCCATCCTGACTCACGCTTTCCAATGGGAGTAGTTGTCCAGCAGCGGAGCCCACATTCCCCTGCTGGCTTTACCTCCTCCCTCGATTATCACATGTGCTGTTTCGATGCTACAATCACATCTGGTAAAGCTCATCTCACTGTGGCACTCCTTAATGTGTATTGGCATGTGTCGCAACCGAACCTGGCTCGACCCATACTCTGTTCTGGTACTCGGATTCGCCAGCAGGTGATGTGCGCTTGATTCAGCCTGGTCTGCCCCTGACCCATGCCATGTGTATGCCAGTGGGATAATTTCCATTGCATGTTCTTGGCTGTTTCCTATTGTGCTTCTTGCATTTAAGTGCAGGGATTGTGTCCTGCCAGAGAAGTTGTCCAGGCTCCTCCGTCAGAAATTCTCCCAGTGCCAGATTTTGCACATACCAGTGGGTCTATGAGCCAGCCCTACTCAGTTCACCTTCTGTCCTAGCAGGAACAGTGGTTCTTTACTGACTGGCCTTCAATCTGATCTGGTTCTTACTGTTGGATGTTTAAACCTAGCCACGGCTCTTCCATACCCCCATACAGCTCACACATGGTTGAGTAAGGGCTGAGACCTAGCCTAGTCTGTCACATATCTCCTTTAGTCCTCTAGAGCACCAGATGGTATTGGAGTCTGGCCTGGCTTGGTGCTTCCAGTCCCAGTCCACACTTGTGCCAAGTGAGAATGCAACCGTATCCTGATCAGAATGCAGCCCCAATTCCAGTCCGTGTGCTCCTTGTGGGAAACTCAACCCATTAGCACCCCAACTGGACCTATTCCCAGCCTTAGACCACGTGCAGGCCAATGGCTGCTCTGACTCGGCTTGTCAGAGCCCGTCACATGTCCTGGCCTCTTAGATGCTGTGGCTAAGCATCCCGGTCTTACGCAGATCAATAGGTGCAAGGACCTACTTGGCATGACCTGTGCTCCAACCTGATTTCTGTTTCTTGTGAGTTTAGGTTTGTTCAGCCCTGCCCATTCTACCCCTTCCAGTGGCAGCCTAGCCCACCCCACATCCTGTTTTAGGATGCACATTCAGGTGCTGCTGCCTCAACCGGCCCTGACTGTTGTGGGTTCCTTTACCTGTAACTGATGGCAGGTGCCATGGTCACACCTAGCTTAATCCATCACAACCCCAGCTTGCAAGCTAGCCAGGGGGACTTGTATTTCCACAGGGTTGGGCCCACACAACCCCAGAGTCTACCCCTAGACCAAGTTCTTTCGTGTGCTGGATAGTGTCTTGACCCTGCCAAATGTGACCACTTCACCACTCCACCACCCAGGCGGGTAATGGTACCAAACACTGCCAAAGAGGCCCCCCATCCATAGATTTAGTGTGGTCTGGTGTGTGGAGATCGGTGAAGTTCTATGCTAAGAGCCATCTCTGGATTCCTAAATGAGCTGGTGAATCTGTCTAACCCAAATTATCTTCTGGATATTTCCCTCCAAACCACCAGGTCTCAGTCCCCACGCATGCCTGAAACTTTCGTAACCCTGTCACTGGGTAGCACCCAAAATTCACTTCTCACCTACACTAAAATTAGCATTAGTCATGGGTGTCCCCAGACAGCAACTACATATCTTAAAATCCCCAGAGTTTGCCACCGGGCGATCAGCAGGCAAAGTCTGGCACCACTTGGTGCATTGGCCAACCAAGGCCGAGGACTCATTCGCTGCCTTCCAGCAGTGTCTTTGGTGTGAGTCCGCCGCATTGGGTCTGACCTGGTGGGGGCACCCCCCACAGTCGCCACACTGCAGGGAGTGGCAGTTGCCCCCAACCCCAAGACCCGAACCCCTCCAGTTTATACTTCTATAAGGGCTGATTCTCCTACCCTTAAACCTGCTGGGTGTGTGTTGTGTACATTTTGAAGATTAAAAAAAAACATTGTGATGTGTGCTTTTGATAAATTTGTTCTTTACTTTTCCTTGTTCTGATTTTATCATCAGTAAGGCCAGACATCTTTCTGCACATCTGCTGGGTTTTGAGTTTTTAAAAAATATTTTTACTGGAAAATCAGATATAGAGAGGAGAGACACAGGAAGATCTCTTGTCTGATGTTTCACTCTCTAAGTGGCAGCAACAGCTGGAGCTGAACCAGTCCGAAGCCTGGAGCCCAGAGCTGCTTCTGGTCTCCCACGTGGGTGCAGGGTCCTAAGGCTTTGGGCTGCCCTTGATGGCTTTTCTAGGTCACAAGCAGGGAGCTGTATGGGAAGCGGGGCTGCCAGGATTAAAACCTGCACCCATATGGGATCCCTGTCTGTTCAAGGTGAGGACTTTAGCTGCTAGGAGGCTATCGCTCTGGGCACGGGTTTTGTTTTTTAAACTGCATATTTATAGAATTCCCTTTCTATTTATCTTAATATAATTCTCTAAGTATATAACTGAAAGAAGTATATTAAATCACATTGTTTTAGATTTTGGGATAAAAACATTTTGAGTAAGTAGAATAGGAACAAAATTGTTTGCTGGTCTACCATCTAGTTCCCTTGAAGTGATACCTGAATGTTCCTTTTGAGTAACAGCTGTTTTGTGCAGCTTTAAGCCTGAACATGAGACTTGCCTGCTTAAATTTTCCATCCTCCTGGCCATGGTACAGAGAGATGGGTGACTTGTGCTTGACCAAAAGGAGTCTTTCCTGTGATTTTCTTTCTTTTTTTTTTTTGTACCAGAAGAGTAGTACATTTCCTTTCCCTTTCCTGCAGATGGCTGAGGAGGAAGACAGCAAGACAGAATGCTGTATATCATGAAACCTGTAGTCTAGAAATAGAGAGCTAGATAAGTTCCTATGAATCTCAACATGTGGCAGGTGATGAACTGAAGGTCAGCAAGGGCATATGGATAAGATTGTAAAGGCAACTTGAAATTTAAAGTAATCCTAGCATAGCTGTGAATGCCAGGCAATAACTTATTCAAGAATGGGAATAGTAGCTTATTTTGAGTAGTTGCACTATGACTTTGAATATTTTGCAATGACTATATGCTAAAAGATACTGGTTTAAAAATGTTGGGATGCAGTTGGCCCTTCCTATATATATGATTCAATGTGTTTGAATTTTTTTGTTTATATACAGTCAGTCACGTTGATAGCTACTGAAGACTTGAAATGAAGACTGTCTCTTATTGCCTCTTATCTCTTTCATTCTTCTCATTCTGTATTAATTGGGAATGTGGGATTTGGGTATCGCCACATGTCAGGAGGTGAGCTTCTACCATGTTACACATTTTAATAACCAAGCTTCAAGATTAAAAACATGTAAGCCCAGACTTTAGAGTGCAATTTCATAATGCTGCTTGCTCTTGGCACTGAACATGAGTTTATGATCATATTCCTTTTGGCAAGCCTGAAGTTCAACTTTGAGTAAGAAGAGCTAAGTGGTGAAAATGTGTAAGATAAACTCATAAAATTAAGCTTCTAAAACAAGAATTAGCTAAGTGAAAAAGCATAAAATCAACTCCATAGTAAGTAAAGCTAGTAATTTATATCCACTTAAAATGTTATTTTATTTTTACAGTGTGATAGGAGCAGGAGTGACAGATCAGCAAAACTCAAACCATGTAATAAAGCCAGCTGCACTGATTAAAGAGAAGCTTACTACATGTACATCAAAATGGTTTTCTCCCTTCAGGATGAATTCATTAGAAAAGTCAGGCTGAAACCATATGGGTTCCATTGAGACAGACTTTTCACCGAGTTCTGGCTTAGGAGGCAGAAAGCTGCCGTGCTTTCTTGCCTGGGATCTTTGTCATCTGAGTGTGAGAGGAAGCTAATTGAATGAATGCCATTGTCCCAACTTCTCTGCTGGCTTTCTCCTTTGGCTATGAGTACAAATGAGCATATCATTCAGCATTATCAGGAGTGAAGAACTTTTTAAAATGATTATTTTTCTATGACAGTTCTGTAGGTATAGGGATTCCCACCTTTCCTTCCCCTTTCTCCCTCTCCATTTTCCCCTCCCACCATTTTCTCCCATATTATTACAGTAGTATCCTCCTTCAGGAACAGTTACAAGCTTAACATTCTGCTATTTTCGATCATCATGGTATTGTAGGCATAGGCAAAGATAGAAATGTAACATTATATTTTCCCTGGGAATGCTCCTCCTTAGGAGTAGAGAAGCCTACTGCAGCGTATATTCACTTCCCCGTATAAATATGTGAATTTTCCAGGTAACTGAACTCAACTTTTTTTTTTAAAGATTTATTTTTATTATTTTTTCATTGGAAAGGTGGATATACAGAGAGGAGAGACAGAGAGGAAGATCTTCCGTCCGATGATTCACTCCCCAAGTGAGCGCAACGGGCCATACTATGCCGATCTGAAGCCAGGAGACTCTTCGGGGTCTCCCACGCAGGTGCAGGTTCCCAAAGCTTTGGGCCGTCCTCGACTGCTTTCCCAGGCCACAAGCAGGGAGCTGGAAGGGAAGCGGGGCTGCTGGGATTAGAACCGGCGCCCATATGGGATCCCGGGCGTGCAAGGTGAGGACCTTTAACCACTTGCGCCACTGCGCTGGGCCCTGAACTCAACTTTTAATTATACAGCATGGTTTTCATTTGTAATGTCAGCTTCTTTATGAATTATATTTGAAAGGGAGAGCTAGAATAAATGAATAAATGAATGAGAATATCTCCAACTTATCCACTGGATCCCTCCTCAAATGGCTTGCAACAGCTGGACCAGGATCACGCCAAAACTAGTAGTAGAAATTTAATAAGCCTCTCCTACATGGGTGGCAGGGACCAAAGTGTTTGCTGACATGTCCATCATGCCCCTAAGGGTGTGCCTTAGGATGCTAGATGGAGCTGGGACTCTAACCCAGGCACTTCATTGTAGAATATGGGCACCTCCCCAAACAGCATCTTCGATACTGCTCCAAACCCATGATTCTAAGTGTACACAGTATATAAACAATATTTACTTTGATATCATCACTGAAACGTGTTACTGTGTATCAATATAGTTCGATGTCCATATGCTACACGCACATTAGTCTGTCAGCTGTCACTTGTGATCATGTGAGCTTTTCAACTAACTGGACCACAATGCATCAGTGTAATGAGAGGTTTCCCCTGCTGAATGAGCAGGTGAGTTAGATATCCCAGGACTTCCGTGATTGTTTCTCGAGGCTTGACAAATAGCATTCTTCCTCCTTTGTTGGACTAGTTTTTTTCCTTTCTCATTGCCTCTACTTTCTGTTCATCCTTTTGATCTCAGCTACTTTATTTGGAAACCATCTCACTTCTCACAGGTCTTAGATGCCCATAATGCTCCAAACTTCCTATGTTTTAACTTGATGCTTCATTTCACTACAGCTTTCTGTTTAATGTCTGTCTTCCTGGCACACTCCTGGCCTGCGAAAGTAGTAGAGAATGGCCCAAGGCGTGGAATCCTGTACCCGTGTGAGAGACCCGGAAGAGGCTCTGGGCTCCTGGCTTTAGATTGGCTCAGTTCTGGCCATTGCAGCCACTTGGGAATGTCCAGGCAACTCACACTTCTCAACATCTTGCTACAAATTTAAGGGTTTCACTAGCTCCTGAAGTTTAATAATTTACTAGCATCTCTTACAGAACTCTAGGATTTCTGTTTATGACATACAATTTTATGACAATGATAAAAAATCAGACCAACTAAATGAAGAGGGGCCTTGGGTAAGCCTGAGGATTCCACCCATGGAGCTGAGGATCTATCCCCTTCCTGCTCTGTTGGTGTTTGTCACCAACCAGGACTCACTGAACTCCAGAATCCAGAGTTCCTATTGGGATTTCACTCTACAGACCTGGTGCATCTCTGTGTCATGTCCAGTTCTGGGTGATCTCATTAAGACACAATGTCTTGAAAATGGAATTCTTGGTCTTGGGTCTCTGGGTTGCTAGAGTTCTGAAAAAGTTGTGGAAAAATTGTCCAACCCTCCTTCAGTTTAACAAACGAGACTTTGTAAGCGTCTGGTTAAGCAGGCAAGGCAAACTTAAGTGGTATTAAAGCAATGAGTTCCATATTAATCTTTTATCAGATGACTGGGACAATCTTTGTATGTCTATGGGAACAGTGAGCATTTGTGAGAATGACTTTTTAAAGCAGGTTTATAACCTGTGGCATAAACCACATGAGGGAAATAGCTATCTCCTTTCTTTCTCTCTGCTCCATTTTTCCTTTCTAAAATTTTCCCTGTAGAGAATTTAAAAACATGAACATTGCAATTGTATTTTCACTTCAAATCATTTTGTGCATTTGTGCAGAACTCAAGTATAGACGGTAACTATGGGTGTTATGTAAAAGACAATAACAAGAAATTTATATTTTTAATAGACATGTTGTTAAACTCATGTTAATTTTTTAGTCACATTAACATTGAGGTATAGTAGATGACAAAGCCAGAAATCAAATAACAATTATAGGTAAAAATACTCATTGGGTTGCAAATAAAATTACAGATCAAGTAGCAATAGAAGTCACAGAATTATTTTTGCAGCGTTCCTGGAAAAGTGAAGATCTGTTAATAGAGAAAACTAGGAACAAAACTGATCTTGAAATTTACAAATTGACACATTACTATTGTATTTACTTCTGCCTGAACTCAGACAAGTCATTTATCCTATTATCTGTAAAACAGGAACAGACACTTTGACGAACATTTAAAGTATACATTTTATTTTCCTCTGTATGTTGTAATATAGGAGATGTGCTTTGTTGAAAGCCTCTCTACTCTATTGAATTGCTAGAAGTTTCATAAATGTAAGATGAAAATTACATTGGATACATTGAAGCTATGTGTTTAGCTTCTAGCCCAGCCCAGAGCAGGAGGCAGCCTTAGGTGGTCTCTGTCCCTGACTTGCAGGGGAATTACCTTTTGTCACTAAAGAATTCTAACTGGGCAACTTCAACTTTGAAGAATGTAAGCTGTTGAACTTGAAGGGGCAGAGACAGTCGCCTTCTTACTGGAACAAATGAAAACCAACGAGTAAGCAGAGAAAGGTTAGATAAAGGAGATACTGGAACACTTCAGAAAAGTTCATGGAAAAATAAAATTAAAAGGTGTTTTGCAGAAAACCTTGAAAACATAGCTTTCTTATAGTATGTATTTTCTTTGAAAAAATTTTTGAAGAGCCTACATATGCCTGGATTTCAGATCAGTTTTTGTGCCAATTTATCTTGATTTCATTTCCCCATAAACTTCAATAAGTCTTTTTGTGCATGTGACTACTTCCAGAAGTTACTACTGTTCTGGATCTTTTTGCCAAGACACTTCATGAGCTCTTCCAGTGAGATAATGACTTTGCTGAAGATACTAACTAATGAATGGTAGCACTAACTCCAGGCAGTCTCATTTGGAGTCCGGACCAGCATGCAAGGAGCCCTGAGGAGACGGGCATTAGTTCTAGTGCCATTCTCGGGAGAGTCTTCCATGCCTCCAGGCCTCAGGCTGGATTTCAATTTTTATTGCTGAAGTTTTTAATTAATACAAAGAACAGATTTTATGTGCTCTATAGTTACAGTTCCAAGAAGACACATTTCCAAGACTCTTCTGCTTCCCTCAGATACTCCTCTCTTCCTTCCAGCTCTTCATTAGTATTTTCACAAGAGTAATTTTAATCCACTATATTAGCAGGCTTAATGTGCCCTAAACAAGTAAAATCAGAAGACTCACAAGATCACCTTTAAATTGGAGTATAAACACTGGCTGAATGAGTTATATCCCAGAGTGGCCATGTCACTCCTACACTTATTAGCTGCAATTTATCAGATAAAACATTTGAGCTTTGTCATTTAGAAACTGCCTGATTTCACTAAGCATCATGGTTTGCAGCTGCAAAATACAGGATCTGTTCGTTTAGGCTGAATAGTAATCCATGTTGTGTATGTGTTTATAATCTTTCTCCAGTCAACTGATAGTCATTTGGATTGATTCCATATCTTGGCTATTCTGCAATACGCATTGGGGTACAAATAACTTGTATACTGCTTTTATTCTCTTAAGGTAGATTCCTAGAATTGGGATGGTTGGGTCATATGGTAGATCCATTCTCAGAAATCTGAGGAATCTCCGAAGTGTAATCCATAATCGTTGTGCTAGTTTACATTCCCACCAATGATAGATTATGGTAAAATTTCCCCTACATCCTTGCCAGAATGCTTTGTTTTTATTTGTTTCTGGATGACAGCCATTCTATCTGGGGTGGGGTGAAATCTCATCATAGCTTTTATTTGCGTTTACCTGATGAATAGTAATGC
The DNA here is from genome assembly GCF_017591425.1 of Ochotona curzoniae. Lineage (NCBI taxonomy): Eukaryota > Metazoa > Chordata > Mammalia > Lagomorpha > Ochotonidae > Ochotona > Ochotona curzoniae. The sequence goes on along the minus strand of NW_024464939.1, from coordinate 19,208,607 downwards.
TGAGCATCTTCTCATAAGTTGATCATGTATATTTCATCCTTTGTCCTTTGTCTATTTCCTAACTGGATTGTTAATTCTGTTTTTTTCCTGGAGTCTTTATGCTGGATGTTAATCCTCTATCACTTACATATTTAGCAAATATTTTCTGCCATTCTGTTGGATACTACTTCACTTGTTGACAGTTTTCTTTGCAGCGAAGAACTTCTGAACTTGATGCAATCTCATTTATTTACTTTTGCTTTAATTGCCTCTGTTTCTGGGGTTTTTGCTAAGAAACCTGCCTATGCCACTGTCTTCAGAGTTTCCTCAATGTTTTCCTCTAGTGATTTAATGATTGGCTTTAAATTTAGATCCTTGATCCCAGTTAGATTTTTGTATAAGGTGTAAGATGGGGGAGTCTTGTTTCCAAATTCTGCATGCATTTTACAACCTTCAGTTTCTCTCATGGATATTTGGATAATCAAATGAGTAATACTGGTGAAAATATAAAGCAGAATTTTCTAGGTCAGTGTTGGTTGCTCTAATTTTAATAATGCTTCTTTCTAATTATCCTAATATAGACTTTGTCTCTAATATAAAATCTTATGTACTGGCTCTAGTCTCATGATTGCAAATAGGGAGATCAGCCTCCCAGAAGATACCTGAAGCTTGAGGCAACACTTGGTTATTCAAAATGTGGTAATAGAAATTGATTCACTTTAATCTGATGAAGTGTATAGTTTTGGAATGAGATTTAACTTGCCTACAATGCATGAAAGAGGCTCTAGGTTTGGTATTCTTAACTTACCGTTTTAAAATATCAATGTCATTTTGATATTCAGTGTTCCCTAATGGATCTCCAATTTGGTTCTGTTAGGAAATCACATTCCCCCTTTTTTAAAAAATTTATTTTTATTGGAAAATTGAATATGCAGAGGAGAGACAGAAGATCTTCTGTCCAATGATTCACTCCAAGCAGCTGCAACGGCAGGAATTGAGCTTGTCTGAAGCCAGGAACCCAGAGCTGCCTCTGGGTCTTCCATGCGGGTGCAGGGTCCCAAGACTTTGGGCTGTTCTCAGCTGCTTTTCCAGACCCACAAGCAGGGAGCTGGATGGGAAGTGGGGCTGCTGGGATTAGAACTGACACCCGTAAGGGATCCCTGTGTGTGCAAGGTGAGGACTTGAGTCACTAGGCTACCACGACAGGCCCAGGATGTCACATTCTATCTTAATCCACATTGCAAGTTATCTTTTCCAACTATGACAGAACGTGATAATAAATACTGAAGACTGTTCAGTAAGTTTTGGGAGAGAGGAGACAAACTATTTTAAACATTTACATTTTGTGCATTTTAAATCCTCATCAGGAAAGTTTTAGCATGTGGGATCATTTTATCAGTTTTCTTTCAATGACTTGAAGATTAACCGCTCTTTCTTGGAATGTTCATATGAGGTAGTTATTCTGAAGACATTGAAATTGTCAGTGGTGGGTTTACCTACTTTGATAATACAATGCTAGATTTTTAATTTCTTAGAAGTTCAGACTGATTTTTAACCAAATCACATTTAGGGTGGGGGGCAAGAAAGCTTGATTGCATAATTCTTTTTCTCTTGAAGGGAAGCATTTTGTAAGCAATTCTTAAAGTTTTATTTAATTTGAAAGGCAGATTTCTAGGGAGGGAGCTGGACAGAGGGAAAAATTTGATCCACTGCTTCAGCTCCCAAATGCTCACGACGGTGGGGATGGTCCAGACCTAAGGCTAGCAGGAGCCTGTACTTCATCTGTGCATCTCATGCAGATGGCAGGCACCCTGACTCCCTGGTGCATTAGCAGGAAGCTGGAGCAGAAGTGACTAGTCCATGCTTGAATTAGTAGTCTGACAGTTTGCTTGCCTTGCAAAAGGCAACTTCCTGTGCCAGAATGTCTGCCCTGTTCTGAGCAGTTGAACTGGGTATTTCCAGAGAAAAATATTGCTAGCAGACTCTATGGGACCTGCCAAGAAGTACAAAGGGCCCAGTAAAGCAGCATGCGCTGATGGGGGCGGTGGGGAGTGGTGTGCTAGCTTAGCTGGTCCATTTCTTGGCACCAGAATCTTGCCTGGTAATTTTAGACTGAACCTCCCATCAGATCTGGATATTTTTATGAAATGACATTTGGGGTGGTGGTGGTTTATAGTTTGATTCTATTAAGACAACAAAGGATGAAAAGAAAATGAATTTATTCTATGAAATGGGGAATTATATGCTATTTACAGAAAATATGTAGCAATACATGACAAATTGTTCTAAGAAACTCAGGGAGATGTTCATTGTAACCAGACTTCTTGGTTTAAGTGAATTGGGGAAACACTGGGTTAAAGGTAAGCCTCTCTCGTTAATGTGCTAATATGTATCCTGAAGTTCCACATAGACTGAAGATATTTTTGTTGGGTACCTCTTTGAACTGTGTGCACCTCCTGAAGCCACTTCTATGGCACACCAGGAGATGCTTCTCTGCAGTGCATTTAAACAAATAGAAACAACTTCTGTGAGTACTCTTATTGTAGGGCTTTGATATTCACATTGCATCCTTCCTGTGTTATGACCTATAGCAAGATTAGTCCGATGGAAAGGGGATCTCTGTGTTCTTCAGGTTTGATTGTATTTGTTGCCCACTTCCCATCTCATTTGTGCCCTACATATATTGTGCCCTGTTTTTCTTTAAAGATTTATTTACTTGAAAGGTACAGTGACAGACTGGGAAAAAGGAGAGATCTCCTATCCCCTGGCTCACTCCCTAAAAGGCGACAGCAATGAAGGTTGGGTCAGGCTGAAGCCAGAAGCCAAAAGCTTTCTCAAGGTGTCTCCCATGTGGGTGGCAGGGGCTCTAACACTTGTGCCTTGGAGAAGTAACGGAAGATGGCCCGTGAGCAGGTAGCCTGATAGGAAACGAAGCAGACAGGACACAGATGAGTGATCATAAAGATATCTGCAACACTACAGCACTGGCCTCAGAAGTAAACAGTCATTTTTGACTTTCCCCAAAGAGTCATACTTGGAACTCAAATTCAAAATTCAAAACAACTTGTTACCTCCTGGGACATTGTGGGAATTATCTGTCCTTGCTTAAATACCTGAGAAATATCCACTCCTACCTAAGTCTGTGGACTTCCATCTTCCTCTTGGTTGCTCAGTCACAGTTCACCTCTCCCAGTGCCTCCGTTTGCTTCGGGCAGTTCTTATATGGCATTGGTCTTGCTGGACGGTGGGCCAGGGATTCTGCTCTTGACTGTCAGCTCTCATCCACTTCGTTGACATGGCTTTGTGGTACTGGGGAAGGGACTATAAACAAATGTTTCTTCTTTGCTAGCTGATACCCTGTTTCTAAAAGGAAGACAGGAGGCCCAAGATTCTGCTTCCTTCCTGTTTCCTCTTGTAAAGATACTCTTATTTTCATTTTTTAAAAAAGCTGTTCGGGTGTGTGGTGGTGGTGGTTGGGGGGGAAACAGGTTTTCTGTTCTCTGATTCATTTCTCAAATTCCCACAATAGCCAGGACTGAGTCAGGCTGAACCCAGGAGCTCAAATCTGCATTTGGATCCCCTTCATGGTGGCAGGAACTAAACTACTTGAATCATTACCTGCTGCCTCCTAGGGTGGTGCATTAGCGGCAAGTTGGACTGGAAGCAGAGCCACTATGCCAACCAGGCACTCTGATACTTCATTCTGGAACCCAGTGCCTTCCCTTTCTGTGTACTGAAGGCATCTCCCTTCACTGCCCCAGTGATGGTGTTCAGGGCTGCAGTGGCAGGTTATTACAGTATGCAGCTTCTCATAGCCCTTGCAGAAGCAGGCTGAGGTGGAACTAGCCCAGCCCGGCACAATACCACTTCAGAAGTTTGAATTTAGATTTACAGGCTCTCCTGGGGTAGGATGGGTTTGGGGTGGATGTGTACTGCTGGCATGGCTCCTGCTTTCCTGAGTAGGTTCTGGCTGAGGCAGGAGAGTAAATCCCTTGCCTGCCTCCCCGTAAAAGTCAGAAGCCCTAGCGTCCAGGGGGTTCTTCTACCCAGGCACAGCCAAGTCCGCAAGCAAAGCCTAGACAATCAAACATTTTTTATTGGGACTCCGAAGCTTGGGAGAGTTAACAGTAAATAATAGTTGGCATATGTTCATTACAGCAGGGGGGAAATTGACTTGACTGTCAATTTTTCCTGAGGTTCCTGTTTCTGAGTCCTCTGGAACTCCCGATGATTCCTGTTGCCAAGGCTGGCACTCTAGCTTTCCTGCAAGTTTGTGATTCCCCTGGTGTTTCTCCAGCATAGCCCACATTAACCAGAAGCACATTTCTGTGCTTGAAGCCAAGGAGTTCCAAATGCACATGTATAGAAATGTATGTGAGATTCAGTTGCTTACTATCATGTTAACTGAATGATGAGAAACTTCAAGCTTTGCAGGATGTATCCAGAGGGACATCCTGTTGCTGAAGGAGAGTTCCAGCACTGATGTGCATTCAGGAGATAGCTTTTAAAATCTTTGGGACTTACTGCTTGTGTTAAGCTATATATATATATATATTTTTTTTGTTTATTTGCTTTTTGTTTTTTCCTTCTCCAAAAAAAAAAAAAAAGGATAAGGATTCATCTGTTAGTTTACTCCCCAAATGCTTGCAATTGCTGGGGCTCAGCCATTCGGACACTGGGGTCAGATCAATCCAGATCATCCAGGTTTAATTATTGTCTGCCTCCCAGGGTCTGCATTAACAGGGAACTGGAGGCAGGAGTTCAGCTGGGATTCAAACCAAGGAACTTTGGGATATGAGACACAGCTGTCTTCACCAGCATCGTAACCACTCAGCCAAATGCCCCCACCTCTTTTTTATTAACCTGTATTTTTAACTAACTGTACTCCACCTCCAAATGACATTCCTAAGTCCTATGGTTTGTTTTTAGGATAACAGTTTTCAGTTCTCCTGTATATCCCTTGTAATATAACTGTCATTTGTTTCACTTACCTGTTTGATATAATCAGTCAATATAGCATTATTATGTCAAACAGTTATAATTTAGATTAAGAAGACTATTTTCCCCTCATTTGTCTCTTCTCAATGCCCTTCTTTTCTTTATAGAGAATTTGGTTTTGACTAAAATTTCCTTCAGGGAGAGGAAAGTTATGTAAAAGATTTTTTATTTGAATGCCAGTTAGCCATACAAAGGCAGATTTTCATTCTGCTGGTTAATGTTTCACATGATCATGACAGCTGGGGCTGAGCCAATCTGAAACCAGGAGCCAGGAGTTCCTTTTGGGTTTCCACATGGGTGCAGGGGTCCAAGTACTCCACCGCTTTCTCAGGCTAAATCGGCAAGCTGGATGGGAAGCAAAGCAGCAAGGAAATGAATCAGTGCCTATATGGAATGGTGCTGCAACAGGCTGAGACTTAGCCTACTATGCCACAGTGCCAGGCCCTTGAAGGAGTTTCTTTATTCTTTCAGGGAGGCTCTGATGGTGGTGACTCCCCTCAGCTCTTGTTTGAGAAATTACTTTTTTCACATTGTTATTGATAATTTGCTTGGCATAGAATTACAGGCCATTAGCTTGTTTTCAACAGTTATCTATTTTGTTCCTGCTTACATGGTTTGACAATTCCACTAACATTCTTATCTTTGCTCTTCTATAAATGTTTTTTAATGTCTGACTTCTCAATTTTTTTGTAGCTTGAATATGATATACCCAAGTGTAGAATGATTTACTCTTTTGGGAGAAGGATATTAGCTTATTTTTACCTGACTTTTCTAGATACATGATTTGGTCTGATTAATTTTCAGACATTCCCAGTTGCTGCTATTGCAGATAATCTATTTAGTTTTCTCCTAGTATTTTGATTTCATGCTTTTCTTTGAAATTCTTGTGGATTTTAAATGTCAATTTTGTAATTGCTTTTGTATCCAAGCTTAGAAAGTTCCTTATGACACTTTTGAAGTGAAATTCACAAAGTATACTATTTTAAAGTGACGAATTGGTTTCATTTAACACTTAATACGTCTAACATGTTCAAGAAACCATTTCATTATTTCCAAAAAAAAATCCAGTACATATTAAGCATAACTCCCAGATTCCCCCGTCACCAGCCCTTGGTAACCACCATACTACTTTCTTTCTCTTCGAATTTACTATTTTGGGGATTTTGTACAACTGGAATCGTAAAACAACCTTTGGGTCCAGCACGCAAGCCTAGTTGGTAAAGTTCTTGCCTTACATGTGCCAGGATCCCTTATGGGCACTGGTTCATGCGCTGCTTCACTTCCCATCCAGCCTCTTACTTTTGGGCTATCTTCGGCTGCTTTCCCAGGCCAAAATCTCCCAAAGTGGGAGACCTGGAAGAAGCTCCTGGCTTTGAGTGGACACAATATGGCCACTATAGCCACGTGAGGAGTGAATCAGTGGATAGAATGTGTTTGTCCTTTCTGTAAATCTGCCTTTCCAACAAAAAAAACCACCTTTGTGTGGCTTCCCTCATTTGGCATAATCTCCTGATTCTTTTGTGGCATCGATCATTGCTTTATGGCCGAATGATATTCCACTGTAGCTGTGTATCCTACATACTACTCACCTCATCTCTTGGTGGGCAGATATTTGAGTTCCACTTTATGGCTATTGGGGTTACTGCTTCTTGGGCCATCTCTTCACTGCCTTTTCAGAACTAAAATTACTCTTCATACTCAGGATCCCTTGAAACACCTCAAAAGCATTCTTAAGTTATTAATCACAAGATTTTTACTTGATTTTTTTTTCTAATGGGAATTTACTACATCTGCTACAGGTGATCTTGCTAATCTGGTGAGAATTGTTATTGAGTATTTGGGTAGCTGTACATTGCTAGAAGCTTCCATTTTCCTAGTGTCCATGTTTTGCTCTCTTCACGTTAGTCTTCATTAAGCATCACTTTGGAGATAGTTTCCAGGTGAATGATTTGCAAGATGTAAAACATTCTTAATATACCAGAGGCTTGTTGGTGTGCTGGAAAGGTATGAGGAAGGAAGAACTCTACAGTCTTAATGAAATCTTTCCTTAGCTTTCCAGTCCCCATAGATGAATGAAGGTTAGCGAGAGGCATGGAAGAAGTACCTATCACTGGAAGACTCTGGGCTGTCCTTTCACTTGGAAAGCCAACCTTTATTTTGCAGAATGCTCTGAAGGGCACACAAAGGGCACTTTTCCGTTATACTTCTGTAAGAACCTATCAGGTTCCTGAAAGGAATACCCAAAAACTATGGGCGGACGCCCCCAAACTGCAGACCCCAGGAATTTCTCATGTTCACCCCCCATTCTGCTGCTCTCCATTGGTCAGTCTGTCCAGTCCTTTCACCTCACTGCTCCAGCAGCTGCTTGTCCTGTCCTGCAGACCGAAACTGACTTCTTTGGATGTACTCACGTCTCTAGATGTCAGGGCTATCTTTTGCCCTGAAATCTCAGCTCTTCAATGTGAGGAAGAAAAATTTGATTTTCTATTTGTTCAGCTTTTCTTGTTTTAAGGACAAGGTTGACATGGACAAGACTGTTACGGTTAGAGTGGACATTAAGTCATTTTTATAAGCTGCTAAAATGTAAGGAAAAATATCACCTTGAGTGATACACATCTAAGTTTGTGCTGTGCCTTCAAATGTTTCATGTTTATACCTTTCTGTCAGCCATCCTTAATTGAGAACTGCCATACATAAGCCCCTGTCCCTTTATCACAGGCTTTCAACTCTGTCTTGTTTTTCTGTTCTCTAAACTAAATTGCCAGTATTTTAGAGCTCAGTGGCACTCGTTTTTGAATCGTTGGCTTTTGAATTTTTATTTTTCCTTTGCTGAAACTTGTACTTTTAAATACTATTTTCTTTCTCCAGCTTTAGGTAGAACTGACAAGTTTGGGAGTAGTTCTGGATGTTCCCAACATGTTAGCCTCCTGGGGGTTACACAAACAGGAGTTGAAGGAGGTAGCACTATGGCACCCCAAATTGTGACATTTTACATCATGAATATTTCCAGCTGAAGGCTCCAAGGAAAGCCGCCTGCCCTGCCTAGGCAGGTGTTTCCCCTCCTCATTAGCTGGTAGGACAAAAGGTAATCAGGGAAAACTCTAGATCCTTATCAGCACGGTAGACTCAAGACCATAAACTTTTCCAACTAGCCATTATCTTCCATTAGTTCCCTCATAATTTCCAACAATTTGCTGACCTAGTAACTTGACGGCTTTGTCACTGTCTGAAAATGCATTGTCCTTTTCTTCAAATGTCAGGTATGCCCAGGTTCTAGTGACTGCTGTCCTGGGTATATGCAATACACATACTGCTCAGCTTCTCATTTTCATCAGTTCATTGTTGATCCAATTTATAGAGTCCAAGAAATAAGATGGGTAGAAATAATGTCTCCCTTTTCTAATGCAGGGAAGTCATATATAAAGAGAATGCAGTGGTACTAAGTCATGAGTAAGTGGCACAGACAAGGCTGTGATATGTTTCTGAAGATGGGTTAGTACAGTGAGAAAATGGTTGTAGAGAATGTAGAATGAGTTGAGTGAAGGAAAAAAAGACATTGATAAATGGGAAATAAAGTATCCTGGACAAAAACAAAACAAACAGCAAAACACTAAGGCAGAATAAGGCCATGTGGAAGGAATATTCAAAGAGCAAATTGTTGAATGGTATAGAATTATCTGATCACTTATCTGGGGAGATGCCAAAGAGTCTAGAGTTTTCTAGAGGGGTGCAGGTTTTGTCCGGTGTGGAAAAGCGCATCCTTCCAAGTGAACAAGGGGTTTGTTCATGACTAGGTTTTGGAAAGATGAGGATGAGGCAGATATATCTACTTGCATTGTCATAACAGGTTGAATGAGAGATCAGGTATAAAGGAAAATATCAAAGTTCATGAAAAATGGAATTAGAAATGTTTGGTTTGCTGCAAAATTTTTTTTAAATCCGTGTGTAATTGTTTTGATAAGCACTTTTGGTAAACTTCCTTGAGTCCATGTATGTGGACTTGAACATTTTTTGGCACCAAAATAAGTTTTAAAAAATTTCTTAGATTAATACAAATTTCTAAAAGCGTAGGGAATGTGGTGTGTTCTCAGAAAAATGAAAGCAATCCTCCTTTATAGTCACTTAAGTTGGGTCAGCTTCCTCTTCTTCTACCTCTGGTCTTAATATTGTGGTACAATTTCCTCTTTTGAAGCTTATACAAAAATTAATAGAAAATGTATATTAGGAAAAAGTGGTGCATGGATCTGATTTTTTTGCCCTCGCATAAACTTAACTTTCTAATTTCATTCTCAAGCCATGTCTTCAAAGTTCCTTCATACTTGTTACATTACTTGGCTTTAAGGAGAAAAGATGGAGAAAGCTTTCTGCCACTGGCTCAGGCGATCTCTGGGATTGACAGTTTGACAGTAGCCTCAGTAAATACTGATAACCTCCCTCCGAGGCAGTGCTATTCTTGCTGTGGATAGTAGTACATGAAAGGGTTGTGTAACTGTTAAGAAAAGGTAGGGCAAAGCTTCAAGTCCAATTCTGTTATACTATCACAGGAACAATAAGAAATGGCAAATTTGGAAGTAATGAATTCATCCAATTTTCCCTAAACCTTGATCCTTCCCACCCTGATAAACCATGTAATAATTATCTTAAAAAGTCAAAATTAAAAACCCCATGATGATCCTAAACTCTTATGCTTTGCTAAAGGGCATATTGTACACTGTCTAGACTGTACTCTGTTATAGTCATACCCTGCATAACAATGTGTAGATCACTGACTGACCACATATACAATGGCAGTCCTATACAATTATAGTGGAGAACAATCCCACTTGTTAGTAATGCAGAGCCACCGTGGTGATGCTGGTATAAATGAATCTGCTGCTTTATGAAAGTACAGGCAATTCCATACACTCATTATAATATCTGGTAATAAATGATCATGTGACTTCCTCTCATTTCCTTTGCTCATCCTCTTGCTCTTATTTCTTTTGTCCTTATTTAAAAAAATATAAAGCACTGTGCCATGTCTTGCGAGGTGCACCCTTGTATATCTTGCACTTACTTGGTTCAGTTGCTTGAAGAGGCATGCTGAGTGATGGTCCTACATCAGCTAGGTTTGTCTAAGTAGATTTTAAGATGTCTGTACAATGAGAAAATCACCTACTAATGCCTGTGTGAGAATGTTTTGGTGGTTAAGCAATATTGGTAGCATATGTTTAAAAAACCTCATTGTCTCTCAAACGCTAAGTCCTTGTTTCGTGGAATGTCCTTCCCATAAACATGTGCCTTCTAAAGACCACACTTTGTTGGAATTGTGCTTCCATCTTTTCACCTGGGGCTGTCCTGACTAATCCTATTTAAATTGCAAACTTGCTTCCCTGATCCTCTCTCAAACCCTTGATCTCAGCTTCAACCACAGTACTAACCACCTTCTTAGGTACTGCATAATTTACTTTTTGTTATACTTATTGTTTGGCTCCCCCAAGGAGATTTGAGACACCTTTCTTGTTCTTTGAGGTATGTTTAATGTATGCAGAACAGTACCTAGAGAAATAATACTTATGCAAAACATTCATTCATTGAGTAACTTCTTGCTGTTGTGTCTTCTATAGTTCACCTTACAACTGTTGGGATTGCTATAAATTATATCATCACTAGAATGTCTTTATCTTTTCCTGGGAAGATATTTAAAAGTATTTATACAAGGTGTGGCAGTAAGGCATGTTTCTTCGTTTCATGTGTGAAATGAAGTTACTTGTTACTAAGGAATTTTTTGCTGCAAGTTAAATAGAGCTGTGATGTCTATACTACGTTAATATCTTGCAGATTTTAATTGCTTGATAGGTTTTCTTCACTCCGCCTTATACAGTGCTTTGTGATTGAGACACAAACATGTCCAGGCTGAGAAATGAGACCTGAATTGAGTACAATGCAGTGGCCAGGGCTGAGCTAGTCCAAAGCCAGGTGCCAGGAGCCTCTTCTGGGTTTCCCTTGTGTGACCCTGCACACGTGTGCAGGGTCACAAGACCTTGTGCCATTCTCAACTGCTTTCCCAGGCCACAGGCAGGGAGCAGGATGCGAAATGGAGTAGCCGCATTATGCACCGTTGCCCACATGGGATCCTAGTGTGTGCAAGGCAAGGGCTTTAGGCGCTAGGCTGCTGTGTTGGGACCCATCAAATCAGTTCAAATCAGTTTTAAGAACCTACTGTTTTTAATAACTAAGCTATTTTCAATAACAATTTATAGTCCCCACATTTAAGATGCTAGTCTTGATAAAATAGCATTAAAGAGCTACTCTAGATGCTAAAAAGAGCTTTCTCATTTAAACATTTTGGTACACAGCCTTTTAGCATCCTATATATATTCTTTAGTACTTTATAACCTTCTGAAAGTTTATTGAAGATGCTCTCTAATTATCCAATTTCTACACAAAGTGTCCCAACTAAGGGACTGATGAGGATCTGCTTGTGTTTTAGCATATCATATGAGATGATTATCAGAGTTGAATATTTTTTAGCATGCTCTATGGTGAATGCTTTCTCTCCCCAGGGACTGAGCAGCTCAAAGACTTTCCCTCTAGGCCTCCAATTACACTGATGGCTTGCCATCGGTCCCCACTCCACTCCAATGTTTACTGTCCAAAAATGGAAAATGTACACTTCCCTAGATGGTGTAAGTAAGCATTGAAATTCAATTCCTGGAGGTGAGAGTCACGTGTATGCCTTTCTTTATAGGACTGGAGACTACAGTAAGCTTGAGTCTATTTATAGTGCAATGGCTCTCAAATTTTCATGTGAAAAAGATTTGCCTTAAGCTTTTATAAAGTATGAATGAATGGGCCTCTCAGATTATACTTGGTTCCTGGGCTTTCAGGAATTTCCATAATTAACAAATGTCCCAATTAGCTCACACACACATTATGAGCAATAGGACATCATTGGGCATGACTTGTGAACATTTGAACATGCATAACTACAGTATCAGGGTAGCTGTTGGCCAAACTTTTCCTCTGCTGCTTCCTACTCTTACATAGCAATGCCTAAGTTTAGTGAGACCACATGAAAATGATGAATATTGCTCCATCGGTAGAACTCTGATCGGCTAGACAATATTGGATAGTGTTCGCAACCCTGTTACCTATCTTGAAGATTTCCCCCAAAGATCCGTTTTCTTTTATCTCATTGTTTACAGATAGAGCAGTCAAGTGGAGTTGTGTACAGTTTGCTCCAGCTCACACATGAATGAACTAGCTACTGGACTGTTTTTGTTTCCATCATACCATGAGAGCTGTATGTCACTCTTAATTTTACATTTTTATTATGAACAAAGTAATTGAGTTTTTCCAGCCTACTGTTGCCATTTTAGACAGCAAGGATTAAAAAGTAATGTAATCATGAGCCTAGAGAAAAGTAAAATGCCAGTATCCCACCAAATAGATTAGTAATTATACTGCAGAAATAAAGGACAGACGAGGCTTCAGGGGTTCCTTTTGATCTGTCCTTCATGGTGGAAAAAAGAGACTTAATGTGTTCTTACATGATTCTCAGTGACTACTAGAAACTGCCTCTGTCACTGAAATGCAGAGCAACCACAGAGTAACAAGAATCAGACAATTTTGTTCTTGTAGTAGCTGTTTCATGTCTTTTACAAATTCAGACTGTTGAAACTGTCAAAGTAACTTAGTGACAAAGTGGTCGTTTCAGACTCCAGAACTAACAACACGTTTTACAAAATAGACGCTGCATTTGTTTTACGTTTTACACCATGCATGAGGATTGAGACTCCTTAAGTCACTCAGGTTGTCCCACAACACCACATCGCATTTAGCTGTAAAACTCAACTCTCCATTAAGGTGAACCTATCTATCTCACTAGTTCTCCTCATAGAAAAATTTTTTAATGTTGAATTTTGTGTACAGTTCGCTCACCTAGCAAACACATTTTGAATATTTCCTATGAAGTCAGAAATTCTCTTTAGGCAATTGCCGATTGGCTTGAGTTTGAGAAAATTGACATACCTTAATTCTTATGAAGTTTTATTTTTAAAAAAGGCATTCATTAAATGCTTTGAACTGGCTATCTCAGTCCATTGAGAAAAATATGGTGAGTAGTTGTACATAATTGATCTGAAAGATGAGAAAGCTTTGGGACTTTTTTAAAGTACCCAAGGAATTCCAATACATAGCCATGTTGGACCCAGCAGCCAAAAAAGTAGGAGCCACACCCTGAGTAGGGCATGTTGTCTAACACCAGCGTGAGGGCATTGCTGGTGAGGGTTAGCAGGAATGGCTTCTGCTACAGGCACTCAGTGGTCTGGTTAAAAGTTTAAAAAATCTTCCTAATCATTTAAATTTAAGCTGGAAAAATAGTCCAAAAAATAGACTGGATTCTATATAATGTACCCTTCTCTCACAAAATCAGTGTCTGATGCATAATTAGAGTAAATTGAAATCAGGGCTGCGCTTTTGCAGCTGTGTAGATTTAGCTTCTCACTGGTTGGACAGAAACTGCCCATGCCATACCTTTTTGATGTCTGTCCTAATCAGATTGCTCATTTGGTCATGTGTATTTATGTGCACCTGCCAGAGTGAGATAGGCCTTTGGAGCAGAGGCACTGCCATTTGCCTTGCAAGAATTTCAGACCACCTACCCTTTAGATGTGAATATAAGGAAACAATTAGCTGAGAAAAGGATACTAGGTACAGAACAAGAATTTCCCAGCTTTAATATTGGCTGTACCCTTTATGAGTATTAGTGCAAAATCAGGATCCTACGATCCTACTGAGTCTTTTTTCGCCAACAAGATAAAAAAATCTGTAAACCATACTGTGCTCACAGGTCATCACACGGGCCTAGTGCAACCATAAAAGCCGTGAGAGTTGGTGGGTGAGAAGATGTTGAAAAGGACATGAATTCTGTGAAATTGTGGTGTACCAGGGGGATAAAGAAGCTGGCTTCAATACTGACTTGATCACTGGCTTTTTAAAACCTATTTCCTCATTTCTAGAATGGGAATATTTGTAACTGGTATGCCTATTCAAATTTATCCATTATATAAAAAATTTGCATTAGCTGTGTCACACATGAGGAATATAACCCTAAGTAAAACAAGCATGACCCAACAATGGTGATTAAATAGTGGAAGACATGTATTGAATATGCAATTACTTTGTAGATTGTAAAAGAGTAAGCATATTTGCAGTAACACAATTAGTGTTAATGTTACAAAATTAAAGTCTATTCTAGATGAACTGTAAAATCTACCACTGATTTTGTTATGAGGTTCCAAACAAAGCAGAACTCATCAGTTTTTAAAATTGCTTCCTTGGAGGAAATGCAAGTTTAACTTTCAAAAGCTAGTTTAAATTGGGTTTTCGTATCTAATTATCTAATGTGTATGAAGATATCTAACAGTGTTTGAACTATTCAAGAACAAATCGTACAATGATATACATTTTTCCAAACATCTAATTGGATATTGGACATTTTATGATTCTAAGTGAAATTTTCATTTCTGTTTTCTGGCCACTGGGGAAGCAGTTGGGGAATGATTACCATTGGAGTAAATGTAGCTAATTCTATCAATTATGTCATGAGCTCTGTTAGTGGTTATAAGGCTAAGGCTGGTGAGATTGTGGTTGACGAAAATTCATCGCTATGAGAAATGCGCAAATCATGTTTAGTGCAAATTTTCATTTAAATTATTTTAATTATTAAATAAGGGTTTGCATTTGTGGTAAGTTTTAGGCTTTTTCAGTGAAGTTTATATTCTCAGTGTGTTCTGTTCCTCTATTGTCAATATATAAGATCAGCCTTCTAATTCCATTCATCTTTTTTTTTTTTAAAAGATTTATTTTTATTACAAAGTCAGATATACAAAGGAGGAGAGGCAGAGGGAAAGATCTTTCTGATGATTCACTCCCCAAGTGACTGCAACGGCCAATGCTATGCCGATCCGAAGCTGGGAACCAGGAACCTCTTCCGGGCATCCCACAGAGGTGCAGGGTCCCAAGGCTTTGGGTCATCCTCGACTGCTTTCCCAGGCCACAAGCAGGGAGCTAGATGGGAAGTGGAGCTGCCAGGATTAGAACCAGCGCCCATATGGGATCCTGGTGTGTTCAAGGCGAGGACTTTAGCTGCTAGGCCATGCCACCGGGCCCCATTCATTACATCTTTAAAATAAGCTAAATTTATATGAAATAGTCTAAAAACAAAGGGCAAAATGCAGGTATTCAGAAGGTGATTTGTTATTTATTCTCTTTTCATTCTTTCTGACAGTGTTAACTTCAGTAAAGGCACAGTTGCCTGTATGTACTTTGCAAACTTTTGCAATCACTAAGTCCTAGTGAAGTCTTGAAACTGAAACTCTAAGATAATGGAAGATTCACACGGACTGTAATAAACTCAAGCACAGAAATATAAGCAATGGGGGACAAATCTTAAGGGAGCTGTTGGTTTGGCTGTGGTGTATAGCACTTTGCATAGAGAAACGTTTTGCATTTGGTTAAATGAAGCTCCTCTTGTCTGGGAATGGAGGTCAGCTCTCTAGCAGGATCTTGTCAGGATGTCAGAGGGAGGTTGAGCTGGGCAAGTCTCCTTTGGCTATACAGGCTATCGAAAAATGATGTTAGCATTCAGGTAGAGGTAGAAGATTCCTTATGAACAGTATGTGGTATCAGGAGTGTGATGTATTTGTATAAGCATTAAAGAGCTCTGGGGGTAGAACCCAAACTTAAACATGAAATTCTTGTTTCGTGTTTTTCTTGATTTTTTTTTTAACTTTACAGAGTTGGATAGATGGGAGAGGGAGCGAGGGACAGATACAGTCTTCCATCTGATGCTTGACCCCTTTGCCCCCAAGAGCTTGACTGGTATGAAGCCAGGAGCCTTGTCTTTCAGATCTCCCATTTTGGCCATCCTCTGCTGTTTCCCAGGCTATTAGCAGGCAGCTGGATTGGAAATTGAGCAGCCAGGACTAGAACCGGCACTCATAGGGGGGATGCTGGCACAGCAGGTGAAGGATTAGCCTACCATGCTATTGTGCCAGCCCCCATTTATGGTTCTGTATATAACATGAAGGATATTTTATATAGCTCTTATGTAATTAAAATAATTGACAAAGATTGAGTGACAAAGCGGAGATTCTAGAAATTTGTTCATAGAAAGTTGAATAATCTCAGCTTCCATTTTAAAACTGGAGTGGCTTACCCTCAAAGTTCTTAAAAGAACTCCCCTTCTTCCCTTAGCATCTGTCATACGTACAATCATTTTTCCCCATAAATTGTTATGGATCTAACTACCATAGTTGTGGGCTGCATTACTCTCCTTATGTGTGATTGCAGCAGCTGTGGTGGAGAAAGTCCCTGTATTCCAGGGGCCTGACAATGTTGCCTGCTCAGGTAAAATTATTACAGTCCTGGGAGGGAATTCAATCTAGGGTTTTCCTGACTGGCTTCAAATGTTAGGTGATTCAGGGTTTGTGATTTGTATTAAAGGAACTTGAGGCATGGCTGTGGAGTGAGCCCTTACGTTTGTGAGGAGTCTCTATAGATTAAGGTCATTCATAAACCTAGAATGAAACAAATTAAGAAATAACATTCTCATAATTGACAAAGTACATGAAAACTTAAAATAATAAGGGCTATATTTAAATACTAGCACAAAGAAAATAGTATAGGAAAAGAAATGGAAAAATATGTTAAGCTAAGGAAAAGCAAAATATAATGTGGAAAATAAGTCAAAAGTTAAAAGCTAGAGAATTACAAAATTAAGGATCAACTCGAAAGTACATTATTTAAAAAATTACATTATTCAAAGTTGCTAGAGAGAACCAATTTTTTCAGGAAAATAGTCGGGAAGCATAAATGTATGTACTTATTTCTAGATAGGAGCTAGGGTCTTGTTGGTGTTTGTAATTACTCAATTGTGTACTAGTTGTCTCTGAAATTATTCTGCAAGAAGTATACAATAAATTATAAGAAAGTTTGCTCCTAATAACAAATTAATGCAGAAATAAACAGTAAATTAAGGTAAATGATAAAAAACTGTAAGAGAATAAAGTATTTTACAAAACAAATCAAATTAAAAGATTGAATGCACCCAAAAATGTACTTTAAGATAATTTTGTAAACACTTTCAAAATTTTAAGTGACTAAAGAATTTAAAAGGCCTAAGCAATTCTTGGATTGGAAACTCTGTTAGAAACTAAACTAGGCACCTGCCTCTGCTGGAGGTCCCCACATGTGTCTTTGGGGAAGAGGTTAAGGGGAAAAGGCTGGTCCCCGGCAGCTCCTGCTTATTTTGTCCTGAGGGTTCTGGCTCTGGTGTTACAGCACTTAGACTGTTCAGCAAACAGCAGTCACTTTAGTTCACATGCACATGATAGAGCAGTTGTGAGGAAAGGCATGGTTACAATTCTGGAAAATGCCTGCACCATGGCAGCTTGCTGCTACTTTGTCTAGGCGGTTTTCATCTATATTGTGCAGCCTCTGTTTGCAGAAGCTTCAACTCCCCACAGCTTGACAGGAAGGAAGAAAAGACATCAGAAGATGAATGTTTTCAACTATCTACTCTGGTTCAGGCATTCTAGTAGAGATGTTCTGCTCTTTTGTTAGGTATCTACCATGCCTTATAAATGCTTTGTTTTGAGGATGAGGTAGAGCAGACCTGTCATTCACTGAAGGTCAAATTTGGTAGTGAAAAGTTCAGTTCTCATAACCTTGAAACCTTGACTGTGCTATGCCAATGAGATGGCATCATTGATGAGGGCTGCTCCATGCTCATTTCTTCAATGAGAACAAGCTATTGAGAATGGAAGTTTTGCTCTGAGGCACAGCCAGTCCAGGTTAGCATGAAAGGGGCCAAAGATTCAGCTCTAATTGTGTCAGTGAGGAGATTGGTCTCTGCCAAGGGAAAGTAGCGTGGACTGATAAAACTGGCTGGTGGGTGTTCTCAAAGGGAACACCCCAGAAAACAGTGCAGTATAAGCTGTGAACTTAGCAGAAATGTAAAGGCTCTTGGCCACCTTGATCTGTGTGTCAGGATCTACAGGGGGGCCCAGTGCGACGGCTCAGTGGCTAAAGTCCTTGCCTTGTCCAAGCCGGAATATCATATGAGCACTGCTATATTATATGGCTGCTTCACTTCCCATCCAGATCCCTGTGTGTAGTCTGGGAAAACAGTGGAGGATGGCACAAAGCCTTAGGACTTTGCACCCATGTAGGTGATCTGAGAAGCTCCAGGCTTCTAGCTTTGGATTGGCTCAGCTCTAGCTGTTGTGGCCATTTGGGGAGTGAAGCAATGGACAGATCTCTCTCCTTTGCTCTGTAAACTTTCCTTTCCAATAAAAATAGATCTAATCTTTTAAAGAATCTATTGGGATAGGTCATAGGAAACCTTTTTTTTTTTAAGATTTATTTATTTTTATTACAAAGTCAGATATACAGAGAGGAGGAGAGGCAGAGAGGAAGATCTCCCGTCCAATGATTCACTCCCCAAATGAGCGCAACGACTGATGCTATGCTGATCCGAAGCCAGGATCCAGGAACTTCTTTCAGGTATCCTACACGGGTGCAGGGTCCCAATGCTTTGGGCCATCCTCAACTGCTTTCCCAGGCCACAAGCAGGGAGCTGGATGGGAAGTGTAGCTGGCGGGACTAGAACCGGCGCCCATATGGAATCCTGGTGCGTTCAAGGCGAGGACTTTAGCTGCTAGGCCATGCTGCTGGGCCCCATAGGAAGCCTTTCTAACAAGCTCTTTCAGAAATCAACATAATCAAGTTTGACTGACTGTTGCAGAGGAACTTGGAGCGGGCAAGAGAGAGTAAGGAAATTTAGATGTTTGGTGACAAGGTAGGCTCATAAACAGCATGGGAGAGAGTTCTGGTGGGAAGACTAAGGAAGCACTGGGATCATGGGGACACCTATGCAGGTGGGAAGTGGCCTATGAGTATAGCTAGAAAGTGCTGGAATATTTCTTGTTTAAAAAATTTACTTGGAAGACAATCATAGAGCAAAGACACAGATGCAGAAATGTTCCACCCACTGGTTCACTCTCCACCGTCCTCTAACAGCCAAGGTGGACTGGACTAATGCCAGGAGCCAGGACCTGCATTCTGGTCTCTTTATGTAGGCTACAGGGACCCAAGTACTTGGCTTGACATCTGCTGCCTCCCAGGTACATTAATAGGAAATTGCATCAAAACTATTGTAGCTGGGTCTTGAATTGTGATAGGATTCAGGGAGCCCAAGCTTACCTACCATCTGTGTTTGAATCTTCTGTCATTGAGGCAGAGGTTCTTCAGCAGTACTGTTATGAGTCTGGAGACCTACTGCTGCTGACCACCTGAAATTTCTTTGAGGCTGAAAAGCTAATTAACAGTGAGTGTGCTTGCCATAACATCAATGGTCAATAACACTTGAACAAGAATCTCAAAGGAGAGCTGAGTGGATAGGGCAAAAGAGTGAAGAAGGGAGCCTTTTCTTTCACTCTCATGGTAATCCTGGTTTACTCAGAAGCTCTTGCTACTGAACTAACTTGTATGTAGGCATCCTGAAGGCACTGCGACAGGGGAATTCTCTACTTGGACTTGAGCATGAAAGCCATCCTTTTGAGACAAGAACATCCCACAAAGGACAAAAAGATAATTTGTTTTTAAAACTAAATTCTGTGCTGTTTGAAAATGAGAGGATTGGTTAATACAGCCCAAGCAACCAGGTTGTGATGTTGAGATGCATACCTTGTAAAAAGGATCATGTGCTCTGGGGCGGGGGGGGGGGGGTGGTGCTTGTGTAGTGAACAGGATCTTGTGCTCTGGATAGGTGTGGGATGTAGGTATAGTGAATTGGATCCTGCATTCAGAAGATTGGAGTTTGGATCAGCCTGGCTTTACTGCTTTACAATTGGGTTATTGTAGCAGGTTTTAGTCATTCTGAATGGTAGACTCTGCAAAAACAGGATAATCTCCCAACTCCCTAGTACAATGAGAACTGCAGAAAAATGTAGAAGGGAACATCCTTGAGGCACCAGGAAAAGGAAAACTGATGAGAAATGTTTTCAAAATCTCACTTTGATACCCATTCTTGGCCCTGACTGAGGGCAAGGGAAGCTACTCCCACTGCTGCACCTCACCATATCTACCTCTGCACAGTTTGATAGTCATACTCTGGCCAGTCTTGATTGATTCTTTCTGTGTTTACGTGGCCCAGTTCCTTTGCACTCATACCTTTCATGATTCCCTGTCTTTCTCAGATTGGGAGAAATGTTTGCCAAGCTGGGTGGTAAGCTGCTGTCCGCCACATGGGATGTTGTGGCTCTGTTTCCCATGTCTGCATGCAGTTCACTCTGCCCATTCCCTTTCCTACTGTCTCATCAGAGACCTCTGAACTGGGAACGGGGTGTCTTTCTAGGCCAACATGGAACAGGATGAGGACAAGCAGCTGGGAAAGAACATCATTTTGTGGACACTGATTTTACTGGAAGGCCAAGGGGACTGCAAAGTGGGGATCATTTAATTTTCTATAATAGTCCCCTCCTAAAGAGATGACAAGAGAGGGGGAAAAATCAGTCAGCCTGAGCTCTTGCCCCAGGCGCTATAATTTGCCTTTTACTTTCTGCATTTTCATATTTGAGTCTGAAAAGCAGAGGACGAAAACAATCAGCAACAGATGTCCTCATGGATCCGCATGGTGCATGAATTCAGTTAGCATGCAAATTGTCATCCTAGGGCTATTGCTGGGGACTGCTGCAGAAACAGAAGGCCTGCCCTGCAAAACAGATAGTTGGCATGATTAAAATGTCTGGATCCAATCAGATGTTTAATTACGATCCCTTTTTTATCTCAAGTACAATGACTGGTAGCTATTATGACACAATATTGAAAATGTGTATGATGCATGGTGGCACTTGGAGAGCTGATAGGTGGTCTGTGTTTGATCAAAATGATCAAAGCTCCTTGCCATGAGAGCCCCTTCTCTCTCTCTCTCGTCTGATCCACTTAGACTAGCAGAAATATGATTTATAAGAGACAGTTTATGTGATTTTCATTCCCCAAGAATAGGGCCCAAGTTTTGCACTGCCATTTCCCCAAGAAGCATGGGAGCATGACAGTGCTTCTAAATATGCAGGGACTGGCTTCACCCCGCAGTTCCTTCACAAGACATAGCCCTTCAGTTTGCAGTCTGCTTCAGCTTCAGTTTGCTAAGTTCAGACATAAATTGTATTGCAGTATGATTCAAAAGATCAACAAACACAGTCACAGAGGTGAAGAAGGAAATCTTAAATTTCTATTCCTATATCCAGAGCATATTTTTGAGACATGAATTAAACTGAGTTTTTCTTAAGATGGTAATGAGAAGCATGAGGTCTATTTGGGCTGGTTGCAAGGCTGGATTTACCACGTGAAGTTGTCCACCTGGTAGCCACTAAAACTGCTCTCATGTTCATTCTAAAAAACTATCCTGTTTTCTTTAGCTAGAACATGGAGAAACATTAAGCTAACTTGAACAGCATGTCTCATGCATTCAAAGATACGTGACTAGTTCTATAAAGGTCAGGAATACAACAGATTTGCCAATGACTTGCTGAAAATCTAAGATTAATTTGGCCCAACATTTAGCAGACAAATCTTGTGGTAGTGGCCTATTTTTCAAATACCTTCACTTTTAAACACACATATTTGTAAAGGCAAAGTGAGAAAGGTAGGGGGAGAGGGAGAGAAATAGAAAATCTTTCATTAGCTGGCTCATTGTTCCAATGATCATAAAGGTCTGGGCTGGACCAAACCAAAGTAAGACTCCTGGAACTGAAACATGGTCTCCCGTATATGCAGCAGGGACCCAAATATTTGAGCCATAATCCGCTTTTCTGGGTTCATTAGCTGGGAGCTGGATGGGAAGCAGAGCAAATGGAAGTTGAACTGGCTTGTGTAAAAAGGACAGGCTAACCTGTGTCACAATGTTGGTCTCTAATTTTTCGCATCTTGAGGCCTTCATTTAATTCTAAAACTCCCTTTTTAACTAACTACCATTTCCCCCCTAAAATTTCAGGTTAAGCGTATATAGAGCACACAGAAGCTGAGCTTGTTAATTCTAGTTAGGGAGATCACAGAGCCTGGTGCCAGTCTGCTATGTGGAGTTGTTTCTGTTTACTGCAAGTGAGGCAGAAAACAAAGACAGACTGAAACACTTTAAAATTGGAGAAAAGATGCTTTTTACTTAGTCCTACTTTCTTCCTGTCCCTGAAGCTATCTCTTCTAGGTGACCCTACTTTATTCTGACTTCTTCTGGAGTCCAATCTCCTTCCTGTTAGGGAAAAGGAGTGAGGTGGGCTCTAACATGTCCATTGTCATGAAGCTTGGTCTCTGATGCTATATGGAAGGGTGTCATTTTGAGGAGGGCAGTAGAACTGAAGTTGATTTTTATAAAATGAGAAGAAAAGAACCATGGGCAGGAACGGGTTACACCCGTGAACTTTGGGGGTGCTTTGCAACCTAAGCATCTCCCCACCTCCCCCGCCCTCCTGCACTGGTGTAAGGTCAGACCTATAAGAGGTGGTCTGGGGTTAAGTTACTCTCACAGCAGTGGGCTCATGAAGGTAGAGTGAGTTTATTAAAGCAAGTTCTGCTCCCTTTTGTCCTTTGTCCTTACATCTGAGGCAGCAAGGCTCCAGCCAGAGGCTGATGGCTTTATCTGGGGCTTCCCAGCTTCGAGGATTTTGAGAATTATCCTTCTTTCCTTTATGAATTACCTGGTCTCTGGGTATTCAGCTATAGAAGCACAAGATGATGATAGACAGCCTATCCAATTGTTGACAAAAGTAGTCAGAAAAATGGAAGAGATAGCAGGAACAAAGATGCGGCATAGGGCATAGACCCATGGGAGCCATAGGAAATTTTTTCAGCTTGAAGATGCCTTGTGTCAAGTAGGTGGGGTCCATTTACTTTCCAGATGACGTGCTCCTTCGCACCTGCAGACTGCTGATCTTTTGAAAGAGGCTGGATACTGAGACAATGGTGTAAGACTCCCATGGTGGGGGAGATGCAAGATGGAGGCAGATATGAATCTTAATGATTTTCACAAACTATCTCCAAAGAAGTTACAAGAGAATGCTGAAGAATATCAGCTTCTTGTGTTCCCTAAGAATTGTTTTTTTTAAAGATTTTATTTTTATTATTTTTTTTATTGGAAAGGCGGATATACAGAGAGGAGAGACAGAGAGGAAGATCTTCCATCCGATGATTCACTCCCCAAGTGAGCACAACGGCCGATGCTATGCCGATCCGAAGCCAGGAGCCTCTTCTGGGTCTCCCACGCGGGTGCAGGGTCCCAGAGCTTTGGGCCTTCCTCGACTGCTTTCCCAGGCCACAGGCAGGGAGCTGGATGGGAAGTGTAGCTGCTGGGATAGAACCGGCACCCATATGGGATCCCGGGCGTTCAAGGCGAGACCTTAACCACTGTGCCACTGCGCCAGGCCCAAGAATTGTTTTCTAATTTGTGCCTGGTTTCTCTGGCTAATACATGGGAATAGTCATTGTATGTCAATCCTTGAGGGGGTTGAAAGCCCTGTGTGTTCTGAGGGACCAGGCCAAGACTCCATGCTCTGTGGAGCAGGTGACACTATGTAGTGAGTCTTTTGCCTTCTCCAAACTGACCTACCCGTGGATAGGATAAGGACTTTAATGTAATGGCAGCCTGTTCTCAGAGCTGTGCTACTTTTGGATATTGTCAAGTGGGAGGTGTTTGTCTACACCTGAGAAATAGCCAGTTTTCCACTGTCTTTCAGGGATTGTGTTGGATGTGTACCAACTCTCCCATGTTCAATCCCTTGTACCAAAGTCTCCTTTTGTTAATGAAGCTTTTTTTTTGGAGTAAAGAGTCAATATGTGATTCCATTACCAGCACAAAATGTCAAGCTTCCAGGCATAAACAGTAGAGTAGGACATTTTTTCTTTTTGCCTCATGGCTCATCTAGAACCTATTCTGAAGTAAGTCTAAACATCATGATTGAAATAACTTAGTGTTTAGTTCTTATTTTTGAACTCCATATTTTCATTACATTGATTTTCTGGGTATATCAAATTCTCACAAATTAGGTGGCTTCCAATAATGGAAATGTATTCTTTTCTATTCTATATCCGACTATAGTGCTTTCCAAAGGCATTAGGGGAGAACCTTGCTGTTTCCAGCTTCTTCTGGCTCCAGACATTCTTTGGCTGTGCCTACACAGCTCTGACTTTAGCCTTCTCTCTCTATCATGTCTTCTCCTTGCTAGCTCTGACACTGTTACTGGCTTTATAAAATCCAGTGTTAGCTCAGGGTCTTTGACTTGATTCTGTCTACAAGGGCCTGTTTTGCATATAAGATTATATACACAGGTCCCAGGGATTAGGATGTGGACATTTCTCTTTAGGGAGTATCATTAAATCTACTGCAATTATACTTGCTCAATATGCCAGTCTTTGAAGGAGTATACTCAATAGCTGAAAGACACATTAAGTACTAAGAAATTCTGTGTTAACATTTTGAATGTTTAAGAACATCCCCAGTCAATGGCCAGGACAGGATTTCCTATTTATTCACTTACATATTAAAGTGCTGGATTTAAACCCACCATTCATCAGCTTCTCACAGGCTCTTCTGCCTACTCCTCAGGTCATCGTCAGACTTGCAGCTGATGATATTACTGTTGGGAACAAAAATACCACATGATCCACTCTGTTCGTGAAAGGAGTTTGATGCTGTTAGAAAAGCATGTGAGCTTGCATACTGGTTCGCCTTCTGGGGAGCATGAAAGTGTCTAGTTCTATACCTTATTACTTGAATTAAACATTTTTCAGATGAAGTAACTTTGACTTAGGATTTCTTTTGGACAATACACACACAGACATATACTCTATCATAAAATCTGATGTTAAGTAACAAAGAGACTGTTTCCTTCAGTCTTGGTCACAAAAGATAGTGCTACATAGAGAACCATCTTGATGCGGTCATTTGTTCTGTGGTTTCTCTGCTTCACTATCAGCTGGTAATGCCAAAAGAGGAACTAGAGGTTTCTGAATACCTAGCAAGTTTGCAGGAGGGAGGCTTTGTTGGCTAAACACCGTGGTGATTGAAAGACCATGTAATTAACTATTTTTAATCACTGTAATATCATACACTAGAGAAATGTTAATGCACATAAATCTTTTAAAGGTGCTAAATCTGAGTTTCAAAACCATTTGTTTTTAATGGTACCTCATTAGATGTTAAATAATCCCAAAATTTTGAGTTCATCATTTCATCTTACAAAAGTTAGTTTTTTTTTTTTGTAGGTAGGTAGTGTCTGTTAAAGTAGTATTTGACATCTATAGAATCAAAAATGCTTTGCAATATAAGACTGACATCTGTTTACGATATCAAAAAGGGGTGCTGTATATTTTTACTGGAAGAATTTTCCTTTAATAAAGCAGCCAGAAGTCATCTACACACACCACACCAATCTACAGCCCAAACCTGTTAAACTGCAACACAGCATCATGAATGCATAGCAATCCATTTTTTAATTATTACCCTAATTTTGGGACTAAATTTGCATAGCACGTGTATTTGTCTTTTCATGAGAAGAAGAAAACGATGTATGTAAAAAAAAAAAGCTCTGGGTTAATTATTACTTAAACTTCAGTCATTTTAGTGATTCCATTATGTGCAGTTTATCTTCCTTAGTTAAAATCAAACTATCACTGGGCTCTTTTTAGATTTTTTACCCCAATCATTTCAAGCAGTAGCAAACAAAGTCTGTTTGGCCAGTTCCACCTGAGATCTGTTTAAGCTGCTGCAATTAGGAGGAGATCAGACAGAAGGCAGTCAACTTGGTAGAGTTGAAATCTGTGTGTAATCTCCTACAGGTGCTGCTTCCTGTGCTCTGGAAAATCCCTCATCACGAAATAGGCCAACTGAGCCACACCTGGGCTTAAGCAGAACATCTGGACCTACTCTTTCTTACCCGCTCATGTTCTTCAAATTTTCCCTAAACAAATGGTGCTTTAGTGCAGGTCTGACATCAGAGATTTGTAAGCCCAATGTGCACTGCCAAATCTGGTTTGATAGAAAACACAGCTACTCTTCTTGAGTCAAATCCATTACAGATATGATACCCTAGTCACATATTTCAATTAGTCAAACCTCAGATAATTTATGGAGGTCATTTCCACAAGTAGCAATAAATTTCTTAATGGCATTAAAAATTAAACAGGGACTTTGGGGGAAAGGTTGAGGTATATCATCTATTAAATTCCAAAGCACTCATTGGTCATAAGCACTTTGTTTTCTGCACATGAAACTTTTGGCTAGGAAAGTCCTAAAACTAAATGTAAGTGTAGATATAATTAATGGGTTGCCAATTTGAATGGATCCAGGCTTCCTCAAGGGAAAGTCCATATCTGTTAATGTCTAATTTTTATTGAATGGAGCCAGTACTCACAGGTATAATTCTGGAAGAGTTTTGCAAATAACTAGTGATTATGTATTAAAGGTATCTTCTAGACCTAGCATTGTGTTATAATTCACAGATGACCTAGTGAACTATCAATAAGTCATCCATGTAATTTGTGCAACTTTAATCGTGGCATTTTGGGCAGATTTTATGTAATGCTTTGACACTACAGATCAAATAGATGTCAGGGAGTGGCAATAATTAGTCTGAAAAATGTTACAGAATTGGTTTGCCTTTTCTGTCTCCTGTACGGTAGGCAGGAATAATCACAAGTTTATAGACAGGATCCTTATTATACACGCATGTTTCAGATAAATACATCTAAGCTAGCTTCCAATGTTAATATTTTGTGTAGCCAGTGGTTCACAACAGTGAATCTAATACCTTCATAATGTTCCATTGTTTGAATTCCCTAGATTCAGTTAATATTAATCAAGTTCATTATCTCTGAAATTTACAGGTGAAGAGGTAGGAAGAATTGAAGGTGAAGGGCATGGTAGTAGAGGGTATAATGGTCAAGGAAGCCAAAAAAGGTGCTTGTCACTCATCTCACCTGAGAACAATCCAGAGGCAGGCTCTGGATATCTTCACACAGTAGTGTTATCTCCAAGGGGTGTTGCTAATGTAACAAACAGTTCCAATGGCCAATGATGCTGTGATCAGGATGAGAGAGACTGTCTCCTCAGGTGAGTAGACAAATCTTTTTTGTTTTGACTTTGTAGTGATAAGACTTGGCACTGTATCAAATTCATGTACCTTTTGCTAATGTAGCTAGGCATTCAGAGTCAAGGCACTTGATTCTTTTTTGAAATCTCTGTAGCTTAGTGTTAGATTATGTTACAAAATGGATGCAACGTTATAATATGGAATGTATGAAAACGATCTTCAGACTTGAGAATTCTTAGGTTGGTAGTTACTGTCAATGTATTTTGTTTTCAAAATTGAAACTGTAATATGTATCTTTCTCTGATCATATTTTGTGCCACAAATGGAAAGGATGCTCCTACCAAAGATAAAGCTCTCTTGTGCCTCTCTTGTATTCAGAAGTAGTGCAGGTTAGTCAGTACTGGAGGATTGTGGGGACTATGAGGAACGGGGAGGAATTTTCATAAAGGAAAAGCAGGCAACACATGAGTATACGAAGATGGAACTAGGTATAAGATACCTGCCCAGCAACTGGGTGTGGCCAAAGAATTTTTGGCTTGGGAGAATAAGTTCCAAGATAGCTGAGAAACAGCAAGTGTTCACGAGAGCTTCCAAAGACAAAAAGCTACCTACAACAACCCAGAGAATAAATGGCAGTTGTAATGCATTTATTGTAAGAAATGAGTTCTATTAAGACAGAAATTACAAGAATCTACTTGATTTTCCAGCCCCTGGTTGAAAGCCTAGTATAGATATTCAGAGTCTGAAGAATGAGCAGGTCTGTAAAAGTGGAAATAAAAAAGATAGAAAAATGTTAAATAATTAAGAGTGAAGATTTTCTAAATTTATTAGCAATGTCACAAATTAGCCTTTTATGAATGTAATTTAGGCTAGAAGACATAATCCTAAAATTTGGAAAATACCATTATGAGTTTCAGATAATATTTGTAATCAAAACATGCCAATTTAAGATACACATAGGATAACATCACACAGCACTATCAAATATTTTAGGAATAGAGAGACCTAAACAGCATTTGAAGGACTAATTTTGCGCTGCTGGGAAAGCTTTCTGTGTTCACTTTCTAAAGTAGGGGAGAAAATCACATTTTCCGTCTAAGATTCGACTGGGAAGTACTTCATGGCTTTGTTTTTTTTTTTTTTTTGAATAATGCATGTATTTATAGATGAGGACAAATAAGAGACTATTTGGGTACAAGGACCTAAAGACTTCAGAATTTTAGTTAGATCCTTAGAAATGACTCACCTTTGAACCTATTCAGGAGACAAAGCAAGAAAAGAACCTGCAGTGGAATACTAAAAACCTCTAGTTCTTCATGTAACACTTCTTGATATGTAGGGAGCAGGAAGAACAAAATGTTCCTGATCATGGTTTTTAATCCTTCTCAAACCTTTGTTCCCTGGGGCAGCTGGCAGGGCTCAAACCAACAGGTCGGTGGAGTAGCTGCCTCTTCATGCTGGATCCAATAAAGAGATCAATCTCTCCACTTTCCTTTGGAGGCTCGGGGAGAACACGATTGATCTCAGAGCTATTTTATTTATTTAGTGAAATCTCTAAGGTTTAGGTCGATTAACTTGTAGATTAAGCTACACTCTGAAAGGAAGTTTAAGATGTCTTAACCTTCAAAATGGGAATGGCATTCTCACTAGTATTTGAACTCACTGATGTTACAAATTTGTGGAAGGATGTTATCCATTAAGGTGAAAGCAGAAAGGGGCAATAAAGATGACTCAGAGGGCTAACTAAGTACTTTACCTTCAGAGAAGCACATATAAAAATCTGCCTGAACCATATATAAATACATATGAATAGTTAAAGCTTTGAACACCTGGTTCTTAACTGGCAAAGTCATATAAAATACTGACATACCTTCTACTTGTATTTTGATCTTCAGGCAAGTTACTATTTTTATTATATGTGCTTAGGAATTTAGCCTCGTAATCAGTCAGCTCAGAGGGCATTTATTGAATGCCAACTGTATGCCAATATAATCCCAAGATAAAATTTAACTTAGATTTCTCTGTACCTGCAGTGGTCTAATTCTTGGATTAATGGCTGTGTTGGTTACATTCAGTGGTTCTTGTCACCTTTCCCCAGCAATTTGAGAAGTAGACATTTTCAGAGTTCAAAATCTATTAAGATGCCCTGTGCCTGGTTTAGTTAGCTGAACTGGTTGGAAATGTGGCACTAATGAGGCCAAGGTTCACTCCCCATATGGTTCTGGTCACTCTGTAACAGAAAAACTTTTCCATAGCCGCAGGCTGTATCTCTTGCACCACTTTGCTTCTTGGTTTGGCAACTTTAGCCCTGATTCAGAAAGAGTGGAGATCCTTCAGTAATTCAAAGTTCAGATACTGTGATCATTATTCAGCAACATCTCTGCTGTTAACCCTTGTCCTAGCTAAGGGAGCCTGCACAAATGGGAGAGAGTAGACTCATGGTCATCAACTTACAAATCGAATTTCCAGGTGTGTGATGGGAAATGTGGAAAACCACAACCAATGTGTCCAAAGCAGTTCCTGTCAACTGTTGCTTTGCCTTTGTATAGGTGTTAATTTATTTAATCTTCATATTAATCCTCTGAAGTAAGCATCTTTAATAGTTCTATTTTATTCACAAGGAAACTGGAACAAAGAGATCTTCAATGACTTTTCCCCAAATCAACAGGAACCCCATGAGCTGATTACAGAGCTCTTTTGTCAGCTACTGCATTGCTAGGGAAGAAATACACTATCTGGTCAGACAGCTCTCAAAGAGATGAAAGCTCTTGGTGAACTCAGTTCTGTTTCTACCGCGGACTACAGGATGGTTTGATTTATTTTTATTCTATAGCTAAATCACTAAGTACACCAGTTATCTAACATCAGTGCATGGGCTTTCATCTTTTCAACACTGTTGACGTGATAAACTAAGAACACATGTACTTCAATGTTTCCTTAGAAATTAAAAGTTTTACAAAACTTTGCCCCTGTTATCTGTCCAGTGAAACACTATTTAAGCTACTGTATGACTCAGAATGATGTCTTGTCTCTACCGGTTTCTTCTCATAAGCCTCACAGGCATATTCAAGTCTTCCTTCGGAGTAAAACTTCTGCAGGTGTAATCTTTCTTACAGCCTGTTCGTGCTCTTACATCCTTTCTGTTCTTGAGTTCTGAAAATCTCCTTCCTCGGTTGATGCATCTATTCTAAGTCCCTTAGAGATCACCAATCCTCTCTGTAAGATGGTGTTATGCCCAGATCTCTAATTCCCCAAAGACCACCAGGAGACTTGAGTCCAATGCGAGCACACAAGGGCAGTTGATTCAAGCTCAAGCTTGGGATTCAACCATCACTGAAGCAGCAGTATGTATACTAATGTTTCTCATGTTGGCAATTTTTAGCTTCATTCCACTGTGGTTAGAAAAGATACATGGTAGAATTTCAGTTTGGTTTTTGAAAGATTTAGACTTATTTTATGACCTAGTATATGGTCTACATTAATAAATTTTTGTGAAAAAAAATGTGTGTTCTGCAGTTGAAATGAGATGTTCTCTAGATACCAAGCAGATCCATTTCATCTACAATGCAGATTAGGTCTAGTGTTTGTTTTTTTTTTTTTCTAGTTGATATGTGTACATGAAAGTTGGGTACTGAAATCATCAGTATTTTTGTATTGGAGTATGTTTCTCTTTACATTCATTACTAATATTAAATAACTGATGTCCTAACATTGAATGAACATATGTTTACTGTGTTATATCTTCCTATTGAAATGATCCCTTAATGATTACATATGACCTTCTTTGTCTCTTTTAACAGGTTTTGCTTTAAAATCCATTTTGTCTATTAGGATAGCTTCTCTATTTACAGGAGACATCTTTTTCCCTACCTTCAATTTTAGTCTGTATCTTAGGAGAAGGGTATTTCTTGCAGGCAACTTATAGATGGGTCTAATTTTATGTATCCAGTCTATACCTTCCAGTTGGAAGATTTAGTCCATTTAATATTTAAGTTTATATTAATGTGTAAAGACTTGTCATTTTTCTCTAAATATCTTTTGCCTGTTTGGGATAGCCTTTATTTTTACTAGGTTTTCTGACTTCACATCCTTTCACCAATGTGGGGAGTGAGTGGGGTTGTGCCACTGCAGCCTTCACTCACCTTGTTCTGGAACACAGTGCTTCTCTACCAACATCTACACATTCCAGTATTATATCTCCTAAATATACAGAGTTGTCAAAGATAACAATCAACGGGGAAAAAGAAGTAAAGATGTTTACACATAGAACCCTGTGCAGCAAGCTGCAGAGTTGGAGATAGATCTTTCTGCTAGCAGAAGCTAAAGAGCCCAAGGGTATGTTCTGTAGATGAGAGAAAGGAGGCATTTGGAGGATTTATGTAATAGTATTAAGGGATCACTCTGCTTCTTAGGCAAACACAAACTTGTTGATTTCTATCAGACCGCAGTCCTTTGGCAAAACTGGCACTCTTCTGTGTTCCTCCCTTCCATGTGTGTTCCCTTCCTCTTGTCCTCAGAAACCCCAGAGGAACTGCTCTGCAGGAGGACAGTCACGGTTCTAGAAGTTGTGATGAGACTTGGTGTTAGACTCCCAAGAATTGGGATATCCAAAACCTTTTATAAAAAATTAGTTCTATGCAAATTACTCAGTTATTGTGGCATATTTGCTCATTTATTTTCTTAGAGTCAGATTAGATGGAACAACCCTTTCTGCAATTCTTTCATTTATGATTCTCATAAGTTCTCGAAGAAATTTTTGGAAAAACTCAATTAGAAACTGTATACAGTGTGGTTTGATTAATTTATTAATGTAATGAAGCTTTTAGGTTTATGCTTCCCATTATGGATTGTTTTTTGCAAAATGATCTCTTGAACCTAATTCTGTGCCATAGTCTCTGGAAGTATCATTTAATTGACTATGGAAACATTTATTTATTTAGAGATTTAAAGATTTAATTTATTTTTATTGGAAAGGTGGTTATACAGAGAGGAGAGACAGAAAGGAAGATCTTCTGTCTGATTCATTCCCTAAGTGGCCGCAAAGGCTGGAGCTGAGCCAATCCGAAGCCAGGAGCCTCTTGCAGGTATCCTACACGGGTGCAGGGTCCCAGTGCTTTGGGCCGTCCTCGACTGCTTTCCCAGGCCACAAACAGGGAGCTGGAAGAGAAGCGGGGCTGCCGGGATTAGAACCAGTGCCCATATGGGATCCCGGCATGTTGAAGGCAAGGACCTTAAGCACTGTGCCACCGTGCCAGGCCCTGGAAACATATTTTAAAATGACATTGCCAATAAAGCAAAAATATTAATTGTGACATTAGTGTACTACCTTCAGCATAAATATTTTAAAACTCGTATTTGATATCCAAAAGTTGAAAATATCAATTTTTAAAAATGTGTTAATATAATGGAACTCAAATATGATTTGGTGGAAAAGCTCCTATTTTAACATACTAACAAGTACTTACAATTCTCTTTGAACATTTAAGACTGTTGTCATGCTGTGGACAAACATTTGGATGAAACAAAGTAGACTAATTGAACTATTATAAACTCTTCTCACTCTGTCCTTAGCCTGAAAACAAGAGTGCTCCTCTAAAGGGGTGAATTTTTAAGGAGGCATCACATCCTCATTTTCAAATGGCACTTTGTGGAGCTCTTTGGAACCTGAGTGTAGTGATGCAGGCTGTCAGGTCAGCTGCGTGTCTTTGATAGCTCGTAGTTAACCCTTCTGACAAGGAAATGTTTGGATGTCTTGCTTATGCATAAATCGTCATGAATAGAAACATTTTTGTTTATATAAATCAAGGCCATGAATCCCTCTATATGACCCTATATATTCTGCAGATTAAAAAGTATCAGCAGGGTAGACTGTATGCATAACATGTTGAGTAGTGATGCTTTTTTGATGTTTTGAGGGAGAAAAATGGGTCAGCCTGCTTGGGTTTTGTAGGCTGTTTTGGGTGCAGTATTTTCTGAGTACAGTAGTAATCTCCCATTCCAGTGTAGTCATTTCTAGTTCACCATGTGCATTTTCATATTCCTTTTGTTTTACCACCTAGACTAAACTGATAATTCATTTTTCCATAATTGGAAATTTTCAGTCTTCTTAAACCCTTCAGACCTTTTAAAAATTAGGTTGAGATGGGAGTAGGAATTATAGCAAATGAGTCCCAAACAATTTCCTGAAGAGTTTAGATACTACACATATTGACGCCTCACTATAACATATTTGGGTTTACTCTTTAGAATCACCAGATAGTTTCTCCTACTTTGATAAAATTTCAATTTACATCATTTAATGAATAGCAATGGCCTAGTTTTAAGGCTCTGCCTTTTTCTATAAGTGGTGTTTTATTACCTTCTAGAGTAGTTGTTCAAAAAGAATTACTGTGTATGAATATTGTATGTATTTGTGTGATACTTACAAATTGAATTGTAAACTTCAAGAATTTGGGGACATAGTCTTCGAAAAGTTTGACAGAATTACTTTATGAAAAAGCTGCATAGATTTCAAAAATTCTGTGTCATATTAAGCTTATCTTTCAACTTTATTTTTTTTTTCATGAGCTGTTTGAAGTACTCTTGTCTTATGCTTACTCTCTACAGCAAACGCTTTTTGAATTTGGTTACCTACATGAAGTTTACTTGGTTTTCCAGACAAACATTTATCATGTAATAGATGTCTTTATGCTATTATGTTTTTTTTTGTAAAGCTGTTGTAATGAAAGGGTCTAACTCCATCTTCCATATGTTAAACCGCTACTCAAGCAAAATAGATTCTGACTTTAAATTGCATGGTCATTAGGCATTATGTACATGCACATGCAGGACATTAATGAAAGTATGGCTTTCCTTAGTATGAAAACCACTGCGGTACCATGTAATGATTTGTATCTGTACTTGGTTCAATTTCCATCTCAGAAATATCCTAGCTATGAGGTTTTGGGCCAGTGGGTGTATTATACCAAGACTCAGTCCTCAGTTGCTAAACAGTGAAGGTCCCTCGAAGAAGGCAATATACAATGCTTGGCTGATCATACATCGTCACTCTGTTAGATTACTTGTAGCTGAGGATGTTTAATGATATATGCTTTAATTCTTATGCCAGATAAGACAACTGTAGAATGAATTATTATCTTGAATGGCAGCTGAATTTTTCATATTTCCAATCTGTTTATATTAAATCCATAACATTTCAAAGACAGTATAAAAACTTGAGTATTGGAGCCAGTATTGTGGTATTCTATGTTAATCCGCCACCTAAAATGCTGGCATCCTGTTTGGGTACTGGTTTCAGTCCTGACTGCTCTACTTCTGATCTGGCTACAGCCTACCAGACCTGGGAAAGTAGTGAAGGATAGTGCAAGTGCTTGGGTCCTTGCAACCACTTGGGATACCCAGGGGGAAGTTCCTGGCTTTGGCCTTGCCCAATGCTGGCTACCACAGCAGTTCAGGGGTAAGCCAGCATATGAACCATCTCTTTACCTTTCTCCCTTCCTCCTCCTTTATAATTCTGCCTTTCAAACAAATAGATCTCTGAAAATATAAAAGATTTGGAGATCTAAGAATTTACATTTGTTAATACATTCTTTGTCATAACTCTGGATACCAGATTCTATTGTTACTTTAGATTATTTCTGTACTTTAAAAATCATTTGAGAGGCAGAGAAATATCAAACCAGTGCATTTCTATCCTTGGTTTGATCCTTAAATATCCACGACACCTGGGGTTGGATCAGGAATTAATTCCATGTGTCCTGCAGGCATGGCAGGGATTCAGGTACCTGAGCCATTAGAAGGAAGCTGGAATCAAGCAGACCCAAGACTGAAATCTATGGATGTGAGCATTTGATGTGGCATCGAAAATCTAGTGCCAAATGCACCTTTAAGATTATTTTTAAGGAATAGGACACTGCTTCCTCTGATCTAAACATAGGTGTCTGTTGTGCTTAGTTCTTGCTACTGTGCTATGAGAGTTAATTTTCCCATTATGACAGTATCTCCATTCCACTTGTAATGTACCTTGGATGAACATATCACAGGGAATAGTACATCCAAGGCACTTAGTTATCATCGAGGCATGCTGGGAATCGTTTATCAAGTTTACCAGCCTTTGAAAGACAAACTCTTATTATATGAAACAACTTACAATGGTTGAGATTTTAATTGGGGCCATTTCTGATTGCTGAATTAAAGGAAAAAAGACATGATTGAGAGTTCAGGCATTATACCAATATCCCAGAGATTTCTAACTTGATGTGGATACTTAAAAATTCAATTGCTGAAGCCTTGAAGTGTGGGCATGCATTTCAGATCTGTATTCTTAACATCTTTGTCAGATGCTTCTTAGAATCTAGTCCGGAAAGAACTGAACATGGACGCTGGTCAGAGTACTCATGGAAACTGCTTTAGAAATGCTGATAAGCAAAGGGAAACAGCAAGTGGAGTAGTCGATAGTATTCTCATAATTAATAGGACCGTTAACCGATACAAATGGGCATTCTGGTATCAGACTATGTGGATTCAAGTTCTGAGCCCTGCACTAGCAGAGTCACAAAAAAAATTAGGCTTGTTTGGTAGTGATTTCTTTACTTGTAAGAACAATATTGCTTTTTGGGAGCTATTTTTAAGATTAAATGAGGTAATATATGTGTAAACACCTTAGAAAATTCCTTAAAACTGGTAATTACATGATAAATGTTACCCATCTTTACAAATAACTTAAGAATCATTAACGATAATGTTCTCCCCAATTACTGTTAGAAATGTAAAATCTTCCACAGTGTAGTACTACTATTCCTCCCCAATGTTACCTTGTAACATTCTGTATCAAGATCCAGAGTTCAGTTATTCTGCCCTTAAATTTGAGTGAGCTAATGAATGCATCAGTGTAGATTAGGGTGGAATAGTGATTTCAGAGATCAGGCCCTAGAAGTGATGTTGCTTCTGCATTCTTTGCTTCTATGCTTGTATGAGGAGTCCTGAGTTGCAGTGAGAATCTGATTACTCTGAGGCTGCTGTGATGGGTGGAAACCAAGTCCCCCAGAGAAGCCACAGTTAGGTGCTCTGGATGACACTCTAGTCTTTGATCATAGCTCAGCCATGTAATGGAAGTGCCTCCAGCTTTCTTCATAGTTTAGGTCCTTGACCACACAGAAAAGATGTAAAAAATTCCTGCCATATCCAGCTCCCTCACCTAATGAAATCTAGAACATAATATTAATTACAGTATTGGGGATGCCTTGTTATGTGTGAATATTCTATGGGACTTAAATCTTTCCAACTCCAAGAATGCTTTACACTTCTCTGCTTACTATGAAGTCTTTGTCACCTTACACACAGCTGTTCTTAACTTACAGAACAGTGTAACGTACTATGTGTTAAAAAATCCTTATTGAGCAATTAGATGATTTATGTTTTATACTCAAATTATTTTCACTTATAAGGGTATTTCACAAAGTTTGGCAAAGTGGAATTTAAAGAAATTGCTGATGCAAAGTATTGTGTAATCTGAATATTTTTAGATACATATTTCTATGAAAATTTTAAATATTCCTTTTTAATACCAGAGTGGAGTTGCTGAGTAATAGTAAATGGTTTGAATATGGAGCTATTGAAATGTTTTATTGGCATTATTGCCTACAAAACTCATCCCGAGATGTCCTGTCAGTTAACCCATCATCCCGTATTTTGAACATGAGTACTCATGACTTTATAAGCTGGAATGATGACTTTTGGTCATTTCAACACTAATATTCTATTTGATTCTATCACAAATGAGTTGGAGGCAGCTTCTTGGGCTGTTCCATATCACTGCAAGTCAAAGGATGGAGCAGCTTCAATCCATCCAGCCAACTAAGCACTAGTACATGATATAAATTGAGTCAACCAAGCTTACATCACAGCACAATGCAAATTATCCAGTCAACTGTAGTGGCTTGAGAATATAGACACCTGATCCGTGTAAGCATGGTGAGGTTTAAACTATCCAATCAATACAACTACATCCTGTTTCATGGCAAATGACTGAACCAGGCAAACAGGTCCTTTCAGTTCCATGTACAGAAACCAATTTGGAACAATCGGCAATCGTATGAGCTATAGAAGAACAAGATCTTATTTCAAAATGAAATATTTTCTTGCTATAAGTGCTCACATTCCTGTGATTTTTCTGAGAACCTGAGATCTTTCAAGAACCTGAGGTTATGGACACATCCCAGAAATGTTCCAAATAATCTAGCCTTAGTTTTACCATTTTCAACTGTCTGGGATGTTAAAATTAGTACATCAACTTTGAAACAAGTTTGCTAGCCTCATGATTCTTTTTCAGTTTTGTCTTTAGATTTTTCCATCTGCTGGTTCATCCCCTAAGTGGCACAAAAGCTGAGGCTGGACTTCAATTGGGTATTCCACATGTGTGTAAGGGGTTCAAGCACTTGAACTTCTTTGCTATGTTTATAGGCTATTAGTGATGAGTGTTGAATTGGAAATGGAGCAGACAGGTGGCCATACAGGATTGTCACCATTGCAGATGGCATCTTTTTTGGCTGTGCCACAATACTGGTGATTCTCTACCTGATTTTAGGAGACCAGGGATAAAAATATGGTTCACAAGCTGTGTCAAATATTTCTGCAAACTTGAAACTAAATACTTTTTCAATGAAAAGCTAGGGCCGATGACAGATGTTTATTTTACTGGTTAAGACACCTACATCCCATGTGGGTATGGGTTAGAATACCTAGATTTGAGTCCTGGTTCTGGCTGCCAATTCTAGTTTCATTAGTGCAAACCCTGGGAGCCCGTGTGATGGCTCAAGTAGCTGGTCTCTACCACCTTCATGGGAGAATGGCTTTATGTACTGGCTGTGGCCTAGCATTTTCACTTCCATAATGAAAATTTTGAGACTAACAAACAAGCTTTCTCTTTCCCTCTCAAATAAACACTAAGCAAAAAATGTAAATTTTTAAAAGATTTATTTATTTTTATTGCAAAGTCAGATATACAGAGGAGAAGACAGGAAGATCTTCCGTGTGATGATTCACTCCCCAAGTGACTGCAATGGCTGGTACTGTGCCAATCAGAAGCTAGGAGCCAGGAGCACTTCCAGGTCTCCCATGTGGGTGCAGGGGTCCCAAAGCATTAGGCCATCCTCTACTGCTTTACCAGGCTACAAGTGGGGAGCTGGATGGGAAGTGGAACCGTTGCCCATATGGGATCCTGGTTCATTC
The DNA here is from genome assembly GCF_017591425.1 of Ochotona curzoniae. Taxonomy (NCBI): domain Eukaryota; kingdom Metazoa; phylum Chordata; class Mammalia; order Lagomorpha; family Ochotonidae; genus Ochotona; species Ochotona curzoniae. Next base: position 19,170,271 of record NW_024464939.1, on the reverse strand, counting down.
AAGGTGAGGACTTCAGCCACTATGCTATGGCGCTGGGTCCCCAAAAATGTAAATTTTTGTGAACCGAACTTAAAATATTTTTGTATTAAGGCAAGATTAACAGATTTGAGTTTCATTGATTTTGGCCAAACTTAGAACTTATCTTGTATGGCTCACACATTTTAACACTGAAATCTTAATCTGGGGATATAATTGTCAAACTACTAGCAAAGTCATGTATGTTTTTGAATTCCTCCCATCATGTAGCCATTTTTGGCAAGGTTCTAAATGGTAGCCTAAATGAAAGGGCCTGGGCAGTGCTTAGTTCTTTAAATCCTTTCAAATCAATCGCTTTTAAGCAACACAGGGGTTTAGGACATGTTTCTTGTTGGTGGTGTTTTTTTTTTTTTACATTTAAATTTTTTTTGACTTCACATAGTTATTTAGGGTTCAAAGGGTCAAGAGTTAGAGGAAAGTGGTTGAGACTATTGCTTCCACATTCTTCCTTCCTGTATTGGGGCAAGGAGTCAGATAAGGGGAGATGCCACATCTAGCCTTACAAGTATCCCAGGGTCCCCGATGTGGGGCATGCTCTAAGGATCCTGCTAAAGTGATTTTGATAGTTCAACAGTTCTGAATTGCTGTTGATCCTACCACTCCAATCATGATGATATCTCTCCAGAGTCCACTGATAGTCCACTTAGAGTCTCCATTTGCCCAGATACTTATGGTGAACACTTTGCTGAGGTAGTTGATCAATTTGTTCTGTCCTCTGTCTTCTATGATGGTAACAGATGTCCTCTGCAGGCTCCAATGAACTGCCATATCCTCCATATTCATCTGGAGTGCTGTCAGCTGCTCTGTCTAAGCTCTGGAAGAGGCTCAGATCTGACACAGGCATTCCATACTCAGGCCCTGGAACCTGCAGTTCTCCCCATCGTTGGAGTTCTGAGTCCAGTGGTTCAGTTGTGGGGGAATCCCCAATGATGCCTCATCTGAGCTGATCCAAGACCTGATTTCTGTGTATGCTTGCCAGTAGTGGGTGTGGCACAGTCTTTTGCCCAAACCGGCCTATGCACATGCTGGTGGCTGCAATTGCTGGGTCAGTTCTGTTTCCATCCCTTTTTTCTATGCAAACCAATGGGTGTTGCAGCCCAGCCCCATCCTGCTCACCACACACTCGGGCTTCACAGAAACCAGTGGGAGCTGCAGCCTAGTCCAAGTGACCCACAACAACCCCCACCAGTCCCGACCTCCTGCATTGTTTCCCGTGCTTGCCAGTATGTACAGCAGACCGGCCCAGTCTGTCACACATCTTATTCAGATCTCATACATGTCACTCCGCATTGAAGCCTAGCTCATACCAGGCAGCCCCACTATCCAGTCCACATGTGTGCCAGTGGATGCCACCCTTTGCTAGCCATGCCTTCCCCAGTCCTGGTTCTCATTCTCACGAGTCACAGTGGTAATCCAAGAGGGAGGTGCTACTGTTTCCCTACTCGTCCCACTCCCGATCTGGGATCTTGCCTCTCCAGATGAATTTGCCCCCTGTGCCAGCATTTGCCAGGTGATGCTGCAGCAAAGCCCAACCAACCCTCACCCTGGCTTGTGCATGCACCAGAAGGTGCAGTCAGCCTGGTTGTCCCCTGATTCAGCTCACATGTAGGCCAACAGGTGTTATAGTCCTGCCTGGCCTGGTCTACTCCGATCCTAGCTCTCATGTTCACCAATGGGAGTAATGGGCCAGCATGGAGCCTGCACCACCCCTAGCTCCTCTACTGGGTTCAACGCCCCCCTCCCCGCCCCCGGGTCTCACATGTGCTGGAAGGGTGCTGCAGCCCAGTCTGGCATGGTCCGCCTCACCTCAGCATTTGCCAGTGTGTACTGTAGTCTGACCCTCTCCAGCCTACCCCCAGTTCCAGCTCACACTGGTGGGGGCTACAGTCTAGCCAGCCCAGCTAGCCCCTAAGCACAGACCTAATGTTAACTGGCTGATATTGCAGCCTGACCTGGCATGTCCCACAACCTATTTTGGTTCTTGGATTTGCCAGCAGGTGATATGAACTGGCCCATCCTGGCCCACTCCAGACCTGAGCCAAATATATGCCAATGAGTATTGTAACCTGGCCTTGTCTGGGCTGTTCCCTTGGTTCTTGAGCTCATCTGCAGGGACTGTGTCCCAACAGAGGAGTTGCCCAGGCTCCTCTGTCAGAACCTCTTCTAGTGCCAGATCTCATGCACACCAGTGGGTCCATGGCTCAGCCTTACTTAGTCCACCTTCTGTACTAGCAGGAACAGTGGCCTTTCCTGATCAGCCCTCACCCACTCTAGTTCTTGCTGTTGGGTGCTACAGCTCAGCCAAGCCTGATCCACACATGGCTCTGCAGGGGCAGAGACCTAACCTAGTCCATCCTATACCCAGCCTGGTTCTCACAAGCACCAGTGGGTACTGGAGTCAAGCCCAATCTGGCGCATCCCAGACCCAGTCCACACTCATGCTGAGGGAGACTGCAGTCATGTCCAGACCAAACCCAGCCCCCACTCCAGCCCTCACATTCACCAATGGGACCCACAACCCAACCAGGGCATCCCCTTAGCCCTCGACCAGGCCTATTCCCAGTCACGCAAGTGATTGCTTTGACCTAGATTGGCATAGCCTCTGTCTTGGCTTTGGGTGAGGCCTGGCTGTTCCATTTCTATCCAACTCCCTGAGAATCTAAAGAGCAGCAGAATATGAGCCTCCCTGCTAATATTCTAGAGAGCAGTAGAAGATGAGCCAAGTGCTGGACCCCTGGCAATCACTTTGAAGCCAGGAGTCTGAAACTCCAGTCTGACCCAGGACCCAGCCCTTGTGGCCATTTGGGTTTGGATCAGTGGTGGACTGTATCTCTCCACACCCCTCCTAATCTCTTACTCTGCCTTCCAAATAGACAGATCTTTTGAAATACGTGTGTGTAAACCTTTAACAAAGGAAAATGATTTCTAAACTCATGTTTAGTGTTATTCCAATAAACATTCTCCTTCATGCTGAAAATTCAGCCTGATAGGGCAGCAAAACATGGCTGTTGGGAGCAAAGGAACAGAGTGTTAAGCTGGAGAATCCCAAGCCCATGAGGGTCATTTGTAGTCCGATCATTGCTACCTCCCAGGGTTTTGTGAGCACAAAATGAGCGAGCACATGAAAGAGTAGGTGACAGTGGGTGACACAGGTGTTCAGTACATGTCAGAATGCCATCTGTCTTTCTAGATATCTGTCACCACTTGGCTTTCAACTGGCTTTTCAACTTCTTCCCTGGATAGTACTCTAAACATGGATATTTTTTTTCTATCCAACAGATTAATACTCTGATTCATCATGTTACAAAGCTATTAGTATAAAGGTGTAATCTTACCTACTTGTTTCAAAGTCACAGGCTTGACAATCATCTCATTTGCCATGGAGAGGATGAATCCCATTTACCTTGCCTTATTTTAGCATCAGTTCAAGAAGGTGACTTTTCCTAGTTTTATTTTTACCACTTACAGATTTTGCAACTGATATAATGCGTGAAAAATTCCTATGCACTGATAATTCCATGGATGAAAACATCTAGTATTGGAAGTCAACTTAGAATTCATTTGGTTTTCTGATAATTTAAATTGCTTTTGCACTGATTAGGGAATCAACATGTGATTAGGCCATAGGACCAAAGGAAGAAACAGAAGCAAACTTAGCTACTATCTACCAAAACATTTTCATCTTTTTTGAGACTTCAAATTGTTACTGGGAAATGATACATTTTTTTAATAGAAGCTCCATCCAATCCTAGACACCTTTGTAAATAATAGCTCCAGATATTTAATCCATCCCTAAAGTTCTGGAAATTCTGTGTTAAAGTGGCCTTATTTTATATTAACTGAAGAAAAATGTATGCCCTTTAAAGGTACCATTCTTAACATCCAGAAACAAGTCAGGAGCCGATCAAGACTAGAAAGCAGATGTGTAATGGTTCCCATTCAAAGTCTTGGGGCAATTGCAGATGTTTGGGAGCATGAACGTTGTCATGGAGAGGAACTCTTCTGTGAAGACTTGACAGGTGTTTTTCTGAGTTTCTCAAAACACTCTTTTAATAAGCAGATGTTATCATTCTTGGACCCTCCAGAACATCAACAAGCAACATGCCTGTGCACACCCCGAAGTTGTTGCTGTAACCTTTGCTCTGGAGCTGAGATGTGCACCTCTTAGCACCTGCTGTGACGGTGCTTTGTCTTCATCTCCTGTTACAGTTCTTGGAGCACATGTTGCACGATCTTGATCGAAACTTGTTTTAACACTTTAACAGAAAAAGCCCTGCTCTTTCCTTTAGCTGATGTGGGCCTGAGAGTTTGACACTCTTTAAGCGGACTCTTGGCTTCCCTTTAGTTTCCACGTCTGTCCCCAACAGCGGACAGACCCCATTGTTTTTTTTTTCTCACAAATTGGTAAAACCTCTAGGCTCATCCTCAACATCTCAGCCCTTCTTAAAGTGAGTTACTCACTTATCAATGGCTGACTTCTATTGAAGCACCATTCCCATAAATTGTTTATAAATTATCAGTGATTTTGCCAGTTTTCCATCCACCCAAGTCTCACCATCAGTTTTATGGTCTTTTAAAATTTTCATTTGAAAGTTACATAGATGGGCCCGGCGGCTTGGCCTAGTGGCTAAAGTCCTCGCCTTGAATATGCCAGGATCCCATATGGGCGCTGGTTCTAATCCTGGCAGCTCCATTTCCCATCCAGCTCCCTTTGTGGCCTGGGAAAAAAGTCAAGGACAGCCCAAAGCCTTGGGACCCTGCACCCGCGTGGGAGACCTGGAAGAAGTTCCTGGATCCTGGCTTTGGATCGGTATAGCATCGGCCGTTGCGCTCACTTGGGGAGTGAATCATCAGATGGAAGATCTTCCTCTCTGTCTCTCCTCCTCTCTGTATATCTGACTTTCCAATAAATAAATAAATCTTTATGTAACTTTCTTTTTTTTTTTTTTTAAGAAGAGGGAAAGATCTTTCATATGCTAGAAGAGAGCAAGTGAGCTTTCATATGCTGGCTCACTACCCATACAGATGCAGTGACTGGAGCTAAGCTGATAACAAAGCCAGGAACCAAGAGTTTCTTCTGGGTTTCCCAAGCCATAAATAGGAAACTAGATCATAACTGGAACTGCTGGACTGGAACTGATGCTCATACGGGATTCCAACACCACAGTGGAGGCTTAGCCTACTATGCCATGAGGCTACTCCTGATTTTTGGGTTGTCACTTTTTTTTTTTTTTTTTGGTAACATAGCTTTAAAGATGTTATTCCTTTGAAAGGCAAATAGTAGGAGTGAGGAATCGGGGAAATCATCAATCAGGCTCATTCCCCAAATGGCTGCAATGACCAGGGCCAGGCTAGGCTGAAACTAATGGCCGGGAGCTACTAGCCAAAACTCCACCCAGCTCCCCAATAAAGGTAGCGGGAGAGACGAGAGCAAGGAGGCTGGGACAATCTTCCTAGGCTTATTAGCAAGGCTTTGGATTGGAAGTAGAGCAGCCGGGGTTGATTTGCACTTCCATATTGGATGCTGGCACACCAATTGGCAGCTTAACTTTATATATCACAGTGCTAGCATTAGCTGCTCAAAAGCATTTGGCTCAATTTTAGTAAAGTTGCTCTGAGATAGGTTCTTCTTAAACTAATGTCTTATTCTTCTCGATACCTTAAATTAGATTCTGTTTATACATAAGTTAGGAAAAGCTAGTGTAAAACCATTTTGGAATTCATTGTGATTTTTTTTTTTTTCATAACACATTTGCCAATAACTTTCAAACAGCCCTCATATTGGCAGGCCTAGAGACTCGTTGTGCTAAAACACAGAGTGGCTTTTGGGAATTACATTTCCTAGCTAGTCTTCCTCCCAACAACCTTTCTCAAGGTCTTATAACATCATAAATTTAAGCTTACCAAATTAGTAATAAAAATTGATACTTAATGGCTGAGAAAATAAACCAGATGTTTCTAAAGAGACTTCTCTATTTAAAAGGCAGAGTTAGGGAGAGAGAGAAGGAACGCATGTGAGAGAGCTGTCTTCTGCTGGTTCTTCCCCCAATGGCTATTATCACTGGAACTGGGTCAGGCCAATGCCATGAACTTGAAACTCCACCCATGATCCCCATTTGGGTGGTAGAGGCCCAAGCCCTCGGTACATCATCACTCTACTGAATGCATCAATACGGAGCTAAGTCAGAACAGCAGCTGGAATTCAATTGAGTTCTCATTGGGAATACTGGCATCATAGATGGCAACTTAACTGACTGCACAGCTCTGGCCCCTACAGTAAATTTGAACAAGGTTCCTGTGAAAACACAGTGCAAACTCTAGAGCTCATTTGTTATGACTTCTAATGTTAAGGCACTGTGAGATAGAGCATGAGGTGATGTTACAGTAATTCTTCACTTGGGATAACAATTTGAATGTGTTTGAAAGCTTTTCTTAAGTCTTAACCCAAATGAAGCCATGAAAATAGTAAGAGAATGAAATAAGTTCCTGGATTTGAAGTTCAGTGTGTCTCCTTATTTGGATAAGCTGTGTTGATATTCACATGTCTTTGAAGAATAGGAACATTAAAATAAGCTGACAAAGGTTAAATTTGTTCACTTTCACACACATACAACTTAGTATTGTTTTGCTTGCATAGTTACTGAAAACTGGTGTAGATTTAATGTGGTTTGTACATTTTTTAAGATTTTTATTTCTCTTAACAAAATTCTATTAGATTAGAAAAGCAAATCTTAGTCAACTTAGGTAGCCAGCAGGACAGAACACAAACTTATTGCTGAAACCCTGCTCCTGGATAAAAATCTACTGATTTCTTTAATCATTTGGAATATTTGTTACTAATTTTTTTAATTGTAGAAACTTGTAAAAGTAAGAAAAGCTTAAGTTGCTCTACCTGATTTTTTTTAAAATAATTGTCCATGGGCCCAGTGGCGTGGCCTAGTCTAGTGGTTAAATTCATTGCCTTGAATGCGCCAGGATCCCATATGGACACCAGTTCTAATCCCATGAGCTCCACTTCCGATCCAGATCCCTGCTTGTGGCCTGGGAAAGCCGTTGAGGATGGCCCAAAGCTCTGGGACCCTGTACCCATGTGGGAGACTGGAGGAGGTTCCTGGCTCTTGGCTCCAGATCAGCACAGCACCAGCCGTTGCGCTCACTTGGAGAATGAATCATCAGACGGAAGATCTTTCTGTCTCTCCTCATCTCTGTATATCTGACTTTGTAATAGAAATAAATAAATCTTAAAAAATTGTTTTACATATCTTACTTTCTGAATTTTAAGGGATATTTGTCTTATCTGCTTTTTTTGCATGTAAATTCTTTTAAAAATGATTTATTTTGAAGGGATTACAGAAGGAGGAGAGACAGTGAAGGAGTCTTCATGTGAAGGTTCTCTCCTCCGATGGCCACAAAATGGCTAAAGGTGAACTTATTTGAAGTGCAGGAGGTTAGAGCTTTTTCTGGCTCTCTTACATGGGGTACAGAGGCCCCAGGACTTGGTCCATCATCTGCTGCTTTTCCTAGACTATCAACAGAGCAGGGCTAGATGTGGAGAACTAGGACAAGAACTGGCGTCCATATGGGATGCCAGTGCCGCAAGTGGAGGATTAGCCTGAAATGCCGTGACACTGGCCCCTGTTTGCAAGTTTTAATGTCCAGGCTGATTGAAAGAGCTCTGAAACTTTGAAAGGCCTGGGGTATTCTTTGAGGGTGACTTTAAACAGTTTTGTTTATTCATGTATTTGTAAATCTCTTAAAGGTATTTTTTTTTTTTTTTTGGAAAGGCAGATATACAGAGAGAAGGAGAGACAGAGAGGAAGATCTTCCATTAGAAGGTTCACTCACCAAGCAGCTGCAACAGCTGGAGCTGAGCCAGTCTGAAGCCAGCAGCCTCTTCCGGGTCTCCCATGTGGGTACACGGTCCCAAGGCTTTGAGCTATCCTTGACGGCTCTCCCAGGCCAGAAGCAGGGAGCTGGATGGGAAGCGGGGCTGCTGGGATTAGAACCCGCACCAATATGAGATCCTGATATGTTCAAGGCAAGGTCAGGCCTCTGTAATACTTAAGTTACTTTTATAATTCTGCAAAGGTGGTGAGATATTTATTCTTTGTAGTAGAAATACTAAGAAAAGGAAAAGATAGGTTATTTTTCAAAGAATATTTTCCAGTTGAACAGTACCAAAGGATGCCTGTGATATTGAAAACATGGTTCCACTGTTCTGAATCTTCACCAACCCCTGCCCTTGACCCTCTCTCAAGGTTACCTATGATCTTGACTGGTTATTCCTTGCCCATGGGGTGAGGAAGAAGGTTTGCGGTGAGGGAAGGGGACAGAAAATTAAAGGGTTCGATTTTGGAAAACGGGGAGCTTCCATTTGATATTTCCATTTTGCCTGCATGAAAGGAAGTCAATTAGAAACCTACAGAAGTACTTTCAGAAAACTGAAATCACTTGTTATTTTTGATAGGAAAAAAAAATCCCTATATCTTTTTAAATCATCTGATTTTTCTCTTCAAGTGGCCAGGTGCAGGAATCTAGACTTATCACCGTGTCCTATTCCAAGATGCCATGTAACAATAGACAAAGCTTAAGAATCCCGATTTTCTCCTGTGTAAGCTTTTAAGGTATGTCCACTTGATGACAAATGAGAAAATGTCAAGGGCAGGTCTTACTCTTTCTCAAAAGTATGGTATCAGATACCAAGTTGAATTTTCTTCAGATTGGTTATTTTGCCAATATGAGAGAAAGGGAAGGAGAGAATGGAGGAGCGATTGTTGGAGGTACAGATTATGCCACCCTGATTTTGTTCAACATGTGGTAAACTCCTTGACTCCTGTTCAGTTAAGCCATATGAAATTGCTGCTTTTATGGGTTAAAATGGTTAACTATCAGCTGTGTCATAATCTGTACCATATTAGGTAATGGTGAACACCTGTAAGCTCAATCCTCATCAATTAGCACTTATCAAGTGACACTTTATGCAAGAATGTGTGAAAGAACCAAAGATTTCTAGACTCCCATGATCTGGGACTAAACCATTGTTTCTGAGTGAGTTTGAGTTTTTAAGACTCTCAATTGTTTTCTCTTGGAGCTAAGGTGTTTTGTTCTTCTTAGTAAGCAGAGTTCTTGCTTTTACATTGGAGTGACTAACTTGTATATAGAGTTTTCGTTTTAACTTTTTATTTAGCACGAGAAAACTATTTCATGTTATAAAATGTTCATAACCATATTTCAAGGGCTATAAAACGTTCCTTTAAGTGAACAGTTTATTAACCACTCCTGTTTTTGTGGACGATTGGGTGGTTAGGTTACTGTCTTTATATATAGAGCCCTTTCTGTTATTTCAGGTTATTTCACTAGGACAGGGTCCCCAAAGTAGAATTACTTAAAGGGCATGAACATTGAAAAATCTCTTGATACATGTCAACTGGAAATAGCTATATATTTAGTACTGCTTGATACATGAAGTTTGACTCCTCATCAGTCACAGGAAATGTCTACAAACTGCATAAAATGACTTGCTTACATGGTGGTCCATGTAACCGTATTCAGTGACAATGCTGCAATCCACATAAAGAAAAGGATTTGAAGTTACTGGTGTCTTGAGAACCATGAGCTTTTCTCAGAGGGAATGCTTCTGATCAAGTTGATACCATAAAGGAAGAACCAAGTTGCTGATGTTTATAAGATTTTTTGAGATTCTGTTTGTAATCATTTTCTGTGAGGAAATGAAAAAAGAGAGACTGAGCATCAATCTGTTTCTGGATTTTTCTAAAGAATGAGTTACAATTTTCACATCTTCAGAAACAAATGGAAGGCGAATTTATTTAGGTTTAGATGGTGTATTTTAGTTTAATTTATTTTGATAAATGACAAATAATTTAGTACTGACCAGTAGCTTCCATCATGAGCATGCTTATAAGTCCCTATCTATCCATTTTAGTCCAGTTCCCTAAATAAAGCTGTAAGCGAATACTTATTATACTATAACTTCTCTAGGTTAACCAAAAGAGGGCTAATTGCCTGTATCTGATATTGAGGATTGGGAGGCTGGGGAACTAACACAGAAGGAAAGAGCAAAGAACAGATGGGGTTGTCTTGTGTTGGCCATCTTGATTATCCCAGTAATGCTTTGAAGCCAGCTTCCCCTAGAAGCGAAAAATTGGGTCTAACAATAGTCAACCATTGATCAAGGATAGTAGCATTATCAAGGCAAGTACTTACAGCCTCAGTGAGCAATGCCTTGGAGCATGATAAAACATGAGGGAAGTGACTGTCAGGGCTTCTCCATGGTAGACCATAGCATCCAGGAAAGTGGACTTTGGAGAATGTATTAGGAACCAGATTCTCCCACCTCCTTACATTTTCTGTGAGGAAATGAAAAAAGAGAGACTAAGCATCAATCTGTTTCTGGATTTTTCTAAAGAATGAGTTACAATTTTCACATCTTCAGAAACAAATGGAAGGCAGATGAGTTCTGTAATCTCAGATGAATTCTGTAATCTCTCTGAGCTGTAGTTGATTTGCCTGTGAGGATACTAATGGTCCCTACCTGAGGGTGCCTGCAAAGAGTAACGTACAGTACAATGAGCATTTAGAGTGATGTCTTGCAGGTAGTAAGTGCTGTTTCTTTATTTTCCATCAGATATATCAAAACAGGCATTCAAATTATGGAGTATGTCTATGGGGAACCCCATTCAGGGATAAATCCAAAGTGTATATGGAAGGCACTCTGTGGTGTGTGCCATAGCATGCAGGCAAGGTAATGCTCCGATGATTGTCGCTGCCTCCTTCCTTATCACTACCCTGACTAAATAGTTGTTTTTTTCTAAGCTGTATATATTGAGTACTCCACTCCAGTGGACAGTTTGGACTGAATAGCAATTTAAGCAAATTGCAATTGTTTATTGAGATGCTGTGGTCCTTCTGTGTACTTGAGTGGAAGATTAGAAGCTGGTCACAGGAACAAGCCAAAGAGTTTCTTGTGGTTCTGTCCTGGATAGAGGAGCTGAAGAATCTAAAATTTGGCATTGCCCACCACCGTGCACTTTGGAAGACAATCTGGAATACTGATGCTCAAAAATGTCCAAATATGGGTTAGAAGCAGCAGGTACAATGAGCACTTCTTTGTAATTAGATAATAGAATGACCACTGTAAGACACACATGCCTGAACACAAGGCAAAGCAGCATTGGTTAGATCTCCAACTTGTGCTCGCGTCAGCAGCATGTATACCAGAAGATTTCCAACATACAAGATCTCTGCATGAAGACAAATGGTGCCTGGAATGTGGACCAAGAAATCTGGGAATAAGTGGGGATTTTCAATATCCCAGGGTCTACCTATCAAGGTGAGGGAACTTATTTCATTTTTGAAACATGCATCCTTAGAATTTCCAGAAAAAAAATTGGGATTGATTTAGGTCACTTACATATGCCTGAACTTAAGACCAAAGCTTCTCTTAATAATGAAATCTGTTATATAAGTTGTACTCATAGCTTTCCCCCCTTCTTGGATCGTTTTTCTTTGCTTCTCACTATTGTTATCTCACGATTTAACACGTAATTGTGGGATGCCGAAAGTACCTTGAATTCATTGTTCTTCTTGAACACGTACCAATATATAAAAGAATGTATGATATAGATCTTGAAGTTTGCTGTAAAAATTGTCTTTGACAGCTAAATGGACTCTAGCAGACCTGAAAGATATCATTACTTGAAACATAACTTAAGATTAAAGATTTTAACTTTCTGATTCCAGGGTTATGAGCTATGTGTGAAAAGAAAAACTGCAAAATGGGAGTTGAAAGAAAGGACTCATTAAAATTCATGGCAAAACTCATCAGAAGTGAGTCAAATAGGAAAATACTGTGAAAGTTGTAGCAGAATGTATACTTACACCCCTTTATATCATTTACTTTTAATTTTTTTACAAACACACCGTACCCATAGATGTTTATTTTCCCCAAATGTTCTGAGGCTTCTAGAAAGCATGTAAATCTCAGTCTCCATTGCTTGAGGCATGCTGTCTCCCTCCCGACACGTGCTCTGGTCAGGTAATTCTTGCAGCTGTTGGAATCACTCAGTGGCTGGGCTGTTCTTTGTCTCACAGGGGTACAGCAGCACCAGAGATGAAGCCTGGCTGCAGAAATGGCCAGGGAATCTTGGAAAGATAAAAGACATCTAGAGAATTCACCAGAGCGGCATGAAAAATAAATTACTTGAGTGAAGTAGTGATTAATGAAGTCATTGCTAGAAACCAACTAAGATCATTGAAGAGGGTTTTTGAAGTAATTTTGGGAGCTCTCTGTTGGCTTGTAAGGACAGTGAACTATAACATTGCTTAGACCTTACAAATTTAGGAGCAAATTTTTTTTTTAGACAATTAAAATACTGGAAGATATTCTAACTGAATGAAGCCAAAATACTGGCTGCATTTCTTATGTTCTGATGACAGTTTTCTAAAGTATGAGATTTTCAGGGTGACATAAAGAAAAATTAAATGCATGATTACAAATTAGCCTTGAAGTTTATAGTTAAGGTGGCATGTATTTCAGCTACTTTTCCTACTGCCTATTCTCACAAATCTCTGAAACCAGCATGGTGTATCAACAAAAACCTCTGATCATAGGACATTTTAAGCTAAAATTCTCAAGCTTGGAAATAGAGGATTTGGGCACCTTGGCAAATGACGGAAGGTCTGAAACAAAGGTCTTAGATCAATAAAATACACTTTAAGCTGGGGGAGGATGAGAGAATAGATGGCTGTATTGAGGTGTGTGAAGTACTTCAAGTTCACAGAGGGACAGGCGTTTGACTCAACATTTGAGCGTTCAGTTGGGCTGCCTGTATCCTCTGTCAGAGAACTTGGGTTCAAGTCCTATTCCTGCTTGTGACTGAGTCTCTGCCAGTGCACATCTAGGGAAGCAGTAGGTCATGGCTCAGGTTGTGGGTGTGCCATGTGTATGGGAGACTCATTGTGTTTCTTCTTTGCTTCAGCTTTTGTGGGCGTTTGGAGAGTGATTCAGTGGACAGGATATTCCCGTCCCACCACCACCCCATCTTCTGTCTTTACGTCTTGCTGCTGCTTAAATAGTAATACATAGGAAATAAGATTCACGGAAAACAGGAATATAAAAGACAACTATTTTAACACCATATAATTATAAATGAATATATAGGTTTTACAGAATATATGCGTTCCATGAATTTTTTGATGACCCACAATGTAAGGTGGTATGCATATACTTTCCTAGGTGTAGGGAGTGAGAATAACTTTAGAAATATGAACTACTCCTCCATATCCAAACACTGCATTTCATATTAAAGTCATTTATCAAGGAACTTTGGGTTATAAATCTTGAACTTATGACTACAGCAAGGGCCTCAGCTTGAACTCAAGATTTATACTCTCTGAGATTCCAACATATCTACAAGATTTGGCACGTGCTTGTCTGGGGGCTATTTGAACGAAGTCCAAACAGCCTCCTGGGAAGGACTGAGTCATCTTCAAAGTTGTCTTAAAGCAGAGAGGAGGCTGAGAAACAAAGGTCTTGGGGAAAGAAGACTATTCCATGTGTTGTTGGTTTGTTACTTACGAGCTCTGATTTTTCTCGGTGATTTGCACAGGTTGTAGTGGAAAAGACTCCCAAGATAAAGGAAATAAGAGACCCTTCCTATGTTTTTACTAGACTCCTTAAGATGCTAGGAAACATGTGGTAACATTTTGTTGCCTGGGAAGTAGAGGGCAGAGGAAACAGGACATCAGTCGATGGGCAAGCAGATGATGTGCCATGCCCCTCTGGAGGCTGTGGTCACCTGAGGATTCACAAGCTCTGTGCCTGCGTACAAGAACTCTGGTGGAGGGTTGACATCATGAAGGCTTCAGACTGCTCCAGTTTGGCAGGACATGGTTTGGATGTAATATATGATTGAACCATGGGTTACTTAAGAAGTTGGAATGGCTTTGGAGAATATATAGCTTTGATGAGGACTGAAAGGTTTCACTCATTGCAGTAGGAGGAGGAGAAATGAAGAATGCCTTTTAAGAGCACAAGGAGTTGGACAGTGAAGCCACCACAGATATCCAATATCCAGCCACGACCCTGTGGCTAAACAACCATGTAATTAGTTCTCCAGTTTGGTGAATCTTCACTTTGTAGTTGCTTTCCTGGATTCTTCCTTCTCAAACTTCTCTTTAAATCTGCAAAGATGATTTTTTTGATCCTGAGAAAGCATGTGGTTTCTAACATGTCTGTTTTCCTATGAAAGACTACACGGGATTTATCACAAACACTGAGAAATGTAAAGTTGAATTTGTTGTCACATCCATGTATTAGGATAATTGCATTGTTTTCCTTGTTCATAAGCAAAACAAACATCTCGAGATTATGCGTGATTATTGTCTGTCATGCAAAAACATCATTATAGGAAAAGTTGTGAGAAATTAGGTTAGGTAAGAATAGAAAGTAATTCTGGGCCAGGCACGGTAGTCTAGTGGCTCAAGTCCTTGCCTTGCACATGCTGGGATCCCATATGGATGCCAGTTTGTATCCTGGCTGCTCCACTTCCCTTCCAGCTCCCTGCTTGTGATGTAGGAAAGCAGTTGAGGATGGCCCAAAGCCTTGGGATCCTGCACCCACACAGGAGATGCGAAAAAAGCTACTAACTCCTTGCTTCAGATTGGCTCAGCTCTGGTCATGACAGTCACTTGGGGAGTGAACCAGCAGATAGAAGATCTTTCGTGTCTATTCTTCTCTCTGTAAATTTAACTTTCCAAAAATAAATCAATCTTTGGAAAAAATAATAAAGTAATTCATACTCAGTCTTGGAAAACCTGATTGAAGCATGCAACCAAACATTGCCCTGTCCTGTTATTGGTGCCCCGTGTTTGAACTTAGTTTTCTAAATTATGCATTTAAAAGCAAAGACCATCATTTATTTTTTATTTGTATTCCATTATATCTTAGTGAAGTTCAAGACAGAATAGAAGTTAAAAAAAAAAACTTTTTGCGTCTTAACTGATGCTTACAGCTTACAGGTCTTTCTTCCTGTTAAGGCATATGTCTAAAACTTACATCTCTATATCCATTCTGTTTCATTTGGCCTCCAAAGTTCCATGTGCAATCAATGAATTTACTTTATGCTGAAAGTCTCAATCAGTGTCGGAAGTTCCAGAAAGCTTAGCTAAGCTCATCACATTGGATTAAGAACACTCACCCTGTGCTCTGCATGTACTGAATTGGAGGCATTTATCTTTCACTTTAAAATAGATTTGATTTGTCTGTTTTCCTAGTGCATCTACAAAACCTTGAAGGGCAAGTATAATATTTCTCTTTCTACTCCTAGCACCCTTTTCAGATCCAGATGCATAATAGGTGTTCAATAAATGTGTAAGCATGTGAATGAGTAGTCTTTACAATTTATTTTTTTAATGACAACCATTCTTATGTGGAAATCCACTTATTTGCATGTGTAAACACTTTTTTTAAAAGATTTATTTTATTTTAATTGGAAAGGCGGATATACAGAGAGGAGAGACAGAGAGGAAGATCTTCCGTCCGATGATTCACTCCCCAAGTGAGCGCAATGGCCGATGCTATGCCAATCCGAAGCCAGGAGCCTCTTCCAGGCCTCCCACGCGGGTGCAGGGTCCCAAAGCTTTGGGCCGTCCTCGACTGCTTGGCAGGGAGCTGGAAGGGAAGCAGGGCTGCCAGGATTAGAACTGGCACTCATATGGGATCCTGGGCGTGCAAGGTGAGGACCTTAACCTCTACGCCATGGCGCCAGGCCCAAAAGCACTTATTTTAAATGGCTAATTCTGCACTACTTTGATGTTACTAAGACCCATTAATTTTGATTTAAATAATGTTTGAAACACCCCCTAAAATGGGAACCATAGAAATTAAACCCAAGTCTTCAATTTGACAGTTACTCACATCTCCATTGGCTTCTCTCATTCTAGAAATAATTGGAAGATGTGCACAGTCTGTGGGTGTAGAATGGACAAAATCATAAGTTGACAGTTCTGGGATGTATGTCTATGATAGGGTTAGTGATTCTCATGTGCACCTGCCATGTCAGAGGATGGTGGCTATTTTTATACCTAAGTCCTAAGACTACTTAAGTGCTTTTTCTTCCCTGTCTCTTATCCTGCAGGCTGCTCTATGAACCTGTGATTTTCCACTTCGTTCTTATGGTACAATACTTAGGACTGAGACACACTTAGCTCTTGACTCATTAACTGACACTCTTTCTTTTTATTAAAATGAGAATAGAAATGTATATATTAGTAATAGGTATGTTTCTTCATGGAAATATTAAGATAAATACTATCTCTTATGAAGCCTATTTGTAAAAGAAACCTTTGGTGGATTCATTTTGTGATCTTTGTTTTCAGCAGCTAAGAAACATTTGATAAATCTATCAGGGCCCTATTCCAAAATACCTAGTATTACATTTAAATAGCCAAATGTTCTGATTGTGTGTGAGTCTGGCCTTTGACCTATAAATCACAGTATCACCTTATGGTAATTGAGATATATATTTGTGTATCTGCAGAAGGGGTTTTCCTTTATTTACAGTAGCCCAATCATTATCATTGCTGGTGTTCTGAAGTTCAGCAATGGCCTGACTGCTTCAGACTCATGTTGATGCAGCTTTCTGTAGCTGAATTTATGAGTTATAAGTCTTAATCCAAATGAAATATAATTTTATTTGAGGTAGATCCACAAGTGGGAGAATGACTATTAATTCTGCAATTCCAAAATAACTAATGTACTTGGTTTGTAGCCAGGTACACTGTGAGTTCGTGGTTTAAGTGCTCATGTGGGAAATACAGAGAGAGACTTTAACATATGGATTCTCAGAGAAAATGCAATGGTTCCATACAAGAAATATTGAGTTATTCTTAGTACTTTTTAATGTGTGGTTGACTATATATTTTTATGCCATTTTTAACACTTGGCAATTCAAGCCAAAGATCTTCATTTCCTGGGGTAATTTTAATAACTCGTCCATTCATACAGCAAGCATTCAGTGAGGATTGATGGAATAGTGTTGTATTTGATTTGATGAGAAATCCAAGAAAAGCAACAGCAAGATCTAACTTCACTGGACAGTATTGTTGAAAAATAAAGCTGAAACATTTGTGTGTACATGATGAGAGTACCTCAACCAGTTTGTGGAAAATGTTTATTTTGGTGTGGAAATTGTTGAAATCCATGCATATTTTAAAAATAGATATTTTTATGAGTTTCTTGAAGAGCTGCTATTTATTTTGGTGGAAAATATTTTGAAATTAAACTTTTTTTCTTTCAAAATTTACGAGGATACTTTGAAGGAGGAGGGAAATAGAGGAGAAAGAGAAATCTGCTATTTGTTGATGCACTCCTCAAGCGATTGTAACAGCTGGGGCTGGAGCAGCTTGAAGCTGAAAGCCTGGAACCCAATCTGGGTGTCCCACGTGGGTGGCAAGAATCAGAGTACCTGAGCTATCACCTGCCGCCTCCCCTGGGCCCTTTTAGAAGTCACAGGGATTAGGAGCAGATCCAGGACTTAAACCCAAGTGCTCCAATGTGGCGTGCAGGCATCCCATGCAGCATCTCAACTGCTGTGCCAAACATCATCCCCAAACTTATATTTTCAACAGACTTTCGGTAGCACTCTTGTATATCATATACCCACAAGCAACAAGTAGAAAACAAAACAGAGCTGAGTGGTTCATAGAGTGCACACAATGCTTGTGGGCTCCCTCCTCTGCTGTGATGAGGGAGAGGTTTTACAGACCTGCTTTATGAGACACTCAAGATCTGGTGATGTAGGCAGATGGGGGAGGTGTACCTGAGGTGACCTCCACACGGTGGGATGTAGTCATAAGCAAAGGATGAGCCAATTCTGAGGTGTCAACAGGAACACCATTGCCACAGCCCCATATCCTGCCTGAGGACTGGGAGCAGTTTCTAGAAGAATGGAGGGCAAGGGAGTATGGTAGCCAAGTTGTGTTGTGTGTTCACAAGCACACAGATGGGGTAAAGGAGGAAATGCATTGGAGTCACAAGCCTCCCCAGAGGACCTGAGTTGTATCATTGAAGAACTTTATGTACCACACTCATACCTGTAGTTTCTGGGTGTGCATGTTGAGAGAAATATGGAAAGGCAACCCTTAAATAAGAAGGACTTTACAGGCAGTAATTGAAAAGGTGGAAACAGGCACACATAAGAACTCCACTTTAAGTGGTATCCTTTTACTGAAAGGATCTGATGATTAAACAGTACCTGATAGAAAGCTTTTGTAGGATAAGAAATAAACTTAAAAAAAAAACCTTAAAAATCAACTGGCTATTAGTAATTCCACAGTAAGGCCCAAAGGCATACTGGCTAAAAACACAGCCTGTCTTTGGATCATTGCTCAACCCCTCTGACTGTGAGACTCAGCAAATTATTTCTTCCCTGCTTTGGTGGCCTCATCTATAGAAAGAAGAAAGTAATAATTTCTACTTGATAGTTGTTATGGATATTAAATAAGCTTCTATTTTTAAGGGCTTAGATCAAGCACAGCACATCAACAAATGAAAAGTATTCATTAAGTAACAAGACTCCTGTGTGTTAAGTAGGAAATGTATTACTCTCATTGAACTCAGATAAACATTATGGAATTCCTCTTGCACAAGAGGACATTTTGAGAACTCATGTGTGAAAACAATTACCAAAAAAAAAAAATATAACCAACATAGATTTGAATGATGGATATTTCTGAACTTTGGAAAATAAAATGTGGCAGATTTCATGGACAGTTGTGGGAATTTAGGGTATGGCTGAGAAATTTGAAAGAATTTGAATAGAAGATGCTTTTCTAAAAAAAAAAAACTGCTAGAATTTGGGCGGAGGGGGGTGGACATGAGGATGTAAAAGTTGTAGCCAAAGGTGACTTTAAGGCTGGGGCTTGGAAAGGCTGAGAAGGGTGGTGCCATAGACAACAAATGGTGTAATTTATGCATGGATGGACCTCAAAGCTTGGGCTGTGAAATAGGCTGCTCTTAGCCTGAATTTGCTCAAATAATAATAATCATTAGCTAGAATTTCATCTTCCTCTGTGCTTTTGTGCAAGTCCTTCGCCATCTGTTCTGGGAACAATTCAGGATGTCATTGCTGTTTCAATGGGAAGCAAAAACTAAATAGATTTCTTATTTAAAGCATGTACTTCTGAAGCATTGAATTAAATGAAAAATAAGAGGGATTTTAGTTTGCACTCCATGCGGAATTTAGTTGAACAATGTCAATTCTCAATTGGGAAAAAAAAAATAAAACGCAACAAAAACTAGGTCAAGAAATGACCCCAAGGCCAAGTCTTAAATCTTGAAGGTCACCAGGTCAGTATACTTTAAAAACTGTAATTATAGTTCTTAATTCTTCAGTGGGCTTACTGTGTCATGTTCAGGTTATTCACTCCCATATACCATAGCCCATAATGTCACTTGAGGACTCTTATGGCTTCTCCAGGTATTAAAGAAGCTTGATGTGTTTTTGTTTCATTAATCTTTTCTTGGAGACCAGTGATGAGTTCATCTGACTCTTTTCCATCAAGTTGAAAATTCTTTTCAATTAAAAACTCATCTCTACAGATGGTATTAGCATTAGCAGAGGCCTGTTCTGTCTAAAACAACAAATATTGAGATATTTCAGGAATTGTCCTATAAATCACTGGAAGTAGAATTGACTTCAAGGTTTCCGTACTTCTTTTTTTCTTTTCAAAATGAACAAAAGTTGAGCTGATGAGAATTTGGTCCATATGGTTTATTGATGCTAAAATGGATCAGTTTTCTCCCAATGCCTGGGCAATTTTGTTGCACATTAATGTGAAATATTGTGAATGTTTTAAGCAAGCTATCAATGATGAAATGCTTTATCCAAAACATTATGATTACAAAGGCGATAATAGAAATAGTTTAAACCAGGAGAGAATGCTCTGTTGAAGAGGATTAGAAAGACCATTTATTGAATAGTATGGATTTCTTCCAAGCCCCTGTGTGCAGAAAGCATGCAATGCGTGAATAATTCATCTAGAAATTCTATCGTGAAGTTGTATCAGTTTCCACAGTAAAACCTGGCCGTGGAGGAGGAAAATACATCAACATCTGTGACAAGCTCTATGAAGAGACAGTGGCAAAGCCTTTCAGGCACCAGGAGCAAAGCAAAATATAATAAATTCACTTAAGTGTCAAATTTGTGTCGGCTGAATAATGACACCATATGTCTAGGTTGCTATGTCACTATAGGCTGCTCTGAAAAAAACACATGGCTTTATAGGAACAGCTGTCAGCTGGGCAAGAAACCTTGCTGGCTACTGCCTTTTAGTCAAAGAAAACAGATTGCCTTGTAAGTGTGGTGTCTGATGGTCTGAAATGATGGTGTGAGCCGATGTGCCTTTGTTTTTTAGTTTGTCAGCATCTAGAGGGTGTCTGGCATTTGTGTTTGGTCCTGGATGGTCAAGGAGGCTGTCTCACAGCCTTCAATTGAATTAGGGGAAGTTTTGGAAACCCCAGTTGGCCTTGTTGCAGAGGAGGATTAAGGAAAGACATTATCTCATTTTGTAGCATTCCTAGGAGGAATCTAGGACTCAAATTATTTTGCTCCATGGGAAACTGAGGCATCGAGCAATGATAGTCATGTTCTCCCATAGGAAGCGTGCTTCTGCCAGCAGTGCAGAGTTCCTGACTCCAGGCAGTTGCTAGTCCACCTGAAGGCCTTCTTCCAGGAGAGAGGAGTTACCTTCTGCCCTGGGCTTTGGCCTGGTTTCCACTGCAACTCACAGAGCTGGCCAGGGGACTGCTTTCTACCTAGTCTGCTGCTCTCATGACTCTGCCGCCATTCAGCAGCCTGGTGTGCAGGGACAGCACAGACTGAATACCGGGGCTTTTAGTCCAGCATTCTAACTTGAACATGCACAGCACAGCAGGAGTGGTTATATCCCATGTAACTGCTCTAACCAGTCCAAGCCTCTGGAGACTCCCATCCACCACGTGGGGAAATCGGCAATCTTATGTTGACTGCTCGCAGTCAGTTCCAGCCTTCAGTTTTCCATCACCGTTAGTCCTGCGGTGCTTAAAGGAGATCATGGCAAAGATAAAGCATTTGGAATGGGTTATATTTTAATTGTAATCACAATGCCATAGGCAGAACCAAGGAAATTGTGTGAATCCATCTGTTATGAGGAAAATTACTTTTCATGAGAATATATATTAGTTTTCCACATGGAAACCTTCCCCTAAAGAATTTAAAAGCACAAAATTAACTTTTAAACAATAACCAAAATGGTGGACTTCTAAATCCTTTTGCGGGTTTTTTCCATGTGTACTGTGGAAGCCCCACAGAGAGGCTGATGCATTGGATCAGGAGCACAGGCGGAGAGCAACAACTTCAACTCCCCTGCCCCTCGAATGTGATGTGGAGTCCAGGATTCCTCCCAAGAGCTGTACATATTCCAGTTCCTCTCATCCTGCTGCTCAGGAGTATGAAACATCAAGTGTAAAGTCGAAGAGATAAAAAAGAATTGTGGTTTCCTGAGCAGACAGAGGTGTTTAACACAGAGCAGTGTGGAGAAAAGGAGAGGATGATAGAAATCCCACAGTTCAGACTGAAATAGAAGACTGGCCTTTAGGTAAAGGACACCCGGGGAGCTGCCACAGCCAGAGTGCAACTGGTTGACCCTCTGTCCCCATCCTGTTCCCATTCTGGTTGTTTGTGGTGATAATCCTGTTTCTTCCCTTTTGGAAGGCAGTCAGAAACAAGGACCAGGCAGATGAAAGTGTGTATGCAAATACACATATGCATACATGGTCTGTTTCTTCACTTCTTTAGTCTTTGGCCGAGTCTGACCTGTGAGAACTTTAACAGTACAAGAAGGCAATGTTACATGTATGTGTTCCTGGCCCAAGCCTCCGAAAGGATTGGCCACGTCATGCATATCCTCCTTTCTTGAGAGCTAGTTTGGGAATTATTACCCAACAGCCCTACTAATGAGAAACCCCAGATACAAGGGAAAAGCTGTGGTGTTCAGGCATTATGTTCAACAGGGTCACTAGATTTTCTGGCCAGAAGCTAGTAGCAACTGTCAGCCATGAGAGTGAACTGTCTTGGGCCTTCCTGCCCAATTGAACCCCAGATAACTGCTGCCCCAGTCAACATTGGGGCGAGCATATGGACCACCCAGCTGAGTCCAACTGCACCATGCTCAGAAGAATTACAAAAACTAACGGAACATTGTTTAAACCACAAAATGTTGCAGAGGCTGCTAGGCAGCAATAAATAACTATTAGAAAGTGTCAGTGTATTCCCAGCGCACACCACTTCGAAGGTTAAAAACTGAATCACAGCTACAATTTCAAAATACTATTTTTGGCTATATCTCCTGTGTTATGGGACCTCGAGGGCTTTTGTACTCTTCTCACATCATTTCTTGAAAGGTTTCAAATGTGTCACCGGGAACGAGTTCTTTCAGCCACCTTGTAGCACTGACTCATTTCTGATTTCTCCTGTATCTCCAGTTGGAGGGGATAACTTTTTACCTGTGGATGCTAAGAATGGCAGCTTGCCACCCCCTGCCCATGTTTCAGCTACTGATGGCCCTAGGATTTTACTGAACTATGGATGCCCTAGGATCTGCATCAAGGTGCCATGTATGACATAGATGAATTTCCTGTCCCAGTACAGCTGAGCCTTTGTTTCTAAAATCTCACAGGGAGTTAAGAACAGATTCATTATTGTAATTAGTGATATAAGTACCCATCTATTTAATAAATGCTTGTTCAATCGAACTAAAGAATGTAGTCAGTTTGGGTTATTTATCACTATTTCTTGATGGGGAGGATTCAGATGGCCTGAAATAAAAACTCTGTAGGTGTTGCTGAAGTTGAAATGTTTAGCTCACTCAAAGACTAAGCAGACAAACTACATTGTAGGATCCATTCACGAATGTTTCTTTATCTGGTTTACCACAATGTTTATCTGCTATTTGGATGATCTAATGTATTTAATCTGCTTTCTATTCTTTCAACATGTAAATAGAAAATAAGATCATCTTCAGACTTCAGTGATAATCCTAATGACAGTCCTAACAGATAGGAAACCTTTAAGACTTGAAAATTGGAAATGTATTAATTAGGTGTCTGCTGTCACATTTATGATACCAGACTGGTGCAATTATTTCTACGGAACAGTTGCATGTACCTACTTCATTTCAGTTAGCTGTAAGGGGTCTGTGTCTCACTCCAGGATTACACTTGAAACAGACAAAAGGTATTTGAAGGATTGAACTGTTGAAAATGTGAATACATGCAAATGTCATGTGAGCAGAAGACAACAGAATGAGGCAGTAAATAGACATGAAGCAATATCAAGTTGGAATTGTCTTCTGAGGTTAGGTTGTGGGACAGCTTGATTCTCTTGCACATGGTTTTGGAAGATTGAAGAGAAATGTGTGTTGTCTGGGCATTGAGGCATCAGGAGATTAATGAGAAAATGAAGGGCGCTTTACGCTTGAAATACAACTCTCTTTGATGCTCTCCTTCATGATACTAAAGGAAATAAGAGCAGAAAAGGATCCCACTAGCTTTCTAAAGTCATACAATGATTGAACAATGATTAATCCCCTTTGACACTGATGCGTTTTCACTCCATGAAACATCTTAGAAAAGTTGAAAGTTGAAACGATCTAAAAAATACTTTCCTTAGAGTTTTAAAGAAAACATAATTTTTGAAATTCAGCTTTACAAAGTTGAATAATGTTGGTAACTGAGCGCTAAATATATCTAAATAAATTACTTGAATTTCTTGAAATTATGTTAAATTGAGTGATTTTCACAATAGAATCTAAGTCTTTGCCTGATTAATCTATTTTCCCTCATAGTGAACATGTGGTTGTTCTTTTATGCAAATAAGGAGTTACATTTTGGGGTGATAGTTCTAGGAGTCCATTGATATTTGTAACTATCTGTAATCTGCCAAAAGATGCTCTGATAACTTACATTTTGAAATTCACTTTTTTTTTTCAGGCACATTAGAAAGTGGCCTATATTTGAGGAATAGATCTCATAGAAGTAACACCACTTAGCCAGTTTGGAAGATTTTGAATTTTTGTTGGAACAATGAAGTTGAGTTCTAAACCCTTTCAGCACATGGTATAAATATCAACAATGAAGCTAATGTGGGTGGAGGAGCTTTTTTTGAAATAGGGATTTCAATATTGGCTAAGATGAATAAAGTCTTTCAGTGAGAAACAAAATTGGAGGTTGTTCTAATTTTACATTTGCCCTAGTTTTAATGAAAAAGGAATAAGAAACTTCATTGTAATTATGTTTATAGAGGCAAAACTGATGGACATAATGGGCTAAAATAAACTACACAAGTCTTTATAGTTTGAAATTCTGTGGAGGATGGCTCTAGGGTCTGATTCCTAAAAGTCAAGCAATGACTCTTGTATTTATTAACTATGTGAACCTGAGGCATATAGAAGTTAAGCAGCTTCCCTGATTTTCTCACCCTAATGCCTTCTTGAATTAATCCTAATACTTAACTCATGACATATGAGGGAATCTTTTATCTCTTGGTTACAGTATTTTGGGTGACACATTACATGCTTGATAAATAATAGTATTTCTATAACTATAATTAAATTTTAAAAGTTCCCATGAGTAAATGTATTCACTAAAAAAAAAAAATTGACTTAGCAGTATTCTTTCGTATATTGTCAATACTGGAAAAATATATAAGGAAACAAAATTTGCAAAATTATGCTCTAAATTTTAGTGATTTATTCCTTAAAGGAGAATCTTACTATCCTTATGTTGGGTGATGAGCTCAAGTCCTTTTGAACCATACTTTGAGTAAATGTTGAGCTGGAACCCTTCACTACTTTGTGCTGTTTCATTATTGAATCTAAACTTTTGCCATGGAAGAGATGTTTTGTGAGTATAAAAAGTATGTATGATTACAGAGCATTTTGCCTCTGCTTACAGCAGACAGTGGGCAGGTGTAATACTATCCTAACCCTGGAAGCACAACTAGGAAATATCACCTCCTAAGAGTGAATACAGAAGAAAACATTTTCTGCCTGGGCTTGTCATCTGCTTATCAGTACAACAAAGACTTCTGGGTAGGAGCTACTTTCTAACTTGTCTAGGAGGCTGTGATATTTGTCAGTTACCAAACACGAAGTGCAAGGTACTGCCCAGATCCCATCAGACACTGGACATTTCTGAGTCCTGCCAAAGTCCTCAGTGGTTCCTGCCAACCCACCCCAGGAGAATGATGTTGTAATCTATTCAATACATGTAGATTATATATTTAAAGGTGTCACTGCCTTATGAATAGATGTGAGTGATTTATCTGAGTTCTGAAAAAAGAAGCTGTTTTATACCGAGTGTCAGTATTGAGAAAATGACTGTTCCCTCCCCTCTCCTCTTTGAGAACAGTTCCTGGAAATGGAGCTAGGTATCACAGGTTGTATCTGGTGCATGTGCCTTGTTGGTGCCTCCTGTTAGCATCCCATGCCAACTGTACTTGCTGAACTGACTTTTACATGTCATTTAGATAGCCATGTAACTTTCTTGAGTTCACCCTGAAAATCAGTTCTATTTATCATTGTGCATCAATAAGCTGCAGTCTCAAATCAGTCCCTTGGGAATTTGACTAATAGAATCTAGAAGCTGATACCTCTGGATCAATTAAATAGCATTTGAAACATGTAGAAGTGACCTAGCAAGGGTTAGCATGGACCCTTTCAGGATGCAGTAAAGCAGGTACCTTGGGCCCATGAGTATCTGTCTGACCTGCCTCATCTGTGCAGCTAGGAACTAGATCAGGGAAAGTAAGTTTCTCTTTCTTCTATCTTCCATCACGCACAGATATTCCCACACTCTCATCAGACTAGAAAATATTCTGATTCTTCATAAATTGGCAGGGAGTGGGAAGAAACCAATTAGATTGACTAAGGAATTAGGAAACCTTACAGGCTCTATTATACTAACTTGGCTCCAATTATGACGTCATTGCCACAGCATCACTGAAAGCACTTGAGTTGTGCTGTATTTTTATGGCCTCCATCCAATTCCATTAAAAGCCAAAGATGGGTTTTTTGCTGCTTAAATCTCAAATTTGTGGCAAATATCCAGTGAAACACACAATCCGAAAGTACTCACTGTTTTAAGTCTCCCGTATTCAGCAGAGAGAAACAAGACTGATGAAAGATAGGATTTTTGCAACTACAGAAAGTGAAAGCATATGACAAATCTATGGCTAATGTTTTAATTTCATCCTCATTTACATAGGCATTGATTATTTGAATTTATTTGTTTGCATTTATTTGAAAGGCTGGGAAACAAATGGAGATCTCCTGTTTGCTGCTTTATTCTACTCACAGGTGGGCAAGGCTGAAGCCTGGTACCAGGACTCCCATGTGGTCTCTGCGATCTCCTATGTGGGAACCCAACTACTTGAGCCGTTGCCTGCTGTCTGCTGGGAGAGAGAGGCTGAAGTTAGAAGTGGAGCTGATCTCTAACCCAGGCCTTCTGTGGCGACTGAACTGCCCCCATTGTTAGTTTGCATTTGAGACCTCTGGTACCAGAAGGGAGAAACCAATTATGAGATCCCAAACAACAACAAATTTTAACTAGGCACATCCTGTTTGTTCTCTAAAAAAAAAAAAAAAAATCAAAATATTTCATTTTCTTTAATTCATTGAGAAATATTGAACAAGAAAACTCAAATACCTTCTGAGACCCAGTTTTAGATGAGTAATCCTTTTTCTTGCCTTAAAAGGGAAAAAAGCCAATCAAAACAAAACCCTGGAGCAGCAGCAGCCTTCCCTGACAGCCTGTGCCCTCTGTTTTACCTGTGGAAAGTAGCAGGGAACCCTGGAGAGCCAGGAAGATGCCCTCAGGCATCAAACCTGCAACTCCAGAGCCACTAGCTGGGTGTTTTCAGTGACACACCCTCCCCCTCTGCCAAAAATGTCAAGGGGATGAGCCACCTCATAAACTCCTGGCTACCTTTGCTCCCCGCTGAAGTCACAAGTTCCTTGTTTATCTTTTCCTTTTGAACCCTGGGAAAAGTATATCAGAGTGATGCTGCCTGCCAAAAGTTTGTGCACTTAGGAACTGGCATGGTGACAAATGCCTGTGGAGAAAAGATTTCTGTGTTCCTTAGCGTTGTTCTCTCTCTTGAGATGTTTCCAGCGACTTGAAAGGAGGCCTCCTGTGCTGAGGAAGAGCTAATTTCACTTGCATGCATTAACATCGCAAAGTCCCTGTGGGTGACCTAAGCTGCTTCCACTGGTGGCCCACTAACCCAGGTAGCCAGGATCATTTATCACAGAAACTAGCGCTCCAAAAGGCCAGGCCTACCCTTAGATGCTGCTACCTGGCAAGGGGGAGATTATTTCCGTGGTCTCCCATATTTAGTTTGGTTGAATTTTAAATCATGCTTCAGGAAGAGAGTCCTGAATTTCCTTTGGGGATTGTCCCAGAAGATGCAAACTTGGGAAATTGGGTCTGCTAATAAGTTGAAGATTCTTTTGGTTAGGTTCGTCCCATTATTTCGAGACAGTGCTTGCCTGCTCTGTGTTTTGTGGTCTTAGGAAATTATTCAGTTCTCCAGTTTCTCCACATCTGAAGAAGGGAATTGTCTCATCATTAAAATGCTGTTTGGAAAAGACAAGAGGGCTGGGCCACGGTGAGTGTTTAAACCATCCGTTCCATGTGGCTCAACGTTTCTTCAGGAAACTCTAGTGTTTTTTTTTTTCTCCAAAAAACTAAAGCAAGCATTTGTGAATGTTGAAGTTGGCCTGCTTTGTTGTGAAAGGGCTGCGCCCAGACCAAGAGAATAATCTGGGTTGTGTGTTCTTTGCTGGACTCTGAGCCTAAATGGATGGTTGGACAGGAAGGGAGTCCTTGACCAAACTGAGAAAGCCAATGAGACTTCAAAGGAGTACTTAGGTCACACTTGTCCAAGGCTGTTGTGCCCTCAGGTTCCCCTGAGCTCGGATGGCTGTGACCTCTCCACAGCTCTGCCATCTAGAGATCTTGCCTTCACTCATCCTGCACCAAAATTGTTACTCTGGGAATCATTTGCTAAACCAATGGAAATGCTCAGTTGTTGGCTGGCATGTCATCTCCTTTTACTTCAATAAATGCTGCCTTTCCACCAAAGGCATGGATTTTGTTTTTCCAGAATTATAAATGCTTGGGATCAAAATGGAAGCTGGACAGTGTTTTTACTGCCCCCCCCCCGCCTTTGACCTTCATTTATTTATTTGTTACAATTTGATTTTTATTCGACAGGCAGAGTGACAGAAATCATCCATCTGCTGGTTTACTGCCCAAACGGTTATAGCAACTATCATGGGTCAGGCTGAAGCTAGGAGCCAGGCATTCCATCAGAAGCCCTCACAGGGACCCAAGAACTAAGGTTATTCCCCACTGCCTTCTCAGATCTCTTGGGAAGTGGAGCAACTGGAACTCAAAGGGGTACTCTGATGTAGGCTACAGGTGTTGCAAGTTGTTGTTTAACTCACTGTGGCCCACAAATTTTCCCTGGAACATCCCAGGTCTTTATTTTTTTTTTCGGAGATTTTGAAGAGATCGGTGTCAAAACTTTTTTTAAAAATGTACCATATAAATAAAATAATAGATAACTGTTAAGAAGTGACACCTATTTTTAAAAAAATTTAGTCATCACTTCTGACATGTGAGACAGATAATACTGCAGTTTCTGTTTTGTGGAAGCAAGCTGTCTTGGAGTTCAAGACCACATTGTTAAGTAGAGCTTGAATTGTGTTTGTGCTTAAGACATCTGATTCAAACATGTTACCAATTCACCATGTAGTTTGTTTTTTTAAAGATTTATTTTTATTATTATTATTTTTTTCATTGGAAAGGCGGATATACAGAGAGGAGAGACAGAGAGGAAGATCTTCCATCCGATGATTCACTCCCCAAGTGAGCACAACGGCTGATACTATGCCAATCCGAAGCCAGGAGCCTCTTCCGGGTCTTCCGTGCAGGTGCAGGGTCCCAAAGCTTTGGACCATCCTCGACTGCTTTCCTGGGCCACAGGCAGGGAGCTGGAAGGGAAGCGGGGCTGCTGGGATTAGAACCAGCGCCCATATGGGATCCCGGGTGTGCAAGGCGAGGACCTTAACCACTGCGCCACCACCATGTAGTTTTAATACGAGTTGTGGTAGTGATATTAAGCAATCCAGAAAATAGTTATTTAGGCTTTTATGATAAGCCCTCCATGTGTGTTATCTTATTTAATCCTCAGATTTCATTGAGACACATTTAATATATTTGCTTTCTGTATCCAAGAACATAAGACATAGAGGCAAAGGTAACTTACTCTAGGTTATTTTCAAAGTTGCATTCAATGTTTCATAACTACTAGGTTGCAGAGCTATAGATTCCAATCAAGAATGGCTCTGATCTCTGCTCCTCCTCCTCTTCCTTGACTACCTGCCTCGAAGGCTCCATCCTCATCCCATAGAGATAGAGGTGGCCTGCTACCCAGTGGCTATTGTGACACACAGCCTTCAGATAGTGCTTTAGAAACTGGTCCTCTTGTAACTTACTGAAGAATTCTTGAACACGCGCAGGACAGAATTGGCACAATTGCCAGAATTAGCACTACTAGAGGTAGCTAGGCAATAGAGTGGCATTCCTGTCTTGCTCATAAATTCTGGCTCATTATTTCAGAGAACTGAAAGTCTACCAAATGCTACCTTTCGTATCTTTCATAACCTCTGCATAGACACAACACTGGACAAGATGCCCCAAGTGATAGAACTTGTTCATAATTCTAAAAATAGAATGACAGGGCCTGATGTGATGGCTCAGCTGGCTAATCCTCTCCATGCAAGTGACAGAATTTAATTTGGACACCAGTTCATATCCTAGTTGCTCCACTTACCATCTAACTTACTGTTTGTGGCCTGGAAAGCAGCAGAGTATGGTCAAAAGCCTTGGGACCCTGTGCCTACATGAGATTCCCAGAAAAAGCTCCTGGGTTCAGATCAGCTCAACTCCAGCTGTTGCAACCATTTGGACAGTGAACAGTGAATGGATGATCTTTCTCCTGTAGTCCCTTCTCTAAATCCGCCTTTCCAATAAAAGCAAACCTTTTAAAAACATGGAATGACAATTCTGAGTATGTTCTGGCTTACTGTTTAGGGACCATGTGTAAAGAGGTAAAGAACTTTCTGGCTCATGGCTCTGTGACATTATGGCATGAGAAACATCACTTAATGATTCTTGGAGATGAAATGGACAGCCCACATTTCCTGGGAATTTAGCATTCCTGGGTTCATTGTGCTCTCTGGGCCAAGCCAGGTGATCTAGGGTGACTGCATCTGGGTAGGTGGAGTACAAGCTTCATGGCAGTGGCAACAGGTAGGAAGGAGAGTTCACTTTCTGAGGAATTTCAATCTGGGTGGATAGAGGTTATTGCTGTCTGTGGACATGTCAGGATCCCAGGCAGCCTGCAAAATGAAGTCCTCATGAACAGTTATTCCAAGGCAGTGTTTTCAAGCTGCTGTGGAAAGGGTCTATCTAAATGGCTTATAGATGAAAGCAATCGATTTGTCACAGTACTGGGGGCTGAGAATTCCATGACGAAAGCAAAGGCAGATGGGACCCGACTGAGGGACCTGACCTTTGTTGAGGACCTGGTTCCTAGGTGGCTGTTTCCTCACTATGACGTGACAAGGCAGAAGGGACAAGAGCGCTCAGGTCTCACAAGGGCACTCATCTCCTTCAGGAGCTCCTCATCTCTCTTGAACACCTTGTAACACCATCACTTTTGAATTGAAGTTTGAATTTAGGATTGTGGGAGAATGTAGACATTCAGATCACAGCCCAGACGAGGAGATTGAGTCTCTGGATTGATTTTCCTTCCTGTTTAAGCCAATCTAATGGGGTTCCAAATTTTGCCACCTAACATTTCCACAGTGGAGTTTCAAGTGACAGGGTCATTTTAAAAGTTAGCATTGATGCAGAAAGCCCTTTGAGTATGTGGAAGGTTTTGGAGCCAGGTACTAATAGTGCCTGGTTTCCCAGAGACTTAGAATTAGGGGAGATTTTTTTTTTTCTGATACTTTTTTTAAGAAACACTTATTTCTTTGTTAATAGGAAAATATTGCAGATTCAATTTCAACATTTCCTAAAATTGTGAGGCCATCCACTGATTACACTGCCTCTTTGTTACAGGCCATGCATTTACCTCTCTGAATTCCCGAGGATAATTCACCAGAGAGCTCACAGATGTGCTTTTGCTTTTCCACGCACCTCATTCATCTTCTTCCTGGAAGGTGAGGTTTAGTCTTCATGGTTTAGCATCTTTTTTTTTTTTTTAACCCAACATGTTTCTAAAGTCTCTAATCTTGAGAGGTCAATTGCAGAGTTATTTGTCAAATAAAATAATAAATTTATTGTGATAACTGCAAACTAGGAGATGATGATGGCTAATAGCTTCCAGAGGCAAGATGGCGTTGCCCAAAGAGTTGGGCATTTCCTGGGGTGTTCACCTTCTGCTGTAATGCACATTCTTGGCACTCATGTGGGGGTTAAGTGGGAATTTTTGTTTGAATAAAAGCCATTCAGGTAGGCTGTGCACTCTGCTCATACCCCACGATGTATTTGTTCACTGACTGCCATCCTTTTGGGTAGGAGCTAGTGACTTGCAGATAAGGGCATAGCATGGGAAACAGAAGGTCATCCGAATGCCTACATGTAAAACTGGCTACTCTGCACTGGTTTCCTGCACATCATCTTAGGGAAACAAAAATCAGAGCAAGTGACAGTCAAAAACAAAACCCCCTGCTTCTGGTTTTAAAAAATTACCTTAGGGGGTTGGTATCTAACTCTTTTGAAAACTTTCAAATGGAAGCCTAGTGAGAATGTATGCCTGCTCTTCTGTGCTTTTCACCAAGAGTGCTGCTTTAAGGGCTGGCTGATGGGAGACAGACTTTTCCTGAGGTTGTGTCTTTGCATGTGCCCTGAATCACAAGAGGAATAATGTTCTCCATCGAAATCCAACTAGCCCACCCTAACCAAATGACAATTTTTTTTCTCATATTGATTGAGCGATGTGCCTGCCCAAAGCAGCAACATTGGAAGAATGGGGTATTTCTTGATCCATAGGCTTGCTTCTTTTTTCTTGTATCTTTTAATATGAGTCATCCATGTGCTACTGAGTAGTCATACTCTCTTCAGTAATGATTTAACTATTTTGTTTCTAAGATTTTGGGAACTATAATCTTACTTTCCCTTGGAATTTTTAGACATAAAATGTTTACAGATAAAATATAAAGGATATGAGTGGCATAATATACCACTGTATACACCTTGCTGGGATTTAACACATATTTGTTAAATTTTTCAAAGTACTTGAAAATCCATTGCAGATTTAAAATATTTTATGATGTATTTTTTTCATGTGCATCTCTGATTCTGCAAAAACATTACTGTTACACGAATGCAAATTCCTAGAACTTATATAGGCTAATTTTTTTGTAATTTTTTATAATAGTAAAAGTATTTTGAGGTTAGCTTTTAAGTGTGCAATGAAATTCATCTAGAAATGTGTATCACTGTCGCAAACAATCTACTTTTTGGGTTGGTAAAACTGATAATGTGTGTTCAATGAAGCATTTCTTATAGTTGATTTTAAATTTTAATGAAAAGCTCATTGAATGATTCTACATTTTTTTCCTCCACATTATTTTTTCAAAGATGTATTTGTTTTTATTTGAAAGATTTTACACAGAAAAAGAGGTAAAGTGAGAAGGTCTTCCATCTGCTAGTTCACTCCCCCAAGTGGCTGCAGTAGCCAGAGCTGAACTGACCTGAAGCTGGGATCAAGAGCTTTTGATGGGTCTCTCACATGGGTGCAGTGACTCAAGGACTTGAGCTATCCTTTGCTGCTTCCCAGGGCTGTAAACAAAGAACTAGATGCAAAATTAGACAGGAACCAGTGCCCGTACAGGATACTGGTGTTACAGGGCAGAGGATTAGCCTACTGTGCCACAGTGCTGGCCCCACTCCACATTCTTTAACAGTGTTTTCTTGTTCAAAATACTTGTGCCTTTCAGGCCATGAATAATCCTTTTCTCCTTTACAATTTTTTTAAACTTGATGGCTAATTGTTAGAACAGCTGAATCCCTTCTCAAGCCATACATGAGAACAGATGACATAGTAAGCTGTTTCCATTTGGGAGCTCCAAGTCATTAATCATTGGAATTATAAACTTAGCCTTTCATAGAAGGTTACTCTAAGGACCTCCTCAGAAGCCATGTGTTTTCACAGTATCAGAATAGATGTTTCATATGGATAGCTATTCTAAAGTGGACAAAATTGTCATTTCAGCCGCTGGCCAAATGCTCCAGAATTTGATTAAAAGGCATGTGTTAAGTTCCAAAGTTATGATCTTAGGCTGGCCAAATGACTTCTGATCCTCAACTTGTTAAACAATTAAACTAGATATAAAAATTTTTGGAAAGCATGATGCTCTGTGAATATAAGGTGACGGGATTTGGCCATGTGAATTGTTCCTTCCCTAACCTTCAATGTTTTGCTTGTGCTTGGAGATAAGTCTTTGGGGAACAATTAAAGATAAATGAGGTCATAAGAGTAAGATCCTATTGTGATAGGATTGGTGGCTTTAAGAAGAGGAAAGCCTCAGTTGAAAAGCATTTTGGGTGGAATAATTATTATTGGGGGAGTGCTCTGTGTATTTTAATATTGCTGGATGAGAGTGTCTGTTTGACCTCAGCAAAGATAGCATTGAGACTAGTGAGGCTCTCTCCTATTGTTGGCCAGAGAGAGGCAGGAAGGCGGGAAAGCCCTGAGACTTGGTCTACTGCTGGGTGTTCCCAGCTTACCAGGTGTCCCTGGCTTGTGATAAGTTCTTTTGTCCTCTGGTGCACTCAGCTCCTTCAGGAGTCGCTTCTCTTCAGCCTAACACTGTGTAGGAACCTTCTATCCTCTCAACTTAGATACTAGTAGTGTTCTGCACCACCCAGGACCAGCTGTGATGACTGGAATGTTTCTTGTCATTGTCTAATGTCCTCTATGAAAACTAAATCACTCCTAATTAAGAACCGTTGTTTTAAAAGATGGCAAAAAGTAGAGGCTGTGTGATAGGACAATAAAAACACCTATGAAACAAACTCAGTAGTCCATGTAAATCGATAAATTTTCCAAGCACTATCTTTTGATGGTAATGAGTCTGCTTTAACCCCAAATGAACATGGATCTTATAAGGAAAGGCCAATCTTATAATTACTGCAACAAAAATCTCAGCGTCAAAGGAGAACATTCTGTGGAAGAAGAAATCTTCCACACACGTATGTCCATTTGTTTTGCTGCAAATGTTTGAAATTCAGTCTTCATAATATTCATTTTCTATGAACTTTTAAAAAACTCTACACATATGTATATATTTACATATGGGTCTTATGCATATAAATGCAAATATAAAGACATGTCTACATGCCTGAGTACATGTATGTGTGGCAGGCTCTGCATGCATTTAAGTTGTTGATGAAGAGGTCTACAAAGTTTACTGATTGTCTTGCTTCAGAATTCTGAAGTTTTGGTGTATCACAAATAATTTCTAATGATAGAGTACATTAAAAGCTTTAGGGGCTAGAGGGAGGAGAAAACCATTCTTTCAGGAAGGGCAGCACACCATAATGGTACATGGGGAATTAACTAGAACAATAGTGTCACTATTAATTCCTTAAGAAACTCTCCTTTCTCTTACAAACCCAAGATTGAGCCAGTTAATCTGGAAACAGAACTCTTCCTTTCATTTGTTCTTTACGAAGTGCTTATTACCTATTGGGAACTCTATGATCTTCCCAGTGGGCTTGTGAGTCACACGGCAGAGAAGCCCTCTGTTTACTTACGCACACTGTTGCCTAATGTGCTCTATAAGTCATGGATAATTACAGTGAATCTGTCTTGCTAAAGATACACTTGTGGTAAGCTTGGGCTCCTCTACTTCTAGAAGAATGTCCACATGCAGGAAAAATTTCCTTGGAGTGTATTTAAATGCTTCCTTCACTAGAGAGTTTAGTATTTGCCTATATCTCTAAATTATCCATTGGAAAGGAGGCCAACAGACTGAAAGTTGCTAAAGGCGGTTCTGGCTTAGGGATTGGTCTGGGCTGGCTGAGATTACAGTCAAAAGACAGCACTGCTCTGAATCTTAAAGAATGAGATAAAGAGCTGGACACAAATTAAAAGGTTTTTGTGGAAAACACTCCTTTGGTTCCATGGAGCAACAGAACATGTAGGGAGAACACTTTTTGAAAATTATTTTGTGAGATTCTTTATTTGAATGGTAGAGATGGAGGTAGGTGGTGGGGGAGGGGGCCAGGAGGAGAAGTGGGGACAGAGATGCAGAGAACGGTCATCTGCTGGTTCACCACTTGATGGCTGCAACAGTCAGAGTGAGGTAGACCCAAGTCAGGAGCCACCTCTGGGTCTCCCACATGTGTGTCAGGAACTCAAGTGTGTGGGCTGCTCTCCTTGGCCTTTCAGATGCACTAGCAGGAAATTGAAGTGAAAGAAGGCAGTAAGTAGAACTTGAACCAGGCACTCTGATTTAGGATTTGGGTGTCTCCAGCAATAGATTAACCTGCTGCAACATGTTTTCCCCTGAAATTGATTTTTGAAGTTCAAGTTCACAGCTCACATAGTTTTGAACATTGTTGGCAGCTATTAACAAGTACTCTTTGGAGATGAACTGACAGAAAAGGTATTGAATTATCACAGAGTGGTAACATGATGACCCAGGGTCATAGAATGATGCAGGATTTTTTTTTTTTGTTTTTTTTGCACAGGTTTTTCCTTTCAGAGAGAAAAATCTTTTTCTTCCTATTTATTTTGCCTTTAAATTTTTATTGTAAAAGGCTTAAATATAGAAGTTTGAGTATATAGATTTAGCAATTTTTAACATTTTGCCATACTGGTTTCACAGGTAAATATTATATAATACATATATTCTAGAAGCAGAATGGCTGTATTAATATTAAGCACGAGTTCCAATTTCAGGATCATAAAATGAAAAAAGGCATATTTTATGTAAGCAGTGTAACTGTGTTTCCACATGAACTTTAGGATTCTTTTCTAATTCTGTGGAACATATCAATGAAGATTACATGGAAGATTACATGTAAATTGCTGTGAGTAATATGGACATTCTGATAGTTAGTTTTTCCCATCTATGGATAAGAAAATCTTCCTGTGTTTTGGTGCTTTAGTGTTTAATTTCATTAACATTTTGTAACTTTTAGACACATTCTTATAATCAGGTCATTTAATTTTTTGTAGTTATTGTATAAAGACTACAAATACTATGCTACTGATGTTTGCTAATTTTGTATCCTGCAACTTGGCTGTGTTTACTTATCAATTCTCAGTCTCTTGATGGAGGTTTTTGTACCTCCATATGTAGATTGATGTTATCTGCACATCGGGATTCCTTGACTTCCTCCTTTCAAATTCATATACATTTAAATTCATTCTCACGAGTCTGGCTGAAACTTCCAGAACCAAATGAAATAAAAGTGATAAGAGGGGACATCATTGTCTATTTCTAGATCATAGTGAAAATGCTTCCTCATCCAGTGAGATGTTAACTGTGGTTGTTTAGTTTTTATTCTGTTGAGGCTTATTTCTTCCATAACTAATTTTTTCAAGACTTGTAAATTCTTTTATCCATTATTTTATCAAATGGCTTCTCTGCATCTATGTTTTTAAAGATTTATTTATTTTATTGCAAAGTCAGATATACAGAGAGGAGAGACAGGAAGATCTTTCGTCTGATGATTCACTCCCCAAGTGAGCGCAACGGCCAGTGTTTCACCAATCTGAAGCCAGGAGCTTGGAACTTCCTCCAGGTTATCCACACGGGTGCAGGGTTCCAAGGCTTTGGGCCGACCTCGATTGCTTTCCCAGGCCACAGGCAGGGAGCTGGATGGGAAGTAGAGCTGCTGGGACTAGAACTGGCGCCCATATGGGATCCTGGTGCTTTCAAGGTGAGGAATTTAGCTGCTAGGCCATCATGCCAGGCCCTCTTTGCATCTATTAAAATGACATTTTTATCATTCATTTTTATTAATGTAATGCATCATGGTTATTGATTTGCATATGTTGAATCCTCCCTGCGTGCCTTGGATGAATTCTGCTTGTCCATGGTGAATGAGCTATTTGATGTGTTGTTAGATTTAATTTGGAAATATTAGGGATACTGGTCTATGATTTTTTCTGTGTTGTTGTACCTGAGTCTGGTTTTGGAATTAAGGTAATGCTGGCCCTGTAATATGAGTTTGGAAAGATTCCCTCTGTTGTTTTGTTTGGAACAGTTGGACAAGCATTGATGTTAGATCTTCCTTAAGTTTGATGGAGTTCAGAAGTGGAGTTATCTGGTGCTAGAGTTTTCTTTGTAGGGATACACTTTATTATAGTTTTTACCTTATTGATTTTTGTTCTATTTAGATTTTTATGTTTTCATGATTCAGTTTTGGTAAATTATGTATTTTCAGAAGTCTATTCTGATTTAGGGTTTACAAGTTCTTGTTATATAGTTGTTGAAAATAGTTCTTATTATTTTAGTTTCTTTTGTATTAGTTGTCCAAAGGTTTATCAATCTTAAACTATCATTTATTTGTTTAATCTTCTGTATTTTTAATTTCTATTTTGTTTCTTCATGTTTCTTTCTCCCTGCTAATTTTAGATTTGGTCCTTGTTTTCTACATCTTTGATACATTATAGGGTATTTATTTTGTACCTTTCCTTATATGGTCCTTGTTTTCTACGTCTTTGATACATTATAGGGTATTTATTTTGTACCTTTCCTTTTTTTTAATGTAGGCATTTACTTTTGTAACTTTCCTCTTAATGTTGCCTTGGATATATCACTTAACTTTTGCTATGCCGTGTTTCCATTTTTGCTTCATCTCCTATGAGACACCAACTCTGTAGGCAGAGGCTTAACTTACTATGCCATGGAGTAGTCCCAGGAAATGATTGCACCTTTTTTTATTAAATTGATTTCACCGGGCAAAATATTCTGGGTTGTAAGATTTTTTTCTTTTTCTTCCACAACTTGGATGATAACTATTGTCTCCTTTAAGGTTTCCATTGAGAAATCTGATATTAATCTAATAGGAGTGTCTTTAAAAGTGGTTTGGCACTTTTCTCTTACAAGTTTTATGATTCTCTCTTTGTATTGTACTTTCCAAAGTTCGTCTAAAATGTGTTGTGGTGAGGTTATTTCCTGATCTTTTTGAGATTCTGAGTATTTCTTGTATTTGAATATCTAAATCTTTCTCCAAATTGGGCAAGTTTTATGCTGTTATTTCACTGAATGGATTCTTAAGCTACTGTTTTTTTCCAATTCCCAAGAATTCCAAATACTTGACTACTTGTTTGATGATATTAGAGATTATGAGTGTTGTTTTTATTTTAAATTTAATTTTTAAAGGTTTTTTTTGTCTGAGATATTTCAAAAGATCTTGCTTCAAGGTCAAATATTTTTCTGCTTGACCTAAGTTGTTGTTATAGATTTCAGTTGTATTTTTTTAGGTTGATATGTTTTTCATTTCTAAGTTTTTGCTTGCTTCTTTTCCAATACTTCTCTTTGCTCAATTTATTTTTATAGTAGTTACTAATTTCCTAATTTTTTAGTATTTTTCCTGTGTTTTCTTATATCAAATTGAGTGTTTTTTATATTCATTATTTTGAATTCTTAGTATTTCAGCAGTGTCCCTTTGTTCAGGGTCAGACACTAAAGCATTATATAGGTTCCTTTGGAGTATCATTGCTTGCTTATTCCTGTTTCATATGTTCCTACATTGATTTTTGTGCATCTGATGTATTAGTTGCATCTGTCACTTGTATCTTTCTTATTAAGGATTTATTTACTTATTTGAGCAGTAGAATGATAAGAGGAGGGGGGAAAGGAGAGAAATATCAAAAGTTATTTTCCATCCATTGGTTCACTGATGGATGAAGCCAAAACCAGGAGCTAAGACTTCCATCCACTTTACCACTTGAGGCTACAATGGATCAAAGCTCTTGAACCATCTTTTATTGTCTCCTAAGAAGCATCAGCATAAAGCTAGATTAGGAGCAGAGCAGCTGGTTTGAAACTGGTACTCTGATAGGATATGACAGCATTCCAAGTGGAAGCTTAACTTTCTGTGCAACAACACTGTTCCTCTATGTGTTTCACAGGATGATTATGTTGAGTGAAGTCTTTTTCCGAAAGATGTTCATTTAGGTAATAGTTTGGTAGCCTCCTGTGGCTTTAGTTTGTGCTGAAATTCAAAATACAGTCTCCGTATTCTTTTTTAAGGTAACCGTTGTTAATAGCAGTGATAAGAATCTGGTATATCCTTTTTGGCCCATTATAGTTGCTGAGATTTCCTGTCAGGCATGTCCACAGCTATCTCCTGAGGGAAGGACTGTAGTTAGGAGTTCCTGGGTGTTGGATTCAGGCCCCAAGGATGCTACAGTTGGACCCAACATGGAGTCTCCTGGCTGCTCCCCAAGACAAGATCACCACTGGCTCCAAGTCATTGTCCAACTCCAGAACTGCAAGAGCACACCAACGATGGGTGGGGGTGGTGGGTACCCCATGTGCTGTCTGAACAAGTGGCTAGTTCTGTGAGAATAATTTTGGCTCTGAAATAGCAGAGTAAACATCTCTAGGCACATTCTGGAACAGTAAAGCTGTATTAGTAAGCCGCCTGTTGAGCTGGGTGGAGTGCAGGAACCTGAGATCTGAATTGGAGTGAGTGTGCTGGCCTGAGTGGAGTACAGACAGCCTGGGCCTGAGTCCCTGGTGACTAAGTAGTGTTCTATGATGGTGATGGCACAGACTCCCAGACCCAGCATTTCCAGCAGCAGGTGGTGTGCTAGACTGGGCATGTCATGCAGTGCATTGGTCACAGTCCTGAGGAAGCTGTGTGTATCACTCAGAAAGCCCAGGTACCTATTTGCCAGAACGGCAGGAGTCCAGATCACTAAAGTGTAGAAGCTCTAGCTACTATTAGTGGGAGGAGCTAGAACCAAGTGAAGTAGAGCTCAGTCTACAAACCCTGCTCTGCACTGGTGTTGGGACCCAGTAGAGTTCACGATCCAGTGTATACTCACCTTCCAAAAGTGTGGGCACATTCCCTATTACACATTTATATCCTATTAAAAGAACAATCTGCCACCCATATGGGAGACGGGGGTGAAGCTTCTGGCTCCTGGCTTTAGCCTCGTCCTGCCCCAGCTGACTCGACAATTTTTAAATAGTTTTCTTGATATTGCTCCTTAAGCTTAGGAATTTCTTCACCCTCCCTCAACCCATTCCCTACATACTATTTCCCCCTATAATGTAACAATAGTTAGGTCACTCAGCAACATTCACAGCTCCATTGTTTTTTATTAAGTGTATCCTGACATTGTAGATGGAGAATGGTATGAAGTCCAACGTTCTTGTGTCAAGATAGTTAACAATTTCATTGGAAGTCTGTCTTTGATCCAGAAGTAGAAATATATACTGTAATGTACTTTATGGTGTACTTGCCT
This sequence comes from Ochotona curzoniae, assembly GCF_017591425.1. Classification (NCBI taxonomy): domain Eukaryota; kingdom Metazoa; phylum Chordata; class Mammalia; order Lagomorpha; family Ochotonidae; genus Ochotona; species Ochotona curzoniae. The sequence goes on along the minus strand of NW_024464939.1, from coordinate 19,129,601 downwards.
CCATTATACAGACCCTCTAGATAAACAAGTATATACATGTCTACCTATATATCTTATATTTTACATGAAGGTTGCCTTATAGCAGAGAGAATATATGATACTTTGTGGAGTGTACTGAAGCTCTCCCTCTCCACTCCTCATTTCTCTATTCCTCCTTCTTTCCCTCTCCTGGATTTAAGACCTGAATTAACAAAAATAAAAGGAAATAGAGAGAAAGAGAAAGAAAAGAAAGGACCATCCCTAGTGTTCAGAAAGCTCTGGGCCTTGTAGGCAGCCTGCCCAGGGAGCCACGGGCATCCTGAGTTCTAGTGTGCAGATTCCAGCAGCAATGGGCAGTGCTGTGCGAGGTCAGGTGAGGGCAGACCGGGTGCAGAGGAGGGTGATCCCCCAAGTCTGAGGGCACAGTGCCATTGCATTTGCCTTAACTCCTATTTGGAGCCATGTCCCACATATGGATATTTTTAAAAATAACTGTGTTGCCTGAAATAATTTGTCAGGGGCCCAGTTTTGGCTAGAGAACACAACAGCAGGCTTTTGAAGGAAAGGCACCTGCTCTTGGCTGCTTGCCTGAGGCAACATGGTGCAGTGCATCCCGTGCCAGGCTGACCACCCTGGGTGGAGGTTGATCTCATGAGCTGGGTTTTTCCACACTTAAGTGAGTCAGACACTTACTCCCCATTTTTGCTTGGACAAGTGCTAGCTTTTGCCCACATGAGTAACTCTTAATCCAAAGTGTAAGTCTCATTTGTAGTTACCAGAGTGCGACCTGATGGAAAATTTGACTATAAACACAGAAAAGCTGTATGAAAAGAAAAAAAAAAATCTGGTACAGAAAGCAAGAAATATTTGAAAAAATATACATACTGTGGAGCCAACACTTGGCTTTGCTAACTCACAGCTGCTTGCCTTGGTGCCTGATGGGGGGTGCAGGTGACATCACCGCTGTCATTGTCACCCCCTTCCATTCTGACTCCCCTCAACAGAGCAGCTGACCTCTCCATCCCATCCTTTCCTTGCCAGGGTCCTGAGGGAATGAGTGCCCTGTTCTCTGATCACCTGGGATGCTCCTCCCAGTTTAGGAGGACTCATCTTGTTTCAGGGGACCCTCACCTGACCTCAGTTGCAGAGGTTAGTGCTGCTGGGCTTGGGGAAGGGCTGCTCACAGTAGGTTTCTAAGGCTTCTAAAGCAGAGTGGATTCACTCCTTCCCAGTACACACATCCTTAGGCCCCATCAGTCCTCCTGCCCTCCTCCTCCCAACAAAGTGCACAAGAGCAGTCAATGGAAGAATGAATGAATATCTAACAAGGATAATTTATTTCTCATCTATCTTTCAAAAAAATGTAATTTATTTGGACGGTAGATTGAGGGGTAGGGAGAGAAAGATCTCTTTCAACTGCTAGTTCACTCTCTGCATGACCACTGCAGCCTAGGCTAGACCAGGCAGAATTCAGGAGCCTGGCTCTCCATCCGGGTCTTCCATGTGGGTGGCAGGGGTCCAAGTACTTGGGTCATCTTCTGCTACCTTCCCCACTGTATTAGCAGAAGCTCAAGTGGAAGCAGGGCAGTTAGAACGCTGACTGCTGCTCCAATATGAGATGTTGTAGTAGCAAGTAGCAGCACAAAGCTTGTTCCTGTTCCTTAATCTTACAAAGAATTAGCTTTTTGTTTAAATTAAACTTGCGAAATCTAATGCAAAAGCAAAGTTTTAGAATACAAACACCACACACCTTCATTACCAAACGAGGCATTTCTGGAGATTCTGGAGCCTGTTTCTTTCAGGGAGACTGTTTGTTTTTCTAGTTTCTTGTGAGCCACCTTCTCAGGACACTGGCTGAGCTGCTGAGAGCTGGGTGAGGGAGCAGAAAAGGTGCCCACAAGCCCTTGGCTCACTGCAGGTCTGCGAGTGAAACTTGAGGTGGGAAGCCCAGGGTTTGTGCTACTCTTGCTTTCAAAATCACCATCCTCCTACCCCACATGTCACTCCTATCCATTTTCAGAATAAAATCTAGTTTTTCATACTGTTTGTCTTCCTTTTCTATTTGTCACCTCCACACATGGAAGTAGAAATCTCATTTGTAAGACATGCTGCACTGAGACAAGTATATGACACAAAGGTTAACTTGCTGCTTGGCACATCTGCGTCCTATATTTGGCTGGCCGGGTTCAAGTTCTGATTCCTCTGTTTCTGCTGCAGCTTCCTGTCAATTCTTACACTAGGCCACACTAGGTGATGGCCCAGGTACTGGAGTATGTCATCCATGTAGGAGACTGGCTGGAGTTCCATTCTCCTTGCCTCGGCATGGCCCAGACTTGATTGCATTAGGATTTTGAGGTGTGAAGCCGAACCACCTTCTTTTAAATAAAATGAAGATCAGTAAATTAATAATTGTTGCAAAAGCAGGTAAATGGCCTTAAGAAGCTGTAGATGAAGTGACACATGTTTTCTGGGGACCAACTGCTGTTTTTCAGATCTCTACCCTCCATCTGAACAGGTGACCTAACCCCTAGTGCAGGCGCATAGGTTTCACCTGATGTTGCTATGATGGCTAGAATTATTTAAGCATAGTTGATTCAGTATAATACTGAACACCATCTATTCTTTCCCCCTTTACTTCTGATCTTGGTGAAACACGTAAAATGAATTTTGCTATCTTTACCTTTCAGATATACAACTTTTAATACACTTCAGTGGCAACAAGGCCTATGCCAATGTATTTTTCCTGCCACGGATGACCATTAAGGTGGTTTCCAACTTTTGGGGGAAGTTTTATGTTATTGCGGTGAGAACACTTAACCTAAGGCCTGCCCTACTCACAAAATTTGAAGAGTACAATACTAATTATTGTTGCCTATAGGTACATGTGGGATATAAGATCTCTAGAGCCTATTCATGAGGTTTAACCAAGCTTTATGCTTCTTGGCTAGTAACTCCCAAATCCCCTTCTCCTAAGACCCTGGAAACCACCATCTACTCAGATTCTATGAATTTGATTGCATGCATACCTCAGAGATATTGTAGGTTTAGTTTTAAATCACTGCAATAAAGCAACTATTGCAATAAAGTGGAACACACAAATTTTGATTTCTTAGTATGTATAAATGTTACATTTAAACTCTGCTGTAATCTGTTAAGTATTCAATAATATCCTATCTTTAAAAAAACCATATATATATATATAATTTTAATATATCTTAATTTAAAATGCTTCTAGCCCAAATCTTTGTTTTTTTTGGCTGGTAGAGGGTCTGGCCTCAGTGTTGGTGGCTATTGATTACTCGGGAAGCTAGTTGCCAAAGATTGTGACCATGGCAATTTTCTTAAAACAAGATAATAATGGAGTTTACCACATTGATTGAGTCTTCCTTTCATTAAAGCTTTCTCTGTAGTACCTGATGTTATTTGAAATAATTTTTTCCCATAATAGAACTTCCTCCATAATAAAAATCATCTTTAATGCGGCAGTTGCTTTACCTGCTGAGTACATACCAAACTCTAAATTTATTTGCCATCATTTCAGTAGTGTTCACAGTATCTTCACAGGAGCAGAATTTATGTCAATACAATGTTGTTGTCTTTGCTTGTTCTAAGAAGCAGAGCCTTGCCCGTTAAAATTTTATCATGGGAGCACAGTGAGTCAGTCTCACAGTGAGGTTCCTCTTCTAATTGTAGATCTCTTAGTGTTTCTGCCATGTTTGCAGTTACTTTCTGCACTGAAGTGTTCAGCACCTCCAAGTCACCCCAAGAGTCATAATAAGCTTCTTCCAAACTCCTTAATGTTGATATTTTCACCTCCCATCATGAATCACAAATGTTCTTATGGTAAATCTTTTTTAGAAGGTTTTTTTTTTAAGTTATTTTGCCCAGATGCATCAAGGAATGCATCTATGGCAAGACTAGCTTTATGAAATCTTTTTTATTTTTTTAAAAAAATCTGTATTGGAAAGGCCAAACAGATTTAAAGAGGAGAGACAGAAAGATCTTATATCCTCTTTTTAATTCCCCAAATGGTCTCTTTGGCTGCTGCTGAGCTGATGTGGAGCCAGGAGCTTCTTCCAGGTCTCCTATGTAGCTGCAGGGTCTCAAGGCTTTGGTCCATCCTCTACTGCTTTCCCTAGCTATAAGCTTGATGGGAAGTGGAGCAGCCAGGACATGAACTGTTTCCCGTATGGCATCCCAGTGCTTTCTTGAAAGGTGAGGTTTTAGCTAATGAGCCATTGCATTTGGGTCCTATGGTATCTATTTCTCAAGGAAAGGGGCTTTGAGATGGAAATTATTGCTTCATCTGTGGGCTGTGGACTGAATGTTGTAGTCACAGGGATAAAAACAATTTTAATATGGTGCATCTTCCTCAGAGCTCTAAGTACATAAGTCCATAAGCTGTAATATTTGAAAGAAATCTTCTGAATCATAGTTTTCAACTTAAAATACTGAGTAAGCCAGGATGTAAACAGATGTGCTATCGTTCAGGTTTTTATAAAGCACAGGCAGAAGAGATTTAAATATTTAAGAGTCTTACAATCTCTTTGGAATGGTAAATTAGCATTGACTTCAACTTAACGGGAAACATTAGCTTTGCACTAGACGGTCCTCCTGAGCTTTGAGAGCTGACCAGGTACCAACTTCTCTAGCTGTGAACTGCTAGAAAGCATATCCTTTTCAACATGAAGTTGCTTTGTCTACACTGAGAATTTGTTTTTTACTGTGCCACCCTCATCCATGTTCTTAACAAGATCTTCTAGCTAACATGACCAAAGTTAATACATTATCATTTGCTGCTTTCCTTTGGTTTTTATGTTATACAAATTGCTCCTTTCCTTCCATCTCCTGAACTAACATTTTCTGGCTTTAAATTTTTCTTTTGCAGTTTCATTGCCTTTCTTGGCCTTCGGAGAATTGAAGGGAGTTGGGGGTCTTGCTTTCGATTAGACTTTGGTGTAAGGGAATATTGTGGCTGGTTTGATCTTCCATCCAGACCACTAGATCTTTCCCCGTATCAGCAAGAGGCTGTTTTGATTTCTTATTGTTTGTGTGTTCACTGGGTAGCACTTCATATTTTCTTCAAGAACTTAGCTTCACATTTGTGATTTGGTTAGCAGTGTGGTATAAGCTTTTGGCTTATCTGGCTTGTTCTTTCAAGTAGGGCACGTGATGTTTCCTTTCAAGCAGACATTTACAGGACCTTTTTAAGGCAAGGTTATTAATTGGCCAAATTTCAATATTGTTATGTTTCATGCAGTAGGGAAGACAAATGAGAGGGAGCTAGTTGGTGGAGTAGTCCAAAGGTCCACAACATTTAGTAATCTCGTCATTTTGTGAGAGTGTGGTTTGTGGTGCCTAAAACAATTACAATAGCTGGCCTTGGTTATATCGATGTGCTTTCCATCTTTTCCTAATTACATCTTAGGGATAAATCCCACTTAGTCATGGTATATGATTATTTAAATATAAACCTGGATTTGGTTTTCTAGTGCTTTTTGGGGAAATTTGCATCATGCTTATCAGAAGTACTGCCTTATCATTTTCTTTGCTTGTCATATCTTTGGGGATCAGGATAATGCTAGTCTCCTAAAATGAGTTTGGAAGTTTTCCTTCTATTCAGCTTGTAGGAATTGTTTGAGAATGGCTGGTGTTGATTTTTCTTTCAATGTGTGATAGCATTCACCAACAAAGCCATCTGGTCTGGGGGTTTTCTGTTGGTAGGTTTTTGATTAGTGATTTACTCTCCATATTAGTTAAGTCTGTTCAGATTTTCTGCTTTTCCTTGACTTAATCTTGGTAGGTTGTATGTTCCTAGAATATTATCCTTACTTCTAGATCATACAATTATGCTGTTGCATAATTGTCCACGGTGGTCTCTTATCCTTTATATTTCTTTGTGTCCGTTGTAATGAGTGCCATCTCATTTCTCATTTTGCTTTATTCACATCTTTTTCTTTGTATAGCTAATTATTTGCCAATGTTTATCATTTCTAAAAACATTTTTTCTATTATTTTGTTTTCTGCCCCATGTATTTCTGTTACTTGCTTTTTTCTGCTGATGTTGGGCTTAGTTTTCTTTTTCTTTTTTTTTTAAATACTTACAGTACAAGGTTGGGTTCCTTGATCCTTCTCTTTTACTATAGGTGTTTATCACTGTGCACTTGCCCTTAGCATAGTTTTTACCATATTCCATGAGTTTTAATTTTATCATATTCCATGAGTTTTAATATGCTGCGTACTTCTTTTTTACTTTATTTGCCTTAAAATATTTTCTAATTTCCTGTTTAATTGGTGGTTTACAAGTGTGTTCATTTGTGTTCAATGGTGGGTTACAAGTGTGTTCATAATTGTGGATTTTCCATTTTGTTTTCCATTAATTTCTGGTTTCATTCCATTGGTGTCTAAGAAGACAACTTTTATGGTATCAATCTGCTTTGAAGTGTCTGTATTATTTTGTGAGCAGACATGTACCCAGTCCTGAGGAGTTTCATGTGAGCTTGGCTGGAATGTGCTCTTGCTGCTACATATACCTATGAGGCCATTTGTTCTTGGTTGTTGTTTTATGTTCTCTGTTCCTTACTGATCTTTAGTCTGAATCTTCTGGTAGATATATTTATTTTTTAGGTGGAGTATTAAATTCATCTACTAACCTACTGGTATTCTTCCTTAAGATTTATCAATGTTTGCTTTGTAGATTTAGGTTTAGTGATGTTGGGAGTAAATATAATGGTTATATATTCCTGGTGTGTTATTTCATCATGATGATGGACTTTATCTATCGTAACAGCTGTCAACTTGATATTAATTTGACAGCTGTAAGCTTCCCCACATCTTCTCTTGTTTGGCTAGCAATGGCATGGTATTTTCCCCCCATCAACTCATTTCCAGGCTGTGTGCATACATAAAAATATTTTTTAAGATAGCATGTTATTTTTTATCCATCTGACCAATCTATATCTTTTGGTGGGGAGTTCAAGCTTATGCTTAAAGCAATTATTGATGATAAGGATTTACTGTTTCTACCTTGTTAATTATATTGTCTTTACTTTTTGTTCCTCTTTCCTTTTGTTACTTTCTTCATGTGCTGTTTGTGTGTGTGTAAATGTGTTTGTTTTGGTTCCTTTATCTTTGTAATCTCTGCAGGTACTTTTTATGTGTAGTACTTTGGAGCTTACATAAACTATCTTCTACTTAGAACAGTCTATTTTAAGCTGATAATTTAGAGTTCAATTTCATGCAATAACTATCTTCCATATCAACATTGTTCTTGTCACAATTTGCATCTATTTGCATTGTATATTATTGGTTGTTTTTGTTATAGCTATTTTCAATATTTTTGTTAATGTTTTGAAAAAATTGAACTTGCTCAAATATTTGCAAGAGAGGTTGATGGGGGAGGCGAGAAGAGATCTTCCATTTGTTGGTTCACTCCCCAACTTCCTGAAAAAGCTGGTGCTGTGGAGGGGGGTTATTAATTTGTTCCTCTAGGCTTTTGTCATGCAGAAAGGCAAGCATGCTCAGTTCTGACAGGCGAAGAGTAAACAGAGTGGTAAGACACATTTAAAAGGTATGGAAGCAGACATATGTATACGCATGGGTATGGGTAGCCCAACAGAGGAATACCCATTATGAATGGGCAGTGAGCCAGATTGGCTCTAAAGAAGGATTAAATGATTGGAGGGAGCACCTGAAAGCCCCTCCATGTGTGGTCTTCATGAGAGAGAGAGAGTGAGATAGAGAGAAGGAAGGAGAAGGAAGAGATGGAAGAGGAGGAAGAAAAGGAAAGTAGAAGAATGCGCCCTTCCAATTGTTGCAGATCTGCTTTATGAGGCTGGGTGTAGTTCCTTCAGGCATAAAGCCACCTCCACAAGCTACATGTGGAGCCTAATATCCTTTTTACATGGTAACGCTGATTAGGTCCAGGTAAAGCTACATCCTGGGAGAGGACCATTTTGATGGACAAGTAAGATGTTAGAACTATGTGAGGATTTATGAATTCCAGTCCAGCAGACTGAACTGCTTGCCTATGTGGTATTACTGGGTCTTGGGCCAGGCGAAATCAGCAACCAAGAACTCTATCCAGGTTTCCCACTTGAGAGTTCAGGATCCTGTATTTGGGCCATCATCTGGGACCTTCCAGGGTGCATGTTAGCAGGAAAGTGGATTGTTATCACAGATGGGAATAATCTGAGACACTTCTGTATGAGATATAAGCATCTCATGTGATGGTTTAACTTGCTGATAACAACCCCTGCCACTTGCTTTTTAACCTTTATAATAGAATTTAAAGTGATGTATTTACTGCATGTTAGTGATATAGTATTAATGTATGTATTTTCTTTTAATATTGTGTTTCATGTTTCTTATACTATTGTTGAAGATGCTTACTATATTTTTATTTCTACTTGAAAAAAAGTGTTTCTTGGGGCTGACTCTGTGATGAGTGGGCTAAACTCTGCCTGTGGTATCAGCATTTTAGAGGGGCACAGGTTCATGTCTCCGTGTTTGGTCTGAGATAACAGAGGAAGGCTCAAGTCATCAGGACCCATGCTTCCACGCGAGAGACCCCGAAGGCCTCGTTTCCAGAACAGTCCGGCTTAGGCCTTACCATCATTTGGGGAATGAACCAGCTGATTGAAATTTTTCTCTCTCTCTCTGCCTCCCTCCTTCCCTCCTCCCACTCCATTTCCTCTCTGTAGCTCTGCTTTTCAAATTCAAATAAATCTTTAAAAAAAAATTCCAGTTTTTTTTGAAAGGGAAATATAGTGGTGTAGAATTCCCCCTAGCTTTTATTTGTCATAAGAAGACTTTATGTAACTTTTAATTTTTCTTTTAAAGATGTATGCATTTATTTTGAAGGAGTTACAAATTGTGGGGAAGGAGGGAAGAGATATTGAGCTCTCCGACTCATTTGTACACTTTCCAAGTGACCACAGTGGCCATGCTGTCTAGGCCAGAGCCAACAATGAGGACCTTCATAGCTCTGCCACAATAGGTACACGGGCCAAAACACTTGAACCATCTCCCTCCATGTTTTCCAGGCCAGCAGCAGGCAACTGAATCTAGAAGTAAAATAGCTGGGACACAAATTGGCACTCATCCCAACATCAGCCCCTGTGCTTCGTGATTTTTTTTTTTTAAGATTTATTTTGGGCCTGGAGCCGTGGCCTAGCAGCTAAAGTCCTCGCCTTGAAATTACCGGGATCCCATATAGGTGCTGATTCTAATCCCAGGAGCCCCGCTTCCCATCCAGCTCCCTGCTTGTGCCCTGGGAAAGCAGTCAAGGAGGACCAAACCTTGGAACCCTGCACCTGTGTAGGAGACCTGGTGCAAGTTCCAAGCTCCAGGCTCCAGACTGGTGCAGCACTGGCCTCTGCTGTCACTTGGGGAGTGAATCATTGGATGGAAGATCTTCCTCTTTCTCTCCTCTTCTCTGTATATCTGACTTTGCAATAAAAATAAATCTTTAAAAAAAGATTGATTTTTTTATTGGAAAGGCAGATTACAGAGCAGAAGAGTGGCAGAAAGATCTTCATCACTCCCCAAGTGGCCGCAATGGCCAGAGCTGAGGTGATCCGGAGCCAGGAGCCAACGCAGGTGAAGTGTCTGAGGCTTTGGACCATCCTCTACTATTTTCTCAGTCCACAGGCAGGGATCTGGATGCCAAGCAGAGCAGTTGAGGCACTAACTGGTGCCCACATAGGATCCCGGCACAAGGTGAGGATTAGTGTTGGGCCCTATGCTTCAATTTTGAATGACAGTTTTTTTTGTATATGACAGTTTTTTTGAGCACTTTGAATGTATCATTCCACTCATCTGGACTTGAATATATCATTCAACTCTCATCTCGTGATAAATATGTTGGATTCAATGGGATGCTCTGTTTTCTGGTTGATTTCAAAATTCTCTTTATCCTTTGTAAACTTCATTACTCTGTCTTGGGCATTCCTTTGCTTCATTTTATTTGTTGTCGTTTTGGTTTCAGAGATGTAAGTTATGTCTTTCCTTACTCAAATGTGGGGAGTTTTCTTTGTTATTTGAACTTCCTGGTTGTTCTTTTTTGTGCCAGTCAGCTTTTTATTGCTTTAACTAATATACCTGAAATATCTCTTAAGAAGGAACAAGGTTGATTTTGGCTTACAGTTTTGGAGTTTCACAGTCTGAGATTAGGCAGCCTCATTTGTTCAGGTATCTGTTAAGCATCATCCCAAGTGCTGTTTTGGATTTTCTGCTAAGTAAATCATAGAACTTAATTTCATTAGAGTTCATTTCTGCAGATTTGTCTTGTTCATTTGTCGGAATATCTTTTATTCCTCATTTTCCTTGACACTTTTTCTTCTCTGTGCTCCAGATGAAGTAGACCTCTCGTCCAGTCTTTATGAACCAGTCTTGTGCAGAAAACCTCACCAATCCATGAGCATCAACCTTCTGAGGACCTTTGCCAAAACTTTCACTCTCTAAGGAGAAGTGGACAATTCAAGTCCACTCCTTCTGCTGACGTGGAAGTCTGGGGTGGAGTTATGGTGTGTACCTGCCAAGCCCAGTGTCTCCATTTTCTCCCACACTGACCTACTGTGCCACTGTGCCCCTTCAAAGTTCCAGGACTAGGTAGTCAGGTGGCAGTCTTTGAGCAGTCTTGGGAAAGTCATGACATTGGATGGATTCCCTCTCCAGAGGATAACCAAAGGCTGGGATTTTTCATTTGCTTGCCTTATAGTGAGCAGGAGACAGTGGAGCTGTGGCAGTACAGCCTAGATTGTGCCATGCAATTCTAATATTGGTAAGATACATGATGGTTTTTTGGGCCATTCTAAGGGTATTGGGGTACTACATAAAATGGGTTAACACTTTTTCTTGTCAGAGGGTTGGATCTATGCTATTTACCAACTGCAGCTGTCATGCCCGTTCATTCTTAGGTACCAGTATTGTACTGAAGTCATCAGAGCTCCAATAGGCTAGACAATTGTAAGTCTTCTGAGAAGCTCTCTTGGGAAGGTTGTGGCACTGGATGTATGAATTCATTTCTTCCCTCCTGCCCCTCTCACCACACCCCGGGAGAATCTGGGGCCAGGGAGTCCTTTTCTGAAGGTATAATACTGTGACAGGAGTGGGGTTCTGGTGAGATTGGATCAGGTGACCTAAGTATGGAGTGTCCTGACTATACTCATCAGCTATAGTGAATCTGATTTCACATTTGCCCCAGGATCAGAAGCCTTTTCAGTTTATATATTTCTTATAAAGGGAATTTTTTAATTTTTAAAATTTATTTATTTTTGCTGAAAAAAGTGTTTATGGGGAAGGGGAGACTCTAGAGCCTTCTACTTTGCCATCCTTCTGATACCCAATTATAGACTGTTCCTGACAAAGGAAATGTTATATCTTGCTACCATGGCTATTAAAGAGTAGAATTAACCTTTTCTGTCCAGCTCAATACCATGGTTTTAAAGAAAATGTGGTACATATACACCAAGGAATACTATTCATCCATAAAAATGTTGAAATTTTATTTGAAACAAAATGGGCTCAGCTGGAAGCCATTATGCTTAGTGAAGTAAGCCAGTAGCAAAAAAAATTTATGTTCTCCATTATCTATGATAACTAATACAGAGTATAATACACATAATCTCTATGAATGAGATGAATATACTGGGGATGAACTGCTGTATACAGCCAGAGTATATATTCATGCATAATAGTAGGATTTTCATTTTCATTTGCTTTTATCATGTCATCTTATTTTGTCTCCTTCCTCTATTTTCCATGTCATGATACTTTTAAATATTGGAAAATTAATCTTGTTATTGTGAATGAATATATTGTGATATTTGGAAAAATGAGGGATGGGAAAGTAGGGAGGGGAGAAAGGGTTAAACCCTGTGCTTCCAAGTCTATATAAAAAAATATGAAATTACTCATTTTATAGAAATTAAAAATAACAAAAAAGTAGCTGAGATAAAAATAGGAGAAACAAGGCAATAAGGATGTGTGCCATGCATGCCAGTGCTTTCTTGCTCCTTCTTGGTTTCTTTTACCTTGGAAGGTCTTCATAAATCCACCTGTTAGGGTTGGTAGTAACGCTATGGAGCCAACTTCAGCAAAAGGCAGTAGATTTTTGTGTTTTGAACCCATAGATCCTATGAGATGACTCTGAAAGTTGCTATGGGGCTGCCTCCATCTTCCTTATTTCCAAAAGATGTGCTCTTCAAAATGGAAGCTTGAAAAATAAAAAAAGCCGTGTGGAACAAAAAAAATCTTTAGTTTTGTTTAATTTTTTAATATAGTTTCATTTTTTTCTGGATTTTGCTGTAAGAAAGGCCGAAATATTCGAAGGCTTGATTTTTTTAAGAAATCTTTTTTTTTTTTTTTTGAAAGGCAGAGTGCTAGAGTGAGTGGTAAGAAGATGCAATCCAGAAACACCTGCCACTACTGGAATATCTATGATCTCCCATGGATATCTGGAACCCATGTGGTTATCCATAGTCTCAATGGATAGTAGGAACCCAGCCACTTGATCCGTCATCTATGGAGTACCAGTTATATCCAACAAAAGCTGGATCAGAATTACAGTATCCAGGACTCAAAATGGTACTCCAGTGTGGAATAAAGGCATTCCAAGTGGTACCTTGATTTGCTGTACTACAGCATCAACCCCTAAACTCTTAAACAGATGATTTTCCTCAAACATTTTGGTTGCATTTTCGTTTCTGAGCAGTGATCATGAAGATTAGAAGATGTTTCTGAATAGCAGTAAACCACAAGCCTGCCTTGAACATTGTACCTTGCTTCTTCCAGGTTTTACTAGAGAATGATCCTACACAATTCCCTTGAAATTAACATTCTCATTCCTTTCCTGGATGGATGATTAGCTTTGAGAGGAAAAAAGATCAGGTATTATTTACTTCTGTATGCTTGGATGTGATCCTGCCAGGAAACTTTACATCTTAAACATTCGAGCTTTGTTAACTTGAAAGAATGTCTCTCCAACAGTAGAGTAGCAGAGGACATGTCAATACGCACCCTTCTATTTCCAGGTAAGGGATTACATTGGATTGAGTAGGAGTCCTTCTACCCCACCTTTTCCCTCAACAATAGGCCTTACTATTTGAATCAGTCAGAATCATTGTTATCTCTTGCAAATACACAGGGGAAAAAATGCTCCAAGACTGGTGCAGTGCCTTCTTGAGAAATGGAGGACCTGGACTTCTTCAGTCCACTGTACTGTTCTTCTATACTTCCATCATAGTGTGTGTCTCCCGTCTCCCTGCTTGCACCATAGCAGCTTGAGGCCTAGTCAGCACAGATTCACATTAGGGAAAAAGAACAGGAAAAGAGCCAAAGGAACATTCTCTGCTTATAGCAATAGTCTAGAGTTTTTGAAACTATTGAATCCCCTCTACTTCCACAAAGATACAACAAAAAGTTCATGAAAAATGGGATTAAAACGTAAATTTATTTTGGTATAAGAAAATCAGAACCCATATATATGAGGACTCTTTGTGAAGTTCATGAAAACACATAAGATGTAAAATTATGTACAGATTTTTTTTTGAATGGAGATAAACTTGTCATTTTATTTTTCCACAAACGTACTAAAGTACTGGCACATTGTTGCCTGAAATACTGCTGCAGCCATCTCAGGTGTAACAGAGGGTGGAAAATTCAGTTTATTTACACATTTTTTTAAAATTCAGCACATTGCAAGAAGGACTGTTAAACAAGATTTGGCATCTCTGTACACTCCGTGTCATAAAGAGTTCCTTATTATTACATTTAGAAAAACACCTTATAGAATAAACTCAGCTCCTAGCATCTCCCAAAGCCCCTGTCTTTGTCCTTCCTTATATCCTATCCGCTGTGAAAGAGTTTGATGGACTTGAGTGGCTTGACAATATACTCCGCAATGTTGTTGATCAGCCCTATTTTTGAAGCAGTTTGTTAGTAGAAATATTGGCATTTAATCCATTTCTAGTGGTCTGGTATTCCATGTAACAACCTGCAGTATTAAACATCTACTTAAAACAACACATGTGGTTTACTGTTTAGCTTAGGACATGATTTACATCACGCTTACCAAGAGGTGATCAAACTGATCGTGTCTGCTTGTTTCCTAGCCCCAACCTACATTCCTAGCTGCAAATATACACCATCAGTCCCTCACCTTTCCAGGACCCACTTTGTAGTTCCAATGTGCTAAGCTATCCTCAACTGCGCTTACGTTTTTCTTCTACATGGAAATATTTGCCTGTGTTACTACATGTTTAACTCTTATCTAAGCTGTTGGTTCTAGGTATCTTCATTTCAAGTCTGTGTTCTTAGCTCCTAAGTCTTGACTAGTTTGTCATAACTGACACTACCTTTTTGTTACAAATCCTGGGTTCTTATTTTTACTGTCCCTGAAAAAAATAGTTCTGTAAAGTATTTTTCCTGCCACGTAATCTATAATGAAAATTATCCCCCCCCTTTTTTTTTTCTTAGCATTGTTGGTCTCTGACTTGGCAAGATACCACAAACTGCAAACAGAATTTTTGCAAGCCCACAGGTCTGTCCAGAAATGCATTCTGTGATGGGCTCGTTCCCCTTCCATGGCAGCCTTCCTCTCCAATCTTTCCAGAGTGGATTTCTCACATATCTCTACATTGCAACTTAATCACCTATCTCCATCTGATAAAATTGAAATTATCTGCAGTCATGAAATCAGAGGACCTGAGTAAAATGTTAATGATTTTATAAAAGGAAATCATGTACTTAAAAATATATATATGTATGTGTGTGTATAGATATATACATATATATAGATATATACATATATATAGATATATTTCCCATAATTAAGCATTTTATACTTCAAGTTCATTAAGTTGCTCCAGCTTTGATGAGGAATTGATTGAGCTCTGAATGCAGCTGTTAGGAGTGAGGCATAGATTAACAAAATGACTTCCCATTCCCTATGCATGGAAAGCATTATGCCACATTTAGTAAGTGCCTACTGGAATCCTTAACTGCACTTAAATCATGTTAGCATTTTCCTTGGGGTACAGGCAGAGTGGTTAAGCCTGCTGAATGATTTGATAGAGGGGAGAACTTGGCCAGGAGCCTTGTAACCTCAGGCTGTAAAGTTGAGCTCACATTTTACACCTCCCTCCCCACCCGCTCCCTTTATTACACATACAGGGGCTAAATTTTAAAGAGGTGGTGGAATTATTCCTACTTATTCAAGAACTGAACAGAACTATTAGAAAGAAATATTTATGAAAATAATTCTTCCACTGCTGCAAATCAGAAGTGATGGAAGTTTTGCATGCTCAGAGGAAAAGCAGCTGAAAGGACTAGAAAAATCATCAAGAATGTTTTTCTACTCTTTTAGGTCATTACAATTGGCTTAACATACTGAAACTGATTTCTAATGCAACCAACTCTTCCTACCGTAATGTGTCAATATAATGGATCCTATTGTTTCTTGATTTGTAAAACTGTCATGCGAAAGTGAGGTAAGCTGATTCGGAGATTCGGAAGCTGCAGAACTCATGCTCCCAGGTGGCATGGATAGTCTGATGTTCCTTTTTGTTTGTTTGTTTGTTTTGGCTGTCACAGGGAATTTAAGTTAAGAGAAGTTTGTCAGTTTTAGGCCTTTCTCACTCATTATCTTGAAACAGTAGTGGCCACTTTGAGTCTCAGTTTTCTTGTCTGGAAAACCGGGGACATTCATGCTGAATTTGTAGGTTTGCTGATCAGCCCTTAGCTCAATTCTTGGTTCTGAGTAAGTACTTTGGACTTAGTAAATACAATTTATTACTTATAGGAGCACTCAATTTATTTTAAACAATTAAAAGCAATGCAGTCAAACAAATAATTTAAGTTTCTTAGTAGAGCTTGTTTATTTTAGTAAAATACAAAATATTAGCATGCATTAGTAAGGGTAGCATATCTGCAGTTAATTCTTGGTAGTAAAATTGACTATTATATGTATGTGTGTGTACATGCACGTGTAGACATATATATATAGTGTCCATACATATATTGACTGTTTATCAATCATCTGTCAGCCATCTTTATATAATGGATTGATATGACCTGATGTTTTCTTTTTTTTAATTTTTTTTTAAAGATTCATTATTTTTTTTATTGGAAAGGCAGATATACAGAGAGGAGAGACAGAGAGGAAGATCTTCCATCCAATGGTTCACTCCCCAAGTGAGCACAACGACCGATACTATGCCGGTCCGAAGCCAGGAGCCTCTTCCGGGTCTTCCGTGCAGGTGCAGGGTCCCAAAGCTTTGGGCCGTCCTCAACTGCTTTCCCAGGCCACAGGCAGGGAGCTGGATGGGAAGTGGGGCCGCCGGGATTAGAACCCGTGGCCATATGGGATCCCGGGCATGCAAGGCGAGGACCTTAACCACTTGCGCCACCTGATGTTTTCTTACATTGGTTCATATTTCTTTTCAATGTTTAGTTGCTAGGTAAAAGCTTTCCCTGTTTCCATTTCCTGAAATTCCCTTAGCTTCCTATTTTCTTCCAGGCTCTTGCAGAGGATCAAGTGTTAGCTCAGACTAACACAGGCAAGGACAAACAGACCCCCTATACCCACTCCACCAACCCATCATGGCAACAACGTGTTTCTTATTGCTAGAGAATTTTCTGGGTGAGTATCCAAGGAAATCAGCAGGGACCACTGATATTTAAGCTTAAATATATGTAAAAACATTATGAAAAATAAGATATCTGGGTTCTCCACAGAGAGTGTCATTCTGTAGATCTGAGATGATACCTGGAAATGTGTTAAACACAACAGCATGCAACCCCTAACCCACACTTGTATAGGAGTCAGAAGACAAAATAACAGTGAACAGATTGAACCAGCACCTGGAAAAGCAGCACCCCCTTTCTTTACTTAGCCAGCTCTTACTCAGTCTGGTTCAGTCTCTTTGAAGATGCCTTTTATACTCAAGAATTACAAGTAGCATCCAAATGGATGAGTGAGCTGCCCCAGTGATGGTGTACTCTTTGCTTTTCATTTGAGGGGGGTCATGGAGAGGTAATACCTCCCAAGCTAACATCTCAGTAAAGAAAGTCTGTGGTTTGCCAAGTACTGACTGAAAAAACTAGGAGCAATGTCATTGAAGTTCATCAGCATGCCAGATCACATGCCTTGTCAGCTTCTCCTTGCCATCTGGAACCCTGTGACCTTCACTGAATTGGTACCATTCTGTTGGGGGGGGGAGTATAATTGTGGATTGTGGAGGGGAGGGAGAGGGGAGCATCTGGAATTAGGTTTTATTGGTCTTCTTTCTCAGTTCTTTAATCAAGTGACTGGTACTATTAGCTGGTTCTTTCTGTATGCCTCATCTATACCTTACAGGCTTCCCCATGCCTGTGAAGTAGTCAAAAGCATTTCTCTAGTGTTCAACCATGATCATATTTCTTCACCGAATCTTTATGGATATACTGGGAAAATCTGGACCTTTTGGATATGATGGCTATTGCCAAACTGGAGTTTATATTTTAGTACTCAAAATTCTTAGGTAACTATAATTTGTGAAGTGTTACAAAGGCTTTATGAAGTTGGTAGATATGAGAAGTTAAACTTTGAAATAGACCTAGTATTTTTTTCCAAAGCATCCCAAACCAAAAATAAAGTGATAGATCTTTTCCAATCATATGATAATATTTTTCAGGCTAATTTAAGTCATTTTGAGAAATGTCTCCAAATGAACAAGATTGTCAGGTACAGGGCCTCTTAGGGCAGGCAGTATGGTGGAGCAAGTTAAGCCACAGCGTGGGTTGCCCCAGATTGGAGTAACATATCCTGCCTCTCTTTGCAATTCTGGTGACCTGGCAATGCACAAACTGAAAAGCAGCAGATGATGTTCCAAGTACTTGGGGGCCTGCCACCTATGTGGTAGCCCCATGTGGAGTGTCTGGATCCCAGCTTTAGCATGGCCCAGTTCTGGCTTTTAGGGAGTAAACCAGCTCTTTGTGCCTTTCAAATAAGTAAAAATAACCTTTAAAAACATCCAAGAACTTAAGCAAACTAAACATATCGAGCCTTTTAAACAAAGTTCTGATAGGTAAAAGAGGCAAAAATACCTACTTTTCTAATATCCGGACTTATGCTAAATTCTCTGATTCTTTCAATATCAGCTAATTTTAGGTCCAGACATGGCTTCCAGCCGGAGTGTTCATGTGACGGTCTCTGATGCACAGCCTAGACAATGTGATGACCACTGTCTGCAAGGATGATCTTTCTCTGAGCAGCATGTCATATGGGTAGATGACTCCCATAAGTGGATAGTTTGTAAACCAACAGCTTGAACATCCTCGTGCGTTTGCTTTAGTTGTGGATATCTCTTCATCACCATATTTAGGGACATCTGGTGTTAGAGATTCTGTGAAATAAATTAATTTGCTGCTTGATCAGGCTGCAATGTAACCTGGGGTGGCATTTCTTTGCTTCTGTGCAAATGTACAGATCTTAAACCCCAAGAAAGAACTCCAGTTCTACTAGCACAGTCATATAATTAAGAATGTTTTCATAATTTCATGACAAAGGCTTAGAATGGGCTTATTACTGGTGCATATTAAGGGCATAGCTCCAGAAATGTCTGGAGTTACTATGTGAACCGTCTGCAAGCTAATCCCAAGGGAATTAGTAGAGATGAGTGATATTCAGCCTTGTGTATGCATAGCAATGAGAATGACTACAGGATCAGTGTCTTCAGTCATAAATAGAAATGTTAGGAAGCAAGGGCTTCTGCTCATCAGAGTGGGCCGATACCTGTATGGTGGTGTTGAAACTGCTCTCATGCTGCCTTGCACTGGGAGTCATTGTCCCACATCCATTTAAGCACCTGGTCCATTCCTGGGGCACTGCTGAATACAGAGATTAGATGACAGAACAAATAATGTAAAACTTGTCATCTTCAGTGTCTCACCAACCAGAGAAATTTGTTGGGAAGAAACCACAATGCAGAGTGACCAATATCAAGATAGTTTGTCATAGTGTTTCATTCCACAGGGGATACGGTGGGGTGTGTGTGGCTCATTACAAGAGGATCCAGTGGTAGCAGCCTTGAATCAATAATCAAAGAACTTGGTGTCATTTTACATCTATCCTAAGATTTTAATATATAACAAAATGCAAGGCTGAAGGAGGCCATAACAAATTAGTGATTCAACATTTACTCATTAACATGCAGAGCATTGCTGCCTGCCTTGTGTGGTTACCTGCCTAACCTCTTGGGTTTATTTTTCATGTCACAGCTGAAAAGATTGGAAAAAAGCACTCTGCCTTCTGAGAATCAAAACCTTTGATTATTAAAAATATATGGGCAATATCCTCTATCTCAACACCTTTTCCCTGTCCTTGTCTCACTATGGCCATTTGGATCCAGTTAGCTGCATTGCACTGATTTAAGTACAGAAGTGTACATTTTGCATTAGGGATGAGTTATAATATTTGAAATCTTAAGTTGGCTGTTCCAGTATTAGTTTTACCACTTCAGGGAGTGAACACAATGTGGCTTCATCTGAAGGTTCATGACGAAACATTGAGAATATCTGTGGCTAGCTTCCACTTGGGAATGATAGGAGGAGCCTGCATAGTCAGATGCTTGTGCAGATAAACATCTCGGCTGAAGACTCTCCGGGAGTTTGTGCATGGCACCCGTGAAAATGTGCCTAAAGGATCATCATATTATGACAAGGAATAAAGTATGTCCCCTGTGTGCAGTTGCTTGTGTCTTTAGGCCTAGTAGAGGTTCAGGGCATGAAATCACAAGTCGCAATTGGCTGTGCCTGGTGATTAATCCTCCCACATTAAGCAATGACTTTCAAACTTAGGATCACTAGATTCTAGGCTCAAAGCCAGGTAAGCAAAGATGAGAACTGGGGCCTGACTTCAATGAAATGTGTTGGATGTTATGATATACAGCAGGGCTGTAGATCAGAAGGATGGTGAGAGCACAGAGGTGGATGATAGAACCACTTCTGAAAAGAAAGGATATTTAGGCTCCTTCTGAAGAAATTTATGGTATTAAGATGCTATCATGGGGGGAAAGATGGGAAGTTGTTCCAGTGGCTTTAGATATAGTTGGGGAATAATGAGTGTGGTTGGTGAAATATAAGGAGGTCCTAGTTTCCAGGGGAAACAAAGTGTAAATTGAGTGGGTGCATGGGAAATAATAACACAATAACTAAATATTTTGCACCATTAAAAGCTAGGTGCTACTTTATATTGTGTCATTCACTGCTTAGAATGATGAGTGAGTTTGAGATCTGGAGAAGTGCCATGATTTTCTTTTTCATAGCTAATTAACTGGTGCTATGATTTGTGCACAGTCTGGCATGAAATGCATGTTCTTAAGCATTCTGTTATACCTGGTAGTGTAGTGTTTGTGGGTTTTTCTGCTATATAAATAGCTCCACTTGCCCAATGTCAAGTGATAGAAAGTTTCACAATATGTGAGCTTTATTTTAGTGAAAATGTGCACCGTGTTTTCTCAAGGTTTCAGATTCTGCATTTCATAGGAATAATCTGATGAACTCTAAGGAGTCCAGCCCTGGTGATAGCACTTGCTAGTGGTGTGACTTTGGGACAAGTTATCTAACCTCCCTGAGCCTTTGTTTCCGCCTACGTGTGATGGAAATGAAAATGCTTACTTTGTCGGGATAGAGTGAGGATTTAGCACTAATGTATATAAGGCACCCAGAACAGTGTCTGGCCAGGAGCAAGCCCTGGATAAGTTATTATATTATTACTCATTTCCTTGAATCTGCCAGCAGGGCTTTGGTGTAATCCTCTGTAGTCATGGTTGAGGCTCAGCTGTGCAAACCAAGTTACAGATGTGGCAGAGAACACCTTTCCTTTCTTGCTATAATCCTCTGTGTGAGCCTGCTGTACTTAGGGCATGGGCAGAAAGTATTAGAAGCAACACTTTACATTTTTCTCATGTCTACCCTTTAAAGAGAAGCTATTTTCAATGGCTAATTTGGCTTCTCACAAAATTAATATGACGACTACTTGTACCATATCAGCAGCTCACAAGCAGGGCTGCAGTGAATTTGTTTCCTAGGCTGCAGTTCTACTTCTGTGGTTGAAGTGTGAACTATGACTGGGGACAGTGGATGCCTTTTAAAAATAGCTCTGCAGGGCTCAGCACTATGGCCTAGTGGCTAAAGTCCTCACCTTGAATGCACTAAAATCCCATAATGGCGCTTGTTCTAATCCCGGCAGCCCAGCATCCTATCCAGCTCCCTGCTTGTGGCCTGGGAAAGCAGTTGAGGACAGCCCAAAGCCTTGGCTTCCTGCACACATGCATGGGATACCTGGATGAAACTCCAGGCTCCTACCTTCAGATCAGTGCAGCTCCAGCTGTTGCAGTCACTTGGGGAGTGAATCATCAGATGGAAATTCTTCCTTTGTCTCTCCTCCTGCCTGTAAATCTGACTTTGTAATAAAAAAAAAATAGATTTTTTTAAAAAAGGTAAACAAGGAAGGATAGGGTGAGAAATATCATTAAAAAATAAATTTTAAAAAGTACCTGTGCAAACTGTCAGATATTTCAGGATCAGATGAAGCAGGGATTTTGTTGATGTTATTACCATATATGTTTGGTTCACACAGACTCACACCTTTTGTTCAGGGCATTGTCTTGCTTCTGGCCAAACCTGCAGGAAAGTTCTTGGATGTGATTCGCACAAAATGTCCATTAGCGTCTTGTAGACTCCTGAGACGTCATCTCATATGCACAATGGAAAGGGTATATCCAGTTACCTGCAAATCATACTTGATGATGAACTTACACTGTTTGCAGTTACTGTTTTTTTTTTTCCTTTAGTTCCTTATATCAATGTTGATTGATTACAAAGGGGTAGTTGCTTCTTGGACTACAAAGAGGACAGACGCCTCCCCAATTTTGTTTTCAGCTCATATGGTCATTTCAGTCAACCCTCATGGGGGTACCTGAAGAAATGGCACTAAGTATATAAATAAAATCCATATGAAGTATGGAACTAGGAATGTCTTCAGAGATACAGCAGCTAAATGATAGAGATTCCAAAGAAGGCAATGTTAAATCCAGGGATGGGGAGTTGGAAACATTTCATAAAGGAGTACTTTTTCCTTGTGGTTAGAAGATAATGTGCCTGGGAAGCCATAAAACAGGTAAGAGGCAAGTGGGTCTTAAATAAAACCACACTATGATATTGCAAAAACAACCTTGAACTAGCTGGTCCCTAAATCACTTTAGCAAAGAAGGGCAAAAATGGAAATGAGCAAGCAATCTGTTCCAGGAGGTAAATGGGATTTGTAACGTAAAATAAGTAACAGCTCATTTATGGAACCCCAAATATACACATTTAAACATACCTGAATTCACAGCATCCTGAATGTAAATGGATGTTTAGGGGAAAAGCAAAGTCTTCCTAGATGTTACTGGTGTCAATGGATCCTTAAACCCACAACTCTGTTTATTGTCCCTTCACTGCCAAAATACAGCAAACATGACTTTATGACACACAGATATGGTCCAGACTGTTTTTTTTAATCTTTCATTTTTACTTAAAGGACCCTACTCTTTCAAACTATTTGGTACAAAACATAGGCAGACATACAAATTAAACTAGGAACCACATCTCCATTTTAGGCAAGTTTTATTGTAGGTATGTACTAGCCTTTATGATCCTCCTCAGGACATTGAGTTTTTCTGGCTGGGTTGGAATTTTATAATTGATTTTTTTTTCTTTGAAAAAACTTTTCCAAAAGTTACCTGGGGCTTCATGTAATCAAAGGCATTTGGAGCTTCTCAACTCTTGCGCTATTTGAATTAAACCTCATGTTATTGATTGCTGCCTGCTCAATCCCTTGTCTCCTGTACTTAGATGAGCTCCTCCTCTGATCTGCTCATAAAAGGCAAGTGTTTTGCCATATTTTATACCTCATCTCCTTTTTGCTTGAATATTTTTTCTCCTGGGTGGTCTTTTATATCATTCCTAAGTGAATGGCTCTTATGCCTAGATTTCTAACCCTAAGATCACTCTTGATTATTGAATACTAGTGAGAAAATAGCTGCTCATGGATCAATATCTAAGCTTTTTAAATTCAAAGGAACACATGTCAAATTTATCTTCCCCATTTGTCTGCCCCATCTAAACTTCTGTGTTCCTCTATTCCCCTGCACTTTTTTGTGTTTTGTTTTTTTGCTTCATTACATCCAACTAAAAGCCTAGCAGGCCAGAGCTTTGTGACCTGCCTCCAGCTGCACTTTTCCCATTTATTCAATCCAGTGAACTGTCAATTTCACTACCAACTCTTTCTTGAATGATGCAATCCTTTCCTAGAAAAAGCAGGAATTACTAATCTAATGAGGGTTGGGATTGCTTCCTTAGTCTCCTAAATTCCAATCTTGCTTCTCTAATCACAAGTCTTCCTGTTTCTGGTAGTAAGATTTAAAAAATAAACAGCCAACTATGTTACTTCTTAGTGTTTGCTTACCACAGCTTATTAATTTTCCAATGATCCCATTTTAGCTCCCAAGCACAGCATTAAAGCTCTTCTATTATGTGTACATTCCTGTACTCATGAGCAGCTTGATGACCTATTAAAGAACAAGCACTGTAGGTCCCCTGACTTCTGTTTATGCTATCATTCATATAAAAAAAAATTCTCCCAGATTTGTCTCCTATTCACTTAACACCCCCTTTCCTGAAACCTGTTGAATATACCAGACAGAATTATCCACTATGGATTGATTCCATTTGATATTTCTACCAGGAATCCGAGGGAACTGTTACCACGTTCCCCAAGGGTGAGCAAAATCCTTCCCGGTGTACCAGGTCTTCCAGGTGTCCAGAGGGGCCTTACTCAGCAGCCCCCAGAGTGAGCCTGCCACAGGGGGCAGTCAGAGCTCATCCTGTCGTCTTGACCACCTGAGCAGAGGCCACAAGTGCCTGGCTGGCTTCCTGCACACAGCACTCTGAAAAGGGGAGGCAGCAAGAGGATCGGAGCCAGCATCAGGTTAGCCAAAAAAGAGAACACATGGTTGGTGAACAGGAGACAGGTGAGAATCTGCCTGTGTCAAAATGTGCCTGAGGGCTGACAGGTGTCAGGCTCCTGCTGGCACCAGATCCTAAGCTGCAATTCCTTCAAGATGCCCAAAGCCTTGTTTCCTGTACCTTAGACTGCATTCCAGTCAATGTGAAAGCAGCATTTTATTAAACTATAAAGAAGTATTTCTCTATTTTATAGTTCAGAGATACTTTTCCCCATTTTTTTTAATCCTGTTCTGATCCTGAACCAAATTTATAGCAATATGATTCATTTAAATCTGTCACCTATCAAAAATTGCTGCAATGAGTTTCTGTAGTTGAAAAAATACAGCTATATAAATTTGAAAAAAAAAAAGTTGCAACGGACATAGCAGAATGGAAGAGCAATGATTTTTAAGACAACCTAAATATAAATTTTACTATCACTTAAATACATTTCAATTCACTGTGATTTCCGTGTGACCCCACAGAACTTGTCCCTTCATTGCCAACACTCTCAGAAAATGGCAGCTACATTCTTACAGTTGCTCAGTCCATAAAGGTTGTAGTCATTCCTTTTAATAAAGGTTTTAGTGACTGAGACAAATATGTAAAACAGCAGCTACTGGAAGAAATACCTGTTCTTATCAGTCTTGTACCTCTTTGAACTTGGCATTGGTTTCCTATTGGGGCTTGTATGAAAGAACATGTTTTCTGAAGAGATCCTTTATGACAATTTTGTCTGAGTATCAGTGGAGAATTTGATGGCCACACATTGATTGTGGTTACACACTTTTGCAAAAGACTTGTTCTTGGAGATTTTCTTCCTGTTCAATGGCAGCTGTGACTTCATGGGAATGGCAGTCAGTTCCAGACATCCTATGGAAGTGACTTGAGGTGCTATCATCAGGGTTTTTCCTGAGGACAGATGTGCATCCAAGGAGCGTCTAGCCAGCACCAGTCTAATTCCCTAGTTTCATGACTTGCCCATTTTTACAGCAATCACAGCCTATTGCAACTTTTATCACTCTTGAGTCCTTTTCCCATCCCTACATCTATTCCATTGGCAAATGATTATTGGCTTTGCTTTCTAGATCAAGCAAAATGTTACTACTCCCAAGTTCTATGGCTACCATGGTTGCAAGCCACCTTGATTTCTGGATATTTTGGGGAGCATCTGCAGTCATTCCAGTGAATAATGTCAGATCTTGTTACTCTTCTGTCTAGAACTCTTCAGTGGTTGCCTAGTTGACTGTTAGGTTTACAAATATAAGCAAGCAAAGGCCTCACCTAAAGGCCCTGTGACTTCTCCCTTAGAATCCTTAATAGAAGGCCAATGCTTGGGTGGCAGAAGTTCTAGAGTAGACAATCTTTCCTTTGGGCTGTGATGTTCGAAACATATGCAGATCACTAGATGGAATTTGGTGGGATATAAGGAAGGACATCCATTCCAAAACAAAATGAGCAAAGCAGCTCAAGTCACAAAAGTGACAACTACTCAACTATTTACCAAGGGTGGGGAGTGTCCAGCCAGTAGGCCATTAAAGTCCCCCAAAATAATTTGGGGTGGCTTTGCTAAGGCAGCTACGAGAAGGATTAGAAATTCAATCCATCCTTAGTAGGCTAGGGGTTTTTTTTTCTAGGATTTATTTATTTTTATTGTAAAGTCAGATATACAGAGAGGAGGAGAGTCAGAGAGGAAGATACTCTGTCTGATGATTCACTCCCCAAGTGACCACAATGGCCAGAACTGAGCCAATCAGGAGCCAAGCCAAGAGTCTTTTCCAGGTGTCCACGTGGGTGCAGGTTCCCAAGGCTTTGGACCATCCTTGACTCTCTTCCCAGGTCACAAGCAGGGAGTTGGATGAGAAGTAGAGCTGCAGGTATTAGAACCAGTACCCATATGTAATCCTGGTGCATGCAAGGCTAGGGCTTTAGCTGTTAGGCCACCATGCTGGACCCAGTAGGCTAGTTTTTAATATGACAACTTTTAAGTCCAGTGAATGATATTATAAATATCTAAATGGCTCTGCACAAAAAAAAATGGTTTAGGAAATAGATATTCTAAATCTATGTGTTGAATATAAGCTTCCTTTCTAACTGCTGGGCTACCATTCATTATCATCTCAGTTAATAAAAGTCAATGTTGTTAATCTTCCATTCTGCTGTTGCCTAAAATTTGCATGTTCAATTGAAGCCCTCTGATGATTAAATGTTAGCAAAGGATGCTCCCCCCTTTTAATATCCAATGGCAAGCAATAAAGGTCTGGCACAAGCCATGTATGTCTTCTACACCTTAATGTTGTACACCTTTCAGTGGGTGAAAAGGAAGTCTAGTAAATGGGTGAGTTGATGCCAAAAAACAGATGGGACCCCGTTGCCCCAAACATCCTAGACCCCAGCACTAGCCTGGCAGTCCATGATGGTGACATTGTAGACCTTAACTGTTTATTTTCTATTCTTTCTTTGCCACATGACCTCTGGTTTCAGTGCCTTGTTTCTAAACCCTGTGTCTGGCTACACTCATCACACCTGTATGTTCCAAGAGATTCCTACTTCATAGTCCATGGGCCTGGGGTGAAGAACTAAAGAAATACGGGTGAGAAACGTTTCAGTTGGAGCCAGAGATTCCAGGTATAGTGATCAGCACAGGTGTTCTAGGAAAGGGACTTGGATTTATTTCAGCAGCTGCAAGGAAGATGGTGATTCCACAAAAAGGATTTCACAAGAACTCTTCTAAAACATTACCCAAAAGGCCAATTCCCTCTTTTTTTTTTTTTTTTTGTTAAAGTGAGTTTTAAAAAACATCTATTGATTAATTAAAAGTGGTCTTCTGGCCACCAGTTTGTTCACTTCTCATGAATACTGGCCTTTTTAAAAAATTGGTTTTAGGAGGTAGATTTTACAGAGAGGGGAGAGAGAGAGAGAGAGAAATGGTCTTCATCTGCTTGTTCACTCCACAAATGGTTGCAAAGGCTGGAGTTGAGCTGTTCAGAAGCTAGAAGCTAAGAAATTCTTCCAGATCTCGTGGACTTGGCCCATCCTCAGCTGTTTCCCTGGGTCATAAGCAGAGAGGTGGAGGATTAGCTTGCTATGCCACCACATTGCTAAAACACTAGTCTGCCCACATTGCCCGTATTGAAATTCCTTTAACTTCATTTGCCCTTTTGATTCAATGCGGACTTGGAAGTGTCTAATGGTCTCACTCTCATCTCTTCTGTGATTTTCCAGCTCATCTTTTTGCCATGGCTATGTAAGGTCTCCCTGGTTATTTTTGTAAAGCAAAGATTTTTAAAATTATTTTCAGCTTTTGAGAGGCTTATTTCTTTGAAATGCAGAGTTAGGGAGAGGAGGAGACATAAAGAGAAACCTTCCATTCATTGCTTCACCTGCTAGACAGCTGCAATGGTTGGGACTTGGCTATTTATCCCATCTGGGTGGCGGAAGCCCAAGCCCTTGGGCCATCTGCTACTGCTTTTCTGGGCACATTAGCAGGAAACTGTACCACAATATTGGTCTGCAAAGCCTTTTTTAAACTAAAAATTTTAAGTATAGGAAGCTGGGAGTAGTAGTCTGAATAATGGAAAGACCAAAATTCCAACTAAATTAAGTCCTTGAATCAAATCAATGTCTAGCTTCAACAGGGACCATAATTGTATATTTACATCTAAATATACGGAAATTTAAATTATTGTAATATTTTATAGAAGTCTAACTTCAAGTGACCAATTCTTTCTAGAAGGCTAGTAAAGATTTTATGATTATGATAGTGTTTGACTAAGAGCTAGGACTCTGGCTTCTGTTTGAATTCAGACTCTAGAACTACCACTCATTTGCAATGATGGCCTTTGCCAGGTTTCTAAAATTCTATACAAATATTCAAAATGGAAATAATCATAACTGCTATTTTTTGAACACATACTATGTATTATGTATCATCACAATCAATTCTCATTCCTCTTCTGCTTGTCTGCATAAGTAACACAGTACAGAGTATTTAAGTAGCTTGCAGAAAGTCAAGCAGTTAGTGCTATAACCGATATCAGTGTATACACTGACTCCAATAGATATGCTCTTAACTACTCATTCACTCTCATAGAACATGCATCCTAAAGTATCTACCTCTAGATTTGTTAAAATGATTACACAAATAATCCATAGAGATGACAGCATCCTATTAAATTAGAAGAGTTCTATAACACCACAATGCTTGGTACTTAAGTATTCATCTGCTAACACTTATTGAATACTTATCTAATGCCATTATTTGACTTTTTACTTGCTACCAAGGCATATGTAACATGGGCAGATTCCGAATTCTTTCATTTTAACCATCCATAAGATCCATTCAAATGTATGCATTTGTTTCTAATTAAAATACATTCTTCCTAGCATTTCCGATGATGATGTGGTACAGTCACAGGTACTCTGATAGGTACAGTTTTTAAATCTGTCAGCAAAAAGTCATTCTGGTGGATTTTTTCCCTTGTATTTAATATCTAGCATGATTTATTTTCCCATTATTTGGATTTCTTAAGTGCATTACAAATGAATAGAACTTCAGAATGTGCGTCAACATTTTAAAAATTCATGTGCAATAGTGTTGGTAACAAAACTATGTATTGATGGTATGTAAAAGACTTATTCTCAGTATAAAGATTGACACATTTAAAATTTTATGTCAATGCTGAATGCTTCGACATCAGAAGTGTGTCATTTAATCCTGCAGCAACATGAAACTCTGCGGGGGGTGAGAGTTAGAATACCTTATGTTGCCTCCTCCATGTGTCTTTTTCATGTTGCCTTCATGCTGGGCAACAGCCTCCTGTTCAACCTGTCTTATGGACCACAGTTGCTTAAATCAACATCACAGTTATCATAAATTTGATTTTGTCTTTTTAACCATGCTCCTCCAGGACCTTTGCTTGTGAGATTTTTGGTTGAGTGAGCGTCTTTGTAATATAAAAAACATCTTTCACGTTGGGCTGTTTTCCTGTTTTCAAATCCAGAACTCTGTTCTGAAATCTGAGTTTCTTCACTAGGAAACCTTTTATTTTTCTTTATAGTTGGGGCTCTCTTTCCTAACATCACCACACCTGTGTCATATTATCCTGTAAATGCATATTGAGTGCAAATGTATTTTTCTCTTTGAGGGATATAAAGTAACATGTAGTCAGAAATATGAATCCATTTCTTCAGAGTATATGCAATCAATCATTTCGTGAATGAATGAAACTTTGGTTCTGTCCTGTTTCTTTCAAATAGCTTCTTCGTAATAATTCTAGATATTGATAAATTAGGATGCCATCACCTTACATGTATATGACTTCCTTATGTGACAAGGATGTTTTAAAAAAGTTTTTCCATAATGGATTTTATGTGCATAAGATAAGCAAATAGGTATGTGCAATTAAATATGAGATGGATACTATAATCAAAAGTTAGAAATAAACTCTTTAACAAATGGAATTCCTGAAAGTTGTTAGTTTAAGGAACATGGGATTTTGCCTTCCAAAGATGGAGCAGAAGTTTCTCACTGCTGAGAATGACTGGAGGCACGGGGAGAAATTCAATAATTTTAGTATATAGCAGCTTTCACTCATGAATCTCCTAAGACCTAGTAAATGTTAAGTTACTACTAGACAGCAACTCAATGACACTTTTCAAAAAGCAACCATCTCAATGTGAAGATTTTGGTGGTGATAGGTCTGCCCAGTGATTTCGGCAGTCCTTTTCATTAGCTAATCTCTGCAAGCAAAAAGAGCCAAGAGCTACTTAAGCTGGGTCATGCCAGTTGCATAACACCCCTCCCCCTCGCCGTGTAAGGGCCTTATGTATAACAGACTTGTCTCACTACTGGAAAATCTAAAGCCTCTGTCTACACCTGGATTTTTAGAAAAATAGAATGTTAACGACTCAACTCCAAATTTAACCCAGTTTTTTATTTAGGCACCATTACAGCTTTTTATGTTTTGTTCTTGTCTGACTTAACATCACTGTCCCATAAATATTGAAATGCTCTGCCTCTCCCATTTTCAGACAATTGTTCTACCACCATCACTCATCACCATCCTGGGACATTCTCACTAGGCAATAATTACCGTTTTTTTCCCCCATGCTTTTCAAAGACCAAAGACTAACTAGTGCTTGTTTTATAAGGACTTCAGCACTTTCATTCATTTGCTTGCTCACTGTGTAATAATTTAGGTCTGGTATGATACAATCAGAAAGGACTTGGTGATAATACTCTCTGCCCTACTCCTGGCAGACTTGGCATTTGAAATTGCCCCTTGTATATGCTTCATAAATTCAGCAGGAAGTAGAATTTTTTTTACATGACTATCCCAGACTACAAAGGCTAGTGTTCCATGATCATGAAAACCATACTTAATACATAAATGCTGACAGCAACAACAGGTTTGGACTGTAGGAGTTATATGGAGGATTGAGTCTGTAGCAGGAGACATTTGTTTGAAAATTAGTTGTTACTCTCTGAAAGCTCTATTTGGTCATGAATACTGTGTCACTGTCAGTTTTTTTTTTTTTGAATTTTTAAGGACTACATCTTGAAATTAGTTTGCTAACCATGCTTTTAAAGGAATACATAGGGCCTGGCACAATGGCCTAGTGGCAAAATCCTTGCCTTGCAAGTACTAGGGTTCCATATGGGCACCAGTTCATATTCCGGCTGCTCCAGTTCCCATCCGGCAACCTGCTTGTGGCCTGGGTAAGCAGTAGAGGATGGCCCAAAGCCTGAGACTCTGTAACCACATGGGAGACCCAAAAGAAGCTCCTGGCTTCAGATTGGCTCATCCCTGTTTGTTGTGGCCACTTGGGGAGTGAATCAGCTATTGGAAAATCTTTCTTTTCTATAAATCTGCCTTTTCAATGAAAATAAACCTTATGAAGTATATACAAATAAAGTATGCTTCATACTTTTATCTACTAAGCTCTCCAGAAATGGTGTGTGCATGCTGCTAAAAGCTTGCAACATCTCTACCTATGAAGGAATGCTTCTGCATTTCAGAAGACACACATAGAACATCTGGTCCAATCTGAGTGTTCAGACTCTGGTTGCTGCAGCAATGAGACTGCAGTGGACCTTCTGTGGCTATGCTGAATGTGTTAAGGGCAAGAGTGATTCACTCAAGGAGAGCAGCCTAAGTGGGAAAAGGACCTTATTGGTACTGCACAGAAGCCAGTGAGGTCTAAAAGCAGAAAGGAATCACTTTAATTGAGAAAGATAGACAGGTCTTGGCTCATTCAAGGCCTTTACAGCTGTCTTAGGATGGTTGGCCTTTATTATGAAGCATCCCCATGCTCCAGCTCTTTTTTTTGGTTTATCTGTTTTAATCTCCTAGCATTCCTCTTCAATATCTTTAGTCCATTTTCTGTTGCTTTAAGTGCATATTACAGACTGGGTAATTTATCAAGAAAATTTATCTGACGGAGTTCTGGAGTCTGAGAAGTCCAAGCCATGTTTAGCTTCCAGTGAGGATTTTGCCACATGATGGTATGGCAGAAGGCATCACACGGTGTGACAGACTAGGCCTGTATGAGCTTAGCCACTTCATGTTTTTTAGACCCACCAGTCCCATCTCTTGATAGGGATCCCACCCTTCTGACATTATCTAATATTCTTATCACCTCCAAAGGGGTCCCCCACCAAATGTCATCATAAAGATAGGGTTGGAAAACTAAGGATAAATGATTGCTTAGCCTGACCCACCACTTCAGAGCTTCTGCACACAGCACAGGAAGAATTGATCTCTGGATTTAAGCTCCACAAGACAATGTTAAGGAATGAATAGAAGAAGGAATTCTTACAATAGATAATATCTGACAGCTAGCATTTCTATAGGTAGATAAGGGAATTGAAACCCTGCCCAGATTTTGACATTTTGTGCTAAACTGGGCATCAGAGGTGGTTAAATAGGGTGAGATTGTGGTAAGTTCTACTGCTTAGATTCTTCTGAGAGGGAATTTGCAGAATGGAGAAGAGCAGGAGGAGCTTAGTTAGTAATGGGTCCCAGACTCAGGGACTGAGTTGGTGAAAACTTCAACAAGTGAAAGGAATGTAACACGGAAATGATATCCAAGAAGGATCTGTAAGACTTGGGGACCAAGAAATACCAAGGGTTACTTATGACATCTACCTTGGTTGAGTAAATTAGCAGTAAAGTCAGTTTTACAGGTGATAATGGCAGAGGAGGGTACGTTTAGGGATATGAATGGGGAGTGAAAATAAAGAATTATTGTACTTTCTCATGAATTGAGTTTAAGGACTGTGATTAACACAAAAATCCAGGCTGTATTTAATTTCTGAATTCTGTCTTTCCTCATATTTCTCTCTTCAATATCACCCCATTGAATATTTCCTCATTACATTCAAAGAGATCAGCTGGCAACAGCTTCCAGAATGACAGTTGTAGTTTTAACCTCATTCTTAAACCTTAGGTGTATTTTCAAATTCCCAAGTTACCTCTACGCAAGAGTGTCTTGGGGGGACCGCACATCTAATATATTCATTTAACTGGAGACCCCTTGCTCAGGTAAGAGAGCATTACCTAGTACCCAGGGTTGAAACCAAGGCAGCATTTTCCCGTGTCTCTTCTCAGGCCCACATCTAAACCACTGACAAGCTCAGATGACTTTTATTTGCATGTCATGCTTTACTTGAGGTTTCTGCTTCTCTATTTCTGCTGTTATCTTAGTTGGTCATTTCTGTAAGTGCCTTTGTAGTGTCTCACCTGTCCACTCTCTTCTCAGTATCTTTTGCTTTCATTTCATGCTACTTAAAAACATCTAACCCATTCTCCCCCAAGTATAAGCCTAACCTTGTATAGGAGACCTGAATGAACATTCTAGCTCCTGACTTCATATTGGTCGAGCTCCAGTCATTGTGGCCATTAGGGAATGAGCCAGTAGATACATCTCTCTCTCTGTAGTCCCTTTTCAAGCCCTGCAATTCTGCCTTTCAAATGAATGCATAAATCTTAAAAATAAAGCAGAAACAATGACCAAAATGAAGGTTTGGAATGTTTACAAATAGGATTTTCAGATATTGATTGAATTAAGTATAAATACCAGATCATGTTAGAAAATGTTTTGTTCATTTTTCCAATTTCTACTGAGCTGTGGTAGCTTAGAATCCAAAGATTTTCATTTCATGGCTGCATACAAAATAGCCAAGGAGATCAAGTGATCAGTTCATATTCCGTAGTTATCTGGTGGCATTGCTGGTGCATCATGGGAGAACAGCATTTCTAGCTTGGAGTTAAGTTGCTGTTGAAGTAACTTTACTATGGTTTGACTTGAGGTCAGGAATATTGGGAAAACCCCACTTACGAGCATGGTGTTCAGAATTATGCTGTCCATTTTAGATCACCTTAGATACCCAGGCATTTCCATTCTTCTTTTGGGCCAATGGGATGGTGTGTGAGGTCAAGACTAGAATGTCTGCCACAAAACTTGTGCTTTCTGTCCCTGAAGCTTCAGAGAACAATCTTTTATATATGATATATATCTCAGATAAGACTGAAAACTTGGAGCAAGCCTAGAGTAGCCTTGAGATGCTTTGTTTTCTATTTCCAGAGTGGTCAGTTCTCATGAGTCTCATTACCAGTGACCCGCTAGGTTTTTGTCTGATTTAAGGGTCCATCTCTTCTCATGTAACCAAAACCCCTGTATGTGTGTGTGTGTAACAAGAGAATCTCTCTGCAAACAAGTTCTTAATAAAAATATATACTTAGGAAAACAAGTTAATCATATGCTGGTTATTTAATATTGTGTCAAGGCTTATATAGAGACATCATCCATGGGGTACTTCTACATATTGGTGATGGATACATCATTAATGATCATTGATACTATGAGGATCTTCATTCCCATTAATGCTTTATTGTGGAAAGGTAGAAAGTTCATTAGGCTATACAGATATATATATAAGAGAGAGAGACCTTTTAATATTTTAACACTAAGCTAAGTTTTTGTACATTTTTATTAACTGCTTTTTTCCCCCAATTTGTAAAACTGCTGTTCTACAGATTCAGGCAGAAAATAAGGACACTATTAGAGAAGGAAACTATGCTGAAAGAAAGGAAGACTTGGGGGCATGTGAGGGAAGGGGGTTAGGGGACAGTAAGATGCAGAGGTCAGCAGAGCAACCTGAGGATGACCTGAGGGGCATTTGAGGTCATTGCCTTGCCAGTTACCTCTCATCGCTTCTGCGGTGTCATTACACAAAATTCAAAATTAAGTAGCAACAAAGGTCAGTCAGGAATAGAGCAGGATGCTTTTTTCTTTCCATGAGAGTAGTTTTTCTTTTGCTCTGTTCATTTATTGCTTTTCCTGCCCTCTGCCTCTCGAGCTCTGTTTCATCTTTCCACTACTGGAAGCTTGTTTGTCACCTGTGGAGTAGGAACAAAAACTGATTTAAGAGCTAGAACCCTGGTCATACATGAATGAACACAAAAGTGGTTCTATCCATAGTTTTAAGGGTGGCTAATCCAGCAGACAAATGCCCATGGGATTGCCTTATGGAAGAAGGAAAGGAAAAATAGCACTATTAGTGCCAATAATCCTCAAACTATAGGTGCGTTTTGCTATGTAAACAATACCTTCAAAATTAGACTGAAAGAAAAAACACCTCCTGTCTTTCTGATGAATTTGAGGAAAGAAAGCTTTCATTTTGGAAAGTCCCTTTGTAGCAGGTTATTTGTGTGCAGTATTCAGAGGTACAAGCTGAATATTTGGGACCATGAGAATTTGACGTGTGTGTTGTATTTTGCTATGCTGTTTAGTTTTAATGCCAAATTGCTCATGAAAATCACATTGTCCTGAATCATTCATGCAGTATCTATTTGATTGTAGGTTATGTTGGTTTACATTAATACAATTTTAATGTTTGAATAAATCAGAGTCTTTTCAATGACTCAACAGTGTGTCTTAAGGAAACATTGTTCCAGCTACACTTCATAAGCTCATGGGAATATTATTTTTCATGTGTGAGATATTTATTTGTGTTGGTTTGCATGGATATAGTTTTGATTTGCATGGGGAAATGAAGAAATTTGTTAAAGCATCCATCTCTAGTGGGCATGGCAATGAATGTTTTCTTAGTTATCTGTCTTCTTAGTGAATATAAATTTCTATTGGTTGTTATTTCAAAGTTTGAGTATGGTCATGCATGCCATTTTCCCTCAAACTTTGTGCTGATGGTTAAATTTTGTTCTGGCACAAGTGTGTGTTCACACTGATTGAGTCTTCTCAAATCTAGAAAGACAAAAATAAAATGTCTATTCTTTAAAACATGACAGCAAAGGAGCCCAAATAAAGGATCTGAAACAATAGAAAATGACCTCTTAAAATTAATCTAGGGACAGGAGATAGATCAAATGTTTCCAATTTATCTTGGAATTTGACATATGGCCTACTTACAATAAAAGATAATTGGGGTCAAACCCAGTGGCCTTGTGGATTCTTTGGCCACCCACCTTGCATAATGTAGACTTCTTCATAGTATCCGGGAGCAGGTGCTGTGGGTGCACAACTGGCATCAAATTCATGGCTTTAAAAATCATTTTCTGCAAGGAACATTCATGTTTTTTAACCTGCAGTGTTTCTTAATCAAAACGTTATTTGAGTTTTATGCAACTAGAATAATTCCCAATTGCTTCCACATACTATCAAAATTGAGATAAACTTCACAGGGCAGGATCCTTTGACAGAGAAGTTGCATACACTATAGGGCTTTGAGATCTTGAAGTAGACTAAAATGTAGAATAGCTTCCTTGATTTTTAAAGATGCTACAAATATTTTCTCCAACTAATTTTTAGTGAAGCAATACGTAACACAAGACACAAAAGACAATAATATCTAACCCCATCTTTTTCTCATTTTGAAGTGGCATGTTGAGAGATATAATGGGAAACAGATTTTTTTTTTGAAACTTCTACAAATCATCCTGTTAGGTATCATCATACAGGTTTTGAGGTGTGCGAATTGCAATTGATGTGTGTTGAGAGTGAGGGTAGATACTGTTTTTATATTCTCTTCTGTACCAGAAATGCCAGCTGCTGAGAGGTCAGAAGGATTCTGAAGGTTATTTATGAAGAATAAACATTAGCTTCATCAGAAGTTCTGTACTTCTAAAGCAGCATCGTTGGAATACTTTATTGAATTAGTTATGCCACAATGTCCCATTTACACAAGTGTTTTGCCAGCTCAGTGGGTACATTTCTATGTACCAACCATCCTTGGCTTCTCTAGGTATAGGTGTGATGATTTCAGAAACTATTGCTAATTGGAGTTTGGACAGACGCCCTGTTTCCCATTCCTAATCCATTGTTTACCCAAAATACTAAGCAACAGAAGGAAAGAGGAGCAAAAGACACCATTTCTTAAGAGATTGTATAATTTATTCAAATAGAGAACATTTAAAATGAGAGAACAGCCACAACACTTGAAAATGAATTAAAAACAAATTAGAAGTAGGGGCTATTTCAATCATTTCACATATCTTTTACCCCACAATGGCAATTCTATTTTGTTTATTTGGATGTGGTAGTTCCTAGTTTTATCTGTTCATTATCCTAATTTTTCAACCATGCATGATACTTGTTTAGAACTGGCAGAACCTTTCTGTGTTTTTCAACATGGTTTCTTAGAAAATTTCAAGATTATTTTGGTTTGTAAATTTCTGTGTTGTCTAAATTCTGGGAATAGTTGGGTTTAGGATTGAGATACATTTCCTAATCAAAAGTTCCAATGTTTGTATCAATTTCAAGACTTAAGGATTTTTTTTCATATATGTCTGTAAAGAGCTTAAAAACTGAGCTTAAAATAAAATCTTAAATCAGTTCAAAATTGAACTAATTTAATCAAAGTCTGGGGCCATGGTTACCGGTAGAATATTGAGTATTTGAAAAGATGTAGGAAAACTTAATGCTGCTTAAACTGTATTAGTCACAAGATTGAATTCTTTAATTATGTAAGAGGAAAAAAAACATAGCAGTTTTAGAATTACCTAGTTTACTTTTAGCATTATAATTACATGGAGCCATAGCCTGAATTTTTTTTATTTAATAATTATAAACTTTTCTACTCAATGGTAGACTCCAATCATTCCTAGGACTTGTTTTTTGGTTCCAATCGGATTCTATTATGAACTCAAAAATATCTCCACACTTCATTACAAAGTTTGTAATTGAAATATTGTAAGATTGAAGGACTTCTAAAATGAGAGACTGTTTTGCTAGTTTTTGTGTTAGGGACTTATTTTAAAATTGTCATTTCCCTATCCTGTTTTAGTTACCAAAGAGGGTACATAGCATCCTATAGCTTTTTTGGATTCTGCTCATTTATGACAGTGTGAATGTCAATTTCACCTGCCAGTTAGATGTCTTGCCATTAGATATCTAGTTTTAGATAAAATCTGTTGTCTGTCTCTGCTTCTCTGTCTCATAATCTTGAGAAGGACACAATCTTAGGCAACAGTGGAGCTCTCTGCAATATGATTGCTTGAATATTCTTTGAGATACTACATTACTGGAATTCTTTTCATTCTCTTGTGTTCTAAATTTAGGTTAACTTAAAAGAAGATTTGGTGAAGTTTGGTCAATCAGATATAGAGCAATCAGCTTTGGCCAGGAGGTATGCACATATACTGCAGACACAACCACTGGGGACTCAACTTCATATTTAAAGTGGGGTTCATTCTCACAAAGAGTGAATTAAGTCATGCAATATTTACTATATTCTACTCTGGCCTTGCCCTGCTTTCAGATATGTGCATGCTATTCTAGCTTTCTCCTGAAATATCAAATTGAGGCCAAGCCAAATGTAATTGCACAAAGACAGTAAGAATTTGGCTGGGTACCTCCTACAATTCTAGATTGATTTTGAATATTCCTCTCTTGGTCACTGAAACCTTAAATCAACAGATGT
This sequence comes from Ochotona curzoniae, assembly GCF_017591425.1. Taxonomy (NCBI): domain Eukaryota; kingdom Metazoa; phylum Chordata; class Mammalia; order Lagomorpha; family Ochotonidae; genus Ochotona; species Ochotona curzoniae. The sequence continues at coordinate 19,091,650 of NW_024464939.1, read as the reverse complement.
ATAATTGTGGTCAGGCAGCAACGACTTTGCAAAGGAATTATTAGGACCCATTATGAGCAGCACTATCTTTACCTACCAGATGACAGCACAGAGCACTTATGTTCTCTTAAGGGGATGGTACTGTGTTTAAGCTGCTGGTGAATGTTACATCCCTCATGATAACATACTACTGTCACCAGATATTATCAAGGTAGCTAACTCACAAGGTCAACACTATTTTTCTAAAAAACCCTTCTGGAAGACAGCTCTATAACAACACTATGGGCATGATGGTGCTTAGCAGCAATATAAGAGATCAAGACAGCGTATAAAGGACTCTCTGAATACATGTAAGGGGAAATGATGAAGTGAAACATATACAAAATAAATAATTATGGGTATCATAAATAACCTCTCAAGTATGAGAAAGGCTCCAAAGACTCAGTCCATTGGGCTTTGTTCATGCTTGTTTGTACATTGGTTTCTTTCTTTCTTTTTTTTGTAATTGGAAATGTGGAGATACAGAGAGGAAAAGACAGAGGAAGATCTTCCATCCGATGGTTCACTCCCCAAGCAGCTACAACGGCTGGAGCAAAGCCAATCTGAAGCAAGGAGCCAGGAGCTCTTCCGAGTCTCCCATGTGGGTGCAGGGTCCTAAGGCTTTGGGCCATCCTTGACTGCTTTCCCAGGCCATAAGCAGGGAGCTGGATGAGAAGCAGGGGCACTGGGATTAGAAACTGCACCCATATGGGATCCTGGCACGTTCAAGGCGAGGACTTTAACCACTATGCTATGGCGCTGGGGCCAGTTTTCCTTTTTGTCCTTATATGTAAATCCAGGGGAATGTAACAAATAATGAACCTCAAAATCACATTCTAAAACAGATTTTTTTTAGATACTATTATCAGTTAAGAGTATGAAGAAAGCTAAAGTCCAACAGATTAATATCCCAGTCTTGAATGTGAATGACTCAATTATAGTTCTAACCTAGACTTTTGTCACTAGGTAGGGCAGCCTCCTATGTTTGAGTTTGAGTCCTTTGTGTAAATATTGTGACATTGGTCTACCTTAAAATGTTGCTATGAGAAGTAAATGACAAAATGAATGGCAACAGTCTGGAGCACCACTGTTCAAAATAGAACTCTCTTGGGTGATTTAGATGTTCTGATTGAGTTGTCCAATATGATAAACACCCGTTACATAATGGTTTTTAAGTTCTTGAAATATTGCTAGTGCAACTTAAAATCTAAGTTTTAATGTAACACACTAAGATTTCAACAAATGTTCATCTGTTTTCTTTTGAATCTAATTTTTCCTTATAACATTCTGAAACTCTTAAAAGCAAATACATAAAGTACAACCCCTAAAAGTTCTTCTGATACTCTCTGCAGCTTCTATCACTGCTGCTACCACCACCACCACCATCACCACACACACAGACACACAGACACACACACACACACACACACACACACACACACGTGCACGCTAAGACGTGGACCCTAAAAGAGTGTAAGGCTGCAGAGATTGGTTATGGAGGTTATGCCCAGGGTAGGAAATTAACTTAGTTTGGGTATACCAACAAGTTCATTAATCCAAAGGAACAGGTAGACATCAAGGTCCAGTAATGAATCTGGGCATCAAATTCAGGGATCCAGGGAGGGTCACGGAGCTGTCCCCCACCACAGGGCATTTTAATGGGCAACCAGGAAGTCAGGGTCATCAGCTCTCAGGTTATTCTCCTTGATTTGGGGACCTGTTAACAGATGCTGATGAGAGCCTGGAATGCAACTATACTTTCACTAGCAATAGCCTAGAAAATTGAAGTTGTCCAAAGTCGCTCACATAATACTGGAGGTTAATTGTTAGTATTTTGTTCAAATTAAGCTGTAATTAGGACAATCATCAAACAGGCATTTGACTTTTACTTATAAGATATGTCTACAAAGTTGATTCATTCCAACCTGCAATATAAAGCAATGACCTCAGCATTTTCTTTTGAATCTAATTTTTATTTATAACATTCTAAACCTTCTTTTTGCCTTCTCCCTTTTTCTAGTTAATTACAGAAATTTCAGTCATGCAGTGGTTCAAACTTTGCTGGTTCAATAATTCTCATAATTTCATTAGTGGTATTACTTTACATTTGTATTGAACAGCTTAATAGCAAATGATAACCAGATATAAAATTATCAAGACTTCATTGCCTTTACAATAAGCATTGTAAAGCATTTACTGGCATATTATAAAGTATCATAAATAATGAAAATGCATCTACTTATTAAATATTGGAATAGACAATAATGCTATAGCCTAGTTTATTTGCTCATACTCATCTGTAAAATTCAATAGCATTCAGAAGTTAAAAATTACTAAAAATGAAAAGATATGATCAATGGCTCAAAGCAGGAGAAAATGTACATTGACTACATTTTCTTAAGAGATGGGAATATTGGACCTGGCATGATAGCGTTGTGGTTAAGGTCCTTGCCTTGCATGCCCCGGGATCCCATATGGGCACCAGTTCTGGTCCCGGCAGCCCCGCTTCCCTTCCAGCTCCCTGCCTGTGGCCCGGGAAAGCAGTCAAGGACAGCCCAAAGCTTTGGGACCCTGCACCCACGTGGGAGACCCGGAGGAGGCTCCTGGGTTCGGATCTGCATAGCATCAGCAGTTGCGTTCACTTGGGGAGTGAATCTTCGAACAGAAGATCTTCCTCTCTGTCTCTCCTCTCTTTATGTCCACCTTTCCAATAAAAATAAATAAATAAATAAATAAATCTAAAAAAAAAGAGAGATGGGAATATCAATTAATGCCTTCTCTAGGAAAAACAAGCAGAAGTGAATCAAGATTTTTGTTGCCTTCTGGTTGGAGACAGTTTCATAAGTTATACTTATGAATAAAGTACACTGCATTGTATTTAACTTTGGAATGTTGGATAAAATTGAGAGATCAGAATTTAAATACCTTTTCTGTTTTGATATTTGCAACTTTAACACAAACATATCATTTGGCTTTTGACAAACTATGTAGCAAGAAGCTATGCCTAATTTACAAATTATTTTTTTCCAATTCTAGATAATACTAATTGTTTTTGGGCATGGACAAACATGTTCAACACTTGTACTCATATATTGGAAGTGACATACAGGCACATATTACTGATGCTGGCTGGCTTTCAATTTCTGATAAAGCCTGGAGCTGTGGTTCTCCAAATTTTACGTGCATGTAAATCACTTGATCTCGCTAACATGTAGTTCATGATTCTGCACACTCAGCCAACTCCCAGTTGCTGTACAATTGGTTGTTGAAAGAACCATGCTCTGCTGAGCCAGAACTTAGAGAATTGAGGTGTTTGTCTAGGTCACCAAGCAGTTATTAGGTAAAGAAAGATAAATGTTTTTGCCTCCTCATACATACCTTCCCACACAGGTTTTTTTAAATATCATCCATAGTTCAAGGATTGAGAATAAGCTCAAACAGCTTAAGTTAAAAAATACCTTCATCCTGATGAGAAAAGTAAAGCGGCACCAATATTTTTTTTTCATTGCTTCCTGAAGGGAGTGGCTTCTAACAGCTCAATTGCTGCTTTTGCTTTCCCTCCGCCATGTAGTTTTTATCCATGTACTCAAGTGCACCTGCCACCTACACCGTATGTGTTAGCCCATGAGAAATAGTGTAGTATTATGATGTTGCAAGATGATCTCCACTCCAGGTGATTTCATAGCAGGACAGAAAGGAGCAAAGAAGTCCTTCGTTTTTGAAAAGCCAGAATGTCCATTTATTAATGGGTAATGAGAACTGTAACTGACAGAGAACCCACAATGCACATCCTTGGGGATTGTGCCAGTGTAATCATACTGATCTCTGTGGCAGTTAAATTGTAACTGTAACAGAGTTTATTAGAGTGTAGCTTGGTATTCAAGAATCCCAAATTAGATAAGCAAATGATCTGAATGTTGTGTGCTGAATATTAATAACATTAGGTTAAAACAGCATGCTTAACCATCAGTAAGTGTGGTGAACATGCTATGATTCTAGATTAGTGTATGACCATAAAGCTGAAAACTAAGGGATGGACATTCTATCACAGCAATTCAGATAATCCACATGTTCAGTGTAGTGGACCCTGACAATGTTAGCATATCTAGCATTTCAAATAAAATAGATAATCAACATTATGTGCAAAGTACTGAATCTGTACCCAAGACATATTTGATATAGCGTCAGAAGAATTGCGACTGAAAGCAGATGTGTTTTGTGCTTTTATTTCACAGTTTTAGTTTATGCTTTTCTGTTTGGAAATTAATTTAAGGGCCCAGTGCAGTAGCTTAGTGCCTGAAGTCCTTGCCTTGCATGTGCTGAGATCAAATATGGGTGCCGGTTCTAATCCCAGCAGCCCCACTTCCCATCCAGCTCCCTGCTTGTGGCCTGGGAAAGAAGTTAAGGACGGCTCAAAACCTTGGGAACATGCACCCAAATGGGAGACCTGGCTTTGGGTCGGCTCAGCTCTGGCTGTTGCAGCTGCTTGGAGAATGACTCAATGGACAGAAGATCTTCCTCTGTCCTCCTCTCTGTATATCTGACTTTCCAATAAAAAATAAAATGAATCTTTTAAAAAATAAATTAGCTCAGAAAAACCTTATTGTTTTTGTAACATAGCCCATGATCTAAACAAATAGTGTTTATTAAAATTAGCTTTGTATTTACACTAACATTTTATTATGTACCTGAACGACCACATGCAAACATGTGTTAGTAATTTGAATCCATTTGTGAAAATGATATAGATTTGATTATATTTAAATAGCCAGTGTTTTATTTATAATATTGCTTATATCTTATTTTCTTAGACTTTATGCAATATTCATAAGCACTGAAGAGGTTTGAGTTTATGTTCTTGAGTAGGCACTTTGGTTTTTTTGAAGAATATTATAGCTAACCAGTAAGAAACGTGCGCGCATGCACACGTGCACACGCACCCACCCACACACACACACATTTTCTTGAATATTTCAAAAGTTTATAATGAAGCAAAATGGTAAAAGACCTTTAAGTAACACCATGTCCCTGAAAATAAATCAGTGAAGTTGTGCAAAAAAGCAAGGAGTCAGTATATCAAAATCCAAACAAAGCTGCTTACGTGAATCCAGGTTCTCAGCAATCTGTTCTTTGATTTATATCTCATCCACCAACACAAAGACCAGGTTCCATAGAAAGAAATGAAACTTGGTCCTGTTGTGTCTGTTTTCTCTGCAGACCAGCATCAGGACTGGAAGGTGGGCAGACTTTCCCCACATCGAACTTGACTTTTCTCTTCACACAGCTCTAATTTTTGCTTGTAATCTTGTATTCCTTCATTACATGCATCACTTCTTTTGGTTTGTTTTTTAATCTCACAGTTGCCTAGTTTGTAATTATCAACTCCGTCCTGCTAATCCCTGCTTCTGATGGTCAGGCTTGTACTATCCTGGAAGACATAACACATAGACTGCAGAAGGATCCAAAGGGACCTGTGTTCAGGTCAGGATACTGAATGCTGTTGTCTTAAGTGTCATTACAGAACCAATGCTTTCCATAGGGGAAAATGTTTAGAAGTGATGGTTTTTAAAAATTAATGAGCTGGCATTGTGGTTCAGTGAGTTAAGCCATTACTTACGATGCTAGCATCTTGTATCAGAACACCAGTTGAATCAGGATGCTCTGTTATTACCTAAAGATTTGTTTATTTTACTTGAAAGAATTACATAGAGTGAGAAAGAGAAGGAAGAGACAAAGAAATCTTCTATTTGCTAGTTTACTCACCAAATGATTGCTGTGGCCAGAGATGGACCAATCCAAAGGTGGGATTCAGGAACTTCTGAGTTTCACATGTGGATGTAGGGTGCCAAGCACTTGAGCCATCCTCTACTGCTTTACCAGGCACATTAGTAGGGAACTGGATCATAAGTGGTACAGATATAGTGTAGGATTAGCCTGAAATACCATCACATCAGCTTCCTGATCTCTCTCTGATCCATCTTCATGCTAATGTGCCTGGAAAGGTTATGGAAGATGAATCAAGACCTTGAACCCTGTCACCCATGTGGGAGACCTGGAGGGAGTTCTGGGTCCTGGCTTTGGCCTAACCCAGACTTGGCTATTGCAGTCAAATGGGAAATGAGATTGTGGATAAAGAACTCTCCATGTATCTCTATATCTCATTCTCTATTACCTTGCCTTTCAAATAGATATTTAATCTTTTTTAAAAGGTTAATAAATGGAGCCTAACAAAAACTCTCAAAAGTGAAGGAGAGATGGAGACCATTCTAGCCATAGTTTCCTTGTAGATTTTCTTTTAAAGATGTATTTCTGGCCATGAGCAGCTGGGGTTGGGTCAGACTCTTCAGTCTAAAACTTCACCGTGGTCTCTCATATGACTTGCCAACTTTGACCATCTACTCCTACTCTCAGGTGCACTAGCAGGGAGCTCCACTGGGTGTGGAACAACTGGGATTTGAACCAGTGCTTATATGGAATGCCAATGTTGCAGATAAAAGCTTAACCTGCTACAGCACGACAGCCCATCAGAGTTTTAGCAAATATTTTCTAGTAAAAAATATTTTAAAGTTATGTTTATTTATTTAAAATGTAGAAAGATAGAGAGGGACAAACAGAAGAATCTTCCTTCAATTGGTTCATTCCCAAAAGGGCTGCAATGGCCTTGGCTGTGCCACACTGAAGGCGGGAGCCAGAAGCTTCATTTGGATTTCCCACAATAGGTGCAGGGGCCCCAGAACCTGGACCAGGGTTTGCTGTCTTACCAGGAGCATTAGCAGGGGGCTGGATGGGAAGCGGTGCAGGTGGGACTCAAACCAGCCTCTATACAGGATGCTGACATCACAGGTGGTATCCTTACCCACAACACCACATTGCTGACCCCCAGGAAGAATTTTTTAAAAAGTTCTGTATATGATGAGCCATGTCCTCTTTAAAACAACTCAGGAGCTCCACTGACCTCTGAGGCCTTGGATTGTTTGAATGAGCAATGTGCTAGGACTGGCCTTCCAGGGAGAGAAAGTCAGATTTTGTTCAGGACTTCTACATGGTAGTGTCGTCTGAGTGAGCTATATTCATTTCCTGACTCTGCCTACACATAGTAAATCAGAGTTGCCATGATGAAATGGAACTTCATCTTTTAAAAATATCATGATCCTTCAATGTCACGTATTTTAGAACTTGTAGATATTCACAGTCTTCTGTGTTCAACCTTTGGTTCCCATTAGCATTTTCTATGTATCCCTTAAAAGTACGTCAATTACAGACTAGGCATTTGGAGTAAGGGATGAGGCACTGCTTGTAATACCTGTATCCCAAATCAGAGAACTTGGGTTACAATACTGGCTCTGCTTCCTGTTCAAGTTCCCTGTTAAAGTGCACCCTGGGGGGCAATGGGAGATGGCAAGTGTGTCCTTGGCACTCACCTAGGGCCTGTCCTAGATTTCTGGGCATTTGGGGGAATGAACCAGTGTATAGAGGATCTCTCCTTATATGTCTCCCCTGTCTCTCTTTATCTCATACACACACTCTGTTTGTTTCTCTCTGGACAGGGCTTTAAAGCCAGACCTTACCCAGTTTCAGCCAGTGTTACAGAACATATTCCTTTCCAGCACATTCTGCAAGTGTTGTTGAGGTTCCAAAAGAGTTGAGAACCTCAGTTTCACAGCCTTCTCTGGGGACAGGACATTCTGGTTACATTTTACTTGTAACAGTAACAAAACTGGCTTAGGGACATAGAGGTTTAGATGCACCAGGATGTTGAGGTTGCTTCTGTGGATGACACCAATAGAAAACGAAAACGTAGGACGAAGGACTACAGGTGCCTTCAGTGGTAGATCCTGCAGGCAAATGTTTCTGAGGAAAAAAAAGACCAAGAAAGAGCAACAAAGGAAGCAGAAAGCCAACAGAGTAGTCGTCCTCAAAGCTGATGCTGCTGGAGGATACAGTCAGAAAAGACAGGTGCATGTGGTTACCAAGAGGGAAAATACATGTTGGAGAGGAAGTCAGATTGTAAAGGTCTAAAGCCATTCTTGTGAGACTGCTTGTGTCTCACAGGTCCTTATATAGATTTACAGGCAGAAAAGCTTGGAATTTCTGACTCCTACCCTGCAGTTACTAGACCGTACTTCCCAACAGAGAAGCCTTAATATGTGCAATTGAGATTTTTTTCTAATATTATGTAAGTATTTTTACTTTTTAGAAAATTTGTTATTTTTAATATAGCTCAAGGAGTTCCTTCCACCCTCTCTTACTGTTCCCCCCATATTGTAACAATAATTTATTCCTTCAACAGTGGTCACAAGTCCATCATTCTGCTATTGAAGTGGATCCTGGCATTGTAGGTAGAGATAAGTGTATAAAGTCCATTGAAACATTTAAAGCTGCAGAGGCATTTGGTAAAGGCAGATCTGAGGCCTCAAGAGTTAGCAGGCTATGTAAAGAGAAGGGGCAGAAATACAAATCACTCTGAAATATGTGGCAGGGAGTTACTCAAAACAGTGCAGGTTTGAGAAAACAAGAGCTGAGTAGACCAACAGGAAGCTGAGTAGAATGATTTTTTTTGTACCTGTTTATATTTTTGTGAGGTAGACTTGAGTATTTTTGAAAGAAAGGACTAGTTAAAAACAGGAGGTTAAAGTAGCCGCTAAGGAGAAAGAAATTGCTGGAAAGTTCTTGAAAAATCAGCATCAAAATTCAGCATGGGGAAGCTGAGATCAACACAGATTCCCATTTCTATATTAAATGCATCGTGGGCAATCCACAGAAGCCAGGAAAGTTACTAGTTTGTGTCTGTGACCACTGAGAGCACGGAGGTTTTAGCTGTTGGAATGTGGCTGTTCCATATGAACTCTTCTGCATGGACAATGAGGGACGAATGTCAGGTCTGGACCATGTGAAATAGACCTGAATGGGTGGTCCTGAGGAAGCCTGAGAGAAGTCAGCACATGCTTGTAATTGCCACAGGTTTATGGAAATGGTGATGAGGGAGAGTTTAAGCTTCTGTAAATGTTCAGGCCTATTAACAAGTTATAAAAGCATCCATAATTCTCCACAAAGATGACCATTGATTCTGAACAATGACTTTTCATCACATTTGAGTGCTGAGAAGCCCTTATTTATGCTTTCAAAGAAAGGGTTATTTTTTTGCCTCTAAAGTGATTGATTTTTTCCTTTTAATAGAGTTCCTTTCTCCAGCATTAAGATGCAGGAAATGGGAGAGGGTGGAGGGCTGGGAATCCAGCACGTGTTGCAAGTAAATCATTAAAGCGCTTGCAGAACGCACCTTAGAGCTGTCAGTTGGATTATTTTCAATCAATGGCTCTTTAGCAATGTATGTTTTAAGCTGGTGACAATGAACATGAAAATGGTGTCAAATTCTAGCACGTGTCATGCATGTGCAGTAGGTTTTTCACCTGGTTCCGCTTCTTTCGATTTTTCTTAGGGCAGCAAACACAAAGCTTACAAAGAAAATCTAACTGTGAAAAACGATTTCTTAGCAACAGCTGGGGACAATGAGGCTGCTTCTTGCTCACAGTATTTGCTGCCTCTCAGCTTCTTGGGTCAGGATGAGGCAGCCATCATGCTTGTCTTTCCCTGGAGTGTGTTCCAGCAGCTCTGTAGAGATTGGGGAAAGTAGACAAGCTTATTTAATGAAACCATGAATGTTGTTAGGTTCTCCTCCATGCAACTGTTACATTTCCTAAGATGAAGTCAAAACCCATTGGACCCTTTGGAAGTAAGTTGTACATTGCACAATTATGAAAATGGCCATCTTTTAGGTTAGTACTCTTAGAACATCTATATACGAGAATAGATCTAGCTGTTTGTGGAAAGATATAGTTGTAAAGGCATTATTTACTAGTGGTTGTAAGTATTTTTCTCTAGTTCTTTTTAACTTTGAGATTATCCAATTTGCTGCGCTTTTAGGATCTTTGCGTCAAAATGACCAATTCCTTGCATCTGTACTTTGTCATTGAAGTTTTTCTACTAGCAAAGCTATGCAACATTTGACCTATGTTTTCCTTTAGCACTTTCTTGGGGGTTATTTCTGCCTGATAAAATGCACAACTTTAAAATACAGGTGAAATGGACCTTTAACTCACTTTACAGGCTAGTTGGTAACTTTACGAACTTTCAAGAAGTCAGGAAGAACTCATGATTTCTCTCCAGGGCTTGCGGTTCCTAGAAAGAATGAGTCTTGTCACTAATGCTTCCTGTGGCTGTGGCTCTCTGTGCAAATTCCAGCAGGCAAACTAGTTTTATAACAAGGGACAATGAATCATTTGTGGTTATTTTAGGTATCACTTTGGTGAATTAGAGGTCACTCATCACCAACAATTTTAAAAGCTTTACTACTAAATTCCAAATTTTTACAAGTTGATTTACTTATAGTACTTCCTTATCAACAAATTGAATGCCTTGTCATGTGCAAGGCACCCCTCAAAGTGCTGACCTCACCGAGATGAGCACAACAGATCCTGACTTTAGAGAAATCAGAGTCTAACAAGAGACTTGATTATGGTACCAGATTACTAATTCATTCAGAATTTTTTTAAGATTTACTTTTTTTCATTTCCCACATTTTCCTGTTAACATACTGTTAATCAATACCATGTCAATTAATGCCATAAGGTTGTAAATGGTTGTTGATGTTATGTTGGGGCTTTTAATTGATTGGGATGATACTTTGCTGGCTTTACCTTCAGACCAGAGATGGTCTCACCAAGAAATCGTTGAACCCACTAGGATAATAAGACACTGGACTTTATGCTTGGTAAATACTTCCAATGAAAGGACCACAACTGAATTTGAACTGTGGTAATGCAGCAAGGTGGAGAAATCCACCATGGGGAGAGGTTCGGGGAGCGGTGGAGGGGGGGCATCCCAGTGCCCGTAACACTGTGTCACATAATGCAATGTAATTAATAAAAAAAAAAATTTACTTTTCCTGGAAGGCAGATTTTGCAGAGAGAGAGAAGAGGCAGTTTCAGAAAGAGGTCTTCCATTTGCTGGTTCACTCCTCCAAATGGCTGAAATGGCCATAGCTGACCTGATCCAAAACTGGGAGCCACAAGCAGAGAACTGGGTTGGAAGTGGAGCAGCCGGGATATGAACCATTATCCGCATGGAATGCTGGTGCTGTAGCCATGCTGACTCCCTAGAAATGGTTTTATATATTCATATTAGAGTGGATGTCCATTCTATCCCAGGATGGATTGCTCATCTCTGAGCATCAATCACCAAATGTAAAGCGTTCCTTGCAAAGGAAGTACTGTTACCTGTGACATCATTAATGAGTCCCACCCTCCATCCCCCAACCAGCTGGCAATCTCAGGCCCTCTAGACTTAACAGTCTTAAGGAGCAATTACCTGTCCCTAATTCCTTCACTTCAGGGCTTTCCTTTAGTAAATCATGCCAGTCAGAAGGTAAGAGGGTTCATTCTGCCAAACAGTTGTGTTAGGATGAGTTTCTGGGATAAAAATAAAGTGAACTCGGCAGATGCTCAGAGTGGAGAATAGCCTCTGCAGGAGTCTGTACCAGGAGACTGGCTTCTGCAAGCGCACAAGTGGCTATGTCATCCAGCGTACAGCTACCAGAGGCAAGCACATGTGCCAAACTACAAACTGTCAGAGGAGCAGCCTGAGGGCAGCCAGCCAGTTTTGGGGCGGGGGGCTGCCTGTTGTCTGCACTGCTGCGCCAGGCACAGTAAATCTTGGCCTTGTCCCCAACACCAGGGACAGATGCTGTTGTATGGCCTCCAGGGCTGCACTCTCAGATGAATGCTTAATGTCTTCAGAGGCGTAAGCCAGGAAGGCTTAACGACCTAGTGACTCCACTCATACGCTTGAGCGAGAATTGAACTATGCCGAAAAGCAAATACTGTTCTCACTGGTAGTGTGATTTCCTGCAGGTGAAATGGGTCCTTGCTGCAGCATCCTCTCCAGAGAAAGAGAGAGCCTTTGGTGGAGACTTGGGACTTAAGAGCATACTACATTGAAGGTAGAAAATCTGTTGGGATGCCCTGAAACTTATTTTGTTAGTACCATAATAGGGGGTTAATTCAACCAGTGGCACTATTAAAAGGTTTTGTGTGGTTTTGTGGGGATGGAAGGAAGATGGGAAGTGGACACCTGTTGTGAAAGGAAAGAGGTGTGCAGTAGTATCTGCTCAAAATGTTCTTGTGAAAGACCATGGCTGTTCTCTGGATTTTGATAGAAACATTAATGAAAGTAGTAGATAATGGTTATTGAAGTTACTGAATTGAGCCTTAAGATCAGCTAGTTACCCTCTCTGAATAGCCTCAGAGAACCACTTTACAACTAACTTGAAGTGGTATCAAGTTTCACATAAGGTAAGCTGAAATGATAAAACTCTTCATTGGGCTGAGACTAAGTAGAGTTGAATAATGTGTCATAATGTGATTTGGACCCAACTTTCAACTCTGTTCAGTAAAGCTTATTTATATGTAGGATCTAGGCTCTCCATAGTAAATAACTTGTTTCCAGTGCTAAGCATTGATTGGTTTCTGCTGTATATAATTAACTGCGAAGTGGGCAAAGTGATTGAGTCAAGCTGAAAAAAAATCCAAGTCCCTGATCTTAAACCAACTAGAGTCAAAGTAATAGAGGCAGGATACACACATGTGATGGATGAGCAACCCAAGTGGTAAGGGCAAACACCTGAGGGTAGAAGCAGGTTGGCATAGCCCCTTGTCGGGAAACTTATTTACAGAGAATCACGTGGAAATTCTCGGCCTGTTGAACATGGGAAAGAACTTTAAAGGCCTACGGTAGAAAAAAGTACTGCAGGTGAGTGTAAAGAAGGAATCTCAGCAAGGACTGTCTGGTAGAGTAGTCTAGTACCATCTGCAAACAGCACAGTTTTCTTTGGTTTTCACTTCCCATTCTGGAATGGTTTTTGTAGGTTGAGGGATTTTCTGTCTGTTCCTAGTTTAGTGACAGTTTTGATCATAAACGAGTGTTGGCTTTTCCAAAATTATTTTTCTGTTTGAATTGTGGGGATTCATGTGAATCATTTTGTTTAACCTGTTGATCCATAGGTTATCTACAGAGGTGAATGCTGAGCCAGTCTTGCATCTAATAAAAATTTCACAGAATATATTTTGCGTCTGTGTTTATAAGACATATCAGTCTGTAGGCTTTTCCCGTTGTTAAGATGCATTACCTTGGCTTGTATTTTCTGAAAAAAAAGATTGTAGAGAATTGATGCAATTTAAGTGTTTGTTGTAATTTGCTTGTGAGCCTGTTTGTATCTGGTGCTTTATGTTTTGGTTGATTATTATAGGTGTAAATTTATTCATGTAATTTATTTCTTCACTGTGAATTATGGCAAATTAGCGATTGTACCATTTCATCTATATTTTCAAGTTTTGGAGCATAGAGTTGTTCTTGGTGCTGTTTACCATCTTTTTAATATCCATGGGCTCCATAGTCGTGTCCTTTATTTCCAATTTAGCTACATTTTAGTCTTTTTTCTTATATAATTGCCTGTCTAGAACTTCCTTATAATGTTCACTAGAAGTGGTAAAAATGGACATTTTTTTCTGATTAAGGAGAGTGCATTCAGTCTTACATTATAAGTAGTATATTTGCTATGTAGTTTTATTAATCATAGTTATCAGATGAGATTTTGTTCCATTTCTAGTTTGTTTTCATCATGAAAGGATATTAAATTTTGCCAGACACTTTTTCTTGTGATCATGTGGACTTCTTAAATTCATTTTGATAATGCTATATCAGTGTATATTTAATATAGCACTCGAGTTTGTGAAAGGCTTGAATACAAAAATGAATATAAACAAAATAGGTAAGTGGTTTCCTGGGGGTGCTAGAAAGGTAAATGAAGTGACTGGGAATGGGGAGAAGAATCGGAGAGATGGGTCTGGATTTTTAAGGCAGATTGGGCTGCTCTTCGATGTAATCGTTCTAAAATTGACCGTGATGTGAATTACATAACTGAATTTGTCAATGTATGAAACATTGAATTGTATACTTTAAGGGGAGCAAAGTGTGTGGTATATTAATCCCTTAAGAAAGTGGTTGTATATATCTAAGAAAAAAAGTATGAAAGATTTGCTGGCTGCATCACATCTATTAAACAACTTTGTGATCACAACAATCAATTTGAAATCAATTATTACTATTTACCAACATTTTACACATGAAAAAAAAACTGACTTAAAGGGGTGTAGTAACTTGTCTTAGGTCACAGTTTCTGATAGATTCAATATTTGAATCAGGTGTGCCAATAAATCCGCTTCTCATCATAGGCCTCTCCCAGATGTTTTAGCTCATCCAACTTCTTCCTAGTTTTTACATACTTTCTTATTTTTGTATCTGTTTAGGAAAAGAGAAAGGGAGGGTAAATGCTGTTTAAATAAAGTGAATTGCCTTATAAATTCGCACCTACTGTTGAAGGAATTGTGATTGATGTTGGCTATTTCAGATAACAGCTCAGTTCTCCATGTGTTTTTACTGAAGGGGTACATTCTTCAAGAAAATTCAGGACTACAAATATTTTTCTGAAAGGCCATCAGATTAGGTAGTTTAAAACACTGATTTGTGCTGCAGTGAATTAAGGCAGGGACATAAAGCTCTATTTTCCTTTAAAAAAAATTCTTGCCATCTGTTTCTCACTGTCCCCTTAACATAGTTTTCAGGCTATGAAATTCTGTACATCTTTATGAAGCACAGGATTGACCTTTAAGAGGCAAAAGTCTTATTTTATTATGCCGACACCACACATCATAACTCTTATTTTGCTTGGAGTTCTTCTTAAATGTCATCACCAACTTGTGCAACAAGATACGTCATGTTTATGGCTAGAAGATTCCTTTTATTTCCAGTTATAGTTTTCCTATAAAAATCTCCATTGAAAATAATCTCTGTGCAGTCATTGAATGTTATTGCTTGGAAAAGAAATGCTAAAACAATTTGCTTATTTAGGATCTTGGGGTTTTCCAGCATTTTACAGTGTCTCAGTCCCTTAAGAAAGAATTTTTCAGCCAGAAGCAGTAGTAATATTAGTCTATGGTTTTTCTTGTCGTGTATTTTATGGGATTGTGTTACTTCCATAATATATTTTCTATTTTTTGCACTTGTATGAGAGTACAATGGGTAAATATTTCCATTTTGATTCTTCTCTCCCAAATAGTTTAACAGCTGCATTTGACATGCTCTAAGAGAACTGCCTCCCAGAGTACACATTGGCAGGAAGTTGGTATCAGGAGCAGAGCAGGGACTTAGTCCGGGGACTTCAATGTGGGATGTGGAAATTCCAAGAGGCATCTTAATGGCTGTGCCAAACACCCCAGTTTTTAAATTAAAACATTTTTTTTTCTAATGTCTTCACTGACTCACAGATCACACAATAGCATCATTTGCTTCAGGAAAGTCTTTGATTTTCTTTTTAATTTCTTCAGTGACACATTGGTTATTCATTAGCTTGCTATTTAACTTCATGTTGTAAATTTTCTATTTTTCTCTCTTGTTAATTTTGTTTTATGGCTTTAGCATTTATGGGGAAGTATAGTGACTGTGATTCAATGCAGTATGCATCTCTACTTCCAAATCAAAGATAGACTCCAATGAAACTGTTGAATGTATCTTGCCAATAGGATGTTGGACTTTCTGCCACTGCATATGCCTACACTGTCAGGATACACTAAAATAGCAGAAAGATGGACTTATGACTGATTGTGAAAGACTATATATTGTAATGACATGGGGGAAATTAGTGGGGGGAGGGCAGGGATATGAGAAGATAGGAAGGGATAGCCCAGAGCCTATGTAACTATATCATGCAATAATAGGATAAATCATTAAAAAAAAAAAAACTTTAGTTTTCATTGCTGTGACAGCCAGGGCACTCAGGACAGTTTAATCTATGTCTCCTCTATGGGTGGCAAGAACCCAGATACTTGAGTTATCGCTGCTGACTTTCAAGGTCTACATTAGCAGGAAACTGGAATGAGAAAGTGAAAACATTCAAATATGGATTGAGGGGCATTTTAAGCAAGAGGTTGAACACCTGCTCCATCCTCATTTTTCTGCTGGGAACTGAAGCTCAGAGAAAACAATTTGGCCAAGGTCATCTGTTGTGATTGAAAAGTAATATAGGAAAAATTTAAACCCAGGTTTGTAACATTCCACAGTTCTCAGGCCACTGGAGGTCAGAATGTCCTGGATCTCTTATGACCAAAGTAATTGCAGACTCTACCACATTAACTTCCCTTGGGAAACAAGCCTGAGAATGTTCATTTAGACTCGCTTCTTAGCTGATTCTTATGTTCCACATTCAGAGCACTTTACAATCTTTCTGCTCCGGATGTGGTCCAGGATCAGCAGCTGCAGCAACACCTAGGAGCTTAAGAAGTGTAAATCACCAGTCCTTAACATCAGTCCTTATGTACAATTGCAAATCTACTACTGAATTAGAACCCCTTCTCTAGCAAGACATCCATGAGATTTGTGTGCAAGGTACTGTTTGGGAATAACAGCTTGAATGATTGTTCTGGGGATTAGAGATACCAAATGTCAAGTATCTAGTGTGTGATGGGTAATGAAAGCTGCCTCTATATCAACATTTTTCTTTTTTGATCCAGTAGATGCTGTCTGGTGGGGCTGCATGTATTTGGGGAAGGCAGATGACTGTGTTCCCCCATATTTTGGGATCTGTACCCAAGTTGTTGCATTTGCATTGTTCTCCGGTTTGTTAACATTGTTACACCAATACCTTCCTTTTCTGAATGCACATGTTCTAGGATTTGGGCTGTCTCACCTCTATCAATATTTCAGTTTGGAATTGGAAAGTATGGCTTTGACTTTTGGCTTGGCTAATTGTCATCTATGACTTTGGAACAAAATCTTTTTCAACTTCAGTTTTATCATTTATGAAAGAGCGTGATGATGATGGTGATGAAAATAACATATTTTACTAAAATGTAAAGAGTTTCATCCTATTTGCCCCTTCTTTAGCTGGAATATCAGTAGGTCAAGCAAGCAAGGTATTAGAATCTCCTTTGAGCTGTTGCAGTCTACCCTGTTAGTCCATTTTCTGTTGCTGTAACAAAATACCCACAGCTGGGACCTTGATTTGGTAAAGAGGCTTGTTTAGCATGCAATATTAGAGACCAGCAGTCCAGTATTAGGTATCCCCATCTGTTTCACCTCTGGTGGAGGTTTCAGGGCAGATGGATGCACAATGATAGGAATGCCTGTGGAACAGATCACAAGGCAAGCTAGAAAGCCAGAGCACAAAAATAATTGCTCTTTTTGTAACACCTGTACATGAAGGAACTAGCCAGGATCCTACAAGAATGACTTTAGAGTCTTCCCGGAGTAATTCCCCATTACCTATATACCTTACACTAGACCCCTCCTCTTAGATTGCCTCTCAATGCGGGGAACCAAGGTTCTAGCACAGGATCCCTTGGGGAAACACAGTCAAACCATATCCAAACCACAGCGCAAAGGAAGGAAAGAAAGGGATTAGAATTTACATGGTCTTTATCTAAAATCCTTTGAATAATAAATCCTTTAAATAATACTAATACTATCTGTTGTACTATAATTATAATGATCTATTTTTAAAAGATATACATAATCTGCAATCAGAAATCAAATTTAGATAATATAAATTTGCAAAAGTTTTTAACTTGCCAATATCTTTAAGAACTGAAAAGTCCAGGTTCTTGGAACTTTGCTAAGCTATTGCTTTAAAAAATTCAGTGAAATTTCTTAAAGTGAGAAAAATTATGGAGGACCATTGTCATAGATATAGGGATCACAGCAATAAGCACTTACAATAGGGGAGAGATTGACTTTAATCTCATATATGTCATGAGAAAGTGGGAATTCAAGCTCGGCTTGTTGACCAGTCAGTGGATGGAAAATTAAGAAAAAAATAAGGGGTAGTAGGAATTCTGACTGAAGACAGAACAGGTTGATCAGACGTCACCAGGAGCAGAAGGAGACGGTGGAGGAGATTAAGACATCTGGTGGAATATTCAGGATACTAAGCAATTAAGCACGGGGGTTCTTAGTTAACACTGATTTTTACAGTGAAGTACACAGTAGCTTATAGGACAAGTTTCAGGAACCTGACAAAGTTTGGTCAAGTGAAAAATCTTTATCAAAGGTTATTTTCTAGATTAAAAATAGCATTATTGAACGTTTAATCCCAATACAATCAGTTTATGGTTCCAGCACTTGACTGTATCAGAGCAAACACTACAGGGCTGCAATTTTTGACCAATTTATCTTATGGTGGACTTTAGGGTGTTCTTTTACTCTCAAAGGTGTACTGCGTTGAGTGTTTGACTCACGTGTGTTTAACGACCTTTTCAGTGCTTTGTACATAATTATCCGGGCCCTTGAAGGGCTCTGATTAGGTAGATCCAAACAGTATTATGAGGGAGAGTTTGGTGCAATTTGTCTACACATTCCACTGCACTGTGGGGTTGCCCTTTTCAGACATTCATCTTACTTTTTAAAACTGACTTCCTTAAGAAGACCTTCCTGGGAAAGTGGACCAGGAGCTGCTCTTTTTGCCATTCTCTTAGCACTCCCTAGGTCTCTCACAATTGACATATTACTCCTGTTAAAATTCTCTCAGTGGTTCTGTAGGTGGTGGTTGGAAACATCTGGAGACACTTTTGCTTGTCATGACTGGTCAGATTACTATGGCACACAGTAGCCAGAGGTCAGGGAAGCGTCTAAACATCTTACAATGCATAGGACAATCTCCCACATCCCCGTAGAAACTGACCAGTCTTAAATGCCATAGTGCCACTGCGGAAACACCCTGCTGGGAATTGTGAGTCACATTGGCATGCCACAGTGACAAGCCCAACTGGGTCATCTCTGACTTCCTGTGTGTAAACAATGTCTGGGAAATAAAAAGTGTTCATTAAGAGTTTGCCAAATTGTTTTTCATTATTTGAATGAAAGAATGAATGAATAGAGAGGGTCTAAACCTTTGAGAGCATGCATATGCAAGGCTGCCTTTCCTGTAAATATGAAGTAGCAGCCTGCATTTGACATCAGGGGATAACATTCAGCTTAAAGCAGTGCTTTAATTCCCAAAGTCTGGTTTATAGAAGTAATAGTGGAGCATTTTTTAAAATTATGTAGTTAACACATTTCTGCAAGGATGATCCTTGTTCTGTAGCTATGTGCTGATACACTCATTATAAGTTGAAAGTAATGATCTCTTCAGAGTGCTTTGAATCTACCTAGTCTACTACTCATTGCCTCTCTTAGCAACTTAGCTCTCTGTTGGTTGTTTCTACTTGTGACCTCAGGCCTGACTGGGAGCCGTGCTTTCTGTCCTTGCTCAGTATCATAAGAGAATATCTCACCACATACAGATCGCCTGGGAAAAGTTCAAATTTGAAATCTGAAGTACCTTCCTACTGATTGTATATGGCTTTTGCACTATCTTATGAATGTATCATAAAATTGAAAAATGGTAAATGGAACCATCATAAGTCAGGGACCATCTGTACTTAAAAAAAATAATGTAACCCAAGATTAAGCCAGATAACAGCTGCAAACACCGGCCACTGTGTTCATACTGCCATTCCCCAAATGAATTGTGTGTATAAACTGTGAATGGAATCTTACCGTCAATTTATGTTATGGATCATTATAAGAAACAAGCATTACTGCAAGGGGATGCTGTTGAGAGTTTTGTTTTTTTTTGTTTTTTTTTTTTTTTTACCTGCATAGTGCTTAATAAGAATCAGGGGAGAATAGACCTCTGACCTTTGTTGGTGCTGTTCTTCTGACATGGTTTGGTTTTTGAAGTACTGTGGATTGTAAAATTTTGTGTTTTAGTCATAGGATTGGCTACTGAAAAGCTGAAATAAGCACCTGTAACTCATTGTAAACAAGAGTTCTGATTTTTGGTATCCTGATTTTTGCCCTTAGTCATCTTGCTTTTAAAAATTGTGTCATCCCTTGAGGTTTTTTCCTTCCTTCATCTTTATCCTTCCTCGCCCTTTCTCTCCTTTTCCTTTTTTAAAAAAATGTTTGGTAAATGGGGATTTCTTTTTTCAGAATGAGTAGTTTGAGAAATATAAGTTTTATTTAAGTATCTGAGTGCTTATTTATGACTAAGAAAGCTTTTTTTTTTTAAAGATTTATTTATTTATTGGAAAGTCAGATATACAGAGAGGAGAAGAGACAGGGAGGAAGATCTTCTGTCTGATGATTCACTCCCCAAGTGAGCACAACGGCCGATGCTATGCCGATCTGAAGCCAGGATCCAGGAGCCTCTTCCGGGTCTCCCACGCGGGTGCAGGGTCCCAAAGCTTTGGGCTGTCCTCGACTGCTTTCCCGGGGCACTAGCAGAGAGCTCGATGGGAAGTGGAGCTGCCGGGGTTAGAACCGGCGCCCATATGGGATCCTGGGCATTCAAGGCGAGGACTTTAGCCACTAGGACACACCACTGGGCCCTAAGACAGCTTTTTACAAATAAATTCACAATAGGCTATGAAAGCATGAAACTTTATTAAAATAGGCACTGCATATAAGGACAGACAATATTCTAGAAGATTAGGAGCAACTTAATTTACAGTCATGGCACTCTTCATTTGGTGTGTCCAGACTCGAGTCCCAGAAAACAATCCAAAGATGCTTTTGGAATATCCAAGAAGAGGAAATGCAAGAGGAACAATAGTGGAGAACAGTAATCAAAATCCGGTGAGCAATACAACCGAGTTCCATCATCCAAGCATAGCATCTTGCCATATCTTAGCTTGGTACCCGTTTCTAAGCTTGGAAGTTTGTTAAATTCAGTTGGCTTAGACATTCAGGCTGCTCTATCCAGAGGGCACCTGGCTAGTGTTAGAGGAGATCATGATCTCAGTTTTAAAAGGGAACTACTTCTGAAAAATAACATTAAAAATTCATGGTTAGGGGCCAGTGGTGGAAAAAATCCTGTTTATAAAATTTGGGGCTCTGGGGGGGCAATGGACAAAAAACCCAAAATCCTTGTGATCCAATCACCGAGATGTTAAACTCTCTAGAAATTGTTTTCTGTCTTTCTATCCTATGCAAGTGTACTGGAAGCTATTATGCTTAGTGAAGTAAGTCAAACCCCCAAAAACAAATAGCGCATGTTTTCTCTGATTTGTGGTAGTCATAATTGTCACATAAAGATTATAAAGATGTATGTAAGTGAAATGGACATGTTAGGATTTGATTATTGCATTTAGACCCTGACTACAAATAAGGAAAGTGTTCTTTCTACTTCTACTTGTTAAATTGTTTTAATAGAGCATTAAGCCTGTGACTACAAAGTAAATAAAAATATGTTATCACAAAAACTACAGGAGGAAGGAAGGAGAGAAATACCACTATGTTCTTAATATTATATGAGCTACATCAGATGCGTTCTCTTTATATTAATAAAATGTATTTTAAAGTTTGTATGTGCATATCACTTGCAAGCATTCCTTTGTCATTTTTGGTGTTCTTTTGCCTCAGTTATTGTCTTTCAATGTTGAGTTTTGTTCCACATTATCATTTTTAAATGGCTAAATGGTTGCATAGATATCATAGCTTATTAAACGAAATTTAAATTATCTCCCTTATAAGTACTATTAAAGTAGGACAAACATGTATGTGTAAGGGGTCTTCAAAAATTCATGAGCAATGCATACTATGAAAAAGCTGTGTAGGTTGCAAATTTCTGAACCAAAAATACTTTTGTATTTTCTGTGAGGGTTTTGCAGTTTTTAAACAGCTTGATCCTGTGATCTAGAGTTAGTTCCAGTACACACTGATACAGGAGGCTAAATTTATGACCTACATCAACAGCAGCTAAATAATTCATTAAAAAATACTTGATTTTAATGTCTATTTGGAGAAGTGATTTGAAGTGAAGAAAAATGAAACATTGCAGGATATCTGCTCCGTGTCAGTAGCACACATGCGTGCAGGTAAGGAGAGTGAACTAAATGCTAAGCCTTCATTTCAGACATAACCAGTTCTATATCTTCAGACCTAGGATTCAGGTGAAGAATTTTCTTTTAAAAGGAGAATACGGAGCAAGTTTCTTAGAGATTGAATTTCAGTGAGCAAATTGTTGATCAAAATTAATGTGCCATTTTCAGGCCTAACAACTCAATCTTCTTTCACATAAAAGTATTAGTGGGGACTATTTTATTTTCTCAATAATTGGAAAAGAGGTAGAGATAAAAGAGATGAGGAGGGAAAGACAAACAAATCCCTATAGATTTCCCTGATTTACAGGTGGGATTCAAGAGTGCCTGCTGTGTGAAAAAGGCACCATTATGAAGAAACACTACTCAAATTTCTCAGTCAGAAACAATCAAAAAGGATCTTGATTGAGTATACCCTTTTAGTATTGTCGAGCACCCCAGCAAATTAAATTCATTCAAGTTGACTTCATGGTATGTGTCACTTAAACTGTTTTTCCCTGGTGTGTGCCGCCTTCTCCCAACCCCCAAACAAATTTGGAAATGAGAAGAAAGATTTGCTTAAAGTGCACTGTCTGGAAACATCAGAGCAGGTTCCAACACAATAGAGTTGCCAGTCCCATTCCTTGGTTGCCCTCTTGGTTTCGGGGTCCCTGTGCACACTGTTGAAAAGAGTTAAGAATGCAGGAGCAAGAACTGGTTAGATGCTATAGAGTTATAGTGTTATGATCGACACACACGTTAGTCTGAATGTATTTTAGGAGCAGGTATGAAAAAAAAATTTTCCTTTGAATATCCAGCCACTCAGGAAGGACCATTTTTTACCCTACGATGAGGGTTGTGAACCAAGATTCTAAAAGGTTCCCTTGGTCAGAATCTTCAGGATTTGCAGTGAGAGAGGCAGCACATGGTTGTGCCCCTAGGAAACTCTGGGTTCAAGCCCTCTGCCCTCCACTGTACTTGTCATTGCTTGGAGCCCTTCCCTGCAGGGTGCCAGTTGGAACTGCTGCTCTTTACCCTAGAAGGAGTCCAGAAGTATTGCTGCGGCTTCAGGTTAGTTTCCACTGTCTTCTCTGTCCTTATCAGTACGCCTGCAAAGACCCAGGGGCCTTGATGGCATACTGGAGAAAGAGCATGGAACAGATGCCCATGCATTCAGATGCTGCTAAAATGCCTTACAGAAACAGTACATACCCTGAAAGGCCTCAGCTCTTGTCTTTCAGTTAAGATCTGTGCTGTTTAGAAAAGAGAGCAAGCCATTCTGACTTTGCTAAACAGGAAAATCTACGGTAAATACGAATCTGGAAAATAAGAAAAAGAAGTTCCACTGTCACGGCTTTCTGACCTCAGGTTGACTCAGTTCAGCAAGTCTAAATACAGGGAAATGGCCTGAAGGACTGTGTTTGAAGCTTGTGCTGTGTGTGTCTTTAGACACTCACTGTCTGTGTGTATGTTGTCTGTCCCAGGGCCCCAGGGCAGCACAGAGCCTTCCTCAGACGGCCCGCTTCTGTTGGAAGGCAGGTACACAAAGCCTCCTTTAACTTGGCCGCAAAGAGCGGTAAGATGAAACATGCCCACTGATGGGTAACAGATCTGTCCCCTAAGACACCGCTCCTCAGAACATGGCATTTGTTTGACTCTGGGTGAAGCTTTTAGCATTTTCCGTCTGTGAGGTTTGGCCAGTAGCCCTTCTGTTGACTGTCATATTCCCTAGTCAGAAATGTCAGTTACCAGTTTTCTTTCTTCATCTGCTCATTAAGCCTTTTGTATATTTTCTCTCTGATTCTTAGGAATTAGTGATGACATGTGTCATTGAATTTCCTTAAGGGAATATGTGGATACAACAATTAGCAATTCTTTTTTCTGTCAGGTTCCAAATATGTGAAGGTCCTGTTATTTCTTTTTAACTGAAAGCAAGGGAAGCAGAACTGTGTATCATGTTGTTCAGTTCCTTTACTACTTGTCTATAGAAATAAGAATAAGGATTGTTGTTTATAAGTTAAAACAAGTCCACAGGATTATCTCCTGCAAGTTCAGCTTAGGCAATCCTGTCATCCTTTCACAACATGTGAGATGTGATAAATGGCCGATGGGAGTTTCCCATCTCCTGATCCATCTGAGAATGATGCCTTGACTTAGTGGGGAATCTTTTCCCAGCTGTTAGAGGAACAGAGAGAAAATGGAGTCAGCCACAGACCAACTTGGTGCTCTGTGACCAGCTCCGTGGGGCGGTGTGGGGGATGCGCCAGAAGCTTTGTGCAGTTAGGCTGGGATGTTGCACAGCGTGCCTGCAGTTGTTTCCCCAGGCTCTGCCCATCCTGCCGCGGCGAGCTAGCTGCCTCTCAGCTTTTTGTTCTTCCCATGTGCTGTTCACTTTTGTGCTTGCACCGAATTGCTTGGTATGTGGGTCCCCGAGGCTTGTAGTTTTGTCAAGTCTCTGCTCAATGCACAGCTCTGAAACATTCTCTTGTGTGGAGAAGAGAGTGAAGACTGGAACATGGCTAGAACAAAAAACTGTACTGGCATGGAGCCTGAAAGAGACCTGCAATGCCTTGTTTTGGAACCCTACATTGGGTATGCATATTTTATAGAGACTTCAGAATTGCCCTTTGACACAGACTCGCCTTTAAAGAGAGAGGTACAGATTTAGAAATTGAACAAGTTTCAAATAGTGGAGATAGAACTGGCCAGTGCTCTCCCTGCAGCACCAGTGGTCCATGTGGGTGCTGGAAGCTCCGCTTCAGATCTGGCTCTCTGTTTATAGCCTGGGAAAGAAATGGAGGGTGGCCCCGCACCCATTTGGGAGACCTGGGAGGAACACCTGGCTCCTGGATCGGTTCAGACTTTAAAAATTAGTGAAGCTCCTGGGTGCCACCCAGGTGAACCTCACTAAAATTCACTAAAGTTCCTTGTCTTCTGTCACCCACCAGCCCTTGCAGAGATCTGTGCACAGCTCCCTTTCCCAGCCGGCACAGAACAACTTTAAGATCTCACCACCTCTCCCTAGTGTGCTCTCTGCCTCCAGTCAGAGCAGAGGTTAAGACTTCCCGGATTAACTGGAACCAGCAGATACCTTCATCCTCTATACTCGCAAGGTGACTTAGTCACAACATTCTCTCCCTTCTTGTTAGTGTCAGGGTACCTACCCAATGACCTTGGTGTCAAGGTCGTACATGTTACCTGAATCCTCCTTTCCCCATCCCCTGTTGCCCTGGGGGCCTTGTTGTTTTGTTTATTGAATCTTATGACTGTTGTGTTTTCATTCTCATTATTTTCCAGATCTTTCTCTTAGCTTGAAAACAAGTGCATATGTGTTTACTGTCTACTGTCTCTCCATCCTTTGTTTTTCACCTGAAATACAAGAGTAGTATAAGCTGCTTGTCACCAAAATCTGTTATTTCTTCCATAATATATGCCTTTTGGTTTTACTACTTGAACCAATTAATTTCAACCCAAATGAAACTACTTAACTATTTACAAACATGCAGGGAAATTGACTAGCAGCAAAGTAGAACAGAGTAGCCAACAGAAGATGTCATGTGAACACAAAGGTTTTAGAAACTAGAAGCCACTACCACACCTAGGACGGAGGTCAACAGTGGAAATTGGCCTCTTGGCGTAGGGATCACTCACAGGGATTAGAGCCTTGGACTGGCTGGTCTGTCTAATGGAACTGAAACCTCCAAAGAGTTTAATCCTGGGAACTGTTGATAAGTCATTTAAGAGTGAAAAGACCATCAGGGTACCTAACCTCTCTGATTCCTTCTCTCAGGTCCCCCAGTGTCTGAACTCAGCCAAAATGGAAACTGTTGATGTCAGCATCCGGGAGTATAGCCTCTTGGGTCATTGGTTTCTCTGTTCCTCCATCTGCCAATAGTTAATTTCCATGCATTACTTTCTATGTACAAAGAAGGGAAGGGTCGAGCTGAATCTGAGGTCTAGCAAAAGCAGAGCCAGCCCAGGCCAACAATGGCTACTTCAGTGCCAATTCCATAGGGATATTAGTTTTACTATTATTGGATCTCTCTAAATTGCAGTTGATTATTTCTTCTTTGGAAATCTACTTCTTGGCTTCCGAAGGAATCAGAGTTCTCATTCTATTCTGTTCACTCCTTCTGTCTTTAGAGATTTCTCTCCTTCCATCGTCCCATACCTACCACTTAAATCTTGGTGTTCTCCAGAATTCTTCACCTTAAAGTCATTAACTCTCATATTTATTTTAAGAAATTTTAAATGTGTAATATATTTCAGACCTTTCTACCAAGATTTAGATCTGTGCTGACAACTCCATGCTGCCACAACCACTTCAAATTCAACAATAATAAACCTTACGCTCATCATCTTTCCCTGTGTTGCTTAATGATCCCACCAGTCCAGAACTGTGAACAGTCTGGAATTCTACTCTAATTGACAGCTAACAAATTTGCCTGCCATAGTTTCATGGCTACCTACATAACTCTCCCAGGTTGGTGGTAGGAAACATTCTTACAACAGAACAGACATCATGGGCTTCATGATGTACTTGGCTCCTTTGTGTGCCCCTGCCCCGAAAAGTCCCACAGATACAACACGGAGTGACTCAGGTGAGGCTACACAGTCAGTGAGGCTGCATCGCCGTGGAAGGACTTGGAATGTAGGGCTCCCTGATCGTGAATAATAAACTCTAGGTAAATTTGCTCTGGATGCAGATGTTATCTTTATGTTGAACAATAGAAGAGCAATTCCTCACTTTGCTCCAAATAGACTACATTTCAAGGCTTAGATGCTACAAAGATGTTCTAAACAAAGTGACATTCACTCCTTGATGAGGAAAGTGCAGTTTTATTCACTTTTACCGTGTTCTTGTTGTGAGTCTTGGCTGCAGTATCTTTGGTTTCCTATACAGCTAGAAACGTTTACTTGTCATTTAAACCTCAGCTAGCTCATCTACCATCTGTCTCCTGCCTCAGTAGTGCTTTTTCTACCTCAGTCCCCTGTGGCACCTTGTATGTTCCTTTGTTTCAGACCTTCTCACATGATGGGTAATTATTTACTGGTTTCCTTTGCCATCCAATGGAAGCATTGGGAGTCACTGTGCCCATCTCCAGAACGCTGGAAGGTGCACTGACAGGGAAGTCAGGAGTGCTTGGTGCCAACTAAGATTCCCCTTAGACTATACATTGTACTAATTCTGGAATGTGTGTCTGTTCCTCTTCAGATGGCCCTGATACCAGTGGAATTAGCTATTGTGTGTCTAGGATGCAATCTGACATTAGAGGAGTACTAGGTTACAGGGAAAACTGTTTGTTTAAAAATATGGTTAAGAAGAATTTACAGAATACATTAATTTCTTGAGTACCTATTATGTACCATATAAAAATGGCAGGTAGACAGCCTACTACATCTCTAAAGAGAGAAATTAGTCCCAACCTTTCACCATATTTGGGTTAGTTTACTTTGAAGTCAACAGTATTGAAGAATTTACCACTTTCCATGACCAAGATTTGAAAGAAAGAATTTAGAGTAACCTGTCTTTAATTAAGTTTGAATGTCATTTCTAGAGACTTTGCAGCTGGCAAGCAAAACAGACCCTGGCAAACATGTAAGCACACACATTTCAAGATGGCATAAATCCATTTTTTATTCTTTGAACAAATTCAAATTTGGTAAGGCTTCTGTCCATTTCTGAAAATTTTGCAAATTCCAGAGTAGTTTTGTTCCAGCCTCATTGGAAAAACCGTGTAACTACTTTCATAATGAATCGATAACCAGTCGAATACTTTTTCAAGCATTTCACATTAAAAGGTAAATCTTACACACTAGAGGATGCGTGGAGGAAAAGCCTGAAACTATTTTGAATCTCAACAACAATGACTTTCATGAAATTGCTCTAGATTTTATTGAAAACTTGTACCAATCTGTTGTTCATAAAGCATATTACTGAGATTTGTATTGGTGCCATGTGGGTTGTTTATATTAGGTAGAAAATTTGGATCAGCTTCCTGGAAAATTGTTTGATTATTAAAGTTTATTGAGTTTGAAGTTTTTAATTTTTAAAAAATTGGGAAAATAAGTTTTTAATGGCTTCATAAACTGGAGACATGAGGCATTTACTTTAAAAAAAAATATTTTTTCCATTTTTATCTTTACTTGAAAGGCAGGTTTACAAAGAAGAGGAGGAAGGGGAGAGAGAAGCCTTTCCTTATATTTGCTGATTCACTCTCCAAATGCCACAATAGCTGGAGTTGACCTGGTCCAAGGCCTGGAGTCTGAGGCCTGGAGTCTGAGGCCTGCATCTCCCACATCAGTACAGGGGCACAAGGACATGTGCCATTTTTCATTACTTTCCCAGGCATATTAACAGGGAGCTGAATCAGAAGTGGAGCAGCTGAAACTTAACCCAGTTCCAGAGCACTTTATGGGATGCAAGTGCTACAGACAGATGCTTAACTTACTATACACCACAGAGCCAACCCCCTTTTAGGACAATTTTTTTAGAAAAAGAAATTTTGCATGTCCTTGAGTTGTCTTTGTGAGCAGATTAGCTTGTTCTTCTGTAAAGAGTGTTTATTTTAAGGGCAGAGTGACAGAGGAAGAGACAGATCATCCATCTACTAATTCACTCCTCAAATAGTTTCAATAGCCAGAGCAAGGTCAGGTCAAAACCAGGACCCTGGAAAACCATGCAGCCTGGGTCTCCTTGTGCAAGGGTGTAAGTACTCCACTCCCCTAGCACATTGGTGGGGAACTTGAGCAGAAGCTGGCTATCCAAGACTCAACCCTGCACTCCATACAGAGCTTAATACACTGTGCTCATGTTGGCTCCGTGATTGTGTTTTTCTGAATCAAAGACCAACCAGAATTGTTAAGCTGATTGTTGAAGTTTGTTTCTTAGACTGAGTGTATATATTATAGATGACAGTCAATGGATGAAATTGTAGATCACTGACATGTTTTAATGTGTCCAATATGGTACAATTTGGACATTTTCTGAAATAATAAATGCTTGGTAAAAACAGGTAAATAGGCTGTGCATTTAATCACTCTAGACAATTTAGCTATTTGGTGCTCATGGTTGAGTACCTTTTGTTTGAAATGCTTGATAACACAATGTCATAGACTGTGATCCCTTTTTTGTTTTAGAGTATTGTCATACACATAATGAAGTATGTTGGGGATGGGATCCAAGTCCAAACACAATCTATATATGTTTCATATACAATATGTATGCGTAGCCTGAAGATAACTTTGTAAAGTATTTTCTGGTTTTCATTGATGCCTTCTATGAGGTCAAGTGTCAAATTTCCACTTGTGGCAACATGGCAGTATTCAAAACTTTTCAAATTTTAGATCATTTCAGACTTTAGATTTTCAGATTGGGGGAGCTCAGCATGTATGAGTGCTGCTGAGTCTGAGTTGTGCTATAATAATGTATTCAGGACTTTTAAAGACAGCCATGAATGAATGAAAAAGAGGGGTAGTAGAAAGGGACAGGGCAGTGTCTGCCATGGGCAATTAAGGGAGAGGCAGCAACTTTAAATAATTTTGCTTTACTGAGTAGCATTCAAATTAATGGCTGTTTTTGCCGAATCTCTCTTGGAATACATAAAAATTTTGATTTTTATCTTTTTAACATTAAGGTATGGTGTACATCTCATGAAATGTGCTTACATGTAGAGATCGAGACTTGTGTCACCTGCTCACATTATTGACCAACGTTCAAATTTTAAAAAAAAATTCCTCTGCATCCTTGCCAGCATTTATTATTTTTTTAAATTTATGAGTTATAACGTATACCTGGGGTGACGTGATATCTCAAACTGGTTTTTATTTTCATTTCTCTGATGGCTAACAATACTGAGCATTTTGTTTCTTTTGTTAGCTATTTGGAATTAATCCTTTGAGAAATGTCTCCTTGTCCTTTGCCCATTTCTTAATTGTTGTCTAGTTGTTGAGTTTCTTGAGATCCTTACATATTCTAGAGTTTGTATTATTCCTCTTCTCAGTTTGTAGTGTTCAAATATTTTCTCCCATTCTGTTGGTTGCCTTTTCACTTTATTTCCCTTACAATTCATGAGTCTTCTTAGTGTGATGCAATCTCATTTGTATGTTTTTGCTTTTATTGCCTATGCTTCTGGATTTTTAGTCAAGAAGTCTTTGCCCAGGCCAATATCTTGCAGCATTTCCTTTGTTTCCTTTAGTCATTTGACTGTTTCAATTCTTAGACTTAGATTCTCAATCCATTTGGAGCTGATTTTTGTATAAGGTGTGAAGTGTAGGGGCTTTGTTTCATGGATAGTTTTTCCAATACCACTCGAAGAAAGAATCCTTTCTTCTGGTAGTAATTTTAGCTCATTTATTTAAAACTAGTTGGTTATACCTCCACAGATTAACTTCTGGGGTTTATGGTCAAATGAATTGGTCTAGATGTCTGTTCCAGTACTGGGCTATTTTGATTGTATCAGTCCTGTAGCATGTCTTAGAGTCTGCTATTGTGATGGCTATAGCCTTTTAAAAATTGTTTTAAGAGTGCTTTTATTATTCAGGGTATTTTGTGTTTCCATATGAATTTTACAATTATTTTTCATATTTCTGTGAAGAATGCCCTTGGTATTTTGATTGGGATTGCTTTAAATCTGTAAATTGCTTTGGATAAAAGGGATATTTGATGGTATTGATTCTTTCAATTCATAACATTGACATTTTTTGCTTTTTTAGTGTATGTTTCCTTCATTCGTGTTTTACAGTTGTCATTGTGGATGACAATTGGTTGAATTTATTCCTAGACATTTGAGTTATCATGTAGCTATTGTGAATAGTACCGATCTTACAGGCTCTTTTTCAGCCTGAGCCGAGTTGGTATGTTAAAATGCCTGCAAGAATTGCCCGTATACAGAAAACTACCAGCAACACTTGCTGGCGAGGTTGTGGAGAAAAGGGAACCCTACTCCACTGCTGCTGGGAATGTAGGCTAGTGCAGCCACTATAGAAGTCAGTATGGAGAACACTTAGGCAATTAAAAACTCACCTACCATATAACCTAGCAATGCCACTTCTAGGAATATATCCAAAATATTTGTTATGCTACAAAGCAACATGCACCCCAATGTTTATTGCAGCACAATCAATAATCGCAAGAACTTGGAAGCAACCCAAATGCCCACCAACAGAGGACTAGATAAAGAGACTGTAGTTCATCTACAATATGGAATACTACTCGGTGATTAAAAAAAGTGAAATGCATTACTTTGTGGTCAAATGGGCCAAACTAGAAACCATAATGCTAAGGGAAATGAGCCAATCACAAAAGGTCAGATATCATATGTTTGCTCTAATATAATATGATATCTAATCCAGAGATATCATTTGTGACTTAGTCTATGCTAATCAATGTAACTGCATACTTGTACCTAATGTAACAAGAACTTGTGATGTAATTAACCATCCACAAGAGGTGGATTGTTTATAACCACCTGTGATTATCAATGTCCACATATAACTGTTCTTGGTATGGCTCATAAACAATGAAGGCCTAATCCTCACTGTACTTATATTAGGGCCCCAGGACACAAGAATTAACTTACAATGAAAAGTTATTCTATACGGCTGGAAGATAACTCCACTGGAAGCATGATGGACTTGGGAAAATTCATGACAGACACATGTTATGATTCTAGAGAGAACAGAGGGGAGGGGAGAGAAGTTGGGGAGGGGAAAGGAAGAGCCCACCACCAACTAAAATGTATCAAAAACAATAAAAATTATATTTAAAAAGCTATTGATTTTGTATGTTGGTTTTGTATACTACAACTTTGATGAATTTTCTTAGGAGTTCCACTAGCCTATCCTGGAGTCTTTTGGTTCACTTCTAGAAAAGATCATGCCATTTACAAAGAGGGATAACTTGCTCTCTTCACTTCCCATTTATTATCACTCATGGATTACTTTTTCTTGTCTAATGGCTCTAGCCAAAAGTTCCAGCACTGTAATTAAGAATTACAGTAAGCATAGGCATCCTAGTGTAGGTTTGGATTTTCATGGATATACACCTAGTTTTTCCTCATTCAAGATGATTCTGGCTGGATTTGTCATATATTGCCTTGATTATATGAAGTATTTTCTTATATATTCAATTTTTTCAGATTTTTACCATGAAAGGATATTGTATTCTGTCAAATTCATTCTGACTCTGTAGAGATAGTCACATGATTTTTATTCTGTAGCTTGTTACTGTATTGTGTTTATTGATTTGACCAATTCTTGCATCCTTGGAATAAATCCTATCTGATCTGAGTAGATGGTCTTTTTAATGTATTGTTGGGCTCAATTTTTTGGCATTTTGTTGTTGATTTTTACATTTATGTTTATCAGAGCTATGAATTTGTAGCTAATTTCTATTGTCTTTCCCTGATTTGGGGATTAGCATAATGCTGGCCTCATAGAAATATTCTCTTCCTTTCAGTTTTTTGAACAGTTTATAAAAATTGGGATTAGCTCTTCCTTAAAAGTTGTAGGATTCATCAGTGAAGCCCTAGGGAACTGGGCTTTCCTCTGTTGGAAGGCTTTTGGTGACTCTGTCTCAGTCTTGCTTATTGGTCTGGTTGGCTTTTCTATGTCTTTGTACCTCAGTTTTAACATATTATATGCATCCTATCCATTTCCTCTAGGTTTTCTAATTTATTGGCATATACCTGCTTATGATAATTGCTGATTACTTTCTGTTTTTGTGGTATCAATTGTAAAATCTCCCTTTTCTCCTCTGATTTTTTGAATTTTAATCCTTTTGGGTTACTTTGGCCAATGATTTATTAATTTTATTTTTCAAAAATTATTTGATATTTTGTGTAATTTAAGAACTATTTTGTTTTCTAATTTGGAGTTTGGTTTGTTCTAGCTTTCTCTTCATTCTTCATCAGTATTCAAAGTTGAATAGCATATCTGTTTCTTTGCTTTTAAAATATTCTTCCTTTTAGTTTATTGAATCTGCTATACTCTAAAAAGGGATAATATCCATTCATCCTCTGTGTTCTATTTTGTTTCACAAAGAACTTAAGCTATACTCTTATGTGAATATATTTTTAATCTGAAAGTTTTATGACACCAATGGGATTTATATCAAACATGACTTTTTTGAAAAAGTAGGTCATACTGCCAAACAAAACACTAAAGAATGTACTTGATCTAAAACTTGAAAGCAACTTCCTGATAAAGAGTGTGAAAATTTGTTGGTGATGTAGACATGTAAAACCCCTACATGTTTGTTCAGTGGCCACAGGTTGAGTCCAGTAGCTGAGAATCTATCCAGGACTCTCCCCATGCTTGACAAGAACCCACCTGCTTGAGGCACCATCACCGCATCTCAAGGTTTGCATTAGTAGAAAACCAATTGGGAGCTGAACCTTGGCACTCTTGTGTGCATGGATTTGAAGTGGAGCACCTAGAAGTGGAACTAGTCTATGATGGTTGCTAGCATTGCAAGTGGTGGCTCAATCTATTCTGCTGTGTTCTTGTTTCTTTTTCTTTGACAAAAACCTCGCTGAAGAGATGAATATAGATACTGATAAGTTGAAAACTGCCACTGTGTGTGGGGATTAGTACAACTTTACCTAAACAGTATCACTGGTTATAAGATAATGTACACAATCATTAAAATCTATCATTACCTCTTCAGCTTTGAGATTCAGTGATGGTGGCTCAATGAATGGTGTAAATCATTGCAATAATACTTAATGTGATGGTATTCATATACATATATATTAATTACACATACAAATATGAGTTAGTGTGCATACCATGTGAAAACATCCATGGATTTTGTTATCTATGGCATATGCCTTCTGAAATATTTCTTAGGGACTATCAGTAACTCATTTATCAGTAACTCATTTAGGACAACATGCTTCCTTTTAGAGGTTGTATGTTCATCATCCTATGTGAAATTGGTTTTTTTCCTTCCAGTTTGACTTGATTCCAGCAGAATAATCTTACCTCCATGTCAAAACGTCTTGCCTGCCCTCTTCCAGAGATAGCCTGAGATGTGTTAGCGTGAGAAGCCCAGGCATGCAGTTGAGGTTGCCGTGGCCAGTGACTTCCCCTATGACCAGGTTATCTCCAGTCATTTGTAAATCTGGACTCTACTTGAGGCTAGTCATATGCCTCACTTTCTAAAGCTATTTAACACTTAGCACCCAGAAAATTGTCCATTAGATTATGTTGGCTGAGTAATTCCGATGCCTTTTCTTCCAGCCATGTTAGTCCTTGGTTAGGTCACTGGCTTTAAACAATATAAAATGGGACAGTCTAAGTCACATGCAAAATTGGCAAACTTCTTGTGAAGATGATTCTCCTTGCCACTTCTCTAAATGGACATTTCTAAAGATGAGGAAGATTCTGTAGTAGGCAACTCAAAGATAAAAATGAGAACAATGGTATCCGTTGATTTATTCTAGTTCCATATAAGGGTCCAGAATTCTGTGAAATTTAAAGAAATTTCAAATAAAAATGTCTTAGTGTTCTTAGCCTGTTAATGACTGAATGAAGGAAAACAGCCCTATAAATCAGGTTGCTTATAACCTAATAGATTTATTTCTCATACTTCTGAAATTTGAAAGTCAAAGATGTAGGGGAACTTTGGAGATGACTCATTTGCAGGTTCATAGCTGGTGGACTTCCTGATGTGATCTCACGTGGAGCAAGGGGTGATGTATCCCTTTTATTAGGTTCTCCCCTCTGCCTGATCTCCTGGTAATACTATTAGGAGGACGATTCTGCTTCAGCACATACATTGTGGGTGGGAGACACACACATCTTGACAATAGCATGCCTGTAGCTACAAGCTTTCTTTGGACAGCCAATGACTGTTGATTCTCCCTCAGGTTCATGTCTTATTTTGACTCCTTGGTGAAAAGGAATGCTTATCCCTTCCGAAGTCCTCGCCGTCTTCACTTTGGCATCAGCCAACTCTCTTTTATAGGCTTTTAGGTCCACCATTCTAATGTGTTTATAACTCTTGTACCATGAATCAAAACAGTCACCATAAGGTTTTGAAATCATTTGGTCAGAATGTGTCTCCTTAGGGCATGCTCATGGCAGGGAGGAAAGGAACTCCCAGCTTTTGATATTTAAAGCTAAAGAGAAGCTAGGAAATCTGGAGTGATCATTTCCTTTTCTAGTTCCCAGTGAAGAGAAAAACCAATTGATTTGATTTAGTAGTTGGCACTTGGTAAATATATTACAAATGAGTGAAAACCACGAAACTATTTAAAGTAGCCTTGAAAGTAATAGGTTTGTGTTGCTATACAAGGTTCTCTTATTCCTACATATATAACTAGGGAATAGAGAGCATTTATATGGGATGTAAGATGAGAAAAGATTGTCTGAAATTGCAAAATCACGACTTTGAAAAACTAGTAAGTAGAAGAAAAATACAAGCTGAGATTTACTTGGATTTTGTCATCATTTTCAGACTTTCACAGAAATCTCTGCCATCCTGGCTAACGCATGTTATTTGAGTATAAATGGCTGGATCAGCTAAGAATGCTGCTTGTACGGCAGAACCAAGGGAGAAGCCCACGATGGCTGTGCCTGTTCATGGACATTAGAACAAGTTTGCATATAAAACAGGAAAGCATAACTAATTAACACCAGGCAGGTGGTCTTGATGGAAATTTAAAATCCACACTGGGTCAGCGGGGAATACAGACTTGGCAGACAAAACTGTAACTGAAATGATTCGCCAGGACCCGCCAAGTGAGCCTTGAGCCAACTGCCCATATGAAAAAGCTTCCTGTGCCAGTCATTTCTGGGAAACTCAAGCCAAGGACAAATGACTGTAGTTCTTAAAATGAGTATGATTACATTAAGATTTCATGGCATGAGCATTTGTTAAGGCAGAAGTAGGATCAGCGTGGATGCTGCTCCAAGTGCATTTATTAATAGCTGGGAGGACCACGGTGGGGAATTGGCTGAGGTTTCAACAAAAGAGAAGGTGTGAAGATTAGCTGGAACAAGTTGGAATTGAGAAGAGGAAATATTTAGGTCCTCTGAGTGCCAGTGCAAAGTCAGATACCAATAAGGATGGAACTATCTGAGTAGCAGCCAGAATGGCTGAAGTGTTGGGAGTGAAAAATAAGCTTTACTGCCAATGGATTGTTGAGAGAGAAGGCTGGGTGTGTGAGATGACATAGAGAAATAGAGGGCGGTTATCTGAGGTGTGATTTCTATCACGGGGCCATGATGAAATGGCTTTGCTTGCTCTTCTCTAAAGGGGCACATAAAATAGTGAGCTGTCTGTCCCAGACGGGCCCTCAGAGATGATCTGGTTCTCAGCCCTTATTTTATGGCTGAAGAAGCTGTAGCCTGGAGGGGAAATGTCTCACCAAAGGACACACAGTGAATTCTTTAGCAGAACCTTCCGGAAACATGAGTCTCTAGTCTTTGTTTTCCTTTGCTA
Source organism: Ochotona curzoniae (assembly GCF_017591425.1). Lineage (NCBI taxonomy): Eukaryota > Metazoa > Chordata > Mammalia > Lagomorpha > Ochotonidae > Ochotona > Ochotona curzoniae. Next base: position 19,055,236 of record NW_024464939.1, on the reverse strand, counting down.
GTTCAGGACTAGTGAATTCTATTATTGCTGCTGAGACATTGCCTCCTTTTCTTTGTATTGAAGTGCAAAGACACACAGAGGTTCTGAAGCAAACTGGAGCTTGTCTGGTAAACCAAACAGTAGATGGGCAGTTTCACATGAATAGGCCTGAAGTTGAAATCTGTAGGTTTGAAGGAATCTGCACTGTTCTGAACTGATCATGAGTGTAGTGGAAAATGGCTCTCTTTCAGGGAGGTTTTACTTTTTCCAACTATGAAGACAAAAAAATAAAAAAAAAAAACCTGCATACTTATAGGAACTGGAAAATACAAAACCAACTAAAGTAAACATTTGCAATCCCACTGAGAAATAACCATTGCTACTATTCAGATACTTCCTTCAGAGCTTTCCTAAGCACATTGTATTTTATAAAATTTAAGATCACTATATTTACACATACATATAATTTTTAAAAAATCAACTATGGAATTATAATTTTCATATAGTTAAATAAACCATTTTCAGCGACTCCTTTGAGTTCTGGCAAATACAAATAAAATCCGCTTAACAATGTGTTTGTATTCAGGGCTAGTTTCTTATCTGTTTGCACACAGCTCTCGTGGCCTCCTTCCCTCCCTCCCTCTCTCCCTCCCTCTCTCCCTCCCTCCCTCTCTTCCTCTCTGCCTCACTCTCTCCCTCCCTTTCTCCCTCACTCCCTCCCTCTCCCTCTCTCCGCCCCTCCCTTCCCCTCCTTCCTTCTCTCCCTCCACCTCTTTCCCTCCCCCTCTGTCTCTCCCTCCCTCCTTTCCTCTCCGTCTCCCTCCCTTCCTCCCTCCTTCCCTCTATTCTCTTCCCTCTCCCCCTCTCTCACACTTTTTTCCTTTCTTCCTCTCCCCGCCTTCTCTCTCCCCGTCTCTCTGCCTCTTTCCCATTCTCCCTGCCTCTCTCCCCACTCCCTCCCTTCCATCCTCCCCTCACTCTTGGTCTCTTGGTCTTCTCCATGGTGGGCTCTGTGTATGCTTCCCTGGCTGTGCCTCTGTCTCTCTCACTGTGGCTTCCATTGTGTCCAATTCTGCATGATCATAATGAAGTCACTGTCTGCATCTTTCTTCTGCTTCCTCAATCCAGGGTATCCTTGGCCTGAGATAGAAGAGGTGGGGTAGGAAAGGGGAGAGTGAGGCAATACCAAGAGGACAGGAAAAAGCAAAAACATTTCCTGTCTGTCCTAATAATTCAAGATGATATTTAAATGTTACGCTTATAGATTAGTTCTATTTCCTAAAAGGAAATATTTCTATGGCACATACTTAGGAAATCATTTTTTCCCAGTATTTGGCATTTCCACCCAAGCACCTAGTGTGTATTGCCCTGGTTTCACTTCTTTTTGTCAGAGATGATCGTTTCTTCTGTCAATTCTACTTCACAGACTCACTATTGCCCTTTTTTTTTTCCAAAGTAGGTCGTTTTTATTTGCCTTATTATTCTGCAGGGTTTTTAAAAACCTGGTTTATTTAGTTGAAATGTTGGCGAGCAGAAGAAGAACTTTCAGGTTCTGGTTCACTCAGTGGCTGAGACTGGCCAGGCCAAAGCCAGGAGCCTTTATGGTATGACAACTGTTTACAAGTTTCTTCGGTAAAGGCATTAATAGTAATGATGATATTTAAAGTATAGTGCATATAGCTTATCATATCACTTCATTTAGCAGCCTTACATCTTTGAGTCTATTTCCAGATGATGATTATTATTATTGATAATAGTTATAGATATTTCTTGCTTGCTTTGGCAGCTTATGTTTGTGTATAGTGTATATGTATTTGAAATATTTTTGTTCTTGTTCTCATCACATAATATGAAATTTATTAATGATAATATTTATATCACATTTTAATAATAGAAGCATGAATTTCACCCAAGAACTTGGCTTTCTTTTTTTAGAGATTTCTAACTATACGATATGGTATATAGAAATTGGATTTGCCTGTTGTTTTTATTTGGAGATACATTTTATTTAAGGAGATTTGTGTGTATCAACTAGACTATGGGTAGATTTGGTGTGTTTCTGTTGAATTTCTGTCAGGCACATGCAGCCCCCATCCTCTGGTTTACTCCTCCAAATGCCCATAATGACAGATTTTGGCCCAATGCTGAAGCCAGAATTTGCGAACTCAATCTAGGTCTCCTGTGAACTGCGGGTACTCAGCCATCTGCAGTATCACCACCACCTTCTAGCCGGAAGCTGGAGTCAGGAGTCAGAGGTGGTGACTGAACCCATTCTGATGAGGCATGCAGGAGAACTAAACAGTATCTTAACTACTAGGCCTAGTACCTGCCCGCAGAAAATGCTATTTGAATTCCCAGTTGTTCAGACATACAACAATCTAGGTGTTGCTTCAGATGTACTTTGTAGATGTGATTGAAATATATACTTAGCTGTCTAATAAAGGAGAGTAACCTGAGTAAGTCACCGTGGGCCTGAATTGATCCGCTGAAGAGCTAAATGAACAAGGCCGAGTGGTAAGTGAAAGCAAAGATACTCTGCCTGTGCACTGCAGCTTTAGCTTATTCATGGCTCCTAGGCTGCTCTTCCTGATGGCTTGTCCTGTGGATGTCAGGCTTGCCTAAACAGTTTCATAATCATGTAAGCCAATTCCTTGCAAGAAGGCTCTTAAGGCATCTCTCCTAATGTTCTGCTTGTTTGACCCTCACTGACAGAGAAGAGAGGAAATCCATCTCACCTGGTAGCCCACAAAAGCAGAGGTGTTCTCTCTTTTGAGTAGGAAGATGGCCAGCCTTCTCCTCCCTAGGTAGCTGTCCTGCATCCTGTTTTGTGCCCTGACACTGGGTCCTTGCTGAGCTATCACATAGGAGAAGTTACTATTTGTTGTTTCAATAAAGACAGAAACCAAACAGCTCCAGAATTAGTCTGTATTCTTCACGTTAACAAATTAGCCATTGAATGCTTGATAAATTTTTGTGAATGAGCCATTGCAACACATCAGGAAAGATTTTCAGAATGCTTACTTAGCTTGACATGAAAATTACTAGAGTGCATGGAATACAATTTACTTGCATCCATTTCACTACAAATAATCACACATTTCTTCCCCATGTGGGGAAAGTCTTATTGGGTATCTTTCTTTGAGAGAGTTTTCCTCAAATTCATTAGTCTTATGGAAACCTGGGTTTTTAAAGGGGGAGGATCTCCTTAATAACAGCTATTTCTGGGCCCATCACAGTGGCCTAGTGGCTGAAGTCCTCACCTTGTGCCTGCCAGGATCCCATATAGGCACCAGTTCTAATACTGGTGGTCCCACTTAACACCCAGCTTCCTGCTTGTTGCCTGGGAAAGCAGTAGAGGATGGCCCAAGACCTTGGAACCTTGTACCTGCGTAGGCAACCTGGAAGAGGCTCCAGTCTCCTGGCTTTGGATAGGTACAGCTCTGGCCATTGCAGTCACTTGGAGAGTGAATCAATAGACAGAAGATCTTCCTCTCTCTTTGCTCCTCTCTGTATATCTGACTTTCCAATAAAAATAAATCCTTAAAAAAACCCCAACTATTTCTAAGTTTGAATACTTAGATATTGCTATAGAAAAACACTTCATGAAGTAGTTGAATGTTCACTGGCCCAGGGTCCTTGTCAATGCACAGTTGCAGTGCGGACTGGATCGACAGGCTATGCTGCCTACATGGCTACCATAGACATAGTGCAATGAGTCATGTGGTTTGCTGAGCAACAGAATAATTCTTAGTGCACTTCTGAACAAAATCTATAGTTTTCCCTTGATTTTCAAGGTGTTTGTATTTCAGAAAAAAAATGTATATTAAGGTAGTACAAAAGTACTTCCTGTTCATTTGTGAAAATGAGTTAGGTCCCAGGCTTAAAAAATGAGACTTCTATAAACCACAGAGGACAAAGTTACCCGGAATGCCTGACAAAGTGCTTAGCAAATGGTAGCAGTAGATATTTGTACAAATGTTTGTAAGGCTTTCCTCTCCATGAAATTGGCTGGGACATTTAAAAGTTGTATGGCATGAGAGACAATTTTCCGCGTGTGGGACTGTGTGTGACACCACGGGATGACTAGCATCTGTTGCTCTTGCTGACTACAGCTGGCGGTGCCCCTAATTATTGTGAGAATCCAAAAATTACCACCACAAATTTCCAAATTACCCCCTTTGGGTGGCATTGTTTAGAACCACAGAATTAAGTAATGGTGTGGGCACGGTGTCTGTCCATTAGATTCTGGGGAACACCCACTGGCAGAAATGATGGTGCAGTCAAGGGAAATGGGGCAGACAAAGTTCAGGGCCCATCGGGTTCAAGGCCCTTCTGTCCTTTGCAGGGAGCCACAGGGAAAGGAAAGCTTTGGGGGAGGAATTTGGATGCAGGCTGCAGCACTGCTAGCTCACAAGGACCTGTGTGTATGTGCTAGAGGAGCCTGCTTTAGGAAGACTTGTTAGAAAACAGAGCCTGTCTGCCAGTTGTCAGAGGATGAAGCTGGGCATGGGGTGTAGAAGATGGGCTCAGCCTCCTTCCCTGAGCTACTGGTGAGGCGCTGCTTCGCTAGATTTCCAGTCAAGACGCAAACTGGTGCTAATAGTACAGGTAAAATCCAGACTGATGAGAGGGGCGATTGGTTCAGGAGGTGGTTTGTGTGGGAAGCATGCACCCAAGGTGTTGTTGAAATTCCCCATTCATATTACACGCAAAGCTGAGTTTAGCTCTTTCTAGCCTCTGTATCATCCTTTTTGCGTAAGTTGCAGGCTAGAGCTGACTCTTGGGTTGGACTTCACCTGGTCAAGTGGATTCCTTTGTAATGCTAAAGTGTATTGATGAATAACCTGGACATGAGTGATCATAGCCCCCTTAGAGAGAATGGGTGGATCTTGGCAAAAACTGAAGATGGGGGAAGTCACATCCCTGATTGTTTGTTTTCCTCTCCTCATTAGCATCCTTTCCCTACCTGTGTCTGGGAAAGACAGCATAGTTCACTCAAACAACAAGTAGGAAAGGAGTTGTTGCCCTTCTTACCTTTGGCTACGTGATTTCCTGGAACTGGAAGGAAAACATAATCCCAAGATCCAAGTCCAGAGCTAAGGAAAAGTTCACAATGAGGCTTAAAGCACCTGGAGAAAGAAAAGCTGGTGATGGAGATAAACCAGAAGCCAAGCTACAAGGCCATTGAGAATAGAGTTGATGTTACACTTAACAGAAAGTCCAGAACGTAAGTGCCAGCTGGGCTAGTAACATCCAGGCCCAAGAAATCCAAGAAGTTAGCAGAGAAGTCACAGAGCAGATACAAGTAATTGCCCAGGAACTTGTGTTCACAAGGCTAGAATTTGTCCCAACAGTCCCAGTCTGCAACACTTTAATGATGAAAGACAAGTTAATAGAGGGAGAGGACAAAGATTATCCTAAGGGTGTCTATGGTGATGGTTGAACTTTATCAATTTAACTTGACTGTGGTATGTGTTTAGGGAAAAACTAGTCTATATTGCTGTCATCATATTTTCTAGATGCGATTGACATTTATAGTCAGTTGCCTTTTTCAGGGAAGGAGGAATTCTGTTTCAAATCTGTAGCATATAAAGCCTCTTTCCAGACTTCCCTATAGGTTGTGGACTCCAGGCTGTGGTGTCTTGCAGTCTTGCATGGAACTACAGCCTCAGTTTGTGGTTTGCTGGTCTACTCTACAAGTTTTAGACTTACCAGTCTTCCGTACTGACCATGTGATCCAATTTTTTAAAAAAAGTATATATAATCATCTTTCCACATCTCTGGGTTCTACATTCATCAATTCTATTAACTGGATCTGAAATAATAAAATTGCATTTGTACTGAAGATGTGTGAGTCATATTTTCTTACTCTAAACAATACGGTATAGCAACTATTTATGTAGCATTACATTATCTTATTGTAAGTATTCTAGAGATGATTCCAAGCATACAGGAGGAGGTGCGTAGGTTGTATACAAATACCAGTTCATTTTATACAATAGACTTGGGATCATTGGTTTTTGTTGTGGAAGCAATTCTTCACAGAAAATGAGTGATGGAATATATGTATATATCTATCTATCTATATATACACACACACGCACACATATTCTCTAAGCTTGCTTCTTTTATATATATATATACACACACGCACACATATATATATAAAATCTATTGTGTTTTTTTTTATTAATAAAATTTATTTTGACATTCTTTACATACTTAGTTAGAGTAAGAAGGTTCAAGGGCTACAGGAAAGTGGATAATACTAGTATGTTTTCCATATTGTTACCTTCATGTTTAAAATGGAGGTATTAAGGGAGAAGGCCCACCCAATTTCCCACCCTCCCCAAGTCCCGAGTGTAGGGCATGCTCTGAGGTTCTTGCTCAAGTGGTTTTGATATTGCAACAGTTATGAATCGCTGTCAATCTTGCCACTCCAAGCACTATGAGGTCTTTGAAAAATCCACTGATTGACATAGTCCATCATAGCTGAGATGGTTGGTTGACCCGTTCTGTCTTCTCTCTTTTCTTCGTTAGGGTTCTGAGTCCAGCATTTAGATTAGGAAGATCTCCAAAGAAACTTCTTGTATGTGCTAACAAGTACAGGGCCTGGCACCGTCCATTGCTCCAATCAGCTGGTGGTTGTAATTGCTGGGTTGGTTCTGTTTTCACTCCCGACTTCCACTGGAACCAATGGGTGTTGCGGTCCAGCCTGGTTCTGCCCCGCACATACTTGGCCCTCACCTAAACCAGTGGGAGCTGCAGCCTAGTTGGAGTGACCCACAATAACCCCCACCAGGCCCACCCCCTACCCTGGTTTGCCAGTAAGTGTAGCAGTAATCCAGTCTGTCCCACACCCCGTTCCACCCCAGCTGCTGTTTAGTTTTATGTCCTCCCGTGGAAGTGGTAACCCAAGAGGGATGAGCCCACTATTTCCCTCCCAGGCCTCTCCCACTCCCAGATTCCAGTTGATGCTGCCCAAACAAAAAAAATCTGTTGTGTTTCATTGGAGAACTGTGTTGGGTACAGCTAAGAGACAACTTGGATTTCCATGTTCATTATAACTAGGAAGACGATAACAAAAAATCCTTCTTTGAGTCTTTCTTCAAGGGTTGCTAAATGCTTCTTCTTTCCCAGTAAATCCTGCTGCTGAACCAATCCCTTGATTTCACAGACTATCTTGCAGTTCTTTTTAACTTTTATTTTCATTTTTGCTCCCACTAAGAAGCAGCTTTTGACATTTTTTCCCTTCAAGATTTCCCACTGTGGAATTTTAATATCACAAGTGACACATTTGTTAATGTGTGTGTCTGTGCTTTATCAATAGAATGAGATTATCTCACTGCCCAAGGGTCAGTCCTGTGTCCCCTTATTTGCCTTTGTTGGGAATGGTGTGTTCTAATGTTAGCTAGAAGGGACATAGTAGAGTTGATGGAAAACAGCTATGGGAGTTGCAGTCTATTACCTTTTCCTGCATACTTGAGATGCCAGCCCAGCATTCACACCATGAAGCTACCCTGACATCCCGACCATTCTGTAGGTAGAATACTTACCTTTATAAAGTGAACAGCAGGGATTTGCCGGAGGCCAGGATGTTGCAAAATCAAGAAAGATTTGCCAGATTCCTTCTTCTGATATTGATTAGCCACATGCCTCAAAATGTGGTAGCATCTGGCACTCCGAAAAATAGGGCAGTACATGTAAGAGCAATACTAATGGATGGTCTTAGTGGTTCGAGGGTTCATATACATGGGCCTGTTGGTTTACTCCAGAGTATCTGCCCAGAAGAACTCTTACAATGTTTAACTAATTGAGTGAACAACTTTTATATTAAGAGTCACTTTGCTCAAGCTCTGGGTAATTGACACTCAAAGCAATGGTAAATCCTAAAAAACATTGTCATCATATTGTCTTTATTTTCCTGTAGGAATTTATCCAGAAACAGGGCTGCTTCCCTTTATGCTCTTTCCTTAGCTTGTTCCTAAATCCCCAGCTGCTTCTGTTTGGGGAATTCAGCTGTGCTGTCTGGCTCTGTTGATGTAGGACACTTCATCTGGAGACATCTCGGTGTTCTTGAAGCTGCCTTTACAAACACATAAGCATATGGGCTTTTCCTAATAGATACTACTCTGTAATGCTCCATTCCACTCCATTCACAGTGCTGAAAGCACAAGATTCTTAGGCATAGGTGTGCTGCAGGAAGAGCCCAGTTAGCCTGGTGGGTAAAAATCTTGTATGGTTCTCTTTTCTGAGATCTAGCTGGACTAATTCTTTATTATAAAAGGAATAGCACATGTCTACAATGCCCCTTGGCATAACCACAGTATGTAGCTGAGCACATAGATTCTGATTCAAATATCTGTTCTACCACTTCTTGTGAGAGCTTAGAAGCTAGTTAACTCCTCATTGCCTCAATTTACTAAACTGAGCTTAGAAGGAATAATAACTCCTTCACATGATATTCAGGAGAACTTAGTGAGGCACCATACACCAAATAGTTAAACTATTGCCTAGTGCCTATTTAAACATTTAATTGATAACTGGTTGCTATTCCTATTATACAACACCTCTTCTGTTGTTAGGTTCTTCTGCTTAAGTACAGGGCACTTTCTTTCATCTTTGTGTAGGGAGCGAGAGGTGTATTTTGGGCAGTTTTCTTTCTTGTATCTGTGACTGTGACTGACTTTATGGACTGTGGACACTGCTTATCTGAGTTAAATAGACAAAACAAGCCAGAAACACATGTATCTGCCTTATGAAACTTTTTACTGCAATTCCATTGTAACATTACATGGAGCTTTGGTATTGGTTGTAGTCTAATGGGTTTAGAAATTACATTGGAGGCCCCATCGCATTAATTATCCAGTCATCCTGCACTGCTGTATAGCACTAAGCACAGTGTAGATAGAAGCCTGGATGAACATAAATCATATTAGGAACAACAGGGATAGAGATTCAGAAATTTTCTTTGGAGGGCTGTGCTGAGCTCACACTTCTTTATTTGTGACATCATTGGAGTCTTACAACACTAGATGGCAGGGATACAGTGTTCTAGAGTTTAAGTAGCAAGTGAAGAAGTACAGGGTTGTTCCAAGCTTCAAACTTACCTGTTCTTGGCACACGCCGTAAGTGTCCAGAGAATGGAGAAGTCACTTCTAGCTGGTTTATTAATAGGTGTGCCTTTAAGGAAGGATCAGTGGCAAGTGTTTTATTGTAGCATTTAGAACAATAGAAGGTGGGTGGAATTCCAGTGGGAAGAAGCACTGGGGGATAGGGTTAGAATAAAAGGCCCAGACAAGGAAGGAGCTAGACGTTCCTGGAAATCTAAGTGTTTTCACCAAAACAAAGGATATAGATCAGAGAGATCTAACTGGAAACTTCAGCTGAATTCAATTTCTGAAAGATCTTCAGTGTAAGGACAGGAATTTATATTAATTAAGTATAATTACTATAATCAATTATAATTGTAATCATAATTGATATTGACTAATTAAAATTGTTATAATCAATTGTAATAATTGATCAATTATTGATAGCCTGGGACACTTGAGAATGAACGAATTCTCAAGTGACTGCTTTCCTAATCTGAAAATATGAAATCTGAGGTGATCCAAATTCCAAATTATCTGAGCACTGACATGAATTCCATTTTGAGATTTTTAGAGTAGAGATGCTCAACTGGGAAAATCAGTGCAGCATTCCAAAAACTGAAAAACTTCATTATCTGAAATTTTTGGTCCTCGGTGTCTCTATAGGGATATTGAACCTGTACTATATTGAAATATTACATATTTTTGATGAGAATATATACCAAATAATTGCATAGATTTACAGAAAAGACACCTTTATGTTTGAAACATTTCTGTTTAAAAGTTGGGATGGCCTGCCACTGCTTCAAGTGTTTTGCTTATGATGCATTCATTACAAAGTCACACTTGTCTTCTGGGAGAATGGGATTAGAGCTGTGGCACCGGGCCCAGAGAGCTGTATGCCCACCTGATAATGGGTGGGATGGATGTATCCTTGCCAGAAAATGGCCAAGCTCTCTTTCATAGTGAAGCACAAATTATAAACAACTGAAACTCTCTCCAGAGCCAGTTACGAAGGAGGCAAGGCGTGTTCCAAACTTGTTTTTGAGATAGCACTGGGGCTGCAGAGATACAGCTGCCTAGATAAACAAGAGAGAAGAGAAATGAACTTGCAAAACGTCAAGATCCTGACTTGCCTGCCACAGCCCTGTTCTGCCAGCTCTTGGGTTCCTCCAGCTGAAAACACTCACATGTCATCCCAGATACTGGAATCTGCCAGGGAACCAAAAGATGTCCTGAGTCCATGAGAATGTTTTTAGTATCCCAAGCCCTTCTTCACATCTCTTCCTGACCATTACTTGCACCAAGTATATACTCTTACATTGTCTGTCAACACTAATGAATGCAACACTTGATCCATAGGAGATAAACTGCAAAAATTTGGTGAAAGTTTCCTCTACCCATGCTCTTGTCTTACATTTCATGACAAAATCCTTTCCTCGTACTCTTTAAAATTTGATTTTTTTTTTATAATGCAGCTCCATAGGCTCAGGAACTTTCCTTTTCATATTTCCTCCCCTCACCTTACCCACTAACTTCACTTATATTGATATAATAATATAGTCCTTCAACAACAGTCACAAGTCCATCATTCTCATATTTCAGTGTATCCTGACATTGTGGGTATAGACAGTGGTAGAAAGTCCAACATCCTATTATCAAGATATATTTAACAGTTTCATTGGAAGTCCATCATTCATTTGGTAGTAGAGATATATTCAATAATATGTCCTTACTTCTCGGCATGCTAGTTTCTATTATATAGTTCTCTAGATGAATATATGTATATACATGTTTATATATCTGTTGATCTTGTATTTTGCATAAAGGTTAACATCAGTGAGAATATATGCCACTTGTCCTTTTGGAATTTGCTTATTTTATTGAGCATAATGGTCTCTAGTTGTGACCATTTTGTTGCAAAAGGTAGAATTTAAATCTTTTTAATGGCTGAGTAGTATTCCATAGAGTAGATGTACCACTGTTTCCCTTCCTTTTCAACAGGCATCTCAGTTGTTTCCACGTCTTTGTTACTGTAAATTGTGCTCCTGCACATATGGGACTACAGGTCACTTTCTTATACACAGATTTCATTTCCTTTGGATATATTTCCCAAACTGTAATAGCTGGGTCATATGGCAGATACATTTTCAATTGTTTTAGTGCTCTCCATATTGATTTCATAATGGTTTTACTAGCCTATGATTCCATCAACAGTGAAGAAAGGTACCTTTCTCCCCATATCCATGTCATCAAGTGTTACTAGATTCTGAATGTAAATCTCACTGAAGTTAAGTGGGACCTCAATGTGGTTTTTAATTGTATTTCCTTGATAGCTAGGAAGCCTGAGAATTTTTCATATGTCTACTAGTTATTTGAATTTGTTTTTGAAAATGAACTGTGTTCATTTTCTTCACTCATTTCTTCACAGGGTTATTTTGCTGTCATTGAATTTCTGAAGCTGTCTGTAAATCCTTGATATTAGTCTCCTATTGGTTGTGTAGTGTGCAAAGATTTTCTCCAAGTCTCTTGGATGCTTCTTCACTTTGCTGATCATTTGGTTTGTTGTACAGAAGCTCCTTAATATGATGTAGTCCCATTTGTTTGCTTTGATTGCCTGTGTTTTTTTGTTGTTGTTGTTCCGCTAAGAAGTCTTTCCCATTGCCCATATCTTGCAGAATGTTTGTTTCCCTGTAATAAGTGGATGGTTTCTGTGAGCACATCTAGGTTCTTGATCCATTTAGAGCTGATTTTTGTATAAGGTGACAGGTGGCAGTCTTATTCTTACTTCCTCGGGCTACTATTCAATTATCCCAACAACATTTGACCAGACTTGGTCTCTTTAATTTGTAGATTAGTTGGCTGTACATGTGGGGTATCCATTCTGTTCTATCAATCTGTTTTGTACAGTACTAGACTGTTTTGATGACCAGTATGTTATAGTATGTATTGAGGTCTGAATTTCTGATCCTTCACTAAGTTGTTTTTCTTTTGTGCTGCATTGAAAGCAAAACATTGATTCTTGTTGTTCATCTCTTCCTCTTGGGTCCCAGTCCTGTTTTCCCAGTGATTACCTGAAGACTTGAAGTTCTGCCTCCTAGGGACCACTCTCTTGGCTGGTACGTGTGGCTTGAGAACACGCCTGCTCTTACTCCCTTTACTCTCCCTGCCTCCTCTCCATGACTTTGGGTGCAGATTTCCCTGCATGTGTAGACTTATCCCTTTTCCACAACACTGGAACCTGCTCCCTTCGACTGTTCTGTGGAGTAGAGCTATTTAATTCTAGAATTGTTCTTTCTCATTCAGCCCCTCTCCTCACTGCCTACAACCCGAGTTGACATTTAGTGAACAATATAATTCCTTTGAATGAAAGAGATTTATCTGACTTATACATAGAAAAATTTATGCATCTTTATGAAATGAATTTATAAAGATTTATTTGAAAGTTACACAAGAAAAGGCAAAGAAAGAGATCTTCCATCCACTTGTTCACTCCCCAAATGGTCCCAATGGCAGGGGCTATGCCTGGCCGAAGCCCGAAGACCTGATTTTCTTCTGGGTCTCTCACACGTATGTATGGTGTATGGAGCTCAAGCACTCGAACCATCTACTGCTTCCACAGGAACATTAGCAGAGAGCTGCATTGGGAGTGGTGCAGCTGAAACTCAAGCCAGCACCAATATAGAATGCCAGCACTGCAGGCAGTAGCTTAACTTGCTGTGTCATGGCACTGGCCATAAGCATGATCTTTTCAGATGTGTTTCTAGTAGTGAGTTCATTTTGGTGATCCTCAGTGTCTCTTCAGTAGGCTGATACAGCACTGAACCAGAATTTGTATTGAGAGAGAGATTCAAAAGAAACTTTCCATCCTTGCTCTCTCATATGTCATCCCAACTATCTCAATAACAGCAGTATACTATCTGGAGATGATTTTCATTCACCTGGTTAATTACCTAGGAATAAATGAAAGTTCTTCAATGAAGCAGTACAAAAACTATTGGTTTGTCTCCATCTGCCTCTTATCATCTCTAAGGCTAGCAGAACATCAGGTATTGCATACTACTTTCAGAGCTCAGGATGGCAAAGGAAGCACATTGATATGCGCCATTGGATTGGGAAGTAGGACCCAGAGATTTAACCAGCATGGCAGGACATAAGGCTGATTTCATGCTTTGACCTGGCAATTGCACCCCTAATTGGGCACACAATTACACTTTCATGGCATTTAAACACTTTAAAGAACTCGTACTCAAGACACAAGGCTACTGTGTGTTTTCCTGAGAGTGTAGTCAGAGAGTAAAGAATGCAGGGACTTCTGACGCATAATTAAGCATTTAATTGTGCATCTAAATTTCACTGATGATTTTGCACATGCATGTGATTATGATTCATTTGAAAACATTCTATTGATGATAGTCTGTATTCCATTTCGCTATATTACAAATTAGTAGGGAAGTATTCAAATTATCTGATTCTTAAGGTCTATTTCTTTAGTTTTTTTTTTAGTTTTACCTTAAAGTGTCTAGAGATTTAAAACAACCACACTGCAAGGGATTCCACATCTGACTCTTATAAAGCACATGAAACAGAATGTACATAACTGTGGGTCATTTGCAATTAAAGTAAGTGTAGTCCAAATATGGTGTCTGTCATCTACCAATATGCCTGCTTCCTCCCCTCTGTATTTTCAGTGCATTGAAGTCAAATCTTTTATCTGAATCACTGAGTGGCAGAGACAGGTCAGGAATGTCAGCTGCCCTTGACCCCACGTCTTTCCCTGTATCAGACTCCCAGACCAAGTTACCTGTGTCAATACATCCTTTTAGTTCATGTTTATAACAACAACAAAGATAACCTCAGAGGCTTGGGCAACACAGAAAAATGGACTTGGATATTTGGACCCAATTTTAAGTACTCATCTCTGCACCAAAACATTTAAAATGAATATTTTGAAAAACTCCATTTTCTTCATACTTCTTCAATTTCTTATTAAAAATTTATAAGGGCCACTTAAAAAAAATCATACTCTCCCAGCCCACAGATCTGAGCTACATGTTTAAAGACATTCATCATTTGCCAAAAGGTATCTGAGTTGTGTTTGCATGCTTTTGCATGAGGTTTACATACCCACACCTATACTAATTGCTGCTGCCACCTCCCTTCTCTAATCTTCCAGAACTTGGCCATCCTGGAAGCATTTTGTGAGAGAATTCTTGGTCCTGGTTTGGTTTCATTTGACTTGGGCTTATTACAGTAGTCAGGAATGTGTCACTCAGAATAGACACGCTCCTCCCCCCCCCCCCCAGTATTAAACCTAAAGAGATCTTGGCATTGTGTGGAAATCTCAGCCTTTTTTAGAGAATGTCTTAGCCACCAACAAGGAAATAGAGCTGTGCGGCCTTTAAAGTGTATTCATCTGAGGTAGATGTTTATGGTGCAAATAGTGAGTGCTGCACATTTATATCAGATACTGAATTGTAATCCCTACTCACTAGGTAAATAGCAATTCGACCAAATCAGCTGGGTTTGTCAAAAAGTCCTTACTGAGAGGATAGATGAAAATCACCAGTTTGGGTTGGAGAATTAAATTCCAGGATAGGACCCAAGTATCTGTACTTCCAAAATGTTCCTTAGTGACATTGTAGCTTATGCTGTAAGGAACCATCAGACTGGGAAACTATTCTCCAATCTGGAACTTCAGATAGGTGTCTTCTTGCCATGAGTGCTAAATTTCAAGTCCTAATGCTCAAAAGATTTGATTTTGATTTGGAACTTGTATAGGCAGGAAACTTAGGTGACTGAGTGTCTTTCAGCCTCTGTGCTCTTCCCTGTAAAAGCTGAGGTACCGAAAAAGACTGTTGAGATACAGAGATGTAGTTGGAGCTCTGTGCAGCCAGTGGCTTACATGCCAACCACAGATAGGTCACACCAAATACACTGTTTTGTCATTACACTGATCAATTTGTGGCACTCACACTTCCTTTTCACTGATATTTAGGGTGGAAGCAATCAGCTTCGATATCAGGATCCTTAATACATTAGATGTCATGCTTTATTCCTAACACTAATGTGACAGTCAGCAAGAGGCACAATTGGGATGGCTATTTGGCATCACTTGTGACTCCACCTGGGGCAGCCGCGTTCCATGGCAGCGTGTCTGGGCTTGAATCACAGCTTTATTTCCAATTAGAATTTCTTACTAATGTGTACCATAGCAGAGTCAGCTTGATGACTCTACAGGCTAATCCACCTACAAGTACCAACATTCCATATAGGCACTAGTTATTCATATTCTAGCTGTTCCACTCTTGATTCAGTTCTCTTCTTAAGGCCTGGGAATGTAATGGAAGATGGCCCAAAGCCTCAGGACCCTAAACCCATGTGGGAGACCCAGAAGCTCCTGGCTTCAAATTGACTTTGCTCCAGCTGTTGCAGCAATTTGGGGAGTGAACAGATGGAAGATCTTTCTTTCTGTCTTTTCTTCTCTCTGTAAATCTGCCTTTCCAATAAAAATAAACCTAATGTGCACCTTGTGAGGCAGCAGGTGCCCCTTCTCTCATTTGGCAGACCCAGATGGAGTTCCTGGTTCCTGGCTCCTAGCTTTGGCCTGGACTAGCTCCAGCTTGTGTGGGCATTTGGGGAGTGAACCAGGGGATGGAAAGTCTCAGCCACTGTCATCTGTTTGTCCACCCCTTTTTCTCCTTCAAATTAAGAGGATTAAAAATCCCCTGAGATGCCTGTCTTCTCTACTCCAGCCCATCTCCATCTGACTCTAAGCGCAGAATTGCTTTGTCAGCCTCAGTAGGAGGAATAACTTACCAATGTTTCTCAGCGGAAAGAGGATTCTCACTGGAAAAAAAAAACCATGTAGACATCGTAGACTGTCCTGTGTGAATTCCTCTTACCTTGCTGCCGGTGGAGGGATTGCCAACAAGGATGTAAGACTTCTGCCAGTGAATGCACAGCCTTGGCTAGTTGTATTCAGCCATTGATGGCAGTATGCTTTATTTCTGAACTGTAGTGTCCACTTGACAAGCGCACCCTTATCCTTCATAGTGCTGCCTGGAGCCCTGGGAACAAGGAGTGTGTGTGCCAGGCAGCTCCCTGGCACAGGCAAGGCTTGTGTGGCATGCTGGTTCAAATAGCCTCTTGTACATACCAGTATTTATACGTATGACAAATGGGGGCTGGCTAATTATGTGGTTCTTATTCGGTCAGAATTGAGTCTCTACTGGAATCAATCCAGTCTCTGCCCACTATTTATAGACTTCATATGGCGCAAATTTTCCAGTTCTGATTTCAAATATTTTATTCCACTGTCTCCAGAAGTACACTTCATGGTTGTCAGACCACATGTCAATTTATGGTTTGAGGAATACAGTCACAGCATTATTATTACCACCCTGGACACCACATTTTCTGGCTGTGAGATTGGAATTCTGCCTTTTAGAAGCAAATTGGGCATACATAGGAAGTGTAAAAAATATTTTTCAAGTGTTCTTGGTAAGCAATCCACTCAAAGCTTCATCTAAAAATCATACAGATCTGAGATTAAATGACAATGGAATAATAGGGAACTTGATGTCAGTTGTCCTTGAGATACTGCCTTCACATGAAATATAGCCAATAGAGTAAATGACTAAACCAAATACTTGTGGTGGCTTTCACATGAAACACCTCCAAAAAGTTTGTGCAAAATGCATATGAGAAAACTACATGGTTTTCAAAATTTTTGCACCAAAATATTTTTATTACAAATATATTTTTTTATTTTTAAGATTTAAGAATTTTAAATATTTTGTTGTAGTCCTTCCATGTGTAGGTATCATATGTACCTATATGCTACTTTCCTCTGAAAGCAAATATTAATGTTACAAAATTAGACATTTCCCAATTGCTGATTGATTCCCCAAATATCTGCAGCAGCCAAGATTGAGCCAAGTCAAAGCCAGATTGCAGAAACCCAACACAGGTATCCCATGTGAGTGGCAGGGGTGCAACTACTGAGACCTGCTACCTCCCAGGGTACACATTAGCAGGAAGCTCTGATCAGAAGTCAGAGATGGAATCCAGGCGCTCAAATATGGATTGAAGGTGCCCTTGTGGATATGTTACTCACTGTGCCAAATGCCCACCTCAGTAAACCTTTAACATTCCATTCCATTCTGCACGTAATTGTTGAAGTGCTTTAAGGTTACTCTGAAGTATGGAACTTAAGTCTGGATATGCTCTATTACTTCCCAGTCATACATGAAGGCACAATATTTTGCTATGTTGTGTGAG
Organism: Ochotona curzoniae; assembly: GCF_017591425.1. Classification (NCBI taxonomy): domain Eukaryota; kingdom Metazoa; phylum Chordata; class Mammalia; order Lagomorpha; family Ochotonidae; genus Ochotona; species Ochotona curzoniae. Next base: position 19,037,882 of record NW_024464939.1, on the reverse strand, counting down.
GACAGGCAAATATGTGACACTACTGAACCCCTGTTATGTTTTAGTGCTAAAATAGGTATTTCATCTGTCCTGCCTTCCATAATGCTCAGAACACACCAGGGCACAGATGCCATAACCTTCATGGGCACTTGGGAGAATAGACTCTGAACCATTGAGAAATTTGTGCAGGGGGTGTAGTAAGGGCTGGAACCTAGGTCAGTGTGATTCTAGCATCTCTTTTTAAACCAGCATTTTTCATGATTCTTAATTGCCCCCACAATGATAACAAATTTAGTTATCATTCCCTATCCACCTCAAGCTCTATATTTTCCAGGCATGTTTGCAAATGCAATCAGTGCAAAAAGCCACCTGCTGCCTTCGTTACAGCTCCCTACCCCATGCCTCAGTGCTAGGACAGGCACATCTGTGTTTGGGGGTCATGGGGAGTGGAAAGTATTTAACAGGACTGTCTTGTCCATGGTAACTTGTCCACAAGCCAGTGGCTCTGCATGCATGGACTTAGCCATCGAACCTGATCATTTTCTGTGGTACATAGCCAAGCCCTTGTCAATAACACTGTATATCCACTCAGAGAAGGATAGCTTTTCCCTTTAACACATATGCCAACAGATAACATAATAGCACCATTGCAAAATGGCAGTTGCTGGCTCCTTCCACACAAGCTGATGTCTCTCTAGATATGATCTTCTCTATCCATCTATGAAGACTGATATTGATGAAATGCCCATGAATTTAAACATGTAGAATGCAGATGTTGCCAGAGGAATCAACCCAGATCCTAGAATAGTATCTGGTTCTAAGTTTTGATACTATATGAAAATTGTGAACAAATGAATGAACCAAGGACTGAGTGGATCTATGGAAAAACATATTACAGAAAGGTCCACAGCTGAGTACATATCTTAGATAAATGCCAGGCATAATGCCCAAGGCAGGAAAGAATCTTGTAACATTTATAATGCTCCCTAGATGTTGTGGTGATCATATGATCTGGGGAACCCAGGTAATCCTGTACCTTGCATGGTTCTGACATAGTATAATATCTGAACCATGGCATACCAAAATATGAGTTGGGATTTCTCTTGATTCTGGGACTTCCAGAAACAGAAAAACCACAGATTAAGACTATTGATTCAGACCTAGATGTCAAGAGAGCCTAATCAGTAACAATCTGTTCTTCAAGATGCAATGGACGTTGGTCAGTTTCCTGGAAGTTTTGCCTCCTGAACAGTGTTCCATTACCTCCCTATGAAGATGCTATGAATTGTATCCATGGGAGAGCATTGGTAGGATTTAATGTTCATGAAGTTTAATCTGTAAGAGCAATCTAAAAAAGTTACAATTGGATAATCCAAAATATTCTTGGACAAACTGGGGTTGCATCTGGACACTGTGGTTACATCTCTTGACCTTCACACTGTCTCTGAGGAATAGAAAAGTGGAATTTGAGCATAAAGTCCGGGAGTGGCCTCCCATCAACCGGGCAGACCAGAGGTCTCATACTATCTAAACACAGGGGATATCAAAGGAGTGGAAATTATTCTCTGTTGAACTAAAAGACAGATTAATTGGAGAAGAACCACAAATGTCTCTTTCCAACATGACTGGAGATCCATAATTATGTCAACATTCCTTTCTGTCATTTGACATGGCGCTGGTAAACTTGGAAGTGCTACATGGAATATTGAGATTTCAAGTGCATTGATTGGGCCTTACTCAAGCAGATGGAGGCAGTGTCCTTTTTAAACAAATTTTAAAAATATTTTTTATTTTTATTGGAAAGTCATATATACAGAGAGGAGAAGAGACAGAGAAAAATCTTCCATTTGCTGACTCACTCCGCAAGTGACTGCAACAGCTGGACTTGAGTTGATCCGAAGCCAGGAGCCAGGAGCTCTTCCAGGTCTCGCACATAGGTGCAGGGTCCCAAGGCTTTGGCCATCCTCCACTGCTTTCCCAGGCCACAAGCAGGGAGCTGGATGGGAAGCGGGACTGCCAGGACATGAACTGGCACCCATATGGGATCCTGGCATGTGCAAGGCAAGGACATAAGCCACTAGGCTATCGCACCAGGCCCCGCAGTGTCCTTTTCATTGAAGTGATAGGGAAAGATCAATTTTTAAAATTAGTTTGCTGTTTCAGAAAGAATTGCAGGTTAACTCTTCATAAACTTTCTCCTCTCTCTCTCCTGGATCATGTCTCCAGACTGCCTTTTCCCTCCTCTTTCCTTCCCTCCTCCCTCATTCCCTCCCTACCCCTACTCCCACCGCAAGATGAACAACTTGGGTTGGGCTTGACAACTGCAGAAGAATAGACACTTTTTTCTAAATCCAGGGATTTTGCACAGAGGAGCTCACGGGATGGTGCCCCTTCCTGCTGATTAACTACTATTCCATATGGCAGGGAGGCTGCAAGGGAAGATAGGGGATGCAGAGAATAGGCACACAGAAGGTGGCGGTTGTGTAGATGCCAAGTTGCTTTGTGCACTGGCTGCTGCTGGTTCTTTTAAATGGGCAGAAATTAGGATCCCTGGGGTGTGTTGGTCGATCATTTCCATCACTGTGCAATCTACCACAAACCAAAAGTTGGGGCTAAGGGAGACTGATGACCAAGGCAAAAAGAGAAAAGTTTAAAGGGAAATCTCTAATAAATTTTGCTTAGTTCTATAAAAGACAACACAAAATTATATTTTAAAAATTTACTAAAAGCTGAATTCTTGCCAACTAATTTCCTTTTTCTCTTGCCTTCACCTCTTTTGAAGCTATTGTGTCAATACACAAGTCACTAAGGTTCTTGTTTAATTCAGTGATCACTGTATGATGCATGAGATACATAGGATATATAACCAGGCTTGATTTTTCTGAAATTGAAAAAATGGAGTTTGTCAGTAGTAATGCTATATTTTGTGATCTGGTGGATTCTGTCTGAAGTTGCTAAACAAAAAACCAGGACTTTCTTTTCTGATTCTGTATTATGTTTGTAGTGTTTAAATTAACTTTGGTGGAGAATCGAGTATGTTTAGGTTTAGCCTGACATGGTGCTTAGAACACAGTAGTTGTTCCATCAGTGTTTGTGGAATCAATGAGTGAATGGCCAGAGGCCTTTAGTATTCATTTATGGGCAGAACACAGCAATATTCGAGACACAGTTATGGAACTCAATCAGCTGGTGGCCTGAGGGAATACTTTACCATTACAATTTGTTACTGATAGAAATCATGGCAGATGCTCATTCTAAGACAGGGAATTAATGAGGCCAAGAATCTCTGTCTAATGCCTCCAGGGGCCAGTTATCTTTGTTCTTTCTATGACTGCATCCACAACCCATAACCTTCACCAGCTGTCACATACCAGAGCCTGCTCTTTGTCACAAAGAGACCCAGCAAGGAAGCAGAGAGAGTGGCTTAGAACCTGTTACCATTCAGGAGAAATAAAGCTGAAGGCATGTACTCCTCACACAGCTGGCACAATTGAGTAAGTGAAGCACGTGTTTTGAGCTAAGTGCATCTGATTCTACAAGAAGGTGGTGTGGTTCTGTGTGTGCAGTGCTTGGGCCTTGGTGGCTATGGACAAGTAGCTACATTTGGTGAACATGGAGTAGTTCCAAAGTACTGAATTTAGAGAAATGTTCAACCCACAGAATTCAAAGTGAACTTGAAGCACATACCCCTTCCTGGAACTCCCTTTTGCTGGACCCATGTATTTTGGATTATTTCAACATTACCTAGTAACATTCTTTGAATTATAGACTAGTATATTTTCTCCCTGGCAAGCCTCACCTTGATCTGCATTATCATTTAGGCCCCATCTGAAAACACCATTAATTTAAATAAGCAATAGAGACTGAAATAAAATTCCATTCATGCTTAACTCTCCAATGTGGTTTGGATATGCTTTCTTCTTCAGCCAGTCTTATGTTACATGCTGGACGGTCTTGTCTTTGACCACCTCATAAAAAGGGGCTCATAAATACTTTTCATGTGTTATTTAAACTAGCGGTACTCCCCGAGGCACCACACTCTATTTTTTTTAATCCTTTGTGTATTTCTAAAGTATTTCTAAACCAGTAGCAGAGGTAAAAACATATTCAACGTGAGAATGCCATGTTCTAGTACTATCAGGCCACAGATTTCCTTTACTGATTAAACATTAAAGCATAATGTCGCCTGACTTATTCCCCATTTTTCTAAAAATAATCCATTGAGAGCAACACATGACAGATTAGAATGTATGTCATGGTGTTTCTGATGACAGAGTTGGTACATTATAGTTCAAAATTTTCTGTCGTATCTGATGAAGTTATTTTCATCAAGATCTGTTAACTTCTAAGTAATGAAGAGAAGAGGGAAGGATGGTTGTCTAGTGCCTGGATTTCTTTATGTTGTATGTGGCAAGTTGACACAGTCCAACCACTGCTTCCATAGGTTGGGGGAGAAGGGGACGTCGGTCAAGGCCTGTACTCAACCAGTGTCCCGCTGTTCATTTCTTACATTCCTTATGGTATCTTGGCTATTCCTTATATTTTTATTATGCTTATCCTTCCTTCTTAGAAATAAATTCTGGTTGATTTCACTGCCTCATTCAACTATCACATTTCTTATTTCAATTTTACAAGAAGTCACCATTATTCCCTATGCTTCACCTGAATCACAGAACCATAATATGTTTTAATGTTGTAAAAGAAACAAGAGATCATCTTATCCAACTTTCTTGCAAATACAGAAATTGTTCTTCCAGTGTTACACTTGGATGTTCCTTCTGTTTGTTTCCATACCTTATAAACACATGGTTTTAAGCTTTTTGGTGTGGATTCTTAGGGCGTAAAGGGTGAGAGATTTTAAACATGAATTTGTATTTCAATCCTCTTATCTATACAGTTCATAAACTCTGGAATTTCTTATACCTAATTCTGCTAAACTTCTCAAGGATTTTAAAAAAAAGTTAACTAATGATGCAGTCTGTCTTCTTTGCAGTTCTTTGGTCTGTTGATCCATATGAACAGGTACAAATTCTCTCGAAAATTCATGCACATCTATTTCCAGCTGACTCCTGTTATCTCCATATGAATAAATTGAGCATTCTGCTGATCAGTAGATAGTCTCTAGACATTGTGCTAGACTCTGGCACACAAATGTGAGCCAAGTACAGCTTTACTGAGTTGATGGCTTTTGGGTTGGTAACAAAGAAATAGTGTCTTTTCTATAAGTTCTTTAAGCCATACGTGTTTAGATGTGAACATACCAACTTGCTTCCTTTTTAAATTAACTCTCCACCTCCTTCAACCTACCTCAGTTATTCTCTGAGTGTGATGCCCATAGCAGCAGCAGTGCCTCCTGAGAACTTGAGAGACAAGTGGCCTCTGAGCCTCACTCAGAACTATTGAATTGAAACTTCTGGGAGGGGCTAAGCCCTCAGTGTTAACAAGCCCTCCAGGAGACTCAGATTGAGGCTCAAATTTGAGAACCTGTCTGCATGGTATTACTGCAGTCTCTCAATGTAGAAACTTCATAGCCACTTGGCTTCTCCATTCCTCTCCTCCCACCCCCAATACAAAGATTTATTAGATCTCTCTTAGAAATGTCTTCAGAGTCTTTCAAACTTTAAATTCAGGCCCTTCAGTCACACATGATTCATAGCACAAGCTTCCTAATGCATCTTCTAAAGCTTCCTTTATTTTCCCATCCAATACATTCTTTGTAAAAATCATACAGCATTCCAAGACAAGAACACATAGAATTTCCTCCTGGCTCCTTGTTGCTTTCTAAATAAATGAAAGTGAGCTACCTAGGATTCTGTGGTTTCTGAACAGATCATTTTGAAGCCCCTTCCATGCATTCTTTGAGCACTGATACACTGTTTCCTGCATTTAATCACGTACGTCCTTTCATGATGGCCTCTGCCAATGGGAGTTGATGGTGACTATGTGAGTGACTATCCATTTGCTTCTATGTTGTAGAGTCTCTTCATTCCTAGCTTTCTCCTTTTCAATGGGCAAAAGATGAGACCAACATGAGCACTGAATGAATTCTCTGATTTTCCCTGGAAAAATCGCTTACTCTCCTAAATGCCCAGACCGCAATAGTCATACCCAACAGCAACACAAGAACTATAATAGCACCCATTTCAGTTTCAACAAATGACAACATGAGGCTCAGAGAACTGATGATTTGACCAATATCCTACAGCTACACAAGAGCAGAGTTCAGAATTAGTATAGGTCCCCTTACTACTTGTCTGGGATCATTTCTTCTGTAGTTCCAAAACTCTGCTTTGTGTGTTTGGCGGTAGCAATTTTTCTTTTCTGCAGACATGACCAGTGAAATCCTGGCAATTCTTTGTAATCCCACTTCAAGTGGGAGTCTTTGTTTTTGCTCAATTGAGAGCCGGGGAAACTTGAGGATCATTTATGCTGCTGGAGTCTCCTGCTGAATTCCCTTACTGTCGAGATTCTCTTACAACATCTGGTCACTTTATAGGGCATTTCATGGAGCAAATCAATTAGCATTAAAAAAAAAAAGTAGGGACAGAGAGAAAGCAAGAAAATATTTGAATGGTAGCATAGCACTCTCAAAATCCCCTGAGAGACAGTTGATGGCTGAATTGCACAGAATGTCATAACTAATCATTTCTATATAATACAGCTTTTGCTTCACCAAACATATAAACACTTTCAACTATACATCAGGGTCATCCGCGTATTCAGAGCATGACAAAACAAAACAAAACAAAAAAAAGACATCATTTAATGTGAATGTCCTTGGCTTTGCCACTGATTGATCCTTTTTCTAATGCTGAACTCTATGACTAAGATTTTGGGTTAAGAAATTACTTTTAGCCATTAAGGCCCTGGTGGATGAGGTGTAGTTCTTGGGATTGACCTAAATAATGCAGGAAAATCTTGGCAGTGGCTCTTCTAGCCACTTGAGCAAAGGTTAATGTACTGAAAGCAAAGAAGCTGTTTCCACATGTGAAATTAGGTCCTGGTAGATTCACTTCAAACAGATGAAACCAGTTACTGCCGCATAACCTCAGTAAGTGTACACACAAAGAGAATAGTGCAGGATTTATCCATTTGGACATGTAAACACAAAATTTGATACTTACAATGTACCTAGTATAGAGCTAGGCATGTAGGCAGCGCTCACTATTTTACTGAATGAACAAATGAATGTAATAGCTTCTGTTGATGCTCTCAAGTCCATTTTAATATTTACTGTACAGATACTGTGATTTTTGGAAGATGCTGAGTATATTTTATCAAACAAATCATCTGTACAGATAATACTATTTCTTTTTTTGCAGAACTTTTGTGTAAGGGTCAAATGAAATAGCACTTACAAAGTGATTTTAGGACTAGGTAGCACTCAATGTATTTATCATGTGTCTAATTTTGTAGTGAACTAAAAATTAAAACGTGGAGTTTATGATCATTTGGGGATGGTAGAGAAGATGCAACAGTTTATAATAATGAAAATAGTTATTACTCTGCAAATATCATTGAATACATCCTAAACCTTTGTGACTTGCAGGGGAATGCTTTTTGCAGGCACTCCATGTTATTCTGAGCAAATGTGAAGATGTTTAATTAAAATGCCTGAGATTATAAGGCTTCGCCTAACTTTAATCACATCTTAAACATAATGAGATGAATTTGCTATTAAGAACCTTTTGCAAATAAAAGGACCTGCTCTATCATCTAACATAAACAATCTGGAGAGCAAGGGAAACACGGCAGATTCAATCCTAAGTAGTCTATAAAATGAGGGAAGGTCTTCCTTTTATCTGTCCTGAACTTCTTTGGATCTCACTTTTCACTGAGTTAGTTATATCTTCCCCTAATTGCCCATCCCTTTTCCCTACATGCAGATATTGAAATGCTGTGGGGCTCAGGTTTTGTTTTTCCTTTCTCACTCCCTAAGTCTTTTCCCATGCTGTGAATGGTAATGGAATAAGAACTGATGGAAATGGGAACAGAGCAATAACTCCAAAATTGGAGCCTCACAAGTTTGAAGAGTTGAGCCAAACTGCATGATTTTCTAAACATTCCATTGCATTAATACCTTGTGGGTCCATGGGGACCTTCATCTAAATCTCTCCAAACACTTGCCTGAGTTTGGTTAATCCTCAGTGTAGCTATGGTGCAACATTCCCACATTTTGGAGGCACTGTTGAATGAAGCCCCCACTCAGCCAGGGAGCTGCTAGGGAGCCTGGGTGAGAAAAGGACATTTCTCCCCTGTTATCTCTCAGCATACACAGGCACACCCAGCAATTTCATGGGGCAGGACATGGGGAGAAAACAAGGACGTTTGTTTCAAATAAAAATAAACGGAAAAATGGAACAAGAAACATATTGCTTTATTTTTCAAAACTGAAAGATTCTGTATCTGCCAAACAATGGAATCAAAGGAATCTTTCTGTAATCAACTTCTGTCTACAGCCTTGGTCTGGAATTCTCCCCATGACCAAATTAATTATTAATAAAGTAATTCATTCAATAAACATTGAGCACATTCCAGGTACTGTCCCACAAGTTAGAAGGGAAAGAAAAGCAGTGTGGACAAAACACTGTGCTTTTACACACAGGGAGCTCTATGACACAGAGATAGAAATAGACTCAAAGGATATACACATGAGGAATCTTCACAAAGTTTATGGAAATGCAAGCTGTGAATATGATGGACATCAGTAAGCAAACAGATTTTGAATGTTTTTTGTGCTAAAATAAATATTTCATTTCACATGACATATGCTCATACATCATGAGTTCATTTCAGGAGTTCATTTTCCAGTCTTAAAATTTAATGATTTTGTCCAAGAAGTCTAAAGTTTATTTTGGTACCAAAATTTGGAAATGCATGCATATACAAAGAGTCCCAAAAGAAAACTATGAAAACTATGTGTGGATTTCAAACTTTATTTTGCAACAAAATAAAGATCTTTTTGCTCCTTTTTCAATGAGCTTTGTAAAGTAACTATTAGTATAAAGGTGTTAAATACAACTTTGCCATAGTTTTTCAAATCAAATCTTTATATCATTACAAATCAGGAATAGTCCTCCCCCCAAATTAGCCATAATTTTCCATTAAATTAAAACGTTGAGTTATATACTAAACATGTTTCTCTGAGCTGCCCTTATATTGAATCTGTAGTTCCTTTTTCATACTTTTCTGGTTTTGCTTTGCATTATTGTTATACACATTTAGTGCAACAATATAAGAATATTGTCTGTACAAGTCTCTTGGGTGTTAAATTTCTGATTTACATTTGCATTCTCAGCACCTTACCCAGTTACTTGCACACAAATAGATCCTTAATAATTATTGGATAAATGAATAAGCAGAGATAATTGGACATTGAACAATAATGTAAGAGATATGCTTTGAAACAGATCAACTATAAAACACTGTCCAATAGAAATACTACAAGGATGGGCACTTGGTCTAGCGTCTAAGATGTTTATGCCACACTGGAGTACCTATGTTCAATGCCCAGTTTTATCTTCTGACTTCAGCTTCTTGCTAATACAGACTTCAGGGATGATGGTGATGGCTCAAGTTGATTGGTTCCATGCCACCAACCTGGAAGTTCTGGTGAGTTTTTGGGTGCCTGGTTCCCAAGATTTGTTCCCAAATACTCATCATTGGACTGTTGCATATTGGGAATGAACCAATGAGTGGGAACTATCTCTGTTTTCTTCTCTCCTCTCCATGATTTTAGTAAAAAATTTCAGATTGTGACGAGTGCGAAGAAACTCTGTCAATGAGAAGTCTAAAGAAAAGATGACTGATTACTACAGACTTTTTTGTTGTAATTCATTACAATACAACAAGTGGTAGGATTTCTGCCAAAGTTCAGACACCTTTTCAAAGCTGATACATATATGTATGATATGTCTTGCCCTTTGTTCCATATGACCCACTTAAAAAGAAATACTTAATTCCTTCTTCCTCCTTGCTCCAAATTTGTGTCTGGTGAGTGGACTAAACTTGCTTGAGCATTCTAGTAGTAAATCTTTGGTGTTGCATGAGTTAATTTTCTAGATTTACAAAAATTTGGAGGAAAAATAGTAAAGAGCACAGGAAGATACAAGGAACAGCAATGACAGAGTTACGTGTTTGGCAGAAAGGTTAATGCTTACCTATGGAAATAAGCATCAACAAAGAAAGAGGCAAGTTGCTTGGAAATAATTTGCTGGCTCCCCAAGAAGAAGTAAATGTCAGAACCTAAGAGTATGGGTGGTGACATAAGATTAGCTGTGATAGAATAAGGATGCTAGGGGGAAAATAAGGCAGCTCATATTCAGAGTTCCTCACTATGTGGAGCCATGATCTTATAAACTTAGGAACCAAATGTGAAATTTCCTTAGATGGATGCAGGACACATTTGGGGCACCGAGCCACATAGCTCCCTATCTGCAAGGCCCTTCTCATCTTTCTAAACTGGGGAGTCACTTTCGTACTGTTTCTGATGCTGGAAAGCCCAGATGGAGAAGGGAGAAGGAGCTTTTTCCTGCTGTGAGGAAGGCTGGGGCTACTTAGTATACTACTGGGATTCCCTTTCAAGGAATGGCTTGGACTACACTGTCTTTTTCCTGATAGATTATGTTTTGGACCATCCTTGGCCAGGGATATAATTGTGGGCTGTTAACATTTTTTTGGACTATGATTTGGACAGTAACTATGATCTTTTTGGAAACCTGTTTTCATTTAATTTCTTTTCCTTTTTTCTGTTAAGCACATCACTGGGCTAGAAGAATCTCAGGTTTTTGGAAGTTTTCACATTGGCTTCTAGAGGAGGAAAAGCTCCCCAGGCACACATGAGTCCCATCATTCCTAAGGCTGGAAAGCCAGGGTCCCCACCGTGACCTGCCTTCCATAGTTATCACTGACCTGGAGACGATAGTTCTTGAACATCAGCATAACATTACCTAAGCCATTTCCTTCCCTTCTAGAGTGTGGAGGGATATGTGAAAAGCAAGCAAAAAGAAAAAAAAAAATCTGTGACCCTACTGCTCATATTTTCCACAGGCCTCCAGTTACCCTTTCATCTGTACCAAATATGGAAGGTGATGTTAAAAACTTGTGCAAGAATCTGGCAGAACCCTGTGTGTTAATGTTGTCTCTGGTCTGGTTTCCAAAACCATCTGGTAATTTGGAAGATTTGCCAGCAAGCACCAACTATTCTACAGAAATCATCAGTTAAATTTTTGGACAGTGGTTTTCTGCAGTGGGTTTGGTGCTATTTTTAAAAGACTATGAACTATGCACAAGAGGATTCCTGCTTACTCCTTCCTTTGGCAAATCTCTGTGTTTGGCTTTTCTCTGATAAATTAGTAGTCTCTTTAGAAAACACAAACCATTATCATACAACAGAAATATGATAAAAGGAATGCAGAAAAGCCTTAGAGAAATTTATTTTCAGACATGATCTCAGGACTCTCATGGAAGATTGCTTTACTTTGTCACCAGCAACAGGTAAAATGAACTGATTTCATTTATTCATTCCTCCCAAGAATAAGAGTTCACAGAAAAATGACATTAAAAAGATAAGTATTTTGGTGCCAAAAATTTTGAAATTCATGCATTTGAGGGGGTCTTCAAAAAGTTAATGGAGATCCATATTATTAGGAAATACCCTTGGATTTGAGACTAGCTGTGGCATAGGTGGCTAAGCCTATGCCTGCAGCACCAGTATCCCATATGCACAACAGTATGAGTCCCAGAGGCCCCATTTTTGATCCAGCTCTCTGCTAATGACCTGGGAAAGTAGTGCAGTAGGGCCCAAATCCTTCAGTCTCTATACCCATACGGGAGACCTGAAAGAGGCTCTTGACCTCAGAGTGATCCACCTCTGGCCATTGAGGCCATTTGGGGGAGTGAACCAGCGCATGAGAGATCTCATTCTTTCCTTCCCTCCCTCCTTCTCTTTCTATATCTCTGTCTTCCAAACAAAAATGAAAAATAAATCTTTAAAAATAATACTCTTGGATTTCAAAATGCTCTTGCACCAAGATAAACATATTTTAATTCCATTTTTTATGACATTATTAAAATGTCCTCATATCTATTAAGTACCCATTGTATAACAACACTATTTTTTGTTATTTGAGACTTATTTGTTTATTTGAAAGACATTACTGAGACATGGAGGAGGGAAATGTCTTCCGCCTGCTGGTTTACTCCCCAAACAAATACAAGGCTTGGAACTGGGCCAGAATGAAACCAGGAACTCAGAGCTTTATCCAGGTCTTCCAAATGGGTAGAGAAGCCCACCCACGTGGGTCATATTTCATTGCTTTTTCCAGGTGTCTTAGTAGGAAGTTGGAGTGGTGGAAGTGGAGCAGCTTAACCCACTATATCGCAACACCAGCGCTGAGACAGCACTGTACTTACACTAAAGATCTCAAAGTTGACAAAGTAATTTGCTCTCATGTGATTTGTCAAAGGATGGCATGTAAGAGTGAATTGATATTCAGTTGGAATAGAAACTTCTCTTGTAACCCTTCCCTTTCTAAAGCAGTCATGAAAATAATCAGAGTGGTATGATCCTTCAAAAGTTGTAATCATGACAAAGTTGCTAATGTCCCTTCCAATCTCTTCACTTAAAAAGCCAACATCCTATAGAATAGTTTGTAGGAAAGGAGGAATCCATTATGATGACACAGAAGAAGAAGAAGAGATAAGATGTAGGAACAAGTTGTTCATATGCACACAAGATAGCATTCACACTTTGCGGGAAGGGTGTATTGGTCTGGCCAGCTGTGGGCCTTCCTGTATAAAGTGCTGCTGGAGTCCCCATACCAGAAGAATTTGTAACACTGATAGATATGCTCCTTTTAAAAAGCTAATCACTGGTCAATGGTGATTGGTACACTGTCAAGTTCAGTGTCTTCTACCTCCTACTAGCTCAGTGTCATGGATCACCACCATTGCTCACATAGTCCTACATTAAACAATTGAAAACCTGCATATGCATTAGACTCATTGGATATATTTAGATTATTTACAATGTGATACAAATAACCAGTGCCTAGTGATAACAGGAATGATACCTTTTGCCAAGGATCAGAGTTAACCTGCTTTAGTATGTAGCTGCCTTCATCCCTAAGTCTCTTCCATATGCAAGTAAAAAGCAAACACAAACAAAACGTAAATAGACTCCTACCCAAGGGGTCATTTCCTCATTCTCTTTTCACCATCTGATAGATGTTGGAACTGATTTGGTGCCCTCTGGAAGGACCTGTCTAACATATATATAAGAAAGATTGTTGCTGTAGAATATCCTTTACTTAAATGGTAATAAACATCCTTCAGTGATAAAATAATTCAGCAGTAATAACAATGAATGCCATCTTCTTCCACCACAGTGCTCAAGTCAACTGGCATTTTAGCAGATCACAACCATCAACAATAAGCTTGGATAGGGTCTTCAAAAAGTTTGTGGAAATAATACATATCACACACACTCACACCTGTGACCTTCAGGTTCCTTGCATCACATTAAACTCTTTATTTTATTTTTACATGAGCTTTTTGAAGTACCCTACTGAGAAGTACCCTGATGCATCTAATTTCCCACCTTGTTCATAAGGAAGTGTGATCTTCCCACTTCTTTTCCATTAGGAAAAAGGTACATCGTTGTAAAAGGCAGGAGAAGGAAAGTTATTAAAGGGAAAAGACGCTTTTATGGCATGCGCTTCTCTTTCTCTATTGAGAAGAAATCAAGTTCTCAGCTTGCCAATTATCTTAAACATACAGAAGTTTCCTGGCTCTTTCTCTCCTATATTTTGCAGTGTTCATGACTTTGAAGTAAGCCTCACTGGTGAGTGGTTGGGCATTGAACTAATGAGATTTTACTGTTTGGAACAGCTGCTTAGATTTGGAGGCCCCTCGAGCCTAAAGGCAACTGCTGATTTACAAGGATTCTGTAATATATGCAGCCTTGGCTGATGGGTTTCTTGTTGATTTAGGCAGGAGCAAAGGTGTAGATTTTGTGATGCCATAAAAATGTCAAGTGATTGATTTGAGAATGTGTAATACCTGTTGGTAGCTCCCAGTAAGAGCCAGCATCTTGTGTGGCTCATATTTGAGAAGTTTTAGAGGAAGATTTGGGTTTTAAATGTGATATATGCTTGAGGAGTAGTAGGCTTGGATAAACTAGCTGTTTACATCTGAGGGAACTGAGAATTTCAAAATTGTAATTCTTGTATGAATTTTTCTATCTTTTCTCTTTTTCATTTCCTTTCTCCTCCCTTCCTCTATCCTCCTCTCCTCCCATCCCCTAACATTCCCCCAATTTTCCCCCTACCTATATCTCCTTTGATGGCAAATATATTAAATCCTGTAACTTATGTTACCTTAACATCTTGTGTGCATCTCTCATAAATATGAACATTTTCCTTAAAATACAGCCGTAATGATTTCTTAGTATCCTCTAATACCCAGTCCAGCCTCAATATTTTTTATTATTATCACAGAAGAATTTCTGCCAGTTGATCTCTTCATATCAGTAACCAAAAAGATTACCCATTGTATTTGGTTGCAAAATCTGTCAGTGGAGAAGTTTCTTTCTTTCTTCCTTCATCCCTTCTTCCCTTCCTACTTCCCTCCCTTCTTCCCTCCCTCCCTTCCTCCCACTCACTGTCCCTCCCTCCCTCCCATTCACTGTCCCTCCATCCCTCCCTCCATTCATCCCTCCCTCCCTCCTTCCCTCTCTCACTTCCTCTTGCGTTTCCTTCTCCTTTTGGCCCTTCCTCACACACTCCCCTTCTCTTCCCTCCCCTCCTCCCTCATCCTTCATTTTCTGTGTTTCTCAGAAAATACCCACAACAGCTGAGGCTGGGCCAACCTGAAGGCTATGTCCTTGTGGGTGCCAGAAACCCAAACTCTTGACCCGTTATCACTGGCGCCCAAGGTATCCATTAGCAGGAAATTTGAACCAAAATAGTCTGTATCAGACCCAAGCATTTTAACCAGAGTCTTCACTGCTGGGCCAGACAGTTATATTCTTTCATCTCTGTTTCACCAACAAGGAAACTCAGGCCTGAGAAGATCCACAAGTAGTGAGAGGAAACTCGGATCTCTCAATCTTTGTTTTAAAGACTGATTTATTATATATTTGAAAAGCAGAATTAGATTGAACTTCCAGTCCCTCGTTCATTTCCCAAATGACAAAACAATCAGGACTGGGCCAGGTTAAAGCCAGGAGCCTACAGCTCCATTTGGCTCTCCAATATGGGTAGCAGGGCCCAAGCACTTCAGCCTTCTGCTGCTGCCTTCCCAGGCACATTAGCAGGCAGCTGGGTCAGAAGTGGAGCATCCAGGACTTGGTCAGGGCTCATTTGAGTGCTAATGTTGCAGGCAGAAGCTTAAGATGCTGCACCATGATGGTGCCCTCCCTGCACCATTCCCCATAAGTTTCTGTTTTGGTGCTTTCTTTTCTTCATAAGCCCATGTTTCTGTTGAGGCTCACTTCACATATCTGGGTGTCTTTACTTTCTGTTTGGCCTTAGTTCTGATTGTACCTTACTAGAACTTTATGAAAATTCTGCCAGCATTGAGTTCTGCCAGCATGTCGTCTGTGTTTGTATCTTTCCTGAATTATTTCAGAGGAAAGAATGGTGGAATCTGAGGAATTGTACTGGGAACATTCAAGCCTGGAGGAGTAAATTCCTTTATTCCTTTATTTTTTTAGTTCCCAGAATTCTCCTCTGCACTTTAGCCAGTTCCTTTCCTTGTTGTGGGGTTATAGGAGAGTGGCACATAACAATGCCAGCCCCAAGGTGACACATTTTTTTAAAGATTTATTTATTTTTGTTGCAAAGTCAGATATACAGAGAGAAGGAAAGACGGAGAGGTGCAGCATTGATCCGAAGCCAGGAGTCAGGAACTTCCTCCAGGTCTCCCATGCAGGTGCAGGGTCCCAAGGCATTGGGCCGTCCTCAGCTGGTTTCCCCAGGCCACAAGCAGGGAGCTGGATGGGAAGTGGAGCTTCCAGGTTTAGAACCGGAGTCCATATGGGATCCCAGTGTATTCAAGGTGAGGACTTTAGCCACTAGGCCATGGCACCAGGCCTGACACATGTTTTTACTTACTTTAAAAAAAAAAAAAAAAACACCTTTAACCTGTGAAAGAAGAGTGCACATTTGTGGGATTCCATGTGATATTTTGGTACAAACATATATTGTGAAATCTTCAAATAAGGATTAGCATATCTACTTAAATATTTATCATTTCTTTATGAAAAAATGGCCCAATTTTTTTCTCCTAGCTTTTTAATTTTGAAAAGTAGATAGAGACAACAAGCTCCAAAATTCCACCATGCCTAGGACTGAGCCAGTCCAAACCCAAGAGCTAAGGACTCAATGAAGGTCTCCCACAGGGGTGGCAGAAACCCAGTAACATGAGCCATCACTGCTTTGTCCCAGGGTCAGGGTCTATACTGAAAAGAAATTTGGAAATCAAACTCTGTGTTACTCCAATATAGAATGTGGACATCAAGCCTTGCTCTGTAGTTTCTTTCCTTCTCCCTCTCTCCCTTCCCTCCTTTTCTTTCTTTCCTGTCTTGTCTGTCTTTTCTCCCATTTTCTCCCATTTTCTCCCTCCGTTTCCTTCCTTCCTTATTTCCTTCCTTCCTTTTCTTTCTCCTTCTTCCCTCCCCATCAACCCTCCCCTCCCTCTCTGCTTCCCTTCCCTTCCCTTCCCTTCCCTTCCCTTCCCTTCCCTTCCCTTCCCTTCCCTTCCCTTCCCTTCCCTTCCCTTCCCTTCCCTTCCCTTCCCTTCCCTTCCCTTCCCTTCCTTCCCTTCCCTTCCCTTCCCTTCCCTTCCCTTCCCTTCCCTTCCCTTCCCTTCCCTTCCCTTCCCTTCCCTTCCCTTCCCTTCCCTTCCCTTCCCTTCCCTTCCCTTCCCTTCCCTTCCCTTCCCTTCCCTTCCCTTCCCTTCCCTTCCCTTCCCTTCCCTTCCCTTCCCTTCCCTTCCCTTCCCTTCCCTTCCCTTCCCTTCCCTTCCCTTCCCTTCCCTTCCCTTCCCTTCCCTTCCCTTCCCTTCCCTTCCCTTCCCTTCCCTTCCCTTCCCTTCCCTTCCCTTCCCTTCCCTTCCCTTCCCTTCCCTTCCCTTCCCTTCCCTTCCCTTCCCTTCCCTTCCCTTCCCTTCCCTTCCCTTCCCTTCCCTTCCCTTCCTTCCAAACAAGTAGTGTGTTATTGTGTTCTACAGTTGCCCTACCATGCAATATCACACCTGAGCTTCATATCTTTACCTATAACTTCATACTCCTTAATTGCCCTCGCTCTCCTGCTCTCTCAGCCTCTGATAACCACTATTCTACTTTGAACTCCTGAAAGACCAACTCTTTTGGATTCCATATATGAATCAGATCACATAGGACTTGCCTTCTAGTGCCTGGATTGTTCCATTTTGCATAATGAGCTCCTGTTCATTTACATTAGAGTGCCAATGGCAATATCTTATCTTTTTTTTGGACTAAAGTACTTAAGCCTAGTAACTGCTCTTGGTATGTATCAGGGACAGTTTTTAAAATTAAAATTGTGTGCTCAGGAGTCAAAACTCAGAAAAATATTACTTCCTTTTAGGTAACAGAGTTCAGAGGAATTCCTGCTGGTCCCCTTGCCTTGGTGGGGAGAGCAGGGATCAAAGAAAAACAGGAAACGTTTCATGTGCCTATAAACTCTCTGATTTACCTCTGTCCATCTGGCTCAGCACTCCATCTTTCCCAGTCCAGAGACCCAAACTCCAGAAAGACATGGCTATGCTCCTAAACATACATCTCTGAGCTGGGGCCTTGGCTGGCCCATGACACACTTCCTTTAATGTCTGTTCAAGGATTTATCAACTACTTTATCTAGACCCATTTGGGGTCTGTCTTCCTTGCAGTGAGTGCAGGCTCTCTGCAAACTCTGTTTATAGATACTCTTTAATGGGTTCCTTGTTGTAGAAAGGCAATGCTCAACAAGGTAGCTGTTGGCTACATTTCAAGCGCTCCCCAGCCACATGAGGCTACTGTGCTGAGCATTTCCATAATGTCCCAAAGCTACTTTGGGTAGCATGGTCTAGAACAACTCAATAAGATTTAAATGGAGTACTTGTGATCCTAGATTATCAACCATATTTTTGATTAGGTTCTCTTTTGTGGAAGCTATTGTAAGTTCTGATTCTATTGCTATCTAGGTACTGAAACATTCCCCTCTGTTCCCCATAAGAAGGTAGTTAAGTTTTAAGAACATTCCTCAGCACCCATTTCCTTCTTTGCCACACCTGGCTCCTCTAGAGCTAGATCCAACTGAGTGGTAGGATGACGTTTTAGCTCCCTGCATTTTAAGGACTGGTTGACCATACATCAGCCCTCCTAGGGCCAGAGTTCCCCCATTCTTGACTATCTCCATGATGGTCAAGAAATGGAGCTGCTGCTGTAATTGGCTCTGTTGCTCTCCTGGTCACTCAAGCCCATGGCTTAGATCTCTTGGCTATTATCTGCTTGCCAAGCTTGCTCACAGCCCCCATCACACACCTTCAACCTCACACTGCATCCTACCAAGAACCAGCATTTTTTTTTGAAACCACAATGTCATTGTCTCCCTGGATAGATTTCTTGTTGTCTCCAGCCCTAATTGATGTTTTCCTTTCAGGCCTGACTCTTCACCCATCTTGGTTGCTATGCCACCCTTGAGCTTGTACCAGGCCTGTGACACTGTACTTAGGCCTTGCTGTCCATTGTTGAAGAGGCTTCTCAATTGGAGACACCGGACAGCCACTGATTGCTTGTCCTGGTGTTCATCTGTGCTTGCCCTCTGAGCAGGATAAGATCCATCCCTTTCTGATTTTTAAATCTCAGTTCTTTTAGGGTAACTCTGCTACAAATCATCCGTAGTTGTTGTGATTTTGTGACTTAAACTAAAACACCAATCATGGAGAACATGACACTTCCACCACTTCTCCCAAAGAGAGCAAGCTTTCTGTCCTTCAAAAGCTTCAGTTTTTTATTCATGCATACACCTTTGGTCCAGTCTATAGTGTGCACTCTTCCCCATTCTTCCTTTTGCAGTCTGTCCCATCCTGTTTTTCTTACCATCGTGCAGATCTTTCATTCTGGAACCAAAGCTCGCCTTCTCCCGCAGTATTTCACGCATATAACATACTCCACACATACTGATGTGAGAATGTTGATGAGCAGTGCTAGTTTTCACTGATCACTATCTCTAATAGCTGTGAGGGTTTGTTTCTCGGCTCTCCAGTCTACCCCCAGTGGACTATATGCCGGTGCTACCCTGTTTTCATCTCTGAAGCTTTCGGGTAAGTTTTGAACTCAAGAATTGTAAGATCTCAAATTCTGCTAACCTTTTTCATGACCTTTTTGGTCATGACCCTTTGCCATTTCATATGAATTTCAGGATAGAATTTTTCTATTTCAATGCAAAAAACCAGGCATTGGAATTTCAAAAGATTCCGTAATGAAAATACAAAACCCCAGCATTTTAATATTTTGTGAGTGTTAAGAGCCACTCATCTCTTCTCACTGAACTGCAGTCGTTCCAGAGACAACCATTTTATATGTGGACCTCCTACAGGATCTAGTTCTGAATCAAGGTCTGGCTAACACTCAAGTAGTACCTTTGAATGAATCGGTATTACAGAGCATCAAATAATTACAGCCTTGTCTGATAAGAACCCAAGGCTGAGCAAAATGAATAAAAACTAAACAGGTTTTTAAATACAGATTTTAAATTTCTCAATCCTGGTTGGCACAAACAGGTTGTAATTTCCATGGTTATGTAAGAGCCACAGTGGATGCAAAATAAAGTGTGGGGGGTTTCTTCTGCAGTCGAAACAAATAAAATCTCTCCCCCAACCCCTTTCCAGAAGCTGTAGCTTAATTCTAAGGATGATATACACGAAACCCACCCATCAGAGATAAGTGTTTTATTGTTTCAGAAGCTCTGTTAGCAGCTGCATGCTTATTGGAAATGCTCAGAATTAGACATACTTTATTCTACTTACATGTCCGTGCTGTTTTTTAAGTTTAAATAAACTGAACAGATTGAAGACTTGAAGTTCACATAGTAATGCTGTTATATAATCTAAAAGGTATGAAACATAAACCTTTTCCTTCCTTCTGTGGAGTCTAATGAAACTGCCAGTTGTTTATTTTAGCACAAGAAGCTGTTGGCCTGCAGAGCACAGGAAAGACAGAAGACAAGCTTGCTTTGATGCTTCTAGAATTAACCCAAGAGGCCTTGTAAACCAAGATAGCAAAACGTGCTCCTACCCTGGCAGCCCAGGCAACATCTCCTCCATCTTGGCCCCTTCTTTTGGCACACAGGACTCCTAGAGTACACAAAAGAGTAGTCCAGCAGTGGTGGTGTGGGGACTGCAAGAATTCACATTTCTCCAGACCAGGAGTATTTAACCTTTTATGGGAAACAGAGTTCTTTTAAATCAGATGAAATATGTGAACTTCAGATATTTCTCCCACCTGCAATCAAATGCAAACATAGTTTCAAAGTGCTGTATGTGATTTCAGAGGGTTCACGGTGTGCCAACTTTATGTGTCTATGCGTGTTTGTATTAGTGATGGTATTCAGGTCTGAGGACCAAAAGGAGGTATTGAAGAATAAGTTTGCTGGTTTGCTGTGATGGATTTGCTGGGAGAAAGGCTCTAGGGTTGTAAGTCCTGAGGGCAATGAGTAGGCTTGCTAACACCCTGTGTAGTTATGAATTTGGTCTCAAGAGGCTTGACCTTCACCCTTGGCTTTTAGGAAATTACCTATGTCCTACATAATTAGAAGTGTATTTGTTTAGGGAGAAAGCTGGCCACACTTGATCTTTAGAGTGGCAGCTATGTTCCTTTGAAAGATCAAACAGGCTTTTGGCTTAGTGATTAAGCTTCCATATCCCACATCGGAATACCTGGATTTAATATCGGTCTCTGGGTCACAATTCCAGTGGGTGATGGTTCAAGCCATTGTGATCCTGCCTCCCTCGTGGGAGACCTGCATTGCGTTTCCAGTTCTCGGCTTTGCCTCTTCAAGTCCTAACCACTGGAGGCATTTGAGGAGTGAGTCAGTACAAAGAACCTCTCTGTCTCTCTCCACCTCTGTCTCTGTATGAGTGTCTGTTAGTCTCTTTCTCTCTCTCTCTCTCTCTCTAACTGTAAAATAGTTATTTTTTTTTAAAAGATCTGGTACCACATTGAGGTGTAGTGGTTAAAGCCACTACCTCTGACACCAACATCTCATATAGGAGTCATTTCATGTTCCAGCTGCTTTACTTCTCCTCCTCCTCCTTGTTTATGATCCAGAAAAACAGCAAAGTCTGGCTCAGATACCTCAGTCCCTACTATCCATGTGAGTGACCTGGAATAAGCTCCTGGCTCCTAGCTGTGGTTTGGCATAGCCCTGGTATTTGTGGCTATGCAGGGAGTGAACCAGCAGATGGAAGATTCACATCCTCAGTCTCTCTCCCCCCTCTCTCCTTCCTTCCTCCCCCCCCCCCTTTTTTTTGGTATTTCTTTCAAATAAACAAAACTTTTAAAAAGAAATGATTAAAACCAATATGTGCTTCACAGAGGAGGCATTGGGTCACACAGTTGACCTTGAGGTCAACCACGTGTACCATCAACCAACCATATCTAAGTAATATTGCTCCAATTAAAACTCTGGTCAGCTGCTATCTGGGTAGCAGTATCTGCTGTGTTCCATAACACACCAATACCGGTAGGAAAATTTGTCTGTAACTTGTACCCTTTGCAGACTGTCCTGGGAGCTCCCTCCTTTGGATAATTTCACTGCGCTTCCTTTCCCTGTGTGTAACTTCGTGTATAAAATCTTTCACTGAATTCTTTGACTACTTCTAGTGAATTATCAAACCTGCAAGTGATTTGGGTAATGCTCATAAATGTTCAGTTGGTGTCGGAGGTCAGTATTGAGACTGTGCATTCCAACTTTGCTAATTAGATCCTAATTTCTTACAGTTGGTGTTAGAAGTCTTGGACTGACTTAGCAAGCTGGAAGACTGTACCTTTACCCTCACACTCTGGCAGGCTCACTCTGGGTGGTCACGTTCAAATAGAGCTCAGGAACACCCGAGTCTCCTGATAGCTCCTCAAGAATGGGCCAATGGGTTGTCAGCGAATTTCTTGACTCCCTACACTTGGGTGAACCTAGCTATAAGAAATCACCTGAATGCCTGGTGCAGAGCATGGAATAGAATCTATGAGCTGTCATCTCAAGGGAAGTAATTCCTGATTGCATCTTTCCAATGAAAGAAACATTTATGTAGCCTTTCACACTCAAGTCCACCTCAGAGCAGAAAGAAACAGAAAAATGGGAATCGCTGGTTCAGTGGAGACTCAGCCTTGCTCATTGGAGAGTGCCTGTGTCATCTGCCCAACAGTCTTCCTCCAGGACCACAGGAACCCCTTTCTGGATGGGACCAACAGCTGACACACGTTAAAGTTCCTGTAAAACATTTGATTCTGTTTGTATTGACTATAGACACTTTTAAAAAAGCACACGACATGCAAGATATTCAAAGGAGTTGGCCTTTCTTTAGACAAATATACCCATTTTTATTACTTATTAGAGAAAAGAACCATGTAAGAGATGTGTTGTCAACAGGATAGATAAATGAGATCAGCTAGGAAGATGTCTAAGAAAGGTGGAGGGTGGGTAATTATCTAACCATTTTTCAGCTTTCTCTTCTACCAAATGAGCACAAGCCGCAGCTTTGACCAAGTGACTTTCACTAAGGATACCAAGAGCACTCAATGGGGAAAAGATGGCTTATGTTGCAAATTGTGCTAGAAAAGTGATGTACCCATGCAACTAATGAACCTGAACTCTTATCCTTCATCATATACAAAAACGGGCCAAAAATCAAACTATAAAGAAAGCATGAAAATATGAGGAGTGTTTCATGGATTGATTTTCATGATGAGTCTGGCTTATGTTCTTTTGGAGAAGAGCAATTAGGCTGAGAACTAGAATCGCAGACCTGGGTTCAAATTTGAGATTCCTAACAACTTCTTCCAGGTCTCATCTGATGCAGGAATCAGCTTTCTTATCTGAAAAAAAAAAAAACCAGTAATGAGGTAATATTGAGGAATAGATACAAGAGAATTAGGGAGGCACCCTAAAGGAGTTAAGCAAGTGGAATTTGCATCATATTTTGTAAATTCTTACTGTAGTTCCATCTTTATCTCTACTGTGACTTCAGGCAGCTACTTTGTGTTCCGTAACTGAAACATTTCCTTTATTCTGAATAATGGATACTAGTATTCATCTCCTAAAGTTGTGGGGATTAAATCATTCTCTTGACTGTTTCTTAGCAAAGTATACAGCACTCTCCATTGCTAATTCTTATTGCTACTAAAGTGCTTAGAGCAGCATCTGGCACATAGCAGACACTCATCTGATGACTCATTGTGCTACCCTAAACAATGACATCAAGGTTGTGTTGAATAATATGGCAAAGAGAAATTATAAGCTAAAAGACAAGACAAAAAGTTGAACATGCAGTTTTATCTCAACTGTGTAAAAAAAGAAGCTGAGAACAGGGTGTTTGAAAAACAGTTATTATTAACTTGGATACTGCTTGGTGGAAAAGTCATACAGGCATTACTTTTCCCTTTTTCTGCGTACTTCACAAATTTTCTAGCATGAACATATACATTTGCCACCAAAGAAAAATCTGAAAATGCAATTAAATAAGCTAGACACTGGAGTGAGGGCAGGCTACTGACACTTGGCATGATATCTTTAGGAGAGACTAATGTAGTTGCCTGAATAGTTTGAAGACCATGGCCTTGAAGAAGAGGTAAATTAGCTTGATCTTCACTATTCATGCCTGTTCCTTGCCTCCCAGGGTTATGCATGAGATCTCCTCAAACCTGACAAGTCTCTGTGCTATCATTCTGTCAAACCCAGGTTCCGGTAGAGATTTCCATAATCTGCATGTATGTTGAAGGTGATATTGAGGGTGAGGAGAGAGGTTCAGGACAAGAAAGAAACAAGAGGCACAGTCATGGAATGTTAGAATTCTTCATCTTGAAAGTCCTGGAATATTGGCTAAAAACAGTTTCAGGGATGAAATTACCTCTTCGAAGAAAAGGTAGTGTTTGGATAGAATCCTGCCACAGGTAATGACTAGGTAATGACTTTTAAATTATTTGATACCTAATTATTTTATACCTAATTATTTTATACCTAATACTTATTCATTGGAAACTACAGAAAACAAAGAATCAGGAAACAATTCTTTGAGAAGAATCATTTTTGAGAAGTTTCAAAATCTCACCCTTCTCAGGC
Source organism: Ochotona curzoniae (assembly GCF_017591425.1). Classification (NCBI taxonomy): domain Eukaryota; kingdom Metazoa; phylum Chordata; class Mammalia; order Lagomorpha; family Ochotonidae; genus Ochotona; species Ochotona curzoniae. The sequence goes on along the minus strand of NW_024464939.1, from coordinate 19,013,565 downwards.
CTGGCGTAGCAGCCTACCAGGTAAAGTCCTTGTCTTGCATATGCCAGCATCCCATATAGGTGCTGGTTGGTGTCCTGGCAGCTCTACTTCCCTTCCAGCTCCCTACTTGTGGGCTGGGAAAAGTGTAGAGGATGGCCCAAACCCTTGGGACCTGTACCTGCATAGGAGATGCAGAAGAAGCTCCTGGCTTCTGGCTTCAGATTGGCTTACCTATGGCTGTTGTAGCCACTTGGGAAGTGAACTAGCAGGCAGAAGATTCTCTGTCTCAGTGTCTCTCTTTCCTGTATATCTGCCTTTCCAATAAAAATAAACAAATAAATATTCTGCTTCTGAGATGATCAGTGTCAGTATATAGGCATGTATTCATCTACAATTTTTATTCATCTACTCCCTTCTATTCTTAGGATTCCTTGTTTTACACTATGTTTAGTTTTATTTCATTTTAATTTTTAATTTTATGATACAATTCCATATACTCTGGGATTTTTCTTAATCCATCCTCCAAAAAATAGTCTCCACTGATTTCCCTTATATTATTATAAAAGTATGGTCCATCATAATCAGTCATAAGTGCATCATTCTGCTATTTAAGTGTATGCTGACATTGTAGGTATAGACAGTGGCAAAGAGTCTAGTATCCTATTGTCAAGATATGTTTGACAGTTTCATTGGAAGTCCATCTTTGATTTGGAAGCAGAAATGTATATTGTATCTTCACATCTGGATATGATAGTCTCTATTTCAGTTATTATACATTCCCTTAAATGAATCAAAATCAACAACAGGAAGAAAAGTTAAACTACAACACCATTGAGTTAAATAGCATGTTATGAAATGACCAATGTGTTGCTGAAGAAATGAAAAGGGAAATAAAAATCTTGAAGGAAATGCTGCTACTGTATGACCTATGAATGAATGAAGAATTTAAGAAGCAAATAGAATATTTTGAAGAAATAAAAATAAAAAATTTAAATCCATGAGTTATGCTAAAAGTAGTAGTAAAAAAGCTATTGCTCTTTATTATTATTATTATTATTATTTTTATTATTTTATTATACAGTTCCATAGGCTCCTGGCATTTCCCTTATCCCCTCTCCAATTCCCCCCCCTTATCCCCTCTCCAATTCCCCCCCCACACACACACACCTAGTTCCTCTATATCATTACTAAAATATAGTTCTTCATACACAGTCATATGTCCATCATTGCAGACATGGACAATGGCAGAGAGTCCACCATCCTATTGTCAAGATATAATAAACAGTTTCATTGTAAGTCCATCTTTGTCTACATTGTATCCTCACATCTGGATACGTTAGTCTCCATTTCGCAGCTCCTGTACATCCCCTCAAAAAAAGTCATAATATAAAATCAACAATAGAAAGAAAAATAGAAATTTACAACGCTATGAAGTTAAATGGCATGCTGCTAGATATGACAGTCTCCATTACACAGTTACTATGCATCCCCTTAAATGAAAAGCCACAAAACAAAATCACCATCAGGAAGAAAAAAGAAATTAACAACGCCATGAAGTTAAATAACATGCTACTAAATGACTAATATGTAGCTGAAGAAGTGAAAATCAAGAACCTTCATGAAGAAAATGCTACTGTATGATCTGAGTCATTGAAGAATTTAATCAGAAGAAAGTATTTTGAAGAGATGAAATTAACAGAAAACATCAAAACCCATGCAATATAGTTTCTGTTGATTTTTGTTGGTGAAATGTGTCTCTTCTAGACAACAAATAGATGGATTTTGTTTTTAATCCTGTCTACTAATCCATGATGTTAGATTGAGCTTAAGCCATTTACATTCAGGGTTAGTATGTATGGGTGGTACTTTGATCCTGTCATTTTAGGAATGGGTTGTTCATTGGCTTAGTTTTCTGTTGTCATTTTACTGGGATGTTCTTCACATTTGCCTTTGGTTTTGGTAGGTGCTATTCCTCTTCTCTGTCAAGAGAGCATCTTCAAGTATTATTTGTAGGGCAGGTTTGGAAGAGGCAAATTCTTTTAGCTTTTCTTTACAGTGGAAGAATTTTATTTCATTTTCAAAGACAAAAGAGAGCTTTGCTGGATATGTTATCCTAGGCCGACAATTTTTTTCTTTTAGAATCTGGAATATGTCACTCCATTCTCTTCTTGCCTGTAGAGTTTCCTGTGAGAGATCTCCTGTGAGTTTAATTGGCATTCCTTTATATGTCAATTGATTTTTTTCACGTGCACATTTAAGGATCTTTTCTTTATGTTCAATGCAGGAGAGCTTGATGATCATGTGTCTTGGTGAAGATTGCTTTTGATCAAGCCTCTTGGGAGTTCTGTGCCCCTCCTGGATCTTATTTCCCAATTCTTTCTCTAGATTAGGGAAATTTTCCTTGATTATTTCATTAAACATATTTGTAAAACCAGCTTCTCTTTCTGCACCTTCTGGGACTCCCATAACTCTTATATTAGGCCTTTTAATAGTGTCTTTCAGTTCTTGAATACTTTTTTTGGCCTGATGCAGCTCTGCTTCCAGCTTTTTGTTTGCTTCCCCCTGGTGACAGGAAGTATCTTCCAGTTCTGAGATTCTTTCTTCTGTTGCTTCATTCTGTTTTTGGAGACTCTCCATTATACTTCTAATTTGCTGTACTGTGTTCTTAATTTCTGATATATCAGCCTTGATTTGCTTTATTGCTACTATTGCTTGTGTAAAATCTTCCTTAAATTCTTTGAACTCTTGTGTGTGCTTCTCACTGTTGATCAGAAGCTTTAAAATGAGTTTTATGGATTCTGTGTCCTCCATTTTCTCAATGTCTTCCTCAGTGAATTCTGAAGTTGGCATAGGGTTTTGCTCCTTTGCAGAGGAGTTTTCAGTAATACTCATTGTGCTTTTGTCTCTTCTTTTGCTCTTGGTCTTTGCACTTCTGGTTAGCAGAGTTTTCTCTTTGGGGCAGGTTTCTAAGCTGTGTCACCCACAGGTCTACAATGTGATTTTACTTATTGCAGTTGGTACACAACTCTTTGTTTGCAGTCAGTTTTGCCACTCCCTCCAGTGAGTTCCAGGTCTGGGTTCTTATGTCATATTTCCACAAAGAACTCCATAGTCCCAACTCCTGGCTCACCAATCTCCACCTCCTGTGATACCATACTGAGGCTGCACTGTTGTCTCTGCAGTCTTTCTCCCAATTCCGGTTGGAGCAGGTCCCAGGATTAGGGAGACACCAGGTGTCCTCTATAGCTAGGTTGTTGGTGGTGCTGATCTTGACGGAACCTGTTGGATATTAGGTCTGGGTGCCACACGGACCTATTTTGACCTGTACAGTGCCACAGTTGGTATTATTTTCCTGCAGGACCAGTGCAATCCTTGGAACTCAGTGAGTTCTCCTGAGCTCAGCACATGCGCAGTTCACTGTTGACCCCTGCAGTCCTAAGGCTATTGCCACAGTGTACAAAATGGCGCCAGATGTACCACTACTAGAGTCTTGATCTGCTGGCCACAATGGCCAGAGCTAAACTAATCCAAAGCCTGGAGCTTCTTCTGGGTTTCCCAAGTGGGTGCATGGTCCCAACGCTTTGAGCCATCCTCTGTTGCCTTCCCAGAGCACAAGCAAGGAGCTGGATGGGAAGTGGAGCACCTAGGACACAAACTGGTACATATATGGGGTCCCAGCATTTGCAAGGCCAGAATTTTAGCCACTGAACCATCTTCTAGGTCCCTGTGATTCTTAATATATTCTGTGTATGAACACATTGCTAGGCATGTGTATTGTAAATAACTTTCTCCACTCTGGCTTTGACTTTTATTCTTTTAATAGTGTGTTTGATGAGCAGAGTCTCTTAAATTTTAGTGCAGTTTATTACTACTATAATGGTTAAAGCTTTGTGGGTCCTGTCAAGGAATATCTGAATATCACAAAGAGTTTCATAAATATGTTTTAGCATTTCTACTCTTTTACATTTGGACCCACAATATGTAGGGAAATTTTTGTGTGTATGATGAAAAGCAGTAGGGTTGAGACACTTTTTTTTTCCAACATGAAAATTCAGTTGAGCCAGCATGGTTTATTGAAAAGGCCACCCTTTTCCTGATGTGCTGTTGTACTGGTCACTAACAGGATGCATGTGTTTTTTTCTCAGCCTTTTTCTGTTGTGGCTTTTTAAAAAATTTTGTCTCTAGTCCCAATATTATACTTTCTTAATTACTGCAGCTTTATAGCAAGTTTAAGACATCAGTTTGCACAGACAGAAAACATTCTTCTTGGGTTCTGAAATAACATTTGATTCATAGATATTCATGCAATATCAGCTGTTCTAATTCATGAACATAGCATATTCCTACATTTATGTAGGACTTCTTAGATTTCACTCTAATATTCGGTCATTTTCATATTTCAGTTGCAATTAGATAATGTACAAATTAATGTTGATCTTATGCTTAGATAAATGGGTGCAAAAACTGCTGACTGTTACAGCTATCTGCAGACTGTTTAAATAAGTTTGATATGCAAGCCATACCTAGGGTCCTCTATGTCAGAACCTCTGGAAGTAGGATTCTGGGAATATAAAAAGCCTCATATAGCCTACAACACTTTTGTGGAATTAAAAATTAATGCAAATAGTGTTAGGACTGGGGGCAAATCCTGTCAAACTAGATTGCAGAACTACCTAAAGAATCCAAGATCCAGGACTTGGAGTGGGCTCAGTAGGGACACTGTGGGCGACTCTCTCATGAGCTGCAACTCTCACTGGGGAGCATGAGAATCAGGGCTGAGGAAGCACCTGGCTAGATAGGTGGTGGCACTCGCAGGCATGTGTGGACTGGATAGTGGGGCCAGTTTGGTTGAACCAGGCTCTAATGCCCATTGATGTGTACAAGAGCTGAATGGGATGTGGGGCAGACTGGATCAGTCTGCTGCCCATACTGGCAAACACAGGAACCAGGGCTGGGGGCAGGCCTCGGGGGAGCATTATTGGAGGTCATTCTGACTATGCTGCAATTTCTGCTGGTGTGCATGAAGGCCAACTGTTTAATGGGGCTGGGTTGGTTCAGATCACAGCATCCATTGGTTTGTGTAAGAGATGAGACTGGAGACAGATCTGACCCAGCAATTACAATTATCAGTGTGTGTACAGGCTGATACGGGTGATGTAATGACCCAGACCCCATACTGACAAGCACACACACAAGAGTCAGGTCTGGGATCACTTCAGACAAGGTCTCTGGGGATCCTCCTTCTCAACTGAACTGCTAGACTCAGAACTGCAGGACTCAGAGAATTGCAGGGCCTGTTGTCCAATTGTAGAGTGTATGTGTCAGAGCTGGACCTCCTCAATAGAAAAGTCAGAGCAGTGAACAGTATGCCCAGATGCACATGGAGGATATGGCAGCCCATTAGGTTCTGCAGAGGACATCTGGTGCCATAGCAGAGAAAGGAGGACAGAACAAATTAGAAAAGCAGCCCAGCCATGTAATGATAGCAAATATTTGGAGAAATGGAGACTCTAGGGTAGACTAGGTCAGCCAATGGTCCTTGAAAGGATTTCCTCATTGTTGGACTGGCAAGATCAACATCATCTCAGAACCATCAAAACCATTTTAGCAGATCCCTCAGTGTTCTCCATGTTGGGAATCCTGGGTTGATATCTGGTAGCTGTTCCCCCTCCCTTGGTACTGAAGTGGTTAGGAGGTTTCCACATTTGTCTCTCCCCTTCCACACAGATTCAGGAGGAAGAAAAATTTTAGAAATGGTGATTAGTGATCTCATCCACTTTTCCCTAACCCTTGATCTTTCCCACTCTGATCAACTATGTAAACACCATCTAAAAAAAATCAAGAAACTATATGATACTTGGCTAATGAGGATGTTTACAATAGGTAATGTTTATTCATAGAAAAACATTAATGCAGGCTGGCATTGTGGCATATCAGACTAAGTTTCTGTCTACAATGCTAGCATCCCATATGGGTACCTGTTCAAATCTTGACTGCTCCATTTCCAATTCTGCTCCCTGCTGTTGCACTTGGGAAAGTAGCAGAAGATGGCCCAAGTTCTTGGGCCCCTGTACCTAAATAGCAGGTGTAGAAGAAACTCCTGGCTCCTCATTCCTAGCTTTGGCCTGGCCTAATCTGACTATTGGAACCATCTGGGGAGTGAACCTGTAAATGAAGATTCTCTGTCTCTTTCTCTGTAACTCTACCCTTCAAATAAATAAAAGAAGAAATCTTTTTTTTAAAAAAATTAGCACACTCATCTCACAGAACTTTTTTTTAATATTGGCTTTTTATTAGTCATAAGACAAACTATGTAAATTTCTGTCCATGGAAAATAATATGGAATAAATTATGCTTCATAAACATAGCATGATACTAGGTAACTATTGAAAGTGAGAAAGTAATGGCTAAGTAATGAGGTGAAAGATTTATGGTGATCAAAGTTTTAAAGCATTCAGAGGAAAACAATTAGGTATTCTAGAATTCAATATGATTAAAACAGACATCTACACACATTGAAGATACAAAACACGCATCACAAAGACAATGACGTGGCTGTAGTCTGTAGATAATCTGCTGCCTGTCATCTCTCCTATATTTAAATTCTGTAAATGACTAATGGGGAAATTGGTAACTCAGAATAAAGCCATATGGATCTCAGGATGGTTCTAGAGCAAAGGTTGAGGTTGTTGCCTATGAAGGACCCAGTGGATCTATTGCTCTTTAGTGCCTTTCTAGCTCTAAGAATGGGTTTTGATTACTTGTTCTTTTTCTGAGGGAGATTTATTTTATTTATTTGAATGAGTTACAGAGAAGGAGAGGAAGGAGGAGGCAGGGAGAGAGAGATCTTCCATGGAAAATATTTGCTGGTATACTACCCAAAAGCCCACAACAGCTAGGACAGGACCAGACTGAAGTCAGGAGCCTCCTCCAGGTCTCCCAGGTACATGCAGGGGTCAAGGCACTTGAGCGATGTTCCGCTGTTTTTCCCAGGCACATTAGCAGGGAGCTGGATAGGAGGTGGAGCAGTTGGGACTTGAGCCAGTGCCCATGTAGGATGTTGATGTCTTGGTTCATGGCTTAACTCACTTTACCATGGCATTAGCTCCTGTACTTGTTCTTATGTGTTTCTTACAAGGCAGGAATATTTCCAGAACTTGTGTCTTTATCAAAAAGAGGGCTCAGTTTTCAAGAATGAGAAGGCACTGGAATCTCTCTAGTAGGGAGACATTCACTCTCCTGTTCACTTACTTATAGTCATATGTCACTCAACAGTAGGGATGCTTCTGAGAAATGTGTCATTGGGCATTGTTATGTGAACTTCCAAGGGGATACTTACACAAACTAAGATGGTTGTGATATTACCAGGCCATGCAGTCTCATGGAGCCATTATCATATATGTGGAGTATGTTACTAGTATGCTTTTCTCACAAGAGAAGTATAAAACACGGAATATCTGGTTACAAATGACAACCAGGCCATTGAATGTCATGATTGATTTCATGCCTCATTAAGCCATTTTAAGTTTTATTTTCTGAAACTGTTTAGATGTCATCCATTCTTTCCTCCAGTTACATGCTTTTCCCTCTTTCAGCCATGAAATTCCCACAACGTTCACAAATGGAGCAGATTTAATTTGTTCTTCACAATAGATTGAGTAGTATGTTGTTCTAGGAGACCTCCCAAATAATGTCTCCCATTCTTCCATGCCTGAAGCAGTTGGCTCATGCTACTGCTTACTGGTGAAATCCAGGTCACTTACCCTGTGTTACAATTTGGATCCTAGTTTTGGTGTTTCCTAAATGTCCGCATACTGTGGGTTTCATCCCGTGTTTAATGCTTAATGGCTAGTGAATTAAGGGTAGCCAGTTATTATGGTATCTAGGAGGTGGACCCAGTGGGAAGTCTGTAGGTCACTGAGGCTAGAGGAAGAGAGAGAGTGAGACACAGAGAGAGAGCGAGATAAAAGCTGAATTGGGCCTCATTGTTCTCTCTCAGCTTCATGCTTTGTCATGTGATCCTCTGCATACCTCCACCACCCATGGCATCAGATGCCAGACCAATGAGGCCACCAAGCTTGGCTTGTGAATCTCCAAGACTGTGAGCAAAAATAAACTTTTGTGTTTTGTTAGTTAGCTGCTCTTACATATTAGCTGTAGCATTAAAAAGCTGACTGAAATACCATATTGATCCTGGTAGCACCCCACTCCCACCCCAGAGAGAGGAGTTTCCTAGGCTGTAGATCCTGTCAGTAGAATTGGGTACTTAGTAGGTCTTCAGAATACAGTGAAATATTGAGTCAAAGGGAGCTATTTTTCTAGCACTTATTATTATTTTTTTAAATTCTGTTGATAGAAGTAAAGCTGTTTGGGGCAGTCTGTTGTTTTTTCTGATTCCTGCATTTTCCTTTGTTTTTCATGGAACATGAAGCACTTGATTTCCTGTCAGGCTTTGCAAATAAATATCAAGGTCAGGGGCTGGAAACATTTTTGGAGCTTTCGTGGCACCTCTTGATTCTACTGGGCCAAGAAATGCTTTCAACCCCAGAGGGCAGAAGTTTTTCAAAACAAGACTGTTCCAATAAGGGTGTGTGCTTCCTCCATCCACACAAGCCCCCACCCTCTTGCATTTTAACGACTTGGAGAAGAATGGAAGTTCTGCGAAGCCTTTGGTGTTTTGGAACTACTCAGGAGGCAAGGTGTTGGGGCCTGCGGTGACTTCTCAGTGAGAGGTTCCTGTAGACTGGGAACTGGGGAAGCTAAGCAGTGAAAGAAGTAATTTCTAAATGGCCAGTGGGGGTAACAGGCTTCCCTCCAGTTATAAGGAATGCCCTCTGCCTTTCTCTGATCCCCTCAAGCTCTCTGGGTTTACACTCACAGGCACATTTTTTCCCCAATGGGATGGGTTTTTCTCCAGGCCTCACACACATCACAGCTAAGGCAGACGTGGAAGGATTCCCTTCAATGGTTAAATTCTTTCGAATCTCCAAGTAAACCAGCGAACATTCCCTTTCTCTACCATACTATCTCAGGTTCTCCTTTCCCTTTCCTTTCCCTTGTCATTCACAGGTTGCAGTTTGTCACTGGAGGGCTTTGAGCTAGGAGATGCTGTGGGACAGAATCAAGGGGATCTAAGCTAAGCTCCTTCAGGCAGCCTTTGGATGCTTGGTTATCCTTGAAGGATGCAGTATCCAGTTATGGAGAGGAGCAGGGAGTGAACACTTTTGTGTACTTGGGTCCTAACCCCTGCCTGGGGATGGTTGAAAGTAGGTCTGGCTGGAGGCCATCTCCATGCTAAGATTTCAGTTGTGACTTGAGGGTGGACAGTGAACCCTTCCTAAAAAGTGTGGTGTCTTTCTAATCCTTTTAAACTTGTTTCTCTCCTCCATTTTAAATGAAAAATTAAGTTTCTCAATGGTGTGTAAATGCTTTCAGACATTCTGGAGTTCCTCCTGCCCCTCCCAGTAGGTTGTGCAGCACACATACACATTCCATGATATGAAAAAATTATTTCCAGACAACAAAGCCTCCTACTTCTACAAAACTGGAAAGATTTAGAATGAACCAATGACTTGGCTGGCTGTAACCCTCTGACATAATTATGCACAATTTTGTACATGGCTGTGTCCAGCCAGCTCCTTTCCTGTGTTGGATAGGGAAGTCAGGGGTGGCAAGGGCACTTTAGGAGCCCACCCTGCTCAATCATGAATAGATCTACCTCTGGGACACCTGTTAGGAAAGGTCCATGTTTCTGTTCCCAGGGCTGTTCCTGGATGAATCTTAGACTTTATGGGATTATAAAAGTTACCTTTCATAGCTCCCACCCCAGCAGTACTCAGTTTTAATCTATATGAGTCTCCCTCATTTCTAAGGGAGACTTTATTATATCCCATACCAACCTTGGGTTAAAATTCCTTTGTGACTTCATCAAAACACACGAAGTCCAACCCCTTGAATTTCTGAGTCTAAATTCTTGGCCATCTGGAGCCACTCTGAGTTTTGGAGGATTTGTGGGTGGATGTTTGCTGTTGGTTTTCCCTATTAATCCTCTTCTGCTTATCTCACATTGCCAGATATCACAGAACTCTTCAAATTTACCCAGTAAAAATTACACTTCTAATTACCAGTGCCTTTGCTCACCCATCTATTGTACATCCATATAGTCAATAAAATTCCAGTGATTGTAAACACAAAAGTAAAAAGTGCTACCATGCCAACCATTGCCCTTACTGCTGGGAACATGGTAGTGGCAACATCCCCCTTCCTGGATTGTGAGTCTAATAGGAAGAGCAGACAATAGATGAACAATTGAACAGACAAGATATGATCCATTGTGGGAAATGTGATGAAAGAATTACTTGAGGCTCTGTAAATGAAGAAGACCAGAAGGGTTTGTTGAGGAAACGACTGTTTCTCTTTGATGGGCTTCTTGGAAAGATTTGGTGAGGGTGTGGTGATTAAATAGAGACCTGGAAAGGTGGGAGAAAACCAGTCCTGTGGGAAAAGTACTTCGGCAGTCCTTAGAGTGGGAGGGCAACTGGGGATTGGGAGAACTTGTAAGGAAGCAAAGGTTTAAGGAGCTGGGAGCAATGGGGCTGGTGGCCCAATCTTGAAGCACACTCAAGGAGCTAGAATTCTATTTTGAAAGCAGTACTCATTAGTACTAGAGGATAGGATAAATGGTTTGTTTTGTAAATGTTTATGTTTATTTGAAAAGTAGATGTGAAGGGAGGAAAATAGGGAAAGAAAGAGGGATGATGGGGAGAAAGATGTATCTTCCAGCCATTGGTTCCCTTCCCAGATGCCTGCAGCTGCCCAAGTTTGCCCAGGCCAAATCCAGGGGCCCAAAACTCCAAGTACTTGGGGCATTATCTGCTACCTTCTCAGGAACATTAACGGGGAGCCGGATCAGAAGCAGAGTAGCCAGGGATAACTGGCATTCCCATGTAGGATGCAGACTTGACACACTGTACTACTCTAAGCAAAGAGTTCATGTTTTAGAAAGAAACATCACCCTGTGGTATAACAGACCAGAGTGGAGAGATTGAGTGCTAGGAAACCAGTCATTAGCTTTTGCAGGAGCCCCATGAAGCATACTAGGGCGCAACAAGTGAGCAGTGGGTGGACTGGACATTACATTGTGTGGAAAACTGCAAGTCTTAACAAAGACTTCAGAGTGGGCCTAAAGAGGGAGAAAGCAGGAGAGAGAGGGAGAAACTGAAAGAAATGAGAATGCCTTTTGAGTACCAGAGCAAGTGGGCTCTTTACGGGAAGAATTTGAGGGAGGCCTAGAGGTAAGAACCTGTCTGCATCTATTCTTTCATTTAGGCCAATGAAAATATCACTTCCTCAATGAGGCCTCTTATTTCCTCCAGGCTATGCTCTTAGATCATCATTGTTATACTCTCTGGTTTCTCATAATTAAATGTTTTGATAACCTTTGCTTGAAGATAGTGGGTATCCATGGAATCTATGGCCTTCATCACAAGCTGGGGCTATTTTTTTTGGGGGGGGTATTCTATTTTTAATCACATATGTGCTTTTCCACTAAGTAGGCAGTACTCTTCTCTCCTAGTAGGAACACCTGTAGATGTTTGATGAGTATGTTTCAAGGCCACGAGTGTCGCAAGCTGGAAATTGGAATGGATTGGAAAAGAAAGGCCAAATGCTGAAAGCATGTATCATGAATTGTCCAACTCTGCTGGGGCATGATCCATGACAAGTTTTTCTCACATTCCTGATTGGCACAAAGCAATGACTACTGATGAAGCCCCTCCCCAAACAAATAAAATTTGTATGTTTGGGCTGGTGCTCAAGTATGGGCATTTATTCCAGCTAGTTTTAAGGTATAGTTCACAGAAAACGACTGGCCTAAGAAGATTAGAACTTGTAGAGCTGTCTTTTCTCTATTGACTTGTCCCAAGGTCATAAGAATGCGTTGCTCAATAGACAGCTCACAGAGGGAGGGTGGAAGCAAGGATGAGTGAGTGGATGATTTCAACCTGGGAAATGTTAGGTAGTACACATGTTTCATACCTGCACACCCCTAATCACCTGTGAGTCTTAGAACTTTACATTAACGCAGGATGGTGGATGGGGGGACTCCCAACTCTAGCTAGACAGAGGCAACCCATTTTGGTGGCTGTCAATCTAGCTGTTGTCCCCAGCAGCGGACTGTTCCTGTCCAATCAGCCCATGAAACTAGAACTATTGTGAGACTATCATGAGACTGTGCTGTCACACCCTCAGAGCCTTGGGGGCATGTCTGGGTCCCCTACTGGCACGTTCTCTTCTAAGGGTTTTCCCCTGGCAGAGCATCCGTCTTTCTTCTGTTGCCAATAAAACTCCCCAGCACTGCTCTTTCTCCTTTGCTTCCTCCTATTGCTTCTGACAGTGTTTGCCAGTTAGCTGAGGTCAGGATTTCCTTTTGACAAACAACCTGCTTTCAGTCAGCGGGGCCAGAGGTTTCCTAAATTACAAACCCTTTCATTTCTTCTGCCACAAGTCATCCTGTCAGTTTGTATAATCGCACAAGATGGAGAGAAATTGAAACGTTTGCAGAGACATTGAAAGCAAGTTGTGCCTTTGCTAACCCAATCCTTCTGGATTGTTGAAAAGCTGTCCTGAATGGGATGGGTGGCACTGTTTGGGTTGGAGCCTTTGTAGTTGCTCCTGTGTGGGTAAATTGCTCGTATCTGGAAGAAAATATATTGCACGTCTTGAATGATCACACCATTTACTAAAGTTCTGCTAAGCATGGGGCTTCCTTTTTATTTGAGAAATATGCATGGCATATGCAAAATTTTTGAAAAGCAAATTTTAATATTTATGAAATATGTGTGAGTCTTCTCTGATGTTTATAAATGCTCATTGGAACACACAGTTGCCAAGTGCTGAGAGGATGGCATAGGATGGAGTTACCAAGGCTCGCAAAGTAGAAGGTATTCAGACATCCCTGGAAGATTGTGCTCACAGTGGACAGGGTGCTAACTACACCTTCAACACCTGCAGAGGACACTTGAGCTCATTCTGATATCTGTGATAATTAGGAAGGTAGGGTTATATTTCCTGGCCTGACAGCTTCAAGCTTTCGGTGCTTCAGTGTTGTAATCAGAAGGGTGCCTGAGTCATAACTTTGTCTATTTGCCAGATCATTTCACCCAGCTTTTGTAATCTTAAAAGAGGCTCAACTAGATGAACCTGGGATTTAACATTTTAAACTGGGATTCCTGTAGAAGTGTCATCCATCATGAAGGCTGTCTAAGTGAAATTTTCCTTTCTCTCACACAGGGGAGCCACCAGGTCCATGTGTGATAGGAAACTAAAGCTGCTGTTGACTCTGAGACAGAGGACAGAGCACCTGCTCCTTCCTCTCTTAGCCACTGCACTCTTCCAGTGCTGGTCCTCCCTGTCCCTCCTCCCTTCCCCTGCCTGATGCAACCTTCCCCACCAGGCCGCTCTCAGACTCTCCCGCTCTGCCCAGTCTTCAGGTTTCTGCAGAGACATCAGTTCAGGAATCCTGTCCTGCCTTCCCAGGCTGCCTGCTGTAGTCATGCCTTCAGCACTGCTCTTGGAACCCATTTTAAAACTGGGATGAATTCTTGAGCAGTACTGTCTCCATGCTGGGGGTCAGGTACCAGATTATCTTTTACAGCTTGTTTTCTAAACAAGGCTAAAATAGGGCCAGGTTCTTCTTAGGCATCTGTGCAAAGAGCTGGTTCTTCTTTTGGACAGAAGAAATGTAGGTGAAATGTAGCCAGCGTAAGAGACATTAGAGAATCTGCCAGGTACTGCCCCACACTCTGCATACTTCACAAAGTTGAAGGTAAATTAAAATCAAAAGGTAAGCTTGTTTGGGAGCAAAATATAGCATTTTCATAGGATGGATTTTCCATGTACTTTTGGAAAACCTATGTTATTTTATCCTTGTAATATTCCTATGAGTGGGTATTATCAGTAGTACCCTTTCACAGATGGGAAAACTGAGGCACCGAGACATATTACTTGGCCTGCTGTGACAAGAAAGGTAGGATTCCAAGTGATCTGAATGTACCGGTTAGGCTTCTAACCACTGAGCTGTACTGTCTTCCAATAGGTATGAGAGCCCCACAATAAGAGAGCAATGCATAATTCTGCTTGAGTCGTGTCATCCCTCCTCATTTAAGAAAGTCCTGTCATTTGCTTACTAAAAACACATGCAGATTTCCATTTCCACTATTCCAGCCCAAATCTGACCTTTGCATATCTAGCCTGCCCCTCCTGGCCTAACAGTTCATTGACATCCCCACTTCCCTTACATGTGAACTGTGTTCTCCCTCTAGCAGCTGTAGCGGGTGCTTCAAAGACTAATTCAGATGAGACCATGTTGCCTCAATCTCACTTGGAAGAACAATCATCCCTTACCATAACCTTGGGTTCATCCTGGTCTACCTCTCTTTTCAAAGCCCTCCCCTCTCTCCCTCTTGGACCTACGGGTGTAGTTCTAATTCCTAGAGCACAAAGCATACAAGTCCTCTCCCCTGAGGGTCTCTGCGTGCTCAACTCCAGTCATTTCATGGAGTCAGGTCCTATGAGAAATAGTTCTGTCCATCCTGTCCAAGGAATCATACGCCTGCCACTCACCCATGTTCTGCAATTCCTTTAAGAAGCTTTCCCACCTGCAGGTATCTTTGCCATTCTCATTTATTATGTTTCCATTAAACCCAGTGTAATCTCAGGTGAGGTTAGGTTCTCAGTGTGAACCTGGGTGCAAGGCTATCCTGACCTCAGTACCTAGGGATAGTGCCTTATGGTGGAGACCAGACAATCTATTGACTGAGATATGAAATTGCCAGTAAAGGCCTGGGACTGGGCTAGGGTGATGTTCAGGAAAAGAAAATGACACTGAATTCTCTGATGAGAAAAAAGACTGCAGAGGAGAGGCTGCAACAGTACATGATTGAAGCAGATCAGGGCCAGCAATGGGAATGCTTTGAGCACAGGAGATGCTATAGGCTTGTTTGATCTACTACAGAGTCCAATTATAGCAGCCTTGAGTACTGAAGGTTTAGTCATTATAGTAATAATGAGGTGTTGCTGGGAAGAAATCAGAGCCTCTGATGGGAAGGCCAAGGGGGAGAAATTGGAGCTGTAACCATGGACAAAGAGGAACCAGTCAAACACCTTGACCAGGAGCATTGTTAGAAATGACGCTGTAGCAAATACATCCTCTGGATATGTGCTCTACATGTTGCCTGTTTTTCATACCTTCCTAACCTGAGACCTAAAATCCCTTTAATTTCCACCTTCCACTTCTACATTTCTTTAAAATTTTCTCCCAAATTTGTGCATATGGGTGTCTGAGCATGCTCAAATATTCATGATTCATGCTACTTGAACCAGTGTATGTACATGAAAAATACATATCAAGCATCAGATGCATGAGTGAGACAATCGCATGTTCTATTTCAATGTATGTATGAATGTGATGTTTCTAAAATTCTCAGGAGGAAGCAAGTTGTGCTGAATCACTGAAGTATATACTGTGGGTGTTTTTTGTTGATGTGACCACTTCATATTACTGTCCTGTGAAGAGTAAGTGACTAAATCTGTGCTCTGAGGTCAAGGCTGGTTTGTGCTGAATTCTGTTCAGTAGTAGGGTTCAGTTTGTATTGTTCAGGACACAAGGAAGAGAATTTCCATATTAGTTCTTAAAGTGATACAGGAAACAGCTATAATTCTTCCAGTTTAGTCCTCGAAAGGGCTGATAAAGCCATTACAGCAACTGCTTCGCACAACTTCCTTTCTTGGACGCTGGCTGTTCTGCAACCAAGATCCTGATTTCCTGTAAGCATGGGCGAATGATGGTGCTGACACCCAAGGGGCTTACAGTACTTCACAAATGAGTTTTATTAACTTAAACACAAAATTAACAAAGAAGAATTATGTACACAATTGTGACACAACACACCTTTATACAGTTAAGGCCCAGATAAACTGTATTTTCGGTCTGCGGAATACAAAAACATACAATGAAAAGGTTAAAAATTTATCAGCTCCTGTTTGTTTCACACAAAAAGGAAAAAAAAAAGGTGAATCTAATTGTTAAAACAATCTGGAGAATCCATACACGATGAATTCTAGCAGCAACATGAAACTTCAGTAAAGGATGGAGTATTTGTGTTATTGTAGGTCAGAGCTGGATTTTGTTTTTGGGTATTTTGTGTATGTTTTTTTCCCAATTAAGGACAATTCATCTGGAGCAGAGTTAGGGTAATGAAAAGCATTGAATGAGAGCAAATGCCCAAACCAATAACTGTTAAAGAAACTTTCTTATGACAAGGTGGCGATTTTTATGTTCCAGATGTAGGCTGGCCACATAGTGCAGGTGAACAGTAGCATGTTTCCTTGGTGATGGTGATGATCATACTATGGCCTCTGCTCACAATGAACTTCATGCTCCAAGAGGAGGGAGAAGACGAAAAGAACGAGTGTAGGGAGTAATACAAGGATTCGCTGATTTCCAGCTATGTGGTCATGTCCTCCTTTATCTAAACAACAAAATGCAGACACAGCAACCATTCTGAGCACATGACGACCTTGCCAGGTTCCAATTCATGAGGCATTTTATTAATAAAATAGATCTATCCTCTGTCATCTTTCTGTGGGGAGAAACACTTGCATAATCATTTTTTCCAAGTAGTTACATATAATACATTAGTGTTGAAATGAAAAAGTGAGGCTAGAAGAGGACATCTGATTTTTAAAAATTAAGACATTACTCTATCAAATCTCTTCTAACAGAATTGAAAACAAAAATTGATGGGGAAGAAGGTTAAAATTGGAAAACAAATCTCCATTGACACATGACATCCATGTTTTTGGTCTTGACAACATTATCTAAAAAAACACAAACCTCTGTATCTACATATTTATAGCCAATACTTTGATAAGGCACTGCACATGACTGCGCATAGCTTGCCTCACGCTTCACTACCAAGTCATTGCTACCTTTCAATAGCATTCCCTTAACAATATGTAAAAGAATCATCCATTATTACAAATTTACACCAAAAATTCTTTCTGTACATGATTGTCTCTGTGATGTACATATTATATGTTTAAATTAGACATACTTTAAACTACTTTGCAATGTGCTAAAATTCAAAGTACTTGCCACGTCGTGATAATCACTTATTTCTTACGCTATTGTCTCTTCGATCATTTGTTGTAAAAAAAAAAAAAAGTTAATTCGTGTGAAATGAATGGGATGTGAGTTATACCTCCATAAAGCTGTTTAAAAAAAAAGTCTGTTCATAAATAAGTAGAGATTTGCAGAATACCCTGGGCATGAGACACCAAGAAGTAAACCTTCTTTACAAGAAATTCCTCCACTGGTAGTCGGGAAATACAGTTCAATCTTTGGGGTGTGTCAAGTTTGCTGTATCAGAGAAGGTGTTTATATCACATTGAAAATGCTAAAAAAAAAATTTGAAATGTCTGCAGGTCCTTTGTTCACAGGTTTGAACCATGTAGTTAATGTGGCAAAGACACATCACACTGTGCTAGAACATTCTCATGGCTTCTTTTCATTGGATTCACAGTTCTAGAGAAAACAGCTGTTCTGATGAAACAAGCATGGCTTTCCCTGGACCACAAGGACAGGAGGTTGAGAGCAACAGCAGCTGCGCATCACTATGTCGACTTTGCTAAGTTCAGCAGTCTCAGCGTTGACACGAGACACACCGGTTGGATTCATCACAGGGCTGTTGTGCAGTTTCCAAGTGGCAGGCAGCTGTTACAGGTACTCCAGTTCCAAGGCATGATGTAGGGCCATGAGGTCTGAGTGACTAGAGATTCTCCAGAAAGGCATGGCATGCTGCAGAGAGGGAGAAGCATGGTGAGGGCAGAGAATGCACCTGGCACAAGGCCTTCCGTCTGCTACGCTTGAGACCCTTGCTGAAGCTATCGGAAAATTATCACCTCATGTCATAGCTGCTAAAAACCAAAGCTCTAACTTTATCCACCCCAAAGAACACTGGACAGGGTTTAAAAATGCAGGCTTGAGCCTGATTCTTTTAAGAGCCTGAAGATATTAAGTAGGTCTTTAGTGTGATTTTAATGTCAGTTCCAAAATATATGCGTGAAATTTTGCCAGAAGCGGTTGCTTTTCAGAAGATGCATTCAGTGAATTTTAATGCTGACAGATTTTGAGTCTGAATTTTATGAGCATAAGCAGTTTTCCTCAGTTGGAAGTATCTTTCATTTTTCTGAGCTTAGCTCTCAAGCAATTATTTTTTTCATTTATTTCTGTTATTCTTCATATTGACTTCAAAATAGCTTCAGCATGTTTCAAAATCTTTGCATGAACATCTCAGGTGGCTTGTGCTTTTGAGTTTGAGAGTTGCTAAGCATAATTTAAATATCAATTTAAATGCTGAGAGTGTTTGAAAAATCTGAATAAATCTTAATTTATATATCATACATATATACTTTTCCTTAAAAAGATAATTGACTTTCACTGAATAAATTTCTGTTTGACCCAGGTGATGGTTTAAAAAATGTAGAGGCTGGATTGTAATTTATATAGTTCTGAAGAATTTTGGAGCATTTCAGACTAAAAATGTGGCAGGAAAGTAATTTACTGTTGATTTCAACAATGGAAACTATCATTCTCATCTGGGTCATTCAGCTGGTAGTAAGATGCAAGTATATTTATTGGCAACGTGCTTGCCTCCAATTATCTGTCAAAGTAATCTATGGCATTGTGCTGGCCTTTCTAGATTGAAGACTGTTTTGGGTTATCTATATAATTTATCCTGCAAAAATAGAATGCTCCAGAAATGAGTACTAAATATCTCTTTGCATATTTTTAGTAAGAGTCTTCATCTGACAACTTTAGATTCTATGAGCCATTGTTGAGTCATTCATTCATTCAGGAATCTTTTCAGTTTACAGACATACTTGGCTATCTCTGCGGGATTTCCAAATGCATATGGCCCTACCCACTCTCTCAGACCATGGGTGAGTAGCAGAAATGTGCAACATTCATAAGTGTTTGTCTATGTCTTCTGAGAGAAGTAGGAGGCTAGACTAATTCATAAGATGGGAAATGCCTGAGAAGAGTGATGGTTAACTAGGTACAAAAGGATGAGCACTCTGATGGCTGTGTGGCTTGGGAATCAGAAAAATGGAAATAAAGGAGAAACACATTGTTAGTATAGAGGAAGAGATTCAAGATACCATGACTGACTGAGGAGGCAGGTGATGCTGGACTTTGGTTAATCACGAGAGTTGTGACTTATCGGGTGTTGTGTCAGGTACTATGCTATGGTATTTTACTAATGAGAAATGGAGGCTTAGAGTAAAAAAGAGGTTCAAATTCTTTCCCATGCAGATTATCGGAAATTAGGTATTTTTCTCAAATAAATTCACTACACACTCAAAAGTTAAAAAAAAAAAATCAGGAAGACTATAGATGGATTTTTTTAAAATGTACCAAATCAAGCTTATCTCTCCATTCTATTTTTCCATACACTTTATAAACACCTTTAAATAACCATTAAACAATAAAATGGCGACAGCTAGGGGTATCCTCAGAAGTCTGCATTGCAAAATGAAGTAAGTGGCAGAGAAATTGAAAAGGAAACAAGTCTAACTGTTTGATGCATGTAAATAAAGCATTTAATTCCATACTAGGCAAGGAACTGGTCCAAATGCTATGTGCTTTGTCCTTTTTGGTGTTGGGATGGATGCTACCCTAGAGCAAGTTAAATTTAAACCTTTACTTTAAATCCCACTCTCTGGAAATGTGACATCATCTATGTCTCCAAATTGGCTTGTTTACTGACACTCAAACATTTTATTCCATTTTTCCATAAATGTTTTATTGCACTGCAAAAAGTTCTTGAGATCCATACACAGGTTTTTCATGTTTATTATGAACATTTTAAAGATCCCTCCTCATAGGCATGGGCTTTACTATCTTAAAATTAACTTTTTTATTGATTACATTGCATTATGTGACACTGTCTCATACTGTTCATACGATTTTTGAAGTATCCTAGTACTACCTGTTGAGGAACACTAAATGCAGTGGTACTAACAACTGCATGGTCAAATGTAAGTTCAATGGATGAACTCTGCCTGCAGAATATAGAAAAGACAAGTCGTCACTGTGCAGTGGTGATGTGCCTATGCCTTTGAGTTAAGCACCATATTTCCATGTCAAAATGTGGCAGACCTTGGGAAGTGTTCCCACCTGAGGACAGTGGTTTCTGTTACTGCCTTCAACATTACACATCTTACAGGAAGGAAAAGGAAGTCCGCCATGGTCAGCAGCTTCCTGCTCACAAAAACAGCAGATTTCTCTAAGAACTATTCATCCTAAGCAGGTCAAACCCTGTGAACAAATAACTACAACCAATATTGCAGTGATATTTTCACTAGCTAAGCACATAGTACATACTTCAACAAGATAATGGAAAAATGGAATCACAGATGAGTTTTTTGGTGCAATTTTTTCACAAAACATGGAAATCGGTTTCATGAAAAAAACTGAAGCTTTCTTCACACGAAAAGACTCAAATTTTACATTTTTTTCAGGAATGATTTGAAGCACCCCTGTATTGATGCAAACATTTATACTAATAGGAGCTTCCCAGGATAAAATTAACAAAAGAAATATTCTTTGTGTGACAAAGTAGGAAAAGAAAAGCACACACTAGAATTATGACAGCTGGTTATATTCTCAATTCTGATATGAACTATGTGAATTTCAATTATTGCATTCTAGAACTCCAGTTTCCTTTTCTGTAAAGGGTTTAATGGAAATGATTGTGTCTAGGTTTATAGCTTTTCTATTAATTGTCTGTTTGGATCACAATTTAGCTATAGTAGATATAAGTTGTGTAACACTTCCAGGAATTGGTATGGTAGGCAGACAAATGCATCTGTTGTCACAATTTCATTAGAATATGATGTAGTGAGGGATTAAGAATCATGAGGATAAATTCATAGAGAAATGTAAGGTAGCTGGGATCATGTTGAATATGAAGAAGGAACTAAGTTGGAGAGGTAGCTGGAAACGCAGATGGACTGTCAGCTAGGAGGAGATATATGTTTAAGACAAGACTGACAGGTGCAATGCACAGGTTGAGTGGGCCAACAGGTTTAGGATACCTGAATCCAGATGGGTATGACATAGGATACTTAACTGGACACTTTCAAACTCTATGCCTAAAAACAGAGTGAACCACAAATCTTACCAGAAAGGATAGTTGGAACTATGATATGTGTACATAATTAATTTAACAAGATTAGGCATTCAAGAAGAAGTGCGAACCAAGACCTAAAGGAGCTCACCTAAATTCATACCCCCTATGGGAAAATCTTTTTTTAAAAAAAAAAAAAGAAGACTTATTTATTTTTATTGGAAAGTTGGATTTGAGAGAGAGAGAGAGAGACACACAGAGAAGGCTTACTGTCCAAATGGCTGCAATGGCCAGAGCTGAGCCATTCTTAAAGCCAGGAGCTTCTTCTGGGTCTCTCCATGGCTGTAGGGTCCCAAGGCTTAGGACTGTCCTTAATTGCTTTCTCAGACTATAAGCAGGGAGCTGGATGGGAAGCGGAGCAGCTGGGATATGAACCACCGCACCTGTGAGTATTTAGCCACTAGACTACCATGCCTGGCCCAAAGTGTTACACTTCTAGGAAATGATGCCACAAGTCTTCCTGGCACATAAGGGCTGATCACTGCAGCTCTGTCTGTAAAAGGAACTTCTGGCAATGTGTAAATGTTCAACCCCGGGGCACTGTTATAAGAGCACTTCTATACAGTGAGATACTGACACAGTGCCAAGGACTGGACATGCAGAGCTCTGTGTACTTAAAGGAAATACATACCAGGACAGAGTGCTCAGTGAAAAAAGCACACAGTGAGAAATGTGTAGTTAGCATTTGTGCTAAAGGAAAAAGCAAATCTGTTTTCATACAAAGACATCACTTCTAGAAAGTCACATGAACACAAATATTTCCCAAATTGTAGAAGATTCAGGAGAAAGATATTGGTAAAGCTTATTAAGAAACTTGTCACTCAAGATTTCTCTTTATTTGTGTCTCTTTTCTAGGCAGCAATGAAATGTCTAAAGATGGAGATGAAAGCCAATCCAAGGCATGGTATATATTATTCATTAAGTATCAATGAATGACCTGACAAGCATCAAGAACAGTGATTGTCTCTATTCTGCTTCAATACAGCAAAAAACAAGCAAAGAAAATTATAAATATTATCTTTCTCCTCACAAGCTTGTATTATCTTCCTGAAAAAACTTAGAATTAGGCATTACTAGTCAAATATATGCTTCATCTTAAGTTTCAGCAAGTTTTGTTGTTACTGTTTAAAATATTTTTTGTGAAAAAGCATACTTTATAAAGCCAAAATGTAGAATGATTTCAATTTTATTGGATGGATAGAAAACACGGCTAACAGACTTTTATTTATGAAACCTTTGTCATTGTGTAGCAAAATGGATGCTTCCCACTTGAGATTTATTTCCAAAATAGTTCTTTGGCAAGTAAGGTTAATTTAGCAAGGATACTTCTACTCTAGATATGAGAACTACATGTCAGCAGACAGGGGACTAATCTTGCTTTTTAAAATTATATATATATATATGTCCAATTATACTTTACTCAAGCCATATTATATGAGAGCATCAAATATTTTGACTACAAGACATAAGCTGGCACAGCACTTAGTGAAGATGCCACTTGCTCGCAGTACCCATGTTGCAGTACCTGGGTTTGAGCTCTGCCTCTGCTCCCATTTCGGCTTCCTGTTGATGCACAGCCTGGATGCAGGTGACGCATCCAGTTTTTGTTATGCGGGAGAACTGCTGGCTTGGCCTGACCCAGCCCCTGCAGTTGCAGGCATTTGGAAAGTGAACAAATAAACGTGTTCAAAGTAGGATGGAAGTAAAAGAACAAGTTGCACAGGCGATAGTACCTTTGTTCTTTTAGGGCAGGGTTCTTTAGGAACAAAGGGAGGCACGACTGGAAACTCCTGCAGGAGATCCTTTTACAGTGAAGTTGTCCCTTTAGGAAAACAGGTATTTCAAACTTTTTGAACATTTCTTAAAAGATTTATCTATTTTTATTGAAAAAGCAAATGAGATTTATGGAGAAAAGGAGAGATAGAGAAAAAGATTTTTCTATCTCCTGGTTCACTTCCCAAGTGGTCACGATAGCTGTAGCTGCTCTAAATCCAGGAGCTTCTTCTGAGTCCCCCACATGGTGCAGGATCCCTGGGCCTTGGGCCATGCTCTACTTAGTTCCCAGGCTACACATAGGGAGTTAGATAAAAAGTGCAGCAGCGGAGACACAAACTGGCACCCTGTAGGATCCTGGTGCTTGTCAGGTAAGGATTTAGCTATCATACTGGCCCTCTTTGAACAATTTTTAAAAATCAATGCTATATTTAGATGAAGTTACCAATGAAAGCTCTAGAACAACACTGGCAAAGAAAATTAAGGCTAACAAACTAGATTTAAATTGACCATGAATGAAACAAATAATTAGCAGAATTAATGACTGATTTTCATTTCTGGGCTTCAAACAAGACCTGTCTCTAGCAAAAGACGTTCTTTAGGGAGCCAAAGGCATAAAGGGAATAGAGTGTTGTATTAGATTAGAAAAGGACCGAGGAGACCAAAAAATGCAATGCAGATTGGTTTTGATTTTATAAAACATTTTAGTGCTCAATTATAATGGATCTTTGTAGCTCTATACACATATTTAAATTGCTAAGGACCTATAGTAATATATCAGCATTACTGTTTTTTTTAAAGTTTGATGATGAATGTAAAGTTGAAAATAGTTATATCTACCATCCCAAAGAAACAGAATTTGTATACTTCAATATTTTTCAAAACATGTAAGTTTTCTTTTGTAAATCATATCATATTTAGCCTATATAAATGCAGTTTATAATTTGAAGACACTTTGTGTTAAACCTTGTGATCAAAGGAAGTAACTGAACTTAAATCCTAGCTTAGCCATGTTCTAGTGGTCTGACTTGGTGAAATTATTCATGTGCCTCAGTTTCCTAACTGCAAAATGGATTGAAGGCTTGGTTCCTCAGAGTTTGTAACAATTAATAGGGCTTCCTGTACCTCACCATTATAACTAATCCTTTTCAGCAT
The DNA here is from genome assembly GCF_017591425.1 of Ochotona curzoniae. Classification (NCBI taxonomy): domain Eukaryota; kingdom Metazoa; phylum Chordata; class Mammalia; order Lagomorpha; family Ochotonidae; genus Ochotona; species Ochotona curzoniae. Next base: position 18,989,407 of record NW_024464939.1, on the reverse strand, counting down.
GGGTAGCCATTGCTTATTTCCTTAAATAATTTTTTTACAGGGAATCTTATTAGATTGCAGATTCTTTTCCTACTCTATTAAACATTCTCTACTTGTTTAAACATCATTGTCTACTGTGAATTATTTAACCCTTAGTCTCTAACTCATACACAAAGAATTGCTATTTTCATGTCAGTTACCTTAAAAAAAGAAAGTTAGATAGGGCCCTATGCGGTAGCGTAGTGGTTACAATTCTCACCTTGAACGTGCCAGGATACCATATGGTGTCGATTCTAATCCCAGCAGCCCCACTTCCCATCCAGCTCCCCGCCTGTGGTCTGGGAAAGCAGTCGAGGGCGGACCAAAGCTTTGGGACCCTGCACCTGTGTGGGAGACCTGGAAGAAGTTCCTGACTCCTAGCTTCGTATTGGCTCAGCTCCAGCCTTTGCGGCCGTGTGGGGAGTGAATCATCAGACGAAAGATCTTCCTCTCTGTCTCTCCTCCTCTCTGCATATCTGCTTTTCCAATAAAAATAAAATAAATCTTCTTTAAAAAGTTAGATAAAAGCTCTTCTTCAACAAAATTGGAAAAGGAAATAAAATATTACTCTGAACCTTCTGAAAAATCTGTGCATTTTACAGGAACACACACGAGACAAAGCTCTTGTGCTAGGGGAGGATGTTGGTGTGTTAGCTGCTACAGTCCAAGGCTGGAAGCTCGGAAGACACATTCCCAGAAACAAAGCACAGAAGAGAACACGGCTGGGAGCCGCTCAGTCCCTCCTTGGGGCCCACGTGGGCCATTAGAGGAATCATGTGTCTGAAGAACAGTTACAATGGCTTTCACTGTTTAAAGTCGGCAATACTCATCTATTGTTACTTTCAGTTCTAATACCAAACCCAGAATTCTTTGAGTTTGGTGAACACAACATGGAAAAACCAAACTTGAGAAGAAATGCACACTTGTCAGCTAAGGGAAAGACCCCACCAACAGAAAGCTGACAGCACTGAGCCACAGGCTGGTTCCTGAAGAAGGCTCGGCTCACCTTCAGTGCCTGTGAGTTTCACTACAGTTACAGGGACAGACCATTCCGTAAGTCACCTCGTGCCTTTTTTTATCCTTTAGGGAAATATGCAAGGATTCCTATGAGGGTGTTAGAGGAGAAAGGCAAAAATTATACTAATTTACCTATAAAAATAAGAAACAGGAGTAAAGTAAAACTGCTAAGATTTAAGGAATTGAAGTCAGAGTCTCAAACAACCAAACCAGAAAATAAGATTCTGAACTTTGATGCTCAGATTTTATGAGTGAACTAGGCACATACACATATAATTAGTAACAATGGCTACCATTTGTTCAATACTTCATGAATAGCAGGCTATGTTTTAAGGGAGCTACATACATCAGCTAAACCTGATCCTCAAAATGGCCTCATGAGCAAAGGAATAGAGATATAAAGGGGTTAAACACTGTCAAAAGTCGCAGAATGAACAAATGGCAGAGCCATAATTCAAAGCCAGGCAGCAGGTACTGTTCACTCTGCAGGCAGGTTCTGAACAACTGGTAGAGGCTTTCCAAGGAAGCATGTGGAAGATTGTAGGCTGCATCTAGACCCAGGGAGCCAAGAGTGAATCACCTGCTGATGCCTCCTATGGCTGACAGCCTCACTAGTCACCTGGGATTCTGCTTCCCAAGTTCATGAAGACCAAGGACCCAGAGCCCTTGAGCTTGTGCACACCCACATTTCAAAAGATCGCTTCACATGTATCCTATCCTGGTTTCAGTGCTTACAGCTCTGCACACATTCAAAAATCTGTTTCTGAGAAACGTTATTCATTTCAGTGACAGAATTATGAGGATTTGAAGACCAAAAGTGAAACCGCATGAGATGCACTCTAGGAGCACTGACCTTTTTCGCTCCTTGTTCCTCTTCCACGCCATCTCCTATGACAACATACACCACTTTTCTTCCAAACCTTTGAATTATCCTTTCAAAACAGCTTTCCTTTCCTAGTGAACAAAAGTCACAGAGTATGTAAAATGAGCAATCCAGTATTTTAGCACTTGAGCTTTTTATATGAAATATTTCCTTCTGTTTCCAAGTCAATATTATCCCATCTGGGCAACGAAGAAGTGTTTTGGTACCACTAGGTAGTACACGGTACAGCACAGTACATTAAAAATTAAGTTCTCTGTGGTGTCCTGTCCCTTCGAAATTGAGAGCTTACATACTCTTTTCCAGGGTGGGTATTTTGTCTAGAGACACTCCATGTTTCTTGACACCCAGCTCTGGCTGCTGGCTGCAGAATCTTGCTAAGACAGACCCTGGAAGGCAACACTGATTGCTCAAGTAATTGAGTTTCCCCACCACTCAGGTGGGGGACCTTGATTGAGTCCACAGCTCCTGGCTTCAGTTTTGGCCTGGTCCCATCCACTGTGGGCATTTAGGGAGTGAACCAGTGGCTGAGAGCACTGTGTGTCTCTCCACTGCTCAATTTAAAAAGAAATAACTCCTTCCCCAAGGACTAATTATTTAAAATGAAGGATCTAGTCACAATCACACTGCAGCATTTGCGGGAAGAAGGACTGTTTATAGTAGCTCCTTCTATTTCCACCCCTCCAGCCAAGGCCAAACAAAAGCATGCAGTTCTGGCAACATACTTTAACTTATCATTAAAAAGTTTCATAATATATCAAACTCTGAAAACAGTATCTGAGCCAAAGACTATTGAGAATATTAAAAAAAAAAAAAAACTGGCTTGGTTTTGTTCAAACAAGAGAAAAAAACAAACATTGGAATTAGTTTATCCCTTTATTTTCAGGTTGAATTAAAAACTCACCCCAACCTCATCTGTTTCTCTGAAATATTTTCATAAAATTCTTCCTGAAATATTAATGTCCGGTAATTTGGGGCACAACAGCAAGACCATGTCCACCTTACTCAGGCATCGAATGTTCAATAAAGCATTTTCTTAGAGGAAAAGTGGGATAAAGGTAACAAAATACCTTTATCTGTCTATTATCTTTCCCATGTCATGACTCAGGTTGGGCTCCCCTGGCGGCTACACTGTCAGCACATCCGTGCAGTTAATGGCAGGCATTGTTTTGTCTTACAGAAGAAACTGGTGTTCCAAGACTTGGTCTGCCAATAAGGTCATTTTAATGGACAATGGGACAGTTTCTAGTCTTCAAATGTGAATGGCTGAGCAGGGCCTGCACCTCTTCCAAATGAGGATCAGATATACACATGAACAAATTGCTTGTTTGCTTAAACAAATGTCTGCTTTATATTTGTATTTTGCACTAAAATCTCTAGTTTGCATCTGACAGAATGAAATAGAGCTAGCCTTATTCAAAGGATGCAATTTCAATGATTCTTTAGTCACCCACTAACCTGTGAAATATTAAATCAGCTTAAGAAATACAAAGTACAGTTTTCACTACAAAACTATACAACCAAAATATATTCATATCATAAAACAGGTTTCCTTCCTCATAATAAGGAAATGCTACATGTTTTTGCAAAATTCTTTTCCTTGTAGAGAAAAATAAAATCAATGTTTAAAGGTAACATTATGGCAGAAAAGCAAAAGTCCTTGTCTATATGCTAACTCCTAAAGATTTCATTGTTATTCTGGGGTCATACAGAAGCTTCTCATGAAAATGAAGAAGCCTTTATAAATAAGATTAATTAGAATTTATTTTGAAGTATGTATTTTATAAGTCTATTTTGTCTGAATGAGTGACACAGCTCTATAAAATGAGTCCTCATCAGCCCCTCCCATGATTCAGGCATTTTGCCTATGTGCAAGCTGGGTTTTCTGCCTGGATCCCCATAGCTCTCTCACTTGATAGCAAAATTAGCAATAATCATAAAGTTTGAATCTGTTCTTCCTGTTAAAAACAGCAGAATAAGAGGATTCAAATCTCCTTTTCAATGTAAAAATTAAAACTCAGTGATAAGGCACAAAGTACCCATTAAAATGCATAATGCTTACTGGCCTATTATTGTATTTTTCCTATTACATTACCATTTTATGATTACCTGGGATTAAGCTTCAACCCACATGACATGCAATACATTCTTTGTATTTTCCTTGTGGGAAGTTAAGCACTATCCCTATTGCATTGCATGATAGGAATTTGTCTTTTCATACGCAAAGAAAACACTGCCACAATCTGTTTTTCTTCAGAACAATATGATCTCTATTCATCAATCATATCACTTAATGTGAACCTGTATTTTTATGGAACATGAGAACATATAACATTTCTGGAGTTAGTAGACCTATCAAGAATTCTATTTCGTGTATTCTTAAGTATTTTCCAATGCTGCATCCTTGGTCCCTGCTTGGGAGGTCTCGGTCATTCTCAAACTCCAGATAGGTGCTGTATTTCTAGCTTGTTAAACCTATGTGATTAGCTCCTTATCCAAATTCAAAAATGAAATATCAAATCTCACATACTCATAAGTTAGTCATACCATATTAGAGGCAGGCACCTACAGGAAACCTGTCAACATTTTTCAAAATTAATAGCCATATATTAGTCTGCAGCATTCAACAAATAGTTACAGAGTATCCACATGTGCTGGACACTCAAGCCTCTATAATGAGGAAGAAAGACACAGTCCTTAACATATTATGGCATGGTTAGGTAAGTCTTATTGAACAAATTGCACACATGTAATAGTTTAGCAACCATTTAGTAAATGTTTTGAGGGAGAAGAAAAGGAAGCATAAAACTTCGAGTGGATGGAAATCAGATCTGTAAGGATTCTACATTTGCCCCTTTTTCTCTAGATGTAGCTTTGAAGCGCTAAACAACCTTTCTCTCACCTATTAGGTTGCTCATCCACTTTCTCCTGGACTTATTAAAATAACATTCACTTCCTTGGAGTAACATACTAGGCCATTTATGATCAGAAACAAGTTTACCTTTCTAGCTTCAGCTTCCATCAATGACCCAGGATCCCTTACAACTCCCTTGTGAGGGAACAGCTTTGAATTTCCCTGTTTATACTTAGTCTTTCTATACCCAGCTCAAATGACATTTCCCCCACCACCCCCAGCTTTCACTGACCCTGATCCACTGCCTCCTGCTGAGTAAGAGTGAGTGATTCCTTAGTCCCAACCCCAGGAGAATTCCCTACGGAGCAGGAAAGCATATGGACCCTAGGGTCAGAAAAACTTGTGACATGAACCTTTAATCTTACCATCTAATTATTTCAACAATTACATAAGTGTCAGAACTTTGGTTTCCTCATTTGTAAAATGAAAGGATTGTAAAGATTCACCTCAATATGTAAAATGCTAAGTACAGCTCTGGGCATCTGGCAGATGCCTGTCATCATAGATTGTAGTTACCTAGATATCTGCTTTCCGTAGTAACAACGATCACATCTCTTCTAATCTCGTCTTTAATTCTATCATGGTTTATAGTCTAAGCTTCAGAATCTTTCTTTCATCTATGTTTCCCTCCTGTAAGAAGCCGAGTTGTCTTGTTTTTGGTATCACGCACACAAAAAAATGGAAACTCCACTATTTATATGTATTGAATCAAAAGCAAAGCCAAAATGAAAACCCCCTTAAATAACAAAGCTGTTATTAGAATTGTTCCATTTATACTGTGTATAGTTCCATATTAATGTTCAACTTGCTTATAATTTTGTTAGTATCACCTAAAAGAATAAAAATATGATAACCAAGAATTGATACTAGCTTACTATGCCTAACGGTGTCTAATGAAGTAAAAATTAAAGCTTCAGCTATATAAAATATGCTTCATAAATCTCTTGATGTCTAAAATTTGAAAAAATTCTAGGTTTCTGACCTCTCCAGTATAGTTGTCTGTCAAAATGCCCTGAAGGAAAAAAGCCTGATTGGGGGAAGAGGAAAGCAACTCACCTATTTTAGTTGCACTATAAATATTTTCTATTGGAAATACAATTCCTAATCCATACAATAGGACTTTGGCCAATGCCGGGATGAGCTGAGTAGTTGTAACTAAAATATTCACACAGTTCGTCCTACAACAACAAAAAACAAAAATTAAAAAGACTTTTAAAAATCTTTAAAATGAACAAACATGAGCTGGAGCCATATTGTAGCAAAATCCCCATGGGGAGTCTCACCGGGAGTGAATGAGCGACAGGGCTTTAAGGGCTAGTGTCAACCAGGAGTCCGTCAGGGCTTCAATCTCAGCCCTCAGCTGCAACCAAGCTTCCCTCTTAGCTGGACCAAGTAGACCTGTGGGTATCAAAGCACACAGTGAACTCCTTCTTTACCCACCTTTAAATAATAAATACCTAAAAGTACTCCCAAATCCTACCTCAAGGTTTCAATACATAAGATGCTATGTTGATATTATATAATGAAAGATAATATTGCACATATGATCATTCAGTTGATAAGTATTTAGTGTTTTTAAAGGGAACATCTGATTTTGCATTTGAAACATCCCTTCTTCCAGTTGTGGAAGTCACCTCTCTGTGGGTGACTTTCCTCCATTCTTGTCACCCCATGTTATGAACACCCCATGAACTGATCCCCCTTCCTGGCATCCCGGGTGGGTGCATGTTGTTAGCTTGATTGGCGTAAGCAAGCCTTAGAGCTTTTGCCTTACCTACTCAGGAAGACATTTCTCTCACTCATTAAGCATGTGCTAAATCAAAAAAAAAAAAAAACTCCTGCGTTTACTGGTAGTCGTTATGCCACCTCTCCGCAGGGCTTGTCCCAGAATGACCCCATCCAAAAGGATAGAACAAGTTTTTCTGATGGCATCATTTGAATATCAGGATACAGCCATGCTGGAAACAGATATCACCCCTATATTTTTATAATTATGTCAAGATAGTTCCTTTTAGCACAAAGTCATTGGGACAATTCCAAGCCACAATGCAAATCACAGTATCTGCTCATTGAAAATCTTTAACAACCCATTTTGTGATGACCAAGGGTTGCCAATGCTATCCCATCTGGTCAACTGTAAGAAGTCAAGAAACTTGGTTTAGGTCATCCACTAAGTAATGGAGCCAGACTAATGATATTTCAGTCACTAAATCACAGCAGAAAAACTGTGAGATGTAACTGCCCTCGGATACCTATTATATCCCAAACAATGTGATTCAAAAGTGTGGGTCCTTCCAGAATTCTATCTAGACTGTCTCGATTAACCCATAAAGACACCTGGATTGGTCACTTGCCTCCCACATTGTTTTTGTAGGTGTTGTAGATCTCTTTCACTCGTCTGTAGCGGAAGGCCAGCTTTCTCATCCAGTCCACACCACCCCGGACACCAGTTGCCAAGCATAAATTAGCACTGGTGGCTGCAGCAGGAAAACCATCTGTTCCAAAGTTATATGTGCTATTTAGATGCAAGAAAAGCCCAAAGTTAACCGAACAGCAAATTCATCTTAATTAGCCAAGCAAGTAAACTACAAAGGGGGAGGGGATCACTTCCTGTGTCATTCTGCTAACCTTAGGTCTTGTCCATTGTCATCTGAGGAAACATCGTCTATATGAACTTGGTCACATTCCTGAAATGCAATTAAAAAATGATACATGTCAACTTTTAAAAAGAACTGGAGTATTTTTCAACTGTGTTAATCAGTAGGTGGCAGTCTTGTTAAGTTGACTTTTAGAGTTCCACTACAAGAAACAAGCAACGTCATTAATGGCTACTGTATTCTGCTTCAGAAGACACATTTCTATGTTTAAAAAGGAAAGTGATTGAAAACAATTAGTGTGTGTGTTCCAAAACCTTAGGTACCTTAAGGATCATGCCGCTTGGAGCCGATTCAGTCAGTGCCTGTGCGTAACTGGAACCAGACATTTTGGTAAATGTAACATGCTAGAAAAATTAAACCTGATGCTAACTGCCAATGAAATTATGACCTCTGATTGCTATTGAGCCACACACCAACACAGCCTGAGGCCAGTGTGCGGAGCAGCCCAGACAAAAAATCTGTTCCTGGTTTGCCATTTATGTGAGAGATGTGCATTGATTCTTTGTGTGTATCTATGTGCATAGGATTTTTAAAAAAAGAAGAAAGAAAGAATCAGGACACTTCAAAACACCTAAATAAAAATAATCAAACCATGCAGCGTATTTTACTGTTTTACATATTCATTAAAATGGTAATTTATGAGCTTATTTTACAAAATATTTTAAACACACCTGACCTTTTTAAACTCAAGTAATGTGTAAATGGTTTAGAATAGGAGACTTAAGCTGTGAGTCGAATGCATGTATGCGCACCTGTCTGCTCAGGAGTGCTCCTATGTATCTTACCACTGAATCCCCAGCCCCTGGCATAGCAGTGAAGAGTAGGCACTGAGTAAGCATTTGTGGAATGAATGAAGGCATACTAACTCAGAGACAGACAAGGTCACCCGACCAGAAACAAGCAATACCCCTCCTCAGCCTGCTTGCTCTCAGATTTCAGTCATATTCTCTTTGCAGTTGGACTCCAGCTACCCCAGAGGCTGTTTGTAGATTTATTTCCATCAAAGTCTTCACTTAAAAAATTTCCAGACGCATATCCTGTAGCTTAAAAAGTCACTTCTGCCTCAACCTCCAGTCATATATCAGATATGGTTAATTTTATAAAATCTCATCTTTGTAACACCTAACATTCAATTTTGTAACAAAGATAACATAGGTAAAATACTACAATGATTGAAGGTGTATTTTTATGTTGCCAGTTCCTTCTGAACAAATTCATCTCTCTCTCCCTCTCTCTGGATTTGGGAGGAAAGGAGGAGATAGAAGTGGAAAGAAACTCAAACCAGCTGTTCCTTAACAGAATTAAAATCGTGACCCCCCAACCTCTTCTTTAAAGCATCTCGTTTCCAGGCAGCTCTCTCCCAGCAAGCAGCAAGTTCCAAGGAGGAAAAGACTTTGACCTTGTAACCCTCCCCTGCTCTCCTGAGGTCTATAACCTCTGATAAGAATAAAGGAAAAGCAAGTCTAGGAGCCCTCACATGCTGACTGTGAATTTAACATTTCAAAAATAGGTCATTTTTGGAAAACACTTTTGGGGACTCTCAGAGTGATTAAGTTAATCCTATTTTAGAGGACAAATGATAGTTGTTTGTGTTTTCAATAACTTACTTACTGTAGGTTTAAAATGTCACTACAGCATGAGCTGAAATTTCTATTTATCCAGAAATGCAAGTCTCTCTCATTCCCTTGGTAATCTTTCTTAGATCTCTCCCGCACCACCACCAAAAAAAAAAAAAAAATCCAAAAAAACCAGTCAACATACCATGATAGAGAAATTTTCTCTCTTGTGAGAACAAAGAGGAGGAAGTTGAGAAAGCAGAGAGGGAAAGATGCTAAGAATTTAATTCAAGTAATCAAAGCTGACCTAGAATTCTGTGGTTAATTTCATGGGTGGGAAGAGTTCTTTGGGAAAACAGGGTGTTAAGATGCTTAACCTAATTTAGGTGCAAATCTCCATTACTCACAGAGAAGTCAGTTATCTTCTGAAGTCTGTTAATGACTCCATTGTTGCAATTGTTCTTTCACATCCTGTATTTATTTTCTCCTGCTAGCTTTATAGAAACCCTTTTGTTCCCAGGCCAGGTCCTTATTTGAAGTACTGGGGTCAACACTGTGATTAGCTCTAATTAAGTGTCAATAGCTCTAAGCTTTTACCTGGAGATAGGCAACTCTAAGCCTTTACCTGCAGATGGGAAATTCACTTCACAGTGACTTGATTAAAGCAAAGTTCTGTGTGATGGCAACAAGAAAGTTCCCATTCTTTACCTGGACAGTTTCTGTGGAATGATTTTAATGAAAGGAGACTTCAAAATGAAAAGTGGTTTTTAAAGGACCCAATTAGCACCTTTGGGAACAACAACAACAAATCATTGAAATGTCCATGTTAAATGCATCCTGTGGAACTGACCCTTACTTCACAGTGCACAATGGAAACATAATTCAGAATTCCTTTCAAGTTTTGTATGAGCTTACAAATGCCTTGGGAAATGTGCTTTTACAAAAAAAAAAAAAATACCTGTTCATGAGAAACTACAATAAAACTCTTGATGTTGACCTATTGTAACAACTTGGATTCCTACAAGAAGAGAGGACATTAAATTCTGCAATATTGTGCTGCAGAACTGTGGAACTAGCTAATTTTCTCAAGTGGGTTTGCTCCCTATTGAGAACTTAGTCTCTTTTTGGAGGGCAAACTTACTTTCTTCCATCTTTTAGAAGCCGTGTAAATTTTGGTTTTGTCTTCTGGACTTGGTAGGTATTTAAGTTTCCTAATTTGCTTTTACATCTAGAAAACCAGAGGAGCAAAGTGTGATTTAAAAACTCCACGGCTTTAAGCAGAGGTGGCTCTGGCCACAGCAGTAGTGAGATGTTGGAAGATTCATGCTATAGACATGGAAGTCCACAACAGGAGCCTGATATATTTCTAGGTGTCAAAACATGAGAAGGGTTTCAAAAACAAAACAAACAGAAAATGTTTTAAGGAAAAACTATGCACTAGTATCAATTTTTTTCAGGCCAAAATAAATGTACCTTTTCATTCCACTTTTGTACTGACTTTTTATAGTAGAATCTCCCAAAACTCTAATGTGGTTCAAATTATGCAGAAAGCAGGACATGGACAATTCCATGGCAAAGGAAGTCTTTGATTTCAAAAAGAGACCATACTTGCTGAAAAGGTTCTTTGAAAATGAACTTTCAAGGAGGATTTAAGAAGGTAAAATCTGTATTGCAGCCTTGTAAAACATTCACATTTCTAGGAATCAGAGGTAATGAGTCCACAGTGGTGGGGCAGGGTTGCCAGAGGGATCCCAACTGCATTCGGATACCTGGCCTTGGACCTCACTGGGGACAGAGGTAAATGATTCCAAAGATGCCAGATAGATGCTGCCCTCGCGTTAATCTGAGCTAGCTAATGGGTGCCTTGATCAGGAAGGTGGCCATTCAGCCATGTAATGGGGTTACTTATTAAGAGACTACTATCTCCTAGGTATTGTTCCAGATGATAAAGCTATAGTATTTACCAAAACAGATTAAAAAAAGATCATTGCCCCCTGGGAACTAAGGTTCTAGAGGAGGAGGCACAAACAAGAAAACATGCTAATTAAACAAAAATCCTGAGGTGTCCTAAAACTAATGACAAAGCACGGAGGGTGGAGGTGGTAGGATAAGAGATGTTAATCAGTCAACAGCCGTAGGGCAAAAGCAAGGCAAGGCTATTTAACCTTGGGTTAAATCCCATCACAGCCATCTTCTAGGGCCAGCATACCTTGTTTATAAATAAACCTTCTTGATCTGTTTGTCCCAACCAATCTAGAAGCCACAAACACTTCTTATGAATGCCCTTCCCAGTTACCTTCTTTCAGTTTAGCTAATGTAGGATCATTGCAAGCAACATATGTCACTCTTCTGCAAGTTTTCTAGAAACAGTCTTAGTTCTATATCTGGTGGTCATCTTCCCAACGGCCATCTCACCTTGTCCCTGGTAGTTTTTGGAAACTTGGCTTGTGACCTGGTTTTTAATTTTGGCTGCCATCTGTAGCAATTCCAAGAATCCTTTTATTTCAGAGATTCAAGAGGCTGAACAATGTAAAATGTACAGTATGTTGCACAGTGGTAAGTGATAAGGAGGGAAAATACAGCAGGCAGGGGCCCAAATTGGTGCCTGGGGGAAAAGTCTTCCTGGCAAAGGAAACGGAAAGAGAATGTTTAAAGGGCCTGGGGCAGGATGTCTGGTGTGGTGAGGTAGGAAGAGCAAGGGGGAGAGAGGTTTGCAGCTCAGAGCAAAGAGCTGCTTTGCCAGGGAAGCAGTGGCCAGGTCATCACTCCCTGCCCTCAAGGCACTCTCAGGTTAGCAGACAAGAGAGAAGTTCATTAACTACACCTGTGATAGATTAATCATAATTATGGTAATTGCTGTAGGCCCCCTCCCTCCTCTCTGGGATGAGGGTTCTGCCACTCCATGGCTGATATAGAGTTCTCAAACTATGTTTTGCTAGGAGAGGAGGGCACATCAGAGCACTTATGTGCTTGTAGCAAGCTCACGAACTGAGGAACAGTGGCCAGCTAGGAATGACTCACAGGTGATGAGCTGCGGTGACAAAAATAAGGCAGCTTCCTGGGATCAGATTTGTCCATGCTAGATCTCTAGCTTCAAGCAACTGTGAAGAAGAGGTAGTGACATTTCCATAGAAAACTCTCATTCCCTCTGGGAACTAATCCAACTTAGAGATGCCATGGGGCTCTGTGGACTTAGCTGGTTCCTGAAAGGTAAGACAAAGACTCTTGAAGACTACATTTCTCTTATTGTCAAATCACAGATGTGAGAATTGGTTTGAAAGTCGGATAAGGGATCTGGGGAAAGAGGAGATTTTTTTTTTTTTTTTTTTTGAGAAGCAGAAAGACATAGTGTTCCATCAGGTTGTTCATTCTCCAAATGTCTGCCTACTTAGTCAGGACTGGGCCTGGGCAGAAGCCAGGCACTTAAGCCAGGTCTCCCACAAGGGTGGCAGCACCGAGTCACAGAGGCCTTCATTGCTGCCTCCTAGCGTCTGCACCTGTCAGATGCTGAAGACTGCACTGCAGCCTGACACATGTGCTGAAATCAGGGACCCTGCTGTGGGGTACACATGTAAGAACCAGCACGCTAACCTCCAGACTAATGAGCTCAAGAGTTCTTTATCTATTTTTGTTGATACCAAAGAAAACAAAATGAAAAAAAAAAAATTGCAGAAGCATCAGCAACATGTTTGCATAAGGATTTGGTGCCTATTCAACAGTAGGGGAATGTCTACTCATAACTGACATGCTATTTACTCATCTCTTGCATCTCTATCTGCACGGGTATACCCTAAGGAAGCACAAAACAAAATTGAGATAATTATGCTCAAACTTTGTTAGGGAAAGTTTACGTTTAACTGCCATACTTAGGCATTGCTGAGGCTCTGTTCCCATCCGGAGGTTAGGCTCTTTTTGTTAAGTGGTAAGGCACCAGGGATGCATCATCCCTACATTCCTGATTACCAAAGCACCCACTGCTGACACAAGTGGAGCCCTGGTAGGGAACCTCTTCCTTCCCTGAAAGCAGTAGCAAACTGCCACAGGAAGAGCCATTTCCTAAACTTGTGGTCCAGCACTACATGCCCCGCCCCCCAGACTTCCATTTCTTACACAGTTGAATCTATGGTAAAAAAAAATCTAAGTACAGGTTGACTTTCCTTTATTGGAAGTTCTTCAAATCAGAAGAGTTTTGCATTATAGAATACTTTGGATTTTGGAATATTTGTGTAAATCTCTAATCTGAAAATTCAGAATTGCTCTGGATTTGGAAATGTTTTGAGTGCCATAAAAAGCAATGTATTTCACAGATAGGAAAAATGAAGACTTGCAAATGCTAAGTAATATTGCATACCGAGAAACTTTGTTTTGGACCAGTAACTCACATTTCCTTCCCACTCTCCTTCAATCTCACACAATACAGCCATCGCCCACTCCATATGCTGGTCATGACCACGGTCCTCCATTGCTCATCAGTTGTTCTGAGTCCAGAGGATGAAAACTCTGTCTTGTCCTTATATATGCTCCTGATATCTGTGTCTGATGTTGGTGACCATGGCCCCCTCTCTTGGCCTGGAGCTTGGAGGAGTGTCCTCCACTCTGCAGTGCAAACCACAACCCTTGCTGTCATCACCAATCTTTAAATGATTGGTGTTTTAGAGGGAAATCACCATGGAGGGAGATTCGAGGTCCAGGAATGTGGATCAGGCCATGATCGAGACAGGAGAAGCAGAATCAGGACAGATGCCATCATCTGTGGGTGATATTATCATGCTAGGCTCACAGGTACCAGCATGCAAACCTTGTCATTAACATACCAGGCTCCCACAACCACCTTCTAGATAAAATACTACAAATCAGGCAACCCAGACTAACCCTTGCCCGCTTTCCCTCTATAGGACACAGCCTCTACTTCACAGAAAAATAAGTAACATGAGCAAGTATCCGTGACTAGCTACCTTCAGCTCACAGACAGCTGAGCACTCACAGAGTTGAGGATGCTTGCTGAGACAAGTGGGGGAAACAGGCAACACATGACCAGCTAAATCCTTGTTCTGGGGCAGGCAGGCAGGCAGGGCATACAGCCACCTGGGATATGATCTCCCAGCCCTAAGCGGCAAAGGCATATTTGCTTTAGAACTCTGTGATTCTGCTTTTGGGGTCCCTTCTGTCATTATTCTTGGCACCATGACTCAAGCTGACCTTTCTCTGATCCATCATCACCTCTGGACTTCGAGGACTGGGCCATAGACATGTTCTTTTGGATCAAGCCCCAGGAATAACTCAGATTTTGTACAGGGGCTCATATGCAAAATATTAAGTGATGGCAGAATTTTCTTGCAAATATTTATTCTGCTTTGATACTGCAGTGGTTTTACTTTCCCCCAAGCCTTTCACTTGTACTGTAATTATGTAAAAACACACCATACAGATCAAGCAAATTGGTGAAAGTTAATAAGGAGAACTCTAACAGTTGCAGTGGATCTTACTGTTTGAGCCAACTAGAATGACGTCATGGCTAGCGCACTGATGCTCTCCATCTAGGAACCTGAACTAGAATCACAAACTCTGAGTCAGACAGAAGCCTCTGAATAAACAGAGACCTCAGGAAGGCACTGAGGCCATTTGCATGCCATGAAAAGGAATACCATGAAAGTTATGAATGTGTCTTTGCAGAAGCGCAGTTGGCAAGGGCAAATTCCGCTGATGAAGGCTGTATCTCCTGTGCATTCCAAATTTACCATGAAAAAACCAACACCACACTGCTAACTAATTGCTTCAGTATTTTCTTTTACAAAGTAAAAGTGGAAAGGGAAAAAAAAAAATACTGGAGAACTATTTCCACTGTGCGCTTATATCAGAGCCTATTAAGATTGGTTGGCATTGACCATGGCAAAGGAAATGATAAATGGTTTTGTTGCCCGCTCCTAGGCCATCAGGCAATGGCCTCCACGGCTTTAACCTCCCTGTTGAACATTACAGACATGTGTTTGGAACCTTTTGGCATTTACAAGGTACTCAATAGACGGATTTTTCTTATTTCCTAAACTAGAAAAAATACTTCTGGTACTTTAGAGACATAGTCACTCAAATTGTACCATGGGTTTACATGTAAGTGAGCAGCAAGACTTGTATGGGTACATCTCCTTGTGGATGTCCCTGTTCTGTCCTATGCTTCACAGGACTCAAGAGGTGGACTTACAGAGTGACCAGTGTCTAAGTGAGAGAGGCTTTCAGGGAACATTTTCATGGTAGAAATAACTCGTCTGCCTAGATACTTCGATAACTTCTTCGGGAAAACATGGAGAAAGGGGGCATGCCAAGAAAGCATCTTCATGATTCAGTAAGGAGAGGGAGGGCAGACAGAGAAGAAGCGAGTTGATGGAAAAGATGTGAAAAACTCTGCTTCTAATTAACTGATGATTGGCTCTGGTCAAGTCTAGCCTCTGCAGTTAAGAAAACCTGGCCATGGATTGATACATTTGTAAAAACCAGGGTTTTGCTTGTCCATTTCACTCTGTGAAAACAGGACTGCCCAAATGTAACTCCAAAATGCATCCTAAAAGTGTCAAAGCCCTCTTTGTTCTTTAAAGTGTGAGAGTCTTCCCTTACCTAACACTGCACGTATCTACGTTCCAACATTAAACGACTCTTCTGAGAATGGAGCACATCCCTGTAATCTTTCTTACAGTGCACTGTTACAATAGTCCTGTTATAATCATGGTTAATTTCATACTGTGCATAACTGATAAATCAAACTATCATAGATACGATGTCTAAACATAGGATATATCACATAGATTGTGCTTGGAGCTGTGTGGCTTCAGGCACCCATGGGCGTCTGGAATCAGAGTCTGCATAGGTAAGGTGGAAGCACTGCAGGAGTAAAGGGGAGCTTCAGGGTTGCTGGACACCACTCAGCCCAGGCTCACGGCCCTGTGAACCTGAGTGCTGAGAGTGGAGAGGGAGTGAGGTTTACAATCTGTTCACACTGCCGCAGAGTGCATGTGGTGACTTGCTTTTCTTCCATCATGCTTCGTTGTGGGGAAGTGTGCAGTTCACCCACAGCTAAGGCATCAGTGAATGACTGAGGGCATTTTGAAATTTCCTTGACTGGAGAAGTAGGAGTTAAGGAATGAAGACACACCTACACAAATCTATCTTTGAGAGCCCCCTCTATGTTACTCTCCTGCACAGCACTGGAACCAACACAGAGTTCAAGTCCACATCTAAATAGCTGTGTGCATTTCCATTGGAAGAGGATGACACAATTATACAAGCCAATGGGAAAATTGCATTTCCAATCAGAAACTGAAGAGACATTTTAGCACCTATTTTTGCAAGCTGTAGTAAGATATAACTACAAATTGCTATACTATACTCAGTTTTTAATGCTTCCATCTTGCTTACAAGACCAATGTTTTACTACAGTGAAAATTAAAATACCTTTTGGGAATTATCTAGGTAACAAAAACAATTTTACTGAAATTATGTTTGCATTAACAAGGAGACTTAAGTGCCTTTCTAGAAACTCAAGATTTGAATTATAACAGCATTACCAATGGTACGACATCAGCTACTTTTATCTATATTAATATTCTTAAAATAGTGTATAAAATAGAGTATAAAGTTTTACAAAAGGCATGTCACATTAGTATGATAAGGGAAAAGATAAGTTGTCGGCCCATGTATAAGCTAAATGATGGTGTATGTATACGGCTATAGTAATTATTTCAGGTCATTGAGTAAAAGTTTCTAGGATGCCTAATGTTATTGATAACTGGTGAAAATATTAAAACGTAGTTTTCAAAAACTTACTATTTTATGTTAATCTTTTTAAACATACTTATGCAAACTTGAGATGTCACTGACATGTGGTTTGCACATTCCCTATGGAATCACGGATACTTCCTTCTTCAGTAGTAAAGTGTTGCTGAACATGATACAGCAGTCTCACTCAGCTTGGAATTAGCTCTCACCATGAACATTTTTTTTAACCACATGATTATATTAAATATATTTGTCTTTATTCACTCTTTCAACCTCAGAGTGAGGAAAGGAATGTTTCACTTAATGAAAGCCAAGAAGAATTGAAAATAAACATTTACAACAAACTGGGTTTATTTAAATTGTTCAACACAGTCTCTAAAGGGAATGGGTTAATTTATTTAATTGATAATTATAGTAGGTATTGAGTTTGACCTAATGATATTACGATATGTAATTTTATTTACTTTTTTTAAAAGATAAGTATATAATGAACACTTAATATGCTACACAATAAGGTTTGTTTTTGCATTGCATAAGCACAAGGAATTTCCGTGCAGTCCATGCCTTTATCACGGATAATGTCCTCAAAGCTTATGTCCAGGCTTGGAAGAACTTCATTTATGGCTCAGCAAGTGCAAAAGGATACAGCCCATCGCATTTTTACAAATTTGTGTAAGGACAATGACACTATCACATACTTTTAACTAAAACTTAGGACACTGCATGCATGTTCAATAATATCCTATGCACTATACAACTGTATCCTTAAAGGAACCCATATTTTAAGTTGCAACCAGTAACCTAATGTATGAAGTTAAAAGACTATAGACACAAATTAATGTGCAAAATATTTAGTATTCACAGCCTTAAGAAGAAATAAACCGTGGCCTCCCTGTAATACAATGATCATTCTTTTGAATGGTGAATGAGAACTACTTGTAAGAAGAGCCTTTCATTTACTGCTGAACTGATTTCTCAATTTTCAGTGGGCTTGCTCATCATTTTTCCAAACACAATTTGTCACTGGCAACAGTCAGTGTTCTTTGTAACTCCTGTTTCCTTTCTTTTAGATCTATTAGCCCTGCTGAGAGCATCCACCAAAGACGAATTTTTCATAGTGACACCAACTCTAGGCTTGCTGTGAATAATCACATTCTCATAAAAATCATTCTTTTTATTGAAAACTTGCTGCCAGAAGCATGGAAAAAAATATCCAAAGCAGAGACCTTTAATCCTTTCCTGCAGCCCCTTCCTTTTAACACTCATTGCCATTCAAAACGGACCACAAACCAATGCACGCATGCAGTATTTCATGATAAACTTTAATTTACACAGAAATGTGTTTTTGCTCTTATATAGGATAACTATAAGCTGCAATATTAAATGAATCTTTGGTAGAGACATTTTTTATACCAATTGTTTGCAAAAATAAGCACACAATTAAGTTCTAGTCTATCATTTCATGTATATAGACTCATCTTTTCTTAAATGCAGACTCTAAGTCCATACAATATTGAAATATATAGTTTCACAGACTTGCTCTTCGTAAGCTCCTCCTCCCCTCTTTTTGCTGGGGTGGGAGTGAGGTCACAGGCTACAAAATTTAAGAGAATAATATATTAACTTCATTTAACTCTTACTCAAAATATTAAATGTATTTTAGATGCTAAAATAAAAAGATCATCAAATTTTTACCCAAAACTGTGCAGCTGAGAAGAAATCATGCTTTACAAAGTCCCCAGGAAGTTAGTTAAAAAAAAAATTTCCTGAGCCAAGGTTCTCTCTGTCTTGGGATTATTACTGATTCAAGAAAGAAAAATATGCAGAACCGGACGTGGGCACTTAAAAAAAAGGTTCCCTGGGAGCTGCAGGAAGGGTTCCATCATCACCTCCTCCTGCTGGCTGCCTTCGGAGGGAGGGGTCTGGGCCTTGGAAGGGCACTTCCTCGCTGGAAGCCTCCCTCTCCTCTTCCAAGTCTGAAATTCCACCACCCCTGAACCAGCTCTCCCAAATCCCTTTTCCTTAAAACAAAGACTGCAGGGCAGGGGGCGGGGGATATGGAAGCTCCATTATCTGGGTGTAAACTGTTCCATCAGATAGGTGTCTCCCAGCCTGGTGAGGCCCCGTATGCCCCAAATCATTCATTCATTGCAGGGAAACATGGCATTGGTTTCCTGAAAGAAAAACTGGGACAAAATCCTGAGATCTTCACTGCCCACAAAACACTCCTTTCGTAGGAATTAAATATCTGGAGATACAAAGAATCATGCTGTGGTTATTCAGGAAAAGACTATACTATACATGATTGATGTAGCTGGAATAGTATATATGTTATGTGTTAACCAGTTATATCACTAGCAAATATATGTTTATTCATTTCTCTTGCACCCAACCAACAATGATCAGATACCTATTTATATACCAACATCAAGGGCACCAAAAAGAAATGAGATGCACAACCTGCCTTGCATGCTTTGTCAGCCTGGGGGGAGCCTGCAGGAACTGGGTACAGAAGTGTTACCTACACTTTCTTCTCAGGGAAAATACTCAAATTCTTGCCAAGCTCTCCTCCTCTCATCCCGCTTTGCTCAGCACTTTTCTGATACCATTTCCTGAAAGTAATTTGGGAACACAGGGGCGCTTCAGAACATTTATAGGAAAATGGATGGCAAATATATGTTTATTTTGATGCAAAAAATTCTTGTTGCCCATGCAGGTTCCCCCCAACCCTCGCCCTGGGGAGAGGGGACAGCCTCCAACTTGGAGTGTAAGCTCCCTGGAAGGATGGGGGAGGGGGAGCAGGGACTGCCTGTTGCTTCTGTTTCTGCTTCTCTTGGTAGAGGCATTGCAAAAATCTACATTGGGGACAACTTAGTTCTTTTGCAACTGAGCCTTCCAAAATGCCTGTAGTGCCCGTTCCTCATATCCCACCAGGAACCGTGTGC
This sequence comes from Ochotona curzoniae, assembly GCF_017591425.1. Lineage (NCBI taxonomy): Eukaryota > Metazoa > Chordata > Mammalia > Lagomorpha > Ochotonidae > Ochotona > Ochotona curzoniae. Next base: position 18,969,653 of record NW_024464939.1, on the reverse strand, counting down.
TTCTGCTGGGCTAGGCTCACCCAACCTGCCTCCACTTCCTGCCTTCACCAAACAGAAGTTATGACTACTGCTTGCTGGAGTAGCTTCTTCTTTCTTCCCCTCCCTTTCAGGCGAAGCTCCTCTGTTAAGCCTGTTCAAGTTCCTTCTGCTTCTCCATCCACACTGTAAAGCACTGTCAGCATCACATTAACTGCCATCATCAAGAAGTGATCTAGTGTCAGTCTGAGTTATCTGTGTCACCTGTTTTTTCCAGGTTGACTATTGATGGCTAAGCCCACGTGGTCTAAACACAGAGCTTCTTGGTGTCCTCTTCCAGGAAATAAACTCTAAAGGAGGAGACTGTTTGTAATGTACCTTCACTCTCTTATTTCCCGACATTCTGATTTAAAACATTCTGATTTTCAACAGCCAGGGTTGGCAAGGCCAAGCTAGCCAGAAGCTAGGAACTCAATCTGTGAACCTCACGTGGGTCAGCAGAGATCCAGCCCCAGAGCTATCACCTGCTGCCTCCCCAGGTGCACACCAGCTGGAAGAAGAATCGCAAGCAGAGCCGAGACTGGAGCCCAGACATTCCTACATGGCTACAGATGTCCTAAGTGGATGTGTCTTAATTCCGAGGCTGTCAAGTGCATATTCCTTTTATTAATATTATATTAACACAAATGCTACTGAATGTAAGCTTTTTTCAGAATTCAGTTATGAACAAATTGATGCCCCAAGGGGAAACTGAATTAGTGTTACTGCTTTTTTGTCATTGAAGTGTTACAAGTTGGTAGTTTTATCAAAGTAAATTATTTTGTCTGATTATAAACTAGTATATACTAATAGAGAAAACTCACACACTGTAGAAAAATACGAAATAAATCAACTCCAATTCCATCCCTCAGAAGTAACCACTGGTAACCTGTTTCTTGTTCTTCTGGGTGCTCTTTCCATTTACCCAGTTTGCTCAGTCCCTCACCTGCTTCACGGAGTACCCATTCTACCTGTGCACACACTCGGAGAGGCAGAAAAAGGGCTGGTGCAATGGCACAACAGGACGAAGCTCCTGCCTGCTGGCTTCAGCCCAGTCCAGCCTTGGTCTTGGTGGCCATTTGGGAAGTGAACCAGTGGATGGACGATCTCTGTCTCTTTCATATAAGTGTGTGTGTGTGTGTGTGTGTGTGTGTGTGTGTGTGTGTGTGTGTACTGTTACTGTGAATTAAGTAAAATTTAAAAAAAAAAGAAAGAAAAGTAGATAAACCTGAAAGAATTCTTGTAGCTATTGTCCCTTCTACTCAACTTTGAGTAATAAAGACTTCATTTGTCAGTTAATCAGTTATACAGAAAGCTGTTTTTAAATTGTTTTGCATTTTTCTCTCCTCTACATATTCCATATTTGTTTTTGCTCAGCAATGGCTCGGACAGTTTCCTATATTTTTGTGGACTGTTTCCTTTAGCCTGAAAGCAATAGTGTCAGTTCTTACAGTTCCATTTTAAGCAGCAAAAATAACACTTGTTACTTGGTGGTTGATCCACAAATGCTGAGGGAGGTGAGTGGTCACTGCCATGATTGTGCCTGCACAGATTTACAACATTCACTTACTTCCTTGGTGTGCAGTTCATGTATTTTCCTTGCTTATTAATCACTCAGGTCTCCCAGTGTTGCTCTATATATGCCATTACTTCAAATCTCTTCTCAAAAGCCTGCCCTGTGCAGCAGTTATTGAGTCCTTTGGTGGTGATTTTACTGCCACCCTTACTTGCTTAACAATCCTCCCAAACTTCAGAGCCCACTCTACTCCTTTGCATGCCCCCGCCCATCCCTAGCGTCACCAGATGGCATGTTCCTTGAGTACAAGTATCTTTTTTCGTTGCTTTCTGTTATCTGCAAAAACAGTTTTGCAGAATTTGTTGTTTCTTACCGTAAGCTTAATAAAATTTTACACTTTTCCCGAGGAGTGAGAAAAAGTCCCTTAAAAGCACTGAGCTATATCCAATTATGAGGCCACTTTTGCTTAAGATTATTTGAATAGGTTTGGGATTATAACTTTGCATCACCCACTTCTGCCATCTAAAATTTAAGTTATTTTTCTTACATTTTATAGTAACTGTTTTACACATGACAAAGGAAAATCCTAGTTCACTAAGCCTCCGTGTGTTCTCATTATAGACAGGCTGAACATCTGTCTTTCAACTGTTTGTTTTATAAATTACTTTTTAACAACTTTAAAAAGTATTCATTTACTTAATTGAAAGGCAGAGTTACATACACACAGGGAGAGAGAGAGAGAGTGAGAGATTTGCACAGCCACAATAGCAATGACTGGGCCAGGGCTAGACAAAGAGCCTGGGACTGCATCCAGGTCACCCATGGGGGTGACAGGTACCCATGTTCACAGCCTTCTGCTGCTGCTGTTGCCCTAGGAACATTAGCTGGAAAGTGGATAGCGAGTGGAGCAACCAGGACATGAGCCAGTGCTCTGATATGGGATGCTGGCATTGCAGGCTATGGCTAACCTTGCAATGCCACAATGCTGGCTTCACGAGTTACTTAGTATTGTTATCATTTTTTTTTTTTTTAGCTAGATAGATATGTCTTATCTCCATGTCTAATTGCATTAATGTGTGTTTAAAACAATTCTCATCAACTGAAAAGGATGTTAGACAGTTCTTCCCGACAAAAAGCCAATGCCAGAGGTACATTCTCAGTCAATTACTTCTAAAAAGGCAAACACACTCAGAAAATAACATTGACCAAGAGCAAAAGCAAATCTTCTTTCACTATATCCCAACTCTCCATCTGCCTTACACAGGCCTAATGTACAATTAGCAGCAAGAAGGACTCACGATTTAGAAAGCCTTTCCTTACAGATGCTGTCAGAATCCTGAATGGGGCCCAGACAGACTCTTATTGTTAACTGCACTGAAACGTGAGAGGCCTCCAGGGGATTGCAACGTAAACACGTTGGGGGGAAGCTGAAGTTAAAGCCTTCTCTTGCAGTATTCCGTTAAAAAAAAAAAAAAAGGAAAGGAAAGGAGAGAAAGAAAGAAAGAAGGAGGGTACCTTGAATTCCTTTCCCTACTGAGCAAACTTCCTAAGCGAGTGACTGAGACAGATCTAGCTTTACCAAGTAAGACTCTGGCAGACAAGATTAGCAAGACAAGATTAGCAAGCATTTGTCAAAATCTGACATCTAAGCTCAAAGTGGTGACAGGTGACATGGACAGTCAATTTCACAGGATTTGTAAAATCAACTGACAGCAACGCAGCATAGTGTGTCAAAGCTGAAGTGGCATTTCCACTCCATAGGCAGGAGTCCTCTACTGTCTGAGCTCCCATTCCTTACAGGGTAGGTGCTGGGGTCAGGTGCTCTGGACTCTGTATCTCCATCCTTCCCAACATCCCTGCCGCCAGAGTCAAATCAATATTATAATATCAATTATTTGTTTTTAAACAATTATAATTATTTGAGAGGTAGAGGGAAAGAAAGAGACATAAACACAGAAAGAATGCTCCCACCTACTAGTACACTTATCAAATGACTATAATCACCCTTTCCCAGTGCAAAGAGCACGGCCAGGATCCATGTCTCCCACGTGGGTTATGAGAACCCAATGACTTGTGCTATCACTACTGTTTCTTATATTCTGCATGCATGGGCAGCTGGAGTCAGGAGCCAGACAGACATCTAGCCTACACAGGCCTTTGTAACACATGGGCATTGTAACTGCTAGTCTCAACACCTGCTATCAACAAATTATTTTCATAAACTTTTTAGGCAGAAGAGAGATTTTGCCTATGCTCTTATGTATACGGTCTTTTTTTTTTTTTTTACCCACAACCTGGACTCACAATTTTTCTACATAAATTATATATTTTCACATTAAAGATTTTGAAGATTCAATTTTTCAAAAAAAAAATGACATCAGAATATAACATTTTGGACTATTTTAGTTGTTTTTAAAGGGGTGGTCATTTGTCATTTACTTTTAAAAGTCAACTTTTGCAGACTCTAAGAGCAGCAGTGCTCCTTACAGACTGATCTGAAAAGCTTGGACACAGGAAATGAACAGAAGAGCTTTCTTTATACTGAATCCTTTGTTGAGAGCAAAGGATTCAAGTGGATAAGTCACAGTCCCTGGCCTCTAGAGATTTCTTCGTAATGGCTAGAAAAATAAAGGCAGAAGATTCTCATATGGCACAATGAGTGTTTTCTAAAGCATGAACTGCCTTTCTTCCCACTGCCAAGTGAGTCCCACCTGCCTGCTGGTACCTGCCCCCTTAGATGCTGCCTGCCTTCTTAGCTAGCAGCCACCTTGTCATCTGGGTTCTGGATCCCATCCTCCTTGGCCACCCATCACTTTCTTCCAAAGTTGTCTATTGTATTTATCCCACCAACAGGTAAAGCTGCCAGGTCTTTTCTGTCTAAAAATGAACTCACATTTCTCCTGACCCTGTGCCAATCACTGTGGAAACTATCTGTTCTACTAGCTTTCGCCTTGGGTAACTTTCATCCTATCAACCCATTCCAGTCACGCTGCTGTCTTCTTTCTTCATGGGAACAGCAATGATTTGGAGTCATTACCAAGCAAATGCTCTCCTCTACTCCAATAGTAACATCTGCGGCCTTGTCTTACTCAACTTTGGCCAAATTCCAGACAGTATCATGCCACTCTCATACTTGAAACACCATTCTGTCAGCTGTGATAACCCATACTTTTCCGCCTATTTCACTGGCTATTCCTTAAAATTTTCTCCTGACGGTTATTCTTTTTTGACCCTACTTGCAGTTGCTAGAGCACCTGAGGCTCAGCCTTAGGTCCTATTCTATATTGTCCTTTTCCAATTGTGTGGTTGTTGCCATCTGCTCTCAAAATGATACCTTCATCTACGGCCATACCACCCTGAACGCACCTGATCTCATCTGATCTTGGAAGCAAAACAATACCTTCCAATCTGCCTCTCTCCCTAGATACATGAACCTGAATGTCTACCTGCTTTAGGTCAGCTCTTGATTTGGATGGTGAAGAGGTATTTCAAACTTAGGATGTTTACTGCAGATTACTTGACTCCAACTCAATTGCCACACCTCAAACCCATGCTCCTGCAAGTATAAAATGTGACCACTCTTCCAGTTGCTCAGTTACAAACAGAGCCATCTTCTTTGATTCTGCTTTTCCCCTCTTCCATTGTCTAATCCATTAATAAATCCAGTCAGAGTCTCCACCAAATCTACAGTAAATCCTGCAGCTTTTCATTATGTGGAATATCTCTAGCCTCAGTTCTATGTGTCCTCCTAGGCTGGCTCTAAAAGTCTCCAGTTGATCCCACTGGTATCACCCTTGCCCTCAGTCCTCATTTGATATAGACTGGCCTTTTCAAGTATTGGTAGTTATGTAGCATGCCCTGCTAACCCGCAATTGTGTCTCAGTACAAAGAGAAAAACATTCTTTACTATGGTCCACATGGCCCTTCATCATCTAGACCTCATCACTCTTATCTCCTTCACTCTGGAAAAGCCACAGCTGTCATCTTCCTTCTAGATGCACAAGCATTCCCACTCAGGCCTTTGCACCTGCTCTTCCTCTTCCTGGAATGATTTTCTACCATGTCACTGCAAATGTCTCTAATAACTTTCTGGTTTCCTCACAAACATTGTCATCTCAGATTCATCTCTTCCTGATCATCACTGTGTAAAGGAGTATATGTGGCACTGAGGGGACTTCCGGAAAACATTAGACCTGAATTAGAACCTGCCATTCAGTTGTGGTGTGACCATAGGTGAATTTTATTTTAACCTTCATAAGCTTTCCTTGTCTTCATTCTATTACAATGGAGATAATAGAATATTAAATGGAATAATATATAGAAAGAAGGACAAGTGTTCAATGAATGTTTATTACTGTTACCAAAGTGCAGTTATCTTCTGGTTGCAATTCTTCTTCTTCTTCTTTTTTCATAGAATAAACACTGCAAGTGGAATTCCTGTGTAACAGGGTGAGCACAATAAGGTTCCAAACACATATTATCTAGCTGCCTTTCTGAGAACTTGTATCAACATGTAGCCTTATCAGCAAGGTAGGTAAGTACTCATCTTACTGCACTGAAGACCACAGCAATGACTTAAACTTCTGCATGAATAAGTGGGTAAATTTTTTGACTTGACATTTCTGGTCACTAGAAGGAAAATCTAATGTTTTTCCTATCCTTATTCTTGACGTCAGTCTAAATGTTTTTCTTTTTTAAATTCTGAAGAGACTGCTTACTTCTATCGAGTTATACTTCCCTATTATATGTATCTTACTGAGCTGTGCTAGTCTTGGGTCTTTGTCACATTGGTAACAAATACTTTTGCTATTTTTGCATTTTAACACCATTATCCGTGGCCATAAGCAATACAGTTGTTGTTGGTGCTCACGTTCGGAATAGCTGTTATCCCATATCTCACATCCAAGTCCCTGGATTTTATTTCTGGCTTCAACTCCCAACTCCAGCTTCCTGCTAATATTAACCCTAGGAGGCAACAGTGATGGGTCAAGTATTTGGCTTCATGGATGCATGTAAGAGACTTGAATTGAATTCCTAACTCCTTGCTTTGGCATGGGTCCTGCTGATGTGGGCAACTGGGCACTGAACCAGAGACCAAAACTTCTCTGTCTGTTTTTCTGCCTCTCAAGTAAATGAATGCTTAAAAAGAGAATTACCCTTTGTTTTCCTTTCTGATTGATTACAGAAAAATATGCTATAGAGAACTTAGAATAAACAAAAATGCAAACAAGAAGACAATAACCCCACAAATCTCAAACAAAATGAAAGTTAAATCACAGAGTTTATAGTTATTCATCATATACGCATATTCAGCATATATTCACTGGGTGCCTTCTACAGTTTAGTTCATGCTCTAGAGAAATAGCAATAAATATATTACCCCTAGAACATACAAGTTTTTGAGCTGACATGAGAACAATGTTTGCATGTATTCCTAAAAAGAAGATTTTTAAATCAACTTTTTTTGAACAAATGATAGCTTAGTGAATTTTTTCAAAATTACACATACTGGTATATCAGCACCAAGATGAAGAAACAAAACAAAGGCCCTGGAGCAATGGCTCCGTGGCTAAATCCTTGCGTTGCATGTGCCAGAATCCTATAAGGGTGTCAGTTCACGCCCTGGCAGCTCCACTTCCCATTCAGCTCCCTGCTATGGCCTGGAAGGCAGGAGGGGACCACCCAAAGCCTTGGGACCCTTCATCCACGTAGGAGACTCAGAAGAAGCTTCTGGTTCCTGGCTTCAGATTAGTTCAGCTCTGGCCATTGTTGCCACTTGAGGGAATGAATCAGCAAATGGAAAATCTGTCTCTCCTTCACTCTGTAAATCTGATCTGCCTTTCTAATAAAAAGAGAAATGTTAAAACAAAAATCACAATCAGAAGTCCACAATTTAGAAACATTCCTTCGAAAATTACTTTTTAAAGGTAGAGATAGAATTGACTTTTCATCTGTTGGGCCACTCCCTCTAAATGCCCCCAACACTCATAGCTGGGCCAAGCTGAAGCTAGAGCCCTGTCTGAGTCTTCCACATGAGTAAAAGGGCCAAGAACCTACCAGCTGCTTCCTTAGACGCACATTCGCAGGAAGCTGGACTGAAAGTGGAGGAGGGACTTGAAGGTAGGCCTAAAATCCAGGCATGCTAACAAAGACCACAGGTGTCCCAAGTAGTGATTTAACCTACTGCACCACAATACTCACTCCCAGAAATGTTTTCTATGTTTATGGCTTAGGCCATAAGTTACAGCACATTTAATATAGATTCGACACATTTATTATGTATATGATCATAGTTGCTTAAATAGATTATTTTATTTTGCCACTCATGGAGCATTTAGATGCTGCTCTTGTTAACTGAGGAAATGGATTAGGCCAGGCTGCCTACTATGAAACATAGGGAGGCAAAGTCAATTCTACGCTCTTCTATGGGGAAGGAAATAGAAATCAACCTTCTATGAAAATACACAAGAATTTTAGTCCAGCAAATACTCATTTCAAAGGCCAGCACACATAAGGCAACATGGTCAAGGGGTTGTGAGGGATGCTATCAAAATATAAAACACATTTTCTTTGTATTATGTGAATTTATCAGGAGAAACTAAACAGGTATACCAAGACTAAGAATAGAACTCAAAATGTCAGGTGGAAATGCAAAGATACTTTGTAAATTTAAAAAAAAAAAATCCCGGGAGATAGAATTAAAAGACAAATTTGTATTTTGGTTAAAAAAAATGTTGATTTCCATGCAAAATACTTTCAAAATGCACATTTCCCCATGCACGTGTATATGTATACAGGGGCATTTGTGTCTGGAATGTGATCACTGCTATACCTGTACACTCAGTAGCTATTCCAAGAGGATCACCATGGAGACATGTCATATTGTTCCCAGTGTCTCCCTGAGGGCCACCGGGCAATATGGATTCAGCACTTCCAGCATTCACACAAACTCTGGCTGCTGGGTATCACAGTTTCTGCCTCATTTATAGAAAACAAAGCACTTTCTGGGAGACAGATATTTATCCAACTTGAAATCAACTTCTGAGCTAGTTTAAAAAATATTTTATGCTTTTGGTAGCACAAACTTCAGGTTTGTATACAGCGTCTCACTTGAAACCAAAATTACTTAACACTAACATATCAAATGTTTTGAAGAAAGATATTTTTTCCTCACTAAAAATAAATATATTAATAAGATATTAAAATAATTGTAGAAAAGGAAATGACCTGCATATTAGCATAATAAAAAAAACTTACTGCAAATTTAAGAACTGAATTCAACCATGGAATAAATGAATTTCTTTGATTTATAAGACAAATCACAGTAGCTCACTCCCTTTAAATTATGGGGGTATGCTTAAAGACCATCCACAGTTATCTTTCTGGGCCTTTAAATCACCAAACCCATGCTCTGATAAGAACAAAACTTTTAGACATTGGAAAATGTTTTAAATAGAAAAGGTGAAACTAAGAAACTATAAACATGCGTGTGTAAAGGTCTGATTCGATGGGTGGGAATTCTGCCTAGCATTGGAGATTCCTGTGTTCCACAGCAGGAAGCTTTGATGCCTACCTCCTCATCCTGACTCCAGCTTCCTCCTAGTGCAAACCCTGGAAGGCGGAAGTAAAGGGCAAGGCAACTGTGTCTCAGCCAACCATTGATGTGGGAAATTTGACTCCTGGTATCAGTCTGACCCAGTCTTGGCTGTTGCAGGCATTTGGGGAATGAACTAACTGATACAGGCTCTCTGCCCACTGCTCTGTCTGTATCTCTCACAGATTAAAAATAAAAATTAAAAATCAGATGTGGAATGGGAATCTATATATGAAAGGCCCAGAGAGCATGGAAACACTGACACTATACACTCAGGCACTGAAGAATCCTGTGGTTTGTTGCAAAGAGGACAGGGAAAGGCGGAGCTGCATTCTCCCAGGGCGAGGATGTTATGTGCCACAGCTTCAGGTGTCTGTCTCTAACCTGATTCTCAGCAGAAGTCACACGTGACCAAATCTGGCTCTTGCCAACTCTTGAAAACCACCACATCACCACCACCAGATAGGATGGCAACCACAACACAGGTGAAATCATAATACTTTCCACCAGACAGAGAAAATTTGACTGAAGTGTGATGCCTTATTTTTATTTAGACTGTTATCCATCTTTACACAATATTTTCTTTTAACTGGGGGAAAATCCAGTAGGAGAACTGACCAGCGGTAGGTCCAACTGCAACCTGATCATCTGCTATGGCTTAGCCTCAGTGTTCACTACCTTTCCGTAAAAGCCCAACAGAAAGAACTCTTTCTCCATCACTCCCAAAGTCACACTGTACTCAAGACATAGACATAAAGCCCAATTCCATACAGTCATGTATAAGAAATGAGCCCTGTATAAGCATCGTCACACTGCACACGGAGGCCTTTCTTCTAACATGAGACACAGGATGTTTGTCAGACTTAGGAAGAGGCAAGCTGGAATACCCAATGGAACTAAAGTCAAGAGCCTTCACTGGTGGAGGAAAATAGTACCAACTTAAGAGACTGACGTCTCCTGTCACTCGTGTTCCATAATACATCAAACATGTTTAACAGTATAGAAAATCAAAATTTGTTTTATGCTTTGTCCTAGAATAGTAACAAAGTTAATGTCAATTGTGGGGTTTTTTTTTTTTCTATCAATTAAAAGTCTTTAACTCACACGACAAACAAGACTTCTTCAAACAAGGTTAGTGCTTTTATTGCTTAGAGTTTCATGAAGACAGTCCTACATTCCTTTTTAAATGATACTCTAAACTTCCTAAAGTATATTCTAATTGCTATTCTAATTACCACTGTATAAGTGCATACTTTGATAATATAACACATTTTTGTAAAAGTGCAGTCCATAGCCGAGGTATATATAGTGTGTGTGGGAAACAGTTTAGCTTTAGAAGAAGATAAGGCCAAAAGTCAATGATAGAGTTCAGAAATCATATCTGAAGCTAAAGCAGAGTGGTTGAATTTCTTGAAATTACTCATTCTCTTAGACTTTAAACAGCAGAAAGGCGTAACTGAAATATATTGAACTATTTGCACCCCCTACCACAAAATACTGCTGATGTGAGTGTGAAATTAGGCACTACCACATTTCTGCCTGCAAAGATAATTTTCGTTTTCTTCAAAGCATATGGCAATACACTTTTCTTTTCACTAAGAAATGAGTTTACTTTTTTTATTTTGAAAGAGATTCACATTTGCACTCATCCATCCCAACTTTCTGAAAAATAAAAACTGTCCCAATCAATTTTACAAAAATTGTACATATCTAGCACGAGTAAACATGATTTTTTGCAATCACCAGTTGTAGGTCTGTCAAATTGAAAAATACAAAATGAAAGACAAACAATATCAGAATCCATCTATTTCATAAATATTATGCAAATCTAGAATAAATCATTTCCAAAGACAGAGACTAAAGGAGTTTTTCACTCATAGCTTTTGTTGATAACTTTTTATTAACCTCAAGTAAAATAAGTTAGCTCACTTTTATAAGATCACAAGCTCCATTTTTTTTTTCTCTATTGTCTCACATATTTGCTTGAATTACAGCTTCCTTCTCTTTCCTACTTTATCAGGAAACAGTCTTCACACCAAAAATGCAGTATGATATTTCAACTATGCCAGATACTGTTCCTTTGAAATCTAAATTCACAGAAAAACTACATATTCTGCAACTTTAAAATAGAACTTTTAATATGTACATTTCATGTATTTGAGAACCAATTTCGTCCTTAATGTCCTTTAGTTGTAAATGTCAATAAACAGAAAATCAAATTGTATCAAATTGTATCTGAGTTTGGATGGGTTTTTTTCCTTATTACATTAAGTTATTACTTTGTCTAATTTCTTGCTTTTTTTTCCCACGTAGCTTTGGCACCATACAGACAAGCTGTGCCATAATAAAGAAGGGAGAGTTGAAAAACAACAGCAAATTAGTACTAATTTTCTTTTCAATGAGTGCTATTAACACCTATTAACATCAGTAAGCATAAAGAGTTTGTATCCAGAACAAAGTATCTACTTGGTCTCTATCTTTAGAAACAAACAGAAATGTTGGGTAAGAATTTTTACTGAGCAGCAAAGAATGCGCTGGTTGCTCATGGAGTGAAATAGAACCATAAATCAGGAACAGCTTTCGCAAATAAGCATGATTGCTAAGCTTTCCTAAAGGCAATTCTGAACTTGTCATTCACTCAGACTATTCCTACCTTAGAAAATAGTCATGTCTCAGACAGAATTTCCTTAAAGACAGTATACACTTCAAAACGTGAAGGAATTTTATATTTTACCCTTAAGTGTAAAAATAAATATTTCACTAAGGAATGGAAGAGAAAAAAGCACATTTAAATAATTTTATTGCACTGGAAGTTGCCAATTCTTCTGTGAGTAGTTTCATTGAAGATGAAAAGAAATCAAAATACAGGACAGATGTTGAACAAACCACATTGGAGTTCTGTCACACCCTGGCATTTTTCAAATGATTTTGGCTCATCTGTTAAATAAGGTGCATTTTGCTTGATTTTGAAAAGGGAAACATGCGGAAATATTTAAAGGCCAATTGCTGCCAATTAACTTTGATCGGTAAAAATTCTATTTGAATCTTTCAGATTCCTGTCTGAAATAACATACATTTATGGAACCTAGTGAAACAACAGCTTGATGATTAATGCCTGTTGGCAACCCTACCACAGCTTTCTTAACAGTGGAATTTAAATAAACAACTGTCTCTATTAAGAAGAGAGTTTAATGTAGTTAGGATCATGTTTTCTCATAATGCAAACTGAAAAATAGTATTCATTATTAAGAATGTCGTTAACCAAGAGTATCATGTTTGTCAGGGCTGGTAACACATTTAGCTAACCATCATACAAAAGTTCCCCACCAGTCATAACGGACCAATAAAATCATCAGCAATTTGGCATAAGAAACCCTTGCAAATGATGTCTGACTACAATACCCTGCAACATTGCCAAATCAAGTGGACCATGTTGAAAAAAAAATAGCATCCAACCTAACATGTTATGATGCAGGCAGTATTGGTAAACATCACCACTTCTGTTGGATTACAAAAGTAGTACCTACCCACAGAGATTATATAACTGAGAAAAATGAAGCTTCTGTTAATTAACAAAATCCAACACTTAAGATTCTTCTCATAAAATCCAAATCCAGACCAACGGTCAAGCGAGATCTAAGTTGAAAACTCAATAGCCAAAGCAAAGCAAAGCAGAATTACCATGAAGGTGGAAAATTTAGAATGATCAAATATTTTATCTCGTCATTCCAATTGTAGGTTAAAAATAATAGCCCATTGCTATTGTAAGACCCCTCTTCATTTTTCAGATATATCACATGAAGTATGTATGAAACAACAGAACTTACTTCTAAGTCGTTGAAAAATAGATGTGTATCAGCCAAGTTGAAAATCATTTCTTCCATCCGCAATCCAAGGGAAACTGAAGTGGGTGGATCCTAAAAAGAAAGTTTCACAGGTCATGATCATAATGCCATAAGTTGCATACACACATTTTTACATGAAGAGGGAGCCAGCACGAGCAAAGGCAAAGAGCAAAGGACACACAAGGAGACAGGCTTGGGTGGCACTTCTTGTGCACATTTTGTTGTTTCAACTTCAATATTATTTATTGAGAATGTCCAAAGTGTTCTGGTTCTTTGCATGAAGAAATCACACATTTCTTAAACCATTACAAAGATATGCCACCTATACTTTCTGAAACATCAGAGGAATGTTCTGATCTAGGTGTCTATTTCAGTAGGACCATCAGTGGACACAGAAGCTGCTGTGAGTTACAAATGCACTGCCAGAAGCACTGGAAGAGAAACAACACTGCTGATTCAGTTGGAAACAATAGTACGTAGGATTTTACCCTAGAGGACAGCTCTCCATCATTATTTATATTTATTCAGACTGCTTGTCAATTAAGTTAGAAGTGATGGTCACTTTGAGCACCAGGAACCATGCTAACTCACAGACCTGACCTGGATGCTCATGTGACACTGTCCAGGCATCAAACAGCCACTGTTCTACATACAGGGGAGTTTGAGCACCATGAAGTGTGCAGTCACTTGCACCTCATGAACCCAACATTACACTCCACAGTTGTATAGTCAAGTCTTCTAGGCACTTCAGATCCTAATGACACTATTGGCACTGCCAGGAACTGGGATGAAATGCAGATATGTGCCATCTTCACAGTGCTGCTTTATTTACAACATGCAAAGTCCATGAAGCAACGTGACTCATGATGGAAGAGCCTGCATTATCGGTGAAGAAAACATTTCAGATTCTGCACAAAATTGTTGAAGATTTTATTGGCATTCTAGAAACATGAACAATTTCCTCAGGTATGGTATTTAAAATTTTTCCAAAAGCAGTAATTTCTGATTACACTGTTTTACCCTCACAGAAAACCTGGGGAAGAAGTACAGCACCTACCCATATCACTTCTTATTCCCAGGAGGCAGAATTAGAGAAACAATACTTTCAGATAAACTATCTTTCTGGCTTGGGTAATGTATCCCCAGAGTCTTCAAGTCTTACATTAGAGTCAAGAATGTAAAATTCAAACAAGGTTGGGTCCAGCACAATGGTGCAGTGGTTAAGGTCCTTGCCTTGCACACCCGGGATCCCATATGGGTGCCGGTTCTAATCCCAGCAGCCCCAATTCCCATCCAGCTCCCTGCCTGTGGCCCGGGAAAGCAGTCGAGGATGGCCCAAGGCTTTGGGTCCCTGCACCCACATGGGAAACACGGAAGAGGCTCCTGGCTTCGGATTGGCTCAGCTCCAGCCATTGCGGCTGCCTGGGGGAAGATCTTCCTCTCTGTCTCTCCTCTCTGTATATCCACCTTTCCAATAAAAATAAAATAAATCTTTAAAAAAAATTCAAACAAGGTTATGATTTTCACGGACTTTCTTGCATTGTGTTTTGGACACACTTTGTAATTTCATGACTTGCCCTTGTCTTCATCACTATTCCCTATGTAATAAAATCTTGAGCAGTCACCACAGGCCCCACCTTCTCCTGCAAGAGGAGGGTTCTAGATGAGGGAGCCAAGCCCTCTCTTTGCTGGCCAATTTTGAAGTTCAGTGTGTTCATGGAGCCTGTTGATTAATGTAACAGAATGCTAGATGGTAAACATAGTGTTCTCATATAGAATAATACAAATGTTGTTTCTCTATTTAACACAACTATACGTGTTAGTACACCCAGCAGGGACTTGGAATGGAGAGATGCAGAAACCTGCTATGAAACAAGCACAACCAGAGAGGTAGAAGTGCCATCCATACCCTTCTAGCATGGCCCACACCCCTCAACAACAAAACAAACACAACAAAACTGTCCTCCTCCTCTCTTCTCTGCCAGGGGTGTTTGGAAGAAAGGGATGAAGGTTTGTGAAAACTGGGTGGGAAGCTATTGCTTGCCTGACTTTGTTTGGCCCCTTCTCTGTCAGCCAAGTGACAAGGGAAGGGATGCTGAGGACACAGGACAAAGTCAGGGATAAATTGAAGAAAAGAAAAAGCAAACACTCCATGGTTTGTAAGAGGATGTGGAGGAAATAAAGACACAGAGGCTAAGGGAATGTCCCAGAGCTGGCTCAGGAGAGACAAATGAAAACAATTCCCTCAGCGTTACTGCGGATGATTCATAATCCTTAGCATGCATGAAGGGTCCCTTTCAATACAACTTGCAATCTAGGACATGTCATAGGAAGCATTAGAAACAATTTACACATAAAGGAAGAAGGGTTAACTCATTTACTCTAGATTATACAGGAAATTGCTCACTCCTAATGATAATAAATATCAGTGAGAGTGCTAAAAAAAAGTCAAATATTCAAGTATTCCCCAGATCAGAATTAACCAATAGGAGAGGCTCAAACAGCTGTTCTGAAACAAAACATCTGACTAAGGTGTTTACTCCCTCTAGTTCAGGCCAATAAAAACACACTGACTTGTCTCATAACCATGTCAGTGAACCTTTTTATGTGGCAAGAGTGGGGACTCCGCCACATTTGTTGAAATGCCAAGTGTGGAATTTATGTGCCACAGTATCGTTTCTTTTTTAAAAAGTATTATTTCTCCTTGATATGTTGATTATTTATATGGTCATCAAAAGATTTACTCCCTTGTTTGTTAAGGTATAGCACACTTTAACTTTTCTTCATAAATTACAGTAATGACTTGCTAGTTGGAATACTAATAAATTTTAAAGGCTTGTTCCATCCTGTGGTAAAATACAACACAGATGTTGGACTTATTTACCTCATAATGTTATTTGCTTTTGTTATTATAGTCATTCCTTAGTAGTTTTTATACCTGCTACTCCGTGGTATTATTATGAAACATTTATGACACCAAAGTACAGTTTGGCAGTTGACTGGAACAAGATAATTTGAGAACGGAAATAGGCTCTAGCTGAAGTAGTGATTCTCAACCATCTTTTTACTACAATACACCATAAAAGAAATTAAATTTTACACCATGATCTTGTAAACTGCCTCCCTCCCCTACCCTTCCTCTCTCACTCCCTCTCTCTCTCTCTCTTTCACACACACACACACACACACACACACACACACACACACACACACACGAACATGCACACAGTTGAAATCAAGTTTTGCAAAGTGGGATTTCACTAACTGTATGGAGTACACTGTGAGTTCATAGCCCTGTCATGATCTACAATTTGAAAAGCAGAACTCCAGAGGACACAGACTCTGTGGTTTTAGACAAGAGCACTGCCATTTAGCAGTATGGAGATCTGGGCAAGATACGTGAACTGTCAGTGTGTAAAGCCATTTCAAAGAAAAAAAACAGAAGAGGAGATAGCTGTGTGTACTGATTTGTTGACACAATTCTAATAGCTAGAATACTTGTAATACTAGTTGATTTCAGTTTTTTTATTGTAATAGAAAGTATTTCAATACCTTCAAAATTTTTGAGCACCACTGATGCAAGTCAAACACAACAAAAGCTAATACCGTACGGCTAATAAATTTGTCATACCTTGATGGCTTATTTTGGCTATTTAGAAGAAGGAAAAAGGCATTCTTAGAGAAAAACTGAGATGTGAAAATCACCACGTCTTTGGTTTAATATTACTTTTCACTAATAGCTAATTTTCTTGAAATAACAAATTCCAGGGCAGCAGTTTCAAAATGGTTCCATCTTTCCAAGACATCATTTTTTGTTATATCATTTTGAAAAAGAAATCCCTCTGCCAAGCATTTCCATTCTTTTCTGGCCTTCACCTCTGCATGGCACTCATCAATGCTGTCCACCCTCTTCCTGACCTAGTGTCTCTTCTGGTTGTCAATGATGCTACAGGTGGCAGCTTAACTCGCTATGCCTTCTCAACAACCCCTATTATTTATTTATGTGTGTATGTATTTAATTATTTATTTTACTACAAAACCCTTTCTTTCAAAATGACAATGGAGACACTTAAGATAAAGTGACTTTTTTAGAAAATACTGAATTTAATCTGAAGTTGTTAGTGTTCTGTGTTCTTGAAAAACATTCTTAGTTACCTAATGTTAGAAGAAAAGTGGGTACATGAATATTGAAATAATTGTATATAAATAATACATTGGTAAACATGTTCATTAGCAACCATTATTTGCCTGGTTAACGAGTTAAATCAGCTGCATGAGAAGTCTTCTTTAAGGAGCTGGATAATTAGCCTCAGATTAAGAAGACGCTGTCAGTAATGGCACGCAATCAACATTTTACAAAACATGTACTTTGAAATTTAATTCCCTAGTCATAATGGGAAAGAGAGTGAAGAAGTTCAAAAAGAGAAACTATAATAAAGTGCTTTCCTATTTTTTCTTGTTACATGAGGGAACCATTCCAGCCTTTACACCAGGAAAGTGTAGTGAAGATCTTTCCTTAAGCAGTCCCTTACTAAAAGCAGAATGTATGACATCTCCTTGCAGAAATGAAATTTAACCCTGCTCCTAAATTATGTGAGTGTGATATTAAACTGCAAATATCAGAGTAATATTTTGAAAGTGAAGAAGGCCTAATTACAATGCTAGGCTACCCACAGCTGTTTTCAGCACATCAGACATACTGTGTCTACTGAACAGGTTATAGTAGGTAGAACAATTAAACAATGATGGAATCTGCTGAATATCAGTAAACCAAAGCCTAAAACAGCTGTTATGCCTTCATCCTCTGTTAAGTGATCTTTAATTATCCCATTGCTTCAAGTCTTTTTCTCATGTTTCTGGAATACAAGAGACTTAAATTTTCACCATTCATTGTACACTCCACTTACCAGCATCATTCCCCAAGCCACTGTTCATGTGTTAACTGTTTCCTATTTATTTTTTCACCCTGATCAGTTACTGAAAAAGATCTTCATATGATGAAAATGCTTATCATGCATTGACTGTGACCCAGCAAATCTAGTTTTCAACACCTTCCTTATTATAAAAGAAAATGTTTTAATAAGAGAAAAACAGTCTAGACAAAATCAGTACATAGAACTTTAGAAATGTAAGCACAGCCTTCAGAGAGACTAAGTCAGGCTTCAATTTACCACTGGAAAACACTTCATTGAGTTTAAAGTAATAAAAGATGGATGTTGGTACTGGATCACCAGGGGATTCGAACATTGTTTTTCTGGTCTGCTTCATTTTATAGATAGCTAGGACATATCAGATATGTTAAGTCATTTATAATACACTTTCTGGTAAACACCATCCACACAACGCTTTACATATTTGATGTTAAAGTGCCATCGCTCCTGCGAGCCTTGCATTCGCTCCCATAGTTCAGTCTTGGATACAGAGCTGGTGAGAAAATCATCTGAATCACCTCTTGATTGCACAATATCTGATACAGGCCCAACATAGGGCTATGACGTGTTACATAAGGAAATCCTTCAGAAATAATTATGGTCATAAATTCTATTATAATTTGAAGGCAAATGCACACTGACCAAAAGGAGCATTAAGCTCTGGGGCCCAAGACCTTCATCAATAAAACGGGAATAAAACAATCTTTTCTCTGAGATTACACTTGGCAATACATTTAAATTTTTGGAAATAGTATCTTGCTAATAGGAAGCTACTGCTTACAAGCGTCCCAGTGATTGCTCCGACCCAGTTGGCTTACCCCTCACCTGTCTCAGCCTTTGCCTTCGATGCTGTGGCCTAGTATCCCTGGCTCATGCAGACCAGTCAGTGTAAGAGCCTAGTTCAGCATGACCTGTGCTCCATTCTGAATTCTGTTCTTCCTTGTGAGTTAAGGTTTGCTCGGCCCTGCTCAGTCTGCTGTCTTTCAGTTGCAGCTCAGTTACAACTGAGGCTGGACTATGCTGGACCCTTCGGTTCGTGTGGAAGACAGGGCTGGAAAAAGAACTGACCCAGCAATTGCAACCACCAGCATGTGCAGAAGCTGATCGGGGCGACGGACGGTGCTAGACCCTGTACTGGCAAACACACACAAGAATCAGGTGTGGGATCACCTCAGATGAAGTTTCTTTGGAGATCCCTCCAACTGAACTGCTGATCTCAGAGCCCCAACTATGAAGAGACTGTCAGCCAGTGGATTCTGAATATATTTCATCTTGCTTGGAACAGTGAGATTAGCAGCAATTCAGAACTGTTGAACTATCAAAACTGCTTGAGCAGGACCCTCGGAGTATGCCCCACTTCGGGGCCCTGGGATGGGTGGGAGGCTGGGTGGGACTTCTCCCTTTGTTTCTCCCCTGACCCCAGACACAAGGGAGAAAAGGGATATTAGTGTGGAAACAATGCTCTTACCCACAAAAAATAAATAAGTAAAATAAAAAATAAAATAATAGCAGTGAAACACATATTTCTTTTTGGAAAAGCATAAACGATCTATGAACTAGTCGCAAAAAGGAAGAAGAAATAAGAGAAATGTGAATATAATTAAGCTTCTAATCTGGCTGTTGGTTTGTAGGATACAGGGGCGATGAAGAAACTGGTTAACGATGTATAAGGGACACAATCAGAAAACACAAACTCTCAGGAACTCCACAGGGTAGATGTCCTGGTCACATCAAAACACTGAAAGCTACAGCAACAGAAATTTGAGCAAGAGGTTACAGATTAACACACTTAAGATAGGATAAACTATAAAAATGTTAAGTTAAAATAAAACCACTGGGGAATATTCAATTCAAATTAGAAGAAAACCACCTTAACACAACAAAATGTATAAAAAGCCCACACAACTAACATTACACTGCTTGGTGAATGTCTAAAATTATTTTTTCCTTCTCAGACGAGGAACAAAGAAAAGCAATCTCCTTTTCCTTTTCTATTTAACAGAATACTGGAGGTCTCAGACCCAGCAATTGTGTAGGCAGAACAAATAAAAGGCAGCACAATTGTAAGGGAAGAAGTAAAATGATCCCTATGGGCAGTGATGTAACTGATCCTAAAGGTTCTACAGAAAATAATTCCTGCAAGAACTAATGATTCTGTGCAGGTGCGGGATACAAAATCAATACACAAAAATCAGTTGTGTTTCTGCACACTAGCAATAACCAACTATAAATTCCATTCCTGATTGCAACAAAAACAGATTTTAATCATTCAAGAATAAACTTAGCCAAGGAGGTCCAACACTGAAAACTACAGAAAGCATTGCTGAAAGAAACTGAAGGAGACACAAGGAAATATAAGACATCACATACACATGCAACCTAATACTTAAAGAAGTTAATACTATCCAAAGTAACTTACAGATTTACTAAAATCCCTATCAAATCTATGCTGGCCTTTTTCCCCCCTTTCTGAGAGAAAAAGTTGTCTGAAGCATATACGGAATTTTAAGGAAACTTGAATGATCAAACCAATGTTTAAAAAAAAAAGTAAAATTGAAGTTGTTACACTTTCTGGTTTCAAAACTTCATGCAAAGTTATACTGACAAAAACAATGTGGCTGTGGAATAAATACAGATATAGTTGGAAAGGAATAGAAATGATAGAAATAAATTCTACATATATATGAAATGATTTTCAACAACAGTGTTAAGACCATTCAATGGGGAAATGATAGTCTTATCAACAAGTGCTACTAGGTAAATTGTGTATCCACATTCAAAATAAATTGTTTCATCAGTGCAAGACACACACAAAAATTAACTCAAAACAGATAAAAAAATCTAAACAAAGGAGCAAAATTATAAAAGTCTTAGGGGTGGGGCCCATCACAGTGGCTAAAGTTCTCTCCTTGCATGCACTGGAATCCCATATGGGCTCTGATTGATGTCCTGGTTGCTCTACTTCCCTTCCAGCTCCCTTCTTGTGGACTGGGAAAGCATTTGAGAATGGCCCAAGGCCTTATGACCCTGCATGCTCATGGGAGACCAAGAAGAAGCTCCTGGCTCCTGATATTGGATTGGCTCAGCTCCAGTGGTTGCTGTCACTTGGGGAGTGAACCATGGGGTAGAAGATCTTTTTCTCTGTCTCTTCTTCTCTCTGCAAATCTGGCTGTCCAATAAAAATGAATGAATCTTTCAAAAAGTCTTAGGGTAAAGCTTCACAACACTGAGAACAAAAGTGATGTTTCAAATATAACACCAAAAGCACAGGCAAAAAAAGAAAATATACAGTTGACTATATAAAAAATTAAGAACACAATGAACACAGTGAAAGGCAACCTGCAGAATAAGATCAAATGCTTGCAAATCATTTATTTGATTAGGAGTTAATACTCAGCACAGATAAAGTATTCCTATAACTGTGAGAACTATCTAGTAAGCCAACTGGCAGAAGTCACCCAAGTATTCCACTGATGAATGAATGGATAAATTGCACTCTGTATGTACAATGGAATATCTAACCTTACAAAACAAGGAAAGTTTGGCACAAGGAACAACATGGATGTCCCTTAAGGATGTTGTGCTAAGTGACATAAGCCAGAAAGAGTGACAAATATGATATGTGATAAAAAAATGACACCCAAAATCAACAGAGACAGCATCTAGAACTAAGGTTCCTACTATGTAAGGAGTGGAAAAGCCAGGGAGCTGTGGAATGGGTACAGACTTTCAGTTTCAAGTCAAAAAAGGGTTTTGAGGATTTGTTGTACATTAATGTGAATGCTTATAACACCACTGAATTGTACAAGCAAACTGGTTAGGAAAACATTTATGGCATGTATATTTTAACACAACTAAAAATTTAAAAGGTGGAAAGTGTAACTATTGATTAAACATTTAGAGATATTAAGAAAATTTTAGTCTTGCTAGGTGGCCAAGGAACTGACTAACATCTATTATTTATAGCCTGAAAATTCTGTAAGTGGCACATCTCACAAGGATTTAATTTACTTTTATTTATTTGAAAGGCAGACATACACATAGGGACACAGTGAGAGAGAGAAAGAGCAAATGTGCGAAAAGAGTGCAAACTTCTTATCTTCTGGCTAACTCCTTCAATGTCTGTGACAGGGCTGGGCTAACGCAAAGTCAAGAACTTGGGCCTTAATCTCAGCATCTCACGTAGGTGGCAGAGATCCAACTCTTGAGTCATCACTGCCTTCCAGGGTGTGTATTAACAGGAATCTGGAATTAGAAGTGGAGCAGGAACTCCAACCCAGGCACTGTGATATGAGCTGTGCATACTACAAGCAGCAAATTAGTGGCTGTGCCAAGTGCTCTCCCCCTAATGGAGTCTAAAACACATGCTGGTCTTAAAAGATAATATATATGTAATATATACACTATAATATAATACAATACTGTATGTGTGTGTTCTTTGAGAATTGAGTTTTTAAAAAATGATCCTTGGGCAAAATAGAATAACAGGTAATAGGTGGGGTATACATAAACAAGATTAACTAAAATCTTATTTTTATGAAAGTTGGACAGGTCTACTTTTCTAAATACATGGGCATTTCTATAACACAGAATTTATATTTTCACTTGGCTGTCTTTTGAAAATTAAACCATAGAACAAAAATATTGTCTTGAAAATGGATATTCAAATCATATTTTTAAAATATAAAAATCTTCAAAGACAAAAATGCAAAAGTCAAGTAGAGTTCCTCAGCACAAGCCCTTTTATTGGGAAGCAGTGCTAGGACTTGGTTAGGTAACCTGTAACTTGGACTCTGTGAGATCTAGAATATACACAAGGGCCAGCAATGCTTTTTTCCTTCCTTCCGTTTTTCTTTCCTTTTGCTCCCTTCCTTCCTCCTTTACTCCCTCCTTTCTTGTCTGTCTCTCTGTCTCTTTATCTCTCTCCATTTCCCTCTCTCTCTTCTCTTTTCTTTCTTTTATCATAGGGAGTGTTATCTTCTAGGAACCCAGAGGAGCTCTAACATTTATAACTGAAGCACAGGATCTTTATCACATACATTTATGGGCAGTACCACTAATCAATGAAATCCTAGTGTAATATAAGAACAGCAGAAACCTGCAAAGCTTCTCCTTTAAGGTTTCTGACATTTATTGTTTGACTTGTACAGCTCCTGTGGATTCTAATTTTCTTTTTCCTGATCTGTTTGGCATCCTATTACTAGTTATTTCTTTCTATGTAAATAATTCCAGTTACTAGGGTATATCTGTCATAAATAACAAATACAGGGAGACTTGCCTCTCCCTTAACCTTGTTATCCCTTTGGATCCTGCATGCTTACTCTTACTGAATTAAGGTGGTGTAAGGGCAGTATTATTTCAATGACAGAGTCATTAAGATTCATTCTTTTTTCTGGCACTAGCCTCCTTTACACATTTCTAAGCTTTCTGAAGGCAAGAATGCTGGTTAGAGACCAACTACAGTGCTGCATGTATATTCCATAAATTATGGAAGATTACCTTTGTGACTTTTTGAATGATTTGTATTTATTAAGCCCTGAAACAAATGGTGACCAAGACAGGAGAGCGGGGTGTGGTCAGGTGCATGTGCTCTGGGTGCCAGAACCCATCTGACTAATGTGTAACCAGAGAAGGGTGCCATTTGGTGTCATAATTTTCTGAATTACCTCGTGGGTGTTTTTAATGATCATCACCCACAACTCAAGCACTATGAGCTGCAGGGTTAAGGCATTGAAGTGTCTGCTCCTTCTATTACGAAAAATTCTTTTGATGGTGCCTTGTTGCAAGTACTTCTCATATAAAGACCATACGGTGTTAGCAGGGGAACTTATATTCAATAGGATATCACTATGAATATTTTGGAGTTCCCAGGAAAGAGAGGTAGATACATTCCTATACGTTATCTGCTTTATTTCTGTTCCCAGATTGAAGTAAATGCTGTTCAGGTTACTTTGTTGTTCATTATGTTAAGAACTGTGATCATTACATCTGTGCTACTAATGTGAGTACTTGTACATGATATTTTGTTCTTTATTTTGTGGATAAGTACTGGGAAAATGGTTTTTAAGGTGGGATGTACTCATTCCCAATTTCTTCAACCTCATTAGGAAACCATATTTTTCTACATTGTAACTGTGTCCACCATGGTGGCCTACAGACCTCGGGGAAGAGAGAAAAGAGGTAAAATCTAACTTTATTGATAGGAAAGCCAGAACAAATCATGTCACCACATTGCTTAGTGACCCTTCTCAGAGCAAAGCTTGGAGAATGGACAGGAATGTAGAACTTAACGGTGATTTTTAAAGAAAACATAAAGCAGCCAGACACTGTTTTACTGATCATGTTGCATAAGCATACAAAATTTTTCCTGTAGATTCAGCAGTTTTGTACCCATGACAACAAAATATCTTTTTTTTTTCAAACCCTGAGTTGTGCCTACAGCCAAATAAACCAGAGACTTCTCAGAGACTGGCCACAACTGGCATCATCAAATGATACAAATGCTACATATGAGAGACAGATAAATGCAGATACATTCTTCCCAACTTCAGCTTGAGTGTGATCAATTCTTCAAGTTCCCAGTGTTTCTGTAGCTCCCAAATGCCCTGCATCTTTTAACACGTGACTCCAGCCAAATGCACAAAATAACCACACAGGTCTCAGCAAAGTCTGAATTCCATGCACAGATGACCAAAAGAAACCTAACACTTCTTAATTTCTTGTTTTAAGTGATGTTTTAATGGAATATACACATATACAATTGAAGCTGCATGAAAAATGATTTGCTTTACCTGTTTCTATTGACTGTTTCTAAAAATTCTAGTTTTGATTTAGTGTGTGTGTCCAAGGAGCTTTAAGATTCCAAAGGGATGAACAATTCAAGGAAAATTTGATTGTCATTTGGGGGGGCTTTTAGAATGGCATCCAGAATGTTTCTCTGACTATAAATTGCAAATTCTCTTTTTTCCTGTTGTCTGGAAATCTTAAAACTAACTGCTTAAAACGAACTTCTTTCAGTGTTATTAGGAGAACTAAAAATATTAGTGAGGAAGTAGGTTCTCTATTGCTTACCTATACCAGTCAAACATAACCAGCAAAAGGGTTCCTGTTTATAATGGAGCTCTGATTAACATGATTTTATACATTTTTGCCTATTATTTTCCCTCTACTAGCTTTTCTAACAAGCATAAAAAAGCAAAATAAACACATAAGGTTAAATTCTTTCAGACATTTAAGAACTACTTTGATACTTAAGCCATTGTTCCAGTTTTACAAAGCTACAGCATTTAAAGTAGAAATTGTACTTTGTAAGAGAAAAAAGTCCATTTTGCCTTTTAATTAATATCTTAATTAACACTTTCAATGTACAACCACATTTGAGATACATAATAAATGCCTTTGGTACCTGTATCACTTATATCTGCAAGATCAAAAGCTACACAACTGCACTTTTACCTCTGATCAAGTAGTAATGTCAGAGTTACTTTTTGGAAAGTGTTGAAAGTAGAATCAAGATGGCAGAATAGGGAAAGGACACATTTAAACAGAGAATCATTAGTCAAGATGAAGCAGAGTGAGCACATTCCAGAAAACAGGAGAGGACAGGTCAACAGCAGAGAGGCACTTGGAGACTAATGGACATGGAAAAGCAGCAGAAATAACAATGCGGTGTTGCAGTGACCAAAACCTAGTGGCAGTTCAGGGAGTGGCAATCGGAGCTCCACCAGTGGTGGAAGCTCTACAAGAAGCTAGGTATGAAAAGGAATTCACAGGGAGTTCAGGAGGTGAACCTAGGCAAAGAACTGTCCACCCTGTTGATTTGTTTGATTCAACCAGGAGTAGAGAAAGAGTAGCAGACCCCAAGCAGGCAGTGCAGAACAGCATGGATTTCTTAGTCCACACCTCTACCAGAGCCGCATTGGGAGCCATTTTGTGTAGGAAGGCAAAGGCTGTGGGATAAGACTGGGCATGCAGTACGCTGGGAATGAACTCCTTTCTAGCTCAGTGCATTGCACTGATGTGGCATCTTACAGGTTCAATCAAAAAAAGGTCTGGGTGGCACTCAAAACTAAAGGCCAGCAGATTAAGAACTCCACCAGAGGCATATCAGGTGCCATTTTGTACAGTTGCGGCAATGGTTGAGATTGGAGAGACAACAGTAAGCCGCACATGTGCTTAGCTCAGAGCAAATGCACTAGGGTCAGTGCATTACACTGATCCCATAGGGAAAATAATATTGCCTTTGGCATCTTACAGATCAAAATAGCTCCGGGTGGCCCTTAGACCTAATGGCCCACAGTTTCTGGCAAGATCAGAACCACCAACAACTTAGTTATTTAGGATACCTGGTGTTTCCCTATTCCTGGACTGCTTGAACAAAAAGTGGGAGAAAGGCTGTGCAGAAAATGGTGCGGCCACAGCAGGGAAACACAGCAGGTAGAGAATGGTGAGCCAGGAACTGGGGCTATGGAGAACATGGTAGAAGCCTAACACAAAAGTTCAGACCTGAAAATCCCTGGAGGGAGTGGAACAAGTGACTGCAAACAAAGAACTGGGTGCCAAATGCAATCAGTAAAATCAAACTGTAGACTTGTGGATGACAGCTTAGAAATATGTCCTAAAGAGAAAAATCTGCTAACCAGAAGTACAATGGCCAAGAGCAAAGGAAGAGACAGTCACAACGAGTACTACTGAACACTCTCCCACAAAGGACAAAAGTCTTTGTCAGTCTCAGAGTTAACAGAGGAAAAAATGAGGGGATAAAGAACTTTAAAAACTTGTTATAAAGCTTCTTATCAACAACAAGAAGTACATACAGGAATTTAAGGAATATATTACACAAGAAACAGCAATACTGAAACAAAATCAAGCAGAATTAACAGAAATGAGGGCACAATTTGGCAAATTAAAAGTTAAGTAGAAAGTATCAATAACAGAATGAATGAGATAAAAGAATCTCAAAATTAGAAGATATTTCTTGCTACAATTGTGAAACAATCAAAAAGCTGGAAGAGGAAATGAATCAAACTAAGAAAAGCCCTCAAGAATTAAAAGACACTATTAAAAGGCCAAACATAAGAGTTATGGAAGTTCTAGAAGGTGTGAAAAGACAAGTTGGGTTCAAAATAGACTCAGTAAAATAATAAAGGGAAACTTTCCTAATGTGCAGAAAGAATTGAGAAACAGAATACAGGAGCGGCACAGCACTTCCAACAAGGTTGGTCAAAAGCGATCTTCATCATGACATATGATAATCAAGCTCTTTTCAGTTGAATATAAGGTAAAGATCCTTAAATGTGCATGTAAAAACATCAAGTGATATATAGAGGAATGGCAATGAGACCCTCAGCTGACATCTCACAGGAAACTCTACAGGCCAGAAGAGAATGGATCAACATATTCCAGATTCTAAAAGCAAAAAATTGTTGATCCAGGATAATGTACCCAGCAAAGCTTTCTTACGTCTTTGAAAATGAAATAAAATTCTCTCACAGTAAAGAAAAGCTCAAAGAATTTGTTTCTTCCAGAACTGCCCTACAAATAATACTTAAAGTTCTTTGCAGAGAAAAGTAACAGCACCACCAAAATCAGGGCAATTGTGAAGAACATCCCAGCAAAATAACAACAGAAGACTAAATCAAACAATGAATAACCCATTGCTAAAATGACAGGATCAAATTATCACCTGTTCATATTAACCTTGGATTAAATGGAATAAACCCCTCAATCAAATGTCATAAATTAGTAGACTGGATTAAAAACACAAAACCTATCTATTTGTGGCCTACAGGAGACACATCTCATCAACAAAGAGCTGTGGAAACTGTATCTCATGGATGTTTTTGTTTTTATTTTCATTTCTTCAAAACAGTTTTTTCTCATTAAATTCTTCACTGACTCATCTGTCATAAAGTAGCATAATTTTCTTCAAGAAGGTTCTTCATTTTCTTTTTCATTTCTTCAGTGACACATTAGTCATTCTGTAGCATGCTATTTAACTTCGTGGCATTGCAAATTTCTATTTTTCTTCCTGTAATTTTGTGGCTTTTCATTGAAGGGGATGTATACTAACTGTGTAATGGAGACTATCACATCCAGATATGAGGATGTAGTATGCATTTCTACCTCCAGATCCAAGATTAACTACCAAAAAACTGTTAAATGTATCTTGACAATAGGATGCTGGAGTCTCTGCCATTGTCCATGCCTGCAATGATGGACTTATGACAATTTATGAAGAATTATACTAATGTAATAGTATATGGGAAATCAGTGTGGGGGGAGGAGAGTTGGGGAGGGTTTAAGGGAAATCCCAGAGCTTATGAAACTGTATCATAAAACTACAAATAAATAAGCATACATATACATATATAAGGTTTACAGAAAATAGAATTAAAAGTTTATTGAGCAAGAAAATTTTGAAATCCATGCATGAATTTCCATAAAACATACTTCTTTTACTTTTTTAAAAACCCTAGAAGGGTTTGGATGGATTTCAAAAATCATTGCACCAAAATGAAATATATTTTCATTTTTAATAAAATTTTTGAAGCAACCTTATACATTATGTTTCAAAACTGCTATTTAAATAATTATCATAGGCTAGGAGAGCTACTAGAATCTGGTTCAGTTGTTTCATAAAAAATTATAATTCCTTAGGATATGGCATTTCCTTTTTGATTTTGTGGAATGAAACACAAGGTTCCTAAATTTTATTTTTACTGATCCTACAGGCCACTGCCGTGTGATGTGGCTTTGTTTATCATAGTTTGTTGGTCAATGTGAGACTGTTGCTGGGTTTGCTTAAATCAAGGAGAAACTAGTGTTCACCAAATGAGTGAGAAAAATGATCTGCTTTGATGGGCTTAACTAATTTATTACTTAGACATTGACAGCACCAAACAGGTCCAAATAGATCTTGGATGTCATTTAAAACAAAACAGAACAAAAAACCTTCTTCCATTCAAGATCCTTTTAGAAGAAAAAGAAAAAAAGAATCTGAAAAATGAGACCAGGAACTCTATTCAGAAATAGTTTATTTTTAAGGCCCCATACTGGCTGCTCACAGTGGAAGAAGAACTAAGGATGAGTTTGGCACATTAGCTCTCTTATCTGAAATAAACAAAATGTATGTCAAAATGTCATTTCTTAAAAAAATTAGTAAAGCTGTTTCTTAATTATATGCAAAGCTTTTTGGACCTAAGAACTCCATTGCTTTTCCTCTTGGCATCAAGGGAAATATTAAACCTTTTCAAGTTTATATGACCCTTCCCTGAACAGCTGCGATGAAATGTCAAGTTTTGGGAGCTGGGTGTTACTCTGGTGCCAATTAAGACATAATCAGGATTACCATGAGACATTATATGCACATGAGAAACAAACCATGCTTGGATCACTAGTTGAATTGTTAAAAAAAAAAAAAGAAGTTCAAACTTGTGTTGGGACTAAGCAGGTCATTTAACTGATTAGACATCTGACACTAAGAATGCACTAATTTTCTTTTACTTGAGACTCCCTTTCACCAACATGAAAATAATACCTAAGTAGAGAATGAAAGAAAAAACTTCTCCAATCCAAAGGTTAATTTTGATTGTGCAGAAACCCAATAAATCCAAAACACAGCACAACTGCCAAACAGTGGTACAAAAAGAAAGAAGGAAGAATAAACCCAAATTGGCCTCCACACCTATGACCCAGGCAGTGCCAAGTGAAAAGACTTGAAAGACTCAATGCTAAATCCAATCAAAAGCCCTATCCAGATTTCATTTGTAGCTACTCCCCTATTTCTCTTTTCTTTCTAGTGTTACTGCCTGTATGCACCCTTACTAATTCCTACCAGAAGGACTGCATAATACTTTTCTTTGCTATCACACTCTTCTTGATTTTTTGCTTCCATCATGTCATTCCACTGTTTTCTTATTGTTCATGGCACCCCCAAGCCTATGCTACAAAATCTTGGCCCTCAATCTTCCTCTCAACAATCCTTCATTGAGGGCAATGGCCCAAGACACGATAATTTTCCTGGTATTGCTAGTTAATAGATGTGCCTCCTTGGATCAACAATTTGATTTTTCTATACTACAGTTTCCTCTTTCAGAAAAAGAGGCTACTAACTGACAATAAATGTGAGATAGCAGCATAAACCATAAAAGCTGAACACAGATACAATACTTCTTTCTGTATCAATACATTTTTCTGGTATTCATCTCCATTTCTGATCACCTAAATATACTTTGTAGAGATTTTCCACTTTTGCACAGTATTTTAGTCACTTGCAATGATCTGCTCCCATTTCCTTTTCTCCTCTCTTTAACAAAATTTGCATACTTGCTGACTCCTTCCTCTAATTCCACCTGCTTCCTTTAATAAGTAAGCAGTAAGAACTGTTAGTTATGGAGATTTTCTCAGGTGCTTTCATTGTTCTCCTAACAGCTCTACTACTGCTTCTGTGTTAAAGCTGGAAAGATCACGGCTAGACCAAAGCCACAGGGCAAAAGAGATTCAAAGCCAGCCAGGGTGACCAAGTGCAGTGATGATTCCTCTTCCCTCACTGCATTCCCTTTCATATCCATGCCTTTAAAAATAACATAAAATTCAGCCCAATATTTCCATTAGTTAAAAGGCAGAAGCTGGCAGTAAAAAGGAAAATGAACCATCATGAGCAGAAGGGCAAAAACAATAGGGATGGCATTTTGCTCAGCTGGAAATTTCTTTGGTGTTAAATAAATTGACTGTTTTGAAATATTGGATCCTGTGTCATTGTATAGTACCCAGAGACAGCTATGGAGGCACACATCATTTTACCATTTTGACCAAACATGCCATTGATACACAAATCAGAAAATGAAATAAGGGCATTACTCCTTGGGGTTGCAGTGGCCACTCATTGATCTTCGTTCCTCCAACCAAGAGCCTTGGACACTATTCTGCTAGGATGGCCAGAGCTGCCATGGAGCTTTAAAGTACACTTGGGTTTGTTCATTGGTCAAATCATTGATTCTGGCTGCCACCCTCTCCCTGGTTACTAACAGTCATTTTTTGTATCTCCCTGGGTACCACAGTGGAGCCACATTTCACAGAATCCCTCACACTGAGCTGTATATATGAAGCCCATGGCTCTGGGATGATAGTGTGTGCTCCTTCTCAACCTGGTCCACAAAATTCCCCATTCAAGCTGCCCTGCTTCTTCTCTGTAGGGGCTAGAGTGCTAATGACAAAGATCCTAAGGCCCCATAAGACACATGGTAAAGATAGCACTGTCATTATCCACACCACTAAACCTTTGTCAAATGAAGCAAGAGGTATCTATGCTAGACTGTTAAATAAGAAAGATACTTATCTATTCCTATAGTGTTTGCAGCACTGCATTTTGGGCTCATGTGTTGCAGCCATTCTTCCTATGTTAATGAACTCATGTGTTAGACTGTGCTTCCTAGGAGCCCCGATTCAAACATGACAGGACTGCACAGAAGTTACAATCTAAGATAATTTGGTGTTGTCAAATTATGGTGGTGTCATCTCATTGTCCTTGTGCAAGGGCATGATGTAGAATAGGGGCAGGGGACCAGCTTCTCTAAAAGATTAGAAGAGATGTTTAAGCTTCCCTGGTCATATATTATCTCCAATATAATCCTCTTTGTGTTTCACTCTTTTAAAAACAACATTTTAAATTTTAAACAATATTCTTAAAGTCTTAAGAAAAGCAGGCCATGATCCAGATTTAGTCTATTGGGTTTGCTCTGTCAAAACCTCTGGACAAGAATAATATTTTATAAGGCCTGAGAATTATGTACAGTTGAAATTTTGGAACTATAATTCAAGTTTTTTGGAATGAAGCCACATTTATTCAACTAGACACACTGCCAATGGCTGCTTTGGCATACTGTTAGGGATACACTGTGTTTATTGTTATCCCCCTAAAAACAGTACAACACAATCTTTACTGGCTAATGAAATGGAGTAGATAAGCTGCTTTTATACATTTATTTCTACAATGTACTGAATGATCACTGAAACACAGCTACTAAAGTTCAATTGACTAAAAACCCACTATGGTAACTGACACTCTTTTAGAAGTCCTATAAGTTTCAAATCACAAATGCTCAAAGAGCACTACAATTTTAACAGGTAACATCTATTGTTCTTACTATTGATTGTTATTTTTAATAAGATACTATCCTGGGATTTTTGCATTCATGATCTAATTTAATTCATAAAACAATTCTGCATGCCAGGTATTTGGATTTATGGATGTGAAGATTGTGGCTTAAGAAAAAGAAAAAAATTGCCCAAGGTCAAAGATCAGAAACATTGACCTTAGATTTGAGTCCAGATCTACTTTAATTTGCATCTGCTGCTCTTCCTATCATACCCTAATGTTTACCACACACCAGCAATTCATAAATACCCAGGCACTATTACCATATTACTCACTGCCCACCGTGGCAGGATTCAGGTAGTTTTTGGTAGTCAAGTCTCAACTATATTACATCAAAATGGAACTACTGTTCACCGAATGTTTTATGCCACATAGGATTATGCTAAATATTTTTCACATTTGGTCTCTGACTTTCTCTAAGTCTCAATTTCCTCTTCTTTAAATGGGCTCAGCAGAGCACTATCAGGGTATTAGTGTTTGAATTAACCAAGTCCTGTACATGTAGGAAATTCCTAACAGACTGTAAGTTAAAGATGCAAAGTTTTATACTTCCTTTTATGTTTATGCTTTGCTTTTTACATAAAGTGAGGAGTGAGGTTCAATACTCTTAAGACACTTCCTTGGCAGCATGTCTATGAGATGCAGATGTTAGTAAAAAGAAAGCGCTAAAAAAACCAATCCTTCCCTAAGACAGGAATCATGCTTAGGTTATCAGCAAAATATTAACTTGAAATACAAGACTTGTTTATCTGTTTTGGTATTAAAAACTACCTTATACTGTTTAAAGAGACTCCTCAATGAGAGGAAGGGGGAGAGGAAAGGAGAGTGAGGGAGGAAGGGAGAGAGGGAGTGAAGAAACAAGTGAAACCTGGAAATTTGCACTTAGTCTGGAAGAATTTTTTTTAAAGAGAAAGAGAACGGACCTTATTAACAACATTCTCATTTATAGTAACACCCAGAGACTTCATTTTCGTGCTAATATGCTGTTATATGCTGTTTCTTTTCTCTCTCCTAGCTAAGGCTGAACTGTACCAGCATTCTTTGTTTGTTCCCATACCTTTGTTATAAAACAACACTTCCTTATAACACCTAACAAACCTTCTTCCCACAGCTAGTATTACATGAAAGGTGG
The DNA here is from genome assembly GCF_017591425.1 of Ochotona curzoniae. Taxonomy (NCBI): domain Eukaryota; kingdom Metazoa; phylum Chordata; class Mammalia; order Lagomorpha; family Ochotonidae; genus Ochotona; species Ochotona curzoniae. Next base: position 18,936,462 of record NW_024464939.1, on the reverse strand, counting down.
AATATTCTCAAACTTTTTTGGGTGCTTACTGCTATAACATGCCCTAATTTTGCACTATATCAACCAGATCCCATATCCCCTTACTGAATGACCTTCTCATCGGGTTGCCTAAGCTACTGTGACTAAGCTACTTCTCAAGTATCTTGTTCCCATAGAGACAGAACAACTATCACATTGTCAGGCATTCATTTCTTTACATGATGCAGAGTAAGACCCAGCTACATGCTCCTCTGACAACATTCAGGAATGCGTGCTGGGGAATAGGAAGACTACTCACTCAAAAGTAAAGTGTGACAGGCAATTCTCTTCATCTCTAACGTTCTCCCACGAGCAGAACATTAAAGTAAGCTTTTCTTGTGTTTGAATGATTCAATATCCTTAGCAAAGCACCTTCAAAAACTGATGTTCCAAGAAGAGAAGCCACCAGGCAATGAGGCAATTGGTTGAGCACAGTTTGGGCACATAGAAGAACTCCCAAGAAATGGTTGGCAAGAGATCAACCTAAGGCAGTCTGAGGAGCTTCTGACTCTAAACTGTGCATCACTAACCCTAAATTCAACTCTCTACTCAACCCCTTTAGAACCTTGAGCTTACCTTACAACCACCACCTTGCATGATCAAGGTGGATGTCTAACAGATACTCTCAAACTTGTTCAACATCAAACTTTCCATTTTCTCTCCAAATTATTTCTTCACCATCTCAACATACATCTCTTTTCTCAGTTGTTCAGGAAAAAATTAGATCATCAGTTTTCATTCCTGTTACTTCTGTCAATCACTCTGATCCAAATCATCTCTAAATCTTGTGCTATACTTGAAATGTAATCTAGAACCCTATCAGTCTTCTCTCCATCTCTACTGCATAAAGTACCAGATTGCTGCTAAAATCTTCTATCTAGACCCTAATTTTCCTCCCTTACCATCAACTCTCCATACACAGGTACCATATTATAAAATTGTCAATCAGATCCACTCACTTTTGCTATTACTGTTTTCTAGTGAATTTCTCTGGCACACACATTAATGCTCTTGAGTATAGCTCAGTGGTTTTCTGGGACCTGCTCTCACCTCCGATCACATATCTATTAACACTCTAAATCCATGTCTGGGCTCTAGCATACTCTTTAACCTTTAAAACTCAAACCTTCTCTGGCACCTGTGCTTACTATCTCAGCTGTTTGGAACACGGTTTCTCCTAATCATCATATAATCACTTCCCATCACCCAGATTTCAGGCCCAGCATCACACAAGGTGATGCCATGCTGCTCCAGTTCTCCTTCAACTCCATACACATATACACAAAGGATCAAAAAAGCCATACTTTAAAGAATATATACCTCAGATTTTGGGAAATCAGGTGAGATCAAACTTTTTATTGCATGACCTACTGGGGAAAAAGGAGCATAAACTACTGTGCGATGAAGGCTCAAAATACTAATGGTTGAAACAATAAAAAACCAAACTCATGGAATTTATAGCATAGTCAAGAATCTTAATGGCATGTTGTAAGAAACCAGGGATTTAGGGCCCATAACATGTCTCAACTGCTTAATCCTTCCTTCAAGCACCAACACCCCATCTGGTGCCTGTTTGTGTCCCAGCTGCTCCAATTCCCGACCAGCTCCCTGCCTGTGGCCTGGGAAAGCAGCAGAGGACGGCCCAAAGCCTTCGGATCCTGAATCCACATGGTAAACCTCAAAAAGTTCCTGGCTCCTAGCTTCAGACAAGCTCAGATCCAGCCACTGCAGCCAAATGGGGGAGTGAACCAGGAGATGGAAGATGTTCTTCTCTCTCTACATCTCCTTCTCTCTGTAAATTTACATTCCAATAAAAATAAATAAATCAAAATAAAGAGATGGAGGGGGAGAGGGAGAGGGAGTGAGGAAGAGGGAGAGAGGAAGAAAGGAAGGAAGGAAGGAAGGAAGGAAGGAAAGAGGGAGGGAGGGAGAAAGAGAGAGAGAAAGAGAGAGAGAGAGAGAGAGAGAGAGAGAGAGAGAGAGAGAGAGAGAGACTGAGACCAGTGGTTCACGGGTTTCGTATAAAATCTATGCTTAACTAACAATTTTTTGGCTAAAGATTGAAATGTGGTCACAAGGTAACAAGATTTCCATCACCTTACTCATGGAAGGTGGTGTATAGCATTATTTTTAAAAAAATGGTTTTGGCAATGAGGTTCTTCCTTCGCAGTTAGTTGCAGAAATATCCTTATGGCTCAGTTTGAAATATCTTCAGGGTTCTGCCTATTCTTACATTGACAATTGAGATATTAATTTGTTTAAAGCAGTAAAGGGCTAGCGATAGGTTTGACAGAAGAAATAATACCAAGGAAACAGTTGCATTTTATGGAATCCTTACTATGTGTTAGCCATGCAGTAAACAATCCAATCGACAGAATGGTTAATTATCTCTACTCTTTTAAAAAATATCCACTTTCAAATTTTCTCTTTCTCATTGAGAATTTGATAATAATATGAGCCACACTGTTTTATGATATCTCAAGAGAGAATATCAAGTAGTGAGACAGTCTTTTACTTACACATGTGTGGGTTTTTTTAATAGAGCTTTTTTGCTTATTTTTTTCTGGGGGATGTATCGTTAGGGTCTTGAGATGAAAACTGGGCTATGAAGCAAGTAGCAAGTCCCAGTTTTACCTCCAGACCACATGTGCATAATATGTACTTAATGGATAATTACGGAAATAAACATTTACTGAAAGTGAACATATCTAATCAAATTTGTAATGAAATCATGCACATCTTATCAGCCTAAATTTTCATATTTAATTGAAAAAAATCCCTGCATCACCAAGACATAAGACACACTTTAAACCAACAGTTTCAAGGATCTGAGATTTGTAATATCATATCTTTAAAATAATGAGAAATATTTACAGAAGCATTTCTGAAATTGCCTTCCACCATTTTAAATGCTATCATTAAATATAGAAAAAAGCTTATAAAACAACCATCAAGTATACCAAAATGAATTTCCAACATTTAGAGAAACTCAAATGCCAAGTCCTGAGACTGAAGTTCTACCCGTGGAAGATGGCCTATAATATTCTTTACCTACAACATAAAGATAGACATTCTAACAGACAGCTCTAATATGGGTGTCTTCTGCTCTTGCCCTTCTGGTACTAAATATCCTCCAAAGAGATTCAGACTCAATAAAGGGATATATGAAGATGCTCATAGCATATGCTTTGGAAAGAAAAGGTCAAACACTGTTCACTGCTGAAGACCACAAATGAAATACTGGACCCACTGAATCTTTTGGCAAGAAAACTCTGGGTCCTATAAGAAATTTTACATAGAAGAAAGAAACAGAGTGAGAGAGAAGGCACAGAGGGAGGAAAAGAGCAAGGGGATATCATTATAGTCTTAGAATTGTTTCCATTAACTATATTGCATTTGCTAAAAAAATGAAAAATAAAAGTGCTTAAAAGTAAAACTTAAAAATTTCAACAAGAGATCATTCTTTATATCCAAAACACCTGTTTCTAAAAAAAAAAATACTGTGTCACATAATGCAATGTAATAAAAAAAAGGGGGATCATTCTAAGATATCTCTATCTTTCAATATTTCACACTACAATAGCACTCAATCATTTTTATTCATTATGGCCCAAAGTAAACTCATGTTTAACTGCATAAACTACCTTAATTTGAAGAATTAAAGATAATCTCTTTGAATTCACTGATGAGTTTTGCCTGTAGCTTTGACTATATCAACAAAATCATTTTCCTTTGTATATTTTAGATTTGTAACTTAAAATTAAATCCTGTTCACTTGGATAAAACATCAATTTTAGACAACTTCCAAAGAAGTTAAAAACTAAGTCTTTGTGGCTGGTACAGTGGCTCAACAGGCAAATCCCTTACCTGCAAGCACCAGCATTCCATAACGGCACAAAGCCGAGCCCAGGCTACTCCACTTCCAATCCAGCTCCATGCTTAAGCCTGGGAGAGCAGCAGAGGGTGGCCCAGGTCCTTGGGCCTCTGCACCCACATGGGAGGCCCAGAAAAAAAAAAAACTCCTGGCTCCTGGCCTCAAATCAGTTCAGTTCTGGCCATTACAACAATTTGGGGAGTGAACCAGTATACAGAAGATGTTTCTCTATAACTCTTCCTTTCAAATAAAAATAAATAAATCTTAAAAACAACAAACAAACAAAAAACACCTGATGTTTCTTGGTACTCACCCTCCCGTATCTGTTGGCGTAGGACCCAGTGAGCAAGGAATGAAAAACAATGATCGTCTCGTCCAAGTCCCAGATGAACACTCTCTATAAGGCAAGAACCCAATTAATGCATCTTCATGTTGATTGAGAAAAGTTACTCAGTTAATTTCATCATGAAACAGTAGTCTTAAAATGTGAGGCCAAAATCACATATGACTTCATTGACATTTTAAGCTACACCTGCTTTAAAGAGTATTGCTCAGCTATTCGCTAGACAGAACCTCAGATGAGGCACAAGAATATAATTCTATCAGCAACATCAATATAACTATGGGAAAGAGATAACAATGTGTCCCCTATTTTTGTAGAACTTTTGTCTTGGTTTTGTAGAAATGAAAAATGAGCTATTACTAGTCTGTTTATATACTGAAATAGAGTGGCCATTACTTAAAAATAATTCACTTTTGAATCTCTATCACCTGTTCATTTATTAAGAAGTGTTAAAAATAATCTTATGTTTTACTCTCATCATCCAAATACTAACACTTATATTTGACAGCTAATTTGCATAAATATATTCTATTTCTATTATCTATTAGACAATCATAAAAGGCATGGGATATCTAGTTGGCTCTCTATTTCCAGAGGTTGTACATTTGCACAGCCAATCAACAACAGACCAAAAATATCTGAAAACAAAAATCACACTGTACTCAACATGTACAGACTTTTACCTTGTTGGTCTTTCCCAAGCAACACAGTGTAACAACTATTTTCACAGCATCCACACAGAATGTTCACTAACCGAGACTTGATTTAGAGTATCCCAAACCCTATGGAATTGTACCATAAAATTCAAAATAAAAGAAAAGTATGTGAGACTTTATGACTATATAAGCATTTTATGTAAGGATGTTGAGTATCTGTAGATGTGGTTGGGAACGAGGGGATCCAGGAGCCTGTTTCCCATGGATACCGAAGGGTGACTGTGTATTGTTCATGCTAGGCTTTTTAAGTCTTTAGGTTATAGACATTTAACGACTTCAGCAGACACATAACTCATGCTCTTAGACACACTCTTGGGGTATTCAGGATTGGAGTTAAAGGGATTTGTTTCAAGGGGAAAAAAAAAAATGTCTCCAAGACACCACAGACAGCCTCCCCACCATTCCCCTTTCCTCTTCCCATACCCACTCACACCAGTAAATATTCATACCAGATTCTGCTGGAAAAATTTAGTCTTTCCAGCCAAAATAATCACGTTTTCCACCATCAGATTTCACTTTGGCAAAAGGCAGAAACTTAATTACAGTGGATTCGAGGCTATGAAACCTACCACCCTTTCAGTTTTTACTTAATCCTTTCTGCTTTTGAACTCCAGCAAAACATGTCTCAGAAGGTGATTACCATTTCAATTTAGAACATTCTGAGCTTCCCTTTCTCAATATACACAAATGTGTCTTTAATTTCAAAGTAGATTTCATTAAGGATTTTTAGTAAGATGCTTACTTAACTGAAATGGCAATGACACAGAGCAGTACAGCAGAGATTTAAAGGCAGAATTTTTTAATTTAACATGTGTTTTTACTGTAAAACAAATAGATGCTTTACTACATGGTTAATGCAGAAGAAAACTACCAAAAACAGACAGTTGTTTAACTTATAGCCAACAGTGAAGAGAAAAGAGCATTGTCTTTTCTAAGAAAATATAATAATACCAGAAGCATTTGCTCACTGGTCTTTCCGTAGCAGTTCTATGGTCACCAACTGGCAACTGCAACACCTTGTTATTCATTTTGGTGTTGGCAATGTTCTCACCTCTAGATCAGAATCCGGGGGAGGTGAAGGGTTATTGTTTCTTCGGCCTCGTCCACGTGATTTTCCATCGGAACCTCGACGCAATCGTTCAGAATCTGAATCTTTAATGGGTGTTGATGGGCTATGGATTGCACTGTACTCTGCAGAAACACACGGAAGCATGTTCACCTTGCAGTTCCAATATGATGGTACCCAGATTAATCTTTTTTTAATTCAGAGGTATGTAAAGCATATTACAGTCTGTTTAAATCCTACACTATGTTATATCTGCATTCATCAATCATCAAAGAGGCCTCTGACTCCAAGATATGTTTTGAATGAAAGAATGCTCAAAAATAAAATGTAATTAGAGGTCAAACAGAACACATAATAGCAAGTTTCCTAGCTTCTCCTTAGGGCTTTTGAGGATTCCATGATGTGCTGGTCCCACACATGAATCAGCTTCTCTCATCCTACACAACTGGTACCGGGCCCTCTTGAGGCATTCGCCCATTTACCTCTGTGTTAATCCTTCCAGCTATCTATGCAAAGGATGCTTATTCATGGAAACAGATGAGAAGGAAAACCAGACCCATGGTAGGTAGAACTAAGCCAATGGGAATTCTCTTTGAAAACTTTAAAAATTGCTATTTTCTCCCTCATTTTATGTAAAACAGATAAGGAGAGCAGATATATGGAAGACGCCCATTTGCATTCAGTATCTCTCATTCTCTTGCAACCAAACTTCCAAAACAAGGCAGCACATTAAAATTACTCATTCGGATAACTCAAAGAAACCACTGAAATAATTATACCAAAACCACAAAATTAAAAACTATTTTCAAATGGCTCAGAGGAAGAGCGGGCCAGTGGTTGTGGGGTTTACGAGCTTTCTATCGCATGTCCAGAATGAACATAAAAACATGTATTCTTATGTCTTAGGTACAATATTTATTGCCTTCCCAGGATAATTCCTGCCTTTCCCCAATTCCAGCTGTTAAGTATTCTCTGGCTTTTCCACAAAGCTTTATGCCATTGCTCTACCAGATATAGGCTGAAATCTCTCAATCTAAACCTTTATGGGGAACTATTATTTTCATGATATTGTTGATGCTACATTTCACCAACCAGGAAACTAGGCAGATCAACTAAAAGTCTGATAATCTAATAATGTTCTATCAACCTTAGTCACATACACCAAGCCATGCTTGTTTTCAACTACGTGTTCTCAATACTACCACCAAGCTTAAATGCTTCTCTAAAGCCTTTAGATTAGATGGGAATACATTTTGCAGCAAATTCTGATTCTAAACCAAATGAAACAGCCTATATGTTTCACTTAAAGTTTGAAGGAATCCATCAGTTGCATACAACACTTCTGAATATCTCCTTCATAACAAACCAGATGGGGACCCAGCATCGTAGCCTAGTGGCTGAAGTCCTCACCTTGCATGTGCTGGAATCCCATGTGGGTGCCAGTTTGTATCCTGGTTGCTCCACTTCCCTTTCAGCTCATTGTTTGTGATCTGAATAGCAGTAGAGGAGAGACCAAAGCCTTGGGACCCTGCAACAGTGTGGGAGACCTGGCTCCTGGCTTTTGGATAGACTCAGCTGTGGCCATTGCAGGCGCTTGGGGAGTGAGCCAGCAGAAGGTAGCTTTTTCTGCCTCTCCTTTTCTCTGTAAAAATCTGATTTTCCAATAGAAATAAATAAATCCAAAATAAACAAGATGGCAAAGTTTTTCATATATACTGGTCATGCTATTCTCATAACCAAAATTGACCGTGATGCCCATTGGTTAACTATAGTCAGAATATCCTTAACAACTCCACTCAGTGGGTCAGTTTATTAAGTTCTTTCAGATGCATTTTTTGAGCTGACTCATCACACAGACTGTTAAAACATAATGGTGTCTGGTCAAAGTTAATCATTGTATAAATCTACACTAATATTCTTTTATTGCAGTGGAGATGACTAAGGCATTTCTCCTTACAATGCCCCAAACCAAGCATCTTTTCTTCCATGTTTGTGGAGACTCAGAGGTGTCAAATGAATATATTTTTCAAGTAGTTGTGCATACAGAGATTTTTTAAATGCATTGTTCTTCCACATCAAACTTGTGCAGATATGGGTATTCAACACAGCAGTTAAAATGCCTCTCAGAAAACAACAATCCATACTGGAGTGCCTGGGTTCTTTTGCTGGTTACAGTCCTTATTCCACTCTCCTGTTAACGTGCTCTCTGAGAGGCCATAAGCAATGGCCCAAGTTCTCGGGTACCTGTGTGTGAGATCCACATTGTGTTCTAGGATCCTGTTACTGCTCAAACCCATCTCAGGCAGTTGTGGGCTAAAAATGTGGGGACTCAATCAGCAAATGGGAGATCTCTGTCTCTTTCAAAGAAAAAAAAAATTTGAAAAAAATCTTTTGTGGCATACACCTCTTTGCAGAACCTGGATAGCTACCATGTGAAACAAATCATATGCTAGTCTGTTTAATAGTGTTAAACAAAGCATTTACTCTGCAACTAACAGAACTGACCTCTAAATCAAACTATACCAAATATTTTACTACAAAATCTTGAATGTGAGCCTTTAGTTTTTATAAGCACATATTTAAGAAGTTAAAAACACCAAGTAACATATTTTCATACACTGTATGCTTTGCACTGTCATCAAGATAGTTATTCTTAAAGCAATTTATCTTATATAAGTTTTTTAAACATAAGTTTCCTCCTACTGATTACATATCGACTCTTTTTGTTATTTATCCCTGATTTAAAAACTCAAATCTTCCAAAATTTATTCCATCTCATTTTTTTTCTGGAAATAGACAAGCTATAATTAAATGAATCACTCACATTTGGAAACCTTTCCCAAAAGAAAACAAATTCACTGGGCAAAATATACAGGAAAATATTAAAATCATCATATGCAAAGTTTTTCCAGGTGGAGAAAAGAAAAAACAGAAAAGATGGATAATCTGACACCTTTAAATATGGAATAAAACCACATCCACACATTACTGACCTCTACTTTTAAGAAGGAAAATGAAATTAAAAATGATGCAAGATAGTCTTTAAAATCACTTCCTTATTGCTCTAGGATGTGGAATTCAATGCGTACCCTCTCTTAATGCTTTCCCAACTCTAACTTCTCCTTTCTCTTACTAGTGCAAAACAACTCAGACAAATTAATCTTCTAATCCACTGACAGCTCATGTTTCACTAAAACCCTCTCCCAGTTGTTCAACTTTACCCCCACTTAGATAATAGAAATGAAAATACTTTGAAAAGCGTGCACTTAACATACGGGTTGGATGTTAGGTTCACATTCTCCTAGGCACTATATAGAAACTTGTTATTAAACTACATGGGAGCTTCAAACTTATTATAAGATCCCAAATACTTACAGTTCCAGCTTAGCGGAACTTAAAATTCAGAGGTAGATATAGACCAATGGACAAAAGGCCACCAAAGAAATCCTTACTACTAAGATTTACAAGGGGGAGAGAAGTTTTCAGAAGATGGACGGCACATTCTCCGTTAAGGAGGACACAGAAATGCCCCAGGCAGGGTATCACAGGCAGGTCTGAAGGTACACAGGAAGAAAGCATGTCATGCTGAACTAAAACAAAACAATAAAACAAACAAAAAAATCAACTTGACCTGAGTGTACAGAAAAAATATAGAAATGAAGCCAGCGTGGCAAGCAAAAATTCAACAAGGCAGTGGTGACTACAGCTCCAGGTTGGAAGTTTGCTAGAACCAGGTTTTCACTAAGAAAGGAAAATGAGTAAGTAGGATAAACCAGTAAGCCAGGTAGGATGGTGATGGCCTGGGTGCAGTTCATAGTGCTAGAGAGATTGGAAGAGTCCGTAAAAGGTAAAGTCACAACCAGTTAGATAAGGAAGACGGAAATCAAGGATGATGTCCACACCAGTTGTGTTTTCACAACTTCATGAGCTCTAAGATGTGGTGTGAGATTTAAGAAAAAGGAGTTATGGTCAAGAAGTGAAAATTCAAGTTCAGCTGTGGACATACCGAATTTAAACAGTCCCTGATGTTCAAATAAGGATGCCCCAGTAGGCTGCTAGACTCTTCTGAAGTTCACAGAAGAAATGTGGGCTGAGTTTAGGCTTATAAATCGATGCATTATGCAAGGAAAGAAATGGGTATAGTTTAAAAATGCAGTGTGTATGGAAGGGCTGAACAATGAAAGATGGATGAGGTGTGTGGCAGAAAACCAGTCTGTGTGTTGCTAAAAAAAAAAGAGTATGTCAGAAAGGAGAGAGTGGTGACTAACTTCAGATCAACTGAGAGGCAAAGCAAGAACATTTCAGGATTAGAGTCACAGAGAGAGCTGGTACACAGGGCAACATCATAGATTTGAGAAGATGGAAGAGTACATAAGATTAAAACTCCAAGAGCATTAGTGATAACCCTGGTGTGGCCAAATTCAATATTTACTTTGTAATACTCAGTCTCATTCCACTTGTCTGTATTTGTTCCCACCACTGCCTCCTTTAAATGTCAAAAAAAAAAAGAAAATCCTGATTTTCCTTTTTTCCACTTCCCACTATTCCTTTTTAGTCATTAAGCTTGAATTAAATACTTATGTTGTCTACATCTGTAAGACTTGAAACTCCTGACCTAGCTTAAGATAAAGAGTTTGTATCAGGATGCTAATTGATGCTAAATTTCTTTTTTCCAACATCTCCTAAGACTGAAAAAAAAAAAGGCAGCTAAACAGTGTGGCTTTTGAGAAAGTTGATTGCTCTGGAGCAAACACTTCATGGTCCTCTTGCCTTGTTGAAGGATCTCAGGGGTTGGTTATATTAAGAGGGATTCATGATACCGTATAGGCTAATTTCAATGCTTTGCTTACTAATCTTTTGACTTGAATATCTTACTGTTGGATGGGCCTCTTTATCCGATACCATAATTAGCCTTGCCCCCAGATGAACCCTCTCTACTAACAATGGGATCAACAATGCCACTATCTACCCATTTCTCTATTCCAGCCACTTCTTACGAGGATCCATCAAACAAGAATAAGTTCTATGGTTTTTACACTGAAATGCTTTTGGTTTCAGGTCCTGCTCTCATCACCTCTTGCTTTAGTTCTATCAAGAAGCTATTTCCAGGATTGTCATTCTTAGTCTTTCTACTCTTTTATGCACAGCTATCACCCTTAAATGCTCATAACTCAGTACAGAACAGAAAGAACTGCCTAGTTACTGGGACACTGAGCTATGGATTCAACTGCCATATTTTGAATCTTCATTTATATTGGCTATTAGAATGGCTTTTCTAGTTGTTTACCCTTTGATCACTCAGTCTCATCACCTGTAAAATATGAGTAGGTGAGAGAAAAAGAACCTACACATGCATAAAGAACTGGTACCATTTATAGCACTAGTACTGTATAGACTTGGTTTTATTTTTTAAAAAAGAAACAAAAAGTCATTCCTCGATGACTTTAACTGCTCTCTCCCTGCATAATTGGCTGCAGATATACAAAGTTTGTGATCTCACTTTTCTGAAAGCACTGTGCTATTTTCTGACTTTGCACACAGTCTTCATTTTTCTTATAATGCTTTTCCTAACTCTTATCCTTACCCCTGAAATCCTTTTCAATGTCTGAAGATCAAGATCAAGTGTATTTTTTGGTCAGTTCTCACTCTAAATCTTGGCCCTGCCTTCATAATTACTCTTCTCTCTATTATGCAGTTTCACAATGTTTGTGCTTCTGATGTTGGCAGTGAACAACAATTTGGCAGAATTATTTTGAGGAAAGACCTAACACACCTGCTCTGGGGTAGCACAATTTTCATGGTGTTTATTGTTTATTCCCAGAGCACTTAAGTGTTTAGCAGGCAAGGTAGACATGAAGAACTCAGCGATAACTGAATGTTCCTCAAGCCCACCTTTAACTCGCTAAATGTCTGGAGGTTATTACTTATACGGATTAGTTGAAATATTACAAATGGGAAATAGCTGTAAAAGTTAATGCTTATACACTTTATAAAATATTAAAATTAAGAAAATTAAAATTCCACATTTGTAAATACTTCAGGTGTCTACAAATCCATCACTATTAAATAAAAAATCAATGTAACTCAAAAGAGTTCATCTACTTCGTTTCCCTGAGCTAGAAACTCGTAGAAATTAGTTCTAGTTTTTCATTCCTTATAGTCTCATTTTTTTACTTAGCTGAAAATATAGCCTGGCTCATTTAACTTTAATATTCTCTTACCTTGGATGTACAACATTTACCATATCTTCCTAACAGTTTTTAATCTTCCTCTCTTAAGTAAATCAGTCACCTTTAGAACTATCCCATCTAGTGTACTCTGGGCAACTCCAGTTCTCCAACGTCCAGGTTTATTGCCAATTAGATGCTGTCTAAATTCCTTGCTTAGTCCTTATCTTTATGCCTCCCTCAACATGCTCTCTGCTTTCTTGAACATTTTGCCAAACAGCTGTCAAAAAGATCACTCCCATTTCAAATGGACGGTTGTCATTTTAAAGACACCACTGTTATAGGTAATATGGAAAAATAGTACAAATAACAACAGGATGTTAATTTGTACATATTAGAGATGCTTTTAAACATTTCCTATTGTGAACTATCCAACTCTTTGGCCACTTTTAATAATCCTTTATGGGTTAGAACAAATGGTTTTAGCCTAGTTTTCATATTTACAGATATAGTTCCTAACCTGATATTTCTTTAAATTTATGCTTTCCTTCAAAGAACCTTTTTATCTTTATGGATTCTTGCTGCCTGGCTCGAAGGCCTGGCTGACTGCTTCAAGATTTAGGGATAAGCATTGACATTCACTCAGGGTAGCAGGGGATTTCTGATCTAAATTTACACTCCTGGGACTACCCAGGCCAGTGGCAGTTGTAAAGGAAGTCGAATACAGGGTTCCTGCAGACTCCCCTCTCGGTAGTAGGGGAGGATGAAGACTCTCCTTATTCATTTCTAAGTCTCCAAGAGGTGAAAGACTACTTCCCTCAAATGGGATGAAGTAACTGATCCGCTGGCTGAGAGGAAGCTCTCACCGCATGTACTGTGACATTGGACAGAGGCCAGAAGAGTATGGTCTCTGGATAGACTTTGAATCTGTCTGCTAAGACATTTCTGCTTGCTTTGTACAAAATGAAATGTGAAGGTGTACGTTTTTGTTTCTGTGTCCTTTTTTTTTTTTTTTTTGAGGGAGGCACAGGAAATCCTTAGGAAAAATACCTGAATTTAGTGAAATTAGACATGGTGATCAACAATTACGTCCTATGAGTGACTATCAGCAGAGAGCATTTCTTTTCTAAGTGCAAACATTGTCTTCTTCAAGACTTAAGCCTTTAAGCATAAGGGATAATACACATGAGCTGGAAATATATGACAGACAACAACTGACACTAAATAACCCCAGAATGTTCAACATTAGCATAAGCATATGCAAAAATTCATCATTATAGGCAGTATATCGAACCCAAATCATGGAGACTAAAAGAAGAATGCAGAGATTTTAACTCTCTAAGTCAACAAGGAGGGGATGCCATGACCCCTAAGGTATTCCCCATAAGAATGCATCAAGACTGATGCTAGTAAACAGAAGACTCATTGAGTCCAATGAATGTATTTCTGTTTATATTTTAAAAAATGTTTATTTGTGGGGGCCCAGAGCAATGGCTCAGTGGCTTAATCCTCACCTTACATGCACCATGATTCCCATATGGGTGCTAGTTTGTGTCCTGGCTGTTCCACTTTGTATCCAGCTCCCTATTGTGGTCTGGGAAAGCAGTAGAGGACAGCCCAAAGCCTTGGGACCCTGTACCATGTGGAAGACCAGGTAGAAGTTCCTGATTCTTGGCTTCAGATCAGCTCAACTCTGGCCATTGTGGCCATTTGGGGAGTGAACCAGCAGAAGGAAGATTTTTCTCTCTGTCTCTCCTCTCTGTAAATTCACCTTTCAAACGAATAAACAAATCTTTAAAAATGTTTATTTGTTTGGAAAGAGAGGGAGTTATTTTTCTTCTGCTAGATTGCTCATTCGCCAAATGCTTGCAGTGTTCAGTGTTGGTCCAGGCTAAAGCTGGAATCCGTCTCCTAGATAACTGACACAGACTCAACTTCTAGTGTTATCGCCTTGCACAGAGCACATTAATCAGAAACTGGAGTTGGCAGCCCAGAAGAGACCCCAACTCACCTACTCTGATATGCAATACGGGTGTCCCAAGCGGCCTCCTGCCCTCAAAGTGCCAGACCAGTCCCATTTGACAATTTAAAAAAGTATTTATATTTGACAATTTTGAAAATCATTTTTCATCTAATGGAAAAAAAGTTTTGTGAAGCTGAGCTTGATAACTTTTGGATAAGTAAGTGTGACTGCACCTTACTCCAGGGATAGGCAGGTGGTCACCATGTATTGTCCTAGACTTCTTTTGACTAGCAACACTGAGTGGCAAAGTCAGAGAAGCTGCTGGTGGCCAAAGAGACAATTTTTCCAAATAAACTAATGTACCTTCTCCCTCTCATCACCATCATTGCTGTTGTTTTGGTCTCTACATAATCAAAAACAGAGGTTGGTCAATTTCCCTGTAATGAGTTAGATAGTAACTATCTTCAGCTTTCTGGGCCACATGCTCTCCATTGCAGTTACTATATCCTGGTGTCACAGCAGCAGCTAGAAACACAGCATGGATTACACATTTCCCTTGGCTTTGGGGAGGCACTCATTACATGTGGATACTCATTACATGTGGATCTATGGTCTCATCTCATGGCCAAAGGCAGGGATCGCGTGTAATGTTACTGATGCCAGAGGGGTCCTGCCCCAGGTCTGGAGCCTGGGGGACACTGTTTGCCAGACTCTTTTAAGCTGACTGATTCTGGAAGATGCAAGCTATATTGCATGAGCAGCAGCTACACACACCAGGGATATCTGCAGTGCTTCTGAACAAAGAAAAATTCCAAGGCTTGCCACCATCATGACGTGCTATTCCCTCTGCAGGAAAGGGGTGGGGAAAGTTGTGGGGAGGCTTTCACATGAGCACTTTGATTCTTCCCTGCCACACAGTGGCCTAAAAGAGGTGACTCTGACATAGGTTTCTAACCAGGGCCACCTCCAGTGCCCCAGACAACATTTTGTAAGGTAGCTTCTTTTACTGAGGCAGAGTAGGAAGGCTGCCAGAACTCCACTTCTATTGTTAGAAATCCTCAGACTGAAAACTGAAATTTCTATCATCTTCAACATTCTAAAGAAATTCCAGCGGTGGCCTGACCTTCATGCTTGAATTCTCACATTGCAGGGTATAATAATATAGCAATCAAATGCTCACAAGAGAGAATGCATGCTTAGGCATATATTGAGTCAACTAACTTGGCTTTCCTCTGCAGTAAAAGGGCAATGATGTAAGCAAACTTCTTTGTATGGCTCTTTATGTAATGCTGCCTTTCAGAAACAAGCTTTGAAATAAATCAATTTAAAGCAGTTACAAAAGAAGTCATATTATTCGTGTACTGGATCTGGACTTCGCTACTCAAACTGGGAAAAGGATAGAGTAAGCTTTTTTGTTTGTATCTATTTGGAAATGGCAACTTCTGCTTGGACTTAATTTTTGTTATATGTCTGAAAAGATAAGTAGATGTACAAAGTTGCTTTCTCTGGAAGCTGTGCCTCTGGCCACTGTGCCTGGTATGCCACCTGCCAGATGCAGACTCTTCTTTCACTTGGGTTTGATGAGATTCCAGCAGAATCTGTATTGAAGGCCAGCTTTATGAATGTGTAGACTGTGCAGGTGGACAGGGCTCTAGGTTCAGATGGGACCTGTGTAAGTTTAATGCTGTGTTGTCTTGAAATTCTCTATTTTAAAGCTAGGAGTCCACCAGTTCTGTAACCCATCCTTTCTGAGGCTACCACAGGCAAATCCACTTTCTGAGGCAGCCAGTACTAACCCTGGCATCTCTAGATGCATAGAGCACCCATCACGTGCCAAGAAACTTCATCAACAATGGGAATCTGCTTGAGCAAGACAAAACAGCTCCTACCCTTATTCAATCTCAGAGCTGCCTATACTGACCATATACCAAGTGGTCACAAGCATGAGATAGCACGTCCCTCTCATATTTGCCAGATGTAATTTATAGCTACAAGCAAGATATTTGGCTTTGTGTTCTCTGAGGAAACAGAAGCAACCACTCTTTGTGACTGGTCCTGCTAATCTACCAGTACTCTTTACATGGGCTCTCCTTCCCTCTTGTCAGCAGATGAACGCTGTTTGCTGAAGGCCAATCAATCTTTACTTTATACATGGAATCCAAGCTCTCTTTCACATCCTCCAGCCATCATTCCCTACCTTCTCGATTATCTGTATGTGAATATTTCTTGTCTTAAAAATATCCCCTAATTCCCTCTCTTCATCCTGCCCCATTCCCTCATTACTTTGTAGTGTACAATGAGAAAGCTATTGAAAGAGGTGTGGACATTGGAGCACAGGAGTCAAACCTCCTCCTGGGATGCCCGCTTTCCTTACTGGTGTACTGGTTAGCGTCTTGGCTCCTCCACTGCTGATTCGGCTCCGCACTAAGGTGCCCAGAGACAGCAGATGATGGCACAAACACTTAGGTCCCTGATGGAGTTCCTAGTTCCTAGTATTGGCTGTGCTGGCTAATTGGGGAATGAGCCAGTAGATGGAGGATCTCTCTTTCTACAAACACACACACACACACACACACACACACACACACACACACACACACACACACACACATTTTTCTCTGTATATATCATTCTGCCTTTCAGAGGAAAATGAACATTAAATATTTTTGTTAAGATTTAAAGAATTGTGGCTCTGTGCTAAATTTCCTCTCCTCTCATTGTTTCTTAGGCACACTACTTCTTCCAACACTCTCCCTTGTCAAGTGAACAATGCTCACACTGCAAAATCCAATAATCAAACCTGTATATCATTCTTCCCCAACCTTTGGCCTTCAACACACATGTCCAATCACTTGAACACTTTGCTCTGTAGCACTCACTCACTTAGCCTCTGTGAGGCCTATTTTTAGCTCTCCCCTTACTCACTGATTCCTCCTGCCAAGTCCCCTACACAGGCTCAGTACTTGCTTGTTTCCCCTTCTGTAGTTATTCTTACATTCCAACTCATTCACACGCATGGCTTTAAATGGTATCTGGATGCTGATGACTCACTAAGTTAGGCACAGAACTAGCTTAACAACATCAGACTTATCCAGCAACTTTCCATCTCCTCTTATATTTCTAACAGGCCTCTCAGAGTTCACTTGTGGTAAAAAAAATTCCTTATCCTTTCAACCTCATGTTCTCTATCTCCAGTTTTCCCAATCTCAATAAATGAAAAATGCATTTTCCACATGCTGGATTTAAAATCCTTGGTGTTATTCTCTGGTTGTCCTAACATTCAAGCTGTTGACCAATCCCTCTTGATAATTCTAGAATCAGACCACTTTCAACACCCCCACCTGGTCACTCTTCCTCTCACACAGACATGGAGGTCATCTCTTACCTTACTGCATAGCTCCCCTCTTTGACTTGCTCCATGTTACTGTCTGCCAGAACCATGGAGGTTATTTGCAAGTATAATGATGTCATGCTACTCTTCTCCTTAACAATGCTCACCTCATTCAAAATAGAACCTAAAGTCCTCCCAAAGCTTTAAAGGCAAATAGAATGGCTTTGTCTTACCCTTACCACAACAGCTCTCCTGTCTTAACTGGCTCCAACCACACACTGGCTTTCTAGGCACATGCTGAATCTACTTTGCACAGTCCCACTATCAGGCCTTCAGATCCATTCTTTGGTCTCCTCAGAATGCTCTTTCCCATATAGCTACATGGCTTTATCTTCTCCAATTGTTTTGTGTTAAACTTTCCACATGTTACCTTTTCACATGGTTCTTCAGAAGTAGCTTTTACCCAGCTATACTTGCCTCTCATTACCTAGATTTTGATGATTCCAGGTGCCTGTGACTATCAGGTGCATGTAAGCTCTTTCTGCTTCCTTATCACAGATACCCTCCAGTAGAATGAAAGTTTCTTGAGGTCACAAGCCTTATTTTGCTCACTGTTGAGTCTCTCATGTCCCATATCATGCCAGGAGTTTATCAAAGACTCAGTATACATCTGTTGTTTGTAAAACCTGGCCTGCAAAACACTCATCACAGATACAGCAGGTTGCATATGTTCATCTCTAATGTCTCAGAGGTGAAGTTCATTTGACTAATCTCTTGACCAGTGCGTCTCATGAAAATACTTAACAGTACATTAAGACACACTTGGCTTGTAACTTCATTTTCTGGATTCAATTGATTTAGACAGTTCAGAGCCACAAAGAAACTTTACCCATTAACAGTAATAGAAAGTGAGGCATATGTTAGCACTGAGAAATAGATCATATGAGAAATGAGGGTATCCCCCAGCCTTGAAGATAAAAAGAGATTATCTTTACCCTGGACCTGTTGCAGATGTATTTCTGTATAAGTGTAGCAGATGGAAGACCAAGGTTGATAAGGTGTATGGGCTCCTAGCTAATGCAGACCACAGCCAGGACCTGAACCAGGCCTGCCTCCTCCTGTGTCACACATCATCCACACTTGACTTGCTTTCTTGTATCAGAAAAACTTCTGTTTGGTGATAATAAGGACAGAGACAGCTGTTAATGGACACCTTCCCAGGGACAAATGACTGCCATTTTCTCCTGGAGATTTTGGGCCAAAGGAGAGGAGCTACCCAGGTCCAGGGCTTGGCAGAATGGGATGCTGTACCAATGTGACCTTCTTAACTACATGTGCAGAAGGAATGGATATTACAAATTTTGCTGTACTTGAAAATCTTCTCTAACATATAGGACAAATACAGAAAATACTTTAGTGGACATTATGATCTATAAGTGAGGGCTTTAGGGCATACATGAACTTCTAATTTATGTAATTAAAGGTCCTCAGTTTCTTCAACTATAAACTGGGGGCAGCACCACTGTGATATGAGCATCAAGTAAGGAATGTTAAGACATGCTGTAGAATTAAGGGAATGATGAACAAAGTGAAGAAACAAACAGCAGAATGGAGGAAAATCTGCACACTACACAACAGATAATTAGTCTTGGGCTAATATCCAAGACTCACAAAGAGCTTCAGTGAACAGCAACAGCAAAACAAAAAACCCTGGTAAGAAATGGGTGGGGTTCATGTTCCAGATGCTCCACTTCCCATCTAGCTCCCTGCCTGTAGCCTGCAAAAGCAGTAGAGGATGGTCTAGAACTTTGCAACCCTGCATTCGTGTGGGAAACCTGGAAAAAGCTCCTGGCTTCAGATTAGCTCAGCTCCGACAATTGCAGCCATATGGGGAGTGAACCAGTAGACAGAAGATCTTTCTCTGTCTCTCCTCTCTATAAGTCTGCCCTTCCAAGAAAAATAAATCTTTAAAAAGGGGGTGGAGGATGGCATGGTGACCTAGTGGCTAAAGTCTTCGCCTTGCATGTGCCGGAATCCCATGTGGGCATTAGTTCATGTCCTGACTGCTCTATTTCCCTTGCAGCTCTCTGCCTGTGGCCTGGGAAAGTAGTGGAGGATGGCCCAGGGCCTTGGAACCTTGCATCTGCGTGGGAGACTGGAAGCAGGTTCTTGGCTCCTGGTTTTGGATCGTTCAACTCCAGCCTTGCGACACTTGGGGAGTGAACCAGCGGATGGAAAGATCTTTCTGTCTCTCCTTCTCTCTGTAAATTTGACTTTTCAACAATAAATAAATAAATCTTAAAAAAAAAGAGAGAAAAAAAATGAGGGAAGAAAATTAGCAGGCATTTTTCAAAAGAACATATTCAAATGGCTAATGCACATATAAAAAATGCTCAGGCTCCCTAACTATTAGAGAAATACAAATGCAATCCACATTGAACTTCCACCAAATTACAACAAAATTGGCCTACATTAGGAATCTACTAACAACACCTGCTGGTATGGATGTGGGGAAAGGGGTTAGTACAGCCACTATGGCAGTCAGTGTGGAGAGTGCTAAGAGAGCTGAAAATTGATATACTTACTGTATAACCCAACTATCCCACTGCTGGGAATATATCCAAAGGAAGCGAAATCTGCATATGAGAAAGTGACCTGAAACCCTATATTTGTAGCAGCACAATCCATAATAGCAAAGGCATAGAAACAACCCAGATGTGTGTCAAAAGAGGAGTGGATTTAAAAAAACTATGGCACATATACTCCATGGAATACCAGTTTGCCATTAAAAAGAATGAAATTCTACCACTTGCAACAAAACAGTTCCAACTATAAACCATTATGGTCAGTGAAATAAGTCAACCCCTAAAGGACAACTGTCATATGCTTTCTGTGATATAAGGCAACATTCTTGCAAAATACAAAACAATATATATTTAGTGAATAAGTATATACATATGTACTCATAGATGAACTGTATAAAGAAGACCAGTATACCAGGTATGCATCTCGACTCCTCTAGAATAAAACAAGGACTCCTAATGAAACTGTTAAATACACCTTGGCAATATGATACTAGTATTTCCACCATTACCTATACATACAATGACATGACACACTTAAACAACAGAATGTTGGACCTGTGTCTGTTCCTGAAGGATTTTACTATTATAATAATCTGGGGGAAAATGGTGGCAGGGGAAGAAGGGTAGGAAGGAAGGGAAGGTCGAAGGGATCTCTCCCTACAAAACTGTATCATGGAAAATAATAACATTAAAAATACAAAAAATTCCTTCCTTACATTATTTTTCTATGAAAATCTTAAGGAACTCTTGAAAGCAAATCTTGAAATAAACATTATATTTACATTAAAAAAAAGACATGCTGTAGAAGGATGTTAGTGTTTCATAGTAAGTGAAAATTTCAAAGTGACCTCCTAATTCATAAGGGCTTTCATCCTTCAGTGAAAATTAAGTATAATTTAAGTGTGTTCTAATGGCAATGGCACCCTGTCCCTGATCTCCAACTTTGAATAAATGTCTTCTCCCCACACTCTCTCTCACTTATTCGTATCTATCAAGGTGAAGGTAAATATCACCTCACCCATTAGCGTCTTCTCCAAACATTTTGCATGAAGTAATTCTTGCTCCTTTATTCTTCCTGGGCACTGTATTTCCCTTTCAGGCACATTTTAACAACTTCACTATTGCTAGGCCTGGGTGCATATTGTTGTCCACCTATATCCGTGATGTAATGGGGTGTCAAACCTTCACAGACCCACGTGTCAGTGTAACTCATATTTTTATACCTAGAGAGCTATTTTATCAGATTTTCACAAAACAGTGTGATTGAGCCAGGCCTGGAATTATGTTATGCTGTACATATATCTTAGAGTTTTAGTGAATAAAAGGGTACTTCAAAGAGTTGATGGAAAAGGGGAATGAAAAAATATTTCTTTTGGAACAAAACCTTTCAATACCCATGCAGTTTTTTCATAATATGCATTGTCCATGAACTTTTGAGGATGACTTTTATACATAGGTTTTTTTTTCACCAAAAAAATGTATCTTTCAATTCCACTTTTTCAAAACTTTTAATGTTCCTTTTTCTTTGCAAAAAGAGTAAAATGACCTTAAGAAATTGTTAGCTATTGGACCTTCCTGCAAAAACTGAAGATAGGTAAATTTGGGAACTACCTTTATAAGGTTAATCAGTAGTCTGAGACCAATCAACATTGACCAAATCAATTTAGAGAATGGCTTTGACTTTTTCACCCAGACTCTACAACCACTATTCCTCTTCCATAATTACTACCTGAGTTTTCCTAGTTAAACTAAATCCTCAACCAAGCTCTGGGAAGTAAATTAACAGAACATCATCATTCCTGAAGTATGGCCATTGTCTACTTGCCTGTACCCTGCTGATACTCTCATATGAATTTTTCTTATCCTTCTTATACATGTTAACCACTGGCTTAAATGCCTCAATGTCCTTCTATGACAAGGAAGCTAATGAACAAAACCTGGGATTCATAAAACACAACAGAAACAAACTTTAAGGGCAAAAATCTCATCAACTCTCCAAGATCAGGGACTGATCATGGTGTCTGGCAGACAACAAGGATAAACATCAATTGGATGCATGAATGGATGAAAGGGACATTTGAGAGCCTGTTTTATGGCAATCACTTTGCTGACCACTAACATTTAATTCTCACAATCAACCTAACTACAGGAACCAGTTCAGTTTCCCTGATCCAAAAGTCCAAAATGCAACCAAATTCAAAACTTCTGAGAACAAGCATGATGCCACATGTGGGAAACTCAACACGTGACCTCATGAAGTGGGTCAAAGGGAAGACACAGATAACACTAAAAATGAAGACCATACAAGTAAATATTAAACATCTAAATAATGAAATATCTTAAATGAATACATATATTCAAAGCTTTGGGTGATTGTAACTGATGCCTACTTTCACTGCAAACCACAGAGCTTCCCTTTTCCTTGACAGAAGTATATGATTATCCTTGCCCTTAGTGCTCATGGACCAGGAGCACCTCAGGAAGAAGAAAAAGGAGGACAAGGTGGACACCGAGGGCCTGAGGCTGGGAAAGGAAATGACAGAGATTAAATGCTCATGATAGAAACTTATTAAACAACATAGAGGAAGAGGGATTAGAAAAGACTTAGGAAAGCAAAAGTAAGTGTGTAATTGGTTGTTTAATTATCCCAGTTATCTGCAGAATGATTTTATCATCCAGGAAACATGTACATTACAGATAACCTAAGATAAACTGTATCCCACTTCCCATGAATTTCAGGCCTACATCTTTGATCAGAAGAGAGAGCTCCTTCAGACATTCAACAACTATTCTACTGATATTTCAGACTACTCATATATGCTTTTGCTGAATGCTATGAATGAGTTAAAAGAAAAAAGACTACTGCTAAGCTATTGCCTTTTAGGAGTCTTCTTTATATTTTCACTTCTCCACCTTGAAAATCTCAAACACAGAGAATAGGAGAAGCGATATACTTCACTAATTAAGAACTACGAAGTTTGACATTAAGCTTCTGTAAGACAAATCTAATATTGTCATTGACTTCTTTCTTAGCACTCTTATTTGAAAAATGGAAATAATGACAACACTGTCAGTTAGGGTGTAGGGTAGGAATGGACTAAATTAATGTGTGAACACTGCTTGAAATAATAACTGGTTGTACTAACGGCTCAAAATGTATTAGCTGTCACATGAGCACACTAACTTATAACAAAAACACTCAGTGAAATTTTCCCTGGGTACTTTTCGGGAGCGGGGGCTGAACGGATACAGAATAGCAGGTTCACATATTTGAACTGAAAAGAAAAATATGTGGCTGGGGCAGATCAGGTGCTTTGTGTATGTTTACATAAACAAAAGTGTATCCCTGGAAGGGTACCCAAGCAACTGCTGAAAGAAACGGTGCGGCTGGTTTCTGATAAGAGTGGCGTACTTTTTTCTCTGAACTGCTCTGTGCCTTTCTAGTACATCTCACGTTCATACATTACCACTTAACTACTCGAGTCAAAAAATATTTATTGCACTTAAAAAAATCCTTCGGCTATCAAGCTAGGGTTACACCTGGGAGCAGTTTAGTTATCAGTCTTTTATTTATGTCACACCTAAGCCAATATCCATTTACTAATGCACGCAATCCCAATGCAATGAGCTGGAGAGATGGCAAACACAGATTACTTCCCAATCATTGTCAACTGAAAAGCTAAACTCATGAATGCAGATGACTTCCACCTTAACCAAGGGAATTCATCATATTGATTTTTGCTGGTCTGCCAGGATACTTAACATTTCATAGTCTTTTTCTCTGTCACTATGCCTTCCTAATCAATGCAAATCAATAAACATTTAAAAAAAACATTTCAAATAGGAACTCAGCCATAAAAGAAGATAAAACAATAACTTGGATGATTAGCAAATTAATGTAATTAGTTTGTTAACATGTGATTTCTTATTTTGGTCATTCATATGTAAGTCATATGTTATGCCATATGACTTACTATATATATAAATATAAAAATAATGCTATATATATAAATACAGAAATAATTTGGTTGGAATACAGTGTTCTAGTCAACTAATCAAGTTCAGCAAATCAGTAATGGCTAACTGCTAAGACATTGATTCTTCACTTTATAGAAATTCAGTCTAAATTTCACAGGTAAGGCAACTCATTTTTATTACACTCCTGACAAAATAAAACAGAGTGGATTTCACTTCCAAGAATCTTATAATCTCATTAAGGCTAACACTGTATGTCCTCTGGCAAAAAAGAAAGAAAGAAAACAAATGCCATCTAGACAAACAAACCCAACAACCCAAAACAAACATCTGTTTTGTTTTCTCACATCGTAATAGCCTGGCTATTTCAGATACAAATATTTGTTTTGCTGACAAATGTTTCCAAAAAAGTTGGTTAAAATTGCTTCAGTAAAATAGTTTATTTTTGAGCTGAACAAATTGCAAACTTCTCTAAAGTTTACAAGACATCTGTGAAAATGAGCAAGAATGGCCTACAGATTTTGCAAATGCTTCAGTCAGCAAAAATATAGGCACCAAGATGCATGTTATTGCAAACCTCAATCACAGCATAGAAGGGACCCCAATTTCCTGTATTTTGGGAGATGATGGCCAACAGTTTAGTTTTTCACATCATCATCCTGAGCTGAGACCTCAGCATTCTGCAACTTAGTACCAGAACATTCCTCTGCTTTTCAGGTGCTTCATTCTCCTTTCTTGTGCCTTGGCAGGGATCAAAGAAGCAGAGGGAATAAATAGTTTCCCATGCATATTGAATTCCCTCTTATACTGATTTTCCTCTGTCACTTGAAATTCAATATTGGCAAGATTCCCATCCATCACCTTACCCAGTGAACTGTCTGGGTGCATTTAGCCCATGTGAAGGTAGAGTTCAATGTTAAGGCTTTGGTAAAAATTCAAGTGCACAAAATTCCTGGAAAACTGTTGTTTTGAACTTTCAACAGAATATGTACCATCTTTAAATGGTGAAGAAAAATCTTAAATTTGTGCTGAATAGTTTGCTTTCATTTCATCATAACCCACAATGGTTTTATTTTCATTATTCCTTCACTTTATTTTATCCTGTTTTATATTGTTTTTAAGCCAGGTAATAGGTGAATAGTTCTCTAACAAAATTTAAGCATCAAAGTTTCCTATTAATTGAATGATAACCAATGCTAAGTGAACATTACAGAGCTCATATTCTTTGTTTGGCTCCATATAAAATGGAAACAAATACTACCTAGCTCATGGTTGTGCTGTACAACTGTGTGTGCTAAATGAAGGAAAAGTTTCAACCCAACAATCATGCTCAGCGGTCTTTCATACATGTTACTATTACGATATCTACATCAATTAGTGTGCAATCTTCCAAGCAGTTTTGCACCCCCAAAGAGTTTTCAAGCCAAATGACTGAAATATGGAACAATCAGATTACAAATGAGTATTCACATCTTGATTATGCATATATGAATCATAAGAAAAACTTTTTGAAAAAATGAATATAGTGTTATCTGAGAAAAGTCATTAAAAACTTTCTTTGACACTCCATAGGCTAAATCATTTTCATCACTTTTTGAAAACATTTTTGGTGTATGTCTTAAGCTTTAAGAATTTGGCATAAGCAAATAACAATCACACGTCAGAAGTTAGCAAATCGCATACACAGAAAAACACCGCCATGCTCTCTCTTCCCCACTTCTGTGTATTTTAAACTTAGGAGAAAGTCATATGCCTTCTAAAATTGCTTTTAAAAATAAATAATAATGAGCAAGATCCATCTATTAAAATTTAGGTTTTACTATAAAATGTGGATTTACTATGACTCCTTTTTATAGTCTCAGATTTAACAAGAAAAAGAGTTGATTCAGACAAATATTTCTTTAATAGAGAGAGAAATTTGAGTATACCATTGGCTACCTATTTTTCAGAGACTACACATATTCCCCAGAAGAAAACCATGTACAATTGTTAAGATGTGACTAACCGGCTGATTTTAATAAGTATATGCACTGTATCATCATCAGATTTACAAGAATATTTTCTCCACCAGGATGTATACTAACATAAAACTTATTAAAAGGAAAAAGTTCATTGATTGTGAAAATGAAAAATATGTTCAATTCAATGAAAATAGGCAACCTATCAAATTTTGTGGGAGGCAGCCAAAAAAGAGTGAATTGCATTTATGGCATTGAATGAGCAAAGAAGAAAAACAGAAAAAGAGCTAAAATTAATCCTCTAAGCTTCAACTATAGCAAACAAGACAAATAAAAGTGAGATAAAAATTAAAACATAAGAAGTAATCAGAGAGCTAAATGGCAATTAAAAATAGCAAAATAGAGGAAAATAAATGAAACTGGTACTTTGGAAGTTCATTCAGTTGGCATAATTCTTGCCAGGTTAATCAAGAGAGGACATGCATAAACCATGGTATCATTAGTGACAGATAGCTATCACTAGTGGATACTAAAGGAATAATAAAGCAACATTATAAACAACTCTAAGTCTACAAATTACATAGAAGAGATGAAATATACCAACTCCTTGAAAGACACATTTACCAAAACTCACAGGAGGAGAATTACAAGATAATCTCAACAGGCCTACTAGCTGTCAAAGAAACAATCAGGATACAAAAGAAAATTCCTTTCATCTTGATTAGCAATGTTCTATTGGGAATTTGAAATTAAAAAATATGCCTCGCCTCCATTTATTATAATCTATTTCACCCAGAAGAGAAACAAATACTTAGGTACAATGTAGAACATGTAAACAAAATCTGTATGAGGAAAACTACAATGCTCTGATGAAAGAGATTGACAATCTAAAAACAAATGGAGTGAAAATTCCAGTTTAGGATGGCATAATCCAACATTGTCAAAATGCCTATTCATTCCAACATGATCTATAAATTCAGCTTAATTCCAGTCAAAATCCCAGAAATTTGTCTTGAGGATATGGATAAACTGATTCTAAATCACATATAGAAAGGCAAACTGCTCAGAATAGGTAATCCCACAGTAAAGAACAAAGCTTGATGACTGACATTGACTGACTAGATTTACTTTAAGGGTACAGTAATCCAGACAGTGTTGCATTGGCAAACCAGCAGTCTCTTTAATGAAAGAGACCAGACAGCACCCACATGAAAACAGTCAACCGATTTTCTGCCAAGGAACAAAGAAGAAAATGCATCTTTTTTTTTTTTTATATAAATGATACCGGAACATCTGGACATCAAAATGCAAATATATTTTCATTCAAACTAGACCAGAGACCTACATGGAAATGCAAAACTATGAAACTTCTAGAAAATAACAGGAAAACATCTAGCTGACCTGGAATTTTGCAATGAGATTTAAAAAAATACAATACCAAAGGCAGACTAATAAAAGAAAACAAATTGATAAGGTGGACCTCATTAAAATTAAAAACTTCTCTGCAAAAAACAAAAATTAAGAGATGGAAAATATATGCCGCAGCCTGGGAAAGATATTTGCAAAATACATATCGAATCCACACTTCCATCCAAAATTTAAAGGAAAATCCAACAATATATAAACAACCAATCTGATTTAAAAGTAGGTAAATCATAAGAACAATCACTTTTGTGATGCAAAATGGGCAAACTACCTCCCTGCATATATTAGAATGGCCAAAATTCACAACACTGGCAGAACCAAAAGCTGACAAGGACGCAGAGCAACAACAACACTCATTAACTTTGGATGAAATTGCAAAATAGCACAGACACTTTGGAAGAAAATTTGACAGTTTCTTTCAAAGCAAAATATAGTCTGACCATACAAACTGTAAATTTCAAGAGTTTAAACTCAAGGCTGCACACAAAGTTTTACAGCAATATCATTTATACATTGAAACCCAGAAACAACCAAGATGTCTTTGAACCCAATATATATATCAAAATCTTGCTGTGTGACAATATAATACCTTGCTGTTTTTCTCAAGGCAGATCAATTTTAGCATATTTCCAGGTATTGTAAATTCTATTTAATTATGATCATCTGTGCATGACTAAAAAAAACCATCATTTTAAAAAACTGAGTGAAGACACTGTTTTAGTTTTCAAAATAAACCACAGATTTGGGCTTAAACTCATATTTAAGTTACATAATTTCAACGTACTATGCACCTTTATTCAAAGTAGAATATTGTTTTCAATGTTTAAATGTGAACAGATTAAAATGCTTTTTTAACTTAAGACTCACAGGAAAGTATAGGTTTTCACAAACCTACATGGCAACAATTCGTCAGGTAGTATTAAAAATGCACCCTGATATATTTGTCCTGAAAAAAAATCTTACAAGCTATGTTTTCATGTTCATAGTTCTGTGAACATCGCAAGAACAGATATAGTAAAAGATGAGAGAAAGACCAATGTTTATAGATGTGTTTATACTGAGAAATGTATATGCAATTAAAAGAACTGAACATGTTCATATGTAAGATTAAGTAATGATTAAAATCTAACTTTCCACTGTTTAAGAATAGTATTATACTCAACAGGCTACTAGAAACACTTGAAATTATTTAAACAAAAAGAGACATTCATTATTTTAACTAATTTATATTTATAGCACAGCATTGAAACCATTTCAGAAAGTATCTAAATTTTTGCACATATGATCAAAACTTTTTTCTTTAAAAAGAAAAAGTCTATACGTGTGACTAGTAAGAAAGGAAAGTGAATATCAGAAAATTTAAGTAGACTGAAAGGTATTAACACAGATATAAATAAACAAACTGTGGTGTACATCAGGATGGGATAGTACTCAGCTATAAAAGAGAATGGATTCCCGTCTTTCGCAACAAAATGGATGCAACTACAGACCATTGTGCTTAGTGAAACAAATCAGTCCACCTAAGACAAATATTACATGTTTTCCCTGAGTTTTGGTAACTAATACATGGAATACAAAAACATGGAGTGTATATGAATTAGATTGGCATTTTGAGATTTGGCTATTGTCTACAGATCTTTATTCTAGAGAAAAAAGTAGTTTGCTTACTACATGTTAATTCTTTTGTAGTGTAGGGAAATCATGAGAAGTGAAATTGGGAGGGAGAAGGCGATATGGTAGAAATTATCATTAAGCTCTTAAATCTGTACATTTGAAATGTATGAAACGTTCCCTTTATATATTTTTTTTGAAAAGAAGAAAACCCAAATTATCCTTAAATTTCTGCTTCTCACCATGCAATGCATAAAATGCAAAGCAATGAATATTATTATTTTCTGCCCAGTTCAACTCATTCCTACAAATAATACAATCAAGTACCTAAAATGCAAAGGTACTATTAAAAATAATGGCCAAAATATATCACTTACTTTTAAAGTAAAATCATACAAACATTTTGAAATTTCCAATTTTATATGGGTTTTCATGAGATGTAGATGTGCCCAGTTATCCTCACTGTTGCAGATGGAATCCCTTTTACAGACAACATTCAACGTGGACAATGTCAGCGTTCAGGAACAAAAACACTAGACAGCTAAACAGCAATGCTTTAATCTCCCTCACTGACAAGAGCAACAACAAACTCTTCACAAGTGTTCTATGCTGTACTCTTCACAACCAAAACATCAGGAATTAAATACAACTATGTTGTTTTTAAAAAATTTTGCTATTTCTCATGTAGCTGTCCTCATTTTGAAACTTCCTCTGGTCCCACAAGATTTCCTAACTCAAATGGTCCCTATGGAAACATAAGAGCTCCCTAAATTTGGTACAAGAAATAACCTTTCCTTATGATATCTATGTGAAGTTTATGAAAACAGGGAAGAATATCTTCAAAAATATCTATAATAAGCTCAATATATTCTATAATAAATTTTCCAGCATGATTAAATCAATGTGAAATCTAATCAAAAGACAGAAAAAAACACATTAATATTCATTTCCAAGAGAACTGCATTTTATACATGGGAACTAAATGAAAAATGGAATATTGAATTACATTGGAAAATAAAAATAAATGACATAACATGATCAAAAATAAAAATGTTTACATTCACATATACTATAATAAATCTGTTTTACCATTTAGGATAATCGCCTAGAATTAACGTTCTATGATTATAATGTCATAGAAGTATATTATTTAATTTATGCCCTTTAACACGCCTTATAGCAATAATGTAGGTCTTAACTCTGGCAAAAAAAAAAAAAAAGGCAAGAGGAAGAAAATTCCGACTTTGAGAATAATAACTCTCTTCATAAGCCATGGAAAATGTAACTACCATTTTAGGATGTTATGACAAAAAAAGTGGGAAGTTTGAGAATACAGATAACTTTGGATAAAGACCAAGACAGGAAATAAGCGTACAATACCAAGATTCTCAAAAAGAAAGACCCAATGGAGGAAAAATATCAAAGATAGAATTCTGGAAAACATCCAGAGTTGGAAAGGCTCTCATCTGAAATGGGAACCCAGGGTTGTGCAGAAGGATTAAAAATGTGCACGTTCATAAAGACAGTTAGTGATGACATTCACAGGAATGCCTCAGTGGGAAAGGGAGAACCCAAGGCCTTTGAAGCTCCCGGACGGTTCTAGTTTTCAATGTATTACTGTGATGAAAACCACTAAGTACTTAATGATGGTGGACACTAAATTCTAGACACGGCAACTTATTTTCAGACAATGTGCAGTGTGAACAAGTTATTTAAAAATATGCATTATTTCAGAAAGTTCACAGAAAAAAATGAGTTAAAAATTAAGTTTGTTTTGATGCAAACATTTTTGAAATGTATACATAACTTTTTCACATAACACATTTCTGTGAACTTTTAAAAGATCATAGAATTATAGTTCATAATTGCTTATCTAGAAAGTTGCACACAGCTTGCAAATTGAGATCATATTTATAAATAAATCTCTGTGCTTTTGAATTTCAATACTTGATACTAGATTTTTCAAACCCATATAAAATGATTGCTTTGCTCGTGACATTTGATTTATAGTTAGTCTTCACACTTAAGCCTCCAGAAACCCAGCCCACAGGACCAATACAATTCATGTCATTACCTGCGGTAGGATCTGTCACTGCTTGGCTGGTGATGCCAGATGGTGGTTCCTGGAGCTGGTAGGTGGCATTGGTGGACGGCGTCGTTGGACTGCTGTTGCTGCTTGTCATATAATGTGCTGGGTATGGTGAGCTGTTGTAATACTGTGCATACTGCCCCTGGCCAAAGCTGGGGTAAGATGGATAATCCTACCAAAGTAAAGCACATGAGAACAGCCTGTGAAAAAACCGCGGCTGCATAACTGTAAGTATGTGTAGGTTTCTGCATTTCATTTGAATTCTCACAGGACAGCGTCCAAGTTCACAATGAGTGAGGAGCTCAGACTTGCCAATAAATTCTACATAGGGTTACACTGTCTTCACACTACCTCCTATGCTATGGTACAGTATCAGGTAAACTGAACCAATCTGGAAACCAAACTTGAAAACATGAAAGACTTCTAAGAAGATCCTTAAGAGAAAAAAAATAAACTATAAAAAAGCAGAGGAAAGCTCTCAGAGTAATATAAACTGACCTTTCTTTATATAAATCATGCCTTTTAAAGTACTTTAGAGATTCTTTTCTTTTAGTTAAGATTTATTTATTTTTACTGGAAAGTCAAATCTGTAGAGCGACGAGACAGAGAGGAAGATCTTCTGTCTGCTGACTTACTCCCCAAGTGGCTACAATGGCTGGAGCTGAATCGAACTGAAGCCAGGAGCCAGAAGTTTCCTCCAGGTCTCCCATGTGAGTTCTGAGTCTCAAGGCTTTGGGCCACCCCTCTACTGCTTTCCCAGGCCACAGGCAGGGAGCTGGATGAGAAGGGGGCAGCCAGGACATGAACCGGCACCCATATGGGATCCCACTATATACAAGGTGAGGATTTCAGCCACTAGGTGACCGCTTAGGGCCCAAAGTATTTAAGAGGTTAAATAGGCTTTTCAAATTACCTGCTGTGAACTGTTAAATCCAGAGGAATTTGTGAGTGAATTATTTCCTGTATATAATCCTGATGATGTTGTAAAACTGCTACCTGAAACAAAGTGAAAAGAAGTGTTTACTAAGCTATATATAATAACATGACAATAGGAAATATCATTTAGACAAGACAGTGTTAGAGTTTGGTTTATCTTTAATTTTGTCTGTTATTTGGATAAACTTCCATTTTTTAACATGGTTGATGATTTTATTTTCATTGTTCCAAATGCTTAAAAAGTAATGAGGTTTCAATTTTTGAGGACAACATTAACTCACATAAATTAAGCACAGAATTAGATACTAAATTTTCTGTTTCAATTTGTAAATCCCACCATCACAATATTTGTCATAACTTTAAATCTGTATAACATAAAAAGAAAGGATTACATTGAGTAGGGTTTATGGTTATTGCTTGCTGCACAAATTCGAATGCTTCTGCTAAGAACTCAAAATGCTTTCATATGGTCATTATTTTTATAGCTATAACTATGGTCAACTAAAAATTATTGTCTGATTTCATTTCTCAGAAGAATGAATGGTATCACCCAGAGATGTGATACAATGATGATGAAGAGGAGCACCAACTGTGTTTTATCTAGAATATGTGTTATCGAGGTAACGTTCTACTTGCTGAATACCCATGTTATTCACTAACAGACAGTAGGCACATAATACAAATACAGGACACAATTCCAGAGTAGTGTTAGACCCCTCCATCACATTTATCCCAACTGTTGTTAAACTGTGTAAAATAAAAAAAATACTAATTTTGATGATAATTTGGCAGATATTTTCCAAAAAGTAACGGAAACGGCAAATGTGTAAAACTGTGGTATTCAAACATAGCAAAATGGGGATTTTAATAGGTAGAATCTTCCCATTGGGAAGGGAAATTTTGTATTCCATAGAGCTCTACATTTTCACTGCTAAGAATGTACTCTGACAAAAATGATGGATTCATGCAAACACACAAACAGCAAATACATTCTTTAATAATGCTTTGAGCAATGAAAAGGAGTCTCTAGTCAGAATAGGTGATACTCAGAAAATGGCATACAATGAAACTGCTGAAATGGCATAATGACATTACTTAGAAACATGGGAAATTTTCACACTATCTTATGAAAGTAAAGGTTAAAATGTAAGTATTTAGGGTGATCTTGTTTTTAAAAAAGTCTTCAAAGCATGAAATATTTTAAAGAACACAAAAATCTCAGAAATCTTACCCTGATGCATTTGAAATATGATTATACAGTCTTCATTATGCCAGCAAATATTTTAAAATTTTCTACTCAATACTGTAATTAGAAATAAAAGGAACTTTAAAAAATGAAATCTGTATTACAAATGAATAATATGGATAAAAATGGTGATGGAAGCTCAAAGAAAAAATTTCCACTTTTTAAAGATTTACTTATTCTTATTTGAAAGGCAGATATACAGAGAGAAGGAAAAGCATAAGAAGATCTTCCATCCACTGGTTCATTCCCCAAATGGCCTCAGTGGTTGGAGCTGAGCTGATCTGAAACCAGGAACCAGGAGATTCTTCCAGTTCTAGCACAGAGGAGCAGCAGCCCAAGACTGCAGACCATTTGCCACTGTTTTCCCAGGCTGTAAGTGGGGAGGTGAGTGGGAAGTGCAAAAGAATGCTGATGCTTCAAGGAGGAGGATTAGCTGGTGAAGCCATTGCTCAGGCCCCATCAAAGAAATTTTCAGTATGAACTAACAATTCACAGATGACTTCAGATACACAATGCGTTAATTAATGTATACTGATTGCAAGAGTACTTAAAGAATTCAAGGAGGGTAAAGTTAAAGCCTGAGTTTATTTTGGTATTACAATTTTTTGAGATCCAAGTATATGGAAAGTAACTAAGGTCCATGAAAGATGTATATCATGGAAAACTAAGTACAGGGCTTAACATTTGACACCCCGATGCTTAATTCCATTTTCCATCAACGTTTTGAAGTACTCTCACACATACCTGTTATTAAACTTTTCAGCACTGACTTGAAAGACAACATAGATTAGAATTTTGGTTCATTACTTTAAACTTTGTAGACGTTGAATAAGTTGCCTTGATCAAAACAGATCAGCTGCGGAGATGGTTTTGAAAGCATGAGAGATACTGCATGTTGCACCAAGCCAGGAGCTGATGTTAATCCACAAAACACTCCTGAAGTTCTTCCAGGATTAGTGTCTCTTCCCTATTTTTGCTTTCTTTTCACATATCTAAGATTCATTTACTTACCAAGTACCTATGAACTTGGAAAAAAAAAAAACCCAATTCCAAGCACTGTTAGTGTTAAGATGGGAAAATTTTTGCCAAGAGAATTTAGTTATCAGTCTCCCATTTGAAACTACTTCATGTGTAGATTTTGAAAACATCAACTGTATGAAATTCCCAGAACACCCATCTCAGAGATGCTAAGAGTTTTCATGCTCCCCAAGCCCCATCATGAATATCAAGCCCTCAACAGATACTTTACATGTTCACACTCATTTGCATGTGGTAGCCACATATTTATTAAGTACCGGGCCCCCAGTGATCATTATTGGGAGTGTAAGACTGATTCAGGCATAGTCTCAGACCTCATGGGCCTTATCCAGATAAGATCAGATCTTTTTTTTTTTTTTCAATGCTGCACTCTCTGGGCATATGACTCATTATGTATTTGTAGATCAGAGAAAAAATTTCACATTGACATATGTAGCACACATTTGAGTATTGAAAATTCCTCATAAAATAAAAGTTAAACTCCTTTTGGCATGGCCATGCTTTGTGAACTTTAGTGATTATATATGTTTGATAGGAAAAACTGCCTTGGGCTATGACCAGTTACTCCCATTTAAACTGCACCCTTCATGTTATGACTTGCTACTTTCACTTAAATGACACATTTTTGAGCAATAAATACTGACCTCAATAATCCCTGTTCACCAGGAAAATGAATAAGATATAGAAAATATATTTTTTAAAATGGATGTTTTCTTTCCATAAGTTATTCCCTGGAACAAAGTAGAAAAGACTATGGAAGCTATATTGGCACATACAGGCCACCAGGGTATGACCAAGTAAATCACAGTTCAGCACTCCAAATGGTACCCAAGTGACTTTCCAGACTTAATGCTACTTCTAAGTCTGCACATTAGCTGGAATTCAACATAAGTTATACTCATTTACTGGCTGACTGCAGGCTGAGATTCCATACCATTTAGTATGCTGAAGCCGGAGTTTAATGGCACCCCTGTGGCCTTGGAGACTTAATGCAACTTCCAAAAGGATCTAACTGGCTTCAGGGAGAGGTATGCATACTGGAGAATCAGGCTCAGGCAATATTAATTTTTCACCACGAGAATCAAGTTTGCTGGATTGTTCCACCTGCCTTCATGTGAGCCGGAGGCCAACAGAGCTGCTAAGCCAGCCAGGACACCAGCACTGGGTTTTTGCAACAGCCTCCTGTACTAGTTTCCTACCTAGCCTCTGGCCTTCTCCAGTGTATTCTCTGTAAAGGTAAAAGGTATTTTCTCTGATGTAAAGGCCTGATTTTGTCACTCTCCTACCTCAAAAGGAAGATTTAGTGGCCCCTGTCGCCCTCAAGGTAAAAGCCAAACTCCTAAATAGGGCCGCACTCCCCTAGGCTTTGTGGTCTGGCCCAGTTGATCTTAGGGCAGTTCTGGTCATTTCCCAGCAGACAGAAGCCAGTCCCTCAAGTTTCACATTCAGGCTTAACATTAGCGAAGCAGCGATCACATCTCTAAAGCTGCTCCCAACTGCTAAACTTCACAGTTCACCAGACTAGAACCCCTTTCCTCAGAAAAGTTTCCTCAAAAACCCTCCTGTTACATTGTTTGAGAAAAGAAAAAAAGAGGTTAAGGTTGCACAGGTTCCATGGGGATATACGTGAAGTTCAAACTTAGGCTTTCTGGTTATAAAATGCACACAACTCTCTCTTACCTCCACTTACTGTTTTCTACTATTTTATGGAAGCTTCTTAAATTCAGTTAAGTTTTCCGAGGGAATTAAAAAAAAAAAAACAGTGGTAGTGAAATGGAAGTGTTAAAAACAAATAATATCACGGAGAGTCTTTGACTGCATGCACCAAATCAGCCCAAACTTGTGCTGTCCCTGGTGACTGACCGATTCCTCTGCATCACCTGATGAGGTGGACACAGGGGCACCTCATTTTACAAGTGAAGGTGCTGCCTGAAGTCAGAGCTGGGATCAGCATTTTCTCCTCCAAAACATTGCCTCTACAAGTAACAAGGATTCATTTTATTCTTACTGTCTTTTAACTACTATATTCAACATACAGCTGACAAACTGCTTCAGAACTATCCAGAAGTGATTAAAAGGCACACGTCTAAGCCCCTCCTCAGACCCAGGACTCACAGCCACATTACTGAGGCAGAAGGGAGAGGGTCTCATACAAAAACTCACGTTTCCTAATGACTCATAATGTCTGCTATATACTTTTATTAAGTTTTAGTATGAATTTGACAGGTGTTTGAGCCATTGTTCCAAAACATGCCAACAAAGATGCTTTTGGGGATATTTCTGCTACTTAGGCAGAGTTAAGGTTACCGTGGAGGACCAATTCCCATGCATCAGCCGATGCTATATAAACCTCAGTGCCAGCACTAGCAGTTGGATTCCAACAATGCTAGAGCACTTTCCAGAAGTGTCAAGACGCAGGCCAATGGAGCACAGCAAGAGAAGCTGATTGGTATAGAGGGTTCTGGTACATCATGCCCAAACACAGTTGCTATCAGGGAAGATGAGACAGAACCAGAAAAAAAAAAATAGATCTTCTTCTACTGAAATCAGAACATGGAGACTCGCTTTTGAATTATAACAATCTTCAATTACAACTAAGGATCATGAACATAGGCTAACTGCTAGAGCTTCTTCAATAAAGTAACTGAAGTCTTTTCTTTCCTAGATCCAACTGACTTTACATGAAAACCTTCAGATACACAAAAAACATCATATAACATAATGTTCTATAGTTTACTCCACATCATATCATGACAGTCCCTGAAGCTAGACATACCATTTGTAAGTTTTATTTCTCAAACAATATGGGTCAAAAGAGGCTCCAACAATCGCTAGCAGAATCTGTAATTTAAATTCTGTACCAAGTGTGGTAAAGATGGGAATATCTTCTTAGCCATCAGTTAAAAGGGAAAGCTTATCTATTTAAACAGCTTGCCTCTGTGAACAATCACAGCTATACGCATGTGAGCATGTAAGTGTATGTGAAGGCAGTATGAAATGTTCATGGAAAACAATTAAAATAGACATTTTGGTGCAAAAATTTGAGCAACCTATGGATGGTTTTTACAATATACATTTTCCATAAACTTTTCAAAAATCCTGCATTATCATGAATTTTTTAAAATTACCAAAATAAAATCTAGCTTATAATTCCATTTTTATGAACTTCTGAGATATCCACATATACTTGTAGAGATGTGGAGATACTCATTTTCAGAAGAGAACAATGCAAAAAAAAATCCTCCTTTTCAGAATATTTCCAATAGAAAAAAAAATTTTTTTTCTATGTACTATCCTAGTTCTTTTTTATTTTAAAGGGAGGAAGGGGGCAGGGAGAGCAGGAGGGAGGCTTAGGATGTGTGAGAGGGTTGAGAGAGAGGACAGGGGAATAAAGGAGGGTGAGAGAACACATTCCATGCACTTGAAGGGAATTGGCGAGTAGGGAATAGTAGGAAAGCAGGGCTAACAGTTTCTGGATAATTTATTTCAGAAAGAGCATTATCTAAAACCTCTCAGAATCTGAATGTTGCACATAACAATATTGCTTTTTCTGGAACACAGGGAATGTCTTGATTGGGATTCTCCTCCTATGGATGAGAAGGAGTAGAGAGAAAGGGAGATGTCAGAGTTACTAGGAAAGCAAGAATGCATGCCTTTTTGTAGGCTTGAAGGTGAGAGCTGGAGTTTAGGAAGCCGCAGAGGGGCATATGCTAACCCTATTTTCTTGGGCTTCCCTGGTATAATCTACTATATTAAGTCAGGATGTATTTAACATAAGTCTGCAAAGTCATCTTACTCTATCTTGTACCTCTCATTCAATGCTTCCTTCCATCAGTCCCTATGTTTGCATACTTCAAGGTTTAGTTCAAGTCTTCTCCTTTCAATAGGCTTTCCTTGACTACTCCTATTTGTATTGATTTTACCTTTTAAGGAGCCCCGCTCACTAGGCATTGATATCATGTTATCTACCTCTTCATTAGACACTCCAAAAACACATTTGCCATAGTCTTGACTTCAGTCCAAGCAGAAGGTTCTTAAATTAATGGGATATATCCATATGTATCCCATCTGTTTCACACAGGTTTGGAAAACCGCATATGACTTGTACCTTTCAAGGGCTTCATGAAGGCTCATTTATGCTCAAGTGTGAGACAGACTATGGCTTGAAACTTTTAGACCAATGAGAGAACTGAATGAAAGTGTACTGAGAATAGGTCTGTCAATAAATAAATTAATCAGCCTGGTTTCTGCACTACCATTGGCTTGCATAGAAAATGAGGCTGGAGACATAACTGACCCAGCAATTATAATGACCAGTGCATGTAGGCTGATTCAGATGGCTGTGCTGGACCCTGCATTGGTAGGCATATGCAAGAATTAGGTTTGGCATCACCTCAGATGAGGTTTTCTTTGGGGATTACCCCCACCACAACTGGACAATTGGATTCAGAACTCCAACCACGGAGAGAATGACAGGTTCCATGGTTTGCCTATAGAGTGCATGTGTCAGATCTGGGCATCCTCAGTGGCTTAGACGGAGCAGTGGATAGCATAGTCAGTTGCACATGGAGGATATGGGTGGTATATTAGATCCCACAGAGGAAACCTGGTATCATAACAGATGACAGAACAAATTGGTCAACTACCCCAGCAAAGTGTTGGCAGTGATTATGTGGGCAAACAGAAACTCTAAGGTGGAGTATGTCAGCCAGTGGATTCTGGAGAGATTTCATCATGCCTGGAGCGGCAAGATCAGCAGCAACTCAGAACTGCTCAACTATCAAAACCACTTGACCAGGACCCTTGGATCATGCCCCACATCAGGGATCCTGGGATGGTTGAGAGGCTGGGTGTGCTTTCCCCCTTATTCCTCACTTCCCTCAGATACAGGGAGGAAAAAAGAGAATGTGGGAACAACTGTCTTACCCGCTTGCCTAAAGCCTTGACCCTTTGCACCTTAATCAACTATGTAAAAATCAAAGATAAAATTAAAAAATAAATTCATAAAATCAGACAGGAGGCCTTTCCATAGCTGTTTTTGTGTTGGTTTTTTTTTTTTTTTTTTTTTTGGTAGTGGAGGTACCCCCCATGAGGGTAATTTGAAAGATGACTTAAGTCCCACCAAAGATATCAGAACAAAAAAAATCTCTGAACTTTCTCATTTAACTAGATGATATATAAAGGGTCATCTTAAAAATCAGTTATGGCAGTAATTTTAGATTTAAATGATGTGCAGCAAACCAACTGCAGGGACCTATTAAATTATTCTGAACAGAGTTAAAACCAGCATAAAAAATAGCCCAGCAGGGTTTTAAATGCAAAAATCCAAGCTGATTTTAAGTGACCAAATAAAAGATAAAATATCACAAAATTACACTATCTTGCAAAATCTCATTGCTTTTAGCTCTGAGTACTGCTGGGCCTCAGAGACAGTACAAGGTCTTCATGCTCACTTATTACATGGGCATCCTAATAGAACACTAACATACCATACACACGTGGACCACCAACAGGCCATTCACACTGTTAATTAAAGTGTTGTTGGAATATCATAGACAGATGAATGAAAATAAAAGTTTAGCTTATATATGTAAAATTTTAAATTCAAAATGGAATAGATACAAACATTTTAAATCTGCTTTTATGAAAGACAGTGCTCTAGTTTTATTCTTCTGTATGTGGATATCCAATTTTTCCAGCACCACTTATGTGAAAAACTGTTTCCAAGTGGACACTCTTGACCCCTTTATAAAAAAATTTAATTTTGTGGCAGCTGCGTGTATTACCTGGCTGTACATTCTGTTCCATTGTCTTCTTGTTTACACTTACACAAGTGCCATGCTATTTTGGTTACTGTTGCCTTGTAGTATAGTCTATAGTCAGGTAGTATGAAGCCTTCACCTTTGCCCATTTTGGTCAGAATTATTTTGGCTCATACTTTGTGCTTTTATGAGTAAATTTCTGTTTTGCTATTTCCACATCTGGAGCTGATCCTTGTCAATCTCCAAGAAACAGAGAAAATGAAGATTTTCTTTAAAATAGCCTCTTAGCTGCAGAATGGACATTATAGCCATTTTCAGGTAATTGTTTACTGATCTACCATGACATAGTTACCTATGTCATGAATCAGTAATATTGAGTAGGAATTACACAAATGACTAACTTTTGGTTATACAAGAATCAGACACATCAGTGGTGGAGATAATGACAATTGAGAAATGCAATAAAAATGTGGAGTGGAATGATCACATTTCTATGAAAGACTTCATTGTAACACTTCTTGAGGCCAGAGCCTTTTAAAGTTAGCTAAGTGAGGTGTCTTCAGAACATTCATAGGAAATACATATTATGAAAAAGCTGTGAGTTGACTTCCAAAGTTTTCTGTGTTCTAATAAGCTTGTTTTTAAAGTCCATTTTCCAGGAACTTTCAGTAATACTCTCATGTACAGACACTCAGATGCTGACTCTCACAAGACCACTTTCCTTTTGTCAGTGCCCAGAGTTCCTACAGAGAAGGGGCGGCAATCTTGTCAACCGTAACAAACCAAAAACAGTCTTGGTAGGAGATCCTGAATGGCCAATCCATTCTATGGGTGCCCAGCATTTGTACTTTAAAAACAAACACAGCCCCATCCCCGCAAAAAAAAACCATGATTAATAAATCTTCACCCTTTTTTCATAGTTAAGAACAAACACAGCCCATGTGTATTTATAACGTGCATTAAAATTTCAACCAAAGTTGGATGTGTGTGATGTAACCTGGAGCACATTGTCCAGAGTGGACTTCAAAACACTTAAGAAGAGAAAAACACAGAGAAGAAAAAAGGAGTACCGTGTAGGTCAAAGGTCTGCTTTGCAGAGAACAAGGACTCACATTAAAAACCAGAATCCCAGCCAACCTAAGAATGCTGGAACCTGCAGGGACCTGCCTGGACTTCCCAGGCTTGAGAGTGTTTTCTCGCACTTACTGGGCAAGCAGGACGCTGTTTGTCCCCCGTGTATTTTCACAGTAGTCCATTTGCTTTCCTTCCCTGGCCTTTTTGCCATGGGCTATGTCCATCATCGGTACGATCTATGTGGCAGAAGTCAGCCCTGTTCCCTGGGGACAAGCCTCAGCGGACCAGATGGGCTATTGAAAAGCTGGACTCCTTACCCTTCCATCAATGCATTTTAAGTGACCAAATTTTCCTTATTATGCAAGTCCTATTTTTCATTTTCAACATAGGTAACAAAGGGTAAAGGCTTTTTTGTTGTTGTTGTTTATTTGTTTTGCTTTTTCAAACACCCATTTCTCTAAATTTTAACTGAAAACAACTCATGCAATTGATATAGCTGCTAATTATTGCTGTTTAGCACCAGAATTTTAAAGCATTGCCATACAATTTTCAACACTTGAAATAACACAAATGGCCAAAAGAATTGAAATAGAATCTTACTTAAAAAAAAAATCAACTGAGCACAAAAGAACGCTCTAGGATGTATTAAAATGAAAAAAGCCAAGAACTAAAAGCAAATATGAGTAGACTGGCAAAGCAATTTAGAGGAAATTGTGAACAACAGTTTTCCAGCTACATAGTGTTTCTTCTGTTCTAACTCTATTAACATCATCACAGAACATTACAAAAAAGGTTTTCAGTACTTTTTTCCTAAAACTTTATCTTTTGGAGTCATTCTTTTCAAAAAGTATACCATTTCCACAGATAAAGAAAAACTTTGGAAGTCCAACAGATGTATTGTTAAGTAGGGCTGAGTTTCTACAAGAGCAACCAATTGAAACTGTTGAATTATAGACTGGAAAAACCACAGATCAAAGGAAACAAAGGTGCTGTTCTTAGCCATTCCCATTCTTGACGAACCCTGGATCTGCAAGGTGCAGTCAGGACAGGAGCTGTGTGCCCTTGCGTGGACCCTTCAGAAAACCTCTGCCTCATGGGCTGTGTCTGCTCCCCAGCCTGAACCCCAATGTCTTTAGCAGAAAAACAAGATATACAATGGGGGAGTCAGAGTTTGTGTTATTTTCTTCTCTAACAGAGAGCAATAAAGCCCAAAGGAAAATAAACAAAGTGCAGTTTCCAGGGCCCTTTGGGGTTAGGGCATGTGCATTTGTGTAGCCCCTCCCATCTATCAGGGTAAACCCTGACACCTTCCCCGGTGTAGAATGACTGGAATGTCCCCTACATCACTGCTCTTAGGAGGCAATAAAGCTCTCAGAAGCCACTATACTCCGCCACTGCGATGACTCCCCATCACCTCCTACCAGCTGCATCTCCTCAGACGAACACAGTGAGAAAAACGCTTTAAACACTCTGAAATCATCTATTACCTGAAAGTCCAATTATTTATACTAAATTCTAAGATTCATTTCCCCAAATGAAGAAAAATAATCTTTGTGAATCTTGATTTATTACTATTTTCCATTATACAGTTCTGTAGGTACAGGGATTCCCCCTGTCCCTCTCTTTACTCCCACCTCACTGCCCATCCTACCACCATCTGAAGTCCTATATTATAATATAGTCCTTTAGCTCCAGGCACAAATCCAACTTTTGATATTGGAGTGTATCATGTGATTGCAGGTAAAGGCAATGGAAGGCAATCTAGTTTCAAACTGTCACAGTGTATTTAACAACTTCATTGGGAATCCTTCTTTCATGAACATTCATTTCTAACAGTCTCCATGACATAGACTGCTCCACCACGAACAATGTGAGTTTTAGACATAATTCTAAACTCTGGAGATAAAATAGGAATAAAGATGCATTAATGCATTAATGCATTCAATAATCTAGAATCAATAATACTAAAGTATCAGGAAGGATGAGGCAAAATTTAGTCTTAATAACATAAGTGACACAACTCATTTTAATTAGTTATTATGGTTGCATGTATGTGTGAAAATCTTTGGCAAGCAAACTTTTCTTAATGTCAAACAAACTATTAAAATTCTTTTGTCTTCATATGACTGGGCATAATCTTCATATTTCTTTTCGTGTTAGATGGGACTATGAGTCTATATTGTATTCAAATTTTAAAGGAAGAGTGATGCAGTTGGTAGCTCCAGCCTCTCCATTAAAAAATTATATCTATATCTATGTAAATAGATATAGATATTAATTGAGCTGCTGCTTTCAGAAAATCAGGGAATAAAAACTGTTCATGAGCTATTAGGCAAGCAATCCATGAAGTTGGTTAGTAAATTAGATACATTTTTTTAATCTTTTGTATATGCATGTGCATGTACATATGTAAACAAATACACACAAACTTACACACAATAGCTTGGTTTACTCAAGCTGCCAGAGCCCTTTGGCTGGAGTATAGTACTGAAAACACTTCCTGCATGCCACCATCACGCTGTCCAACCACATCCATCCTGTCATGTAACTCTCCTGCACCAAGCTTGTTGTCAATGCTGTGCATAGAAAATCTCAGACCAATGCAAAACTTCTTCCTGAACCACTGAGGCTAACACTGGAGAACATGAAGTTGTCAAAACCAACAGGCAATGACTAGACTGCCTCAGAGTTAATGAATTCTACAGCAGTCTAGGAACAAGAACATTTTGTCTTTCTCAGTTGGACGTAAGTTGATAATCTTTCAC
Organism: Ochotona curzoniae; assembly: GCF_017591425.1. Classification (NCBI taxonomy): domain Eukaryota; kingdom Metazoa; phylum Chordata; class Mammalia; order Lagomorpha; family Ochotonidae; genus Ochotona; species Ochotona curzoniae. Next base: position 18,892,520 of record NW_024464939.1, on the reverse strand, counting down.
TGGATGTGAAAAACAAGTCTTTAAAGTACCGACAGAATTTTCTTCCTGGGATCCTGAAGCAAAGATGAAAGCAATTAGCTTGCTTCAGCACTGAGGCTTTCTTTCCTGGACTTTTAAGTATATGCAAAATGACAATTTCATTCTTGTTTGGCTTAAAATGCATGTGCTGTGTCCAGAAGCTCACCTGCAGTGACAAAAACATTGACTGTTGGGGCCCCCAGGGTCCAGAAAGACCACCTGAAATAGACAGGGGCACAAGACCGGCTTTGTTCACACAATTTGGCTGTGGCAACAACGGTTATGAACTGCCAAGTAACTTTATTTTTTAAAGGTATGAAAGTATAGATAGGATCACACTGTCTAAACATCTTTGCCTTGATTTTCATAAGTTAGAGAGTTATTTGTAAATACAATGCCTTGGCTTGAAAGATATGCTGTCTTTCAGACAATATAAATGCTACATACAACTACATTTGTTTTCTCTCCTTTTCTGCAGGAATCTCCCTTGTATAAACTATAACAGGATGTCATATAGCACAACACTGCACATTTCAGTTCTCAGTAGCCATCCTTAAGTAATTTTGGCTATTATACGAACTAACAAATGGTGAATTTCATAGTTTCTTCAAAATTTGTGAGTTTTCTACCTCTAGTCATTCAGGATTGCAATGATTAGATATTATAGAGATGACATGTGTGATATAATTAGGAGATATATATATCCTATATATAATTAGGATATATATAATTAGGATAGACGTGGGAGACGTTGTGCCTTCTAGTACTACTGCCTGTCACATTGGCATCCCATATGGGCACTGATTTGTGTCCTGGATGCTCTATTTCCAATCTAGCACCATCTTAAGGGAAAGTTGGTAGAATATGACCCAAATTCTCAAGCCCTTACACCCCTAGGCAGGGGTAACCCAGGGGAAGCTTGGAGGAGCTCCCAGCTCCTGGCTTAGGATCAGCCCAGCTCTGGCCACTGCAGCCATTAGGAGAGTAAACCAGCAGAAGGAAGACCTCCATTTCTGTCTTTTCTGCCTCTTAAGTAAATAAATAATTTTTTAAAAGGCACTAAAATTATTAAAAAGGGGCTAGCTCACGATACTAAAAGTGCCCAGTGAATATCTGCTGTGACTCTGTTTGCTGGGTGTGCATCAGGGGATACTCACGCCCCCATCTTCTTCCCAACCTCTTAAGCTGGACAATCTGGTATTCAAGTGGCTGTTGCCTTCTCTCCTTCCAATCACTGCTTACAATCAATGCAGAGATGTGATTATAGGTATTACCAAGACATAAAAACTTGCTGGATTCCATTTCTCCCCAGAAAGCTGAGTGTATTTCCTACTCCATATCTCTTCTGTGCTTTTTGGCACTTTCATTTTCTGTCACCACTGTCACCAGCATGGCTTTTTCTGCTTAGATTTTCTTCTTGGAGCTCCTGACTGCTTCCTGTCATTTTGCTCAAAGCGTGCTTTTGGATGGCAGTAATTCTCCTTCCATGACAGCGGATCTAGCTTATCTCATTATTGGGTTCTTGGCATTCTCTTTGATGGTCAAAAGCTATTTTAAATTGTCTTTAAAATTATAATATATATATATATACATATGGTCATACATATTTAATTTAATCATACTTCATATATGCATATACATATTCAGACATTTATATCTCTTCTCCTGTTTGCTAAGTGCCACAGAGTGAGTGAGCATGTAGGTAATACCTCCTTATCTGGAGCTATTCCAGAAAGCTGAACCATAATAGCAACTAAAATAACAGGAACCACAATCCTGCTGCAGTGAGTGTGATAAAAATGAAAACAGCCACAGAGTTCTTACAACGTGCAGTGTGATGTAATGATGTGTGATTTAGATAGATATTCTAGGTTAAATATCATTACACACGACATCATCTTCACACTGAAGATGTGCAAATAGAGACATGAAGAGATTGAAAGTCCACAGATATCAACTGGAGAATCACGCACACGCAGTCTGAACCCTGCCCCTGAACACCTATACATGCAACATGATTTCACACCATCTTTGGTTTTCTCAGACTTTGGGACTGGGACTAAAGAGATGATTGGCACACATTTCCTTTCAATGAAACGGCTTAACACTGAATGGGAGCACACATATCTCACTAGAATTGCTTGGCTGTCTTTTCCATTCCTAAGAAAGCCTTCAGTTACTAAATTATAGCAGCTACCACTGTGAATAAGTAATCATTATACCTTATATGTTAAAGGTTGAAGGGATTGGCCTAGAAAAAAACATTAGGCAAAGATATCCTCAAATAACTAAAGTATACTCTTGTAACAGATTCTTAGGAATACTATCCAGGGATAGATCCTTAACTTTTAATAATTTTTATTAAATTTTAACAAAATGAAACTGATGTAGGTAAAAATCACTGTTATTCATGAGATTATGATTTGGGAAACTCTCAAAATAATTTTAGATATTTACAAATTATTGTATTAGAAGGGCATGTATTAAAAACATTTTCCAAGATCAATAAACTCTCACAGATAAGTACATAAAAACATTGGAAAATATTAATTAACTTATGGCTTTTAAGACACTAAAATGCATACTAATCAAAACTAAATTATACATGCAAATCTGGCCATATAAATTCTGTCATACTACATACCATGATCCATTAATGTTTTGGCAGGTTAAATACCAAGTTAATAAGACATTATTAACTGATGTGACAAATGGAGTATAACTTCATTTGATAATATAAAATTGAGTGACATCTCATTATAGAAATACCCATACAAAATAATACCTCAGTTATGGAAAATAAGTTCTGGAAGGACCATTAAGCTACAGCATGCACAGAGACATAAAATAAGTTTTAATTCCAATATTCTGTAAGCCCAGACACAGTGAAATATATAAAGTAGCAAAATGACTCCTTTTTGGTGCTGCACTTGTCCTTATTTGTCAAAAATAAAGACCTAACCCCTCCAGATTATATCCCTTTTCTCTTCCTTCTTTACTGCTTTCCCACATGTTATCCCTGAACTGCATTCCACTAACTGGTTAGTCTACTTGTAACTGGTTAGTCTACTTGTAACTGGTTAGTCTACTTGCACACTGTTACAACTGCAAAGACCAAAAGATAAGTAACTCTCAAGTGAGGCATTTCTCAAAGTGTCTGAGATCCAGGGCTCGTCCCCACTCCAGGTCTAACAAAGACGGACAACTGAGTAAAATAGGGTATCTGTACATTACACCAAAAGAACAAAAACAAAAAGGACCATGCAGGTAGAGAACGTATCTCTCCCCGTTTAGCTTTACTATTTGATTTAACAAACATGAAGCTTACTCCTGACTATCAATATCTGGAAATGCAAGGTCTTCACTTGTGTACTTTGCTCCTGCCACTCAAGGCAGTACAGCTCCAGGGAGCCCTCGTCATCTGCCCCCTGCTCACATGCACAATCTGCTTCTCCGTAAAGAATTCTGAACACGCAGGGGACAGCAGAGCCCGTTGTGGCACTATGTTTATTTCTCTCAGCTCCTGAAGGAATCTGCAGCTATCTTAATGTATTTTTTCTCTCAATTATGAGCAAGCCGACCTTGTCTGCCTTACAACCCATTTCATTACCAGAACCATGAACTGTTAAACACATTAATGAAGCCTCTCCTTCATTTCTTGCTCTTTTTACCTCTTTACTCAATTGATATTCAACATGTGTAGAAATCCAGTTCTTTTCCAAAACAGCTCAGAAGTTTTGGAATGGAGCATATAAGTAACATCCTGCTAACAAGAAATGCTGTCTATTATGAGATGTTTTTTATTTTGTAGCCACCAAGTATATAAAAAACTTGATGACTTGAGCCTTGTTATACCCAAGGCATAACCAAATATTGGAGGTTAATGGAAGGCAGGATGTTTGGCGTAGCATTCAAGACACTGCATTCCATGTCAGAGAGCCTGGGTTCAAGTTCCTGACTCTTCTCCCAAGTACAAGTTCCTGCCAGTGTGCACCTTGGAAGGCGGTAGTGATAGTTCTGGTGGTTGGATCCCAGTCACCCACATCAGAAACCTGGATGAAGCTCCAGGCCTGTGGCTTCACTTGGCTCAGCCCTGGCATTTGGGGAGTCAACCAATGGGTGGAAGATTTGTTTGCTCATTTGTTTCTTTGTGTGTTTCTGTCTCTCTCTCTCCCTCTGTATTCATGTTTATCTTTCAAACAAAATCAAATGACTACCTTTAACAAAAATGTTAATGGATCTTTTACTGTGAATCTATTATGTGTTGTATAAATGAAAAACCTTTAAATGACAAACTAAAAATATATTTATTTACTAGTACTAAAAGGTTAAGAACCTTAATATAAGAAATAATATAATGCAAGTAAATACCATCATCAAAGGAAAATATTTTGACCTCTTAGCATTTAAAAATGTGTTTGAAAACAGCAATAATATCTATAAAAATGACATTTTTTTCAAAATAAGATAGCACCCAATATGCGTACTCTAATATATAACTTTCATTTGTGTAGACATGAAAATGCTGACTTAATGAAAGGCACCTTCCTAGAAATTCCACACTTAAAATTATCCAAAGGAAACAAAGATGTGGATAACACGTGTGCTACATTGTTTTTGATGTACAGTAGTAGTACATAGAATGTATGTAAATACAATGTACCATGCAGTCATTGAAACGATGCTGCAAAAAAGCTAAAGATGTGTACAATATATTTTTACGGAAAATAGCTTGTATGTTACACTGTATGAAACAGTACTGTTTATTTATAATACATTTGGAGTATATATGATCATAATTACTTTTGCTTTTCTATATTTTATAATTTATTGGCAGTGAATATAGTATTGACTAAATGACAAATAACATGAAAGACAGGAAAAGAGAAAAAACCCACTCTTCTGCTTTCTATCCACTTCCCTGCTAATGTGTCTGGGAAAACAGCAGAGAATGGCCCAAGTGTTTAGGCCTCTGGACCCACGTGGGATTCCAGAAAAAGTTCCAGGCTCTTGGCTTTGGCCTGGCACAGCCATTGCCTTTACAGCCATTACAGCATGAACCAGCAGATGGTAGATCTCTCTTTCCCTGTTTCTCCACCTTACACTATGTAACTCAGCCTTTCAAGAAAAAAAATATGTATCTATAAATATGTATATGTATGTATTTAAAGAGGCCCTCTAACCCAAAAGTGGTAATCAGGGCTTTCATGAAACTGGCATAACACTTTTAGAAGGCTGAATATAATCATTACACTGATTTGAGGTTGAAAGATATCAGGGGTTATTAAATTCTGTGAAATGGCAAAAACCTACTAATTCTAAGTAATGTCTCTCTTCCTGAAAACATCAGCTGTAGTTCCAGTTGGCTTGCATTTATGTCTGTAGCTGTAAAATCAGAAGCCATGGAATGGACCTAGGAGGCATTTTCTTGAGGATTCAAATCATTGGATTGCTATGAGTTTAATCTATTGGTGTTTGTTAGATTATGAAGTCAACACACCTCACCTGTTCTATTTTCAGCTCACAATCACTTCCATCCCTACCCCATCATAAAAATAAAGAAACTACAGCCCAAGTGCAACAGTGTTCAGCATTAACACCGCATCAGAACCATCTCTGTGGTCGACTGTCTCATTCTTTTTGAGTAGTGGAAGACACAAAACTTCAGTTTCACAAAAACAACTTTAGAACGTTTTTGAAAACCACATAGCTCTTTCAGCTTAAGCCATCAATGCTATAAGTATGGATTTTTAGGCCAGAGATTAGATAAAAAGAAGAGTAAATGAGAAGTGAGTATCATGTTTCCAATCCACTTACTTTCATCATCCACTACTTCACAGAACAGGTGATTCTACTTGAAAAATAATGGGCAGCCTGTGGAGTGCAGGAAAATAGTAACGGCAAGAAGTGTGCATACCTTGCATCTGGTAGCTGTACGGTGCCTGTCCAGGTTGAGGGGTCCCGAAGCTTGTGCCATAGCTGAGAAATCCAGTCTGTCCAGGTGACTGTGACTGGGACAGTCCACCTTCGGTCTTGATGCCTGCCCACAATGCACCTAAATCAGTTAGTGACAGCTTATCTATCTGTTCATTTCCAGAAGCTGGCAAAATAGACAGACACATACTCTCACCACTGTTTCATCACAAAGCTTCCCAATCTTACCTCCCTTATAAATGACGTATATATTTAATAAAACATTACAAATTACAATTTCAAATTGTGAAACTACCCAGCTCATTACCGATCTGAATGCCTGTTTGCATTTTCTCTTTGATTGTCTGCACCCAGATTTCTAGAAAACAGAATTCCAGTGATAAAGCACTTGCGTATTTCCTTTGGTTCTGCTGCAAAATTTGAAGATCTCTGCAGCAAAGTCATGGCCATAATTAGATGTTAGTGAAGCTACTCCTACTAGTATCCAAATTAAGATCACCTTTTCCCAAAGATTGATTAGAGCCCATAGGCTTACAATGCTCTTTCTCCCTTATTCTTTCCACCACAAAGCTGGTTTGAACACACAGTGCATTTTGAAGTCAAAATAAACAATACTGGGCACAGAACTAAGCAACATTTGAAGACACTTTCTGAATATCTAGATCCTTCCAGAAAGTAAGCAGAGCATTAAAGAACCGAATCCTGTAAAACAGCATAGTAAGTTGTAAATAGCTGGTTTTTCTTTATATCCTTTTTAGCTTAAAGATTCACATATAACTCCTTAGAATATTCTCTAAAGTACATCATGTTTTTCATCATATGGAAATAGAAAACTAATGTGTGGCTCCCAGACACTTTCCCAAGCCCAGGACATGCATTTGGCAGCTCCAGGGCAAGGGGCTCAACTCTGGATCGTAATTAAAGACAGTCTTGAAAGTTTGCAAATGTCTTTAATTCCCACAGAAGGAGGAGAGGAAACTTCTGCCAAGGGAAGTCACATTTTGGAGTAATTTTTCTTTGCACTTGCGATAAATGATATCAACAGGATCTAGAATACACAGTAGTCTTACCATGTATTTCCATTTTAGGGGAATTTCACCAGTAGAATGAAGTTAGGTTATTGTCCTGTGGCAGTGGAAGGATCTGATTCTTGGCTAAGACAGGCTACTCTTAAATCCTGGGGAATCTCTAAGTAGCTTCATAATGACCTTAACATTGAAGTTGAAATACAACCTTGACGTTTTTAAAATGTGATTTTTTTCTCATACAGGCAAATGCAAACCAGTGAGGCACCCACACATATAAACCATTCCCAGGAACACATCTGCTCATGACAGCTGACTTGATGGCTCTAGAAACTCCCTTTCTTTCCAGACTATGCCTCAAGGGATTTCCCCTCTTCTCTTTCTATTTGAGGCTATTCTGACACTGATCTTTTCTCAGCCTTCTCCTGTGCCATTCGTTTTTACCCTGGAGATTCAGCAAGAAAATCTTTGTGATAATAACTAGGAAAAGCAGAAAACATCTGTAGCCACACTTGTCTCCATGGCTTCTTTCTATAAGATGACAAACTGATTCTACTGGACTAGATTGTAAGCAGATCCAGCAAAGAAAGGAAATTTCTTCCTACCCCGATTAATTATGTTCATTGTAAAAAAGAAAGAAGTCTAACTCTTTCTTACAGGGCCTAAGTCTGGGGCCTAGTCTTTGAAGATAATTTGGTTATCAGCAGCAAACATATCAAACTATATGTTATCCCTTCTGAACAAGCAAAGGAAGAGAGGCTACTATATTTTCAACACACTAACCCAAGAAAAGTGAAACTTCTGAGTCACAAACTTGGGGTTCATCTTCTTATACTCAGGGTTCCCAGAAACAAGACAGGGAATGATCAGAAAAGTGTTAAGAACTGGGAATTCTTCCCTGTAGACTTACTGATGTGGAAAGCTCTGGAAACCATGTCCTTAACACTGACCTTCGTTAACACTGACCTTCTTGTTGCCACCTCCCAATCCCAGCCTCTCACATTAAATCCCTATTCTGTCTCTGCTGTTCTGATTTTATGCTAAGACCTTCTGCTCATCCCATCTTTCTGGAACTGCTATTTCAGACAAGGCCATCCATGAATGGCTTGATCAAGGAAGAGTTCCTGCTTCACAGCTCAGAAATTACCAAAGGAGGAAATCCAGGCCCCGCCACAGCTGAAAGTGGAAGAGAAAAGCAGCAGAATCAAGTGTGTGGCTGGGAGCCAAGACACTGACAGGAGCAGCCCTTCCTACAGCATCTTCCATAGGCTTAGCTACTTAGGGAATGGGTGTGCTGGGAGACATGTACATTTCAAATAACCAACTTACAAGCCCTCTTTGAGAATATAAATTGGAAACTTCCTTGACTCATGTCACAGGATGGAAGCTATGTAATTCAAATCACATATTTCTTTTCTTGTCCCATGAATAGGTTAAAAGTGAATGGTAGATAAATGCAATCTGCTAAGAATTTTATTGAGAAAGTATGAATAAAAGTTAGGGAAGTTAAAGATAATTTTACAAAGTCCATTCTAAGACTGTTTCTGAAGTCTGTTTTCAGAACACCTAACAAAATGACCTTCAATTCTGATCATTTTAGGATAATATCAGAAAGGCTGAAGTTAAACATAATTGGTATTGCTACATCTATATATTTTGTAAAACATCTATATGTGATCAATTTTGTATGCAAATAATTAAAAGGAATAAAATTATTATCTTCCAATTATTGATCAAATGCTTAATGAGCCTTAGTTTTTCCTTCAGAATTTATTACAGAAAAGAGTAACATAAAACAATACTGATATAATTGGACTAATGATTACAAAAATATTAGTCCTATGCAATAGACACAGAATTACTTATTCAACCAATCCCTCCCTCCCAAACTTCCATGTAATTTTTTTTGAGAAATTGTTTCATATTGGTCTTTATAAAATCAATAATTCACTTATTTCTTTTAGTTACATTTGTTTAAAACTACAATTGCAATTAAACTGAAGGAAAGCTTTTGAAATTCTAGGGTTTCTTTGGTTAAACTTGGGCATTATTCTGGCTTTATTTTTAATTTACAGGTATTGATTTAACAACCAAGTTAAATCACACAAAGATAAAGACAATCACCAGGTGGGAAGGAACAAACGGTAAAAGGAGCATTAACTGTTTCCTAATTTCACCTCTTCAAAATTCAGGCCAGGTGCTGATATATAGATCACTTTTCTTAATGGTTGATAATGGTGAAATTCAATAACACTACCACCCTTGAATCTAGAGCAAGAGTTTGCTAAATACCAGTTGTACTTCCTGAATCATAGCTGGACATCTGATATATAGGAAATGGATCTGTACCCCAAAAGACTTCAGTGTCAGAAGTTTTATCACAAATATGCACCAAAAATACTTTAAATTCCAGAGCCAGCTGCTCAAATGGCAAATCCAGAGCTGAGATATAAATGGTGAAAGCTGAGAGCAAGAGGGCATATAAACCATGCAACCTGTTCACCACTCTGACCTCAAGATAAGGAGCCACTGTTCTCACAATGCTCATTAGAAACAATCACATCAAGGATTTAGACATGAAAGGCAACAACACTTTCTAAAGTGGACCAAGATTGACAGACTTCAAGTACCACTCAAAAACTATACACACCGCTGTAGTTAACACAACTCAGAACAGCAGGATTACTCACCATAGGAGGAAATTCCGTACGGCTGTCCTGGTTGTGGGTATGTGGCGTAGGCTGTAGCTTGTTGCATTCCTGTGGTAAACTGTGTTTGCCCATATGCAGCCATAGTTTGTGAGGAAGGGGTAGGGAGAATATGTGGGTATGGCCTGCTATTTGTCAGAAATGACAGAAAATAGAAAGCCCATGCATTAGATGGAAACATGCAAGGTCACCAATTAACAACCACATCACAAATGCAGTTAAAGATTATATCTTAAAGTGAAACCTCCAAACACAATAGACACTGAACTATGTCAGGGTTGCTATTTGATGATGCCCCAAATAAATGTGCATAAATCTATATCAATCTCCATGAAATGTACTTTGATTTCTATCAAGATGTTGGATGTGGGCACAGACACAACTTGAAATAAAGTGTAAGTCTACTGAAAAAAGTTTTTTACTGAGAGGAAAGGTATCTTACTTGGATGGATAGAGCTGTGGTGGAGAGAACTGAGGAGCTGGTCTTGGGCTGAAGCTGCTGCTCCCAATTGCTGGAAAGAAAAGATACGATAATCTAAACAAAACTGGATCTATCAATTCATCCATACAAAATTTGAGATATTTCACCTTTGTGAGCCTCATAGATGCTTGTTTTGTATGGTTCTTCCTGAGAAACAACAACAACAACAGGAAACCTACAGGAGCCGGCAAAGTGGCTCTCATTTTAAATGAACTTTTACAAACTATGGTCATAGTCATCCTAAAGGTTTGTCAGCATGTTGATGGTTTTACAGTGGAGAAGCTTTCATGGTTCCAGAAATCCCCACGAATATTTGTAAAGACACATATGAATGGGGAGAAGCAAGCAGCTGACTGCTGGTTGGCCTACTGTCTATGTCCAGCAGGAACATACAACCCCCAGCCTGCATTAGCAAGGAAACTATCCTAATCTCTCCGTTGATAGAAATAAGATTCTCATTTGCCTGTGTTGATTTTGCAATGTGTTTTTAACAAAAACACATTCCTATAACTATCTTAGATTTCTCAGGTTGCAAGCTAGACCTGTTTTTTCTTGTGCTATTTGAGTATTACATGTGCTCACCTTCAGGTAAAAAGTTTTTTTTTTAAGGAAGTATTTAAGTATTGAAGCAGAACTTATTTCTTTTCATCACTCTTACTTAATGCATTATGTTTTAGAAATGCACCCCCAACTTCTCCTATTTCACTCTTATGCTGAATTCAACCTCCCCAAAGATTTTAACTAGCATGAGGTCTTAAAGGGTTTTAGCTTCTTTCTTTGTAAATAAGGATAAAACTTCTACATATATATATGTGTATACTTATATTTATATGTGAGTTTATATGTATGTGTGTGTGTGTGTGTGTACCTGTGTGTGAATTTTCACTCCAACTCTATAATCTTTTCCGTGGATAAGAAATATATACTTTGGGTATAATTACTATAATTTATAAGATATAAGATGTTCCTTTTTTCTCCTTCCCCTAGAAATCACTGTCTTCAGAGGCATTGGGATTTATTAATCATATTCAGCATTAACCCTCTTTCTCAAGATCCCATGCATCTCAAGGCTGTTTTTTTTTTTTTTTTCATCGTGTCCGGTCGGGACATTGATATTTCTCATATTCAGTTTCCCAGACCACATTTAGGAGAAGAGAACTACACTACAATCTCAAGTCTGCAGACAATCCTTTCCACATAAACCCAACAAGGCCCCAAGACAACAGAGCAGATCTAGACTTGTCCTTTCTTGCAAGCTGCCAGATGCCCACCATCTGGCTGTTGGCTTGGCAGACAGAGTATGCACTCTAGAAGTGGCAGGCAGACCCAGCTGGCAAAGCCCCGCCACTTGACACATACTGAGTCACTCCTGGGTTCCAGGCACTGTGCTTGATGCTGCAGAGGCAAGCATGCTCTGACTGGGGCATGTGGGAAGGCTGACCCACAAACAGCTGGGAGAGGATTAGCTAAATACTGCAATTTATAGAAGAGGGGGATTAGTGAGAGAACTTGGACCAGAAGGACTCCACTTGTCCACGTCTTCTGTGACAACCGTCTTTTCCATTCTTTTCTCAGCCAGAAAAGAGTCCAAGGGTAAAGTGGTTTCATCCAGCTGAGCAGCTGGAGAAGTAGGTTCTTCCATGGACAAGCACAATTAAAAGAATCCTTTATAAACCAACAGCAAATTCATGCTGAGCCACCCTATAATGGAAGCTGCAGAAAACCTTTTTCTAAGGGCCCAGCATAATAGCCTAGTGGATAAACCATCACCTTGCATGTGCTGGGATCCCATATAGATGAGGTTTGTGTCCCAGCTGCTCCACTTCCCATCCAGCTCCCGGCTTGGGGCCTGGGAAAGCAGAAGCAGTAGAGGACGGCCCAAAGCCTTGGGACCCTGCACTTATGGGGGAGACTTGGAAGAGGCTTTTGGCTTTGAATCAGCTCAACTCCAGCCCTTGCAACCAGTTGGGGAGTGAATCAATGGGTGGAAGATCTTTCTTTCTGTCTTTCCTCTTTCTGTAAATCTTCCTTTCCAATCTAAAGAGATAGATAGATAGATAGATAGATAGATAGATAGATAGATAGATAGATAGATACCTTTTTCTAATGTTCTAGTTCTTAGACGATGTTTCTCAAAATGTGGATCATCATGACCCATGAAAAGTTCATACACTCAATAGGCTGCACTAAGCATTGCTTTTTAAACAAACAAAACAAGAGAACAGAAGTAAAAGGGTTATCACACAGAGTAAGGCACTGTCTGGGAAGCTTTGTTTTTCAGTTTAGGCCTACCATAGGCATATTTAAATGAAAAGATATTTGGAAAGTTGTAAAGCGTGCTGATTAAGCTCAGATTCAGAAACCAGAATTCCTACCAGCTTAGATTCAAATCTCAACTCTTGTATGTGCTCTTGGTCAAAATTTAGCCTCTTCATTTGGTATTTTCTGCTGTCTCACAGGACTGTTGCAAAGGCTAAAAGACAGAAACTGCCATACAGTGAAAAATATACAATGTTTTTGTAATAAATATTTATTGTCTATGACCCCGAACCCACCCTTCCTTCTATGTTAAAAGATGTTTTCATTTACTTGAAAGATAAAGAGTCAGAGAAAGAGAGACAAAGGGCTCCAATCCATTTGTTCACTCCCCAAACACCTACAACAGCCAGGACTTGGCTGGAGCCACAACTAGGATTAGGAACCTCAACTTAAGTCTCCCACATGGGTACCAAACAGGAGACCCAGCAACCTGAGCCAGTGCCTACCACCTATTTGCATCTGCATTGGAGTAATCTAGAATTCAGAACTACAGCCAAGAATCAACACCACACTGACACAGGACATGGGCCTCTGAACTGCTAGTCCAGGTATCCTCCCCCTTCTATATATTTTTTATTTTTTTAAAGATTTATTTTTATTATTTTTTTATTGGAAAGGCAGATATACAGAGAGGACAGACAGAGAGGAAGATCTTCCATCCGATGATTCACTCCCCAAGTGAGCTCAACGGCCGATGCTATGCCAATCTGAAGCCAGGAGCCTCTTCCAGGTCTCCCACGCGGGTGCAGGGTCCCAAAGCTTTGGGCCATCCTCAACTGCTTTCCCAGGCCACAGGCAGGGAGCTGCAAGGGAAGCGTGGCTGCTGGGATAGAACCAGCGCCCATATGGGATCCCGGGCGTTCAAGGTGAGGACCTTAACCACTTGCGCCACCACACCGGGCCCGCCCCCTTTTATATTTTTAATTCTATAACAACATCACCATCCATTTAGCAAAATGCATATAAGACCCTTGTCTCATTTTTAAATAGGAGGAACTTGGGATGATAAGCTGAGTAACATTCAAAAATGGGAGACATGATTTGAACCCAGGTCTACCTAACCCCTTCAACCAAACACACTAATTAATTCCTGACCCATGTAGAAACTAGAAACCTCAACATTATTTCATCTTTCCTCCACTCTGCTTATGGCTCCAGAGAAATTTGCCTCATTCAATTCCAGGAATTTCCCGTTGACCATTCGCATGCCTGCAGATTCCAACCTTGTCCTCACTATTCCGATCCAGGTTCAGCACCAATGTGTTACCAGCACCTGGGTTATCACAACAGTCACATGGCTCCTTTTCTTGTGTTCCATTCTGAGGTGGCCACCCATTATCTTCCAATCCTTACTCCTGCCACCATAGTGACCTTTCTGAAACAAACTTTTCACAGCCTTTCAGCTTACAATCTTTCACTTGTTCACATTATCCCCAGCATAAACCCCAAATTCCTTGGCAAAGCATAAAACAAAATTCCAGCTTCACCTGCTTCCTCGGCTGAGTGCTGTCCAATAGTCCTGGATGGCATACATAACTGCTTATACACACTGTGACTGTCCACCTGCCCGGGCTATTTCGCGTTCTAGAGGTGTCTTCCTTCTTTTCCATTCCTCTGCCTTGTAAACACTGACTTCACCGAGGGGACCCGAACATCATTTGCTCTTTTAGAATGTCTTCTGCCTCTTCACTCTCATGGACTCAGCAATCATCGGCAACACAGCCTTCACCACACTGTTATGGCTGGTTGATTTAGTACAGCCAACATTCCTTTCCTTGCAACTGTGGGTCTCTGGGGTCAAGGATACTATCCCTGATTTCCTGAGTATCTGAGGGGAAATGGCACATGGGAACTAATCAATGAATACTACTCCTTGGGCAAATATGTAAGATTTAGGTCACAAGCCAAGTTGGTGGTCAAAGAAGTTCATCTGAAGAACAGCTTGATTAAATTATTTGTAAACATACATCATTAACCTATGCTCTTTGGAAATACAACTTAAAATAGTATTTGGGTTGAAGGAAACGTGAAGAACCCTTCATGCTCTGTTGTTGTTACTTCTCCAACACGGGAACCTAAAATCTTTGAATATTTCAACTGCTGTCTAATAAGCCATGTCTTCAGGGCTTTCCTTAAATACCAACCCTTATAAGTGAAAGTATAAATCATACAACGTTCCCCCTATTCCTCAACTCCAAGCTCCTCATCATCCTTCTTGCACTTACTCCAAAGCATACTCCTCTCCTGTCTCCAAGATGTCTAAAGAGGCTTCTTTAAAGAAATCCCATGCACTATTCCACCGCATTCCTACGTAATCTTTATTTCTCAGTCCTTTAATAGACAGAAACTCTTTTCATTTACCAACATCAACAATTAGCTTCTACTACATGAGTGAGCATTGCACAAGGGCAGGGGCCTGGTTTACCTTCTCACTGCTGTATTCCCCCTGCCCAGAACAAACATGGCTTAGGTATGCTATGTCTGTGTCATTGAATGAATGAAACAGACCTATTAGTTATGTCTTTTGGGGGACACTAAGAAAATAAGGAGTTCTTTTGTCACTCATGTTATCCTTTTCTTCAAGAAGTAGTCCTATTGTTATTTTTAATTTTTTTGGTTCGACCAGATAATGATTTTGTATGATAAGCATCATCACCTGGTATTTTGGTTAACAAGTTAATAACTAAAGTCTTTGTGTAAATGGCAGGAGTAGTAAAAAATACAGAAAACACATAATTTCCACTGTGTATAGTTCTTATAATTCCAGTGATCAAAATATTGCTTTTAAACCATTTCACCATATTTTAAAAACACAATGAACCATCAAGGCACATGTAGTCTCCACACACCAGGATACCACAGAGAGTCCTGGGGCAGAGCAAATCTCACTACCAACTTTTAGATGCAAGGGATCCTTGAAAAACAGAGCTGTCACCAATGGTACACTGGCTCCCTTTTATTTTGATCTCTCCTATTTAAATAAAGACACAAAGGATAGTCAGAATTGAGGTGAGGGAGTGTCGGCAGATGTGCACTTATAAGCAATATGGGAGAAGAAACACAAACAGTAACTACAGAGTTCAAATCCAGCTTGGAATTAAAGGCTGGAGACTTCTATGAATCCTAAGCCCTATTCATTGCCAGTGCCATGGAGTTTCCTATCTTTGCTCAAAAAAAGAGAGAGAGAAGGATGTGGGCAGGGAGAAGACGGTTAGAGTTAAAGGGAAGGGGAGAAAAAGAAGAAAAGAAGAGAAAGTGGGAAGGAGGTTGGAGAAAATACAAGACAATAAAGAATATTGAGGGGCCTATGTTGTGGTGGAGTAGGTAAAGCCACTACCTGCAATAACATGGGTGCTGGTTCGTGTCCCAGCTGTTCCATTTCTAATTCAGCTCCATGCTAATGATCTGAGGAAAGCAGAGGAAGACAGCCTTAGTATTTGAGCCCTGCCACCTGTGTGGGAGGCTCAGATAAAGCCTGTAGTTCCTGGCTTTGGCCTGACCCAGTCCTTGCCATTGTGGCCATGTGGAGAGTGAGCCAATGGATGGAAGATGTTTCTGTTCCCTAC
This sequence comes from Ochotona curzoniae, assembly GCF_017591425.1. Taxonomy (NCBI): domain Eukaryota; kingdom Metazoa; phylum Chordata; class Mammalia; order Lagomorpha; family Ochotonidae; genus Ochotona; species Ochotona curzoniae. The sequence continues at coordinate 18,876,469 of NW_024464939.1, read as the reverse complement.
TCTAACTACAGCTTTCAAATATATATATATATAAATATATATATTTATTATATTTATATTTGTATTTATTATATATATATAAATATATATATATATATATATTTATTTATTTTTTTTTTTTTTCAAATGAAAATCCACATCCATGGTTCTCCCACTTCTCATACTATAATTCAAATTCTCACTTAGTTTAATTCTTTCCTCTGGATCCAAATAAAAGCACTTTATGCCTTCAAGCTCTTCACCAAATTAACCCTCTACCTTCAGCTAAGCTTACTCTATCCCTATTACTTGCCTCTCCTGCATACTTTAGGAAAGGCTACTCATTCTCTCAGATTTGGGACACTGAAAAGACCTAGAAGACATTATCTTATTGCTGCTTCTTCTACACTATCAGGTTGCTTCTTGGTCAGATATTTACTTCTGAGATTAATAGTAATGCTAACACTTCCATGAAAGACCCATATCCTGGACATGGCTTTGCATTCACCAAACTTTAATATGTTACATATCTCCTGACAAGTGTCAATGTTCTCCTGAGTTACACATCAACACTTTTATAATTCTGTTAGATCCCCAATTCTGGATTCCAACTTCCATCACCAACTCAACATCACAATGTAACTTTGTCCCCCATGCCACCGTCTCAAGCTGGCCAATTCATTCATTTACTCAAGGATTCATTAGGCAGCTTTCCTATGTTCAATACTATGGCATCATCTGGGGCTGTACATATGGAGATGACAAACAGAATCCATGCAGCTTTGTAGGAAGCTAAACAATGAAAAAATAATTTTAAAGTAGTGATGGAATTCTAAGAAGGCAAATAGAGAGATTTAACCAAAGAGCCTTGTTGAACTCTGGGGTTAAATAAGCAACATCTTCTATTTTTAAATTTATCATTCTTTTCTTCTTTCACATGTTATCCATCCTCATCAAGATATCAGGAGGTGCAGGACTTCTGAATCCTCATCTTCTCTTGAGTTATCAATCCCTACTTTCTCTTTCTACTTATGCTAGAAACACAAACATTCATTTTACTATTTTTTGCTGATTCTCTTAACTCTGTTTCCTCAGAATCTTTCATGACATACCTGGAAAATCACCAATCCTGGATAAACAATGCATTTCCCTTGGCTGGCTAAGTCTTTCGAGGGGAACAGAGCTTCACCATGACAGCTCTACATGCCTGAGCTACCGAGTGATTGGAACCCTCAGCTCTATTGTCAATCCTCTTCTGTGTTTTTAAACAGTCTCATGCCTCTGCCCTCTTCATAGAATTTACATTCAATTCTTCTCAGCCTCTCACCCTCACCACCCTATCAGTATTCTCCTTTTGCATCACTTCAGAGGAGAAAGCAGACATCATCATTCATTTCCTCACTCCAGTATCTGCTCATGAGCAAATATCTGAGTCTGTACTATGACGAGGCACCATTTTTACATCAGATACAGCAATGAACTAGGCAAGACAATTCATGTCCTCAAAGGTTCTAGTGGGAGGTGAGAGATCAGCAATAAATATAATGCCTATGTAATGGGTAGACCTTGCAAAAAGTTTCTGAGTGTTATGGAGCAGGGATAGAGAGATCCAGCTGCTTAGACTGGAAGCAGAGACAAGACTTGCACACTACTGAGGAGGGCAGTGGGAGGCCTGCAAAGAGAAGATGAGCTTTGGGCAGACTTGGAGGTGGTGTAGACAGCCAGCAAGCATACGGGAAGGGACTGCTAGTGCAAGGGTCTTGTGCTGGGAGTACACATAGAAGGATGGAGCAATGGTGGTAAGAGAGACAAGCAGCAAGGTCAGTCACTGAGGTCAGATGGTGCTCAGGTCCCTGAGCATGTGTAAGAATATGACTTTTACTTGGAGATTAATGGGAGCTACTGGAGAATGTGAATAGGAATCAGAAAGACTTACAAATCTGACATTTGTGAGAGCTCTTCCTGGCCTTCATTTCTAGTTCAATGTTCTTCCTTCTTAATAATCCCTGGTTTCATGTCATCTTTGGTCTATCCTTATACATATTAGATGCTCCGTAATTCTGTATTTAACCCTATTATGGCCAATTAGTTTTAACCCTCTCTCCACTTGGAAAATCTCCTTTCTGATATTTCTGGAGCTTGAAATCCTACTTGACTCTCTTCAGGTAGATGTGAACTCGCGTTCAGTAACTCCCAAAGCGAGATCATCATATTTCTTTGTCATTCACACTTTTCCCTGAAAAAAAATTCATTTTGTCTATTTGAAAGAAGTATAGAGTGTGAGGGAGAGACATACAATGAGATCAAATTTCCATCTGCTTGCTGACTCTCTGTTAGCTATCACAGCTAGGGCTGCGGCAAGCTAAATCCAGAACTTCATTTGGGTCTTCTGCATGGGTGGCAAGGGAACAAGCACTTGGCCATCTTCTGCTGCTTCCACACTATTAGCAGGGAGTTGGATCAGAAGTGGAGCACCTAGGATTCACATCCATGCTCATATGGGATGTTAGCATTACAGATGGTGGCTTTACTTGCTATGTCACAATATCAGCTTCCACTGTTTTTTAAAAATAGGCATTGACTTTAGTCTTTTTAATAGAGCATGAGTGAGAGTCAGAGAGAGAGAGAGAGGAAAGGTATGTGTATTTTACTTGAGAGAGAGAGAGAGAGCGCTCACTGCTGCTGGTTCACTTTCTGAATGACTAGCAACAGCCAGGGTTAGGCCAGGCCAAAGCAAGGAGCTGGGAACTCATCTGGGTCTTCCACATGGGTAACAGGGACTGAATTGGTTGTGTTATCACCTGTTTCCTCCCACGGTGTGCATGAGCAAGAAGCTGAAATCAGAAGCAGAGCTGGGAACTTGAACACAGGCTCTCTACTAAGGTATGCCAGTGTCCAGAGCCGGGCCATAACCACTGTACTACACACTGGCTTCAACCACACTCTTATGCACTACCTAGTGCTCTTCTTTCTGTGCCACACTCCCCACCACCACTGCCAAGCCATAGGACACTGATAATCATAGATACATCGAACCTATCACCTTCCTACGACCAGTGTCAGCGTGTTATCTCAGGTCTTCAATATTTCTCAGTTCACCCAACTGCGACCCATTCTATCCCTATAGTCGTGATGCTGTGTTGTGAATATGAGCAAATGAACTCTGTGCAGGCTACGCAAACTTCTTCAGACCCTGGTCTTCTCGCTCCTGCTGTGGCTCACAACCAGCATGCTGATCCACAGCAAAGCCTCAGAATTCTTCCTCTCCCTCAGTGTGCCCCATTCAGCTCAGTGACCCCTCCACACTTCTACATGTGTATTTCTGTAATTCATCCTTTCAGACCAAGTTCAGGCATTTACTCAAGGACTTGCTTTCTGCCCATACCAACTCACTCCTCTCCAGTCCTTTGGTCCTTTCTTTGGTGTTCTTGGAGCTCTCTGGGGTTCCTTTGGGCTTTGGCATATTCTACCATGATGGGCTAGTTATTTGCTCATCAAATTGAACCCCAACCAAGGACCAATTTAATACATCTCCAAATCTATAATTATATATATGTTATAACATATTATTATATATATTATATATATAATTATTAAACACACTGCCATGTAAAAACCAAATTCTGGTAAATGTCTTACGAAAGAATGAGTGGATATCATAATCTTTGTCATTTCTTTACTACTATTATCTGCTACCATTAGCATCAAGACATATATTTATATTTAATTTTGCATTTATTTTACTCATAGCTGCTTCTAGTTGCCATGGGTAATAAAGTGGTTCTGTGAGCTTGACTAAATCAACATAAATTTGTAAAAATAAGCTTAATATATACAAAAATTAATACTAAAAAAGAGGATAAATTTTAATTATTTCTTGGCATAAATAGTTTATAAATGAAATACTCCAAGGTAGATAACTTGGCAAATGTACAATAAAGCTCTCACTGCTACTTTGCGATCACAGTAACTTTTTATTAGTAATTTCAGTATGATAGATGCAGACCTTAGATATTTTATTTATTGGAAGATTTCACTAATATGAAAGAAATCAACAACTAAAGAATTAAGTGCTTCTTTATAGAATTTGTTTAACTTAGATATAGAGTTGACATGGTAGTCATCTAGGAAGATGGCTTGCTAAGTCCACTTATGAGATACAAATAGTCAAATTTTGCCTAAATTATTGAAAAAATTAAATGAAAGAGAAAGGGAAAGAGAAAAATCCTAAATCCTTTCATCTACTTAATTAGATATCAGCATTTCTAGCAAGCACTTCTTTACATTGAATAAAATATCAGAATTGCAAATATGTGCTTGAGAAAGCTAGAAGTCCATGCATAGCTTTTCATTAAAGTTTCCATAAATTTTTTGCAGATTCCCTATAAGCATAAACAGGTATATATAAATACACACACACACATATATATACACCAAGACATATATACTTTTAAACAGACACATATTTGTCTCTATTTACATACATAAACTTGGAAAAAATGATATTTAGTAGCAATGTGAAAATCTAATGCTTGTGTCTTACCTGACCCTGAGAAACTGTCTACAGACCCGTCTGCTGCGGTGGAAGCTAGTTCACTGCTGCTCATGGGCTCTGTTTTAACTACAAAAGAAACAACTCAGATCAGACACCCAAACAATTGTTATTGTAAAGGTACGAGAGAGAAGAAATACTATTAAAAATAGTGACAATAAGATCATTTTAAAGTATCTTTTTATTTGAACATGAATCAGATTAATATTTCTAAAGGAAGCATTTAAAATTTACACAACAGAAAGGCATGAAAATGCTAATTGCCTGATCAATGTGTGCTGCATGCATGTGTTGAAATATTGCACTGTGCCCCCACGAAATTTGAAAGAAGCAGCTAATTGTTTTTTCCTCCTTAAGAAAACAATCTAATCTGCAAGATTTTTCCACTGAATCCATTGAATTTTATCCACTAAATTCATTGACATCACATATTAGCAAAACATTTTATGCATAAATAATCTATCTCGCAAAATAGATATAATGTAATGCAAAATTACTTCCTGGATTTTGGAAAAAAAAAAATCTCAGTGACTTGGTCAAACAGAATAAAAGGATAGACTAAAAGAATCTGACATAGTGAGAAGTGGCTAATCATTAACACTGCATTTTGCCAAAGTGCTCAAGGGCAGGCATGCACAAGAGTGGTTACAGACACGCCTGGACACACACACACACACACACACACACACACACACACACACACACACACTCAGTTATCCAGCGGGGCTCAAAAGCAGAATACTTAGTTTACTGGATTATTATTACCAACCTGGCAAAAAGAAGAGCAATTCACCAATATTTTATGTACAGATTTTACCCAGAACACAATGCAAATGTAGCAAAAATACAGTTTTCCCTTCCAAAAAACACTGACAACAGAAACTTGTTCTATACATGAGTGAGTTTGTAAAAGTCTCCTTCAGTTGTGAAATAACTTTGATGTATGGTGCAGATTCTCCAAAGCACTCCATTCTTTGGATATAGTTACAGAATGACCGCACCTTTAAAACAACCAAGTCAGACCACTTCAGAATAGCCATTTCCCCCTTTAGTCTTAGATTTCATTTTTAAAATGAAGATACAGCATTACTATTTTCTCTAGAAAATACTGGTGCATGCCATCATTGGAATTTGCTTAATATGCTTTGTGAAAGTTATTTATTCTCTAATAACAGTTTTTCTAAGAGCACAATAACAGTTAAGAGTATACCCTCTCCCCAAATCAGCAATGTGTTTGCCAAAATGAAGGCACTGCATGAAAATAGTTATTTGGGAAAGCTTTGCTCACAAAGTAAACCCACTGGGAAATAGGAAAAGATGATGGAGAACACAGTGTTTTCCTCGCTGCAACATTGCCAGTCCCTAAGAAATACCTGGCAAAGGACAAATCACAACTGCTAAACCTTCAGATATTTTACCAATGCATAATGAGTAACTGTAAAATAAGCATTATAAATACATGTATCAGATAGTCACTTTTAAAAACATTAATTATTTAGATGGTTTCTTAAACAAGGCTGCAGGAAAAAAAAACAAAAACAAAAATAGCGAGACTAATGTGAATCACTCTGCTTGATGATTTTAATGTAGACCACACAACAGTGTAACTGAAGTTTTCACTTTTCTGCCAGTTGTTTTGGGTTAGAGTCTTAGTTGATATTAATAAATTCTGACATAAGCCTGCATTTCCCTTTTCTCTGCACACCACCAGGCAACAGCCTTAGGAAGGCAAGTAACTCATTCATCTACATCGTATCTCTCTTAAAAAAGAACTTACATAAAACCCTGTACATATAAAGCAACAGTTTTATTTCACTCTTTTCTGGACAAATTACCAAGGGGACTCTGTCTGAATTCAGAATCAATTCCATGTTGAACAAAAATTAGAATTAGGCTCAATGGAAACAGGTCATGTGAGATACCCACCTTGTGTCACATTCTCCACAGCAATTCATCCTTTTGCATGCTAAGTAAGTCTCAGAATGGGCTTATAAACTCCCCCTATGAGGTACTATCATTTTATTTCACATATAAAAACAGACCAGAAGAGTGACAGAATTGAGTGTTCATTTTCCATGCTTTTGACTCCAATGCCCATAGCGAAAGAAGAAATGATAATAACAGCAGTGTGCAGGTACTGTGGTGCAGTGGGTTAAGTCATGCTTGGCACATCATATTGCCTGCGTATGATTCAGTCCTGCCTCAGCTTCCAATTCAACTTCCTACTAATAAGTCTAGGAGGCAGCAGATAATGGTCCAATGCTTGGTTTTCTACCACCCACACAGGAGACCCCAGATGAAGTTCCCAGCTAGTATGTACATCTGGGAAATGAACAAGCAGATGAAAGAGCTGTTACTTTCCTTGCTCGATCACTCTGCCTTTCAAACAAATAACTACACCCTTTAATAGAGAGAACTCCCTGATAACAAAAGAGATAGATACGTATAGAAAGAGAATCTACAACACAATAAGATAGCCAAGGCCCTTAGTGTCTAAGAACTTGAGTCTAGTGAATTTTCTGGAACATTTCCAGTAGAAGCCACATGCTCCACTGCCAAGAAAAGAGAGCAAAGAAATTCTCCCCTTGCATTGGATGTTAGTTCAGGTTGCCTTTGTCTATTTAATGCCCAAGATTCTGTCAACTAGACTGTATCATCACCCTGTAAGCGCTTGCTTATGCAAAATCTACTGCTATTCCCCATAGCATTAGTCTAATTGAATGTAGCTCCTACTCTCAAGAGGCACATTCAATTATGCTTGAAATTCATTAAAACTAGGTAAAATGAATAGGAGAAGAGGATAGCTGTTCTTTTATGTCTCAAGTGCATTGCTTTTACCCATTGTGCAAATTTGTCCATCTATATGCTAAAGGGATAGAAACTCTCTATTTCCAGTGAATCCACTTTTCAAAGGCTCACTGTTAAAGAGAAAAGGATGTGCACAGAACTACCACCAGGAGATTCATGATTGTAGCAGGTAATGTAACTGAATACTAAGGATCACCAATGAATTGATGTTAAAAGCCTAGTAATTCATTGTTATGGAAAATAGTTTCTGAATGAAAGTCAAATGGACTGAGGCTATTATTTTTTTTTTAATTTATTGCCAAGAATATACTTACTAGAGCATTAAAAAGAAAAGAGGAATTTCCACCACCAAACTTTTAGCCATTCTATTCTCAGTCAGTGCTAACATATCTATAAGTAGGCTAAAGATGATACAATAAAGCACCTCTCCAAGGTTTTAATAAATCACACATTGAATTTTTAAGTATTTAATATTTAGAGTATTGCAATACCTGACAACTATCTCACCAAAGCCATCTTTCCACAAGAAAAATTCTAAGTGATCTCTTCTAAAGAACTGTAAGATTATTTTTATCTTAATCACATTTCTTTGTGACATTGACTTCAATCTATTAGAAAAGGATAAGTTGTGTTTATCTTTTGCCAATACTCAAGCATGTCTTTTTCTACTAACACAAGTTTCCAAACTCCTACGCAATCCTTAGGAACTTATTTATTCTTTAAAATAGTTCGAGAAATTTCCCAGTGTCCCTTTACTCTTGTTGGTCTTTCTAACATCTTCACTTGGTCATACACTATAGGCCCAAGCTGGACAACTTGCTAGTCTTTTCCTGTGGTGCCAGACTTTCATCCACTCATACCTTGGACAATTTTTTTAGTCACATAATTTAAATTACTTGCTAGGACACATTCTAAATCTTATTTGATCTCTCTCACCTCAATTTTCTCATATAAAAATTTAAAGATTATCTCTACATTACCAAAATGCCACTGGATTTGCAAAAATGTATGTAAAGCATCTGGTATAAAGTAGGAACTGAAAGTATATCCATCACCATTATCAGTAGTAGGAGTAATCATCTTCTCTTGATTGGGATAAATGCCTTTTCTTTCTTCTTCTGGGGAGTAGTATGAGGGAGCTATATTGAGGAAAAGGCAAAAGTACCAGCTTTGGACTTAACATCTGAATTTCAATCTGGCTTTGCTACTAACAATGTATACCCAGAGTAAGTATTAAATTTCTGTGTGCCTCTGCTTCCTCATTGGTAGGTGAAGATGACATATAAACACTCAGGCAAGAATAAGGAAGACAACTTGTTAAAAATCACTTAGTACTGTGCTAGCTCCAGAGCTTTTTGAATTATAATATTTTTGTTATAAACTCTATCATTATGGGTCCTTTCAACAATGAAAAATTAAAGCATTCTTAAGATACAGCTAACTGAGTCAAATTTATCCTATACTTCATATTAAAGTTCAGTTTACCCTATTATAAGAGATTTCAAAGAATCTAAAATGAAATGACTTGCCTAAGACCAACTGAGATGTCATGCCTCAGATTGTCAAAAAATGAAACCAACTCAATTTGGAAATAACCCCAGGAAGCAGGACTACTTAGTAAATATATTAAGAAAACATCTGCTTTATAGCTTACAACCAGTGTATATATACGTTTTCAAGACAGACTGGCAGGAAGAGACTGGTCATACATGGCAAGTACAATCAAGAATTTCAGAAGAATAAATGACCATCTCTGTTCAGCAGTATTCAGGATAAGTTGGTCGATGAATGTAAGAGATTCCAATTTTTTAGCCATAAATTTAAGTGTTATTCATCCATCAGACCACTGAAATTAGGAACTGTTATAGCATGAGCAGGATTTATCTCCCCAAAACTCAGACTTTAAATTCTAATCCCTTAATGCGAAAAGTTGATGGATTAAGGATAGAGGCTTGCAATCTGGGTCTTCTAATAACCTAAATATGCCATGATTCCATACACTTTGAATACTGAGATCACATAAACAAATCTCCAAGAAAACAATGGGCTAATCAGAGGAGACAAACATTTGGTCAACTTGATCAGTTATGCCTCTTAGTACAAACTAGGAGGACACCTACAGCATGTTCATCTGCAAAAAAACAATGCTTCTTGTTAGATCAGCAGCCAGTTTCTCTGTTTTAATGAATTTTCCCAGGAAAACACAGGAAAGGTATCAGCCTAGGTGAGCAGCAGGTGCCCCCAACCCCAGCCTCCCATCCATATGTAAGTTCATCTCACAACTTTCCTCAAATTCTAATAATCAGCACAGCTTGTCTTTGCTTAGCTCAAACAGTATTTCAATTTTGCTTCCTACTATTATGCTTACAAATTTTAAAAACTAAGTTTACTGTCTCTCTGCTTGTCTACTTCTTCAACCTTGTTGAGACTTGCCTTCATTCAAGTTTGGTTATTCACCGCTTCAGCAACACCACGGCTCAAAGCTGTAGGGTACAAAAAGTACTACACACATCTCCTTCATTCGTTTCCTTCTGCTAAACTGGCTATAAATTCTCATTAAGACGTTCCTTCTTCCTAAATTCCTATTCATTCTCCCAATCTGGTTTCACTAACCTGCTTTGCCTAATCCAAAGCCAGAACTATTATATTTGACTTTTTATACCACCTGGTGACAACTCATTTGTCCAAACATCTATTTTGCCAAACTCTAATTGCAGTATGAGTAATTGTTGCTGTTCTCCCTTCAGCTGCTGTTCTGTAAGGAAGGGCATGGTAAAGGAGATCCCATTTGGCATGCTGATTGAGTCTATTTAATAGTATTTTTTCTTTATACTTTTGAGTCACCCTTTTACTTGACAGTCCCGTTCCTGTCGCTTAACTATCCAAAACAGTGTTCACTGATCCTTTTCCATTTTCCTCAACCGCCTGAAATATCTGCCACTCTGTCTCATATTCTCTTCAAATATTTTGAAGGAATGGTGAAACCACAGTAACCTTTTGTCTTCTTCCAACATTTCCCAGCTTTTCACTGATTGATTTCAATGGAGATCTCCTTTGACTTAGCAGGGCTAAAGCTATATTTTTAGTGCCACTTCCACATCACCTTCACAACATTGCTCCATTATTTAGTTATCAGTCTCTCAACATCTTTAAGCATTCCATAAAAAGAAGTGCCTTTCCTTCCATTTACAGAGATGGTTAGCTCTCCTCTAATTTTTGAAGTCTTTCCTCAACCATGATGTTGTCTCAATCTATCCTTTCTTCCCTGACCAAGTTTCCTAAACTTTTACTTTCCAATTACTGTAACCTTGAAAGGTTCTTGAAAAAGTTCACAGAGAATGCAATTAAAAGTTTGCAAATACTTTGGTGCAAAAATGATTAAAACTATGCAGTTTTTTTTTCATAATATGTATTTCTTAGGAATTATCTTCCTACTAAATATAATTTTTTGTAGCATTCCTTCTACTTTCTATAATACTGTGCATCTAATCTTTTGTGCCTATTATTTCACTAAAAGAATATTTACAATTACCCAATTCAAGCTTTACTCAATCCCGACTTTCCTTAATTGTTCAGTGTAATGAGTCTTTATCTAGCACCCCAGGTCTTACAAGTCTTGTCATTAGTTTTCCAGATAAACTCAAAAAATTTTAAATAATTACCTTGATGTACATGGCTGCCAAATCTCTATCTATATGCACAACTTCCTATAGGGAACATTCCTTACATATTAATTATGCAATGCCCTTGCCTGGTTGAGGGCCAAATTCAACCTGTACAAACATAAAAATATCATCTTATCCCTCTGCCGTGGACCACTTCCTTTTGACAAATGATGTGAATCACATAGGCTGAATTTTCTTTTTCTTCTCACACCTCCTAGCTCCTCCTTTCTCAACTATACTACCAGGTCTCTTAACTTCTGTTACTCCAATCCCTCACAACCTTCTCCTCATTACTTTTGTGCCTATCTTTTTTTAAGACTTATTTTTATTTGAAGGAATTACAGAAAGAAGGGGAGGCAGAGAGAGAGAGATCAACTTCTATCTGCTGATTAACTCCCCAAATGGTCTCAAGAGCTAGGACAAAGCCAGGAGTCATGAAATTCATTCAAGCTTCCCACTTGGGTGCCTTGGACCCAAGTACTTGAGTCATCTTTCACAGCTTTCCTGGGCACATTAGCAGGGAGTTGACCAGAGGTGAAGCAGCTGTTACTCAAACCTGGAAACACAAGGGATACCAGCACTGCAGCATTCATCTGCAATGCCACAATGCTGGCCCAAACACAAGACTTTTATATTGCTTCCCATATTTTCAATACATATATTATATATTCATAAAACTGGTAATTTATAATAAAAGAAAATTATCAAATTTTCTATCACTTCTAATTTTTATAACTTTGCTTTGTGGCAATATAATCATCATTTTACAAAGCACTACTTGTCCCTATAACAGATAGCACTTAAGCCAAGTAGGTCCAAGAATAGGTTTAATGCTTCCTTAAATCTAGCTTTGCTAGTTTCTTTCCATATCACATTAAGTATCCTATAAATTTTCCATACAACTAAATCTAACAGTTCCTTCAACTCTTGAGTAAAATTTCACCATTTCCTTATATCTTGCTTAACCTAATACTCAGGGGTGATTTTCCTCTTGTCTCAAAATTCTAAGTCTACATTTATGTCTCATTTAAAACATATATCATAACCTATCTCTTTTTATTAAAAACTTATCTGTTTTAGTAGGAGATAAATTTTATCATGCTAGGGTCTATGTTTTTAAATTATGGTATCCTGCAGAACTTAACAAAACACAAGCCATGTACTTGGAATTTAGTATTTATTTGGGCACAAATAAAAATAAAATGACTACATGTCAGTGGGTGCATTGTACAATACAATTATAAGCACTGTGTATACACAGACATATGATATTGTAAAACTCTTAAATTGTTAGTTCATGTGCAAATTCTTGCAGAGCCTCTCACTGAGGATACATGCAAATTATGTTATTTTGAACAAAATACCAGTCAGAGAAGGTCAATTAACACATACTATAATTCACTATAATTTTTGCATTTTTGAAGAAAATGCTGGCTTTCTGAGTAAAAGAGATTTAAGTAAATTCCACAGATATAACCACTCATGAGGGCTGACCAATCAAAGGCAACTACTGGACATTGCTACAAATAAGCTTTAGGAGAGTTTTAGTGCAGCAACACGTCCCATGATTATGCTCCAGCAAAAGAAAACCCAGGTAATACGATATTACAGTTTGGGTGCAATGACCAATGTTACTCACTAAAGTACCAAGTCTTCTTAAATCGTAAGGCACAAAGTATTTCAAAAGCCATGTCATGTGATTTCAAAAAGGATATGAAAAACACAAGGCATGGAGAAAATGAATAAAAATTATTACATGAAATATAAAAGTGGACAACAGTGATACTTGTAAATTTACTTTATATGAGTTTAGACATATGATTGAATTCACTAACTACTGTAAGTACCCACTTAACTACTTCTTCACACACACACATACATGAATTGCATGTTTTTCTTTTTCTTTAATTTCTCATTTAGAAAATGAGGTACTCTCTTGTTTAGGTTGGCTCTATAGCCTGGCATATGATTATTATCCTTCAAAAGATTAAAGTTAAAATCATGTTATTCATATTAAAGGGGATAAAAAAACTGTTAGCTGTTCAAAACAGCATACCTTATACCACATTTTGAAAAATACTACAGATTAAACTGCAACTTTGAGGTTTACATGGCCAACAAGCAGTACATTTCAAAGCCTGTTACTCACAAAAGTCCAGCATATTAGAATAGCACTATGCCTTGATTTACATAGAAGTTGAAACTAGTGGACTTAAAAAAAGAACATAAACAAAACCAAAACCAGAAATAATATATGGTAAATGGTGACTGCTCTTTTGAGATGCCTTTTAGAATCCATTTTCTTTTTCCCTTTCTTCTTGCCCTTGCCCCATCAGTGCAGAGTCCTGGTTGGGCAGTATCACAAGCAGCCTCCATACTGCTATCCATATCTCTTCCAATCCAATCCATTCTTGAAATTGCTGCTGGATTACTACCTTTCACTCCATCAATCCCTATCAGTCCCTTGCTGGAGACATTCACTGGGCTCTCTACTGGCTCCAGGGTAGAATGCAAATTCCTCAGCCTGGCATTCTGGTCCTCCATCTTTGGCTCCAGCAGATACTTCTGACCTTATCTATTATCAATTCCTCCTTTGACCAAACTGGACTCCTCAGAGTCTCCCAAACTGTCCTTGCTTTGTTCACATTCTTGCCTCGTTTAAAATACATTCCATCTCTTCTCACCCTATTCAAATTCTACCCATTTCCCAACACTCAGCTCAGATTCCACCTCCTCCTTGAAGCCCAGCCAGATATCAGTTGAAGAGCTCTTTCTTCTAAACTCGGAGAGAACTTACTGTTTAGCCCTGTCTCTTCCAACTCTCTTGAGAATGAAACCCTCTAACACCAAGGTACACAGCAACACAAAAGACAGCCTACTTTAATCTGAGAAAGTACATCACAACAAACATCTATGGTGAATTTTTCTAAAAGTCTGTACTATAATAAGTTTTCCAAATTTCCAC